>NC_030813.1:58652172-60001339 GCF_001704415.2 Capra hircus | reverse complement strand
CCATATCTAAAAGCATGAAGGAATTATAGTAGTACCTCAGACTAACTCTAGTCTTAGAACAAGGACACTTTTAGACTAGATTTCACACACTTGAAAAGTCTTATTTGATAAGCCAATACATTGATCAGTTTTCTCTCTTTGCCATTTGAATCATAAACATGAAGAAAAAGCTGCATAATCTAGACATTTTTTCTAATAATTTTCCCGTCTTCTCTTAAAGACCTGCATCCCTTCCTCCTTTTTATTCCACATACTAACTCTGCTGGTTTTCCATGACTCTTTTTTTTTTTCTTTTTTCTTTTTACTGTGGCCAAATATCCATGACATAAAATTTACCACTGTAATCATTTTTAGCTGTACAGTTCAGGGACATTAAATGCATTTCCGTTGTTGGGCAAATATCACATCATCTATCTATCTCCGGAGCTATCTCATTTTCCTGTCCTAAAACTTTGTACCTATTGAACAATAACACTCCATTACTCCCTCTCCCCAGCTCCTGGCAACCATTCTATTTCCTGTCTTCATAAATTTGACTACTCCAGGTCGTCTCATATATAAGAAGAATTATACAACATTTATCCTTTGGGTCTAGTATGCTTCACTTAGTGTGAAGTTTTTATGGTTCATCCACATTGTAGTATGTTTCAGAATTTCCTTCCCTTTTAAGGCTGAATAATACTCTATTTTGTATATGTGCCACATTTTGTTTATCCGTTCATGCACTGATGAACATATGAGATAATTCCACCTTTGGGCTATGTGAATAAAACTGCTGTGATCATGGGTATACTAATATCTGTTTGAATCCCTATTTTCAATTCTTTTGGAACTAGTCCCACCAGCTCAGTGGTGGAACTAGTAGATCATGTGATAAAGTTTTTGAGGAACTTTTCCATAGCAGCTGTACCATTTTGTATTCTTACCAGCAATGCATGAGAGTTCTAATTTCTCCACATTCCTGTCAACTCTTATTTCTTTTTTGTTTTGTCTTAAATAATAGACATCTTTATAAGTATGAAGTGGTATGTTACTGTGGCTATATGTTACTGTGGTTTTGATTTGCATGTTCCTAATGGTTAGTGATGTTGAGCACCTTGTGCTTGCTAGCTATTTGTGTATCATCTTTGGTGAATCACCTGTTTATTCCTTTGCCTATTTTTAAGTTGGTTGGTTTGCTTTGTTAGTGTTGCATTTTAGGAGTTCTTTATGTACACGGGCTATTAATTCCTTAATATTTTCAGAAATTATTTTCTCCTATTCCATGGGTTGCCTTTTTAGTCTGCTGATAGTATGCTTTGGTTCACAAAAGTTTTCAATTTGCTATAGCCCAGTCTACCCATTTCTTTCTTTTTTTTGCCTGTGTTTTTAGTGTCATGTCTGAGAAATCAATGGCAAATCTAGTGTGATAAAGCTTTTCCTCCATATTTTCTTCTAAGAGTTTTATCATTTTAGCTTTTTACATTTAGATCTCTGACCCATTGTGAGTCAGTTTTTATATATGGTGTATGGTAAGAGTCAGGGTTCGTCAGGGTTCTTCGAACAGGTACTTTTCAATCCCACCATGTCTCACTGATGACATGTGGCATTTAAGCTACTGACACACATATTCCCGCGTATGCTCATCCTCACTCACTTTGCCTTCCAGTCTAGGCTTCGGTAGTTTCCCAATAGACAAGTGAGAGAAAGCTGAAGTGGTTGGAAAACTAACAGCTCAGCTGGCTTACCTCCCGTAACTAGGATACAGCGGTGAGAGGAGTGAGGCAGTGGCCAGGATCAGCAGGCATTTTGATGTAAACATGCTTGATGAAATCCCCAACAAAAGAACAGCAGAAGTAGGTAGCATTTTAGGGTAAGAAGGAAAATGGGAGCGTGTGTTATGTGTGTGCACGTGTGTGTTCTATATGTACACATATATGGCAGCAGAGGGAAAGAATGAGGTCACTCCACACTAGATACTGGATGTGGCTGTGAACTGTAGGCTACAGCAAATTTTTATTCATGTTCATACAAAAATAAATTTCTCTCTGTGCTGCTTTAGAAAAATCAAACTAGATTAACCATGGTTATGTGGGCCAAGTGTGTTTTCCAAACAATCATCCTAGTTCTATTTTACAGTGGACAGAACCTAAAAGTGCTTACAGTGTAAAATGTGAAGGTCTGCTTAGCCTTCATTGCAGAATATTGAGAAGTAAGAAGAAACTACCAGGCCATGTAAAAGCTGCCTCACCCAGTATCACCAGGACCAAAGGTCTTCGCTGGGCGGGCTGCTCTGATGGGCTTGGAGATAACAGCACCCCACTCACATAACTCATAGTTGCAGGGTTCTACAGATGAATTGGGCTTCCCCCAGGTGGCTCAGTGGGTAAAGAATCCGCCTGCAATGCAGGAGATGAGGGTTCAGTTCTCGGGTCAGGAGATTCCCTGGAGGAGGGCATGGAAACCCACTCCTGTCCTCTTCCTGGGAGAATCCCATGGACAGGGGAACCTGGTGGACTACAGTCCATAGGGTTGCAAAGAGTCAGACACGACTGAAGCGGCTGAACACACATGCGCACACACACATGAGTTAGAAGCTCTGCATCAGAACCCAGGATTGGCAATTGGGCATCCAAATCTCAAATAAATTAGTGTTAAATCTACTAAGGCCGACTTCAGGACCTGTGAGAAACACACTGACCCAGTCTGTCCCCTCTTGCTTTTCATGGCGACTGGTTTACAGAGATAAACTGTTTGCTATAGGTCCTCATCTTCTCTATGCCATAAAAGGCAATTTGGAGAAAAAAGAAATAACTAAGCCTATTAAATTTTCTTGTTTGACTAAGCCACGCTTTCTTAAAACAGTTTGCAAGACTGATATAGTATATTTCCCCTGAAGCATTAAAGTCATTTCACACTTTATTAACTCGGAGAATATCCAGTCTTTTCCTCTGAGACTGAGAATAAATGACTAGCTTAAATCAGAGACGTTTTTGCTGGTTTTTCAATTGAAATATAAACTCCGAGTGCACACAAGGGAAGTACAGACTGTGTGAGGCGTGAGCAGCAATTATGTCTCAAACAACAGTCCCAGAAGTTTATTATACCTGAAATATCATAAACTTCCTGACACTTGACCATTTCATTCTAAACACCCTAAGTTCAGGAAAACTCTGGATATAGGTTTCTGCACGTTTCCTTTCTTAAATTTCAGTCTGTATTTCATGGGTTTAACTAATATAGTTTTGATTTCTGTGTAGCATTTATAGTCTTTGTAACTTTTATGTAAATTTCCAACTAACTTTAACTGCCTAGTTAAATTATAGACACTGGGAAAACTGGTTCTTCTCCATCCGCCCCCAGCTTTCCCTTCTTCTAAAAGATATCTTTCCTCAGAATAGAACAACTTCCCTCTCCTCCCCCAAACCTGCAAATTCTACCTTGGAAAAAAAAATTAGACATTTAGCATTTAAATAATTCATAAATGACAAACTCTTCTCCTTTCCGTAGTTTAAAACCGTATGTTACCACATTTTGTTCAAATGGTGAATTCTCAGTAAAAAGGTGTGTGTGTGTGTGTGTGTGTGTGTGTGTGTGTGTGTGTGTTATTTAAATAAGGATTAAAGCAAACAGCTGCTAATCAGACAGTAGCATCACTCTAGTCCTATATGATCACCTGGAGTACTTATTAACCGTGTATTTACATTTGAAAACCAGGAATATAAAGTGACAATTTAAGATGAGAAAGAGAAAAAAATAATTAAGAAAAAGAAAAGATAAAAGAAATATGAATAAACAAGAAAAATGGCAGTAGTGCTTTTTATTTTCCCTCCCCAAAGAGACCAGAGATTCAGTGCTGCTTCCCCATTTCTTACCCCCTGAACAAGAGGCTGTGCTTGCCTGCGTGGCAAGATAAGTGACTCTAGTGGATCGTGGAGATTTCCTGTGTGGACATTTATGAACTTCTGTATTATATCCAGTGTCAGATTAGTTTGCGATTTCTCTTCCAAGTCATCAGGACTCACTCCTGCATGGGAGAGAACTGCCCAGGAGCAGAGAAACGCCAGGGGGAAAAGGACCCTACAACAGTGTGTGAGCTCAAGCACTGTAACAGCCAACCTTTCAGGATACCCGCACATAAAAGAGCATTTGGAAACTGCCCTCATGGTCAAGCCCTGGCTTTGTGTCTACTTCCTTGTGGCAGCATAAAATCTCTACCAAATCTCTAAGATAATATAGTAGAAGCTAAGCATATCAGCTCAGGCCAAAAAAAAAAAAAAAGTCATGGAAGTTCTCCAGCTGCCTGACTGACCAGTGCCTGCTTTCCAAGAAGACTCTTGGGAGCCTTGGCTATCGTCCATCTATCAGTGATTGGTGGGGCTTTTCCCCTTGACCTTGCTGATGCCTGAGCTGTGTATTAGAAATGCCAGCTCCTGTGCCAAAGCTGGGGCTTCCCTAGTGGCTCAGTGTTAGAGAATCCACCTGCCAATGCAGGAGATGTTGATTTAATCCCTGGGTTGGAAAGATCCCTTGGAGAAGGAAATGGCAACCCAATCTAATATTCTTGCCTGGGAAATCCCATGGACGGAGGAGTCTGGCAGGCTACAGTCCCTGCGGGTCTCAAAAGAGTCGGACACGACTTAGCAACTAAATAACAGAAACGACAATGCCAAAATGGACCTATCCATTCTTTGTGTGTGTGTGTGTGGCTCGTGGGATGTGGGCTCTTAATTCCTCAACCAGAGATTGATCCCAGACCCTCAACAGTGAGAGTGTGGAGTCCTAGCCAATGGACTGCCAGGGAATTTCCCCTATCTATTCCCTGGACAATACTCTGTATGGCTATTTGTACATAGTTCTAAATGCAGGTAAAACACAAAAGTTAAATATAAATAGGATATCCAAAGCAATTTATTGGTAGTTATATATATAATATTACAATTCTTTTTCGAGCTTTATCTTACTATATTTCTTATAAAAGACAGTGCTCACTCATGGGTTCTTTCCTTTTTTTTCCTTTGCTGAAACATTTCTTCATTTCGTGCTAGGCACTGGGGATACCAATTAAGGTCTCTGCCTTTGAAAAGCTTCAATTATAGATAATGAAATAAACTATGTTTCTTTACTTTTTCTAATACATTTCAGACAGTGTAGAATAAAGTGGAAATAGGCCTAACTGTCTACAGTCACTTCACAATAGGAAGTAAATTTTACTTTTTCTGTTACAAAGGGCCCTTTCTCAGATGGCCCTATTTCTAATAGAGTCCAAGTTGTTATAAAAGAATTAAGCTACTGAGTACTAGGGTTTAACTTTAGGCATACTTTTGCTAGAAGCACGTGTTCTTTAAACTATTATTTTCATTTTTCACTATATGCAAAAATAATAATATCAATAATAATAAACCAAGTATCACTAGAGGAAGAACAAAGCTAGAAAGTTAGTTAAGGGAGAATAACATTTAAATGTTTAGTGGATAAAAAGAAAATGTAATTTGGGGGTTAGTTTAAAGTTGCATTTTAATGCATATTGTCTCGGCCTCCCACTAGAAAGTTTACTTCCTTTTATATGTTTTCTCACAAAGAGCCTATGATAGTCATATTGCTGTGGTATTTGAAAATATTTTTAACTTCAAAAATATCCCAAATTCAACTTATATATTTGTAGAAGAAAGTAACCCATGGCTTAATCAATGTTGAGAGTATTTCTGGCCAACTTCTATTTCACTGTAACTAGTGCCTTGGGATACTTGTCAATGAAATACAAGAACATCAACATTAAACAGGATCTGATTTTTTTTCTGTGCTGGCAGATACTGTTCCCTAGTCAGAACTGAGATGACTAATGTTAACCAAACAAAATCAGAAGGTCACACCTAAAACTGAAACTAATGTTTGTCTATGTCACTCCATCTTACAGTCTTTGTTTCAGAACAGGCAATTTGTCATTTTTCTTATAAGGAGACCTATGATATTCTTGCATACGATTTGACATACCACCAGAAGGTAATAAAAGAACATAACCCATAGAGCATGTACTCATGTATAATATGGCACAATAATAATGGCCATACTATTACTATTTAACTATCACTTGCTAATATACTTTGAAACTGGGGGAAAGGAAGAGCATTTACACACCATCATAAAGCTACATACGCTTATGTTTGGGGAAGTTCACCTTCTAAATCTATTTTGGTATAAATTCAAGAAACTAAATGAATGAAAAATACTCTTTATACACAAATTTTAGAATATATACATATGTAATATATATATTCCAAAATATGTATATGTGTATATACTCTAAAATATGTGTGTGTGTGTATATATATATATATCTTCTATGTTTGGACTGTCCTGATTTGTCTTGAAGATAAATGGATCATTTATCAAACAGAATTTAAACTAAAGACTGTACCCAAAGATGAAGCTCCTTTATTAAATTGTGATTCCCATTTTACCACTGTGTAATTGTGATTTTGAGCTTAAGTGCCTGATTATCCAGTTTCTGAAAATGGGACCAATACTTTGGCATAGTGTTGTAGGTCTGTATTGATATAAGGAAGGTATATTCAGGAAAGATATATATATAGAGAGAGATCAGTTTTTCAATAACTTGAATCATATTCTAATGACACAGAAGACTTCCTACCTAAAGGAACTCTATGATAAATCCCTTTGCAAATTAAAGAATATTTTTATGATAAAAATTACCATCCATCAAACCACCAGTTCATATATTCCAATGCTGGCACATGAAACTTTTCTGTGAATATTACTCCCAGGTAACTTTCTTAAACTTGTAGTGGTAATTTGAATATATCATAGTTAATAAAGAGTATTTACAACTGTATTCAATGGGTAAACACAAAGCATTAGTGTATACTAAGTAGTAATAAAAAGGTAATACACAATTGAACAAATATCAAAAAGAACATAGTGTTTGCTCTTTTGCATAATCATTAGCTTTGAAAAAGGCATCATTATAACCACATGTGAAATGGGTGGTTATAATGATGCATTTCCTATAGCAATATAGAAGGTAATAGCTATAGAAGTTCCCTTTCAGTTTGTCCACAAAAATCTGGGAGTAAATTCCTTCAGATTCTTTAACTTTTAAAATTATATTGTCAAGCAGAAAATGTGTGATTCTTAGGTATGACTTAGACACGGGGCTGTACTCCCAAGAGTATATCCTTGAAAAACATCTATTTTGCTCAACTGGAATAATAATTATTTAAAAATCATATACTATATAAAATACAAAATAATAAATTTGAGCACTTAATATAGCCAAGTACTTTTCTGTTTTCTATGCATTGTCTCACTTAATCTTCACAACATCGTGAGGTGTATTATCACCATCTTATAGATGGTGAAGCTGAGGCTTAGGGAGATTAAATGGCTGGTGTGACGACACTTGCTTCTCAAGTGGTGGAGCCAGGGTATGAAGCTAGGTCTGATTCCAGAGCCTGGGTGAGTAGCCCCCATTCCCACTGCTATATCATAGTCCCATATTCTCACTTGAGCATTTGGATTATGTGAACTCTAGTCCTTAAACATTTCCATTTAATAATTTAATAGTTCTTTTTTAAGTCTAAAAAGTCGAATTTGAACCTATTAACTACTTTATAAAGGGCCAGAAAGAGGCTGTGGAACAGTTTGCAGCATTCTCTGAAGGGTGGGAGAAGTGGGGCAGTGCAGTGAGGCATTTGGTATTATAGAAAGGAATGGTTTTCCAACAATTTTACTGTGGATCTGTGCTTGAGTTTCCTTCAACTCTGTGAACCAAGGTCCATCTCTCACTGATAGTAGTTTTACCCTGTAAACACTGGCTGCAGTTAACTCTGCTATTACTAAGAACATAGCAAAGAGAGTTACCATGGCAGAAACGACCCTGGGCTTTGTCATCAGTTAAATTTCAATTCTGAGTGGTCTTGGGTAAGTTATTTGATCACTCTGAGCCTGAAGTTCCTGATCTTTAAAAAGGAGGCAATAATAGCCAACATTTATCAAATTCTTACTGTATACTTGGTTTTGTTCTAAGGACTTGGTATTATTATCTAATTTATTCCTCACAGTGACGCCTTGAGATAGTGATTGTTGTTACCACCAGTCCAGTCTCATTCTGCAGATGAGGGTGGTGAGGAACAAAGACTTTAAATAAATAACTACATCACTGTCACACAGCTTCACAGTTAAAGAGCTGGGGCTCAAAACCCAGGAAATCTGACCCAAGATAGCAGGCCTTTTGCTAGAAAGGGCCAGTCAATATTTTAGGTTTTGTGGGCCATATAGAACCTAAAATGGAGATGCCAGGCTCCTCCGTCCATGGAATTTTCCAGGCAAGACTACTGGAGTGGGTTGCCATTTCCTCTTCCAGGGGATCTTCCCAAACCGGCATCTCTTTTTGAATTTTGCTGCAGCAATTCAACTCCATTGTTATAGCAGAGCAGCAGCTATAGACCATATGTAAACAAATTGAGTCCAACAAGACTCTGTAAGAACAGCCACAGGGTTGAATCTGGCCCTCTGCCTGTTTGCAAATTCCCTGCTCTAAAGCCCACATTTTAAACTTCATCTCATAGGGACATCTCGAAAAATCAGATAACTTCCTTAAGGTGTCTTATGCACACAGTAAGTGCTCAACTCGAGAGTTTTTAAACCATACATTACAGAAATTTTGTAAGAGATTATTTCTAGTCCATCTCCTTCCCTCTAGGGAATTTATGTCATCTGTTGCATTTAAGTTGCATTTAAGTCATCTATTCTCTTTTATGCCACTCTCTTCTTAAGAAGCATATGAGTGAGATAACACTCTCCAACCACTTTCCCAGGAATGCTGGAGATGCTGTGGAATACAGTCCTCCTCTGAAATCATCCCGCTGTGGTAAATGATAGCAGTGAGCAAAGTGTCTGGCTTATAAAGATGCTCGATAAAATTGATTTTGATCTTCATGATTTTAACTAATTCATCTATTACAACATCATTGGGTATTATATTTGCAGTCATGCAATTAATATATGATAATGTACTTTTAGGTGTAGGTGGATAAGGTGGATTACCCTTGCAGAATTTCCATCTGTCTCTAAATATAATTAGCCAGATGTGCAGATTTTCAGTCCTCACCCACCTGTTAAAGCTGGGACACTCTTTGGGTTCTGTTTTGACTCCCAGTCCATTGTTGCTTGTAAACTTTACAAGGCTATGATCATACCTTTGGCAATGTTTGTTGAAAGAACATATGTGATCTCCTGTGTGTGTGTGTATGCACTCAGTCATGTCCAATTTTGCAACCCCATGGTCTGTAACCCGCCAGGCTCCTCTGTCCATGGAATTTTCCAGGCAAGACTACTGGAGTGGGTTGCCATTTCCTCCTCCAGGGGATCTTCCCAAGCCAGAGGTCAAACCAGCATCTCTTGCATCTCCTGCATTGGCAGGCGAATTGTTTATCAGCTGCACCACCTGGGAAGTCCTAGGGTTAAAGAACCTTATGTGGCTGCCCACCTTTGCACATGGTGTTTGCTCTGCCCTCTCTTTTCTCCCTCCTCCATCCACCCTTGCTAGGCAGGGAACCCCAGGGACTGTGCTGCATTCACGACTGCATCACCAGGCACCTAGCACAGCCTGGCAATCCGCAAGTGTTCAAATGAATGAATAAATGAGTGACCAAATGCATGCGTGCACAAACATTGTTTGAGCATCTGTTTTATCAGATCATTGCCTTCTGCCTAAGGGGTACAGAGGTTGGTTCTGGTATCAGTGAATTGACTTGTGTTCCAGGGGCAATAGTTGTTCATAGCTTGTCAAAAAACAAAATTCTGACTCTTAAGTGAAGCTTTTGACATAATTAGAAACCAGCAGTGACGCCAGATAAAGGTCTAAGTCTTAAAAACCAGATTGTCAGCAGTTTTCACATGTCTATGAAGCCAAGGGGTCTGAATCTAATAAGGCATTTCTACAGCTTGGCAGATCCTTAGCCTGATTGCAAAAGTGCTATTTGTGTGACATAAGCCTGTCAGTTTGCCGGATGGCAAGTCAGTCTAACAACAGAATCAGTGTGATAAGGCTTTATGGTGGTAGTGCTTTGCTTTGAAAAATTAAATTGATATATTTCCAACCAAATTAATTTGAGTAGTTTTGTATCAAAGAGACATTGCTTTGGACCTTTGAAATCTCTTGCACATGTCTGTTTTGATAGCCTTGACAGGAAGAGCCAGGTCAAGACAGCAAGCCCATGCTGAGTGTGGAGATACTACTATTTCATTAGTACCTCTCATGTGTAAGTGTATGGGTTTCCCCAGTGGCTCAGCAGTAAAGAATCCACCTGCAATGCAGGAGCCTTGGGTTCGATCCCTGGGTTTGGAAGATCCCCCAGAAGAGGGCATGGCAACCCACTCCAACATTCTTCCCTGGAGAATCCATGGACAGAGGAGCCTGGTGGGCTACAGTCCTTAGGGTTGCAAAGAGTCAGACACAACGAAAGCAACTTAGCACGCACACATTTATAAGTGTATAATCTGTTTATAACTCCAAGGTAGACTTGATCAGTAATTCTCAAGAGGGAGCGGTTTTGCCTCTCTGGAGACGTTTTTGGTTGTCACGTGTAGAGGGCGTTGGGAATGTAGAGGGCAGAGATCCTATGAGACATGCTACAGTCTACAGGAGACCCCTCCACCCAAACCAAGAATTATCACACCCACAATGGCAGTAGGGAATCCAGTTCAGAAACGTTGGGTTAAATGACACTCAAGGTTCCTTTGCAGCTCAGATTCTGGATTTTAAGAAATTAAATTACATACATCAAACAGTTTTCTAAATTGCCAAACACTATATACATTCAAGCTACTATTATGATATAAGCCGTCACTGCTTTTCCTTCTCCTCTCTGGTATTTGTAGGCCTGTCAACCTTTCTGTTCTGAGCCAGATCCCTCAAACATTTAGGTCAGAAGAGCCAAGATAGGGGGTGAAACTAGAAGTCCCTTCTACTGCTTGTTCACGGCTTGGGAGAACATTAATTCAGGAAGCAGATGTGTCCGAATTTGCCGGTTTCTTTTTTTTTTTCAGCATTACCCATCAACCTGTTGAGAAAGAAGTATACGTGTGTAATGCTTATTTAACCAGATAGCATATTCTTTGTAACTTTTTATTTTTTATTGGGGTATAGCAAATTAACAATATGACAGTTTCAAGTGAACAGCAGAGCATGAAGGGACTCAGCCATATATATACATGGGTCCATTCTCCCCAAACTCCCCTCCCATCCAGGCTGCCACATAACATTAAGCACAGACAGTTCCATGTGCTATACAATAGGTCCTTGTTGGTTATCCATTTTAAATACAGCAGTGTATACATGTCTGTCCCACACTCCTTAACTATCCCTTCCCCTGCCCCCAGGCAGCCATAAGTTAGTTCTCTACTTCTGTGAGTCTCTTTCTGTTTTGTTAAGTTCATTTGTATCAATTTTTTTTTTTAAGATTCCATGTATAAGGGATGTCCAGTGATATTTCTCCTTCTCTGTCTGACTTCCTTTACTCAGTAAGACAATTTTCAGGTCCATCCATGTTGCTGCAAATGGCATTATTTCATTCTTTTTAATGGCTGAGTACAGATAGCAGATTCTTAACTGGTATTTATGCGCTGCCAAAACCCCACAGAAAGTTCCCCCACGCCACCTCTCTGAGGCAGGTGGTTCTACCCCTCTCCTGGTACACAGCCAATGTCCCTGGGAACCCACAGCCAAGTGCCTCATTTCAGGGATATGTTGATAGAAATGCCTGGGAAAAGTGAACCTCTTGACTTTCACCTGTTTATCAGTCATTCACCGAATGATGTGCTTTACCGTAACAAAATCCGTGCCAGCATCAGTGCAGTTGAAGACCCATCATGAATTAACCCTTCTCAGAATCAGCCAGGAGCTGGCAGAAGGTATGGCCCAGAGTGCCACTATCTAGGGCCTCTTTATCCTTCCAGGACTTTCCCTAAATAAAAGAGAATCATGGGAGGATTTTGTGTGTCCCAAGGGCCATGCTTTCAAGTAGCACAAGGTTACTGGCCGAGGGAGAAAAGGTTGCTGTGCTTCAGCTTTTTGTTTGGGCCCCCAGGTAATTTCCAAGTATCCTGCCTCCATTTTGATCAGAACTGCTCTTATATGTTCAAGCTCTGGGGTAACAGAAATGTCCCTAGCCCAGAGGCCTGCCCACCTGTCCACATGCCCAGAGGCCTGCCCCGTGGTGGGAGTGTCTGCTCTGCTGTTTAGTCTAATGGGTGGTGGTGACTTGGCACAGAGCAGTAAGATAACCGCTCAGGGTGAGACCGAATCTTGGAAACATTTTGTAGAACTGGTCTTCAATTCTTTTCCCCCTCATGTGTGATATTAAATATCATTTAATCTTGGAACCAATCCTCTTGAGATGGGTGCTATTACGAGAACCATCTTAGAGATGTAGACATGGAACCTCATATGACATGGCGGGTAAGTGGCACAGTCATGACCTGAACTCATGTTTCTTCAGCTCCAAAGTCCTTGCTGTCACCAGTATGGTATGTATTTTATTATATCTATACATTGTGTCAGAGAAGGTGATGGCACCCCACTCCAGTACTCTTGCCTGGAAAATCCCATAGGTGGAGGAGACTGGTAGGCTGCAGTCCATGGGGACGTGAAGAGTTGGATACGACTGAGCGACTTCACTTTCACTTTTCACTTTCATGCATTGGAGAAGGAAATGGCAAGCCACTCTAGTGTTCTTGCCTGGAGAATCTCAGGGACGGGGAAGCCTGGTGGGCTGCTATCTCTGGGGTCACACAGAGTCTGACACGACTGAAGTGACTTAGCAATACATTGTGTATGCTGAATCATGCCTTAAGAAGTGACTATTAGTAAAGACACATTTTATGTTATAAATAAGGGGACATAAAAATAGAACTCTAACTGCAAACAGAGCCAGAATTACCTCTTGAATAAATTCTAAAACCCTCCACGGGATTAAATTCCAGTTAGTGCACTGCTCACCACTGAATATTATCTTCAAGTTGCATTGTGTCTATTAGTGAGCAAATAAACCACCCCCCCCCAAGAATTCCAATTCCAAATTGCATATTAATCACACACACACGTGGCTGTGAGCCAAAGTTAACTGGTAGTTTGCATTACCATGAGTGTAAACTCATGCCTGCTTTTGATCCCAGGTAAAGACTGGTTGGTAAACATTGGAAATATTTCCCAGTACAGTGTTATCCCTTGCCCTCTAAAATGTCCCACTTCAGAGAATTCTTTAGTAGTCCAGTGGTTAGGATTCCATGCTTCCACTGCTGGGGGGCCTAGGTTCGAACCCAGCCAGGGAACTAAGATCCCACAAGCCATACATCAGGGCCAAAAGAAAAATGCCCCACTTCAAACTTAAAATCCTACTGAAAGGTACTCTAAACCAGTATTCAGTTCAGTTCAGTCGCTCAGTCGTGTCCAATTCTTTGCGATCCCATGAATCGTAGCGCGCCAGGCCTCCCTGTCCATCACCAACTCCCAGAGTTCATTCAGACTCACGTCCATCGAGTCAGTGATGCCATCCAGCCATCTCATCCTCTGTCGTCCCCTTCTCCCCCTGCCCCCAATCCCTCCCAGCATCAGAGTCTTTTCCAGTGAGTCAACTCTTCGCATGAGGTGGGCAAAGTACTGGAGTTTCAGCTTTAGCATCATTCCTTCCAAAGAAATCCCAGGGTTGATCTCCTTCAGAATGGACTGGTTGGATCTCCTTGCAGTCCAAGGGACTCTCAAGAGTCTTCTCCAACACCACAGTTCAAAACCATCAATTCTTCGGCACTCAGCCTTCTTCACAGTCCAACTCTCACATCCATACATGACCTCAGGAAAAACCACAGCCTTGACTAGACGGACCTTTGTTGGCAAAGTAATGTCTCTGCTTTTGAATATGCTATCTAGGTTGGTCATAACTTTTCTTCCAAGGAGTAAGCATCTTTTAATTTCGTGGCTGCAGTCACCATCTGCAGGAATTCAAATCCTTGATGATTTCTGCTTTAAGCCTGAGTTAACCCCAAGATGTTATTTTACACTAACAAGCCCAAACTCAACCTAAAACAAAAACAAAATTTCTAGCTAATAGTCCAAAATAATAATAGCTTGATTTTGATAGTATATTCTCCTGTTTTACATGCCAAACTGCAAATAAATGAGTAGTTTTGAATATAATGCCATGTTTGTTTAATGAGAGCAGCCTTCAGTGAAGACTAATGTGTTTTCAGTGTGTGAGAGCATAGCTCTGTGTGGGGAAGGTCCTGCTGCCAGGGATCTGGCATCCATGTGGGCTACGGGACCATCTGAGCCCAGTGCAGCAAGTCTCTGCAGATTCTTTCTGGAAGAGCCTCTTGCAAACTGCTATAGCCAAAGGTTAGGTAAGAAACAGGCTTACACTCAGATGGCTGAGCCACGTCACCAGTGGAGGACCACACTGCCAGACAACTTACCTGCTATGAACGGAATCTGGGAGGCTCTGATATGCCAGTCTACACCAGAATTCACAGGCTAGGCTTCTCATTCTGCCTAGTTTAAGGTTGGCTGGGGTAGCCTCTTATTTCTCTGTAAACACAAGGAAGATTCTTAACTCAGTCTTAAGACAAGACTGGGTAAGATTTTTAAGTTCAAATTTCTTATGCTAACATTTCTTGAGCACTTGGCCCGAGGTTCTGCACTGGGAGCTTTGCATGGATCATTTCAGTTCAATGGTAGGAGTTACTCAGGGCAGCTGTGGTACAGACTCTTAAGACACACTGTCAGGGTTCAAGGTAAGCTCCAGGAGGACGAGATCCACTGGTATTTGGCACATAGTAGGTGCTCAATTTGGAGAAGGCAATGGCAACCCTCTCCAGTACTCTTGCCTGGAGAATCCCATGGACGGAGGAGCCTGTGTATGCTGCGGTCCGTAGGGTCACTAAGAGTTGGACACAACTGAGCGACTTCACTTTCACTTTTCACTTTCATGCACTGGAGAAGGAAATGGCAGCCCACTCCAGTTTCTTGCCTGGAGAATCCCAGGGACGGGGGTCGCACAGAGTTGGACACTACTGAAGCGACTTAGCAGCAGCAGCAGCAGGTGCTCAATTAATATGTGCAGAATGAATGAATTTGAAATCTTAAGAAATTTTGTTTACATATAAGCGTTAGGAGCTGAGCCAGCATTCTTCAGCAGATGTCTTTTCTTCTGGTCTCATAAATTTGACTGTGTGTTAAATGGAAGACAGCTTAGAATTGCAAGGGTGGAGGCGCAAGCAGTTTGAGAAGACTCTTTAAAACTCGTCCTAAAATTAAGTAATTGCTCAGCATAGGAAACAGAGGGAAAAGTGACTGTAATCCCTTAGCAAGAAGAATCTTTGTTATCTAGTCTCATTGATGTTCTCCATGAACCAAGGTTGGCAAATGTCTATACCTGGCCAGAGAGTAAATATTTCAGCCTTTATGGCCCATGCAATCTCTGTCTGAACTAGTCAAGTCTGCCACTGAAATGGAAAAAGAGCCATCTTTTTGACTGTTCCAATAAAACTTTATTTAAAAAAACAAATGGCAGGCTATATTTGGACCATGGTGTAATTTGCCAAGCCCTGGTCTAAAGCATGTCTAGTTGTAATAAGGTTTCTGTTTCATCTCTGAAAGAAGGTCATACAGCTGATGCTATATAGTTCCCCTGCTTTTAAGACATTAAATAAGCCATATATCTTTTACATATCTAAGCCTTTGGCCTTGAAAACTCATTAAACAGCATGGTAATTTATTTAACTATGGCATCTTAGACATAAAGATAAGAAGAATGAAGTTTGTAGAACATAAGATATTCTTGAATGTGTTAAACTGATGCAATATACCATTTGTAATGGCCTCTAATGAAATCCTAACTTTACAGAACCTTATTTCTATCCTTTTTGCATCTCTGAGCCTTCTCACTATGTGTGTTAACCTTTACATAATAAAGAACCATTTTAACTATTTTTACATGTACAGTTCAGTGGCATTAAATACATTACACTGATGTGCAACCATCACCACCACCCCTCTCCAGAACTTTCTTATCATCTCTCACTGGGACACCATAAACCATAGTTCCCCATTCTCCCTCCCCACAGTTCTTGGCAACCACTATTCTGCTTTCTATGAATTTGACTCTTTAGGTACTTCATGAAAGTGGAATCATACAATATTTGTCCTTTTATCTTCATGGTTCATCCATGCTGCAGCACGTGTGAGAATTTCCTTCTTCTTTAAGGCTGAATAATACTCCGTTGAGTATACATGCCACATTTTGTTTGCCCATTCATGTGTCAGTGGACTTCAGGGTTGTTCCTACCTTTTGGCTACTGTGGATAATACTGTTATGATAAACGGTGTGCAAATATCTGTGTTGAGTCCCAGTTTTCAGTTCTTTTGAGTATATACCCAGTAGTGGAATTGGTGGATCATATGATAAGTGTTATGTTCTTGAGGAACCGCTATACAGTTCTCCACAGTAGCTGCACCATTTTACATTCCCACCAGCAATGAGAAAAGATTGCAGTTTTTCTACATTCTTGTCAACACTTATTTTACTTCATTAGTTTGTATGTTTGGTTGGTTATAATAGCACGCTAGGACTTCCCAAGTGGCTCAGTGGTGAAGAATCTGCAGTGCAGGAGACCCAGGTTCAGTACCTGGGTCAGGAACGTCCCTTGGAGGAAGAAATGGAAACCCACTCCAGTATTCTTGCCTGGAGAATCCCATGGACAGAGGAGCCTGTCAGGCTACAGTCAGTGTGGTCATAAAGAGTCAGATATGACTGAGCACACACATATGCGTGCACACACACACACACACACACACACTAGCATGCTAATGGATGCAGAGTGGTATCTCATTGTGGTTCTCAGTTGCTTTTATGTATCTGTAGTGTAAAAATAGTTCATTTAAATACTATACTAATTTATATTTCATGCAAATTATATTTTTTTTTCCCATGGGTATATGCATTTATTCCTCTCCTAACTCCAGAATTATAGAGATGGCTTCCAAGGACATGAAAACAGTTAGATGAATAATATACATAGCTAAATTCATGGCATTGGGTATATAGGAGACTAAAAAAATGAAACTATAGCCAAGATCAGATGAACCTGAGAGTGTGCTGTAATGTCTTACACCAAATATAAAACTAAAGTGACAAATTCAACTCCAAACCTCCTAGGGTTCAAAGTAAAAAGGGAAGGGGGGCCAGTAACATGATTCATTTATCCCAGATGATGAAAGCTCAGGGGAAAAAGGCTTTTCTTGGCTTGCAGGTGCAAGAGAATAAGCTATAACTACTTACTGAAAGCAACAGATTTTCTGGTGAAATTAATAGGGCTGGAATTGAAAATGACTCCCCTAACCTGGCATTATACAGCTTTTTGTGTGAGTTAAAGAGTAGTTTCAAAGTACAATTATGAAAGTATTAAGAAAAAGTCAACTCTACATCTCTCAGAAGAGATAGAAGGACTATTCCTTTGGACTTTAGTCACTGTTTTATGTAGTTAAACCATGTTAAGATCTTGAATTCCCTCATACGTGTTTATATATATATATACCTGGCATTTCCTTCCCAGGTCACAGATTATAAATGCATAGGTGTTTATACAAAGAATCTTCTTATCTTAAAAATATATCCTTATCTTCCTTTTGGAAGGAGGGAAAGATCTTCATGTTCAAATCTGATATGAAATTTCTGCTTCAACACAAAACTCCAGGAACTATATTATTTTCAAACTTAAACCAGAAAAAAAGGCTTCATAATAATTAGATATGCTGCCAAAACAGCTTTCAAGCAACTGAAGAGCAAAGAAAATTAAAAATAAGAATAGCAGCCATATCACACAGATGTTTTTAAAGAACTGAGAAAGTGTCAAAATTACTCTAAAACTAAATTGGTCTGAAGTTTTACCCAGAAGTTTGGATGAAGTGTAATAACTGACATTTCTTGAGCATTTACAATTTCCCAGGCACAGTTCAAAATGCTTGTATGTATTAACTTACTTTTGTAAATGTAACAAAGTTAATACTGTTATCATTGTTCCCATTATATAGATAGGGAAACTGAGGCATGAAGGAGCTGAATATCCTTGCTTCAGGTCATACAACTAGGAAGTGTTCAAGCTAGGATTCACACATAGTCATGCACTCTGGTTCTAGCTCAGTTTGGTTCAGTCGCTCAGTCGTGTCCGACTCTTTGCGACCCCATGGACTGCAGCACGCCAGGCCTTCCTGTCCATCACCAACTCCCGGAGTCTACTCAAACTCATCTCCAGTGAGTTGGTGATGCCATCCAACCATCTCATCCTCTGTCGTCCCCTTCTCCTCCTGCCCTCCATCTTTCCCAGCATCAGGGTCTTTTCCAGTGAGTCAGCTCTTTGCATCAGGTGGCCAAAGCACTGAAGTTTCAGCTTCAGCATCAGTCCAGTGGCCACTCACTAACGCATGAAACTGTACTGCTGCTTGATGTTTCAGCAGACGAACCTAGGTAGTACTGGTTGGCCAACAGGCGAAAACATACATTCTGTTGTGTCCCTATAATTTTTTTTTTTTCTTTAGATGAGCAAATGTACCTTAATTAACCTTGAAATTTCCCTTAATATCCTTGTGTAGAATTCCCAGCAGTACATTTTAAAAAATGAAAAAAAAATTTAGTTGAATGATGAAACCATATTCCTATTATAAATCATATTTTTACAGTTTTAAGAATGTGGAGGAATGCTTATAAAATGAAATAAAGCAGCAGATGTAAATTTGTTGGAAGCCTAGCTCCACCACTCCCATTCCCCCCAAAGAAACTATCAAAAGCAAGATGGGAAAGTTTATGTGGCTATCACTGGGTAGGAGAATTAGGAATAACTTCTTTTTCCTACTTTTTCTTAATTTCCATAAAATTTACTTGAATACTTTCATAGTCCAAAAAAATGAAATAAACTTCATTTTTTAAAAAAAGCTAATCAGAGCTATTCTTTACAAAGGCACAGTAAGAAGTGCTTAGTGATAATCTCACTGTATAATTTTAAGTCATTTCTAAGGGTCTTGTTCTGAAGGAATGAAGGTGGCGTGCTTTAGATTTGCACTTATGTAGCTATTTAATTTTAGAAAAAAATGAAAAACTCTGCAACTGTCCCATTTCAAGTATTCAGTAGCCACAAGTGGCTATCGACGGCTTTTTCATCATCACAGAGAGTTCTATTGCCCAGCACTGGTTTAGAAGAAAGAACACAAGATGGCTTGAAATCAAGTCCCGATAGGAGCAGATACCTGCTGTGTGAAATGAGTAATTTATTCAACCTCTCTGAACCTATTTCCCCATAGACAAATTAGGACTAATGATACTGTCACTTACCATGAAAGGAGATTAAGATCAAATAAGATAATGCATGTGACAATTCTCTGAAAACTATCCTGTAGTTTACCAGATAGTTGTTTCAAAAATCCCCAGCCTGAACCTAATCTAGCTCTTTGTGCACTGATTCCAAATCCATGAATGGTTCATAATTGCTGACAGGGAGTGACACCGTAAAAATCAGACTTACCAGCTCTTCGCACAGTTCTTCGCCCAAGTCCTTCGTTATTGTGGATATTCCATTTCTTCCCTGTAAAAAGCTTCAGCACACAGTTCTGTATCTTCTATAATAACACCTCCTCAGTTTTTTTTCCTTAACAATGTAAATACACTGCCCTCTTTCCATTCCTAAATGAAAAAGCCTCTTTAAAAAGAAAGCAAAGAAAGCAGGCTTTGTCTGCCAAAGAAATAAAGGGGGTAAAATGCTATACTAAAAGGAAATCAATCTGAGTTGACAGTGCAGGAATTAAGCAAAAGATGTTGCCAACTGCCTCAAGACGTGAGATTTGCACCCACAATGACAGCAGGTTCTCTATGCTTCAAAGCTGTTGGGGGTGCTGATTAGGCGGAAGTACCTGCTCCTTCTGATTTTTTTTTTCCTGAGTCACTTCTGGTTTTTCCTGCAAAACAACTTGCCTAATTTAGACGATTTTAGAGCCGCCGCTCATCCAGAGAAGTCCCCATCTTACTTCTCATTTAACCACCCGAGAATTAAGCGTGAGTCTTGGATGGCTTTAAGAAAAAAAAAGAGAAAAAGAAGAAAAAAAAATTGTAGTCAAGTTGTGGCTCAACTTGGTGTAGATTCTAGGCTCATCCTCTCCCTCCTGCCTTCCCCAGGTCTCCACCGGCCGTGGATGCCTGTGACATTATGACCGCAGAGGATTCCACCGCAGCCATGAGCAGTGACTCTGCCACAGGGTCCTCTGCCAAGGTGCCCGAGGGCGTGGCGGGCGCGCCCAACGAGGCGGCGCTGCTGGCGCTGATGGAGCGCACGGGCTACAGCATGGTGCAGGAGAATGGGCAGCGCAAGTACGGCGGCCCGCCGCCCGGCTGGGAGGGCCCGCACCCCCAGCGCGGCTGCGAGGTCTTTGTGGGCAAGATCCCCCGCGATGTGTACGAGGACGAGCTGGTGCCAGTGTTCGAGGCGGTGGGCCGCATCTACGAGCTGCGCCTCATGATGGACTTTGATGGCAAGAACCGCGGCTATGCCTTTGTCATGTACTGCCACAAGAACGAGGCCAAGCGCGCCGTCCGCGAGCTCAACAACTATGAGATCCGCCCCGGACGCCTGCTGGGCGTGTGCTGCAGCGTCGACAACTGCCGCCTCTTCATCGGGGGCATCCCCAAGATGAAGAAGCGCGAGGAGATCCTGGAGGAGATCGCCAAGGTCACGGAGGGCGTGCTCGATGTGATCGTCTACGCCAGCGCGGCCGACAAGATGAAGAATCGCGGCTTTGCCTTCGTGGAGTACGAGAGCCACCGTGCCGCCGCCATGGCGCGCCGCAAGCTCATGCCCGGCCGCATCCAGCTGTGGGGCCACCAGATCGCTGTGGACTGGGCCGAGCCCGAGATCGACGTGGACGAGGATGTCATGGAGACCGTGAAGATCCTCTACGTGCGCAACCTCATGATCGAGACCACTGAGGACACCATCAAGAAGAGCTTCGGCCAGTTCAACCCGGGCTGCGTGGAGCGCGTCAAGAAGATCCGCGACTATGCCTTCGTGCACTTCGCCAGCCGCGAGGACGCCGTGCACGCCATGAACAACCTCAACGGCACCGAACTGGAGGGCTCGTGCCTCGAGGTGACGCTGGCCAAGCCCGTCGACAAGGAGCAGTACTCCCGCTACCAGAAGGCAGCCAAGGGTGGCGGCGCAGCCGAGGCAGCAGTGGTGCAGCAGCCCAGCTACGTGTATTCCTGTGACCCCTACACGCTAGCCTACTATGGCTACCCCTACAACGCGCTCATCGGGCCCAACAGGGACTACTTCGTGAAAGGTTAGTGGGGGTTCCTCGCCTACGTGGGCGGGAGTGGGGGGGACGCATCTGCCAGATGGATGCCCTTTGGGGCGTGGTGGTTGTCATTTACTGAGCTGGTGGACGGCGACCCCTCCTACTAACCCTCATTGGGGCAGTCACTGCTACAGCATCGAGGAAAATGTAGATGGTTCATATATACAGCGTGAGGTAACGTTACCCATCACGTGCAGCATGCAAGCTTTTCTTGCGTTCTGCCCTCCAAGGGCCTTTATCCAACGTGGGGTTAGACGGCAAGTCTCTGGGTTCTTAGGTTAAAGCCTACTTGTGAAATTAAACCTTTAGATGTTGGGGAGTGAAGGGCACAGTATTGTTGGGTTTGTTTGTGTTGTTTTGTTGTTCTTAGTCACTGACTAGCCTGTACTGAAAGCAGGCATTACACTGGAAAGCAAAATACTTGGGTTCTGTGTCCTGCCGGCTGATTAACCGGCTCTGTGACTTTAGTCAGCCCCTTTAAGCTCCTGAAGCCTGTTTTCTCACGCCTAAAATGAGGAAGATGAACTAGCACTTCCCCTTCTACATCTAGTTTTGTGACCATCTTAGAAAATTTTTATTTATTGGAGTGGCAGTTTCAATCCTAGGAACTCACCCTTCAAGTTCATCTTGTGTACTAAGCAGACATCTTAGGATGCATCTAGGCTGGAGCCAGAAAGTCTGAAGCATCTTCTGAGCTCACTAAAGAGCAGAGGTGTAGCCACCTGTAGCTTAGAGCCAGGACATATACCAAAGTGCCAAGAACCTTGGGTTAAGATCCACCTCCTGTACAGTTGCTGTTGGTAGCTCATCATTTTTTGTGTTGTTATTATAAGCAGGCAGCATAAGAGGCCGGGGTCGAGGTGCAGCTGGCAACAGAGCCCCGGGCCCCAGGGGTTCCTACCTTGGGGGATATTCTGCTGGCCGTGGTATATATAGCCGATATCATGAAGGAAAAGGAAAACAGCAAGAAAAAGGATATGAACTTGTACCGAATTTGGAAATCTCTGCTGTCAACCCAGTTGCCATTAAGCCTGGTACAGGTCAGTATAAACCAGAGTGAGAATGCATTTATTCAGCCTGAACCCCAACTCCCTCTCTTTGAGCTGACTTCCTCGGCACTTTCATCTGCATGTGGGTTCCTCTTCTCAAAGGCAGGCAGAGATTAGGCAAGGATCGTGGCCTCCTGGGCCTTCTTATCTAGAGCTTGGGGGATGGTCTAATTTTGACGATGTTCAAGTCAAACTTTCTTATAGTGGGTTTCCCAAATGGCTGTCGCCAGTTGTTAGACTTTTTCTCAATTAGGCAGGTTCTCAGTTAGGGAGGTTGGGGCGAGGGGTGCGGGGGTAGAAAAATGTGAGGCTCTTCTGTATCTTCTACCAGCTAAAAGCTTTCTATCCCTTACTCAAGCCTGTTTTGACCCCAGTCATCAGAAGCCAGAAGGTGCAACTCTGCCAGTTCTGAGAGTTGTTGGGAAATTCCCCTTCAGGAGTAAATAACGCTGCTGTCCCTTATTATGGTCTTAACCAACCAGAACACCTGGGAGTAAGGCAGCAGAGAAACTTTCTGCAGCTAATTTCCAGCTCTCATTTCTGCCTCTTGTTGGATCAGTAGATTGAGGGTAGAGGGGCACTCAAGTAGTTGAAGCGAAGGACCTTGAACTTTGCTTCCATCCTCCAGGCCCCACAAACCAGTTTTCCAACGTTGTTAATGCCGTCAGTCATCTGAGACAGGTGTTTTTTCTGATCCTAAGCTGCAGGGAGCTTTATTGAACTGCGCAGTGTGAGCATGGCACAAACTCCCTGTGTGCACACACCACACAAGCACCCAAACACATGGGAAATTCCATCGTGATACTCCTCCAGACCTTCTCCCAGTCTCATGGAGGGTAGGTTGAAGAGCTCTTTGAGAGCATCTGCACTTTGAAGCTCAGCTCCTGACTTCGTGTTGGCTAGGACTGTACTCCTTCTTCTGGCTAAAACAATATCAAGGGAGCTGTGTATAAGGAGTGTAGGTTGGCATTGACCACATAGGGGCTTACAAGGCCTTTTCTCAGTAGAGCTTCCTTTTGAAGTAATCCAGTGATTTTTTTTTTTTAATGCCTGTGAAAAAAATTCTGCCACTTCTGCAGTTAAGTGACCCCTTAGACTGGATTTCCTAGGAAATGTCATTGATGCATCAAACAATATAAAACTGATCCTGTTTCTCTCTAATTCCATAAAGCAGAGCCTGGATACAGGAGTTGTCTCTTCTACTTGTTGGGAAAAGTATTCCCGTTGGCAGTAGTTTAAGATTTAACTAGAGAAAAGAAAAGTCACTCAGTCATGTCCAACTCTTTGCAAACCCATGGACTATCCATGAAATTCTCCAGACCAGAATACCCTTTCCCTTCTCCAGGGAATCTTCCCAACCCAGGTTTCCCACATTGCAGGCAAATTCTTTACCAGCTGAGCCACCAGGGAAGCCCAGAGAAAAGAACTCAAAAGATCTTTAAGCATGTAATTGTGTTCTGAGGCATGGGGTAGAAATTCCTGTGGCTGGTAGCCAGAACAATCCAGAGTTGCTTAGTACAACTCAGATGTAGCTCAAACTTATAGCCCTTTCTGGGCCCTGTCCCCTTGACCTCTGTTTCTGATTCATTCAGAAAATTAGAACTCTGTAATTTTAGGAGGAACACCAGGCAATGGTGAAGTATCTAGGCACAAGATCACATAGATGGAAAGGCAGGTAAAAGATCTGGTTTAGATTTTAGATATATTTCATTGAATGACTGTACCGTTGTTTAGCCTACAGTCATTTCTCTTTGGGCTTCCACCGTGGCTCACTGGTAACGACTCTACCTGCAAAGCAGGAGACATGGCTTTGATCCCTGAGTCAGGAAGATCCCCTGGGGAGGGCAGCCCACTCCAGTATTCTTGCCTGGAGAATCTCATGGACAGAGAAGCTGGGTGGGTTACAGTCCATAGCGTCACTAAGAGTTAGACACGAATGAAGCAACTGAGCACACAGCATGCAAGCATTTCTCTTTACCTTATATCAAATCGGCTTTTATTCGAAAAAATTACCTGCAGTTGGAGAATAGAAATAAGTGAAAGTATACTCTGTTGTGTGCATTTCAATATTCTTACCATCCTCAAAACATACAACACACACTCACACAACCTCCCCCAAATCAGGGCTTTTTTTTTTTTTTTTTGTCTTTTTACCTTCCCTTATCATACATTGGAGAAGGGCATGGCAGCCCACTCCAATATTCTTGCCTGGAGAATCCCATGGACAGAGGAGCCTGGCAGGCTGTACAGTCCATAGGGTTGCAAAGAGCCAGACATGACTGAAGCAATGTAGCAGCAGCAGCAGCAGCAGCATACATTGACATTCGAACACTGTGATCTGTCTGATCCTCTGGTTGAAATGAGTCCTTTGAACTTTATTCACAGAAACATGTCTTTGCATTGGCAGGTCGGGGAGGATATACACTGACCTCTGAGTTCTCAGAATGAAACTCTCAGTAGCACCTGCTCTTTAAAACGTGGTGAAAGTGAAAAAGGGCAGTGGGGCTGGTACTGAGTAAGATGGGTGATAAGGAACTGGCAGGCTCTTCTCACACTCTTGGGCCTCAAGCCTCTGCTCTCACTTCTTATTCTGAGCCTGTTTTCTCAAAACTGCAAGGCCATTTCTTGCTCTGTAGGACCTCAAGAATACGAGTCTAAATGCTATTCTGTTCCAAATTCTGTTAGCAGTAGAAAATGTGGGCACAGAAACTTAACTGTAGGCTTGCCTACCCTGAGGATCTGTGGGGAGATCCCACCCATTGCCACATGGTTCCTTTTGAAAGTCCAGCAGGATATAGGGTACCTCCACCTCCCCTCTTGGATAGCACCTGTAGTGAGAGAGCATTCGTTTGCAGGCAGAGCCCCTGGCTGCTAAACTTGTTTTTAAAAATATTGAGGAAGTGATGGCGCTTCCCTCAGTGACTAGAAGTAACTGACCTGTGCTTCCCTTTTCCTTCTCTTACAGTGGCCATCCCTGCCATCGGCGCCCAATATTCCATGTTTCAGGCAGCTCCGGCCCCTAAAATGATTGAAGATGGTAAAATCCACACAATGGAGCACATGATCAGCCCCATCGCTGTGCAGCCCGACCCAGCCAGTGCTGCTGCGGCCGCTGCAGCCGCCGCTGCGGTCATCCCTGCCGTGTCCACGCCGCCGCCTTTCCAGGTAGGCTTCTTGCTGCGGTGTTTGTGTGAGGTCTCATGTATCACGGATTCACTTAATACTCCACAGGAGCACTGACACTGTGCCTGGCTTCCTGCTAGAACTATGGGTCTGAGTGATAGAAATATTTTTGTAAGATAAATCATGACAGGACAGGAAAATGTTAGATAAGAATTGTACTATCCTAAAATTGCCACTGTATTAAAGATAGGAAGCAATATCCAAAAATGACATATGTAATTTCTCACAGTGTCGTTATACATCCTATTTTTTTTTTAATGACATAGGATAATTTTTTAACTCGTGTACGTATTGTTACTGAGGTGACACACGGAGTCCCGGGGGATAGTTCATGCCAGATTGTAATTTTTGCATTCCAGATTATAGTCCAGTAAAGGTTTTTTAAAGTTCTGCCCCCTTCCTCCCCTCCATCTCTCTCTATGAGTATATCCATAGGTATATATGTATGCGTATATATATGTGAGTGCCTGTAGAGAGACAGAAATGTCTATAAAGGTTTATGAAACTTTACAAAACTCTCCCAACCGTATCCAACTATTCCCATTTCTCCTCCCAATCCAGTTTTACCGTTCCATCCTCCTTCCCCACCTTTACTCGTAGTGTTCTCCTCTATCTGGTTTTTTTCTCTAGAACCTTTCCTCACCTGGGAAACCATCTGTCCTGTATGTCTCAGTATTGGCTACTTGACTACCAGTCAAGTTCTATGTTCTGTCTCCCCAGTTAAAGTATTTTCAGACCAAGAGACACATCTTGTATATATTTCTTTGTTTCTGCAATACGTAGCACACAGGGAATACCTATACTATATATCATTTTCCTAAACAGAAAAATAATCTTGTTGAAGCTATCCTTTGTGAAGCAGTGAATATCAAACACCTCATCAGTCCATAAGCATAAAAACTCAGGCCAGGGATGTCTTGTATCTAACTGGATAAGAATTATCGAGGAGACATGTTTATAAAACAGAGATTCTTAGATTCAAACCCCAGAAGACTCCAATTCAGCAGAACTAGGCTGGCGTTCTAGAATCCATATTTTGTCCCACCTCCTCAGTAATGCTGAAACAGCTAGGCTTGTGAACCCCAGCAGTAGTCTTGGGTTGCAAATGACTCACAAGGTAGTTATTACTGTGTCCCGAGTATAAATACATAGAGTAACCTACAAGCATTACCTAGTGGAATTCTGCTAATTCTAATTCCTCTTTACTGGGAAACTTGTGAACTTTGGTCTTTGCTGAGTGGTCACAGTTGTGGTTGGGCCCAAATTTCAGGCTTCACGATTACGTTCTGGATTGCAGGCTGTTTCTGTCTTATATCAGTCTGCACGGAAGCTGGCATCGGGGTCTTGTGGTTTGGGATTTGTTCAGTGTGCTGTCATCATCAGTAGATTTCTGTGGCAGTGCTTCCCTCCTCCAGTACAGTCTGCAGAATGCCTGGAGCCACTTCTTCGGTAACGTGGGAATGGCTTCTTTGAGTGTGTGGCCCCGCTGCTCTCCCTCAAAGCTGAGTACCGTCTGTCCTGCCTTGAGTTCTTTGACCTGGGTTGCCTGATACATTCTGTCCTCCACCTCCTCTGTGTTCTCTGCCAAACTGCAGTAGAGGAAGGAGCATTTTAATCTCCACAGATTGGTAAAAAGAACACTTTTCAGAGTGAAACCACACATCAGTTCCCCGTGACCTTCCTGGGGAACATCTTCCATCTTCCTCCTCTGTTTTGCAGGAGCTCAGAGATGTTCCTTTGTAGCCATTTAAATCCAAAATTTCATATAGCCTTCGCAGGCAATTAAAAAAAAAAAAAAAAGCTTGCATGTGTAGACAGTCCTTTTTTCATTTATTTCTCAAAATGTTTCAGTCTTCACAGCCAGTCATTGGTATAGGTTGAGCAAGAACCATCCCTTTTTTGAGAGGAGGGGGAATTGAGGTCT
Source organism: Capra hircus (assembly GCF_001704415.2). Lineage (NCBI taxonomy): Eukaryota > Metazoa > Chordata > Mammalia > Artiodactyla > Bovidae > Capra > Capra hircus. The sequence goes on along the minus strand of NC_030813.1, from coordinate 59,973,792 downwards.
TTCTCTCTCCTCCTCCCCAGCTCCCCACACTCAACCTCATCACACTCCCCTGAGCTCAGGTGTTGGGCTGCACTTTTGTACATGGAGTGGTTTCTCTCAGATGTCACCTTCCTGGTGATCCTTTCCTTTGTGCACTTGTCACTCAAGAGATGTCCGCAGATTTGGAGAAGATAGCTTGTGTCCTGCTATGAACCACAGTCTTCCCAGTTCCAAAGTTTCTCTCCTTGGTGTAAAGTGTTACTAACGTTCGTTGTGGCTGCGTTGTAGCAAGCAGGATAGTGCAAGGCTAAATGCACAGGCGCCAGACTCACACATCCCGTTGCTTAAAAGCTGTGTCACCTGTGCAAGTCATCTAAAACGTCTAAGCTTCTCCATATAATCCACCAGCTTCATTGGTGGTTGTGACGATGTTTCAATAGTGTCACTTAAATAAGGCTTTAGAATAGTGCCTAGCAGACTGTAATCTCTGTTATTGTTATCATTTAGATATTATTTATAATTATTATTTGGATTACAGTTGAAAAAAATGACTCTTCAATTCTGAACATAATTTTGTAACTCTAATTTGTGGATTTTTGTAAAGGAATGAGAAGTAATTCCTTTATAAAATCCAGGAAGAAATAATTTTTTAAAATCTTAATTCTCCCTTTTACATATCCTGAACTATTTGTACCACAGAGCATGCTATGAAACATAAGGTCCACAAGATGTTTTCTTAAATAAATGTATGATTTATTTTTTTTTACCAAATTTTTACCAATATTATTTTTACCAATATTATTTTTTGTTTTACCAAAAATCTCCTTTTCCCTTAAGCAGTCCACAGAATGAACTCCGTAGCAAACATTTTGGAAAATACTGAACCACAGGCTTCCTTGTCTGCTTGTTCTGAAAATGTAGTATGTTTCACTCTCAAGCGGAGGGAAGGAAGCATCCTGGACTTTCAGAGCGAGCATGGCATCTACAGTAAGGCAGCTTACTTCGGATAGCGCCTCTTTCCTCACTTCCTCGTCATGTGGAAATCCCACCGTATCCAAGTGAAAGTGAACGTGTTAGTTGCTCAGTCGTGTCCGACTCTGCAACCCCACGGACTATAACCCACAAGGCTCCTCTGTCCACAGAATTCTCCAGGCAAGAACACTGGATTGGGTAGCCATTCTGTTCTCCAAGGAATCTGACTGACCCAGGGATCGAACCCAGGTCTCTGGCATTGCAGGCAGATTCTTTACCATCTGAGCCACCAGGGAAGCCCCCTCTTATCCTTCAAAACCCAGCTCAAATTTTTCCACTTCAGAGATGCTTCCTCTTGCCCCTCAAGTTAGTTGGCCTCTTCTCTAAGCTTCCACAGCAACTGTAAATTTATTGGTGTCAAATCTTAGGTTGGCGATGGCTGACGCGAACGCATTTGTTGAAGATCCTGTGTGATCACAGTCTTTTTAGGTCAGAGCTTAAGATGCTGGCCCTTGGGAGAGCTGTGTACTTTGTTCCATAAAGTCATAGGCTGTGCTCCTCTCCATTCTTGGTACATCATGTTCCTTCAGTTAGGAATGAGTTGAGGCAGCTGGCATGTATTTTAGGCTTGCTCTGGTATGTAGGCTGATTGAGTAGAATGGTGGGCAGAAGATTCCAGAGTATGTGCACTTTCCCTGAACATTCCAGTCCTGTCATGGTCACCAGTTAGGAATCTGAACGTGCCTTGAGGATGCAGCTGCACTTCAGTGGCTCCGATCTCAGTCCCTTACGATTATTGCTTGTCTGTCCATCTGCCCTGAGAATGGAAACTTTTGTTTCTCTGTCATTCCCTCAGCCCTGGGTGCTGAATGAATGAATGGGGTTGTTGAATGAATGGGTAGGTTGTTGTTGTTCAGTCGCTCAGTAATGTCCAATTCTTTGCAACCCCATGGGCTGCAGCACACGAGGCTTCCCTATCCTTTACCATCTCCCTGAATTTGCTAAAACTCATATCCATTGAGTCAATGATGCCATCCAACCATCTCATCCTCTGTCGCCCCCTTCTCCTGCCCTCAATCTTTCCCAGCATCAGGGTCATTTCCAGTGAGTTGGCTCTTCACATCAGGGTGGCCATAAATATTGGAGCTTCTGCTTCAGCATCAGCCCTTCCAGTGAATATTCAAGGCTGATTTCCTTTAGGATTGGCTGGTCTGACCTTGTTATCCAAGGGACTCTAAAGAGTTTTCTCTAGCACCACAGTTTGAAAGCATCAATTCTTCGATGCTCAGCCTTCTTTATAGTCCAGCTCTCCATACATGACTACTGGAAAAACCAAAGCTGCGACTATACAGACCTTTGTTGGCCAAGTGATGTCTCTGCTTTTTAATATGCTGTCTAGGTTTGCCATAGCTTTTCTTCCAAGGAGTAAGCATCTTTTAACTTCTTGGCTGCCATCACCATCTGCAGTGATTTTGGAGCCCAATAAAATAAAGTCTCTCACTGTGTGCATCGTTTCTCCGTCTATTTGCCATGAAGTGATGGGACCAGATGCCATGATCTTAGTTTTCTGAATGTTGAGATATAAGCCAGTTTTTTCACCCTCCTCTTTCACCTTCATCAAGAGGCTCTTCAGTTCCTCTCTGCTTTCTGCCATTAGGGTGGTGTCCTCCGCCTATCTGGTTAGATACCTACAGGTGATCAATAAGGATGCTCTCTCTCCCCACAGGGTCGCCCAATAACTCCAGTGTACACGGTGGCTCCAAATGTTCAGAGAATTCCCACTGCTGGGATCTACGGAGCCAGTTATGTGCCATTTGCTGCTCCAGCCACAGCCACGATCGCCACACTACAGAAGAATGCAGCGGCCGCCGCTGCCGTGTACGGCGGATACGCAGGCTACATACCTCAGGCCTTCCCCGCCGCTGCTATCCAGGTGCCCATCCACGACGTGTACCAGACCTACTGAGACCCGCCGCCGCCGCCACTGAAGGAACACTTTACTATTTATGAAGAAAGACCGTGTTCGGTTAGCACGCACGAAACCTGAATGCGAAGAATGTTATCAAATACCATACTGGAATATTTTATATTACATGAAGTTTTCACTAGTTTTTTAAGACTGTTTTCAATTTAGCAGACCTGTGTTCATACATTTCTAAGAGACTTGCAATGGTTTGTGCCTTAAACACCATCTCTTAAAAATTTGTACGTGGTAGTACATTTGTATAGAGGTTTTTGTTTTTGTATTTTTAAGGATATATTTTCAGTTATGAAGGTTATTTTCTTAACTTCTGCACTCCAGAGATTTCTATTTTGTAGTACCTTCAATAATATATCAAGTATATATTAAAAAAGCACACTTGAGCAGTTAGGGAACTATTTTGAAAAATATATTCAATATTTAAAGATACAAACAATAGTGCTTTAAAAATACTACAGAAAACATTATTTTAAAAGTTATACTGGAAAGTGCAATTATAAAATGAATGAAACCTCTATTTCTGCTGGAATTAAGGGTTGACGGGTGTTAACCATGTGTTATTCACGATGGTTCTGTTCTTTAAACGCTCGACCTCTCCTTAAGCCAATATTGAAAAGACTTGTCACATTTCTGAGTCCAAACACTGGAAGGCGCTGTCACCTGCTGCCATCGTCCTGGGCCCCTACTCAATGTCCATGTGCCTTTGCTCTTAGACGTGTCACCTCCCCCACCCTCCCCCCCCACCCCCACCCTTACCCCCACCCCCACCTTCCCCAGACCCACCTTCATATTTGGCAAGTCAAGGACAAATTAATTACTCTGACAGAGAACATTGATGGCTTTTATACTTCTTTTTGTTAGGGTTTTTTGTTTTGTATGGGTTTTTGTTTGGGGAGGGTTGTGGTTTGGTTGGGGAGCTATTTTCAATAGCAGAGTATGTGTAAGCACAAGATTTTCATAGTTTGCATAAGGCATCTTTGCATAGCTATTTAATTGTCCAGTATGAAACCTTCACTCCTTTCTTAATGCTTTTATTATATATTTGTTTTGAAGTCTAAGTTTGTAGAGACAGAGAATGTTATTATAGACAAGACCCCAAAGGCTCTTGTTAGCAGACGGCTATGCTTCTAGCTGCCTTATCATGTTTCATGCACAATGTCTGTGTTGTCAGGGGTATTGGAAATATTGTGTTTATTGAACAGGGCCTCCCTCCGCTGTTGCTGTGCGTGTGGCAAGTGAACTGAATTGGGGCGTGCACAGCCAGGAGGAGGGGGAGAGACCTGTAGGAGTAAAGGATAGTTTGTAAATATCTCCTAATGCTCATTTTTAGTTGTTTTATGTTGCAGAAATTCATGGTATATAGTTGAATGCAAAACGAAACCATTTTATTTCAATGTTATTAAACAGTTTTGTTTTATTAGGAAGTAAATGTATTGTTGCAGTGTTTTGTGCCTGTTTAAAGGCTTTTGTTTAGCAGAGTGAATGTAAAATACAGTAAAATGTTAAGATTGTCATCTACTTTATGAAATACATCAACTTGGATTTTTTTTTTTAAGGTTCTAACAAGGAAGTGAGGTGTGCAATAGATGGCAAGGACATAGTTGTGTTTTTACGTCATATTAGAGATTCCATCAAATGTTTCCACTCACTGAATTTTGCTGATGGCTGAATTCTTATTGTGGATTAATAATAGGATCATGCCCTTAGCAGATGTTTTAGTTCTGTTTTACATTTTAAATTAAGAGATTCCCAGATGCTCTCTTTTCCCTCATCTTAGGGTGGGATGAATTTTTTATATATAAGCAATATTTATTTAACTATTCTATAAGACTATTGAGTGCCTGCAAAGGCCTTTAAACATTCCTAGCCTTCCTTTCCATCATTGTTAAATGACAGAAAGTAATTGTGCAATGTTTCTGATGATGTACCCAGCGAGCTGCATCCAAACTCAAATCCGTTGTAATGAGTAATCCAACAAAATGCAGTTTGCGTTCAGTCCCCATCCCTTGACTTTGTATGAAAGAAGTGCTGTCTTACTCTCCTTCCAGTGAAGGGTTAATTAGCACAGAGGTTCACTGGATGAGACTGACCCAGGGATCTTACTGTATTTTACATGTGCCTGTAAATTATTTGCAAAAATGGAAAAAAAAAAAAAAAGGAAAAAAATGGTGTCTTAACATGGCAACTACCAAACTACCTTAAAAATAAATGTTGGTGACATAGCCAGTTAAGTATCAGTGAGCCTCCTACCTACCTTTAGGTCTGCCTGTTCCTCTTGTTTCAAAACCATTTCACATATGTACACTACTGAGGTAAGTTTGTAACTTGAAATGTGAACTTTTTTTTAGGGTTAAGAACAAACTATAAAAATTTAAAAAAAAAAAAAAGCTTTCGAGTTCTCTGTTTTCAAACATGCTGGCAGTTTAGTTGTTATCTTTAGTTGCTTTGTATTTGAAAAGCTTTTAAGTTTATTTAGATCTTGCTTCATTTACAATACATTCTTAGGATGTATGCAGTAAATAAAACTTTCTTAAAGCAATTTCAGTACCTTATTTTAAATTGTGTTTTCTTTATACACTTTTTTTTCCCCCAAAACAAAATTAGAAAAAAACCCTTATAGCATAGAAGGAATCAACTGTTTCTGGCTGGAGAAAGTCATGTCTTTGATTTGGAATTATTAATGAAGTTGAGGTACATAGTAGAAATTGTGAATTATCAGTGTTTGCAGCCTTGGGTCCAGGTGGTAGAAAGTTGAACACTCAACTACTACTTAGCGTCTGGATTAGAGTAGGATGTGGCAAAGCCTGTTACTGTTCTCAGTGCTGAAGCTTGTTTATGATCCCAAGAGCTTTACACTTAGATATCTACATGGACTCAGTTGATGTGACATTGAGTTGTTCGATGGTCTCATGAAAGTACTGGTGTGACCTGTATGTTGGTCACCTCACTAGAAACCAGAGTTTTCTGTTTCACCTTTTTCGACAGCATGCAGCAAGATTAGCAAGACGCTGCCTTTTTCTCTGTAGATCGTCACTAACTTCAGGTGGGATCCATCAGCAAAGCCAATTAATAATTCAAGGGAAAGTGGTAACTTGTCAGTGGAATTACCTCTAAAAACTGCCCTACGCAGCTTTGCCATTGATTAAGAATTTTACCTAGTTAGTCTTGAGTAGCCTGAGTTATGGGCCTTCCCAACCTACAGTTCTTGGAATTCTAACTTCCTGCTTCCTCTTAAAAGGATAAAGTCTTTTTCACAGACAGGAAAGGCCAGAGAACTTCCCAAAGTGAGAAATCAACGAGATTTGCTGATACTATCTGGTTCTAGGAGATGAACACAGATGCCCTTTAAGTTGCAGAATCAGAGTTTGATTGCTTTTGTCAGAAAACGAATTAAAAGAATTAATCTTACAGAACATTTTTTACATCTCTACTAAATGCCCCGCTTTGTTCTAGGTGCTGTGGTGAGTACAGCATGAATAAAACCAACAAAACTTTGTACACATTGAGCTTATATTAAAGTGGGAGAACACAGACCCAATAAGCAGGTAAACAGTGTGTTGGGTGGGGATAAATGCTATGATTGTGTGATTCATTAGGCTCTAAGGCTGTTTGGTTTCCGTCACCTCGGGACCTCACAAGCGCTTAGTGAAGTAGGCAGAACCGATATGTGACTGGCCAGGGTCCCACAGCTGGTAGGAACCAGGGCAGAAATTCAGACTCCAAGTCTCAGCACACTGACCCTGGAAATAGATTTAGTAGTACTAACAGCCTGCTTCACAGCCTACAAAAAGAAAAGCTGATCTCCAAAACTAGCTTCTTTTCTGTTGACTTTTAATGTGTGTTCACATGCAGCCTCTTTCCTCGGGGATAGGAACTGGAGGTACAATGGCCGAAATGCCTACGTTCAGCTCGGAGGACATAGCACTAGGTGAGCTGCTACAATTGTCTGGTAGATGGAATTCGACTTATGATGCTGCATCAAGGATTATGGATGGGACTAAAAAACTACTGTAAAGGCAACTATACCCTTCTGATTCTTTACTAGACTAGATCCCCAATTTTTAAATTCCAAAAATATCTGTCAAGACAACATGCATAAGCACTTATTTAGGTGGAAGTAAAGACAGCTAGAACACAAAAGTTCTAATTTTTCTTTCCTAAAGAAGGATAACCTGTGAACAGTCCCAACATTTTACTGGGTGCTGTGACACGGCATGCCCCATGCTGAGTGTATTTTGTCAACTATAGTTGACCTTACTGGCTTACCAGACCCTGTTTTAAGGGCATTAGGGTACTTGACTATTTTAAAGAGATGTATATAGTATATCACATGTTATCTTTATTATAAAGTGTTCTGGGGAGAGTTGAGTTTTTAAAAAAAAAAATAACATGAAATGTGACATTTCGGCATGGCTGCTTTGGAAAAAATCACATTTGACACAACAACCTTAAAGAAGGGAAAAAAAAAGCATCTTCAGCTTTAAAAAATAAATTAGTGGTAGGATAACACAGATGTACTCATTTTATCCTTGTCCTGCCACTTCCTTGACACACTCCTCCTCTCTGACCGTTCAAGGTCAAGGGCATGATTAGGCTTAAACACAGAATGAAACTCAAGAGACATGTTTTGCTTCAGTTCCAAGTTCTAAGCTATCAGATTAGACATGGCCTTCCTTCTCCTTCCCCTCATTAGTCTTCCGTCTCTAGGTGCCCAGTGTCCCCCAGTGATTGCCCAGACCCTTGGCAAGCACTGTGGCCTGGCGAAACAGGCTGGGCTTGCAGTCTGGATGCCTAGGGGGTGAACCCCCGGCTTTGCTATTTATCAGCCGTGTGACCTTGGAAAGGACACCTTGCCTCTCTGAGCACCAGTTTCTTAATTGGTAAAAGATGATAACCTCATAAGGTTACTGTGAAAATCAGATAAGTTAATGAATCTTTAAAAAGCCTGGATAAATAAATTTTTAAATAAGCTGGGTACATCATAGACAAGAAAGTTATTTCCTTTCTCTTCCTCTTTATGAACTGTAGTGTGAATGCATTCCACTGTCTTAACTGCATTAAGCCTTTCCATTTTACCCCTTTCTATGCTTTTGTTCACTTATTTATTCAGTAAACACCTGTCAAATGCCAGCTCTCTACCAGAACGGGGTGATGCACTGGAGAGGTGATGATCAACAAAATCAACCCCCCTCTGCCCTCCAGAAGCTCCCAGGCATGATAAGACAGTGATGAAAAGGCTATGAAATGGGAGGGGGCACCCACCCTGGCCTGGGCAAGGGGTTAAGAAGACTTTGGAGAGGAAGTGGCATCTAAGCAAAGAACAACAGGATGAGTTGAGGGGGAGGAGGGAGGGCAGATGAGCAGGAAGAAGAGGAAACAGGAAATGCCCAGGCCCAGAAGAAAACGCAAGTACCTGAACGACATTCAGTGTGGCAGCCTCAAAAAAGAGGAGGAAGGGTGTGTGGGGACAACCTTTGTCCCCACCAACACTAAACATGGTTGATAGGCCCGTGTTAACTCTGGAAGGAAGAGATTTGGCCCGGATAACAAGGAAGTAGGAAGAACCCTAAATCGTTCCAATTTAGGACTTTGAGTTTCTTTTAGAAAATGGTGGCAACTGCCTTTATCTAAACTGAAGGGCTGAGGGATTGTCTAGCAATCAATAGCATCTGAGCGCTCCCCCTAGTGGCTAACTGCCTCTCTTCGGCCTTCCTGGCACCAGGTGATGCCCACCAACACTGATTTTTGCCATGGGAGTTTGTAGGGTCAGCCGAGGCTCTGAGAGTTCTCACCCCTTCTTTCTTTAGAGGCAGGTTCCACCCTCTGGGACCTTCCATCCTTCCTGTCTGGAATCACATAGCAGCTGCCAGGATTGGCCAAACTCCCCACTCTCTCTTGGGAAGAGAGAATGCAGCTTTCTTGGGAAAGGTGATGGAGGCCCATAGTCCTGCAGATCAATGTGAGGATGGAGGAAAGTCCTAAATAAAATCTCCTAAAGACACACTGGCTTCCTTGGCAGGGTTATATATCCTTTTGACTCCATTCCACGCAATTATACTCACAATCGAAAACACCACCAAACCTTTCATTTGCAAGAAATATGACCTTTTCCGAGCTAATTTTTAGCCACCCTTCTTTCTTGGCTTGTTCTACTTTGTTTGTCAAAAATCTTCATTAATGATTAACCAACCATGAGGCTTAAATAGGCCTTAGTCATTCTGAGGCAGCTAAGACAAGTTGCTGAAGCCCAGTTGTTTCTGAGATGACCTTGCTGGGGGCGCTGGGTCAAGACATTTTGAGCTCATGGTGTCATGATAGCACTGGGCCTTGCCAGTTCCCTCTGCTGGGACTCTTCCTCTCCTTTTTCAGAATTTTTATTCTAAGAAGTGTTGGCACCAGAGAACAGTATTTCTATCAGCTTCACCAGCTTCACCCCCACCCCAATTCAAATATGTCCATTTGACATTTTCTCAGTCATACCAAATGACATGCAAACTCAGCTTCCCAAAAGGCACCTTCTCTCCTCTTTCCAAATAAGATGCTTTCATAAGAGGAGAAATTCTGGAAATGTAACTATTTCTAAATGTGCTCTAACATCTATAGAAGGAAGCAGTCTGAGCATGAGACAATAGCAAAAATAACCTATTTTGCATAATTTCCCAACCCCTAAGTACAAATATCTAATTAAACCATTGAGTGCCCAGTGAAGGCCTGCTGTCTGTACTTCTTGTTCTTGTTTGTCAATTTCCTTGTGTTTGTGTGCATGCCTGCTCAGACACCTCAGTTGAGTCCAACTCTTTGTGACCATGTGGACAGTAGCCTTCCAGGCCCCCACTGTCCATGGAATTCTCCAGGCAAGAATACTGGAGTGGGTTTCCATTTCCTATTCCAGGGGATCTTCCAGACCCAGGGATTGAACCCTCATTACCTGTGTCCCCTGCATTGCAGGCAGATTCTTTACCACTGGGGACTTCCCTAGTCACTCAGATGGTAAAGAAACTGCCTGCATTACAGGAGACCCAGGTTCAAACCCAGGGTCTGTAAGATCCCCTGGAGAAGGAAATGGCGACCCACTCCAGTATTCTTGCCTGGAGAATTCCATGGACGGAGGAGCTGGAGACTACAGTCCATGAGGTCACAAAGAGTTGGACACAACTGAGTGACTAACACTTTCACTTTCTTTACCGCTGAGCCCCTGGGGAAGCCCCTCCTTGTGTTTGGGAATAATGTTAAAGCTTAGACAGTGATCACTGAGCAGGAGATCAAGTAATGGCTGATAGTAACTGACGATATGTCAAGTAGTTTACATGGATTTTAAAAAACTTTATTAAAAAACACAGATGCAATATTATGCAAATATCATATACAGCATGATGAGTTCTCACAAACTGAGCGCATCCATGTAACCAGCATCCAGATGAAAAATATGACCAGCATGCCAGAAGCTTCCCTATGGCCCTTTCCAGTCACACTCCCTCCTCATGAAATCACCGCTTTGACTTCTCACAGTATAGAGATGTTTTGCATGGGTTGTTTTTCCATACTTGAGATAGCTACTAGTATTACCCCCATTTTACAGATAAATACCAAGAAGGCAAAGAGAGATTCGATAACTTCACCAAGGTTGCGTGCCTGAGTGCTCAGTTGCTCAGCTGTGTCCAACTCTTTGTGACCCCATGGACTGTAGCGCACCAGGCTCCTCTGTCCATGGGTTTATCCTGGCAATAATACCGGCGTGGGTTGCCATTTCCTACTCCAGGGCATCTTCCCGACCCAGGGACTGAGCCCACGTCTCCAGCAGCTCCTGCACTGACAGGCCAATTCTTTACCACTAAGCAACCTGGAAAGCCCAACCCCGCCAGACCCCATAGCTGGTAACTAAAAGGGTTGGAATTTGAACATGGATCGTCTAACTCTGACCTGGGGATGGGGTGGGGAAGTATAATTATAATTCACTCATTTTGTGAGGACCTAAAGTCATTTGTTTCTTCTAGAAATTACACTGGTCTCCTCACAGAGTCACTTGACCACAAAGGTCATTGGAAAAAAGAGATGAAAAATCAGCCCACATGGCAGAACATGGAATACAAAACCTGGAGTCTCCAGGCACTGAAGGATTACCTTCCCAAGCCCATTTCCCCTGGGGGCTTCCGAATCTCACCCGTGGACATTCCCATGGTCAAACTTCCCTCTCAGAAAGGAAAGTAGTGAACTAATTCACACTGAGGTGAGTAATGCATTTTCGCCAAGGACAGATCCCTTTTTCAAGAAACTGAAGAACAAAGTTCTAATTTTGGAATGTAAGGCCTTACCCAGTTAAATAAAGTTATTAACTTCAAGGGTCAAGAGGTCCTCCACCTGCTCATGACATGATAGCAGGCATGTCACCACGAAAGCATCCCAATCGAGGGAGCTTGGGCTAGGAATTCTGAGTTGCTAGGGGCCAAAGGTGCCAAAGAATGTTCAACTATGGGACAGTTGCACGCATTTCACATGCTAGTAAGATAATGCTCAAAATCCTTCAAGCTAGACTTCAGCAGTATGTGACCTGAAAACTTCCAGATATACAAGCTGGGTTTAAAAAAGGTAGAGGAACCAGAGGTTAAATTGTCAACCTTTGTTGGATTATAGAGAAAGCAAGGGAATTCCAGAAAATGTCTACTTCTTCATTGACTACTCAAAAGCCTTTGACTGTGTGGGTCACAACAAATATGGAAAATTCTTAAAAGGATGGAAATACCAAGCCATCTTACCTGTCTCCTGAGAAACCTACATGTGGGTCAAGAAGGAACACTTAGAACCTTACATGGAAGAACGGACTGATTCAAAATTGGGAAATGAGTAAGACAAGGCTATATATTGTCACCTTGTGTATTTAACTTATATGCAGAGTACATATAAGTACTAATACCACTGTAATGGCAGAAAATGAAGAGGAACTAAAGAGCCTCTTGAGGATAAAAGAGGAGATTGAAAAAACTGGCTTAAAACTCAACATTCAAAAAACTAAGATGATGGCATTCAGTCCCATCACTTCATGGCAAGTAGATGGGGAAAAAGTAGAAGTGGCAGATTTTATATTCTTAGGCTCCAATCACTCCAGACAGTGACTGCAGCCACAAAATTAAAATACACTTGCTCCTTTGAAGAAAATCTATGCAAACCTAGAGAGCGTATTAAAAAGCAAAGACATCACTTTGCCAACAAAGATCTGAATAGTCAAAGCTATGATTTTTCCAGTAATCATGTATAGATATGAGAATTGAATCATACAGAAGGCAGAGCACCAAAGAACTGTGGAGCTGAAGAAGACTCCTGAGAGTCCCATGGACAGCAAGGAGATCAAAGCAGTTAATCCAAAAGGAAATCAATGCTGAATATTCATTGGAAGGACTGATGCTGAAGCCGAAGCTCCAATACTTTGGTCACCTGATGCAAAGAGCTGACTCATTGGAAAAGACCCTGATTATGGGAAAGATTGAGGACAGGAGGAAAAGAGGATGACAGAGGATGAGACGGTTGGATGGCATCACTGACTCAATGGACATAAGTTTGAGCAAATTCTGGAAGGCAGTAAAGGACAGGGAATCCTGGCGCGCTGCAGTCCACGGGATCGCAAAGAGTGGGACATGACTTAGTGACAACAACAACAGGGACCAAATAATTAGACTCCTGGAGAATTAATTGAACGAGGCTAAGAGCAGTGTCCTAGATATGAGAGGAACTGAATAAAATTCCAGAAAGTCACTCTAGTTAAGGAACTTCCTTTACCTTGAAACACTGCTCGTAATTTTAGCTAATTTTTGAATAGCATTCACCGTCCACAGAAGACTTTCTTCAGCCACATGTCACCTAAGCCTCATGAGAATCTGTAAGATAGTTACAGGTGACATTCTTCTTTCTCTCCTCCCCCTCATTCATCCATTTGTTTATTAAGAAATGTTTTTGAGCATCTACTGTGCCAGACTTTGTGGTGGAACCTAAAAGCACAATGGTGAGCATTCTCTCCATTTTATCAGGGAAGAAATTGAGGCTTAGAGAGGATAAATGACTTGCCCAAGATCATATCAATACTCTAAATTAAATAATGTGGTGCAAGTGTTTACCCTGCACCAAAGACTTTAAATGCAGTGTCTCATTAAATCCTTACAACAACTCTATGAGGCAGTTATGTTACCTCCCATTTTACAAATGAAGTAACTAAAGGTCAGAGAGTTTACATGACTGCCTGAGCTCTCACAGCTGTGTAGGTAGAAGAGCCAGCATTTGGATCCTTGGTCTGACTCCAGAAATGAGAGCTTAAGTATTCCCTTGTAGACTCAACTGCTGATGGTGTCACTGGCGCATCTGGGCCCTAAACAGAACTCATGAGAGTTTCAACTCCATTGTGAACAATAGGATTAGAGCTCTTCGGTTCTGTGAGAGGCTGTACAATGACTTAGTTGGCTCGACGTAGTCCTGCCTCTTAGGTTAAACAGACATTTCTGTGCATCTCTTACAAAGCAGCCTTTTCACTCAAATGTTAAAAATATCCATTCAAACAGAACTAGAAATAAAGTCCTTGAAATCCAAAGTTTTAAAAAAACATGCCGCAAATTAGTAAGAACATGCTGTATATATAGCACAGGGGAACGCTCTGCTCCATACTCTAGAATGGCTTATATGAGAAAAGAATGGGATATAGCCCCTCTAAAAAGAGGGGATGTATATGTATACATGTATATATGTATATGTATAACCGATTCACTTTGCTATACACGTCAAACTAACACAATATTGTCAATAAACTATACGCCAATAAAATTTTTTTTAAAAGAATAGAAAACATGCCACAATAGCTTAATGCCCTAATTTAAACACTCTATCCTGAATAGAGCTGGACCCGGGACATACCAAGCTTGAGATGCCTGTAGAGAACTCAGACAAAATTCAGAAGGTATCTGGATGTATGAAAATGGGCTAAAACTATGAGTTTATAAAGTATGACACTTTATAACAATACTACATTCAGAAATCTTGAATGGACGTCTTTTTCATTTACCTTTAATCAGGTGTTTTGGGACTCTTGATGGGATCAGTGTGATGCAATGCTTCAGGGAGGGGAGAGTAGGATGTCAGGCAGATGTCCAAGTCATCGCTCAGCTTTGACTCTCCATTTCCTTTCTGTCCCTAGTGAGACAATAGTTTTGAAAAGCTGTAACAAAAGATGAGCAAAATTTCTGAACTGTGGCAGCTCCCTTTTCAAAGATCCAATCCCATCAAGTCAGACCATTGAGCATTGTCAAAAGTGCTCAGCTGCCAGCACCTGGGTAACAACCAATGTTCACTCTGATCAGCATCCATTCTGTTTGGTGGATTCTGTGTCATATCAACTGGAAAGGAGAAAAGGGGAAGCTAAGTTTAGGAGAAAGGACCGGAGGTCAGTGGCAAATGTCCTACTCCAGAGTAAAAAACAAACCAGGCAATTATTTTAAAAATATTTTGTACAGAGGAGCAAGAAGAGATACTGCAAAATCAAGTGGGACCCCAGACTTTTCAGAGAGAGTCATAGAACACTGCAGCCAGTGCTGAGCCCTGTCACATCCCACACGGCAGGGAGAGGCAGAATGGTGTGTCGGAGGCAGGGACTGGATGACATACCTGCATTCGTGCTGCTAGTTCTGGGTTCTCCATTGTCTCATTGTGACGTGTTCCCACATCTTCCCACCACCCCACTGCCAGCATGTTCCACTTGCCTGGCAGAGAAGGAAATGAAACCAGGGTTACCCACAGAAAACATTGCGGAGGCAGGGCTTTGGCAGAGGATGTGACTGCAACTCCAAGGGTCTGCAGGTCCAGTGCCATCAAATGCTCTCATGAGCTAGACAGAGCTCAACTCCCTGTGCATGGCCAAGAAAACCAGGCCCTTCACTGACTGGGACCAGGACCAAACACTCAGAGATCAGATTAAATCACCACACTGCATCAGAAACCACACCTTGGCCAGCAGGAAGATCCAAAACTTCCTACCTCTTGCCTTGACATTATATGAGCTTCTTTAAACACAGAGGCATTTTGAAGAAAAAAAGAGCAAGAGGGGGAAAAAGAGTTCAGGCAGGGAGATGAACTTTAAATTAACTGAATATGTACTTAAAAGAGACTTTTAATGGCAAAGAGATTATTGTAAACCAAAAGAGCCCAAGATGCCTTTAATTGCTAGACCAAATATTTTTTAAAAGTTGATTTCACTGTACTTGATTTACAGAGTTGTGTTTAATTTCCGCTATACAGCAAAGGGATGCAGTTTATATATATATATTTGTGTTATTTTTCATATTCTTTTCCATTATGTTTTATCACAGGATATTGAGAATAGTTCCTTGTGTTATATATAATAGTTTGCATCTGCTAATCCCAAATTCCCAATCCAGCCCTTCCCCACCCCCTTCCCCTTTGCAACCACAAGTCTGTTCTCTCAGTGAGTCTGTTTGTTTCATGGATAAGTTCATTTGTAAGGCTAAGTATCACTGTTATTCTGGCTCCCCAAGAAAACAAACTGCAAATTATTATGTAAAACAAAGAAACCCTATTTCTTTTCTACATCTGAATGTGTATTACTAATGAGGAAGTATCATCACTTCTCCTGATGCTTCCCTTCATGGATAGTGAGTTCAGTGAACATAACACCTGGCCTCTCTCTGCCTGTTTTCTTTGCGCTTCTGGAGCAGTAGTTTCACCTCTGATTGCTAACTTTGGGAATGATTGGGCTTTAGTGGCTATGCAATTTCCTCTTCCTCTTGAAAGGGAGCCTAACAGTAGACAAGCTTCCCTCTGTTCTTTCCTCTCCGAAATCCTCCCAGATCCATTGTTGCCTGGGAGGATTGCTTACCAGACTAGGTAAACCTGCTGAATTTGAGGGCTCAGTTAGTAGGCCCATTTGGCTTTTATGCTAAAGTAAGATCCCCAATGTCCTCCAGTCTCCTCCACCAGTAATAAACATGACATTTTCATCTCATTTTAAAAACAGATGGTAAAAGTAACATAATATAATATTCACCAATTCTTTTAAAGTAGACGATTCAGTGGCTTTTATTACCTTCACAATGTTGGATAACTGTCATCACTATATAATTCCAGAGCATTTTCCTCACTGCTCCCGCCCCCTGCAAAAGAAACCCTTAGCCAGTAAGAAGTCACTCTCCATACCCTCTCACTCCAGTCCCTGGCAATCACTGATCTGCCTTCAGTCTCTACAGAATTGCCTATTCTGCTCATTTCCTGTAAATAGAATCAAATAATATGTGGCTGTTTATGACTGGCATTTTTTCTCTTTAGCTTCTTTCCAAAATTCACCCATGCTATCTCATGTATCAGTACTTCATTTCTTTTTATGCCATTGTTTGAACATATCACATTTATTTATCCATTCAGCATCTGATGAACACTTGTGTAGTTTCTAGTGTTTTGGGTATTATGAATAATTCTGCCAGGAATATTCATGTGCAAGTTTTTGTTTGAACACTTGTATTTATTTCTTTGGGGTATGTACCTACCTAGGAGTGGAATTGCTAGGTCATATGATAATTCTGTTATTCTATGTTTGACTTTTAAGGAACTGCCAGACTGTTTTGAATGGCAGTGGCGCATTTTACATTCCCATCAGCACTGTATGTGGGTTCTAATTTCTCCATATTATTGCCAATACAGGGCTTTTTCCCTTTTTCCCCATTTTCTCTCTCTCTTTTTTTAAAAATTATAGCCATCCTACAGTACTCTCGCCTGGCAAATCCCATGGACAGAGGAGCCTGGTAGGCTGTAGTCCATGGGGTCGCTAGGAGTCGGACACGACTGAGCAACTTCACTTTCACTTTCACTTTCATGCATTGGAGAAGGAAATGGCGACCCACTCCAGTATTCTTGGCTGGAGGATCCCAGGGACGGGGGAGCCTTGTGGGCTGCCGTCTATGGGGTAGCACAGAGTCGGACACGACTGAAGCCACTTAGCAGCAGCAGCAGCAGTGGGTGTAAAGGGCTATATGTTGTGGTTTTGATTTGCATTTTCCTAGTGACTGCTGTGTGCTTGCTAAGTAGCTTCAGTCGTGTCTGACTCTGTGAACCTATAGACTGCAGCCCACCAGATCCCTCTGTCCATGGGATTGATTCTCCAGGCAAGAATACTGGAGTGGGTCGCCATGCCCTCCTCCAGGGAAATTCCTGACCCAGGAATCAAACCTGTGTTTCATATCTCCTGCATTGGCAGGTGGGTTCTTTACCACTAGCTGCCACCTGGGAAGCCCCTCCCTAATGACTAGCGATGTTAATAATGTTTTTGCGTGCTTATTGGCCACTCATATGTATATATTCTTTGGAGAAACATTTATTTGAGTCTTCTACCCATTTTTAATTGGGTTGCTTTTTTGGTTTTGAGTTATAAAAGTTCTTTATATATTCTGGATACCAGACCCATATCAGATACATGATTTGAAAATAGTTACTCCCATCATATGGGTTACCTTTTCATAGTCTTTTTTTAGATAATCCAAAAAAATTGGGGGCCACACCACGTGGCCTGCAGGATCTCAGTTTCCTGACCTGAGGTTGAACCCAGGCCACGGCAGTGAAAGCACCAAATCCTAACCACTAGATCACCAGGGAACTCCCATCCTTTTCATATTCTTGACAAAGACTATTCTTGACGTTTGGTGACAAAGTTTTACCTTTGATGAAGCCCAGTTTATGTTTTTTTTCTTTTGTGCTTGTGCTTTTAGCATCATATCTAAGAATTCACTGCCAAACCTAAAGTCATGAAGATTTTACCCCATTTTTTTCCTGTGTTTTCTAGTTTGGCTGTAACGTCTTTGGTCCATGTTGCGTTAGTTTATGCCTGTGGTGTGAGGTAGGGGTCCAACTTCATTCTTTGGGTATTTTGTTGTCCCACTACCACTTACTGGAAAAACTATTATGTCCCTATTGAATTGTCTTGGCACCCTTGTCAAAAGTCAATTCGCTGAAGAGGTATGGGTTTGTTTCTAAACTCTCAGTTCTATTTTGTTGATCTATAGCTACCCTTATGTCAGCATCAGTCTTAATTACCTTAGTCTTGTAGTAAGTTTTGAAGTTGGACAGTGAATCTGCACTACTTTTTCAAGAATGTTTTGACTATTTGGGATCCCTTGAATTCCATATGAATATTCAGGTCAGCTTTTTCACTTTTGCCCTCCCCCACCAAAACTTTGCAAGGACAATTCCACTGGATAGATCGCTTTGCAGAGTATTGCCAAAGTAACAAAATTAAGGCTCCCAGTTCATGAACACAGACTGTGCTTCCATTTACTTAAGTCTTCTTTAATATATTTCAGCAATGTTTCATTGTTTTCAGAATACAAATCTTGGTTAAATTTATTCATAAGTAGTTCATTCTTTTTGATGCTATGTAAATGGAATTATTTCCTTTTTATTGTTAATGTGTTGAAATATAATTGATTTTTTTGTAGGCTTTCAGTATTTTTTTATTGAAGTATAGTTGATTTATAATATTATATTAGCTTCAAGTGTACAGCATAATGATTTAGTCTTTTTACAGTTTATACTCCATTAAAAGTTCAGTTCAGTTCAGTCTCTCAGTCGTGTCCGACTCTTTGTGACCCCATGAATCGCAGCACGCCAGGCCTCCCTGTACATCACCAACTCCTGGAGTTTACTCAGAGTCACGTCCATCGAGTCAGTGATGCCATCCAGCCATCTCATCCTCTGTCGTCCCCTTCTCCTCCTGCCCCCAATCCCTCCCAACATCAAAGTCTTTTCCAGTGAGTCAACTCTTCGCATGAGGTGGCCAAAGTACTGGAGCTTCAGCTTTAGCATCATTCCTTCCAAAGAAATCCCAGGGTTGATCTCCTTCAGAATGGACTGGTTGGATCTCCTTGCAGTCCAAGGGACTCTCAAGAGTCTTCTCAACACCACAGTTCAAAAGCATCAATTCTTCGGCGCTCAGCCTTCTTCACAGTCCAACTCTCACATCCATACATGACCACAGGAAAAACCATAGCCTTGACTAGACGGACCTTAGTCGGCAAAGTAACGTCTCTGCTTTTGAATATGCTGTCTAGGTTGGTCATAACTTTCCTTCCAAGGAGTAAGCATCTTTTAATTTCATGGCTCCATTAAAAGTTACTACAAGATAATGGCTATAATTTCCTGTGCAATACAACATATCCTTGTTCCTTATTATTAGCATCTGTTTTAACTCCTTGTTTAATTTCTTAGTTCATTTAGAACATGGAAGAGAAAAAGTTCTATTTATTGGGATCGTTCAGAAACCAACATTTGATATATATGAATTTGGTAGCCGAGGACACAGAATGAAGATCAGATGGAGTACACACATTGACAAAGGAGGGATCAAGTACGGGACTTTGGTGAATATCAATGATTAGGGGGCAGATAGGAGAACAGTCCTTCATGTAGGGGTCGGCTTCATAGAAATGACTTCTTAGACCAGAGAAGTTTCTTTCTCAAGCCGGAGAAAAGGCTTGACAAAGATCTTTCATCACTTATTGCTACATTATATGTAGAAGTCCACCACAAAGCTTAAAGCCTTGAAATGACAGCTAGTTGAGCTTTGCTTTTCCTTATTTCAGTTCCTGGGTTTCCACATGGTATTTGACAGAATAGTTTTGCCCAATATAAAATAAGTCTGGAGAATACTAAATTAGATTTATATGTTCTTTTAACCCCATAATATAAAGGTTTGTTGTCTGTGATGAGGAGGTAATGAGCTAGAGCACTGGCTTGCTAGTAAATGTGTAACAACTGGCTCTCTAGAAAGAAAAAGCCCTGAGGCTTTGCCAATTTCCATGGTATGAATAATCCCACCATGGTTGATTTCAAGATACCAAGGTGCTATCACCAAACACCTGCTTAGGAAGAGAGTACAATAGTCCAGCATTATTTAGCATTTCCACCATACGGATAAAACAGGCTTGAATAACAGAACAGCATAGATAATAGTGGTCAGTTTTTATTATTTGTTACCTTTGTTTTTGCTATAATTTATTTTCTTATAAGTTATAGAATTTCTTGTTTCAATAATGGCTGTGTTTAACAGTTGGCTCACACAAATTCCTGAAAGTCAAATAATCAGCTCTCACGGGCTAGTACAAATCACTTCAACCTGAGCTACAGGAGTACTTTGAGCTGACAGACCTGTGCCCTTGCACAGACACAGAGCATGCAATGAGGTCACGTGGACCTCTCTCAGACTTCCTCCTTATAATAATTTGGTAAGTCACTAAATCTCAGTTTCTTCTCCAGTAAAATGGGATGATGGTGTGGGACAGGGAGGCCTGGAATGCTGCAGTCCATGTGGTCACAAAGAGTTGGACACGACTGAGAGACTAAGCATACACACACACACACACACACACACACACACACACACACACACACTAGGTATAGCATTTGTGTGAGGACACAAATGCAAATAAGTGTCATTCACTATGTACTTGGCATGGGCAGAGCCTTGGAAATCTTGCCCCCCGGAGTTTGGGAGGAAGGAACCAGAGTATCAGGCTCACGGCAACCCTAGAAATTGGGAAATCAGATTGTGATCATATGTCCCCCCTACAAAGCCTTCCTGGCTCCCCAAATATATTCCCAACAGACTGCTCAGAAACTTAATTGTTCTACCCTTTAAATTTCAGACGTGTTGCCTAAAAGGAAGGAGGCTTTGCCCTGAGCACAGGGATCAGGGATCAGCCAGCCTAGGGCAGGCAGAGAGCAGGATCCCAGAGAGATGTCACCTGGGGCAGGTATGTTGCTGTGGGGCAAAGCTCCTGGCCTGGAGGAGGGCTTCTCATGGGGCTGTTGGGACATGAAGGAAGGAAAGACACCTCTCAGTGGTGAGAGGGAAGGGTCAAGAAGAGGCACACACCAGTTCTGCCCTACCTCCCAGACCTGCACTGAGACTCTGATTTCACGCCACCTCATGAGAAAGCTAACATCCTCTTTGCTTTTCTGTGTCTTCAGCAGCAAATGCCAGGTATACACTTCATCTGGAAGTAAATGCACAGCTGCTGGCACTTGATCTCGTTTGTCAACATTTCGCAGCCTCTTTGGAGAGGCCTGAGGAAAGATGAACTGAGGTATAATCCTTTCACCCTGGGAAGGCCAGGTTTTTTTTTTTGCACCCTGGTATATAGTGTTCACTTATGAAACCACAATAGCAACCTGTCCACCATATCTTAGGTATGGAAAACCCAGCATTCTGGCAATTCCACCAAAACAGGGTCTTACTTCAGAGAGCAGTAGCCAAGTATGTGTTGGGAACCTGGCTTTGTGCTCAACTGGGAGTCCCCGGGCAAGGCACTTGGCTGCTCTTGGCTTCTGTATCCTTTCTGTAAATCAGAGATAATAGTACCTACCTTGGAAAGTTGTTTTAGGGAGACCTAAAAGCTATGGTTTTTCCAGTGGTCACGTATGGATGTGAGAGTTGGACTGCGAAGAAAGCTGAGTGTCGAAGAATTGATGCTTTTGAACTGTGGTGTTAGAGAAAACTCTTGAGAGTCCCTTGGACTGCAAGGAGATCCAACCAGTCCATCCTGAAGGAGATCAGTCCTGGGTGTTCTTTGGAAGGACTGATGCTGAAGCTGAAATTCCAATACTTTGGCCACCTCATGTGAAGAGTTGACTCATTGGAAAAGACTCTGATGTTGGGAGGGATTGGGGGCAGGAGGAGAAGGGGACGACAGAGGATGAGATGGCTGGATGGCATCGCCGACTTGATGGATGTGAGTTTGAGTAAACTCCGGGAGTTGGTGATGGACAGGGAGGCCTGGCATGCTGCAATTCATGGAGTCGCAAAGAGTCAGACACGACTGAGCGACTGAACTGAACTGAACTGAATATGAGTAAAATGCTAATGTAGTAGGTGCTTAATAAATGGGAGCAGCTGGTGTTGTTACTACTGGCCATGTGACCTTGGCAAGGTTATTTCTTCTTTCTGGGTCTTAGTTTCCTTATCTGTGTCTTGTGGACCAGATGACCTGGGAGGCACCTCTGATTCTAGCATTTTGTTATTCCATGATGAACAAGATTCTTTGCCTCAACTCTGGCCCTGCTTATCTAAAGGAAGAGATCAGACCATTTGCTATGGCAATGCTCATATAGCAAAGACCTTTGACAGTCCAGAAGGCTTGTTCATCCATCCCCTTGAAAGGAGTTCCAAGGCTCTGGTGCAAGGAGAAAACTGGGGTGTTTCTCTAACCACAGGATTAGAAGAGGGTGCAAGGTGCCTGGCAGGAGGACCTGGGTGTATTGAAAACAGTTGTCCTTGAAATGCTGCCTGGTTGCTGTTGTTCAGTCGCTCAATCGTGTCTGACTCTTTGTGACCCCATGGCCTACAGCACACCAGGCTTCCCTGTCCTTCGCCATCTCCCGGAGTTTGCTCAAACTCAAGTCCATTGTGTCAGTGATGCCATCCAACCATCTCGTCCTCTCTTGTCCCCTCCTCCTCCTGCCTTCGGTCTTTCCCAGCTTAGAGAAGGAAACAAACGTGCTCTTGGGCCAAAGTCAAAACAGACATGTCAGCATTTTCTCAGGACCATCTCCTGGTATTCTACCCCCCAAATAAGTGGTGGCTGAGTGGGAAAGACAGTTCTCCACTTTCAGAAAAAAATTCCCCTCTGGACTCCAGTTGAGTGGGAGAAAGTCTTTTCGTTTTGAATAAGACCCTGTGAATGATTATCAGAGAGAGTTGGGTAGATGAAGTCCAAGTTTATTCTCTGGGCTGGAGGGAACAGAAAGACAGATTGAAGGCAGGTGGCGCCCAATTGATGCTCTTAGTCCTGCCTGGTGTTTCAAGTCATCCTAATATAGCTCAGAGGTTAAAGTGTCTGCCAGCAATGTGGGAGACCTGGGTTTGATCCCTGGGTTGGGAAGATTCTCCTGGAGAAGGAAATGGCAACCCACTCAGGTATTCTTGCCTGGAGAATCCCATGGAAAGAGGAACCTGGTGGGCTACAGTCCACGGGGTCGCAAAGAGTCGGACACGACTGAGCGACTTCACTTTCGCTTTTCACTAATGTCCTTAGCTCAGACACAGAATGTGACAAGAATCGAGTACCTTGGACACAGTAGAGGGCAAGACTTCTTTCCCTCAGCCTCGGATCCCTAGGGCAGGATGCTGAGGGCTTCAGGCTGACTTATTCCCAGAATATCTTGGGTCAACCCCATTTCCATAACAAAAAACAGAAAAGGGAAAAAAAAAAAAGCCTCTGACTATGTACAGGGTGCATTTTCTACAAATGGCTTTCTCAGAGCCTCATATCTAGGAGGGGCCCCCTGATTTCCATGAGTGATTTCCAGATGTCAGTTAAGGAGCTGGTTTCCAGCTGGTTGGAAGCATTGCTCATTAAGAAAACTCACAAGACCCCAGGACTTCAGATGACAAGTCAACAGGTTTCTGTCACCCTCCCAGCTGGAAGATTTCTGCTAAATGACAAACTTCCTGAAGTTTTTCACTACACATCTTGTACTGTGATCAACGTTCAAGATTACATTTCAGTTTTTTATACTGTCTCTCGTTGTGTGCTACTAATTCCATGCCTCCCCATCAGTATAAAGGAATCATCTGTCACAGAAAAGTGGCTCAAACGGGCAAGAAGCGCACCCAGCTGCCATCCTCGTGTGCCTCTGGCACTCTATCTCCTGCCTGCACTCAGAAGAGTGAGAGCTGCAAGGACCCTCAGATTGTATGTTCTCAGTTAATACCATCGCTGATCCATCATGTCCTGGATGCACTTTTATGCTAAATAATGGGAATATACTTAGCAATATCCTCAGAACTCTGCAACTGTAAAAAGTGTGCCAGTAATGGACTCCAGGTGGGGCTCTCTTAAACCATGGGACACTCACATGCACAATTCTGTTATCCAGGTAAAAACAAAGAAAGGTGAGTATATGCATTTGCTAGGGCTGCCATAACAAAAGACCACCGACCGAGTGGCTAAACCAACAGAATTTATTTCTCACGGTTCTGGAGGCTGGCAGCTGATGATCACTGTGTTGGCAGGATTCTGCTGAGGGCTCTCTCCTTGGCTTGCAGATGGCTGCCTTCTCACTCACTGTGTCCTCACATTGTCTTTCTGCTCTACGTGTGCATCCCTGGTGTTTCTTCAGTTCAGTTCAGTTCAGTCACTCAGTCGTGTCTGACTCTTTGCAACCCCATGGACTGCAGCACGCCCAGCCTCCCTGTCCATCACCAACTCCCAGAGTTCATTCAAACTCACGTCCATCGAGTCAGTGATGCCATCCAGCCATCTCATCCTCTGTCGTCCCCTTATCCTCCTGCCCCCAATCCCTCCCAGCATCAGAGTATTTTCCATGTTTCTTAGTGTGTCGTAATTTTGCCTTCTTATAAGGACACCAGTCAGATCAGCTTAGAGTCCTCCCTAACGCCTCACATTAACTTAATTACCTCTTTAGGGCCCTCTCTCCAAATGAAGTCACAGTCTAACAAACTAGGGGCTAGGACTTCAACATATGTATTTGTGGGGACACATTTCAGCTCATAACAGTAAACTTCCCTACTTTCTGTTGTCACTGATGTTGATGAGAAGGAAAATAAGAACATACTCTACAATTTCAGAGGATATAAACACTCAGGAACTTTCCAGAGGTTAGCCATCAGGACCAAGAAAGTATTAAAAAATGAAATCATTGGCATGAAAGAGAAAAAGCTGATTTTCTTCCACTGAAATATTGGATAATAGACTTAAATAAAATTACTGCAAATGGTGACTGCAGCCATGAAATTAAAAAATGCTTGCTCCTTGGAAGAAAAGCTATGACCAACCTAGACAGGATATTAAAAAAGCAGAGACATTACTTTACCAACAAAGGTTCATCTAGTCAAAGCTATGGTTTTTCCAGTAGTCATGTATGGGTATGAGAGTTGGACTATAAAGAAAGCTGAGCACCAAAGAATTGATGCTTTTGAACTGAGAGTCCCTTGGACTGCAAGGTGATCCAACCAGCCCATTCTGAAGAAAATCAGTTCTGAATATTCATTGGAAGGACTGATGTTGAAGCTGAAACTCCAATACTTTGGCCACCTGATTTGAAGAACTGACTCATTGGAAGAGACCCTGATGCTGGGAAAGATTGAAGGCAGGAGAAGGGGATGACAGAGGATGAGATGGTTGGATGGCATCACCGATGCAATGGACATGAGTTTGAGTAGGCTCCAGGAGTTGATGATGGACAGGGAAGCCTGGTGTGCTGCAGTCCATGGGGTCACAAAGAGTCGGAAATGACCCAGCAACTGAACTGAGACTTAAATATCTTCACCATACAACTTGGATGTGCAAAGAAAGTGTTTCCTTCGTATTCTCATCTTATTTGTTGCTACTTGCTAGGTAAAGAGGAGAAAGACAACTGAATGCCCAAACCAACTTAAACCTTAGTCAATTGAATGTTTATTCAATTGGTCCCTTTTGGGTTCTGGCAATGATGCTGGTAAGAAGGCATCTTGAATTTATGCAGGTTCTTAGTAGGTGTTTGGCCCCATTACTGGTGTCTGCAACTGGCACAGCTCTTGGTCTACCCCTCCACGCCCACCCTGCCACACACATGTCCCCTGGCACCTTGCTTCATCTAAGCTCCTTCTTAAGCTGTGGGCCCTTCAGAGCTCTGTCTAGGCTCCCTCTGCCATGGGGGTGCAGTGGGCATCAGGGCTGGCTCTCCAGCTCTCTAGTGGGAATGGAAGGAGACTTGGGACTGTGGAGCTCCTCCTCTCTCTCTGCCTGACACATTGCCTGCTTTTCATACCACACTAGACTGCCCACCCTGCCACTGGCCCAGAGCAGAGTCTGCTACCAGAGAACTCTTCTAAGCTTATCCAGTATGCCTTTCATCAGAACATGTATCTCACCACTTTCCCTCCTAACTTAGCTTCTCTTCATGGCCTCTTCTTCCCACGATGCCCCAGATGAGAAGAGACAACTCATTGATTTCCTCTGCTTTATAGTTTCCTGGCTCTAACCCAGATACAACCTACAGACTCTTGGCTAAACCTAAATCAAAAAGAGAGTTATCTTCTCTGCCCTATTGGAGAAACTATGCTCTAGACCACATGGGAGTTTAAATTATTTAGAAATATCCTTTCCCTCATCCCAGACTCAGCATTCAAGTTATTGCTGTGAAATCCCGTTTTTGATGTCAGAAACTGAGTGTTAACTTTCTTTCTCTTTGAATTTCTTCAGGAACCATTTTAATCACTTCTCTAGATAAAATGATTCCTCCATCCAGTAGGGAGAAAGCAAAAGAAAATCACATTAATCCCCCCAATTATAACTCCCATAACAATAGTTTGTGTATTTCTTAACAGGCAAAGGCAAATCCCCAAAGCACTTGCTTAATATTTTTTAAGGAAAGGAAGGAAAAGAGGGAAAGAAATTAGTATTTTGAAGGCCATAACTAATTATTGCTGGTCTATGATAGGGTAGAATAAGGCAATTTGGTTTCAATCAAAATGGAAACTATTTTGTACAGTTTGAGAGAAGCTGAGCCTATCACCAAATTTGAGAAGTGGACTAAAAAAGGGTCAGCATGGTAAAGATGAAGAGATGAGCTAAAAAAACCTCTAGATCCCACTCCTGCTCTAACCCCAAAAAGGCCCAGAGATGACGTCGGAGCCATGTTTCCTGGAGCCCAGTGTATACTTGCGGCCAGGGGCCACCCCCGCATGGCAGCCTCTGTGAGAACAGGGATGTGGCAGGACTGAGGAGTCTTTGGCCCCACAGAGTCTGTGCCATCTTTCCCAGCAAGGCAGCTGGAGCAGGGAAAATTTCAGGAGACGTGGAGTCTTCTGGGAAGAAGAGAGTCAGAAAGGCAGCAGACATCCCTCCACCCCTGGAGGTGGGTGGATCCTCCACCCTAGAGAGGGTCCCGAGAATAAGGTCATATGGCTCCCTGAAGCTTCAGTTTCCTCAAGTGTAGAAGGAGGGTATTGGTGCCAAACACCTGCATTCACTGAGAGGGTTACATGGGGTAACCCAGCGTCTAGAACTAGGTTTGTTACCAAGCAAGTTGTCGGCACATGGTGGCTGTTTTTATGACAGCCATTATTTTTTTATGAATCCTGGAAAGAAATAATACAGGAACAGCAGAGTGGAAAAACCTGCAAGACGATCCTCTGGTATATAAAATAAACAAAGGATCTCTTTGTTTGGCCATTTTTCCTCCTTCTGGGTAAAACCAGGGAGCAGAGATCTGATTCTAAAGTTGCAGTCCATACTGTCTAAGGAACATAATGTAACCAGGATCCTCTGGGTGTTTACTGAGAAAATGCCGAGGATATTTAACCCCATGCTGCAGGGTGAGGGTCACGTGCTGAGAGCCCAGCCCCTCTACTGTTCTCTTGTGATCCCGGAAGTCAGAGTCCTCAGGCTGAGTGATTTGGGGCAATGTATACACGATACTGAGTGGGAGGACTCTGGCTTGAGTGAAGAATGGAAAATTCCCCTTCTTACTGTGACTCCATAACTGGTGTGTTAAAAATGAACAAAAGGGATAGAAATGCAGACCAGAATTAAGAGTAGGAGAACCAGGAAAGGCAGAAACCCAGGAAGTGGAGTTGAGAAAAATAAGACACTGAAGTTAGAACCACTATCACTGTGATTCAGCTGCTAGAGAAATCTTTACAGTCACCACTCCCTGGGTTTTCCAGAAAAGGAAACTGAGGCTCATAAAGTCAGATTACTTGTCCAAGTCCATGGTTAGCCAATTTGAGTCTCTCTTCAATCTAGCGCTCTTGCCTCATCCAGGGATTAGAGAGAAGACCCTCGGACAGAAGAGTCAAGAAGGAAGGAAAAGTTCATTACAATCCAAGTCCCAAGATCTATGATTAGCTGGCAATGTGCAGCCTCATGAAAGGAAACTTGACGCCAAGACTTCAGCCAGAAGAAGGTGCTGGGGATGGAGGCCCAATGTTAAAACAACAAGGAGTTGAGCAATGGATGGCAGGAATCCAGGTGCTGAAAGGGAGCAAATCCACCTGCTTAGGTACTGAAGCATAACAGGACTTGGCCAGGCTCAAGCTCAATAGGAGAGAAGGTGGAGGAGGGCAGAGCAAAGGGCTTGCTTGAAAACCAAAAAACCCTCACTTTACAACACTAAAGATTCTGGCACATCAGTGGACATTCTTTTTTTTCCCCCTTGCTCTTCAGCATCTAAATCCTCCTTCCAAGTTTTGAGGAATTCCCTCCCCTATTATAAGCCAGAGCCTTCTTCTGGCACTAGCATCTCAAGAGTTAACCAGAGGACATGAACTCAGTGTAGCTGCACTGTTATCTTCTGAGGATTAGCCAACATACGCATAATGTAGACGTGAAAAGATGGCAAATCTTGCACTTCTTGTCTAGGATACCACCACCTAGGACTCTGAACTCTGAATTGTGCAAAGTCGTAGGAGCAATGGTGTTGGGTCCATGGTGGTAGTCGAGGCAGGCTTGTGTTAAGATTGATGTCCAAAGATGGTGGCCATGGTTGGTAAGGGTGGTGGCATCCTGGCCACACTGTGTCTGCTGCCTAGCCTCCTTGGTTTCCAAGCCTGTTTCTCCTACCTTCTTACAAATTCTGTGAGCAACTTTTCATTAACTCATTTTCCGTAGTTGTCGGCAAGCCTCCAACCACAGATACCCGGCTGTTATAGGCCCATGCCTCACCTGCTGCAGGAGGAGCCACGGAGTTTTAAAAGGCTTTGACTCAGATCAGTTGTGAATCGTACAAAGGGAAAGGATTTGAGAATGGGATGGAAGACTGAAAGTTCACGGGGGAGCACACACCGTGGAAACACATTCACAAAATCATCTGTTAGGCTTGCTAAAACCACTAATCTGGTGCTGGGAGAGAGATCTGGCTGAATGGTCCTCCCACAGCTGGTCTCCACTGGGAACAGACTCATGTTCAGGCTGGAGGTTTATAAACTTGCCCAGTATCACACAGGTAGTGGCAGAATTCTTGGAAGCTGTTGGGTTCAGCTGGACCTTGAAATGTCAGGAAGAAAAGAGGCTTTGGTTTCTTTTTAAAAGAGGCATTAGATGCTAAAGGTCTGGACTGGATTATACAATCTGCACCAGGACTTCCTCAGCTTCATAAACAATGAAGCATTGATTGCCGGACAGGGGGAGTCAAGAGCTATTTCCTGATGGGAACAAAGAAAACAACCCCTAGGATTTTTAAGCCATGCTGAAAAAGATCCATAGCCATGCTCTCTCCTAGCTTTCCATGCTAAAACAGGAAGAAGGGAAAAAATTTTGAAATAAAATAAAAGAGGAAGAAGGGAGAAATCCATAGTGGATATGGAAATACCCTCCGATCTTCTATCAGGCCACCATCCTCTAGGCCAGACTCCAGACTCCCTCTTCTTTCTTTGCAATAAGCCCTGAAATCTTAACCTGTTTCTATTTCCTCTCTAAAGCTGCGTTCACTCTCTCTGTCCCTTAGAGTTCTTATCACTCTTTCATCCCACACCAAAATGGCTACAGAGTAAGAACATCTCATTCCTGCTGTCCTCAAAGACAAATATAAACCTATTCTCTTAAGGGTTTTCCTCCTAAGAATGTAAGACAAACAAACAAGGGGGCAAAAAAAAAGGGGGGGGGTAGTTACAAAGCTTCAGAATCTTACAAGATTCACATAATCCTGGATCTTTCATGCTGAGCCAAGACGTTATTAACTATAGCTAACATTTACCAATCATTTACTATTTACAAGGCACTGGACTAAGTATTCCATTGCTGTTATCTTACTTTATATTCCCAGCTACCCCTTGCATTTTATTAATGGGACTGAAGCCAAGAGAGATTAAATAATTTTCGAAGGTCAATCAGTTGTTAGTTCAGTTCAGTTCAGTCGCTCAGTCATGTCCAACTCTTTGCGACCCCATGAACCACAGCACGCCAGGCCTCCCCTTCCATCTCCAACTCCCAGAGTTTACCCAAACCCATGTCCATTGAGTTGGTGATGCCATCCAACTATCTTATCCTCTGCTGTCCTCTTCTTCTCCTATCCTCAATCTTTCCCAGCATCAGGGTCTTTTCCAATGAGTCAGCTCTTTGCATCAGGTGGCCAAAGTACTGGAGTTTCAGCTTCAACATCAGTCCTTCCAATGAACACCCAGGACTGATCTCCTTTAGGGTGGACTGGTTGGATCTCCTTGCAGTGCAAGGGTTTCTCAAGGTAGTTAGTTGCAGGATTGGAATTTGAATTCAAGTCTCTCTGACTTTAGATCTAATGCTCTTCTTTTAAATTTTATTTTTATAATACTCACTTCCATCCTCGTCTCTTATTCCCATCCCTTCTTCACCTTACAGATAATTTTCCCCTTATAGATAATTTCTATTAATTTCTGATGCACCTTGCTAATGTTTTGTTTTTTTTTTTTTTTTTAAGAATATACATAGACACATACATACACTGGGTTTCCCAGGTAGCTCAGTGGTAAAGAATCCACCCGCCAAGCAGGAAACTCAGGTTCGATCCCTGGGTCAGGAAGATCCCCTGGAGGAGGAGATGGCAACCCACTCCAGTCTTCTTGCCTGGGAAATCTCATGGACAGAGGAGCCTGGAAGACTAGTCCGTGGGCTCACAAAGAGTCAGACATGACTTTAGGGCCTAAACAACAACAACATGCATACACAATGAGAGATTAAAGCTGGTGTTGTTTATACTTGAACAATAAGTTGAATACTTATTCTATCTTTTTAAAAATGAAACAAACAATCAATTTAGTCAGAAGGAAGGACTTTTCCAGAGCCAAATAAGAGGGGATTTGTAGGAAATGAATTCTTCTTTAGATGGATGAAAACAAGTATGTACGTATTCTCCAACACTGCCTAGTACTTCCTAGATAGCTTTTTAAAGTGTCTACAGTACTAACACTAGTATTTGGATATCAGAAACAGAAGTGTGAAAGAAATCGTCAAGTTTCCCTAACATAAAAAGCAGTCAAGTATAAACTTAATTTGGTGGGGTGGGCAGGTAGCATGCTAAGCATTTTATTTTACTTAAATACAACAGTGATGCTATGAGATGGTTAGATAGCATCACTGACTCAATGGGCATGAATTTGAGCAAATTCTAGGAGACAGTGAAGGACAGGGGAGCCTGGCCTGCTGTATGTAGTCCATGGGGTTGCAAAGAGTCAAACATGACTTTGCAAATGAACGAAAACAACAACATAACCCTAATAAAAGCCATGTGCCCATGTGACCAAGTCTCTGAATAGAGTCACAGATAAGGAAGCATATTACTGTACTCAAAATTAATAAAAACTAAATTTCAATCTTTATTCATATCTCTCAAAGAATATCAACAGAAATCCAATTCACAAGCCTTAGCAAATTTCCCAAATCCAAATTCTCCCCAATACTCAGCCTATATTTTTTCTTCCTCCTTCCACATTTCCTCTCTCCACTAGCTCTTCAGTATGTAAATTACCTTAGCTTTTTGTGCTAAGTCTTCTGTGATTTCTTCCCACTTCCCAGATTCTATTTCTTCTTATCTTCCTTTGTTGTTGCTATTTAGTTGCTAAGTCATGCCTGACTCTTTTGTGACTCCATGGCCTCTAGCCCACCAGGCTCCTCTGTCCATGGGATTTTCCAGGCAAGAATACTGGAGTGGGTTGCCATTTACTTCTCCAGGGGATCTTCCCAAACCAAGGATCTAACTCACATCTCCTGCTTGGCAGGCAGATTCTTTACCACTAGTGCCCCCTGGGAAGTCCTTCATATTCTCCTAGGATCTGGGAAACTGAACTGGCAATGATTTTTAGAGGAGGGCTACTTTAAGCAATTGGCTCAGATGATCCTTGGGTTCCTCTGGAACCTGAGTCCACTGCAAGGCAGACTCTTAACCACCAGGCCACTAGGGAAGTCCCAGGCACCTATTCTTAAAATGGAAAGTAGAAGTTTAGAGTCTGGTCATGAGGGCACAAGCAAGGTCTGCATTATTAGAACTGGGGTTAAGTCAAAGTCCTTGGACAGCAAGGAAATCAAACCAGTCAATCCTAAAGGAAATCAACCATGATTATTCATTGGGAGGGCTAATGCTGAAGCTGAAGCTCCAATACTTTGGCCACCTGATGTGAAGAGCCAACTAACTGGAAAAGACTTTGACCCTGGGAAAGACTGAGGGCAAGAGGAGAAGGGAGCAATAGAGGATGAGATAGTTGGATGGCATTACTGAGTCAATGAACATGAGTTTGAGCAGATTCTGGGAGATAGTGAAGGACAGGGAAGCCTTGCCGTGCTGCAGTTCATGGGATCACAGAGTCAGACACGACTTAGTGACTGAACAACAAGTCAAAGGAAGTAAAGAAAATGAAAGAACATGGTGCTTACAAATATTAAAATACTTATGATTCTGCATCCCTCCATCACAGGGCCTTCTTTAGCAGGTGTGCTAAATGGCTTTTCTCAGCAATGCCTTCCAAAACAAGCACTTCCTTCTCCCAGT
The DNA here is from genome assembly GCF_001704415.2 of Capra hircus. Classification (NCBI taxonomy): domain Eukaryota; kingdom Metazoa; phylum Chordata; class Mammalia; order Artiodactyla; family Bovidae; genus Capra; species Capra hircus. The sequence continues at coordinate 59,941,367 of NC_030813.1, read as the reverse complement.
GTTTGTGTCTTTTTCATCATTGTTGTCCTAATGTTTGTGCATGCATGCTAAATCTCTTCAGTTGTGTCTCTTTGTGACCCTATGAACCATACCCTGCCAGGGTCCTCTGTCCATGGGATTCTGAGGCAAGAATACTGGAGTGGGTTAGCTATGCTCTCCTTTAGGAGATCTTCTCGGCCCAGGGATCAAACCCTTGTCTCCTGTAGCTCCTGCATTACAGGCAGATTCTTTACCATGGAGCCACCAGGGAAGCCCATCCTAATGGTTGTTCAGTTCAGTTCAGTTCAGTCGCTCAGTTATGTCTGACTCTTTGTGACCCCATGAATCGCAGCATGCCGGGCCTCCCTGTCCATCACCATCTCCCGGAGTTCACTCAGACTCATGGCCATCGAGTCAGTGACTCCATCCAGCCATCTCATCCTCTGTCGTCCCCTTCTCCCCCTGCCCCCAATCCCTCCCAGCATCAGAGTCTTTTCCAATGAGTCAACTCTTCGCCTGAGGTGGCCAAAGTACTGGAGTTTCAGCTTTAGCATCATTCCTTCCAAAGAAATCCCAGGGCTGATCTCCTTCAGAATGGGCTGGTTGGATCTCCTTGCAGTCCAAGGGACTCTCAAGAGTCTTCTCCAACACCGCAGTTCAAAAGCATCAATTCTTCAGCGCTCAGCCTTCTTCACAGTCCAACTCTCACATCCATACATGACCACTGGAAAACCCATAGCCTTGACTAGACCTTTGCTTAGTCGGCAAAGTAATGTCTCTGCTTTGGAATATGCTAACAAGGTTGGTCATAACTTTTCTTCCAAGGAGTAAGCGTCTTTTAATTTCATGGCTGCAGTCACCATCTGCAGTGATTTTGGAGCCCCCCAAAATAAAGTCTGACACTCTTATTTGAGGGTAAATCAAATTCCTTTAAAACAACTGAACAAAGCAGCTTATTGCAATTTTCTTTGACTGAAAGGTTGAATTGCTTAACCACCTTTCTCCTCCTAGTTCTTGTGCCTACTCCCTGCCCTCAAAGCCATGCCTCTCACCTCCAAAAAGATTTTAAGTCATAAGACACCATACATCTAGAACTATTCATCACAGAAAAAGAACTGGAAAGACTGTCAACAGGACAGTCCTAACGAATCATCCACTTGACTGATTTATTATTTTCCTTTGGTAGTCATTCAGATTATTCAGTGTCCCAGAAACGGAAAGTCTGGAGTTCTATTGATTCTTGTTTTGGTTCACTGGCTATGGAAAAGTTATCTTGCATCATTCGGCAAGTGGATACAATCCCTAACATACAGAGAGCATTTTCCTGGTTTTGAAATACTGTCACATATATTAATACCATTTAAAACTTCCCATTGCTCATTGAAGTGGAATTTTACAGTCAGGGAAATGAAGGCTAAGAATGGTCGAATAACTTTTTCAAGCTTACAGCTAGTCAGTAACTAAGCTGTGACTCGGACTTAGGATCCTGACTCCAGGCTCAGCCCTCTATTCATTTTCATTGTTTCCTCCTCTCCTTCAATACTTGTGTCCTCCATCCTACCTCAAACATGGCCACGGTCCTACCTTAGACTCTGTCTAACATCTACTCACAGGGTTAATGTTAAGCATCTCAACTACTGCCCACTTTTATTTTTTCCAGTTTACTCTCTCGACTCTCACTCCAACATTTCTTTTACCCCACCAGGACTTACAGTAGTCCTATCTCTTGACCTCCTGTTCTGACCTTCCAAATTTCCCAGATCCTATTCTACAGGAGAAAACTGTCACCGTTCCCACACATACATCTTCAGCTCCCTTTGCCCCACCCCCCATCTCTTTCCTCATAAAGTTCCAACCCTGAAGAAATCGAATTTGACACCAGTCTTGCTATTCAGCAGCTGGCCACTGAACATAGGTGAGAAACACACACACATAAACACACATACCCCACCCTGCTCTACCTCTTGTTACTCTGCTGAATTTTTCTTCATTGCACTGTTGACGGTCATTGACTCTCACCCCAGCTAGAACAGAAGCTCCATCAAGGCAGAGATTTTTTTCCTGGTTTGTTCACAGCTATATTCTTAGAACCTAGAACAATGCTTAACCCAGAAGGGGAATTCAACAAATAGTTGCAAATGGATGAATGAATTAGTGAAAGAGCCTCTCCTCCTCAAATTGTCAGCTCAACCATGCTGTCTTCTTTTTGATCTAGGAGACTCAAAAAGCAGGTTATCAACAGCCAAGATATACCCAGCCGAGGACATCAGGTATGACTTTTAATCTCCTAAAGAGAAATATTAATGAATCGGAAAACGATTCTCTCTCCTTCGCTCTTCCTTAGCCCTTCCCAGTTCCTCTGAAACAAGACGAACTCTAAGCAGCATATGCTGAATGAAACCTGAGCAAATGCCACTGGCAAGTTGCCCTGCCCCGTTTGGCTTTGATGAGAAGCAATGGGGCAGAGTCTTTGTGGATCAGTGACACTGAGAACATATCCGGCAGGGGTCTATCCACAGTGGAGGAAGGCCATGCAATCCCAGTCCACAGCAAAATCAACAAAAGAAGAGAGGATCAGGGACAGAACCCACAATGCATCATTCTGTGCCTGATATTACCAGAATAACTAGGTCCTAAGTTTGCAGAGGGAGAGAGGCAGAGGAGGAACTGAAAGGAAGAAGTGGATTTTTGTTTAACGAGTTTATTTTTCTTATAAGCAACATATTGGAAAAATTTAGGACAATCTTAAAAATAAACTGAAACAATTTTTCATAATCAAAATACCCAGATATAACCACTGCTCAGATTTTTATGTTTCTTTATAGTTTTTCATCATATTAGCTTTTTGCTAGAAATATATACAACACAATAGCCTTCCTTGGCAAAATTTCTGATCATTTCTGTAGAATACTACTCCAAAGTTTTCACTCAAATGAATGACCATTTTAAGGCATTTTGAGATACATTGCCTCATTGCTTTACAGAGAGGTCATACTAATTTCCACTCTCTCCCACACGGTAGGAGAATACATACCTCACCGCTTCACCTGGCCTCACTTTCCTCAACTCACTTCGCCTTACTTGACCTGCCCTCACCTCATCAGTGCCAACCAAACTCACCTTGAAAATATTTGAATCAAAACATTGTGTAAAAATATGGAATTAACTAGCATTACTTCCTGACCACCTTAATATTCCCAGAGGGGGAATGAAAAGGCAAGGGATAAAGTCTGACAGATTGAGATGCTCTCTTAAATCTTAAAAAAAAAAAAAAAAAAAGTGCTTCTCATTACCTGCCTTGTCTTCTATAACCACCATTAACTACTTCCTCTCTTGTTGGATTGTGGCCAAACCCTTGTACCAAAGGCTTCTCTTCTTGCCTAAACCCAAATTAAGCTGTCTCCTTTTTTTTTGGTAATTTCCTTGCATGAACTCCTTAGGAATCTCCTGAGCTCAGAGCCCACTACCCTGCCCACAGCAACTTTCTCAACAGCTCTCAAATTTGGCCTCTCACATTCCTGATTTGCCACACTGCTTTCTTTTCCTCTGCCATTTGGAGATTAGGTGGAAATATGCAAGCATTCCTACCTTGGGTTTTTCTTCTGTGGATACGTGTGTGTGTTTAAGGACTCAAAATACTTCAGAGTGTGGTATCACTGCTCTCTGCAGTGATGCCTGGCATTGCCTGAACATTCCAGTCACTGTGCTCAACAACTGGAAACGCATATCCTTTTAACTCTCACAGCTGCCCTGGGAGTTAGGCACTGTTATTACATCTATTTTATAGACTAAGGAGTGGCCTCTCAGGTGGGTTAGATCCCTGGGTGGGAAGAGCCCCTTGGCAACCCACTCCAGTATTCTAGCCTGGGACATCCCACAGACAGAGGAGCCTGGAGGGCTACAGTTCTGCTGCAAGAGTAAGACACGACTGAGCAACTAACACACACACACACACACGATTTAGGTGAGGAGGTTTGATTTAGGCCACTTCACCTATAAATGTCTGTGCCATGCCTTGAGTTCCATCCGACTCCAAAGATGATGTTCTTAAACCTTTCCCTGGATTCTCCTCATGTCCATGCCAAGCATTCCCAATGTTTCCACCCACCAGTTCCTTTAATAACAGTCAGCATCATCGTATTTTGAAATCACATATTCTATATTTGCAGGAAATGTATTTTCCTTCCAAAAATTTCTCAAGATCCTGGGGAAGGGAAAATGCTGTTGCTCCTCACTGTGGACAGCTGCTCCAGGCTGTTTCATGGATTGTCCCCCCGCTTCCCGTAACTTTTCTTCAGACGGCGGTTCACCCCAAACACCCCAACACTAGTGTACACGTATCTGTTCTAGTGTACACACAGCTTCAGTCTGTCTTCTCCCTTCATGATATTGCTATACCCAGACTTGGATACAGATTGCTGCTGAAGGCTTAGGAGGAACAGAAGGAGATTACTAAAGAACAGGAGGGCTTGAAACCGGCAATCAGATTTCACTGTTGGAAAGTCTGATGCTGAGACAGTATACCAGCGTGTATTCAAGAGCAGAGACTCTGGAGCCCAAGTCGTGGCCCTACTGAAAAAGAGCTTTTTCCTGGTGGTGAGGGCGGGGCATCTTGGTTGTTTACAGTGTCTTCTGTTCTGATTGGTTAGAAGTCATGCCCTATCTATTCTGATTGGTCAGCTTCTGCTAGTGTCTATTTAATGCTTGCTATCAGCACCACAGGGTTTTCCTCATAGCTCAGTCGGTAAAGAATCTGCCTGCAGTGCAGGAGACCCAGATTCGATTTCTGGGCCGGGAAGATCCCCTGGAGGAAGTCATGGCAACCCACTCCAGTATTCTTGCCTGGGAAATCCCACAGACAGAGGAGTCTGTGGGCTATAGTCAATGGGGTTGCAAAGAGTCCGACATGACTTAGCAACTAAACAACAACAATCAGCACCATGCTGATTATTAAACGTTTTGACTATTACCTTCTTAGGAAGTATTTAAATTGTAGCATGTTACTTAAGCATTTTTGTACCTCCATTTCTTCATCTTTTTGCCAGAGGCCACAAAGCCCTTTGGGATCAGAGTAGGGGAGTCTACTTATTGCGGTGACTGGCATTTGAAGATGGGTAAGACGAAGCTAAAAAAAATGAAATGACCTTGCACGTAGGTTTTCAGAGAGACCACCAGCCATTTACCCAAGGCCTGTCTAGTGAGACTGGGCCCTGAATACACCTTTGCTGCTGCTGCTGCTAAGTCGCTTCAGTCGTGTCCGACTCTGTGCGACCCCATAGACGGCAGCCCACCATGCTCCGCCGTCCCGGGGATTCTCCAGGCAAGAACACTGGAGTGGGTTGCCATTTCCTTCTCCATCGCATGAAAGTAAAAAGTGAAAGTGAAGTTGCTCAGTTGTGTCCGACTCTTCATGACCCCCTGGACTGCAGCCTACCAGGCTCCTCCGTCCATGGGATTTTCCAGGGAAGAATACCGGAGTGGGCCGCCATTGCCTTCTCCGGAATACATCTTTAAAAAATACAAAAATCGAAAGACCGTTGGCTGGCAATTACATGGTCGTGAGGGCAAAACCATTTGCAGTCAATACTACAAAACCTCTTTACAGTCACTCCTTGAATGAAAATAGCTTAATGTCTCCTGCCCAAGGTGAGTGAATTTCAGATGAATGAGTCTCTGGAAATAAAGAGAGATTTTCTGAGAAACTGACAGAATTATAAAAAGCTGCCACTTTAAACTTGCCTCAGAGGAAGAGCTCACAATAGATTTAACTATAAATTATTTTGTTTAAAAAATTATAAAAAGGCTAGCTACAAACCCATGTATATATGTTACAAAATATGGCAGACAAAAAACTTGGTCTCTTTAATGTATAACTTATACCAGTTAGTCACGTTTTGGGGAGAAAACACAATGTTACATGCCAGCTTAGATGGGAAGAGGGTTTGTGGGAGAATGGATGCATGCATATGTATGCCTGAGACCCTCGGGATGTTCCGAATTTGTTAATTGGCTATACTCCAATACAAAGTAAAAAATTTAGATTGAAAAAAAATCAGTATAGAGGAAGCATTGTCTTTGGACCATAATTTTTTAAATGGCCAGAGAACATGAGTAGACAAAACAGACAGAGTAAATGTAAATAATTTAAAAAACGTTTGAAAGAAATATTCTGCCTCATTGATGACTAAATAAATTTATATTTTAAAAAAGGTTCTTTGGTTGTCAAATACTTTATTCATATTTATTGTATATTTAAAAGTTGCTGAGAAAGTAGATCTTAAATGTTCTCATCACATGAAAAAAAATTGTAGCATGTGAGATGATAGATGTTAATTAGACTTATTGTGATGATCATTTTGCAATATATATAAATATCAAATCATTATGTTGCATGCCTGAAACTAATATCATGTTGTATGTCAATTATATCACACTAATAAATAATTTATTCATTCAAAAAATAAATATTGAGCATGTACTACATACAAGACACTGTTCAGGCCCTGGAGCTTCAGCAGTGAACAAGGTAAACACAAAACCCACCCTCTAGGAGATTTCATGCTAGCGTGGGAGGCGAAAAATTTTTAAATCACATAAAATGTATGTTAGATAGTGATAAGTACTAAAAAGAAAAGGAAATCCAGAGAGGGGAGGGCCTTAAAGATGGGGAAGAACAAATGCTCCTTTTGACAGGGTGGCCAGGAATGAGCAGGAAACTGAATGAGACGAAGGAGTGAGTCAGGCAGGTATCTGGGGCAGGGGTTTCTCAGTAGAGATGCCAGAAAGTAAAAAGGCCCTGAGGCCAAAGCGTGAGTGCTGTTTTGAAGTATCAGTAGAAAGGCTGAGTGGCTAGAACAGAATGAACAAGGGAGAGAGGAAGAAGAGTAAAATAAGAGAAAGGACGTGAAGGCTGGATGATAAAGGCCCTGTAGATCTTTATAAGGACTTCAGCTTTAACTTGTAATGCAGTGGGAAGCCGTGGGAGGGTCTGAGGAGAGGAGAGTATAAATTGATGTATCAGTTTGCTGCGGCTGCCATAACAAAACGCTAGAGACAGAGTGGCTTACACAACAGAAATTTATTTTCTCACATTATTTTCTGGAGGCTGTAGTCCAAGATCAAGGTGTGGGAAGGCTAGGTTTCTTCTGAAGCCTTTTCCTCAAGCTTGCTGTGTCCTCACCTGGCCTTTCCTCTGTGAACGTCCGTCACAGGGGTGTCTCTCTCTGTGCCCAAGTTCCTTCTTCTCATAAGGACATCAGTCAGATTGGATGAGGGACCGCCTGGATGCATTGTTTTCACTGAAATAACTTCTTTTAAGGCTCTATCTCCAAGTATAGTTAAATTCTAAGGTACTAGGAGTTAGACTTTCAACATATAAACTTGGGGAGGCACAATCCGGCCCCCAGCAACTGATTTACATTTCAACAGCATTGTTCTCATTGTTGGGCTGAGAGTAGATTCAAGCACAGAAACCAGAAGACCAGTTAAAGGTTATCACAACAATCCAGACAAGAGATAATAGTGGCTGGGGCCAGGTAATAGTAGGACATGCGTGCGTACATGCTCAGTCGCTCAGTCATGTCTGACTCTTGGCAACCCCATGAACTGTAAGCCCGCCAGGCCTCCTCTCTGTCCATGGAATTTTCCAGGCAAGAATACTGGAGTTGACTGCCATTGCTTACTCCAGGGGATCTTCCTGACCCAGGGATCTAACCCACATCTCCTGCATCTCCTGCATTAGCAAGCAAATTCTTTACCACTGAGCCACCTGGGAAGTCCCTAGGTAATAGCAGTGGAGGTAGTTAAAAGGCATTGCATTCTGATCATTTTGAGGATAGCTAGAGCTGACTGCAGAGAAGGCGATGGCACCCCACTCCAGTACTCTTGCCTGGAAAATCCCATGGATGGAGGAGCCTGGTAGGCTACAGTCCATGGGGTCGCGAAGAGTCAGACATGACTGAGTGACTTCCCTTTCACTTTTCACTTTCATGCATTGGAGAAGGAAATGGCAACCCAACCCAGTGTTCTTGCCAGGAGAATCCCAGGGACGGGGGAGCCTGGTGGGCTGCCGTCTATGGGGTTGCACAGAGTCGGATATGACTAAAGCGACTTAGCAGCAGCAGCAGCAGAGCTGACTGGATGGGATGAATCCTGAGTAGGAGAAAAAAGACAGGAGTCAGGATGACTTCAAGGATTTTAACTTGAACAACCAGGGAAACAGTTCCTGGTTACTGATAGGGGGGAAAGACTAAGGTTTGTAGTGAGGGGTGGGGGGGGTGATATCAGAATCTCTGTTTGGTATTTGAACATGTTAAATGCGAAATCCCTATTAGACATCCAAAAGGTAGCTGTATCTATGGCTGTGAAGTTCAGGGGAGAGATCACAATGGACATAAAAAATGTTTGGCCTGGAAATCATTTCAACCCAGCCCAGTTCTCAGGGGTGGGGAAGAGCCTTGTTTTAAATCTTCTAGATCTTGAAACAAGGCAATTCACTTGCTTTGGGTTTATATATCAACCTTCTAAACTTGAGACCTAAAGTGGAGTTATTAGCCTGTAAATGTCTAAAGTAATTAGGCTGCAATGACAGTCTTCAAACCAAACAAGGCAAAGAAAATTTTTCTTTGGTTTATAACCAGAAAGGAGACTTTATAGCCAGTGTTTGGCAAAATGCTGTTCTCCCCAAAACACCTAGAGGTATTCTTTTAAGTGGAGTCATACAGTATTTGTTCTTCTATGAACTACTTCTTTTTTTTTCTCAGAATATTTTAATAACTTTATTGAGGTGTAATTAATTGATGTACAGTAATGAATTGCTTCTTAAATTTAAGAAAGACCAGGGGCTTCCCTGGTGGCTTAGTGGTAAAGAATCTGCCTGGCAATGCAGGAGACACATGTTCTATCCCTGGTCTGGGAAGATCCCGCATCCCGCATGCCGCAGGGTAGCTAAAAGCCATGTGCTGCAATTATTGAGCCTGTGTTGTGGAGCCTGGGAGCTGCAACTGCTGGAGCCTGCATGCCCTGGAGCCCATGCCCCAAAACAAGAGAAGCCACTGAAATGAGATGCCCACGCCCTGCAACTAGAGAGTAGCCCCCAGTCACGGCAGCTAGAGAAAAACCTCACACAGCAACAAAGACCCAGCACAGTGAAAAATAAAGAAACAAAATTGTTAAGAAATAAAATGACTGAACTCAGGAGAACCAGTTCATTTTGATTGAACCCACATGATCACAGCAGTTAACAGTTCAGACATGATTCAATCTGTTCTCTCAATGTCTAAATAGGGTTAGACTAAGACTTACTGATTTCTTGGAAAAGACACATTTTTTGTATACTCCTATCATTTCCAAGTTCCCTCCCAGGGTTAGCCAACCAGGTATCAATCTGTGGCTTATTAGAAACCGGGCTGCCCAGCAGGAGGTAAGCAGCCAGTGAGCAAGTGAAGCTTCATCTGCTGTTCCCCATTGTTCCCCATTGCTCACCTGAACACCACCCCAGCCCCACCCATGGAATAATCATTGTCCCTGAAACTGGTCCCTGCTGCCAAAAAGATTGGGGACCGCTGCCTCAAACCACTGTGGATGGGAGTAGAGCAGAAGTTCCACAACAGGACGAAGGTTTAGGGATACTAAAACACCATCACAGTGGGTCTGTCAAATGACCCACTCATTGACAGAGTGAGTCGCAAATGACCTTTGGCCTGAGAATATTCGTAACAGAACAAGAACTATAATAGGACTGTTAGTAATTAATTTTACCAGCTGTCATCTGTTTAACCCTGTGGGCTATTTAAGCACTTCATATGTATTAACCCATTCAATCTTCATGGCAGCATTATGTGACAAATATAACCATTGTCCTCATTTTGCAGATGAGGAAACTGAGGTGGAGGGAAACTGGGTAACTTGCTCAAGATCACACAGTAAGAAATCAAGCAAGCAGTGTGGCTCGTTGCCCTTCCTCCGCTAGTGCTTCTCAAACATGAGTGCACATCGGAATTCCAGGAGAGCCTGTTTAAACAGATTTCTGGGCCCACTTCAGAATTTCTGCTTCAGTAGCTCTTAGACGGAACCTCAGGATTTACATTTCTGGCACATTCCTAAATATGCTATGCTGCTGGTCTGGGGACCACATCCTGAAAACCCTGTCTCTAATAAGAAGTTAAAACTGACTATATCTGCTAGACTTGATCAGGCGCTGACAAGACCAGAAACACTGAGAGTGTTTGTTCCCATTTTACAACTCAGGATTTGAGAGTCAACAAGAATCCAGGCTTCCCAGTGGCGCTAGTGGTAAAGAACCTGCCTGCCAATGCAGGAGACACGAGAGACGTACGAGATCCGTGGCTCGGGAAGATCCCCTGGAGAAGGAAATGGCAGCCCACTCCAGTATTCTTGCCTGGAGAATCCCATGGACAGAGGAGCCTGGTGGGCTACAGTCCATAGGGTCGCACAGAGTCAGACACAACTGAAGCAACTTAGTATGCACACATGGCAAGATTAAGGACCTGCTCAAGTTCACAGAAGCGGAAGTAAGCAAACTGTGTTCAAGACTAGCTTGCTGAATGCCAAAGCCCTTTTATACCCACTGCCTCACTGGGTGCGCTAGACAGGGTAAAAATTGAGCACCTCTTCAAAGCAATGTTTAGTAAGTATTTGTCTTTCATTTTAGTGGAGACAGGTGAAACAGATTTTCTATTAATAGAATTATACATATCTGGCACATGTATCTTTATGTTAAAGAAGAGAGTGAATCCCCTGCATTGAATAGCACCTAACATTTTAACCTCTGTGGCAGTGTCTTTCATTTTATATTATTTCTGTCGCTCATGCTGCTCAGCCCTTCAGTCATGTCCAACTCTGTGACCCCATGGACTATAGCCTGCCAGGCTCTCCTGTCCATAAATTTCTCCAGGCAAGAATACTGGAGTGGGTTGCCCATGCCCTTCTCCAGGGAATCTTCTCAATCCAAAGATTGAACCCGCGTCTCCTGCCTCTCCTGCACTGCAGGCGGATTCTTTACCACTTAGCCACCAGGAAGCTCTCTGTCACTAATAACTTGGTAGTATTTGGCCATTCACAGTCATTAAGGATGACTAAATGAATGTAGTTTTGAAGTCTTATTCAATGTTTATCTTCAGTTCTTTTTTCTTTTCTGATTTTCATGTTGATATAATATTTCCTTCATTTTTAAAGTTTTTTTTTTTCAATTTATCAAGCCAGGTAAATTTTGAGAAAAATTAGTAAAGGGTTTAAGTTTCAGAATTTTAACTGGCTCTAGGAGCCAACTTTGTGTTTCTATCGGCTGGTCTCAGAATTGGTAGGGTGTTCAGCTGGGCCACTTGCAACATGCAAGGACCCAGATAAGAGTTTATGTTTCTTATTCAAGACTGCTGTCTATGTTGACAAGATAGGGACAAATTTTAATTTGTCCTCATTGCATAAAGAATGGTATGCAAGTACCTGGATTAATTGGTGCCCTGTTTTCTATTTTTTTCCCCAGGGTTGTTATGGTCTACACTGTTGAGTACCAACCAAAATCTTCCTTGGCAACAGAACCCTGCTGTTCTTCAGTATTGGGAGTGCAACAATGTGGTGAAGGAAAGTGGACCAATACCCCCCATCACCTCTGCCCAGCCCAGGGGAAAAAAATCTGATTGTTTTAAAACCAGTTATGCGAAGGTGTGGTCTAAGCTCTGTCAGTGATTGGCCTAGGGGTGTGCATGTAACCAAGTTCTGGCCAATGAGATATAATACAAAGAACACTGCCGGGGCTTCTGGGAAAGATTTTGCTTCCTGATACAAGTAAGGAAAGCTATTCTTTTTATTTCTCATTGCAAAAAATTTTGTAATACTTGCTCCATTTGCACAGCATTTTTAAAAACAGTGTAAGGTACTGCCTAATTCTCTAGTAAGCATTGAATCAATGGTAAGACTGGTCTCCCTGAAGAAACAGAGAATCTTGAGTTCTGTAGCTTTGACCCTACAAGCAGGTGCAGGGACTGGAATGCCTGGAGTCCACTTCTAGGGTCAAAGAACACCTGGATGTCGGCCAGCTCTCTGCCTAGCAGCTAGTCTCTGAACGTTGGTCCAGTTATCTGATGTGAGAATCTCAATTGCTACATGTAGTTCTACAGCTAAATTACATATGAAGGCTCAGATAGGCTTAAATAACTTTTCCTGGTATCAACCATGAAGAATTCAACGTGACTGGTGCAGAACAAGACAAATCTCTATCTATAGGTAGGTTTTCTGGATTACAGGGACTCCTCTGGGCTACATTTAGGCCCTTGCAACTAAATTTAATTGCTACTACAGTTATTATTGAACTATCAAGAAAATAAGTACCATAGCATCAACTTTGGCCTGGAATTCATTTTATCTCAGCCCAAGACTCTCAAGGGTCGGGGAGGAGCCCTGATTCAAATCTCCAAGATCTGGAAAGTTCACTGGCTTTGGGCTTATATGTCAACGTTCTAAACTTGGTACCTGCAAGTGGAGTTATCAGTTGATAAATGAGTAATCAGGGTGCAATGACAGTCTGCAGGCCAGACACAGGGCAAAGACTTTTCTTTGGTTTATAGCCAGAAAGGAGACCTCACAGCCAGAGTCTGTCAAAATGCTGTTGCCCTCAGACTCAAAGAAGAACCAGACTTTCATTGTCTCCATGAAGATGCTGAACTCTTGTAGTTTATGATTTTCTGAATTATTCTTGCCCGATGTTTCTCAACTTTTTACAAAGTTAACTCAGCCCCCCTTCAAAATCTATTTAAATTCCTTATATCCCTACCAGCCAAGACTTAGTTGGTTTTGTTTCCTATGGTTTGATGAATGAAAACAATAACTATATGGTATTATCTTTTTTGAATCAAAGGCACGTCTCCACTCTGCAGTGTCCCCTGAAGACTGTGCCATCCCCAGTTTGAGAATGTGTGTTCTAGTTTTAATCCTTGCACTATCAATCTCTGGCGAGTCATTTACTTCTAAATATGAATAAGGTACATTCTGTGTAAAGAGAAGTTTTATTATATTTGGGTTTCTGTGACCTGGAAAGAAAACCTGTACAAAAGAAAAAGATCTGTAATAATCTCCATCCTTGCTTTTCCCATATCTTCTTATTTTAATTGCTTCACCCTCTCCATTGGCATGAATTACTGGCTACAAATCAGCACACATGTTGCTTTTGCTACACTTTCCCTTAGATCACTAGAACTTTATTGCTTGTTCTATGACTATTTCTTTTAATATGAAGAACCTGTGACTTCAATTAAATTAAAACATTATTCTATCAAGCATTGACTACATGACTATTATAGGTTGAATTGTGCCCTGAAAAAAAAGTGTTGAAGTCGTAATCCCCATACCCATGAGCGTGACTTTACTTGGATGTAGGGTCTTTGCAGATGTCATTAAGTTAAGTTGGCTTTACCACTGAGCCACCTGGGAAACCCATATCAATGTATACCTCCAATTAAGAAAAAAACCTGTGCTATTTACATGTAGCCCCCTAAATTTTCTTTTTTTTCCCAGTTTTATTAGAGTATAGTTTAAAAATAAGAATTCTATATATTTAGGTAGTACAATGTGATTTTTTAAAAGTGCACCAGGTGATAATTTAATATATGCACACATTGCGAAATGATCACCACCTTCAAGTTAATTTACAAGTGTTACATAGTTGCTGTTTTTCTCATATGTGTGACTAGAACACTTAAGATGAAGATTTTAATCCTTCATTCTGTTAAGGTGGTGTATCATGCTTATTGATTTGTATCCCAGGAATAAATCCCACCTGATCATAGTGCATGATCCTTTTAACACATGGTTGACTGGAGTTTGCTAGTATTTTGTTGAGGATTTTTGCATTCATGTTCATCAGGGATATTCGCCTAAATTTTATTGTCTTGTAGGGTCCTTACCTGGCTTTGGTTTGAAAGTAATGCTGGTCTCATAAAATGAGTTTGGAAGAGTTCCCTCCTCGTCAATTTTTGGGAAGAATTTGAAGAGAATTGGTATTAATTCTTCTTTAAATGTTTGGTAAAATTCAGCAGTGAAGTCATTTGTTCCCATGGGCTTTCTTAGTTGGAAGTATTTTGGTTACCTGAAAAACAAATCCCCTTTACTTGTTATTGGTCATTTAAGATTATTTTTCAGGATTCAGACTTGGTAGGTTGTGTGTTTCTAGGATATTTTTCTGTTTCTTCTAGACTGTCTAATTTGTTGGGATATAGTTGTTCATAGTGGGCTCGTGATTCCTTGCATTTCTGTGGTGTCAGCTGTAATGTCTTTTCCTTCATCTACAATTTCATTTATTTGAGTCCTTTGCCCTTTTTTCTTGATTAATGTAAAAATTTAAAGTCTGTCAATTTTGTTTGTCTTTTCAAACACCAATCCTGAGTTTTATTGACCTGTATTATTGGTTTTCTTGTCTCTGTTTCACTTATTTCTGCTCTCATATTTGTTACTGCCTTCCTCCTGCTAACTTTGGGCTTAGTTTCTTCTTCTTTTTCTAGTTCCTTGAGGTGTAAAGTCCCTGGTAGGACAGGGTCAGTCCCAGACCGCAGCTGAGAAGAGCTGAATCAAGTCACAGGGCTGCTTTAGAATCGCAGTTGGATCGAGGTTGGTGGGCGTTGGATCGAGAAGCGTGTCTCCCACTGGGTCCCTGGGTGGACGGGACTGCTCCTGACTGATGGCAGCTAAAAGGGGCTGGAACCAAGGCATAGGGCTGTTTCAGTATCATGGTGGGACTGAGGTCATCAGGCCTCAGGAGACGCAGGCGTGTATCCTTGCGGGCCCCTGAACAAACAGGAGTATTCCTGGCCATGGCTGAGAGGAGCTGCCACCCAGACAGCTCCTGTTTCAGCATCTGCAGTCCATCTCAGGTGGGCAAGCCTACGTACGGGGACACAGATGGCCCTATCTCTGGCCAAGGCCCTCGTCAGATGGTGCTGGTGTCAGGGCCGAGGCCACGTGGGGCCACGGCTGAGGCCACAGGTTGTTTCTGCGTCTATAACGAGGACCACAGTTGGTGGATCTGCCACCTGGATACGTGCCTGCCTTCTCAAATGGCTCTCCTCAGCCTCGGGCTCCGCCAGGGTCTCCCAGTCTCCTGTCTGGGTCCACGGTGCTCCCACAAAGGCACTTTCGTCCGTGAAAAGCCATCAGATTACTGTTGTTGAATGGGGATATGAATGGGTGACATCCTATTTCACCATTTTCTTACAGAATCTATATGTTTTGATTTTGTTTTTACACTTAAGTCTTTAATCCATTTTGAGTTAATATTAAGATAAAGCCCCCCTTTTTTTTAATGGATAGCCTTTCCCCACTGATTTGAACTACCCTCATTATCATATATTATAGTCACACACGCTGGGATACGTTTCTGGATTCTCAGCTCATTTCTACTGATTTTATTTGTTTGTTGTTTTTGTCTGCTCCTAGCCTAATCCCAATTTTATTTGCCTTCAATATCTTCTCAGGTCAGCGCTCTCCAGTCTCCTTTTGCATATTTTTTCTTGGCTATTGGTATTTAGTATTCATTCTTCCAGATAAACGTTAAGAATCAAGGTCTCAGGTGGGAGTACATGTCTAGCTCACTCTAAATCACATGCCCAGGATAGGAAGTCAGTCTGCTTGTTTCTGTTCTAACCATCAGACACTCAAGTCTTCTTTTGATTGCTCCCAGAGGGTCTCAGACTCTCACGACTCTCTTGTAAGAGATAGTAAGGTGGTTACTTTCCAGGCCAAGAAGATAATTTATACTCCTGGGGTGAACGAAAGAACATCTATTACTAGAGCAGTGGAAAAGGAAAAAAACACACATTTCGAATCTCTGCTGTATCATATTAAGGAAGTTGGACTTTACTCAACTTGTAGGTGTTTGGTTAGCCATTTGAAAGTTTTAGGTGCAAGAGTCACAAGATTAGTTTGGCAGCAGTGAAGGAGAGTGAACAGAAGGAAAATAAACAGGAGGCCCAGTTAAAGCACTACTGCACCAGTCCAGGCCAAGACGACACAGACCTGAAATAAGGCAACTGCCAGGGGCCTAGAGGGAGGAGGACAGATTTGAAGGCCGTTTAGCAGGTAGAATCAACAGGATGAGTGATTGGTTTGATGTTATCCAGAATGACCGCCTGATTTCTAGCCTAGGTGGTAGAGTTAATGACGGTACAGATAAATACCACAGAACAGAGGAGGAGGAGTGGACTCCGATGGTAGCGTAGATAATGAGCTTATTTGGGGCATATTGAGTTTGAAAGTCTGTGAGACATTCACGTTGCAATACTTGGTTGACATGAAGAGTATATTGAATTTAGAGCTAAAGGGAAAGCAAGATGGACAAGCGATCTTGAGAATAATCAGCACATATGTGGTAGTAAAAACCATGAGGAGGAAAGCTGAGGATGGAACAGTGAAGGGCACCAACATTTACCAGAGGAGAGGGGATGGGAGCCAGCAAAGGTTTTTGAGAACAATCCACTTTAGAAGCAGAAAGTGGTAGCCCAGAAGACCAGAGAGGAGAGCTTCAAGGAGGACGACGTGGTCAGTTGTGCTGACAGCAGCAGAGAGGTCTCAGAAGCATCCAGCAGATTTGGCAATTCCCAAATAATGAACTTGGCGAAAGTAGTTTCAGTTGAGTGCAGTGAAAGAAAGTCAGTTTGTAATTGTAGAGTGAAGTCAAAGAGTGAGAGAATGCCCCAGGTGTCTTCCCTTTGTTCAGATTCGTGCTCTACCCTTCACCACTGTGCCGTCTGTCCCAGATACAGGCTAACATCAGTAAGTTTCCATGACTGTGTTGAGTCTGGCCAGTGGTGAGCCTTGAGAGGAGATTGAAGGGAAAGAGAGTGAGGTGGAGATAAGTCCACCTCCCTGGACTCCTGGACTCCCCCAACTCCCTGCCCATGGGGTCTGCTGCATTCACTCAACCGAAGTTCACAGTCTTCTCCAGCTGGGTTCAGGTAACCGCTTCCGCCTCCTCTCAGGCCCCAGAGTGGTAACAGCTCTGCTTTGCTAGCCTTAGTGTTTCCTACCACCCTTTGTGTTTCTTTACATCCTGCCCACACCTTTGTAAATACTCCTTTATTAATCCTTCCTTGAATTATCCAAATTTGAGAACATCATTTGTGTCCTGGTGGAACCCTGAAAGATGCAAGAGGGTGGGGGACCTTGGCTGGGAAGAGTAGAGAGATAAAAATACACAAAGACAAGTGAGGTTTTGTTGCAGAGTTTATTTTTTAAGTTAGAGAACTTTGGGCATACTGACAAGCTCATGGAGTTCTAACAGCCAGGGCCTATTTCAAAGGTGTAATCTGATAGGAAGGAAGAAGTAGGCAGAGAGCTCTTTGCTTGCCTCTGGAGTTGATGACAAGTGGCCCCACCAGTGTTGCTCAAAATATTCTGGAACCTGTGCTTCCAGTTTGACCAAGACAGTCTATTTGCCAGGTTTGCTCATGGTTGTGTTGGCAAGTATTGGTCTGAGCAATGAACTGATGGGAAAGTAGACACAAAGGCTGAAAAAGGAGAAAGAACAAAGGTTGGGACCTCAACAAACCCAGGCACCCCTCACTGCACCAAGACCGTCAGACAGTAAAGCTGTTGGTGTTTCTAAAACACCAGGCCCTGGTGACCCAGCCTTGCTCACTTCGCTCACCTTGCACTCTCCTCTTTTGCAGGTCACTGATTCCATCTCTGCCCCGAGGGCCTCCTTTCTCTTTCTCAAATAATAATAAGCTCTGTTCTGCCCTTGAGCTTGAATTCTGACCTTTCCACTGCCTGCAACCTGGCACTCTGCCCAAGTCTTATCCTGGTTAACTCCCTCTTATGATCAGAGCTCATCTTCAAAGTCACTTCCTCAGCAGAATGACCACCCCAGTCCCTTTGGTCCCCACCCCTCACCCATTTCAGGGAATCCTTTAGACTCCTCTTTCAAAGCAGTAACCGTGTCTTAAATTTTATGGAGGTGGAGAATTTTATTCAGAAAGTCAAGTAGGCTTTCTTACATGCCTTTTGCTTTTGTTTATTTTTACATCTATGTCTTGAATCATCTGGAATTTATTTTTGTACATTGCATAGGATGGGGGCTCGTTAACAGTCTAAACATTTTGGCACTTTGTGGGAACCTTTTAAGTCTTCCTTTTACTCTCTCATTCTTTCAGTAAGTGTTTAATGGCTAATGACCTCACACCACACCCTTTATTGTCACAAAAAATAAAAACAGAATATCCTTATCACAAAGGATACAAAGAGAATAATGACAGAGTTTCTGGGCCCTAGACCTGGAGAGGACCTCAGTGTGCTTGGGGAAGTAGATTTGTGAATGCAGAAATGCCAGCACAGCAGGGAATTGCTTTAGTGATGCAGGACAGTTATAAGCTTCTGGAACCCTGATGAATAATGCATTTCTGTTCATTTGACTCTCTTACTGTGTGTAACATGTGTCTTACCCACTGAAATCATTTAATGAATACTTTAACAACTAGCCTGAGTGAAGTTTTCACTTTTCTCTGAAGTTCTAAATGCATCTTCAGTTACTTCCTGAATTTCTCTACCAGGATGCCCCACAAGCATTTCCAACTCAAGTCATCCTAAATAGAATTCTTTCCTCCAAAACCTGGTCCTTCTTTACCCTTCACCTCAGTTGTTTGAGATGGAAAGCTTGGATCATTCTCAATGTCACCGTCTCCCCAAACCCACATCCAACAGGTCACCAAGTCCTGTCCAGTCTAGGTCATAAATACTTCTTGTTTCATCCTCTTATTCCCACCGTCTTGGGTTAAGCCTTCACTATCAATTCCCTGAACTGGTTTTTAAAATTTTTCAGTAGATCTCTCTTTTCTCTAAAATCTTCTGACTTCCACCCCAATCTCACTTCTGAAATACAAGTCTGACTCTATCACTCCGTGATTGCAATTCTTTCATGTTCTCAGACGTTTTTAGGATAAATTCAACATTTTTGGACACATGGTTCAATAGGGCTGCCTCAATCTGGCTATAGATATATCTATCTAAGACAAATGATCTAAAATACAGAAAAAGTTATACATATAAAATTGCTCATTGGGTACTGTACTAGTCTTCTATTGCTGTTATAATAAATTACTGCAAATTTAGAATTTTGTGCCTTAAAACAACACAAAGGGAAGATGGTTAGATCCCTGGACTTTGTAACTTTGGATTTGTTTCTGTGTAGATAAATAACCTCTATCTGCTTAAGTCACAGTCCATTGGGTTTCCTATTATTTATTGCCAAATGCAGTTGTAACTTATAAAAGTACTTCTATAGTTAAAGAAAAAAAATAATCTGACTTTAAACTATATTTCCCCAAATCTTCCTAACCCCAACTCACTCCTTTTTCTGTTTAGCAAATGCCTATGCAATCTTCAAAACCCAGCTCAAACGGTACAGCCCTATAAAGTCTTTCCCAAGCTTTCCCTCAAACAGATTAATCTTCGTTGTTCCATGGCATATTGTCCATGCTGCTATGATAGCACTTTTACACTACGTTGTATTTGTCTGCTTTCTTAACTGTCCCCTCTACTGAGCTACAAAGCACCATATGAGAAACCAAAGGGTTGAAATCACATTTTGTATTTGATCGCTTCAAAGCTGACATAGCACTCAGTATATAGTAGGTACACAATAGATATTTTACAAATAAGTAAACACAAGATTAAAAAACAATGTATATGTTTAAACCAAATACCATCCTTCTTTTCTAGCTTAACCCTTGTCTTCTCTCCATGTTGGCTCATTTGTTTTTTATTGGTAAAAGAATAATTGAGGGGTTGGAAGTTAGGTCATGTGTATTAGTACTTGGATTATTTTAATCAAGATGCAAGTGAGGAAATTTGAAGACATATTTGACTCAAAGTAGGAAAAAACTGGAGAAGCACAGACAGTAATTTAGAGCAGAAATTCAGAATTAAGAACAAGAATCCCTCAATCAGCACTTCTCTGGTGCTCAGTGATTAAGACTTCACCTTTTAATCCTGGAGATGTAGGTTTGATCCCTGGTGAGGGAGTTAAGATCCCACCTGCCTCATGGCCAGAAAACCAAATCATAAAATAGAAACAGTATTGTAACAAAGTCAATAAAGACTTTAAAAATCATCCACATCAAAAAAATCTTTTTAAAAATCCCTCAATCACTACCATTCTAAATCATGATCTGTCTCAGCCAAAAAGCAGTGTGGCTTTAGCAGACCTGGCCCAGACTCACAGAGCCAAGGGTTTATCTCCCAGCTCTACTTACCACCTAGGTGGATTCGGAGGCAGGTCACTTACACCCACCTTCCTCAGAGACAGCTTCTTCCTCTGAGAAAGGTGACTAGAAACACTGGTCCACCTAGCTCACAAAATTGTGGCGAAGATTAGCAAGGATCAGACCCGTGCATAAGATTTGGTACAATACCCACTTCAAATGTGAATCATGTAGCTTTATTATAGGTAGGAGAAAATAAATGTTTGGTGAATAACTGAATGAATGAAAAAATCAGCCCAGTTTGCAGGTGATCTTGCTTAAACCCAAGGCTAAATGTAGGAATGACTTCATCTTCAAGGTTCGTATAAAACATAACCAACATATCTGACATCATCAATACAAAGAAAGCTCTTTTCCCCCACTGAGTTGCCGATCTTTAGCCTTTCTTTATGTGGTGCAAAATGTTTTTATTCCATCAATTGAAATACAGCTTGAAATGCACCAGAGAAATGAGAAAGGTAACATGGAGACTTAAATTAACACTAAGGAATATATGACTATTTTTCTTTTTTTAAAAGCATGTTCTAGTAGGAGCTAGGAGAAGGCAACAGCAACCCATCAGTACTCTTGCCTGGAAAATCCCGTGGACAGAGGAGCCTGGTAGGCTGCAGTCCATGGGGTCGCTAAGAGTCGGACACGACTGAGCGATTTCACTTTCACTTTTCACTTTCATGCATTGGAGAAGGAAATGGCAACCCAGTCCAGTGTTTTTGCCTGGAGAATCCCAGGGACGGAGGAGCTTGGTGGGCTACAGTCCAGGGGTCGC
Source organism: Capra hircus (assembly GCF_001704415.2). NCBI lineage: Eukaryota > Metazoa > Chordata > Mammalia > Artiodactyla > Bovidae > Capra > Capra hircus. The sequence continues at coordinate 59,920,358 of NC_030813.1, read as the reverse complement.
AAAGAGTCGGACACGACTGAGCAACTTCACTTTCACTTTTCTCTATTTCCTCCATTGTCTTGCCCTGGAAATTTTGAACCTCCTGCTTAATTTAAACTGACAGCTATAATACTGATCTGAAGTTAAAAATAAAAAGTAAAGACAATATAACCCCTAATTTATATATATTTGTGTATCTGTGTGTAAATATGGATATAGATATTTCTGATTTGGAAGAGTATTAAAGTAGATCACAGGGACTTATATTGATTTATTCCCCCATATCAAACGCTTACTAATCTGCTCTTGCTATGATCAAAATAGTCATCACAAACACCATAATGAAAAAAATCCACATGAAAAATCGGTCTATGACTTTTGCAACCTTTTTCCATTCGCTCCCCTTGGAATTGGTGGCCTTGTGGTCTTTGAGGCACTTGGCGATGTATTCAATATTCTTTGTCAACACTCTGTACCGTGCACAGTAGCTGTCCCCATCCTCCAGGTTCTCACCCTGGTACCTCAAGTCATTCTTTAAGAGTCTGTTCACTTCCTTCTTTCTGGAAGGGTCTTTATTTCTGGTTGTTTTCAGATTAGGCTCTGGAAGTTTGTCATAAACCTTCGTAAGACAGTCTCGCTCCCTGTCTTGGTCAGGGCTAAGGCAGCTCTCACCCACGTCGTAGACAAACAAGATCCTGGACATGTATTTCAGGATGACCACCCGGGCCCAGGGTGGCACTGGCCTGGCCTCGGCCCCGCAGAAGTGGATATTCATCACCATTATGGTCAAAGCAGTGGAGGCTGTGATCAAGGCCATCGTGGCTATGTAGTATTTGCCTAGGAAAATAACAGCAACCAAGTTAGCTTAAAACTGTCTTCAAGGGACTTCACTGGTGGTTCAGCAGTTAAGAATCCATCTAGCAATGCAGGGGATGTGGTTTTTATCCCCGGTTGGGGAACTAAGATCCCACATTTAGAGAAGAAGCTAAGCTCACGAACTTCAATTAGAAAATCCAAAAAAAGAAAAAAGAAAATCCATGTGCTGCAATGAAATATATCACGTGCCACAGCTAAGACCCAAAGCAGCCAAATAAATAAATACATATTTAGAGGGAAAAACTGCCTTCATATTTGACTCACAAATAAACAACTGGAAGTTGTACACATTAATGGTGACTAGTATGCTGCTGCTGCTGCTGCTAAGTCGCTTCAGTCGTGTCCAACTTTTTGCGACCCCATAGACAGCAGCCCACCAGGCTCCCCCATCCCTGGGATTCTCCAGGCAAGAACAGTGGAGTGGGTTGCCATTTCTTTTTCCAGTGCATGAAAGTGAAAAGTGAAAGTGAAGTCGCTCAGTCATGTCCGACTCTTAGTGACACAATGGATGCAGCCTACTAGGCTCCTCCATCCATGGGATTTTCCAGGCAAGAGTACTGGAGTGGGGTGCCATCGCCTTCTCTGAACTAAATCCTATGGTGTCTTTAATTGATAACTCATCAAGATAAAGAAGGATTTAGTTCAACCACAGAAAACTGTAATTCACAACACTAACAGAGGAAAAGAAAAACTCACATGATTGTCTTAACAGATGAAAACAATACATTTGATAATGTTCATCATCTGTTTATTATTTGTTAAAAGCTCTGAGTAAACTAAAAACAAAATCTTTCTTAACATTGTAAAGGATATGGGTCAAAAGCCTGGATCAAATGCTATACTTAATGAAGTAAATGTAAATACATTTCTTAAAACTGGAACTCTATTTCATAGGTGCTACGAATAACACATTGTGACTATTAAATCTCTCAAGAAAGATCTGTGTGCACCTTTCCTAAAAAGATACATTTCATATTATCACAAAGACAGGAAAAGTAATGCTTGTACAATTCATGAGTCATGTTTTGAGATATCTTTCTTCAGAAACTGAGCCAGCTTCCTGTTGAATTTAGCTGGTAAAGCAGAGAGCAGGATCTGCCTATTGATCCTGCCTCAAACAGGGTTATGATTGGATGTCATCACTGTCAATCATTTCTGCCTTAGGAAAAGTAATGAAAGAACCAACACACCCTTTCCTCTTTATTAGTGGTGATGAGAAAGGAGAGAACTTTCTGTGTCTGTTTCTCAAAAAGAGGTGCATGAGTGCGAGTGCTAGTGTGTGAGTGAGTGAGTGTGTGTGTGTGTGTGTGTGTGTGTGTGTGTGTGTGTGTGGCTTGCTTGAAGAAACATAACAAGGAAGAAATCTCCAAATAGAGAAACCAACGTAATAACATCTGAATGTTATTCAGATGGGTAATACTACATTCAGGAGACAAAAGGCAGTATAATATTTCTTTTATATTGGTCACTAAGTCTCTTGGTGTTCTGAAATTTCCTCCTACTGATTGCTTTACAGAACTAAAACCTAGATCTAGCTTCTGATTCTTGAAAGCATCTGCTGCTGCTGCTACTGCTGCTAAGTCACTTCAGTTGTGTCCGACTCTGTGCAGCCCCATAGACGGCAGCCCACCAGCCTCCACCGTCCCTGGGATTCTCCAGGCAAGAACACTGGAGTGGGTTGCCATTTCCTTCTCCAATGCATGAAAGTGAAAAGGGAAAGTGAAGTTGCTTAGTTGTGCCCAACCCTTGGCGACCCCATGGACTGCAGCCTACCAGGCTCCTCCATCCATGGGATTTTCCAGGCAAGAGTACTGGAGTGGGGTGCCACCGCCTTCTCCTGAAAGCATCTATTACAACATAAGTCATTGAGGCAGAGGTGGTGGATCTGGGTGTTATCCTTGGTGGCAGGAAGTAGGTATTAAAGGTATTAGGAGGGATCTCACAACAAGAGAGGTAAAGGAAAAGGAAGGCAGTGATGGCAGCCACAGTCTACCCTTGGAGGAACATTTCATTATTGCAGATGTTTGAAAATGTGATCTACTTTAGAATCACCTCAGATTCCCAAATCTTGTCCAAGAATGCTTTTTAAAAACTTCTTTTGCTGTGAGAACCTGTATTTTTTTCTTTTTCTTCCCTTTGGCTGAACCTCATGGCATGTGGAACTTTCCTGACCAGGGATTGAACCCACACCCCTGCAGTAGAGCACAGAGTCTTAACCACTGGACCACCAGTTACCTGTACTTATAACAGTCTCCCTCACACCTATTATACCCAATAAAGGTTGAGAATTATTCTATCAAGGGTAGATGGCAGGCTTAAAAATCTAGCTCATCATTTCCATCATGTTTACCATTTTTCCCAAGAAGAAACCCCTTGTGATGTGATGAGATACTAACAGTCACTGTTTGCTCAGTCCTCACCATATGCCAGGCTCTGTGCTAAGCAATGGCACAGTGAGGTAGCAATTACACAAATTTTGAAGATGATGAAGTAGAGACTCAAAGATTAAGTAAATTGCTTAAGGTTGATCAAGGAAGGAATGGCGAAGTCAGAGTTCAAATGCAGATTTCTTTGACTTCAAAATCAGGGCCTTCGCCTAAAAGCCAGTGGTGTTTTGACTTGAACGAAATGCTCTTCAGAATCACCCAGAAAGCTTGTGAAAACAGTTTGTAGGCTTTACCCCTACCCTAGTCAGCAGGTCTAGGGTGGGCCCTGAGGATTTGTATATCCAAATTGAGGCTGATGCTGTGGGTCCAGGGACCATACTTCAAGAACCACTGCTCTAAACAACACGGCTCTCATTCCTCTTTTGGGTAAACCTGGAGACCTCAAGCCCAGCTTTGTCTTGAACAGCCACATCACTATTCAGAGATGCCAACTGAAGACACTAAATGAGCCTGTGTTGAGTTTGTAGTTGACTTAATTGTTATGAATTTAAAGGCACAGATACAACTGCAGTCACCAGAAAGCTGACTCAAAAGTGTAAGAGACTTTAACTCACCGATCAGAGGGACGTTTTCTGAGGCTGGCATGATCTCTGCCACCATGAGCTGAAATACAGTCATGGCCAACAGTATGGTTACTCCCAGGGAGACCTTTTCCCCAGAGGCTGCTGGGAGATAGAAACTCAAGGGAGCCAGAAAAGATATGAGGACACATGGGATGAGGAGGTTGACGATGTAGAAGGAGGATCTCCTCTTCAGAAGGAGAGTGAACGTCACATCCGGGTAAGGCTCAGAGCAGCAGCCATAGGAGATCACGTTCTTCACAGCAGGCATGCCGTGCACCTCCCACTCCACGTCTTCAATGAAGTCGGAGAGGTCTCCACTGTCCAGAGCATTGAATATGTCCACCTGATTGCCATTGTAGGTCCAGGAGCCAAAGGTCAGGTTGCACTGCTGATTATCAAAGGGGAAGTAGGTGACGTCCACCACACAGGAGCTTTTGGTGATGGCTGGTGCATCCCAGGTGATCAGCCCATCATACCGCAGGACCACATTGGTGTTCACGGGCTCAGAAGATTCATCGTCAGCCCTGGAGGTCAGAGGAGGAAAATGAGAGCTGCTTACCAGGACAACTCACCAAGTTCCTTAACCCAGACAGCTCACTGCCCTTTTCCCATCACTTCAGTGTCTTTGGCAATGGACCACTATTCTTGTTACACTGGCTTGAAAGTCCAAAATCAGCTCTAATTTTCCCTTCTTCTCCACTTCCTATAACTAGTTAGGGCCAAGTTCTCTTGGATTCTTCCTTTAAAGCATCTCCGCCAGACTTTCTTAGTGGTCCAGTGGTTAAGAATCCACCTGCCAATGCAGGGGACACGTTTCAATCGCTGGACTGGGAAGATCCCACATGCTCTGAGGCAACTAAGCCCATGCACCACAACCTCTGAGCCTGTGCACACGGAGCCTGTGCTCCACAACAGAAGCCGCCACTGCAGTGAGAAGCTAGTGCACCCCAACGAGGAGTAGACCCCGCTCACCGCAACTAAGAGCCCACGTGCAGCCCAGGGCAACCAGAGTTAAACAAGCATCTCTGCCTGTTATCCCTTCCTCTCCGTCCCCAATGCCATTCTCTTGGTCCAGGTATAATGATTCAAACACCCAGACAAAAAGTAAACGAGGCTAAAATCTGACAGAGAGGCTTTGCTTAAATGATTTTGTTAGAACATCTGAAAAACACAGAGGAAAAAATTATTCATCTATAATTAAAAGATAATTTATTCTAGATATATCTTGGTTTTGCTTTATCAACATTTATGGCTGGCATTTTGGGGGTACAAAATTTCTATTTCGCTTTGGGGAATGACTTTTCCACCACCATTGTAAGGCAGATGAAATGATGATCAAGGTACCCTAGGCTCCCCTGGCCAGGGGCTGGCTTGTGACCTGAGCTAGGTCCAACTGATTCATACTCCCTGGGGTTTAAATATTAAGCAGAGTGACCCAAAGACCAAAAAAGAGTCAATCTGATAATAGATTCCTAGAAAAATCAATTATTTAAAAATTTTTTAAAAATTCAATAGCCCCTTGTCTTGGACTATGGAGTAGTCCTAGTCTGTCCTTTCCAAGGCCTTATCAATGATTTTTCTCCTTTAATTCAGTGAGCTGTAGCATATCCTTCCTACAAATTCCTTTTTTGACAAGGTAGACGAAGTCAGTTTTCAATGCTTTCAGCCTTAACTGATCCATTTCTGTTAATATTTAATGCATATTTTTCTCAGTGTTCCTTACAATTTTTTCCTTATAAACTATATTATGGCTAAATGTAATGTGATATGCTGGATTAGATCCTAAAACAGAAAACAGGACATTAGTGGAAAAGCTGGTGAAGTCCAGATAAAGCCTGTAGTTTAGCTGTGTGCTCAGTCATTCTGCTGTGTCCGACTCTTTGCAGCCCCGTGAACTGTAATCAACCAGGCTCCTCTGCCCATGGAATTCTCCAGTCAAGAATACTGGAGTGGGTTGCCATTTCTTACAACAGGGGATCTTCCTGACCCAGAGATCAAACCTGCGTCTCTCTGTCTCCTGCATTGACAGGCAGATTCTTTACCACGAGCAACACTAATAGTATTATATTAGTTTTGGCATATGTACTATGGTTATGTAAGACATGATGTTAAGGAAAACTGCGTGAAAAGTATACAGGAACTCTGTACCATCTTTCCAACTTTTCTGTAAAATTATCTTGAAACAAAAAAGTTAGTTTACCAAAAACAAGACTGAGACAGTTTTTAAATGTAGGTGGTCATTTGTCCATAATCTTCTGCAACATTATTTTCATAGCTAAATTATATGCAATTATACTCCTTTTTAGAGATGTGCCGTAGTAATTTAACCAGCTCACTGATGCTCAGCATTATGGTTGTTTCTATTTTTTACATTTACAAACAATGCAACAGTGAACATCCCTGTCATCAAACTGTTGCATTTATTCACTGACTCTTTCCTTAGGTTAAATTGCTAGAAGATGATGTATTAGATCTAAGAACTGACATGTTTTACAAGTTTTTTCCTACTTACTAACCTTTAGGTACCACAAGGCAATGGTCTGATTGTGTCCACTCTAATCAAAGCATTGCAGCTGAATTGTGGTGCTCAATTTTTAATGGAAGTCTAAAGAGGGGCTCTTTAATGTGGGTCTTGTGAAGACAACAAAATGGCGTTTTTGAAAATGACAGAACCTACCCTCTGTAAAAATAAAAAGTATATATAATTAGCTATCCAAATGTTGAGAACTGGAGCATCACTCACCTATCCTACCTGGTATAAGAGATCTGGGAGTCAGAGAGAATATATCTGGAGCTAGAATGATTCTATTAGTCATGGTCCTTGCAGGAAATGGATGGCACATTCAATTAGATAGCTTGAGGAGGATTTAATAAAAGGACTCTACTAAGATAAGTATAGGGCAACCACTCTAGGACCAGTAACAGCACAGTTATTACCATTCCTGGGCCTGAAGAAATGAAGGGAAGGTGCAATTATCAGTACCTGGAGGGAAGAGCGGCAGAAGAGGGTCAGCATGATAGGAGACTTGCAGCGGCTGCTGCTGCTACTAAGTCACGTCAGTCGCATTCGACTCTGTGCGACCCCATAGACAGCAGCCCACCACGCTCCTCTGTCCCTGGGATTCTCCAGGCAAGAATACTGGAGCGGGTTGCCATATCCTTCTCTAATGCATGTATGCATGCTAAGTCGCTTCAGTCGTGTCTGACTCTGTGCAACTCTATGGACAGCAGCCCACCAGGCTCCTCTGTCCCTGGGATTCTCTAGGCAAGAATACTGGAGTGGGTTGCCATTTCCTTCTCGGATAGGAGACATGCCTTCTGTCAAAGGACACAGCCAGCCAAAGATAATAACTCTAGGAAGGGAGCAAGGGAATACACGCCCCAACCTTACTTTTCTCCCTCCAGCTGCTCACAATGTTTCTCACTGGGCCAACCCACCCAGAAGCAAAGGAGCCCACTGTCTGAAAACATCACCCCAGCTACTCAGGAGGAGTTTGAAGACATTACTATTAATTGCTTCATGACCAGTACTTTGTTTTATTTCCCTGGTTTCTCTGATCACATTATTTTACAGCTCAGCACTTGCAATGGTTTCCTATGGCCCACCAATGCTTCCAAATCTCCTTGAGCAGTTCTATAAGGGCTTAAAGGGCTTTTGACAGCTCTATCCCTGACCTTCTTTCCAGGCTTTAAACTTGCTTTGCAATCTCTTTGTTGGCCGTCTCCATGTGAATGTTCCTTTGGTCTCCCAAAGTGAACAGGTCTCACAATAAATCCACACCTTTTTCTCCAAACCTGTTCCTCTTGTCCCTCCTTGACTACCAATCTCATCTTTTTTTTCTTTTTAAAGAGTTTTATGGATTGACATACAATAAACTGCATACATTTAAAATGTAAAATTTGAACAAATTTGACATATGTATATCCAATCTCATCTGAAAGTTTTCCTACACTTTCTTTCACCTAAGCTATGTAAACAGAACTTAAAGCTAAATTATAGACAAATCTTCTGATTTCAGCAGGGTACCTAATTTCTCATTAGGTCTAAAATCCAAGTGTTAAACCTGTTCATTAAAATCCAACCATTAAAACTATCTCATAATAAACACACATCTGAAATTTCTGTAATCCACTCTTTACCTAATTTAAAAATGTCAGGAATCCTTGCAGTCTCTTACACCAACCATTATATTGCCCACAGACCTATACTAAACAACCCCACCAGAACTTCGAGCCTCAATTTATTTATTCCTTTACTGAACTGCTAATAGCCAATATCTGCTCGAGTCATTATATTGTTATAGAGCTCACTACCTCTTAGGAAAACTCATTATTCAAATTATTAGTTTTCCTTTTAATTGAATTAAAATGCAATTTCAAAACCCTTTAACTTCTACTTGTTGTTTTGGGTTTTGTCCTCTGGAGGAATTTCCTCTTTTCCCTCCACCTTATTTTCTCTCTGATTGCCTAAGATAGCCATCAAGTCTTCCTAAGGACCTCTGTCTTTCTAACTAAGCATCAATCAATTCAACTGCTCCTCACATGAAATAGCTTCCAGGCACATCACCATCCTGCTCACTCACCCCAGATAATCTAACCCATGGACTCAGGTACCAATGGTGAATCTAGATGTTCAGCATCTTCCTGCCCAAACTATGTTTATCACACACAACTGGATCACCTGTCTTACATCCCTCTTTATCCTCCCTACCACCACTCAGGAAGCCCATTCTGGGGTCTACAAGGTTTAGTACTGGTTTCTGAGAAGTACTGATATTATATCTGAGATCAGAAGATTCTACAGGTCCAGGAATTCAGCTAGAAGGACCAGGGTAAGGGCAACAGCTATCACTGGGGTCCCTCCTTTGCCTGATACTCTAACTCTCTTCCATTCTCATTTCAGCTGCTCAAAGGGATGCAAATGACATCCAATCACAGCTACATTTAGGGTTTCCTCTAAATATTGATAGCAAAACTCTGATGTTACTGAGAAGGAGAATACACAGGAGAAAAGAGGATTCAAAACAGAACTGTCCATAAGAGGAGAGCAAAGAAGACTAAAGAGTTAACCCAGATGAACAGAAAAGAATTGATGAATCAGTATAGTGGGAAAGGTCTGTGTGGAAAAGTGTGGGGACCAGACTCACACATCTCAAGGAGGCCAGTGATCTGGGCAGGGAGGGGAAGGATGGAGAATGGGGTCAAAATTTACCAAAGCCACCACAGGTCTGTGTGAGCTCACGAGTGATTAACTGGCTTCTCTGATAAGGAGATCTGGGGCAGACTTAACTTAGGTCACCATTCCCGCTCACAGAGAAGACTTTCAATAAGAGCTGGTCACTGCTTCAGTCAATCAAAGCAAGAGGAAAAGGAGAACCAGCATTCTGTTTTTTTCAGGGAGAATTCGGAACTTACAGAGTGCTGTAAGTGTTCTATGTAAAGCATGTCCTCTGCTTATTCTCCAGGAGGAGGTGATGGACATCCTGGCCCATTCTCTTGCCTTCTATGTATGTGAATGCGCGTGTGTGCTGTGAGGGGGGTGCGCAGGGTGGGAACCATGGTAATAAGGCACCAGTACTTGGGGAAGGAAATGGCAGCCCGGTCCCATATTCTTGCCTGGAGAATCCCATGGACAGAGGAACCTGGTGGGCTACAGCCCATGGGGTCGCAAAGAGTCAGACATGACTGAAAGAGGTTTAGCACTTGGACTTAGCAAGGTGCTTCCTAAGCACCTTGCTTAGGAAGGCATACAGAAGATACCTCTAGCCACTCAGAGTGGGGAACAGTCAGCAGGATCAGAGGTATGATTCACAAAGTTGTGACCCTTGGACAAGCTGAGTAGGGACTGAAACTAAAATCCAGGCTGCAACCAACCAGTGTGGCATCCTGAAGGGAAACTCACGCCCAGTAGAAGAGTGAGTTCCCTCGGAGAGTCCCTCTCTCCAAGTTGCTCCTCATTCATCTCGCTCTGCTCAAAGAGGACTTTTCCTAACTCTGAGAGACTTGAGTTCCAGAATAAAAAGGGAGAGAGCCCTTTTGACAACAGGTGGAGCAGCTGAGCCTGAGTTGTGACAGAGGGATCTGGTTCATTCTCAAAGTGTGGTCCATGGACCAGCAGCACTACCATCTGAAGCTCAGAGAAATGCAGAACGACCAGCTCTACCCTAGACCTACTGAGTAAGAATCTGTATTTCAGCAGGCTCCTCAGGTGATTCACGCACACTTTACAATCTTAGAAACTTAAGCCTTACCTGCCCACTCACTAACCCTTGCTCTCAGACCAGGAAAAGGCCACCTGGATCTCATGATCCAGTTCATCTTCCACTCTATACAAAGTCCAAAATCCATGGGCCAGCTTTTAGCTGGTTCCTTCTGATTAAATCTTAATGTACTCAGTCGCTCAGTTGTGCCTGACTGTGACCCCATGGACTGTAGCCCGCCAGGCTCCTCTGTCCGTGGAATTTTCCAGGCAAGAATACCGGAGGGGGATTGCCATTTCCTACTCTAGAGGAACTTCCCAACCCAGGAATTGAACCCTTGTCTCTTGCATCTCCTGCATTGGCAGGCAGATTTACTACTGCACTGCCTGGGAAGCCCCTTAATCTTAACCGTATCATGTATTTTCCATACATGATCATAGACAAGGAAGCACCACTGGTACAGGCTGAACCGCATCTGCAAAAAGTTTATGTGTTGAACCCTAGCCCCTGGCACTTCAGAATACAACCTTATTTGGAACAGAGTCATTGCAGCTGTAATTAGTAGTTAAATGTATTTAAAAGAAGAGATCATATTCTGTGGGATTATGAGTAATCTTTACTTCTGTCTTGAAACTGAACTGAAAGTTGCTCAGTCATGTCCGACTCTTTGCGACCCCATGAACTATACAGTTCATGGAATTCTCTAGGCCAGAATACTGGAGTGGGTAGCTTATCCCTTCTCCAGGGGATCTTCCCAACCCAGGAATTGAACCTGGCTCTCCTGCATTGCAGGCGGATTCTTTACCAACTGAGCTATCAGGGTAATTTAGACAACTTTATCTTTTTTAAACAGTAAATCTGTAAATTTTTTGTGTTAAGAAAAGCAATAAACTTATCTTTAATTTTTAAAAAAAGACGAGGTCATATTGGTGTAGGGTGGGCATCTAATGCAATATGACTGGTGTCATCAATGCAAGGGGAGATATGGACACAGACAACACACAGAGAACACGATGCCATGTGAAGAAGAAGGCAGAGATTGGGGTGATGCTTGTACAAGTCAAGAGACCAAAGAGTGCCAGCAACCACCCAAGAATCTAGGGCAGAGAAACTGATTGATCCCTCACCGCCTCAGAAGGAACTAACCTTGCCAATACCTTTATCTTATACTTCTAGCCTCCAGAACTGCAAGACAATAGTTCCTGTGGTTTAAGCCACCCAGTTTGTAGTACTTTGTCACAGTAGCCCTAGAAAACTAACATGACTTCCAATACAGTTTCTCACCTGAAAGGGAGAATGCAGCTCTAAGATTTTTATGACCATTATTATTTTATTATCTGAGGTTTTATAACTATCAGTTCAGGATCTAGGAACATGAATTGACTTAACTTCATGCATGTTTCAAACTTCCCTCTTCCATTATGTTTGGTGGTAGCGGTGGTGGTGGTTGATGGTGGTTTACTTGCTAAATCATGTCAGACTCTTTGTGACCCCAGGGACTGTAGCCTGCCAGGCTCCTCGGTCCATGGGATCTTCCAGGCAAGAATACTGGAGTGGATTGCCATTTCCTTCTCCAGGGGATCTTCCCTATCCAGGGATTAAACCTGGGTCTGCTGCATTACACTTGGATTCCTTACCAACTGAGCCACCAGGGAGGCCCCATTATGTTTACATTCTGTCTAATCAACAAGTTCATTCCTGAGAAGCTACTGACTTGCACTTACTTGTTATATAGGACAATATCCGGTCTCCACACCAGGTCGCTGGGGATCCTGATGGAGTCCAGTCCATCATATTGGTCTCGATCCCACGTGAGATATGCATCATGCCAGATTTGGCGGATCCACAAATAGGCAGTCAGAATTTGGTTTCTCTCATCCTGCAAAATTAACCCAGATATAACTGTCCAGTAGACACCTCAGTCAAACACACTTTGTCTGTAAAATACCTGTCTTCAAAACAGGAATTCCAAGAACACTAATCTATTTCCAATAAGTGAGCAAGAGTTTTTTTGAGTCTATCTCCTTGATTGATTGCCAAGGTCATATTTTTCCTGCTTGATTAGTGTTTGGAGCATCAAGTGGACAAATATTTAAATCATCAGATGCATAGGTCAACTGCTCAAATTTCTCTGAAAATTGATCAACTGATGAATGATTTTTTTTTGAATGAAAAAGTCATCAAACATCAACAATGTATAGAAAAAAAGATTTTGAAGTTTCATAACTGTGTAACTAAACACATATGAGCATTAATGTATGTCATCTTAAAACATCTTTTAAAAATTAAGATAAAATTCATATTGCATGAAACTCACCACTTTAACCATTTAAAGTGTGCAATTCAGCGGTTTCCAGTTTATTCACAATCTCATGCAACCATCCCCATTCTCTGCTTCCAGAACATTTTGTCATCCCAAAAGAGAAATCATATGACAATCAAGCAGGCAATCACTATTTCCCCATCATTCTCACAGCTCCTGGCAACCTAACTCCTCTTTCTGTCTTTATGGTTTTGCTGACTTTGCACATTTCATAGAAATGGAACATGTAATATGTAACCAACTTTCTTGAGATGTTCTAAGACTGTTAATGTTCATGGAAAGACTTGGGTAATTTAGTGCAATTAATTTTGTAGAAAGTGTTCCTCCCCTGGAATTCGCTTCTATTCCCTTCTATTCCCTTCTCCCTCCAGCTTGCACACAGAGCTGTCTGTTCTCATTTTCTCTCAAATTCCCAGGTAAGACATTCCCTTTAGAAAGCACTGTCAGTTTCATTCTAACCATTCAGAAGAGTCAACACTATGTTACTCACCATATCCTTAATCTGAGAAAGTGTAATCTGGAGTGTGACGTTCAGAACTTCATCTGTATCCTCTACTGGACGAAGAGCATTAGAGTAGTCTTCAAAAAGGTCATTGAACAACTTCTGAGCATATTTTCCATCTGCTGGTTCTACAGCTGCTCAAAAAGCGGGATCTGGATCAAGCTTCAGTGTTATGAGTATTTCAAGGCAAAGAGCAACAGACCGAGGACTAGCATTGGTTCTATCATCCCTACCTACCATCCTACCTATCTACCTACCTACCTACCATCAGCTAGGAACAAGCTCTGGATCAAGTGGAGTTATTTCTCTGGCAGGCCTACAGGGTCAGCATGAGACTGTAAGAAGCTGAAATACTTCCTTACAGTTGGAGCATCTGTTCTTTTCCTGGCCCACCCAACATTCCACCAAAGAAGTGATCCCTGAGCTAAGACAGTTGCACACCTGCCAGCCTCTTACCTCTCAGTCTGGAGGCAGCAAAGTAAATCCAGCAAAAGGAGATGCAGGAATGGGGCCAGTTCATCTTCCCCCTAAGCCTCTGTAAGTCCCCGGCTAGGCACTGCAGTCTTCTACTTCTCCAGCAATGGGAAGGGTCCGGGCACACAGCTGCCACTCTGTCTCTGTCTCTGCACAGCAGATGGGGAGCTCAGGCTTGCCAGGCACAGAGCAAGCTTGCCAGGTCCCCTCCCCATCAGTAACCTGAGACTAGCAGCTCCAGCAGGTAAGATGCCAGGAGCCCCAGGTGGGTTAGGTCAGGCAGTGCTGCCCTGGGGGAGTTGCCCCAGTTGAGAATCCCCAGCTACCTTCACTAGGAATATCCAGACCAATCTTTCAAGGGAAGAGAGGTGGGAGCCCAACACACCTGAGATTCCACCTATGCAGACCAGGCATTTTCGACACCTGCAGTGAGTAGATTCAGTCTGAGTTCAGGGTCTAAGAAAAGCTGAACTGATGCATCCATGGGGTAGCCCATCCAGAAAGGCCCTAAGCGCTTTGAGTGCCTTTTGAAGAGGGAAAGAGAAGCAGTTCCATGATCTTTGGGGTTTCCTCTCTGGCCCTGCTGCTCACCACTCCTTCAGTTGTCCCACTGAGCATGGACTTTGTCTGCGGTGTGTGAGTCTGCATGTGCGCATGCGCGCGCGTAGGTGGGTTGGGGGCACCAGTGGATGGGTACAGAGCGTTCGCTTCCTTCGGAAGCTGCAGCAGCCGTTTGGTTTGGACTAGCAGTAGACGCGGAGAAGGCAATGGCAACCTACTCCAGTACTCTTGCCTGGAAAATCCCATGGACGGAGGAGCCTGGTGGGCTGCAGTCCACGGGGTCGCTAGGAGTTGGACCCAACTGAGCGACTTTCACTTTCATGTAAATATTACTAATTTTCGCCTCTGATCAGCTTTGGAGATACAGAATTTCTGCATTTACCAAGTCATCCATGGTTTACTAGCACTTAAAAAAAAAGTTCAAATGCTAAGAATGTATAAGAATGATTCATAACTAATGGTGCTTTGCATTTGAATGCTGCTTTATATACTCAGTCATTTCTCTTATGTGATCTAATTCTGCTCACACAAAAGAATGTCAGTTTCCAATTGTCATAGTCTGTCCCTTCTCTTGCCTGGGGAAACTGCCTTGGAAAACTAAATTAAGATCGTTCGGTTGCCTGGAATCAGAGCAAGGAAATTGGATAGCTCTACTTCATCAGGTTACAGCCATCCGATGAGTCACCCTGTCCCTCTTCAGGAATATATCCTCCAAATGGAACAGACACTCAAGCCGTCAGCTAAGTGTGTTTTTTAATTGCCTGTGCCCTTGTGTTGATTGTGAAGATGTGACTTTTCTGACGCCCTTAGTCTGACTCATTTATCAGATGACACAGTTCCTGGTGCCCACGCACAGCCCTCCCTCCTAGAAAAAAACCATCCACTCTGGAATCTTAGAGGCTGAAGGTCCTTTTGAAATGGAGTCAAGTGCCTCATTTTCACAGGAGGAAGCTGATGTCTAGAGATTCGAGTGGCTTGCCTCCAGCAGCACTTGGTCAGAGACAGAATCCAGGCCACCCACCCCTGCTCACTGTGCTCCCCACGCTAACTCGGCCTCTTCTTCTTATGGGGAGAGATGCTCTATCTTCTGTCTTTGATGCCCCATCACTGGGAGGGAACTGCCCCTGAATAAGTGATCAGTGAACACACACATGATGTTAGCTACTGCTCCAGCTGCTTGAAAGCCGCCTCAAAAGCAATCATCTTTGGTAGTCTGATTGCTTTCCATTAACTCAGTTCATTCAGTTGGTCACTTGGAGTTCTTTTAAAAAATGGTAAGAGCCCTGAAATCAGTCCTGAATATTCATTGGCAGGACTGTTGTTGAAGCTGAAACTCCAATGCTTTGGCCACCTGATGCGAAGAGCTGACTCATTTGAAAAGACCCTGATGCTGGGAAAGATTGAAGGCGGGAGGAGAAGGGGACGACAGAGGATGAGATGGTTCGATGGCATCACCGACTCAACGGACATGAGTTTGAGTAAACTCCGGGAGTTGGTGATGGACAGGGAGGCCTGGCGTGCTGCAGTCCATGGGGTCGCAAAGAGTCAGACATGACTGAGCGACTGAACTGACTGAGGCTCATCTGTCAATGTTAACACAAACCAAATTAAGCCAATACGTTTGAGGGGGCAATTCTGCCTTTTAGGGCAAAGATGTTAATAACTAGAAAGCAAACTCCTCTTAAATTCATTTTAAAAACAACCACTGCAATGAGAAGCCCGTGTACTACAAGGAAGAGTTGTCCCTGCTCACCACAACTAGAAAAAGCCCACGCAAAGTAAAGAAGACCGAGTTCAGTTAAAAAGAAAGAAAGAAAGAAAAATTTAAAATTAAAAAAAACAACCACTAGGTGTTTTCCTTGGGACCTACACACGTTTACCCAATCACTACGCTTCCATTAGCTCCAAATTACAGAGAGAGACAGAGAGTTCTTTAACATAGTGGTCCTATAACTTGTAAGAAACTAGTGGCAGAAGTAATCCATTAAGTTCACCATTTGGAGTTCAATAAGGGTAAAAAGCAAGCAGACATAATTTAGACTGACTTTCTCAAACATACTCTCAGGCAATGAATAAACCACAGCCATCCAGAAATCTGGAACCTCCAGGGTACATCCCGTTTCCTGAGAGTCCATTAACTTTGGAATGGTCTCATCTGTTAGCATATTAATTCAGATTCACAGAGCACAAAACTATTCAAGTTGGGAAGTTCATGATATTCAGGCCAGCAGTTACCTTTCCCGGATCATGGGTAGAAATTCCAAACAGCATTTCACCATAGTTTGTGTGATATCACCATCTGAGGGAGTATATTCTGGCCCTGCCCAGGGACCTACAATTCAGAAAATTTCTAGAGAGCACGAATCCTATCAATATCTGCATCTTTTGAGAAGCAGCTTGTTGTTATTCATTAGTAAAGTCACGTCTGACTCTTTGTGACCCCATGAACTGCAGCACACCAGGCTTCCCTATGTTTCACTATCTCCCTGAGTTTGCTCGAACTCATGTTCATTGAGTTAGTGATGCCATCCAACCATCTCAACCTCTGTCACCCTCTTCTCTTACCTGCAGTCTTTCCCAGCATCAGGGTCTTTTCCAGTGAGTTGGCTCTTTGCATCAGGTGGCCAAGGTATTGAGAAGCAGCATTCCTTGCCAAAATAAAGTATTTCAGCCATTTCAGAGTTGCTATGAGCCAAATCCTCTTCTGTGGACAAATTTCAGGGGACTTGTCTGTTCCCAAAATATAATATTAGGATATTAGCCCTAAATCAAAATCAAGGATCTCCAGTTCTTCCTCAAGGGCTAGAGATAATATCCTGAGCCATGTCCTTGAGTTATTTTGTAGGTGTAAGACCACCACCAGGTGGAAGACATTAACTGCATGCTGACCACAGAGGTTGGAGACAGAAGGCTGATATTGTTGACTTCTGAACTCCTACTCTGTTAGCTCACCATCAGCCAATCAGAAGAATGTTCATGAGCTGCTCAAACACCCCAGAACTCTCACCTCTAATGATGTTTTTAAAAGTCCTTCCCTGAAAGCCACTGGGGAATTTAGGTCTCTGCGCATTATCCATCCATTCTCCTTGTTTGACACTTTGAAATGAATGCTACCCTTTTCTTCAGCACAACCTGGTGTCAGAAGATTGGCTCTGCTTTGAATCGGGTGAGAGGACCCAAATTTGACTTGGTAACACCCTGATAACAGTGCTTAACTATAAAAAGTACTAAACAAGTGATGATGAAAGGGAGAAAATGCATCCCCAGCATGTTTTAAAATACTGAACATATAAACTATAGCCACAATTCACCTATCATCTACTCATTTCTCTCCCCTATCCCTGCCCCCTGCCCTTCTTCCTCGTTCTCTCTCTTCCAAGTTCTTGACAGACCTGATTAGAGGATAATTATTTTATCTGACACGCAATCTGCACCGTGAGTGGGAGAGTATGAGTGCTTCATGGTCTTGTTTCCCCCTTTCTCATTGCAGTGTGAGTACTATGATCAATCCACCGTGGAGTTCATTCTTTACACATTTTTGTGACAGTCTTTTCATCTCTTTTTAAGGATTTATTTATTCATTCATTGTTTATTTATTTATTTTATTTTTGGTTGCACTGGGTCTTTGCTGCTGTGCATGAGCTCTCTCTAGTCTCGATAAGCAGGGGCTACTCTTCACTGAGGTGCTTGGGCTTCTCATTGCAGGGGTTTCCTCTTGTTGCGGCTCCCAGGCTCTAGAGCGCTGGCTCAGTAGTTGTGGCACATTGGGTCAGTTGTCCCCAGGCATGTGGTATATTCCTGGACCAGGAATAGAATCTATGTCCCCTGCATTAGCAGGCAGATTCTTTACCACTGAACCACCAGGGAAGCCCTTACTCTTCTTTTCTGCTCTGTGAGAGTTAGCAGATCTAACTCTCTCACTGGGGTTGGCAGACTCTTTAGATAAAGGGCCAGATAGTAAATATTTTCAGCTTTGCAGGCCATATGGTCTCTCTAGCAACCACTCCTCTCTGCTGTTATATTGTAAAAGCAGTCAAAGGCAATATGTGAATGAATGGGCATGGCTTTGTTCCAATAAAACTTTATTTACAAAAATAGGTGGCTGGTCAGAGTTTGCTGGTTCATAACATATGTCATCAAACCCTTAAATCCACTTAACCAGGCTCAAACAAACGCAATAGGGATCAGCATTCCAGATGAAGATGGATCATCGCCTGAAGGGAAAGGAGAGCCACAAGGCACAAGCATGATTGTAGGTAGATGCCTGGTGAGTCTGGAGCTGACACTGAGTGCAGCTCAGCCAGTTCCACTGGATCCCACCTGTCTTCCAGTGCAGGCTCCCAGGGGTCCTGTACCAGATTCCGAGAGAGAGGGAGCTCTCCTACGTAAAAGGAGACCTTCCACTGAACAGAAACACATGGAAACTGGAGAGCCCACATCAGTCCTGTTTGATGTCTGGAGGCTTGACAGTTCTCACTTCCACAGTGACCACAGGAGTCCTCTGGGAGGGAATCAGAGTCCCCAGATATTGGTGATATATGCAGTGGTGATAGAACCTGTGGCAACAGCCAGGCTAGGAGCTGAGAGCAGTGAGCAGCAGAGGAATGTTTCAGAAGTACACGTGAGACCCTCTCGGGTGCCCAGGAAGGAGACAGAGAGACCGTGGAGGCAGGACTCCAGCAGCATCACTGAGTAGCAACCCAGATCCCTCCTCTGTTTCTAGGATAGTGACCCCACTGCCCCTCCATTGTGCCCACATCCATTTGGCTTGGGGAAATGCAGGTGAAATCAGAACAAAAGGGATTCCAGAGGGAAGGAAAGAGGACCTCCTAGAACACAGGCAGAGGGGCTACTTAGGTCCACATGGTGCTGGCACCCCACCCCAGGGGAGCATTTTAAAGTGCCCGTCTGACCATGCGACCCCTCCACTCAGCTCTCCCCAGTGGATTCTCGCTTTGTTCAGAGTAAAAGCCCAAATCCTTCCCAGCAACTACAAGGCCCTGACTTTCTACCTCCAACACTCTCCCTTCACTGACTGCACTCCAGCCAAGCTGGTCTTGGCCATCCCACAAACAGGCCTTTGTTCCTCCTGTTCCTTCTGCCTGCAAGACCCTTGGTGATATCTTCTTGGCTCCCTCTCTCTCTTCCCTCCTGGTTCAGTTAGAATGCCACCTGATCAGAAGGCCCTTCCCAGATGACCTTACCTAAAGCAACACTCCACTCACATCTGCTCATCTTTCCTGCTTCACAGTCTCATCACTCATGCCTAGCTGAAGTTATGTGCCTGTCTCTGTGTGCTTGCTTCTTTGTTGTCTGTCTTCCTACAGGAAATTAAGTTCCCTGAGAGTAGGGACTTGGCCTTGTTCTGTGCTGTACTCTTAGACCCAGAGAAGATATCTATTGATTGAATAAATGAGTAATATCTAGGCTGAGAAAGGAAATCCAAGGAATTAGAAAGCAGGGAAAAGGCCAGCTTTCAGACAAAGGACACTGGATATATTTCCTATGATTCATAAGCTTGTCAGAATCTCTTTAGCACTCAAGGTTGGAGTGTTATTTATGGCCTTATATTGCTAGTCTACAGCTGCATTATATTTTAACCTGTGTCAAAGCAAACCCCTTGATAACATGGATCATAATTTCCACTTCTTTATATGTAGACTGTGCCTCGTATATAGTCCTAGATCGAAGGGAACAACCACCAATATCATTAGCAGTGTCTGCCTTGGATGCAGGAGGAGGGTGGGGAGCCATCTCCCAATGTTTCTGCTGACCTAATGCAACAGAAAGAACATAAAGACAGACTAGGAGTCCTGTGGCCCAGGTTCAAATCCTGGGACCATCATTTACTATTTATGTGAGCATGAGCATGTCACATAATTTCTTTGAGTCTCAGAGATCTGAGTTCGATCCCTGGGTTGGGAAGATCCTCTGGAGAAGGGAAAGGCTACCCACTCCAGTATTCTGGCCTAGAGAATTCCATGGATTGTATAGTCCATGGGGTTGCAAACAGTCAGACACGACTGAGTGACTTTCACTTCACTCACTTTGTCATTTGTAAAAATGATAATTATAATATTTACTCAAAAGGTTTATTGTGATGATTAAAGAGAAAGCAGATAAAGCGCCAGCGCATACTTAGTGTATAGCAGGCTGTGGACAAACGTCAGTATGTTTCCCCTGCCGATCACATGGGCTCCAGCAGTCAGCAAAACCTCTACTGGTAAAAAGAGACCCGTTACATTGCCGAGAGAGGAGCCAGGGTCGTGAGGAGCCACGGCAGGTGATAGGGGATGTGCAGTTTTCTGGGTCAGGAGAACAGCTGATGCGTGATCTAGGATATCCGATGCGTCCTGGTGAGTGATCTGGGGACTGGGGCCGGCTCTGATGTCTGTACTTTGTCAGAGGGCTCATGAGCTTCTTGCTGAAATCCCCAGGGGGATTATACTGGAAAGCCATAACACCTTACACAATTGTATAGCGTGAATACCTCTTGGCTCCCTCTTACTTCTGGCGTTTGTCTTCATTCTGTGTTGACCAGCCCCATCCATGAGACTCTTTGGGCCTCCTTGTCAAGGTCACTTGCTTCTCAGGGCTTTTTTGAAATTCTTCTTTGTACTTGAGTTTCTGATCCTTTCTCACCCCAGTAAGTTCTCAACCCACCGGCTTTACTTCCTCTTTCCACAGCAGTTTCTGTGGTTCCAATTGCACAATCTTTTCCTGCTATTTGCAGTCACCATCAGTCTGATTACCAGGCAGAGTTAGGTGGAAGGCAGATGAGGAGAATGCAGGAGGGGAACCCTCTCTTCTTGTGAACCCATCAGGCTACTTCCGGATTGCCAGTTCTCGGGAAGAAGAATGGGGAAACACGGGGACCGAACTCCCACCCTTCCAGGCCACTTGAGGTAGACTAGCTCCCGCAGACATGCACCCCAGAGAAGCAGCATGGCCTGAGGCTCCAGACTCTCACCTCTCCCTCCCCCATGCCCTGCCCTGGTCCTGGCCACAGGGGAACAAAGCAAGCGTGTTAAAGCAGAAAAGCAGCAAGAAGGAACTTTCTCACTGGAACAATGCCCTCCTCTACCTCAGGCCCACTCAGCAGAGTGCAGCTAGGTGTGAATGAGTGACTCAGGCCCTGTTCCTGAGAAGCAGGTTTGGGAAGAACATGGAGGAAAGAGGGTGCTATAAAGGAAAACAGGAAAAATGGAAGATTCCATTCTCTATTTTTCCCCCAGGGCCACCTTTAAGTTTTCTGTTCTCTATTTTTTCTTCTTCTCGATCACTGCCCTTGACCTAGGCTCCTTACCCTTGACCAGAATGAGAGGACACGGGAAGTGACGCAGGAGGGACAAGGAAACCATGGGTGGAGGTGGGGTGGTTGCCATGCATTAACTGAACATGCATGAAGCCGGTGAGGGGCTAGGCCATCGAGTTTGTTGGCTCTTTTCAGTGCCTTTGCAGACATATTGGAACCTGAGATAAAAAAGGAAAAATCAGTAGTATTGATTCCTGTATTAAACATTTTAGTATTTTTATTTATAAAGAATTTTTGAATTAATTTTGACTTTTTAAATTAATTGCATTAGAATGTGATCTGTATTCATTACTGATGTTTTTGGCACCTCCTTAAATTTGCATTTGCCTGGCTTTCCTAGCCCAGCTATGGTGCTAGTCAATCCACCTGACTGATGGTTTCTTTAGGAAAGAAAGGCTGGAGGATATAAAAATAATCTAAAAGAATCAAAGCCTATTTTTTAAACATGTAACTGCAATTCTACAAAAAAGAACTGGAATGAAGAATTCTCTATCAAAAACCAAATTTGAGACACAATTCAAATCCTTTTTCTAACAAAGCCGGGGTACTTCACCTTATCAGCCACCAGGTGTCGCTGTCAACTCCCTGCACGTCCCCACACAGGGTATTAAAGATAACGTCACAAGTGAAATCTGGTTTTCAGCCAACTTTAAGGAGATGGCGTGCGAGTGCGCGCGCACACACACACACATACACACACACAGCTTGAAATGCAACAGCATCAGACACAAAATCTACAGAGATCCATCGGTTTATCTAGGATTTCTGGCTAATAGCTAAATACTTATGATAATACAACCTACCAACAGATTTAAGCTATGAAATAGATTATTACTAGAGTTAGTGTGTCCTAATCAATATACTTTCTAGAATGTTCCTGTGTTATTCTGTCCTCATTCCTTACCTGGGTTAATTTCTAACAGAGCACTCTCAGGTCTCAGGGAAACTGACTCTTCATCGAATTTGTAGGACTAGCTATCTCATTTCTTTGGGGCAGGAAATTTTGAAAACAGTATTCAAGGTCAGGGTCCAGATTATAAAGTGGTAGAAAAGTTGTGCCATTCTGCAAAAGTCAGTGTACTTAGATGTGTTATCATTCTCTTCCTTCACACTGCTCATCCTGCCCCCCAAAATAAATGTAAACACACCAGTGAACAGACTGTTTCCTCTGACCTCAATTTTTTTTTTTCTGAGTTTATTCTACAGATCAGCTCTTCTTCATTCAATACCCTGGAGGGATCATAAATCCTTTCTCAAAGGGTCCAGGAATATTACTCTTATGAGAAATCTCTGTACTGATGCTTCTTGGGTTTCCCCAGCTTGTTCAACACAGCATCTGTTCAACACAGCCTCTGTTCTTCTTTTTTGAATTACTACTATTAATAATCACAGGAACAACGGCTGATGTTTATGGAGGACTTACTACGTGCTCACCAGTGTGATAAGAGAACCTGACTAGAGAACCTTGAAAGGTCTCTGCTTTGGGTTTCCATGACAGTCACACTCTCTTGTTTTCTTCCTAGATTTCTGGACAACTCGACCTCATCTACTCCTTCCAGTACTGGATTCCTCGGATTCAGTCCCAGGCCTGCTTCTCTTGGCCAATGTAGCAGAAAATCTTAGCAGTTAAAATGAAATCTCAGACTAAGGAAAGAGGGGGAGCAATAGTGGCTGCCAAGAGGATAAATGAATTGCACGACAGAAGAGGAGTGCCAGCTGCAGATGATCCGTCATCCCCAAGCAGATGGATCCTTTATATCAGTGCTTCTCGGTGTTAAAGTGCAGTCAAATTACAGGGTAGATTGATGTCTTATTCTGATGCAGGTTGTGAGTCTGCTGGTCTGAAGTGAGAGTCTTCGTCCCCATGATGCTGATGCTGCTGGTCCGTGGGCCACACTTCGAGTAGTGAGGTTCTAGATGACACTACCATTATAATGAGGTATTAACAAAGCACATGCAAGTTGCCAGTTAGTAACAGATCAGATCAATATATTATGATGGTTGAATTGTGGGACATTTTTTAAAATTTATTTTTAATTGGAGGATAATTGCTTAATGTTGGTTTCTGCCTTACAGGAATGTGAGTCAGCCCTAAGTATACATATGCCCCTCCCATCCCCCACCACATCTCACCCCTCTGAGTTGTCATAGTACACCAGGTTGAGCTCCGTGTGTCATACAGAAGCTTCCCATTAGCTATTTTACATATGGCAATATATATGTTTCAATGCTACTCTTTCAGTTCCTCCCATCCTCTCCTTCCCCGACTGTGTACCAGACTGTGGACACTTTAAAGAGCCCATGCTTCTTTTGGTTTTCAAAACTCAAAATCTATTAGAACTTAAAAGGGACGTTAAAGTTCTGTGACATCAAAAATGAGACTTGATTGTTTTTAAAAGTTTCAACCTAAAGATTAATTGTGCAGGTTTGAATTGCTATGTATGGTTTCCCCACCAAGAACCAATCATGTGATAACCCAAAATCTACAATTTTGGCTGGACTGAAATTTTTTGGCATGGTGGGGGAGATGTGTATGATTATTGCTGCTATAAACTGATATAGAAATAGAAATTCCAGGAAGGTAAAAAATAAAAATAAGAAATAAAATATGGCTAACAAGGGATATGATGAACAACCAACTTAAATCCATGATAGCAGCAATTTTAAAATACATTTTACATGTTAATTTCTGTAACCACTGCAATTTTAGCGTGCATCTTGTCAGTTTTTTAAGATTTCTGATGCATTTATGAAAATCCAGTGTGCTCATGTTGTGATTTTAATTAAATGGATGAAGGAACTTATTAATTTAGGCTCACAATCAGTGTTCAAATGTTTGAGGGAAATTATTTTCTTAAAATCATGAGTTTTGCTTTAATAGTTATATATGTCCTAGAGAGAGAGAAATGCTGATTGTTGACAAATTAATAGAATGCTAATTGCTTAATAAATTTACAAGACAGCCTCCTGTTGATTCTCTTAGTGTTTCAGCCACTCCCAGTTCCCTGCCAAAGCAAGACTTATGCAGTTCCTTTTTCCTAGAATGCATGTTCCCCGTTTCACACATCTATTTGTGTCTTAGCGCCCTTAATGACTCTCACCCTGGATCATGAACTCTGTACCACTGTTGGTGACCCTCACGGCCCTATGCAGTTAATTAATATCCCATGAACAGACGAGGAAGCAGGCTTAAAGAGTTTTAAGTAATACAACCAGGCAGAGTCAGGATGGAACCAAAGTCTGTCTGACTCGTGAGCCCGTGATCATTATAATTGTTATTATTTAGTCACTCAGTCACGCTGGCCTCTTTGCGACCCCATGGACTATAGCCTGCCAGGCTCCTCTGTCCATGGGGTTTCCCAGGCAAGAGTGCTGGAGTGGGCTGGCATTCCCTTCTCCAGGGGATCTTCCTGATCCAGGGATCGAACTCGGGTCTCCTCCATCAGCAGGCAGATTCTTTACCACAGAGTCATCTGGAAAGCCCTCAGTAAGATTACACTGCATTTAATAGATCTCTTCCTGAATGGTAATGCTGCTCAGGGAGCCTGCTATGGTCTGCAAATACAAAGTCACACAATTATAGGAACTCCCATAGCTTTTCGTGGAAAGAAGATCTGGAACAAATTGTTGAACACTGCTTCCTTGAAGGATCAATTATGGGAGAACACAGTGAAAATGTCCACCTGTGATTTAGGCCTTAATGTAAATTAGGTGATTTTACCAAATCCATGCAGTGATAAACTGAAAGCTCAAAGTGATGTTTCCTTAATTTTTACTTTTTTACATGGAAAGGCAGCATAACACAGTAGTTAACTGCCTCTTTTTAAAAGGATTCTGGGGCTTCCCAGGTGGCGCTAGTTGGGCCAGACTGTCTGATTTCAAATATTGGAAATGCCGCTTTTGAGCTGAGTGGCCTTGGATAAATCACTTCATCTCTCTGTGTTCAGTTTACTAGTTTCCAAAGCAAGCTTAATAAAGGACATACGGTGAGGTTTTTCTGAGGTTTGAAGGAGCTTAAAACTGTGACTGTATCTCTACAAGTAGTTATCAAACATCTATTACACATCTGATAATCTATTACAGACACCTAAATAGTAAGTTGAGAAATCAATATTTGAACCCAGAATATTAGACTCTAAACTCTGGCACCAAGTCAGACACCTACCTTTCCACTGTGGCTGGACTTTGCTACCATTTGTACCCTGTAAACAAGATGTCTCTCCCCTTTTCCCTTGCTTCCACTGCTTCGTTTCTTTTCACTGTGCAATTGAAAACCCCGACTGCAGAAGAAGGTCTATTTATAGCCGGAAAAAATTAGTGTTATTTAGCCTGAGCTTTTCTGCAACCATCAGTCCATTACTGTAAGAGCATCCACATTTACACTGCAACATCGTTCTATTCTCCCAGTGCCCTGTAATCATTAATTAGCTTCTCAAAACAATGTTTATTGAATGTCTGCAGACACAGAAGCCTGATCCAGCCTCTACCATCAGAAACCAGCCTCTTCCGGGAGCTCGGATTGCCACATACCAACCACTTCCTAGGCAGCTCTGCTTGGAGGTCCCACATGCAATTTAGATGCGGTCAAAATTTAACTCACCCACTACCCTGCTCTTCTTCCCTGACCTCCACCATGTGTTCCTGATTGGTGAATGGGGCCACCATTCCCATCTCCCCATGCCAAGACTGGGCATGTCCTAGACTCCCCGCAAAAACCACCATAGCCTTCCTGTCACTAGCCAGGCTTCCTCAGTCCCATCAGCTAAGGCCACAGCGCCCCTCTTATCTCTCCTGGCACAGACAGGCTGGTGTGGCCTGGCCGCCTGTGATCACTGGGCCCTCTGCTTCAGGCTCTGCCTCCTCTAGCCCCACATGGTCATTGAAAGTGAACGTGTCAGAGGCTGAGTCCTGTCCCACTCTTTGCAACCCTGAGGACCATAGCCCACCTTGCTCCTCTGTCCATGGCATTCTCCAGGCAAGAATACTGGAGTGGGTTGCCGTTCCCTTCTTCTCCAGGGGGTCTTCCCGACCCAGGGATTGAACCCAGGTCTTCCGCATGGCAGGCAGATTCTTCACCATCTGAGGCACCAGGGAAACCCTCATTGTCATTACATAGATATTTTGAAATCTCTGTTACAGCTCCTCACCATTTGAAATCCTTCCACATTCTCCCACCATCCATAGGATGGAGACCTGCCTTAAGCCGAAGAGGACCTTCGTATTCTCACCTTGGGTCATCCCACCCAGTGTTGATACCGAGGCGCCTTCCCTACATTCCTTGTCGCCTCTATGCTGTTGTCCGTATTGTTCCTCAGCCTGGAGCCCTCATCCTGCCTCACCCAACCAGGAACAACTTCTCCTTCAAGACATTTTGAGAATCACCTAATCAATGAAGGTTTTCCCAGCCTCCTGGGGCAGAACTCTGTACTATTCCCTCTGTGTTCTTGAGGTTTCTCACACTTTTTTCTCTCTCTTTTTTTCTTTTCTTCTTCTTTTTTTTTTTTTTACAGTTCCACTATATATTACAATCATTTTTTAAGAAGATAAATTCAGATTCTTAGTTGGAGTTTCAATATCAAACTCTCACACAGTAATGAATATACAGAAAAGTAGAAGGATAGGATAGACCTGAAGAGCACCATGAACCAATTCAACATAACTAAGATTTATACAATTTTCACACAACAGTAGGATACAAATTCTAATCAAGTTTCCATAGACTATAAGCTAGGAGACACCAGAACATATTCAGGGACATAAAATGGGGTGCAAAAGTGTCGTGATCTTAATCAAGTTTCCATAGACTATAAGCTAGGAGACACCAGAACATATTCAGGGACATAAAATGGGGTGCAAAAGTGTCGTGATCTAAAGGTATTGAAATTACAGAGTCTGTTCTCTTATCACTGTCTCACACACACTTCTAATCTAACCTGTATCCAGTTGTTTGTTTGCAATGGATACGTGTTAGACTAACACCTCTCAAATGCCCTATTTGTCACTGTATCCCCAGTGTCTGGCAAACAAGAAGTGTCCAATAAATGTTCATGAAGTATGTGACTGGAGAGGCCAGAGCCTGTCAGGATGCCAGCTGACACCCTCCCACACCACACTTGCCCCTGGCAGTCTTGGCCTGCTTCCCCTGAGGACTGGTGCTGCCTGCTGTCCACCGTGGGAGGATGTTGAGGGCTGAGCGCTTTGGATCTTAACCTGACTATGTGTGTACCTGTGCCAGGTTTGGCTCCCTGGAGGGCAGCAGTAAGAGGAAGGCAAAACAACTCTGGATATAAATGCATCTGGCAGGGAAGCCAGCTACTTGTTCCCAGGACCACCTGTGTCACAGCTTGTTGGAGCAGAATCCTGTATCTGGCCTGGGAACCAACAGATTCCAGTTAGAATGGAAGAGGTGAATTTGAATTTAGATTCCACCTTTGACCCAAATCCAGTGTTGCAACAGCACAGCTACGCGTGTGCTCAAGATGCCAAGTTCCTAGAAAAAGAGATCTGGATTTAACTTATCTTAGGCAGTTAGCCCCTCAGTGTGTGTAGGGTGGGGCAGTAAAAAGTCAATTAATTAGGTGTTTTGATAAGAATGTTTTCAGATAAAAATTAAAATCATTTGCTAATTTCCTAGTACCAATGAGCCCTGGGAGGTTATGTTTTGACCAGAACTCTGCTGCTAAAATCATTCTTCCTGCAGATATTTACTGAATGCTGGGCACAGTTTAGTGAAGAATGAATAAATTACTTCTTCCTTCAAGATGCTTATGGACTTCTTGGAGGAAAAGACAAACCTCTAAGGGAAAGTGAATAATAGTAAAAGAGTTAAACAAGTAATATAAGAAGAATATGCCTTGAAGGGGTGACTCGCTGCTAAATGAGAAGTTCAGACAATGAAGAAGACGTTGGCCTCCAGGCTGGATTGACTCAGAGGACAGAGACAGTGGGGTTTTCACCTGACAGGTTGGACCAGCCAGAGGGCATGAGGTGGCAGGAGGGGGCATCATGGTAGAAAGAAAAGAACAGATCCTTTGGAACTCGTAGTTTGAGTTCCTCTTCTGCCATTTATTAGCTACACAGCTTGGGCATTTTTTAACTTCTCTACACTTCCGTTTCCTCACTGGAAAAACAGGGGTAATGTTATCTACCTCATGGGTTCCATACATCATTCAGGACTACAGACGTTTTGCACAAACACGTGTGCTAAGTCCTGGAGTACAAAGATGGCAAGAGAAGGGTCTTGCCCTTGAAGCCTATCACATGAGGTGTGTGCTCATATGCTCAGTATTGTCCGAGTCTTTGCGACTCCATGGAGAGCAGTCTGTCAGACTCCTCTGTCCATGGGATTCTCCTGGGAAGAGTGCTGCCAAGTGGTTGCCAAGCCCTCCTCCAGGGGGTCTTCCAGACCCAGGGATGGAGCCCACATCTCCAGCGGCTCCTGCATTGGCAGGCGGATTCTTTATCACTGAGCGTCTCTTATGTCTGTTGCATTGCAGGTGGATTCTTTACCACTAGCACCACCTGGGAAGCCCACATGAGGTGGGGCAGGAAAATATATTAGTCCCCCTTTTCCTTTTCCCTCTAGGCATCTGCCACTTTAAAGGACAGGTGGCCAGATCCAGTGGCCCATGACTGGGGGGAATTCAGGACATGAGTTCACAAGTTTGGAGACAGAATAGGCTCCTTACTTCACATCCTCTGTGGAGGATTCCTGCCCTCCGGTTCCTCCTTCTATTAGGAATTGGATCTGTAACTCCTGAGGCCAGATCTCCCGATCTGAAGCTTCCCCCTTGACTCTGATGAGGTCTAGAGGGAGCCGAGGTCAGAGGCAGTAACCCTCAGTCAACTGCTATCATTGCTCCAAATGCTTTTCGTGCTGTGTGCTCAGTCGTGTCCGATTCCTTGAGACCCCATGGACTGTAGCCCTCCAGGTTCCCCTAGGGAAATCCTAGGATTTCCCAGGAAAGAATACTAGAGTGGGTTGCCATTTCCTTTTCCAAGGGATCTCTCCCACCCAGGGATGGAACCTGTGTCTCCTGCATGGTCAGGGAGATTCTGTATCTTTGAGCCCCCTGGGAGGCCCCGCCTGCTGTTTACCTCCTTACTTAATTTTTGTAATTACAAAAGACCACCACCAGGGGGTGTAGGAGCAAGTAGCTGAGCCCATCTACCAAGCAGAACGCTTTTTGTTTTCTTGCTGAAAAAATGTAGTTGAGGTCCACAAGCCTACCTTGTGGGTTGAGAACAACACCTTCTGCACCTTGTACAAACCCTTTGTAAAGAACATGGCTCCCTTAAGGCTCAAAATCATTTTTGACTAAGCCCATCCTCCACAGCCCATCAGGCTGGGCCAAGGGTTTCTAGGCTCCGATTCCAGTTTTCAATGTTTCTTCTGATTAAAAGCCCTTTGGCTCAGCAGGATTGTCTATAATGATAGTAAATGGCTCACATGATGATGAGGCAGTCTTGTCACGTCTTGAATTGCAATCTGTCTTGAATCCAAAGCCATCCACCTCGGTTATTGGTTTTGGCCCCTGTCTCCCCACCCCAATTTCCCATACCACTTGCAGAGACTTGAATAGCTGTCCTACTCTGCCTCCCTATGGCAATCCTCATTAAAATCAAGCACTCGTCGGCCAGGAAAAAAAAAAAAACCACAGGGTCCCTATGTGTCTCTGAGGTCATAGAAACTCAAGCCTCCATGACAAGGCTTGTTTTTTCCTCACAGGAGTCTGCTTTCGCAAGGGTTCATCTTTGAGGTCCATTTTCTTTGAGACACTCACGCACACTCCAGCAACAATGGAAAGGAACATGATTTCCCAAGCAGGTTGCCTAGAAACCACTCCTGTGTTTCTGAAACTAATTTAAACATAAAAATTCAGCTCCTGACTCATGCCAAGAATGCATGTAATAGTTTTCTCAGTATTTTACTTTCCTTTTTTCTCACATTACAAAATAATGCCTACTCATTGCACAAAAAAATTGAAAAGAATGTGAAAATACAAAGGTCCAGAAAGAAAAAAATCCCCCATAATCTTACTATCAGAGGCAATGACTATTGTCATTTGGAAATGTTTTCTTCCAGGCTATTTTTCTCCCGATGCATTTTTTACCTCATGATATTAATATTGAATTTACATGGAGCTTGCTTTTTCCATTGGTAGAGTGTCAGCATTTCCCCATCTGGCTAAAATTTTCAGAAAATTGATTTTGTAAATGACTGCATTATCAGTTCAGTTCAGTCACTCAGTTGTGTCCGACTCTTTGTGACCCCATGAATTGCAGCATTCCAGGCCTCCCTTTCCACCAACTCCCGGAGTTTACTCAAACTCATATCCATTGAGTCAGTGATGCCATCCAACCATCTTATCCTCTGTCATCCTCCTCTCCTCCTGCCTTCAATCTTTCCCAGCATCAGGGTCTTTACCAATGAGTCAGTGCTTCGTATCAGGTGGCCAAAGTATTGGAGTTTCAGCTTCAGCAACAGTCCTTCCAATGAATATTCAGGACTGATTTCCTTTAGGATCGACTGGTTGGATCTCCTTGCAGTCCAAGGGATTCCCAAGAGTCTTAGTCCATTTTCCATTATTTACTTAACCATTCTCTTCATGCTGGACATTTAGGTTATTTCCAGTCTTACAGCATAATAATAAATGCTGTCATGATGATGTTGGTACAAACATTTACTATATATTTCCTCAGGATAAAAATCATAAAAAGGATTTCAAAAGTCCTGATCATTTAAAAATCATCTTTTAAAATATTGAACTATTTATGATTTTTGGGGGGAGGCCATGTTGTGTGGCTTGTGGGGCCCCAGCCCCCTGGACCAGAGATTAAACCCAGGCCCTCAGCCATGAAAGCACCAAGTCCCAGCCACTTGACTGCCAGGCAATTCCCTGTTCATGTAGTATTTAAACAGGACATTAAAAAGTAAATTTCCCTCTCTTGTCTATCTAGTACCACTTCCTAGAGTAACCACTGCTATCAGAAATTTTCTATGAATATAGAAGTATATGTATATATTTGTTTATTTGACATTATACATTGTTCTACGACTTGTTTTACTTACTGTATCTTAGACATCTTTCTACATCAACCTAAATTGATCTGTTCTTTGTAGGAGTTGCATAATATTTCATTTGGTGACATACCATCACTTATTTGCATGGACAGAACTTCTTAGTGCACTCGCTGCATGTTGAGGGAGTTGGGCTCCCAGCGGGGGGTCTGAATCGACACTACTCCACTCACACCACACTTTCACTGGGAGAGGGAACAACTGGTGACAGAAAGCACCAGCTTTACCCCTGGAATTAGTATTATGGTCTATGGAAGTCTCCAGGCTTTTCCTCTTCTGTTTGCTTTTTGTTTTAAACCTAAAGTTGACACTTTTACTAATCCCTCTCCTATTTCCCCTACTCCACAGCGCCTGGCCACCACAATTCTAGCCTCTTTCTGAATCAACTTTCTTTATTTGATTCCATATATAAGTGATACCATGTGGTATGTGTCTTTGTCTGGCTTATTTCACTTAGCATAATACCTTCCAGATTCATCCACATGAATCTGAAATAGCAAGATTTTCTTCTTTTCAAAGGTTGAATAATATAATTATCCATACACACACACACACACACATACACACGGAACTTCCCAAGCGGTTCAGTGGTAAAGAATCCACCTGCCTGCCAATGCAGGAGCCACAGGAGGTGCAGGTTCAGTCCCTGGGTCAGGAAGATGCCCTGGAGGAGGAAATGGCAATTCACTCCAGTACTCTTGCCTGGAAAATTCCATGCTGCAGTCCATGGGGTTGCAAAGGGTCAGATATGACTGTGCACACATCTGATATATATACATATATATCACATTTTCTTTATCCGCTCATCCATCAGTGGACACTTAGGTTGTCTCCATAATTTGGCTATTGCTAATAAAAGACGCTTACTCCTTAGAAGAAAAGTTATGACCAACCTAGATAGCATATTCAGAAGCAGAGACATTACTTTGCCAACAAAGGTCCGTCTAGTCAAGGCTATGATTTTTCCAGTGGTCATGTATGGATGTGAAAGTTGGACTGTGAAAAAAGCTGAGCGCCGAAGAATTGATGCTTTTGAAGTGTGGTGTTGGAGAAGACTCTTGAGAGTCGCTTGGACTGCAAGGAGATCCAACCAGTCCATTCTGAAGGAGATCAGTCTTGGGTGTTCTTTGGAAGGTCTGATGCTAAAGCTGAAACTCCAATACTTTGGTCACCTCATGCTCTTCATTGATTCATTGGAAAAGACTCATGCTGGGAGGGATTGGGGGCAGGAGGAGAAGGGGACAACAGAGAATGAGATGGCTGGATGGCATCACCAACTCAATGGACATGAGTTTGGGTGAACTCTGGGAGTTGGTGATGAACAGGGAAGCCTGGCATGCTGCAACTCATGGGGTCCCAAAGAGTCGGACACAACTGAGCGACTGAACTGAACTGAACTGAATAATACTGCAGTGAACATGGGAGTTCAGCTATCTCTTTGAGGTTATGATGTCATTTTCTTTGGATATATATACCCAGAAGTAGGATTGCTAAATCATGCATAGTTCTATTTTGCATTTTTTGAGGAACCTCCATGCTCTTTTCCATAGTGACTGCACTAGTTTATATTCCTACCAACAGGGCAAAAGGGTTCCCTTTTCTCCATATCCACTCCAGTATTTATCTATTGTCTTTTCGAAATAACTTTCTGACAGGTGTGTAGTGATATCGCGCTGTGGGCTTTGATTTGCATTTCCCTGATGATAAGTGAAGCTGAGCACATTTTCATGTAGCTGCTGGCCATTTGTAAGCGTTCTTTAAAAAAATGTCTATTCAGGTCTTTTGTCCATTTTTAAATTGGATTGTTTGTTTCTTTGCTGTTGAGTTGTATGAGTTTTTGGTATATTTTGGATGTTAACCCATTGCCTGGTTGATTATTTGTAAGGAAGTTAAGCAATGACGGCTTATGTTTTTCTCCCTCTAGGTGGGGGAGGAGGTGGTTTTTCAAACATAGTGTGTCTTAGCAACTGAAAGGAACCCTAAAAGGGCCCCTTTCTGGTCTGTGGCTAATCCAGGTGCCTTGGGATCCCCATTTCCTCGAGATTAGCATGCTCACAGCACAGCACTGTACCCTCTTTATCAATTGGCTGCAAGTACTTCCTGTCCCAGCGGTTTGAGTTGGGCGATTGCAGCCGCTACGACCGGATATAAACAGAATCTTTACAACCGTGAGGTTCCTTCTCAGTCACTTTAGCCCTCTTACTTCCAAATCTCAATGGAAAAATAAAGTGGGCCTCCTGGCCACCAACCCCATTTCTAGCCAGTTCCTGCAGGAAGAAGTCCTGTGGTAGGCTGGCAAGGCTAAAAGGATACCTGGTGGCCAGGGACTGGTAATCTATGCTTAATTACCTGCGGCATTTAATGGCCACAGAGAAAAGGAAAAAGCATATTTATTTTCTATTTAACTGCTTGATCTTACAGACGCCAAGACAGTTACATAAAGTCATAATGTTAGAGCAGGAAGGGACCCTGGAGATCAAATTATGTAACCTTATTTTAGAAACGCTGAGGTCCCGGAATGTTACACTTCTCCCTCAAGGCCAGTGACACTGGCTAGCACAAAGCTGGAACTAGCATCCTGGCTGTGACCTAAAGCATTATCCCAGCACTAGCAGCATTTTCACAACGGCAGAAAAAAGTATGAGAGCCTGATTCTAGTCCTGGATTCCTACTTGCGTCTGAACATTTCACAATTCCAGAAATAGGCTTGTGGAAGAGAAGTAATTGCCTCCAAAACCCATTCTCCCATTCTTCAGTAATAAAATATCAAATGTTAGCAGGGCACAGGCAGCTCAGGGGGAAAAAATATCACATTTCCTAGTATGCTGTACAATGAATTCACTTCCAAGTCCTGGCCAGAAGATTGAAAGGAAGGTAGTGAGTGCTTTAAAGAGCTAGAGAGTACCCTTCATGCGACCTGACTTCCTGACCAGTAACTAGATGCTGACCCAAGGTCTGGAGCTGGAGTGGCCATCTTGAGCCACAGGGTGGAAGCCAAACATTGAAGAAAGTGAAAAAAACAGATAGAAGGAACCTATATCAGTCCTGTCATGAGAGAGAAATGTTTTTAAATCTTTTGTTGTTATTGTTGTTCAATCGCTCAGTCGTGTCCAGCTCTTTGTGACCCCATGGACCACATGACGCCAGGCTTCCCTGTCCTTCACTGTCTCCCAGAGCTTGCTCAAACTCATGTCCATTGAGTCAGTGATGCCATCAAAAATCTTTTTTAAGCCATTGCTATTTTGGGTTTTTAATCTCAAGCAAAATATTGTAATTCTAACACCAGCAGTAAAACTATTTTGAAAGTTTGTGGCAGAACTTCCTGGAAAGAAAAAGATTTTACTTCTTGGATCTAAATGCCTACTTAAAGAGAAGGTCTGTTTCATAAAGAAAGGTGAGAGCCAAAGAAGGATCCCCATCATAGTGATACAGCCACTGTACTTCCTGCCAATTTGACTTCATTTGGTCTAAACCAGTTCCTCTTTTAAAACAAATGTCCCCTAGGAAAGGTAAGTCACCCTTGGTGGTGCACCCCTGAGAATCAGAACGTCCTCCGATGATTTATAAGGAATCTTGGGAAGGGCAGCTGTGAGTAGGTTGGAGGAGCAAGTGACACTTTGGGAAGGGTAGGCCTGGGCCAGGTGGGACTGATGGGGGTGGGGGAGTTGCAGAGGCAGGGTGAGGAGAGGTGAGAAAGGGGACAGAAAGGGAGGTGTGGGGGTGCTGGGTGTCAACTTTGACTTGTATTCAGGACTCTGGGGCCAGCACTTAGCATGGGAGGGCAGCAGCAGGAGGCAACATTCCAGGGACTCCACAGGGCAGCTAACTCCAGGACCCCAGTGTAACTCAGCTTTCCTGTCCAGCCTGAGTCTTCCAGCTTTTCTTTGTCCAAAGATGCCTTCCTTAACCAAGACTAGTGGGAAAGGAGTCGCTTCCTGAAGGGAGGAGGCTGGACCAGCAGCTTTCATACTGGCTCAGAGTTCCCTCCCTACATACTTTTTGCAATGTCTATATCACACATTCAACATTGTATCAAAAGAGATTTTAAATTGGATTGTTAAAACAAAAAAATAAAAATAATTAATTGGAAATAGATTTTAAATTGGATTTTTTAAAAATTTATCCTTGCCCTAAGTAATATGACTTATGAAATGACAGGTTTAGCATGCTAGTTATCTATATGTGGCTTAATTATTACATTAAAAAATGTATCATCAGAAACCCATATAAATATTTTCCTTGGAGAAACATTGCATTATTTCATTCAGTTCCCCCAATGATCCAACAAAGAAGATACTAATATTAGTCCATTTTATAGATGAGAAAACTGAGGTTAAATAGCTTTCACAAGAGTTTTCACCAGAGCTGAGATCTGAACTTTTAAGAAACAAAATTCAACTGAGTAAATCTGAATTTCAAAATGTCTTTACCCAGCAATTCATGAATCAGACAGCACCACATCTAGCGTATAAAAAGGACCTCCAAGGAGCTGTACACAATGGAAGACTTTTGCAGGCAAGACGGGGAAGGGATAAGAAAAGAGCAATTGCCTTATCTTCCTCTGAGGGATGAAAAAGGATCTACATGGTAGATTCCTTTGTTGGTGCTCACCAGAAATTTTCAAACAGGAATTAAGATGACATTCCTGGTGGATATAAAAACTGTAATTAGGTTAGTTTTAAGTTCTGATTTGGTGACATGGGCTTGGCACAAGTGACTCCATTTGAGGCCCGTTGTCTCTTTTTTCACAGAGCCATGGTCTATTTGACTTAAAAGTCGGTGGTGCTTTCTCTCTCCCAGGTGAAGGAAGGCAGAGAACCCTAAAGCTAAAGAGGAGGAGAAAGAAAAGCCAATACTCCTGATCCTACATGAACATTCTCCCTTTGGCTCTCCCCCACTTCCTCCCTTTTCTTCTTTGTCTTCCATTTCTAAGAATGTCTCCTCTTCACCAAAGCAGAGCATTCCACAATGCATTCCTTGTGAAAAAAGGCTACCAACTCCATGTCAGTAATAAAATTCTCTTTGGGAATTTGTATCCTTCTAAAGAGATCATTAGGAAATTCACCTGCCCTTTGCTCTGGATGCATGGGGAGAGGAAGAACTGAATTTCTGGGGAGCCTCACAACACACCTGTGGGAAGCAGAGTAACAGCTGCTTATCACATGGAGCCCAGAGGGCTGCTGGGAATAGAAACCTTCACGTGTATCTGAAGCGACTACTGCGTGAGAGTCACAGTGATCAGTGCAGTAGAAAGAGAAAACCCCAGACTCTGCCACTTACCAGCTGAGTGACTGAGGGCAAGCCACATACCCTCTCTGAGCTGTGATTTCCCCATCCACAGGAGGGGAGAACAATTCCTGTCTCAGAGGGTTATCATAGCATTAAACGAGGCACCTATAACTCAGGGCTCTTCCGTTATTGCTATTTTAAATTACCGCCAGAGTAAAGAGGGCCTTAATGTTCAGAACCCAATCGGCGTAAATTGTAGCACTTGGCAAAAATTGCCTTTTCTACTTGGAACTTCACTTTAAAAATAAAAGAAAGAAAAGGTGAAAAAGGAAAGGGAAAAGGTGAAAAAGCAAAAGGAAGTTGTTATATTTTGAATAATCCCTGACCCCAAAGTCCCGCTCTGGACACTGTTTCCTCTTTCCTAATATTCTAGCTCAACACGCAAAACCCTTTGCTTTTACGCCAGGGCCCCCACAGGAAGAATGGACAGGACAGACAGGACATGTCTTTGCCCAAATTAATTTCATTTCCTCCCCACTAGGCCAGGGTCACAGCAATGGAGAACTATTGTCCATGGCGCTAAAAGCTGCATTTCTGTTTTTATCAGTTCAAGGCAGCCAAAAGACTTAAGTCAAAGAACTTGGTGAGTCAATGTACTTTCCAGTTCCTAACTACAGACAGTCCTGGACTCACAATGGTTCCAGTTATGATTTTTCAACTTAATAATGTTGCAAAGTGATATACATCCAGTAGAAACTGTAACTTTAAATTGTGATATTTTTCAGGCTAGCAGTATGAGGCATCACCGACACGATGGTCATGAGTTTGAATAGGCTCTGGGAGTTGGTGATGGACAGGGAAGGCTGGCGTGCTACAGTCCATGGGGTCGCAAGGAATTGGGCAGGACTGAGCAACTGAACTGAACTGAATATGCAGTTCAATCCTTCCTCATGATGCTGGGCTTGGGCAGTGAGCCTCAGCTCCTATCAGCCCCTCAATTTCTAGGGTAAACAGCTGATGCACTTACAACCATTCTGTAACCAGGCAGCCATTCCATTTTTCACCTTCAGAACAGTATTCAGTCAATTACATGAGATAGTCAATACTTTATTATAAAATAGACTTTGTGTTACATGAGTTTTTCCCCAACTGCAGACTTCTCTAAGTGTTCTGAACATGTTTAGGGGAGGCTAGTCTAAGACAA
This sequence comes from Capra hircus, assembly GCF_001704415.2. Lineage (NCBI taxonomy): Eukaryota > Metazoa > Chordata > Mammalia > Artiodactyla > Bovidae > Capra > Capra hircus. The sequence continues at coordinate 59,882,604 of NC_030813.1, read as the reverse complement.
GATGTTTGCTAATTTTGCCTGTGCCTGTGCGTGCTCAGTCACGTCCAACTCTTTTGCAATCCTTTGGCTGGTAGCTCACCAGGCTCCTCTGTCATGAGATTTTTCAGGCAAGAATACTGGAGCGGGTTGTCAAATTTCCTCCTCCAGGGGATCTCCCTGATCCAGGGATCGAACCTGTGTCTCCCGAGTCTCCCTGTATTGCAAGCGGATTCTTTCCCTGCTGAGCCATGGGGGAAGCTGGTTTGTTAGGTTAGGGGTATTAAATGCATTTTTCATCTTAATGTTTCAATTTTATATCCTTCCCTGATCCTATCTGGAGAATGGTATTCAGTCACCTGAGACTCATTCTGTAAAAAGAGCTTGACTGACCCAGGTTAGAGGACATCATTCTCCTTATAGCCTGAATATAGACATCGGTGACCCCAGCTTGCCTCCCCACCATCTCTGAAATATAAACAGCTACATCTTACAGGCAGTGTCTCCACTTCTGAAAATTTTATCCATGTAACTAATTGACTTAATGTTAAGGAAATGGCAACCCACTCCAGTGTTCTTGCCTGGAGAATCCCAGGGATGGGGAGCCTGGTGGGCTGCCATCTATGGGGTCGCACAGAGTCGGACACAACTGAAGCAACTCAGCAGCAAGAAAACTGTGGCTCAGACAGTAAAGCATCTGCCTACAATGCAGGAAACCTGATTTCAATCCCTGGCTGGGGAAGATCCCCTGGAGAAGGAAATGGCACCCCACTCCAGTACTCTTGCCTGGAAAATCCCATGGACGGAGAAGCCTGGTAGGCTACAGTCCATGGGGTCGCAAAGAGTTGGCCATGACTGAGCGACTTCACTTTTCACTTTAAGGGAGCTTAGAACTATCAGATACTCATCAGTGGCTGAGTGATAAAGAAATATATTAGATCTGTTAGAGTTACTTTGTGCCAGACAGAACTGGCATGTGTTTTATGTCTAAAAAACTAGTTGTCGACTTTGAATGGAGTTTTGCTGATGTGGTTAGAAAATACTTTATCACGAAATGAAAATAAAGACGAACTGTTTCTCTGAAGAGGCAGAAGGTAAGAGATGATTAAAGAAGGAAAAAAGTGATGCAATTTTGTTTGATGTTTGATAGCTTTACTTGTCCCAGAACATTGCTTTGGGAATTATTTTCCCTTTTGTTCTTGAGGAACAGTGTGAATGGACATAGAAGCATCTATATAAAAGAAGAAGGAGGATACATATGTCAATCAAAAGAATTTGCCAGGAATGGGAAAAGCACTAAATAAGCAGAAACTGGCTGGCTATTACATTGTAATTCCTTCTCTACATACCAACCAATTATTCAGCAAGATCCTTCAATATAAGGAGCATAGAAAATGTTCTTTTTCAGGTTTTTCTCCTCTTGCTTCCAGGTAATCCATCGCCTTGTGCATCTGTACCCTTCCTCTTCAGAACCCCTTCTCCTTCAGGGAGCAGACAGTTGCACTCATCTTGGCCTTCTGTACTGTGGGGACCTTAGGATGCTCTGATGCAGGTATGCAGTCTCTCCAACTTGTCTCTCTCCTGTTTCCTTTTCTTGTTTGCCTGCCTCCATTCCAGGCTACCCTCCTCACCCAGATACTTCCATCCCCATAAGTTTTGTCTGTGATCACGCTTGACTCTTCCTCCTGATCAGGCCAGCCTCAGAGCATCCATGAGGCTACATGATATGGAATCAACATAGGTCGAAAAATGTCAAAATTCTGATTGTTTTATGTCCTAACTATATGATCTTTGACAAGTTACCTTTTCTTAGCATTTCTGCTTTGAAGAAACAAAATAGTTATACTATCCTATAGGATTTTTGAGAATTAAATGAGAAAATGTATGTAATATTCATGGCACATTGGTGCTCATTAATAAGTTTTTTCTTCCCCTCTTTGTTGCCCAAAATAGTCCCAGTCTGGAGACTCATGGGCAATCTAAGTAGCTCAGACAGTAAATAATCTGCTTGCAATGCAGGACACCCAGGTTCAATCCCTGGGTCATGAAGATCCCCAGGAGAAGGGAATGACTACCCACTCCAGCATTCTTGCCTGGATAATCCCATGGATAGAGGAGCCTGGTGGGCTACAGTCCTTGGGGGTCACAAAGAATCAGACACAACTGATTGATTAACAACAAACTAAGTTGTTCAGCATTATTATTATCCAAAGTTCACTCAATACTTTATTCATTATTCTAAAGAACACATGTCATTTTTGGCTCCTGCCTCTGGGGAGGCAGTAAGTTCTTTTTTTTTTGTCATAGATCATTTTTATAACTAGTCCTTTACCCTCACATAATACAGCAGGGTCTGCTCAAATCGAAACTGTGCGAATCCTCAGTGGTTTTGTGTTTAGCACTAGGAAGCCTCTCTTGGACCCCTGAGAGCCGGAATAGTACCAACCAAGAAATTTCTACTCTGTTCCACTCAAGAGCTTTGCCGAGAAAAGGTGGGAGGGCTGCTTGCTCAAGTGTGGCCTTCAAAGACAAGGAAGAGATGAGAATGTAGCCTGTGGACCTGAGATGTGTAGCTGTGGATATGAAAGCCCCTGAGGAGCCCTGTGGACAAATCATTCACAGCCAGAAAGTGGCACCACCTGCAAACAGAGCCTGTGAGACGCGGCCAGGATTTTCCAATATTGATTTAACCATAAAGCAATACTATGCCTCATCTCAGCCTTCCGTGCAACTTGATGCTGGCCACATAGGTCCCATTTATAAGGAAAAACAATCTGCCAAATCGTACATTTTCTTTTCTTTTAGACCTCAATTCCAATTAAGCCACATGCCACAGACTCAACTGCAAACAGCTGTGTTAAAAGTAAGATACAGATGAGGCTGCTGTGAAAAAGGGATACAAAATGGAAGTTAATTTTTCTGATATAACAGTCTGAGCATAAGTTTTCCAGAGCCAGTATGTAACTCCTTGATGTTGGAGACCCAGTTTCTTCCTGCTGCTGCTGCTGCTGCTGAGTCACTTCAGTCGTGCCTGGCTCTGTGCGACCCCATAGATGGCAGCCCACCAGGCTCAGCCGCCCCTGGGATTCTCCAGGCAAGAACACTAAAGTGGGTTGCCATTGCCTTCTCCAATGCATATTTGCTGTTAATTCTCAATACACATAGCTTCCATCTTGTGATATCAGATGGTTGCTCCAGCTCCCACCATCACATTCACTTTGCAGCTGGTAAGAAAAAGAAGAGACTTTTCTTTAAAAAGCAGTCTGGAAGTTTCAAATGTCAATTCCATTTTCACACTACTGGCCAGAACTTAGTCACATGACCACACCTAGCTGCAAGGGATACTGGAAAGTGTAGTCCTAGATGGGCAGTCATGCCTGCAGCTATAACTTCACTATAGAAGAAGGGGAGACTGTAATATTGAGGCAAAGTTAGCACTCTCTGCACAAAAGGATCAGATATGACTATAAATCAGTGAAGCCTCCTGGATATAAGGGCATATGCATATTTTATGTGAGTCATAGGTCTTGAAGCAAACAAGTTCAGTTCAGTCACTCAGTCATGTCCAACTCTTTGCGACCCCATGGACTGCAGCATTCCAGGCCTCCCTGGAATGAATCCTTTTCTTTCTCTGTCTTCATCTTTCTGTTCTGAAGAGGCTTGTGTCCTATCAGTTCAGTTCAGTTCAGTTCAGTCTCTCAGTCAGCAATCCCATGGACTGCAGCACACCAGGCCTCCCTGTACATTACCAACTCCCAGAGTTTACTCAAACTTATTCCATTGAGTCGGTGATGCCATCCAGCCATCTCATCGTTTGTCATCCTCTTCTCCTCCCCACTTCAATCTTTCCCAGCAGCAGGGTCTCTTCCAATGAGTCAGTTCTTCGCATCAGGTGGCCAAAGTATTGGAGCTTCAGCTTCAGAATCAGTCCTTCCAATGAATATTCAGGACTGATTTCCTTTAGGACTGACTGGTTGGATCTCCTTTGCAGTCCAAGGGACTCTCAAGAGTCTTTTCCAACACCACAGTTCAAAAGCATCAATTCTTTGGTGCTCAGCTCTCTTTATAGTCCAACTCTCACATCCATACATGACTACTGGAAACACCATAGCCTTGACTAGACAGAACTTTGTTGGCAAAGTAACATCTCTGCTTTTTAATAGCAAACAAGAGAGCCCCACTTTAGCGGCAGCTGCTTTCACCCTGGATAATACTGTCATGCACAAATGTAGGCTCAGTGTTCCAGATCTGTGGTTTTCAAGAGAACCCTGCTATCAACACTAAAAAAAAATGTTATCTCCCGCTTTTAAAATGTTGATTCAAAAATTTTTTTAAACACTGTATGAGCCAAATACGTGTGGGCTGACATTTGAGACCCTTTATTAGATGCAATTTGCATGAAAGTGTCAACTGTGCTTCACTCTCTGCCTAAAATGCAAAACTTTTGAAATCCAAAATTAGAGCTATAAGACAAAAGGTTAATAAAGAGTTGTGATCATGATAAATGCTTTAAAGTAAATAATGTGTTCGGTTTGTTAGCTGAGCGTTGAGACAAGAAAATCATTAGTCAAATATTATATTTCAATTTTTGGACTTCCCTTGTGGCTCAGAGGGTAAAGTGTCTGCCTACAATGCAGAGACCTGGGTTCAATCCCTGGGTTGGGAAGAGTCCCTGGAGAAGGAAATGGCAACTCACTCCAGTACTCTTGCCTGGAAAATCCCATGGACGGAGGAACCTGGTAGGCTACAGTCCATGGGGTGGCAAAGAGTCAGACACGACTGAGCGACTTCACTTCACTTCATATTTTAATTTTAGGTGTAAAATAGTTTTAATCTCTCTGTTGGTTGCAATGACCAGGTGTTAGTTAACCAGATAAATGAATTAGAGAAAATGCTCGGGCCCCCTTTTTATGAGTAAGATGAAGATGATCTGCATGACAGTCACAAAAAGTACTGCTCAGGTCTCCTGCTGGGGTGGGGGGAGGGAGCGGCAGGGACCCAGCATCTGGGTCAGATGCTTCTATGGTCATGTGAAGACCATACTTCACGAGTTGTTGTTATTGTTGTTCAGTCACTAAGTCACATCTGACTCTTTGTGACCCCATGGACTGTAGCACACCAAGTTCCTCTGTCTTCCACTCATCTCCCAGAGTTTGCTCAAATTCATGTCTGTTGAGTCGGTAGTGTTATCTAACCACCTCATCCTCTGCCACCCTCTTTTCCTTTTACCTTCCATCCTTCCCAGAATCAGAGTCTTTTCCAGTGAGTCAGCTCTTTGCATCAGCTGGCCAAACTATCAGAGCTTCAGCTTGAGCAGCAGTCCTTCCAATGAATATTCAGGGTTGATTTCCTTTAGGGTTGACTGGTTTGATCTCCTTGCTGTCCAAGGGAGTCTCCAGCACCACAATTTGAAAGCATCAGTTCCTCGGTGCTCAGCCTTCTTTACGATCCAACTCTCACATCCGTACACAGTTATTGGAAAAGCCATAGCTTTGACTATATGGCCCTTTGTTGGCAAAATGATATCTCTACTTTTTAATATGCTGTCCAGGTTTGTCATCGTTTTCCCTCCAAGGCACAAGCATCTTTTAATTTCATGGCTGCAGTCACTGTCTGTAGTGATTTTTGGAGCCCCAAAGAATAAAATCTGTCACTGCTTCCACTTTTCCCCCTTGTATTTGCCATGAAATCATGGGACTAGATGCCATGATCTTAGTATTTTTAATGTTGTGTTTCAAGCTTTTTCACTCTCCTCTTTCACCCTCTTCAAGAGGCTCTGTAGTTCCTCTTCACTTCGTGCCATTACAGTGACATCATCTGCATATCTGAGGTTGTTGACAGTTCTCCCGGCAATCTTGATTCCAGCTTATGATTAATCCAGCCTGGCATTTCACATGATGTACGCTGCATATAAGTCCCGTGAGATGCTCCCAACCAATGACTGAGCATAGAAGGGAGACTTCTCCAGGAGTCAACTTTGACTCCAGAACTCATCGTCCACCTGGTGCCAAACCTTTCTTGTAACTGCACTGAAGTCTGAGACTCCTTCGGCCCACGCCACATACTTTTCACAGAACTTCTGTCTCCACTTCCTCCTGCTCCTTTCTGCTTCATCCTGCACAGGCCTTCATCCTTATAAACCCCTTACACACCTAATCCCACATGGACACCTGCTTTGAAGCAGACACAAACTAACACATGATGCTAACGATAAAAATAGCAGTGATGGGAACTGTTACACTTTCCTGTGCTGTGTGCCAGGCACTGCTTACACAAGCGTAGTTTCCTGGCAATAATATTAATAATGGCTAACTTTCTTGAGTATGTTCCAGGACCATGCATTTCATGCACTGTCTTCACAAAACCCAAAGTGAGTAATGAACTGCCATTCTCATGATTTTGCAAATTAATTGGTCGTACGTCAGAAACTTGTGCACTCCCCAATTTCTAGCACATCCAAACACCACCACAAACTATCCTCATGACTTACACTATTTAGGAATAGCATCTGTACAATATTTACTTATCATTTTTCTTTAACTGATTTTTAAAATTTGAATATACTTATTCTTAAAAGAAACATAATATCTCTAAAATAAATGGTAAATTGCTATCCATTGCCATAAATTAAAGACAACTCTGAAAAATTAAAAATATAATACTAGAAATAATCACAGCAAAAATATTATCAAATTTTATCTAGACAATATCATAGTAGATATTACAATACATCTAATTAAAGACTCTAAACCTGAGGTCTGTACTCATTTTGTGTATGTGTGTTTTGAAAGGGAGATTAACAAGTGTTAGATGTTAAAGAAATTCAGGCTTCAAGTGAAAAATTTTTTCCTGACAAAATCAGGAAAATTGAAAAAAAAAATAAAAAGGGACTAAGTTTCTCAGTCTGTGACTCAATGCTCTTTTATGCTGCGTCCATGTATCTCAAATCCCTAAAGTCCTCTTGGTGTGCCTTGGGAAATACCAACTAACAGGAAAGTGGAGAATGCTCATTTAGATGGAAAAACAATTTTGTACAATTGTCCCTTGGCCCCCAAAGAAAAGAAAATCAGTTTCATTGCTTTTCAGCCTCTGAAGTTTCTCCGTGCACACAATGGTTTATCTGGAGGGTGCAATCTTTCAAAAGTAAGACAAACCAGAGCCTGAAGCATGAGGGAACGCTGCTTTTTGGCCAGGTGTATCCGGTAGAGAAACAAACACCTCTCTCTGTGGTTAGGCCGCCTAGTGTTCTAGAGTTCAGCACATTCACAAATCAGCCTTCTAAGGAGGGGACTGTACAGCTCTCATCGACAGCCTGGGGCCGGTGTGAGAACCTCCTAGCCTCTCTGGGTTGGGTAGGCCACGATGATAGGGAGCTGAGCCACACTGATGGAAGAGGGAGGCCCACACCACCCTCCAAGCTCTGCATTGGTCCCTTTCCAGCCAGAGCCTCCAAGTTATTCATGTAGACAGCAGAAGAAATCCTCCTGTAACAGATTACAGCTTTCCTACAGTTTAAACATATTTTAGAAAATCATAGCCCTGCTCTTCAGACTTTAACCCAAAGAGAAGAGACCAAAATCTGACCACTTGGGATTGGAAAGTGCTTGAAACCCAGAAAGGAGGTGGAGAGGACTTGTCCCCAGCCCTCCTTTCTGATCCTGAGCTCCTGAATCAATTTCCATTATGCATAATTTGTATTTGGTTTATTACCTGGTTTGCAAACTTAATTGGATCTGGAAATAGAGATGGCTTGGAATGCCATAGTGGAGAAACCTGGGAGGCCTCCATTTATCATCACAAAGTCTCAGTATTCTGCCCACTTTGCAGATGGGAACATAGAGTCACAACTGAAATTTCAGAACTGAAATGAAGTCTGATAGTGAGTCAAAGGCTGATTCCTCAATCTGTACTTCCTTACACCTCTGGATCTTTAGCATATTATGCTTTTGTATAAGTTACCATCCAAGTAAAGGTAAGTAATAGAGGAGGAGGAGGAATAATTAACGTTTTTGAGTGCTAAACACCTTATATACCTCATTCCATTTAATGCTAAAACCTCTGTGAGATGAATATATATATTTATATTTTTATATATATTTATATTTTTCATCCCCTATCTGCCAACAAGAAAATTGAAACACGAAGAGATTAATGGTCAAAGATCACCCAAAATGAGGTTTCAAGCCCAAGCATTAGGGCTCTGACCCCAGTGGTCACACTCATAACCACTATACTGCCTTTTGAGTCAGACATAACTGAGTTCAAATTCAGGCTCTATCTGATAGTAGCTGTGCAGATTTGGGGAATTCACTCAACCATTCTGACCACTGTTTTCTTTTCTGTAAAGTGAGGATTAAAATAGTGCCTATCACTTAAAGCTGATAAGAAGAGTAGTTAAATGAGGTAATGCAGGCACCATGCTTTGCATGGTGCCCAGAACACAGGAAGAGCTCAATAAATGCTCAGCATTATTAGCAATGAAATCGTGATCCAAAAAGGGTTCATCCACTTCCTATTTACTTCTCTGATGGCTGCCCTCCTTACAGTTGCTACCTACTGTTGACTTCAGCAGAGCCTTCCGTTTTACCTCAGTTACCCCATGCAGCTTTCTGGGGAGGGAAAGTTCACCAGAGGAACACAAATCCAGCCTCCGCAAAGAGCCTTTCCCCTTTGATGCCGTTTGCAGAGAATCATGGTGGACCGCAGAAAGCACTTTCAGAACCATCAAGGGTTTTTAAAGGCAGTGACAAAACCCAAGAGATAGATGGCATCATAGAGCTGTTTGTCCTAAAAGGTAATACGCCTGGTGTGGGGGCCTCTGAGAATAGGTGGATGTGTGCTAAAGCTCTGTGTGTGCCCAGGATGTTCAGAGAATGAGCCCACTGTAAGAGTCAGCAGAGGAATGATCGTTCTCTGATACAAACCATAAAGTTTGCAGAGTTACTACATATGATGGTTTTAGAAGATACAGATGTAGAGAATGGACTTGTGAACAGAGTCGGGGAAGGAGAGGACAAGAAGACTGAAGAAAGTGGCATCAACACATATACATTATGAGGTGTAAGGTGGACGGCCGGCGAGAAGCCGCTGTGCAGCGCAGGGAGCCCAGCCTGGTCCTCTGCGATGACCTGGAGGGACGGGATGGGGGAGGGGAAGGAGGCAAGGGCGGGGAGGGAGGGAATGTGTGTCTAATTATGGCTGATTCGCACTGTTGTATGGCAGAAACCAACGTAACATTGTGAAAGTTTAAAAAAAAATTCTTTACAGTGGAAAAAAAAAAAACATGTCTGTGTATTCTTTGGCACTCCTCACATAAACAGTTAGAATTTAATTACCTTACCCTTGAATATGGGCTGTACTTAAGGACACTGTGTGATTTCTGAGGCTACTTTATAAAAGGTGTTTTAGCTTGGTTCTCTCTCGGGGTGCTTCCTCTTCAAGCTCAGTGCCATGTTTTGAGGAAGCCCAGGTGGCAATGGAGAGGCCAAGAACAGATCTTCCCGTCCTCAGCTTCAGTTGAAGCCCTAGACAACAGACAGTCTTTGAGATGCCTCCAAGTCCAGTCACCATCCGACTTCAAGTACATGAGAGGCCCCAAGTGAAAACCAGCTCCTAAGCCCAGTATACTGCAATAAATAATTGAAATGCTACAATATAGTTCAGAAAGCTTTAACTGTGGGTCATGGTTAGCTACCATGAGCTTTACTTTTTCTTTCTTAGAAACTATTAGTTTAGCACTTATTCTCATAACGATAATAATTAATTTTTGTTGGATATTTATCGAGTATTTTTATGACCCACAGTATTTATTTTTAGCAATTTTTTAAAATCTAACTTTAATAATAACTGGACACATTAGTCATGTTATGTGAGTTCTCCTGAGGGAAGTGCAGCTAGGTAGGCATTCCTCGGAATAAACCTGAGGACTATTCTTTAGCACCCTATGCCATCAAAAATGGGGAAGCTTTAGGGTTAACTGACCCTTGAAGTCCTCTTTGAAGCAGCACTGAAGCGAGCTGACAAGCAGAACCTTGATCCTTTGACAGCCCCAGCATGTCAGGGTGTGAAATAACATAACGATGCAGAGGCTGTCTGCAAACCATCAGCCAACTGCCAAGTGTTTTCTAGGAGCTAACTTGGTCTTAACTCTTGTGCATGTAAAACTTCCAGCTCTCAGAATCTACCAAAAAAAAGTGGATATCTCTATAAATGTTAATACACACAACGCTTTTTTTTTTTTTTTACACACAGTGTTTTAAACCCCACCTACACAAGGTACTGAGGAAATAAAGAAACAATGCCTGTTTTCAAGACTATATTGCCTAATAGGGAAAGTATTAGCTATTCTAATACTAGAATAGCTACACATGCAGGCCTCAGTGGGAACACAGGCAAAGCACATTAGCCCACTCTGGGATTCAGATCAGCTTCTTGGAAGTGGAGTTTCTTGAGCTAAGGCTTAAGGAATGACTTAGTTAACTCAGGATACTGTAACAAAATACCAGATTTTGGGTGTCTTCAACAGCAGACTTGTATGTCTCACAATTCTGTAAACTGCAAAGTCCGAGTTGAAAGTGCCTGCAGATTCAACCTCTGGTGAAAGCCCTATTTCCTGGCTTGTACAAGGCTGCCTTCTCAGGGTGTCTTCACACGGTGCAGGATTGGGGGTGCTCTCCTCTGTCCCTTCTAATAAGAGCACTATTCCCAGCACAGGGCTCCATCTTCTGGAGTTCCTTAAGCCTAATTGCTTCCCAAAGGCCCCACTTCAATGTGAATACCATCACACTGGAGAGTATGGCTTCAACATATGATTTTAGGGGGAACACAAACATTCTGTCCATAGCAAGGGAAGTGTGAGTCCAGGCAGAGCAAGATGGGCATTCCAAGAGGCAGGAGCAGCATCAACAAAGAAGCAGAAGTGCGAAGTGACATGCAGGATGCAGTCAACTCTGAGCAGTTTGGTGTTATCAGTCGCTCCAAACTCTCCCTCCCCCACCACACACAGAATCCTTTCTTCAAACAGAAAAATTGCATGTGGGAACCCAGCAGATAAAACAGATACAATCAGGGGCTGTAGGGGATACCTCTCCTGAGAGGGGGCTGATAGGGCACGTCTCACAAGGCCTAAGACTCCACAGGGAGGCAAAGCCGGGTGGGTGGTGGTGGTGGAGGCAGGCGCTGGAGTAGATCTAGAGATCGGCAGCACAGCGGCCGGGGCTCGGATGGCCTAACACACTCAGCCTTGTGGGAATGTGGTGGGGCACGACTGAGCAGGTTTTTCTAAGGAGTGTGTGCTCAGATTTGTGCTTGGGGAAAGGGAGTGGCAGCATAAGGAAGAAGTGCCTCAGTCTAGAGAAAACGTCATCAAGGCTTGAACTAGGGCAGAGGCCATGCCAAGAGGGTAGGTCACTGGAGTCCTTCACTGATGCTACTTCTCAGAAGACAGTTTTCCACTAGCAGCATTTTTCTTTACTAGTCATTATTTGGCTGTGTCGGTCATAGTTGTGGCCTGCGGGACCCTCACTGCACATGCGGGGTCTTTCATTGTGGTGTACGGACTCCAGTTGTGGCACACAGGCTCCAGAGTGTACAGGCTCAGCAGCTGCAGCACGCGGGCTTAGCTGCTCCACGGCATGTGGGATCTTAGGTTTCCGACTAGGGATCAAACCTTCGTCCCCAGTATTGTGAGGCAGATTCTCAATCACTGGACTACCAGGGAAGTCCCTCCACTAGTAGGTTTTATAGAGGGAGGCCTGGCTGCCTGAGGTGGTTGTCAGCCCCTAGAGCCTGACATAGCCCTTCATTCCTACCAACTGCTCTCTAGCTGCCACTTACCCATGCAATCCCCACAGCCCAACTGAACTGATGCCTATTTTACAGGTAAAGGCTGAGACATTTGCAGCTGGTATGGTGAATTTTATGTGTCAGGGTGGCCAGGCTATCTAGTGGTACCTAGAAATTTGGTCAAACACTAGTTTGGATGTTGCTATGAAGATATTTTTAGGGTAGATTAACATCAAAATCACTGCAGATGGTGACTGCAGCCATGAAATTAAAAGACGCTTACTCCTTGGAAGAAAAGTTATGACCAACCTAGATAGCATATTCAAAAGCAGAGACATTACTTTGCCAACTAAGGTCGGTCTAGTCAAGGCTATGGTTTTTCCAGTGGTCATGTATGGATGTGAGAGTTGGACTGTGAAGAAAGCTGAGTGCCAAAGAATTGATGCTTTTGAACTGTGGTGTTGGAGAAGACTCTTGAGAGTCCCTTGGACTGCAAGGAGATCCAACCAGTCCATTCTGAAGGAGATCAGCCCTGGGATTTCTTCGGAGGGAATGATGCTAAAGCTGAAACTCCAGTACTTTGGCCACCTCATGCAAAGAGTTGACCCATTGGAAAAGACTCTGATGCTGGGAGGGATTGGGGGCAGGAGGAGAAGGGGACGACAGAGGAGGCAAAGGGGACGACAGAGGATGAGATAGCTGGATGGCATCACTGATTCGATGGACGTGTTTGAGTGAACTCTGGGAGTTGGTGATGGACAGGGAGGCCTGGCGTGCTGCAATTCATGGGGTCGCAAAGAGTCGGACACGACTGAGCGACTGAACTGGACTGAACTGAACTGAACTGAACATTTAAATCAATGCACTTGAGTAAAGCAGATTGCTCTTCATAAGGTGGTGGGCCTCATGCAATCAATTGAAGACCTTAGCGAAAAGGAAAAAGAATGAATCCCCTGAGGAAGCAGGAATCCTCCCTGTAGTCTGCCCCTCTACCTTTGGTCTCCAGCCTGCCAACCTGTGTGCTCCAGATATTGGAATTGTGAGCCTTCACAATTGCATGAGCCAATTTCTTAAAATCTCTTTCCATTTTCCATTATATGTATACTACTATTACTATTATTGATATATATACTATTGGTTTCTCAGAGGAACCCTGACAATTACAATGGCTTATCCCATCATCCAATTACCCCATTGTCCAGATAGAGGCAGGAATAAAATGCTGATTTGTAACAACTTATTAATTCAAGGTCATCACAATTTCTCCCATGAAAGTGAGTTCAAAAGGTGGAGAGGTCCTGCCCTTAACTGGCATTCCTGATAACCTCAGCAACCTGCTCAAAATCTTCAGTGATTCTCTGTAGTCTTCCAATAAAGCTCCAATTACATGGTCTAACGTTAGGAGTCTCTGTGTCCAGAATTCAGTCTCCATTCCCAGTCCTACCTCTCATGACCTGATAAATTGATTATTATGCATTATATCCACCCCCACAAAAATAACACTGTTCATCCACACCCTTTGCCTTATAATTTGTAGTTCCCCCTGTGGGGAGAGTGAGAGATTCCTGATCCACTGAGCTGGGGCTTGTCCACATGACTTGCTTTGCCCAGTGAAATGTAATCAGACATGACATACCCATCCTAGCAGAAACTTGAAATGCTTGTGTGGTTTGGCAGAACCGAGGGCAGATGGTCTCTAGGAAGGTGGGGATGGAGAGTATAAAGTTCTCTCACAAAGATCATTTTACTTTTCAAGTAACAAAAGTAACAGCTGCCTCTTATGCAACTTTTTCTGCAAGTCTAGATTTTCTGCTCTGTTGCAGTGTGAAATTGTTTCATTTTAAGCAGTAAGCAGCCTCTTATTTTCATGAGGGTTTATTCAGTCACTTAGTATTTGGGATGTTTACCTGACAGACCAATGGATTTTTTTGGATCTTAACTCCGTTTTTTGGGGGGGGTGGGGGAGGGGGGTGTCTTTAAATGGTGCCTTGTTTTATTTTTACCATGTACCAGTGTAGGAAAAAAATATCTTAACAGCTGGAACCAACTCCCAATTTGCATATAAAGTACCTCTGCTTAGGACAATAGCTTTATAGGTCCTTTGGGATGGAAAATGAGTCTCCCTCAGTCATGGGAGAACAGGTGAGTGGAAATAAGAGATGGCTAAAACGTTCTGCTTTAAAAACAAATAAGAAAGAGGGCAGAGCAGGGAGGCAGAGGCAGACAGCTGAAATTAAAGAAAGTGGAAAGAAAGAAAGAAGAGAAAGTTTAAGCAAAGGGCAAGAGGTTTGGTCGAAGCAGAGACCTCCAGTTATCTTCAAAACCCAGTTCTTCCCTTCTGACATAGTAACAGAATCCCAGCTGCGCTCGTGACCACCCTATCTGAGACAACATCTCCCAGGTTCCATTGCAGCCAACATGATCAGGTGACTACATTCTAACCAATGAAATGAGAATGGAAGTGATGCGCGCATCTACTTGCTCTGGAGGAAATCCTTGGCCTCTGTTCCCTCCTCTTCTCTCTCCCATGGGCTGTTTGTAGCTGTGGTTCGACCTGGCTTTGTCTATACAGAAGAGGATAGAGTCACTCCCAGGGGATGGCAAAGCAACAAGACGGAAGGGAAGCAAAGCAGACACTGCCTAGAGAAAAAGCGGAGTGTTTTTTGGTGGGAGAGTCAGCAGGGGTTGTGAGGGAAGGATCTTGTTTCAGCAGCTTAGCCTAAATCTTAACTAATACCATGGCAAAATCACTAAGGGACTTTCGAAAAATGGAGCTAGCTATTATTCAGTTTCTTTAAATCTGCATTTTTCTGTGCTATAAACCCTCCATCTTTTGACCTTTGGCAAAATACGTTACAATGTGTGAGTAAGAGCCTTGGTAGAAATAGGGAAAGTATCTGGGTCCCATAGTTGGGCTGACAGAGTGCAGACAAGGAAGAGAACGCATGCAGGATGGCCCAGGGACCAGAAGAATTCCCCAGAAGCAGGAGCTCAAGCCAGACTGCCATGACAGTGCAAGCCCACCCGAATTCCCAACATCTCGGGGAGGGCCTGGGCATCACATAGGGTACGGAATGCAGTGATGATTCAATTCAGCCTGGGACCTAGGGGTCAGGATAACTCCTACAAACACCTGGACTGAAGCAGTAATTAATCCGTAAGGCAGGAATATGTAGTGATTAACAGTACAGATTCTACAGTCAGACTGAATGAGCTTCAATTTCTCTTCTCCCAACTACAACTATGTGACTTTGGGGAAGTAACTTAAAATGCTAGCCTCAGTTTCCTTATCTGTAATTTGAGTATAATAAAAACAATCTTCTCATAGGGTTATTATAGAGAATTAAAAGGAATAATGTACATAGAACACTCAGCAGAGTGTGTAAGACATGATGAAGGAATGATATTGACTGGCCTTTATTATTAATTAATTTCATCATGATATTCATATAAGATCCTAGCTATTAATCAAGGCTTAGAGAAAAATCACTAACTTTGAGACTTCTCTGGCAAAGTCATAAGCTCAAATGTTTCTGACACAACCCAAGGACAGTGGGTAGAGCAGGGCATCACTCCATGTAAGCTGTAACAGCATGTAAGCTGTCTCAGGACCAAGTGTTTCCCATTGTTCAGCTGAGAAAACAAACAAGTTGAGAAGAGTGCCTGAGGTAGCAAGTTAGTGACAGGACCAACACTAAAACTGGGGTCTCACACTATCATTTGCGGTCTAAGGCATTTCAGCAAAGCCAGGCTGAACAAAATAAGAACACTGTTACCTGCAGGCTCAGGTGCTCTGGGACCTGTCCCCACACCTTGCTCCTCCTTACCATGGTGTCCCCACCTCCGTGAGCCACCACCATCACTCAGGAACTCAGGCAGGAAAGCCACAGTGGTTCTGTACTTCCTGTTTTCCCTCACCCCCTGCTTCTAATCAGCCCTCGGGTGGTGTCTATTTCAGCTCTGAAGTCACTCTCAAATCCATCCACTTTCTCTACCTTCACTTCCAGTGTACTTCAAATCACCTACAGTAGCCTCTTAATTGGCATCTGCCCTTGTTTCTTCATTTTCCTCTCCTCTTGGAAGTCATAGGGATTTTTTAAAAACCCAAATATCATTATCCCTGTCCTGCCTAATACCTTCTGTCAGCCTCCCATTGCCCCGGGGTTGAGGTTCAGTCAGCCTACCTTGTTAGTGTCAGTTTAAAACACCCCACCCCCCGGCCCCCGCTCTCAAAGCCCAAACCACACCAGACGGTTTTTTTGTTTCTAGAACAGAGTACAGAGCCCCCAGCCCTTGAATGCTATTTCCTCTGCTTAGGACACTGTTTCCTTCTCTACCTCCTTTCATCTACTAACTCATTCACTCAAAAACATTTTTTTATCAAGCTCCTACTATAGGTCAAAGCACTGTTCTAGGCCACAGAGATAAATAATCTTTTTTGTGCCATGATCTCTATTAGAACTCTGATGATACCAATGGACCATTTTCTCAGGCTAATGCTTTTTTCTTTTTTTAGGATGATGAATTCTATATAAATATCACTTTATATCACTGTTTACTTAGTTCACTTGAACCTCACCACTTTGACTAGATAAGGTAGTTATTATTGTACTTCCTCTTTTCCCCAACATATTACAAACAGTTGAAAAGATTACAATGAACGTTGATAGGGAAGGCAGAATAATAGCTCCCCTAAAATGTCCATGGAATCTGTGTATATGCTATGTTATATAACAACTAACAACAAAAAACTTCCAAATAAAATTAAGGACTTTAGGGAGATTATCCCTATAGGGAGGTTATCCCTATAGGGAGAGTGCGTTAGATTATCCAGGTAAGTCCAATGTAATCAAATGTGCCCTTAAAAGTGGAGAGAAAAAGGAAAGTGGGAGAGTTAGAGAAGATGGAAGGAGGAGTAGGAGAGATCTGAGGCTTGAGAGGGACTTGACCTGCCGTTGAGGGTTTTAAAGATGGAAGAAGAGAGCTGTTATATATGTTGAATTATGTCCCAGGCTGTGTGCTCAGTGGCTCAGTTGTGTCCAGTTCTTTGTGACCCCATGGGCTGTAGCCCACCAGCTTCCTCTGTCCATGGGGATTTTCCAGGCAAGAGTACTGGATTAGGTTGCCGTGCCCTCTTCCAGGGGATCTTCCCAACCCAGGGATCAAACCCATGTCTCTCGCATTGCAGGCAGATTCTTCAGCATCTGAGCCACCAGGAAGGACCAGGCTAACGCTTTTTATTTTATTATTTATTTACTTTTTTTAAAAAATATGGAACGCTTCACGAATTTGCGTGTCATCCTTGCGCAGGGGCCATGCTAATCTTCTCTGTATCGTTCCAATTTTAGTATATGTGCTGCTGAAGCGAGCACTTTTTTTTTTTAATAACGCTTTTTAAATTCATAGAACAAATAGAAGGGATTATAAAAGAAGCCAAATGTATTAAAATAGTTATTAAAATGTTTAAAAATTTTGATACAGTAACATATATGTTTCTTTATTATTGCGTTAAATAACAAGATCCAGCAGTGGGTCTAGAAAATGCTTTAACTTGTTAGTGGTCAGCGTAAATGACATTTCAAGATATCTGTAAAAGGGCAGTGGTTGACAAAGTCTCAAGCACAGTTCAAGGACTGTGGTTTGTTGCCTACATTCACAACGAAAGGAAATGCTACATTTCAGTTAGGGGTTAGTGAAAATAAAGGTATAATTTTTGTTTTATTTAAATTCATAGACTCCAAATGCTAGGCACAGTTTCCAGAGGGTCTCCAAGTTTAGGTTCAACCCAGGGAATATAGTAAGAAAAATAGGAGCTTGCATTCTAATCAGGGGAAATTGATAATAAACACAATAACTTCAGATGATGATGAGTTATTTAAAGACAATAAAATCATTCGGACTGTAATGAATTTAAAGAAAATAAAGTGACAGAGATTGAGTAGTAAGTAGGGTGGTTGATTGTGTGTATGTGTGTGTGTGTGCACTCAGCCTTGTCTGACTTTTTGCGACTCCCATTAAGGTGATTGGGAAAGGCCTCCCTTGGGCTTCCCTGGTGGCTCAGTGGTAAAGAATCCACCTATCAATGCAGGAGACGAGAGTTCAATCCCTGATCTGGGAAGACCCCACATGCTATTGAGCCTGTGCTCCAGAGCCGGGGAACGACGACTACTGAGCCCACACGCGGCAACTACTGAAGTCTATGCACCCTAGAGCTGGTGCTCCTCAGCAAGAGAAGCCACCACAATGAGAAGCCCCTCGCTTTCCGCCTAGACAGCAGCCCCTTTACTCCACCGCTAGAGAAAAGTCCATACAGGAACAAAGACCCAGCACGGCCAAAATAAATGAATTATATTTTTAAAAAAGAAAAAAGGCCTCTCGAGGAGGTAACTTCAGCTGAAAACCAAAGAAGGACCTGGAAGTCCTCATGAAAAGCCAGGGTTGAGGAGCAAAAAGAGGGGGACAGTAAGAGGCAGGCCAGGCGTGGCAGTGGAGGGAGATGATGTCCAAACAGGCGCATATAAGTCTCAAAGGCCAGAGAGGGAAGTCCTTGAGCAACTGCTTCAGTCCTCCTGAAAGCTGGGAAGCCATTGGCACAACATCTGGGGTTATTTTGGGAGCTCTTGTGGTAACAGGAGTGAAAGAACCTAATGAACAACACTCACTGGAATCTTCTCATGGCTGATAGATCATCTCGTTTAACTCTTCAAGTGCACACTGTTCAGATGCTTAAGGTCATCAGCTTAAGCTGGGATTCTGACGAAGCCCTTTCCCTTGATCACCACCTTTTTCTATCTCTTTTCTATGGAGAAAGCATAAATTCTTTCAAATCAAAGTCACCTCCTTCCCCTGTGGCTCCCAGGATATGCCTGTCTGCAATCTTTTCCCCTTTGCAGAACAGTGTCTCCTGGGAGGAGAAGTTAAAAATCTAAATGCAGAAGCTAAAAGCTGCAGGGCCTGGGGGAAGCCACTTAGCCCTAAGTTCCTAGATGTTAAAACCAGCATAACCATGGCAACCCACTCCCAGGGCCTTCATTAAAGAATCTGACAGTGAAAATCAGACTAAATCAATGTAAGGAGGAGAATGTTCTGTTCTAAGTGCAGCTGGTTCACACCCTGAGGAGCTAAAAGCATTCTCCCCGCCCCCTGCGGCAGGGCAGCCCACCACCCACTAGGGACTCCCCATCTGTAAGACAGATTTCAGAGAACACTCCTGTGCACTCCTGGGCCTGTCCCTTTCCCCAGAGAAGGTTCTCTTGCAGAAGATGTGTCCACCTTTCTAAAGAAGCCCCAGTGCAGCCAGGTAGCATCTCCTGCACATTTTTAAGGAAGAGAGAAAAAGAGAGAGAATTGGGCAGAGAGTGAGAGTTCAGTCAAACCTTCTCTATTTTCACTCTCATTCTTGTTTTTCTCTCCACTTTTCCACTTCTCCAACTTGACCTCAGAGCCTTCCCTTGATGCCTCTCAGGATCACCCTCTGGTTGGTGCTTTGGCCTAAAGTATTTGTCATACAGGTTCTCCCTGCTCCATCCAGTTGTATCGGGGCAATTGGAGCCCTGCCTCCTCCACCTGTTATCTTGAGGATGAGAAAAAACATCGGCAGCTCTGTGCCTGGTCAACTTGCTAAGACTTGACTGGACTGGGAAATATTCCAACTTCAAGTGGTACTGGGAGCATTGGAAGTACATTCCATGCACTGTGGACAGCCTTTGTCAGACCAAGTAGTACATTTTCTTACCTCCTTAATTTCTCTGTCACCAGCAAGACTGAGGATACCCCAGAAATGACAGAGATGAACTTTTCACTGAGTCTCCATATGGCCCTCTCACATGCTGAGTACATTACCTCATTTCAATTCAATTACATTCATTATGAGATGGGCATTATCATTATCTTGGTCAACAAAAAATTATTATTTTATAGAACCACAATCGGATATTTTAAAAGTTTAATAACATCTTTAAAGTCATTTAGGGAGACGTCCCTGGTGGTCCAGAGGTTAAGACTTTGCCCTCTAATGCAGGAGATGTGGGTTTGATCCCTGGTCAGGGAACTAAGATCCCACATAGCTCATGGCCAAAAAACTAAAAGCATAAAACAGGAGCACTACTGTAACAAATTCAATACAGGCTTTGAAAATGGTTCACATATAATAAGTCTAAAAAAAAAAAAAAAAGACTTGATTTAAAAATAAAGTCATTTAGGGTTTTAATTAACTCAGGTCGTCTGACTCCATGATTTTTACTTCCCCAGATATTGTCTCCTGGTCAGAGAATGGATCTAGAACATTACAGTACTGATTAAACCAAAGTCTACTCTGGGCCCAGAATTGACTTGTCAACATGAGGTGACATGGGAAGTGTTGTGTCATGGGGAGTCTTACGCATATACTGTAAATGGTCACAGATACCTCTGTGAATGGAAAGTATTAACTGCCCCTAAGGTAGCTGCAGGCACCTCATGGAAATGAGGGCTCTGACTGACTCATTCGCACTGCAGATACCTAATGGTGGCAGCAGCCTCCTTTTTTGATGTGGCTTCCTTCTCAAGCTCATCTTGCCAAACTGCTAGAGAGACATGAAATTCCTTCCATGGGACTGATTCCTTCTCATCTTGGCTGCAGCATGCTGGGAGGAGGAAGAACAGAGAATGAAGGAGAGTGAGCAGGTGAGCTTCTGGCTGCAGCTGGTAAGGAAAACGGGCTTCCCCAGCCGGCACAACCTGACAGTCTGCAGTCTCTTTTGATAGATGGAAAATATGCAAAGGGTTGGATCAGTTCAGTTCAGTTGCTCAGTCGTGTCCGACTCTTTGCGACCTCATGAATCACAGCACACCAGGCCTCCCTGTCCATCACCAACTCCCGGAGTTCACTCAAACTCATGTCCATCGAGACGCTGATGCCATCCAGCCATCTCATCCTCTGTCGTCCCCTTCTCCTCCTGCCCCAAATCCCTCCCAGCCTCAGAGTCTTTTCCAATGAGTCAACTCTTCACATGAGGTGGCCAAAGTACTTTAGCATCAGTCCTCAGGGTGCGGCATATATGAAAAGGCAGAGAGAGAGCCAGTTATATTAATCAATCTGTAGCATTTAATCTGTCAGTAAAGAATCTGCCTGCAATGTGGGAGACCTGGGTTCAATACCTGGGTTGGGAAGATTTCCTGGAGGAGGGCAAGGCAACCCACTCCAGTATTCTTGCCTGGAAAATCCCCATGGACAGAGAAGCCTGATGGGCTACAGTCCCTGGGTGCAAACCTTTGGACACGACTGAGTGATTAAGCACAGCTCAGCACAGCATTTAATCACGTGAATTAAATGTTTGTTTACATATTGTCTCCCACTTTTGACAGGAAGACCCTTTAGGGAAGGGACTGTGTTTTCTTTATTTTTGTTTTTCAAAGCCTTAACTTGGAAGACATGGAAATTTTGCTGAATGAATATGGGCCCGGAGTCCAGACAGCCCTGGTTCAAATCTCCTTCTCAGCCAAGTACTGCGGAAACAACTGCAAATTATTTACCTAAAGGTTGCAAACGGCCGACAAACCACATCCAACTCAGACATGATGTGTTTGGCCCACAGAGTGTTGACCCACCACTGTCTTGAAAGTTGTAAATTAGTTGGTAGTACATAAAACTCAGAAGATTTCCTATATAAAGATCTGGATTTCTAACTTCTGCTGAAAACTTGGAAGACAGCATGTGGTCGATTGGTTGCAAAGATGGCCCCGATTCTTCACCCCTCCTTTTGACCACACGGTTTGCAGCGTCACTTTACAGCACTTCCCATAAACAGTTGACATCTATGTCCCCACATTTTGCCTCCGGATCAAGCCTTGTGACTTGCCGTGGCCAACAGAATATGACAGAAATGAGTTATGGAGACATCTAATCCAAACACTCTGATCTCATGTGGACCCCTGAAATGCAAGATCCTCCCAATTCTTTTATTGAAATATGCCAGTAAGAATTTTGAGGCTTGCATTGGTGGTTCAGTGGAAGAATTCTTGCCTGCCACGTGGGAGGCCTGGGTTCAATTCCCAGCTGATGCATTGCACTGTGTTTTGGGGCTTCTCTGGTGGCTCAGTTGGTAAAGAAACTGCCTGCAGTGCAAGAGACCTCAGTTCAGTTCCTGGGTTGGGAAGATCCCCTGGAGAAGAAAATGGCTGCCCACTCCAGTATTCTTGCCTGGAGAATCCCATGGACAGAGGGGCCTGGTGGGCTACAGTCCATGGGGGTGCAAAGAGTCAGACACCACTGAGTAACTATACACACAAGAATATGATCATTTTGCTGGAAATTTGCAGGCATCATTGTCCATAACTGTGAATGCACATCCTATTTTTAGTAAGGGAAAATGGATCTAAGTATGCCATGCCTGAAAATAACAGTCGTCACTTATTAATCTTCTCTAGTCCCATGAGAAGGAAACTTCCACTGCAGTGCCAGAGATCTTGGGCAGTCTAAAGTGTTATTTCCCAGGAATCTCCTGAGGTTCTTTGGCAACAGCTATCTTAAGCTAGCTATGCTTATTCCTTTTTGTAAATCCTAATGGCTCTTGGTTAATAATAAACTATCTTAAAATTGTCTAAAATAATAATATGACAGAAATGAGCGTGCCAGTCCTAACTAAGCCTGGACCCAAGAGGCCTTGGACATAGCTCTCTCTTTCTTGGAAACGTGCCAAGACCCCTGTGAACAAGCTCAGGCTCACTCACAGGAAAGTAAGAGATCATATCAAACAAACACGAGTTATCTCAGTTGTCCCAGCCAAGGCCCAAGACAGGCAAGAGAGCCTATTCAAGATCAGCAAACAACTCACAGCTGACCCAAAAGATGACCTCACATGCATGAGTGAATCCAGCCAAGACTAAAGAACCACCTACCTATTATTGAAGGCAAATAATAAAGGCTTATTGTGCAAGTCACTGAGTCTGGGGGTAGTTTGTCAGGTAGCAATAGCTAACTGCCATACCTGGCCATGCGGGGCGGGCTGGCCCCCATGACCATACTTAGCTGGGGGGACAGCCCCCTTGAGAGGAGGCTGGGATGCTGCGGCTCCTCACTGCTCCTGCCATTGTGCCCTCTTGTCTTTCTGACGCAGGGGCTGAGTGAAAGTTGACACTGACTGTCATTCTTTTCCTTTGTTTCAGGGAGTCGTATGCTCTTTTATAGGTCTATTTTCTCAAAGTACAGAACAACAGTGAGAGTCATGGCATAATAACGGCAGGATTACTAAATTTGATTGTCGGTCACTGTATATTGTCACCCTCCTTATTTAACTTTTATGCAGAGTACTTCATGCGAAATGCTGGGCTGGATGAAGCACAAGCTGGAATCAAGATTGCCGGGAGAAATATCGATAACTTCAGATATGCAGACAACACCACCCTTACGGCAGAAAGTGAAGAGGAACTAAAGAACCTCTTGATGAAGGAGAAAGAGGAGAGTGAAAAAGCTTAAAACTCATCATTCAAAAACTAAGATCACGGCATCTGGTCCCACCACTTCATGGGATATAGATGGGGAAACAATGGGAACAGTAAAAGACTATTTTCTTGGGTTCCAAAATCACTGCAGATGGTGACTGCAGCCATGAAATTAAAAGATGTTTGCTCCTTGGAAGAAAAGCTATGACAAACCTAGACAGTGTGTTAAAAAGCAGAGACAACTTTGCTGACAAAGGTCTATACAGTCAAAGCTTTGGTTTTTCCAGTAGTCATGTATGGATGTGAGAGTTGGACCATAAAGAAGGCTGAGACCAAAGAATTGATGCTTTGGAACTGTGGTGTTGGAGAAGGCTCTTGAAAGCCCCATGGATAGCAAGGATTTCAAACCAGTCCATCCTAAAGGAAATCAGTTCTGAATGTTCATTGGATGGACTGATGCTGATGCTGAAGCTCCAATACTTTGGCCACCTGATTTGAAGAGCCAACTCACTGAAAAAGACCCTGATGCTGGGAAAGATAAAAAGCAGAAGGAGAAGGGGATGACAGAGGATGAGATGGACATGAGTTTGAGCAAGCTCTGGGAGATGGTGGAAGACAGGGCAGCGTGGCATGCTGCAGTCCATGGGGTCTCAAAGAGTTGGACACAACTGAGTGACTGAACAACAACAGCATTGTTGGTAACACTGATTGAACAGTTACATGTGCTGTAGTGTGTGACATCATTTAATCTCTATACCACACTATGAAGTAGATGTTATTGTTCCCATTTTAAAGATGAAGAAACAGAGGTTGAGAGCTTAAGTGACTTAACTGTTTGAGTCACAAGAAGGCCTGACAAAGTCATGTCTTAAACATTCCCCTGATCACATTGTCTTTACCTATGATGTTTAACAAGAATGGTCATCTTAAACTTTAAGTTGTTTGTGTTGACTAATTGAGAGGTCTTAACTCTGCAAGGAGATCCAACCAGTCCATTCTGAAGGAGATCAGCCCTGGGATTTCTTTGGAAGGAATGATGCTGAAGCTGAAACTCCGGTACTTTGGCCACCTCATGCCAAATGAGTTGACTCATTGGAAAAGACTCTGATGCTGGGAGGGATTGGGGGCAGAAGGAGAAGGGGATGACAGAGGATGAGATGGCTGGATGGCATCACTGACTCGATGGACGTGAGTCTGAGTGAACTCCGGGAGTTGGTGATGGACAGGGAGGCCTGGTGTGCTGCGATTCATGGGGTCGCAAGGAGTCGGATACGACTGAGCAACTGAACTGAACTAAACTGAACTCTCAGTAGTAACATCTCATTATCATTCTTAAGTGGTTGTTTTTCTCATCATTCGGTTAACAGCAAACCAAGAGTTCTTACAACCATGACTATCAAAACAGATTGAGAGAGCTTTATATTCTAAGCAAAACTAGTGGAGGGAAAAGCATCATCTTGCACCCACTCCCTACGAGTACCTTAGTTTGAGCTCTTGATTGAAACCCTATAGGCTTCAGTCTTCTCTGTAAAATGAGATTAAAAACACATGCCTTGAGCTTCCCAGGTGACGCTAGTGATAAGGAACCCGCTCACCAAAGCAAGAGACTTAAGAGAAATGGGTTCAATCCCTGGGTCAGGAAGATCTCCTGTAGAAGGGCATGGCAACCCACTCCAGTGTTCTTGCCTGGAGAATCCCATGGCCAGAGGAGCCTGGTAGGTTACAGTCCACCAGGTTGCAAAAAGGGCCAGACATGACTGAAGTGACTTAGCACACACACATGCCTTGGTGGATTCTTTTTTTTTTTTTTTTTTTGGTGGATTCTATAAGATTTAAGTTTAGCAGAACAGACAATGATTTGGTACATAAATTCTGGAGCTAGATTGACAAAGTTTAAATCCCAAATTTCCCACTTATTAACTAAATACATGAATAGTGCCTAGGTAGATGCAAACTGTCTCTAATAGATGTTCAGTGAAATTACTTTAGTCCTTTTCTCCTGAAAGAATTATTTCTAAACTTTACTTGGTTCTGGTAAATTATTATTAATTAAAGCTAACTTTAAAGCAGATTATTTATTTGGAAATATCCTAAGAACTGATAGGGACCAAAATAATGTGAATTTGTTGAGTACTAAACAACTTTGATAAGAATTATAAAATATTTATACCTTCTGATCAAGGTAAAAACACCTTCTGAAGATACTTCAGAAAAATAGCATAGGCAAAAACACTTTAGATATTTACAGCATCTACACATGCAATGGAATATTTAACCTTAAAATAAATATCACTGGGGGAAAACATGAAAATTTGTTCAGAAAATAGTGTTAAATGAAAAATATGCATGCACAAAATAATAAATACACATTAATTGCAATTCTACAAAAATACAGTACACATTGAAAACACTTGGAAGAGGATATTGAATAATATAAATAGTCCTTTCAGTTAAAATTTTAATAAAATTATCAAGTATACTCTAATTCTAAAGTTTGGAAAATACAGATCATTATGCTGCTGCTGTTGCTGCTAAGTCGCTTCAGTCATGTCCGACTCTGTGCGACCCCATAGATGGCAGCCCACAAGGCTCCGCTGTCCCTGGGATTCTCCAGGCAAGAACACTGGAGATCATTATGCTATCCCATCATAAAAAGTGTAAGTATTTTAGGCTATTACTCAAAGTGAATAATCACCATATGTTATTTTATTGGTATTTATCAATAAATGTAGTTGAATATTGATATGTTTTATTGGGAGACATAAGAAAAAGCTATTATATAAGCAAAATTTTTATTCTTTCAAAACCTGCAATCTGAACATTTACACTAGGACTCATTCTTTCATTCCTACTCCCAAACCACATTCATTCCTTCTTGTTGTTAAAAACCAAACAGAACAAAGCAAAATTCCAACACTATATTACAGACTATAACAGGGAAATAAAAGGTTCATCCTTACCAGTGACAATATGCTGTGTTCAGCTCACCGTCAACAGTATTGCCCGGTGGCCTGAACACAGCATGATCCCTGCTCTCCGGCTTCCAAGTTGTCTGATGGAACATTCACACCCAGGGTGTCACGGTCACAGTCAGCTTTCAGCAAGCCCTCCTCTGGTTGCATGTGGAAAGGAAGATCTCCCTCCTCCTGGGCACCAGTGAGGAGTAGAAGCCGCTCCATCCATCAAACATTCCTCTAAAGGAGGGTTTAGACGCATCTGCAATGCAGAGACCTGGATTCGATCCCTGGGTTGGGAAGATCCCCTGGAGAAGGGAAAGGCTACCCACTCCAATATTCTGGCCTGGAGAATTTCATGGACTGCATAGTCCATGGGGTCGCAAAGAGTTGGACACTACTGAGCGACCCTCACTTTCACTTTCACAACGGAGGAAGGGAGCTACTGACTAAAGACAGCATAATTGATGAGCTGGTGGAACTCAGTTTTCTTCCTGAATCTTGTAGTTTGAGTATGGACTCTGGTTTTCCATGGTGTAAAATGGATGATTCTTTCTGCCCTTTCTTACTTCATAGGTGATGGTGGTGATGATGATGCTGGTAAGAGTGGCTAATGAGAGCCTGCTATGTGCCAGACCCTATGTTAAGCTTTTAATCTTCATTTATCTCACTTCATCCTTGCAAAAACCCATGAGAATGGTATTGGTATTATCCCCAATTTTATATTTGAGAAAACAGGAATTTGGAGAAGCTACATAATTTGCCTTTGTTCACACAGCTAACCAATGGCCATGAAAGAACTTAAACTCAGATCCATCAGATGATGCTAAAACCTGGCCTTTGACCTTCCTACCATACGCTCTTGATGTAAATTTATGAAACATCTTAGGGAAGCATGTTGAAAATCCAATAAGGCTAGAAGAGATATATTAGAAGATTAGTGAAAGGACATTTTACGTTATTATTTTTGGTAGGTAGTATAGGTTCCAAAACAAACTTCATTTCTGAAACACTCTTTCCTACTTGTTGGGAAGAAAGACCAAAAAAAGTTTTGATTTTTTAAAACATTGGTCTTAACTCATAAAATTTACAGTCATGCCATATCAGCTCAGAGCACCAGAAGGGACTTTCAGAGCTACAGGAACCAGTCACCTCCTTTCATAACTGAAGACACTGCAGCTGGCACAGCAGACGGTCATGACCACACAGCGCTTTAGTCCAGGCTTAATTTTACAAGGCCTCGGGTAATTCTCTCCTGGCCCCTTCCACAGAGCTTTAATCTCTGTTCAGATGATTCTTGGAAGCACTGAAAAAGTCACCTGCCCTCTCTCCGTCTCTGTCTCCCCCCACCTCCCCCATCCCCCACCAACCACATCCTCAGTCCCTCGGTCAGGTCATCTGTCAAGCTGTTTGTACTTGCTGGGCTGCCTGCTTTCATAGTGCTCCACACGCAGGTGCAGGAAGGGCTGCAGGTGAGAGCTTTGATTCGGTGGCGAGAGGCTCCCCCAGACCTCAGCTATTCTCAGCTCGCCACATTCCAGGTAGTCTCATCACTCTGCTGCAGACAGTGGGTCTCCCCCACCCTCTGGCCACCAACAACTGCAGCTGAGATGTCTGCAGACCTGCATCTCCAAACTTTGCAAGGGTTCATGCAGTAGCAAAGGAATGAAATATAACTATACAAAATACAGAGATCTGTAGAGATACAGCTGATGAAGGCCCATTCTTTGACATTTCAGTGAGATCCAATCGAAAAATTCAGTTTGACCCAATTGAACACATTCTAATCAAGCTTTTGCCAATGCCTTTCAGATGAAATGGCTGTTGATGAGGTTACTATTACGTTAATAAATCCAACAGCCAGTTCTCAGTTCTCTTCTAGTTGAAACCCAGTAGAAATGGCAACCCACTCCAGTGTTCTTGCCTGGAGAATCCCAGGGCCAGGGGAGCTTGGTGGGCTGCCGTCTATGGGGTCACATAGAGTTGGACACGACTGAAGCAACTTAGCAGCAGCATCTGACACAGCTGAAGAAAGGGTAAGTGACCAGGTAATATTGTCACTTGGCTGAGAGGTTAGCAATGCCCCAGTGACAAAGTTTTAGTAATTAACATCAAAGTGGACCCATATTCTTTGTCGTTGTTGAACATTTGTTTGTGCTGAAGTGGTGTGGACATACCCCTCTGTGAAATAAGTTCAGTTCTTTTTATTAGTCTTTAGGAAGTACCACATCTTTCAAGTCACATAAATCTCTCAACAGAAATCTGTTAAAGTCTAAGAGGATGTAATATTAAAACTACTACTCACACACCTGCCATTTGGTGAGAGTCCGCTATGCATCAGGGATTACATAGTCCAGTAGTTAAGATCACAGACTTCCTGGAACCTTCTGAAGCCTCACCACCTAGGTTCAACTTCTGGCTCTGAGGCTAACCGGCTTAGGGAACAAGAACATGTAAGACTACCTCGAGCAGTTGCCTAAGTTGTTCACTGCACAGAAGTACTCAGCCAATAAGTGAGTGGTAGCTACATTTATACCCACAGTCCTTTCGCCAAGCCCTGTGTCCAGTGTGAGGTTATGTCCACCTGAAGGAGGGGGCTCTGCTTGCAGAAGTGTATGCCTGTGAGACCTCTAATATACACAAAGGTGTCAGATGGCCTAGCAGCAAGCCTGAAATTGGGTTCTCAAGGAGGCAATTCTGAAATTGGGGCCTCTGTGGTCAATTAATTTCACCGTGGGATAGGTTACATTTAGAGCCTCAGTGCCGAGAATACCACCTGGCGCACAGCACTCAACAATGTTTGCTGAGTGAAATAAACAATGAGAATTATTTCATGAAAAAGTTGTAAAAGTAACGAACAATAATCACTGTAGAAACCTCAAAAAAAGGTCAAAACTATTTTCCAGTAATAGTAAGGACTGACAGACCTATTTCTCTCATTCTCTGCAAGTATTCAGAGTTCATCGATGTGGCTCAGATTTTACATTGCAACTCACTTTTAAGAAATTATAACATCAATTTTTGGAGTACTTTCAAAGAAAAAACATCCACAATGATCTAAAAAGCCTATTAAAGTGCTTCTCTTTGTTCACATGAAGCTGAATTTTCTTCATATATTGCATCCGAAACGACACATTACAAATTGTGCCATACTGAATGCAGAAGCAGACTGAGACGCAGCTATCATTTATGAAGTTAGACACTAAAGCAAACTGCAAAAATGCAAAACAATGGTACACTTCTCATTAAAATTTGTGTTTAGGAAAATATTTTTGAGTCAAGAATGTGTCATTTACGTTAATGGTGAACGGATTTATCATTACTTTAAGTGAATATATAAATATTTTGTCATTTATCCATTGTAATTTTAGTTTGGTTAACAGTAATAACTACAACTCACATGAACAAAAATTCTTTAGATTTTTCAGTGATTTTTAAGAATGTAAAGTGATCCCAAGACAAAAAAAGAAAGTTTGAGAATTGCAGATTTAAAGCAAACTAGGTTATCAGAATCATCTAGAGAACTTGGTAAAAATACAGAATCTGGGCCCCACCCATCTAGATTCTAATTCAGTAGCGCTAGAATAGAGCTCTGAGAATTTGTATTTTACAAGAACTCTCCCAGTAATTCTGATTATCAGTCATTGGTAAAAACAATAAATATATTGAAAGTTTGAGAAAATACAGCCTCAGTGGAGGCGTGCACTACAATTGCCCGAGAAGGCTTGTTATCCAACAAATGTTTACCAAGTACATACTAACTTCCAGGCAATATTGAGATCGCTGGCCAGACACAAACCATGTCCTGAAGAAACTCACTGACCAATGGGAGAGGTGAAGAGGGAAGGCAAGAGTTCCTGTACACAGTCACGGGGTCTGTGTTGGGGGAAATGGGGTGCCGTGGGAATGCAGAAGCAGGGCACGCCACATCAGAGGGCTGGCCTTAAATGATGGGAAGGTTCTGGAAGGCTGAGGGGAAAGGGGTAACAAGGACCTAAGTTAAGATAAAAACCCGGAGGCTGATGGTCATGATGTTCATGCAGCGGGCAGTACATTGGCCAATCCAGCTGAATTGCAGGACTAGCTAGAGAACAGAGCAAGATAAGGCCAGGGAGGTTGGGTAGGCCAGACAATGGAGGAGTTTGACACCAACGAGCTGCTTGCAGTTTGGTGGAGATATAATGAAAGATACACTTTAGGATTGTAACTCTGGTGACATGTGGAGGATGAGGGGATGGAGAATGATATTGCCTACTAGTTGGCAATTAGAATAATGTGATTCTGAGGGCCATTCAAGCCAGGTAAGACATTCAGTGGCAGTGTTCATGCTCAAGGTCTAAAAGAAATTAGATCATCTCCTGAAAATCAGACAGTGCGATAAAATAAATTTAATAAACCCTCCCTGAACTTTCTACATCCTTTTCATTTGGATTCTGTGAATCATTTGATAGCAGCAGCTCTTGAAATTTTAGGCTCATTAGACTCCTTTGAGAATCTGATGAAAGCTTTAGACGCTCTCTCCACGGTGGGGGAGGCGGGGAATGAATTTAAGCAAAAAGTTATGTGTGACTAGACAGGATTTTCTCCAATCTCATGTTCCTTTACCCTCTTATCTTTTTCTTCTTCTCCTTTCTGAAAGAGGTGCTGTTTGATAAGAAGGGAAAAAAAGATTCTTTCAGCAGAATAAGGCACCAGAGTTTTCCTGTAAGAGGTAGTATTAGTAGCAGAAATGTTGGGGGTAGAAAGTTCACTTTGAAGTCCAGGAAGCCTCTTCCTGGGGAGCCAAAAGAAGCAAAACAAGGGTGAAACAGAGACGGAGCCCAAGTTTGGTGAAAGAGGAGGGGGAGAACTCAGTTATACAGGGTTTGACCGATGCCTCATGGAGGAAGTACAGACTACATGATGAGTAGAGGGACTGCCTAGAAGTAAGGCTTTCTTTCTGGAAACGCACTGTGTCTTCACACCCGCCAGACATGGTAGCCGTAACCCAGGGCAGGTTTTACATCTTAAGTCAGTTTCTTGTAAGCCTCATCTTTCACAGCATTTGGGAACCGTCGTCCCCCAGTCAGAGCTGCTGGTCACAGTCGCGTAGGCTGTTCACTGAACAAAACTCTAGGGAGAGGGGACAATGGAGACTGAAGGCCCACATGGACTGAGTTCGCCGAGCTCAGGGGCCATGTGCACCCAGAGCAGGCGCCATTTTCTAGTTCTCACACAGGTGCTCTGCCGGCTGGTTTTGCTGTACCACCTGCATAACATGCTGTCTCTTCTGCTGCCTCCTCCTCTTCTATGGGGAGAGGGGACTATGGCAGAGACCGGTCAGTGTACAAGTCTCCACAGTATTATGTGGTCTGGGAACATTGGCCAGACTCCTATCTCCCCTCCTCCCATTCCCTTGACTCCACCCTTTCATCTCACCTTCATGCCTTTTCCAGGGCCTCTTACACACAGACTCTACTCTCTCAGAAAAAATAAATTGAGGCTGAAGGAGAAACATTATTCACTACATGGCAAGTGTGCTTCTTCTACCAAGAGCACAAAGAACAAAGCAGACCTCCCTCCTCCCCTCAACCCAAACCTCGAGGAGCGAAGAGAAAAGCTGTGAAAAAGGACAGCCCATAAACGGTGCCTGAGTAACAGCCGCAGAATTGAAACCACAGGAGACCGCTGCCGTCTCCCACAGCTGTGGGGTGAGTCGGCTTGGCTGGCTTCCAGATCACACACCTGCTGTAAGTCTTTCAGCCAGAATTGGCCCCAAGCGGATTCGATTCGCGCTTAATGCCCTCCCCTTGACCTTAGGGGGAGATTTCAAGGTGTGGGAAATTGAGTTACCCCGTCAGTCAGCAAGCCTGGCTGACTTTCCCCGCTTCAGGCTGTCCCCTCCACCCCTGAGGGACGGGGCTTTTGCTGCCCTGGGTAGTTCCTTTCCTGAGCCCCCTGGTAGAGTTTGTACCTCTAGTCTCATTCCCACCAGAGCAAGCCAAGACACAGAGCTTGACTTGGAGCAGAGGAGCAACTTGGTAGCACAGGCCTTTTGACTTCAAGAAGACCCAGAGTCCACAGTCATCATCTTAACTCATTATTGACCAGGGGAATTTTTGCAGAAACTTATGCCTGTGGCTGGCAATCTGTTATGTAAGTGAATATTGAAACGTCTCCAGTTAATAATGTTTGGCTAACAAAAGACATATTGATACATATTAATACGTCTCTGGTCAATAATGTGATAACAATGATGAACCCTTACAGGGCACACGTTCCTTACCAAACACTTTCCATCCAACGCCTCACCTAATTCCCACAACCTGAGGTGTTATGCTCTCCATTTCATAGATGAAATGAAACTCAGAAATATTACAAAGCTTGCTCAAGGTCACAGGTTCCTGCCAACTCCACCAACCCATCAAAACTGTCTCCTCCTTCCTTAGATACGATCATGCGGCAAACTGCTGTCGCCTTTCTTCAAGGGAAGAAGTCTCTAGGAGTCCATTTCAAAGATTCACACTTGATAGGAATGGCCAGATAATCAGACTAGAAAAGGGAAGAGAAGAATGTATGGCTAAATGTCAACCACACAGTTGTCTAACGGTCAACAGGGGATGGGGGAAGGAAGTGCGAGGGCGACTGGTTTCCCAGAACAAGTCTCAATCCCATTACAGTCTATCAGAAAGTTGTGTAGGTGTTTTATCAGGAGCATTGATTTTCTCCCCAGTAAGAGGTTTTGAACGACATCACACACAGAAAGAATCTGTCCCAGACCAGGTCTAAGACAATTTTTCTTTCCAGTGATATTATGAAGGACATCACGTTATCTTTATGTATTCCAGGACTATTGAAATTTAATTATGTAAAAATAACATATGATCATGGTGTTACAGTAAACCTGAGAAAGTCAGGATCAACCTGTATGCTCGGCCTGTAACAGGTGCTTGATAAATGTTTATTGAGAGAATGAATGGGCAAATGAATGAACTTTTCCAAACAGAGAAGGGACAAGTGAACTGGATCAAAGTTGCTCAAAGTTGTGATCCAAAGACCAAGCAGGGTAGGTCTGCAAACTGTTACTGGACCACAGTAAGATGAGCAGAGAAATCAAGAGTATGTATTTAGAAAGTTTTTTAGCAATTCGATAATGTCTATTGAATCTACAAATAAAAATAGGACTTGCATTTTGTCTTTTTTTTACTTCATTTTTTCCTATTAAATCTTTGTCTTTTCTTCTTCTTCCACAAATTCATTGCACTTTTAAGCAGTATTGGTCGGCAATGATTGGAAATAAAGAAAAAGAAAAGGTCTTTTACCAAGATGGTCTAATCAGAAGATCCCAGACCCACTGGAAAGGCCAGATGATTTTCTTACATGACAAGTTCCATTCTGAAAACCTGGAAGAGTTGAGACCCTGAGTCTGTCCTATACAAACCTCCAGCCAGTCAGCTTTAACAGCAGATTTACCCAAGGTGGCTGTTGTTCTTTGGAGGGGAGGGAAATAGAGGTGTCCACTCAAGGGTCCTCATCAAACAGCTTCTCAAAGCTCAGAGGCTCAGTGGCTCTCAAGCTGTCCTCCCTACCCCACCCCCAAACTTCAGAATGAACCAGGGAGAATCAGAGACGTTAGCATCAAAGCGGAGCAAAATCCGAAGCTCTGTGTTGTGGCAGGATGGGGGTTTTCTCTCCCCCTCCCTCTCTTTCCTTCCTCCTCAAGATCCCCTCCCAGCCCTTCCTGGGAGGAAGTCTGGTAAAATGGAAGAAAGTGACTGCGAGAGCCTAACATCAAATACTTCTGACAGGTGTCAATAGTAACCAGGGAAAGGTGTGTTTGTTTCACAGCTGTTTCACTCTGAAGGGCTTAAGCGTCCACTGGAGACCTTCTACATGGAGCCCAAGCCTGCAAGAAGGGCAGAGAAAGTAGAAAAAGATGGGATAACAGGGAGGGGAAAGATGGTCAGAGAAGACCAGAGAAAAAAGAGCTGGATGGATGGTCGTCAAACTCTGTGATGAACTTACAGGTAGCCTGATAGGAAAGCAAGAACTCTCTGGACTTCATACCTGTCATACTAAGACTTTTCTTTCTAGGACTGGAGTTCCTACAGCACCCTCTCCCCAGTTACGTAACAGGAGCTAGAGGGTGAAACCGAACAGGTGGAACCATTCTTGGAAGTGTAGTGTCAGGAACATAAGCTTGCCCCACGTAGCCTGGACTGAATCTTAACTCTTACACAGGCTAGGTGTCTGTCCTTGGGTAAGTCTCCTCATCTGCAAAATGGGGATCATGATATTAACTTCATCTTGGGTGCTTACAAGAAAATTAATTAACATACATAAAGCACATAGTGCCAGATATATCTGTGGTTTT
The DNA here is from genome assembly GCF_001704415.2 of Capra hircus. Lineage (NCBI taxonomy): Eukaryota > Metazoa > Chordata > Mammalia > Artiodactyla > Bovidae > Capra > Capra hircus. Next base: position 59,848,116 of record NC_030813.1, on the reverse strand, counting down.
AACTACAGCTTTAAGCAAGGACACACATACACACACATACACATACACACTTCCCAAAGTTCAATAGACGCCCAGAGATGCAATTAACCAATATATGGTTTCAGGTTCCTGGGAAAAATCTAAAATAGTTAGCATTCTGCTTTACATACAACAGCATAGGAGTACGTATATTCATTAATATGCTGGCATTGAAAGCTGTTCCCAATATAGTAATATTTAAAAGGTAGATTGAAAATCAGATTGTACCTTATGATCCCATTTTTGCAAAGATACACACATACATATATATGAAAAATTCTGGAGGGGTAAATACCAAAAAAAAATGGTTTAACAGTGATAATCAGTGTTATCAATAATAATTAAAACAGTGATTTTAATTATTGTCTTTTGCTTTTTTCTAATTTTTTAATTTTTTTAATATAAATGTATTTATTTTAATTGGAGGTCAATTACTTTACAATATTGTATTGGTTTCTAAGTTTTTTAAACAACAAGGATGCAATACTTGTATAATCTGGGAAGACAGGCATAGAAATACATATCTTGGCTTCCCCGGTGGCTCAGTGGTAAAGAATCTGCCTGCCAATGCAGGAGACACAGATTCCATCCCTAATCCAGGAAGATCCCACATGCCGCGGAAGAGCAAAGTCCACGTGCACAACTATTGAGCCTGTGCTCTAGAATCCAGGAGCTGAAACTACTGAGCCCACATGCCACAAATACTGAAGCCCACTGGCCCGAGAGTCCGCGCTCCACGACGAGAGAAGCACCGCAGTGAGCAGTCAGTGCGGCACAGCTAGAGAGTAACCCCCACTCGCCACAGCTAGAGAGAAGCCCGCGCAGCAACGAAGACGCAGTGCAGTCAAAACTAAGTAAAGCTTGTATTAAACAAAAGAAATACATATCTATGTGAAGAATCGCTTTCCTTTCTGACTCTTTTAACCTGTCCTGACCAGGCTGGTTTGCTGATTTCCCTTCTGAGCATTTGGGTGGAGGAAGGGAGAGTGTGTCTCTGGTTTCCCCTGAACCCATGAAAGCCCAGCTCTGAGTTGTTCAGGGCTCATAGCTCTGGTTGTTGAGCTTGTTAATAACATGCAAGGCAGCGCTGCTGACTGGCTGCTGTGTCTTATACCTTCTTGCTCCTCTACTGTTTCTGGTTTCATGTGTTGGCCTTTCCCTCTGACATTTTCCTTCTTTTTTTTTTTAATCACCTGCCAATGTCCCTGACATTTTAAGCAAAGGGTAAACCTTTAAAATTCCATCACTGAAACCTGAACCAAATAAACACAGAGTCCAAATCTCAAAGGTAGAGCTTGGGAGGTCTGAGGCCCGAGGGAAGATGGAAGAGCTCCTCAGAGCCAAGACCTGACCTCTAAGTCTCAGCTTTGCCTGCAGCTCTGTGTCTTGGGCAACTACGAGAGTCAGTGTCTTCATCTGCAAAGTGATAAGCTTGGGCCAAATCTTCCCTGAGATCTCTTCCAACTCCAAAAATGTGAGTCTAGTAATAGCACATTAATAATAATATAATAATTATAATATAATATATTAAGTGATACAATAAAATAATTAAAATAATAAGACAAAAATAATAGAGAACACAAGAAAATGTTCCAACCATGTTGCTTTAGATATTAGACCCTCAACAGAAGCATATACACTAACAGGAGGAGAGAAAAAAAAGTTAGTGTGAGTTTGCATGCAGTGTACAGAGAATTAGTGCAAATACGGTTTGGACCTGGACAGATAAGTTCCTTCTTTCAGACTTTTCAATTTGTTGCTCAGAGGCAACCACATAGAAGTGGGTTCAATTTTTTTTAATGTGTTCTGATAATAAAAATGATACTATCAGCGAGCTGGGCTTAGAAGGGACCTCACTTCTGGACAGTAACTGTGCATGGCCTAGACACATCACATCACCTTCCTGGCTCTCATTTCTCTCACTTCTTCACAGGGTCATCTTGAGCCTCAGATGAAATCCCGATAGAGTGGAAAAAAATGGGAGTTTGGAACCAAGAGATCTAAGCACAATCCTGATTTTGCCAAGCATTAGCTAGATGCATATAGATGTGGTCATTTAACCTTCCCCTATAATCAAAAACCACCACCACCACCATAGTCAAAGCTATGGTTTTTCTAGTATCATGTATGGATGACAGAGTTGGACCATAAAGAAGGCTGAGTCCTGAAGAACTGATGCTTTTGAACTGTGATGCTGGAAAAGTCCCTTGAAAGTCCCTTGGATTGCAAGGATATCAAATCAGTCAGTCTTGAAGAAAATCAACCCTGAATATTTACTGGAAAGACAGATGCTGAAGCTGAAGTGCCAATACTTTGGCTACCTGATGCGAAGAGTTGACTCACTGGAAAAGACTCTGATGCTGGGAAATATTGAGGGCAAGAGAAGGGGGCAGCAGAGGATGAGATGGTTAGCTGGCATCACCAACTCAATGGGCATGAATCTGAGCAAACTCCAGGAGATAGTGGATGACAGAGGAGCCTGGTGTGCTGCAATCCATGGGGTTGCAGAGTCAGACACGACTTAGCAACTGAAAAACAGCAACAACCTTCCTGAGTCTTAGCTTCCTGGCCTGTAAAATGGGCCAAATAATAACACACAGCATTATTGTGAGGTCCTGGGAGAAAATGTACACAAAGTTAGAGAATGCTAAGCAAACACTGGCGATTAGTACTGTAAGACATGGAAAGGCACTTTGGACCCATTTAAAGTGCTCCATGAATGAATGTGTGGGATGGTGATCATGGAGACTGATTCACTCAGGAAATAGAGGTCAGGGTCTACTATTAGCATGGCCCCATTTCAGATGCTGGAGCAGCTAGAGGTGGGTGACAGGGGTACCTGGCTGCAGAGAGAAATGAGGAGGAGGAGGAGAAAACGGGGAGGGAGATATATATTTGAGAAGTACATATATGCAGTGATTTATTGAAGACTTTCTGAAAACTTAAAAAAAAAAAAAATGGCTTCAATCAAAATCCTCAGTAAGCCTTTAGTTCCCTGAAATGACGGCTTTACCATCCAACTGCCCTTCGGTTAATTCCAGTGACTCACTCGTAAATTACACCCCTGCCTGTTTCCCTCTGCATGAAAGTTCCACAGACAGAAGACAGATTGGGCATCTTGCTAGGCTTTGTTTACACAACACGGCCATAAAGGGCAAGTACTCCAACTGCATCAGTAGATGGGCTCTACTGTGCTGTAACCTTGCTCTTTCTCAAGCCTGTGCCATCACACACCCACCAACTCTTGGAATAGGTCCACAGAGTACAGCAGGCAAGCTCTTGGCCCTGCTTTGTGGCCTGTCTCTTCTATGAGTTCTAAGTCATTTCCTTCCTTGTTTTCAGAATCCGTTGGAAACCACTTGCCCGTGTAAGCCCCCAGCATCAACCTGCTTCTGTAAACCGTGTCACTTTTCTGAGCCAGTCTGCTAATTCATCTCTTGGAACAGCCCTAACTCCAGCAGGGTTGGAACTGCCAGATGGGCTGGAATCCCCAGTTAAGTCCGTCACTTCTGGAGGGAACTGGGTGTTGAACACTGATTACTGTGAAAAACATGAGTGTCCCTTTTTTGAGGCCAGCAAAGTTAAGTTTGCTCTCTTTTTCAAAGGGGTGGTTTATTTTTAAAAAAATGCAGTCTGTCTATATCAGCCAGGCTTCTCCTCACTTCAGAGAATAAACTACCAAATGTCCTCTCTCTCTTTTCCTAATTTGTTTCTTTATAGCATTGATCACACATCCACATTTATCAGATTTGTTTATGTAGTTATTATCTGCACATACGCAGCTATCCCTCCCTAACTAGATCCTAAACTCCAGAGAAGCAGTAGCTTTGGCTATTTTCAGTCTTGGTGCTAAGAAGGTCATGGTCCAATGGGAGCATGGAAACATAAACACATAATTATGAAATAACATTATAAATCCAGTAATGGAGAAATGCTCAGATCTATATCTCTTTTAGTGATGGAGTTCTCTACTTTCTTTGACTCACCCCTTTTAAAGAACATCAAGTTTTAGTTGCTCAGTTATGTCCAGTTATTTGTGACCCCATGGACTGTAGCCTGCCAGGCTCCTCTATCCATGGACTTCTCCAAGCAAGAATGCTGGAGTGGGTAGCCATTCTCTTCTCCAGGGGATCTTCCCAATCCAGGAATCAAACTCGGGTCTCCTGCATCGCAGACAGATTCTTAACTGTCTGAGCCATCAGGGAAGCATAAGGAGCCTAGTAAATGATGAATGAATGAATAAGGGATTGAAGGCTCTGTTGATCCCTTCAGTAAGGCACTAGAAAGTCATCTGTTTTGTGCTAAGAAAGAATACTGCAAATTACAAAGTACAGGAAACCTGGATTGAAAAGTGAGCTTATGAAAAGTGCACAAGTGAAACAAAACCTCTTACTCATGAATCTGAGAGAAAGAGAATCCAAAGGGTGGTATTGAGAATGAGGTGGACCTTGTCTGCCACAAGCTCATTTAACACAGTCCAGGATTATAATGTCTTCATCCACTGAAGAGCAGGATCCTTCCAGCTCTGAGATACACAATATGCCAACTGAATGATACAGCTGCCATTTGTTGAAAACTTATTATGTCCAGTCATACTGCAGCCTTTACCTGTATTCATTCTTCTCTTTAATCCTTGCCGCCTTCTGATACTATTTTCTCCATTTTACAGATGAGGAAATTGATGCACAGAAGGGGAGTTAACTTGCATAAGGCTGCAAGGCTAGTGAGTGGCAGAGCTAGAATTCAAATTCTGGTAATTTGACTGTACAACCTGAACTTTGGAAAAAAAAACAAACGAAACGAATCTGTTTAAATTATGAAATACATCAGGCACACAAGAGTGCATAAAACACATAGGAAGAGTTTTGAGTGCTCACTGACTGCCAGCACATACAGATGACCTTGAATATTTGGTGAGTATACCAGCCAAAATCCCACAGGAAACCAAATTTATTCCAGATGGTTCAGATGAAGAGATGTGAATGAAAGCACTACTGGGAGAGGTCTGGATTAAGGCAATATCTCAAGACTAGTACCAGCAGGACCTCCTACAGGGCTGAGAGACAGAGAGAGGAAATTCAGTCCAGAGGCCCTGTGGAGATATGGAGAAGCTGCTCAGTAGGTGAGAGGGACTCTTCGGACAAGCATCACCCAGGCAGGAAACAAATAGGAAAAAACGCCCAACTGTTCTTTCATCCTGCCCTCTGACTTCCAGACAGAGTCTCCCAGCAGCTGCATCGAAGTGAGAGCCAGCCAGGAAGAGACCCTGGGTGATGCAGTCCAATGATTGGCCTCTCAGCCACAGGGGAGGGCAGTCAAGGGTGAAAAATGGAGATGGGGGAGTAGGGACAACCAGCAGAGACCGCCACGAGCATGTGATAGGAACAATCTGAGACTTTCTCCTAGGAAAAGTGACAAAAGGACGCTCACGAAGGAAGACTGCCAAGCCCTAATCATCAGCATGTAACAAGAGTCACTTTCACCATCTTAGCTAAGGCAGCAAGTGTAACGAACATTAAATGCAATGCACCATATAATGTTTAACTGGTGGAGTTTAGTTACACCAAAATCACACTTTGAAAAGTAAAGATGCAAGGAAAATATCTCTGTGTATTAGTCTGAGCCTCGGTTTCTCATCAAAAGAAAGAGAATAATATCTACCTTATGAGTAGTTCTGAGGATTTAATTAGATGGTGTATGTCAAGCTTGGCCTAGCACAAACTTGGAACCAGTAGGAATCAAATATAGTTTGTTGCTATTATCATTATGTGCCATTTTGCTAATCTTACCCTATTTAGCCCTGCTACAAACAGCACCCGCTTCTGTGTAATTTCCCATTATGTGGCCCAGTATCAACAAGTCCTAGAATATTCTGATCGGACCTAGATTCTTCAGCCCATGTATCTGCATAGAGATCCACCCAAACCATGAAAACACAGCCATGAACCATAGTTCACAGACATAATACATTTCCACAGTCACTACTGTATGAATTCTTAGAGAAATCCAGGAATTAGTATCTCTTTTAATTTAGAGAAACTGAGGCTGAAAGACACATGACCCAGACTTTGTGACTCCAAAATATGTCACAACCATCTACCTCTTAACTCCCACATTATGGTGGTCTATCTACCATTAGGGATTAAGTTCTATGTCAGGACATGGACACCTTTGTAAATGATGGTGCTCCATGACTTAGATGGGCCCCTTTCTCATTGCCAGGAAGAAAAATCAGAAGGTAGGGCAAAGATCAGACTTGGAACGCTTTATTAAAAATCAGTTTTAAAATACAGGCCACTTGACTGGTAGGGCTGGGGCGTACAAGGTTACATGAGATCACATGTGGTAAAGACATACAGTCAGGCTGCTCTCAACATGGCGGTTTTGAGCACAGCTTTGAAGTTCAGCAAACACACTGGAGACTCCTGGTGCTGCCACTCACCTGCTCTGAGGCCTCGGACTCATCAGTCAGTGTGCTGGGCCTCGGTTTCCCCACATAAGATGGTACTCACACCACGTGGTGAGATAACAAACACTCGAGTGTTTAGCACAGGACCTAGCATTTCCAAAGCCCTCAACAAATTATAACTGTTGGAATGCTTTCTACTTTCTTGTCACTCAGCCTAATTTCATTGCGCTAGCTTCTACGACCCCGTTTTGTCAGTATAAAGTAAAAGAAAATGAGTTATTCAACCACTCAAGCCAACTCTTCAGTGTAAACAAGAGCATATTTAATGTTGCTACTTGGGATGGTTAAGAATTAACAATTTAAAAAATTAATTTAATAAAAATAAAGCACTGCAAGTTTTGAAGTGTAAGAAACATACTGGAGTCCAGGCAGGAGAAAGAGATATACAGTCACATAGAACATTCTCGCAGAATACACTGCATGAATTCTAACAAAATGACCTATTTTCACTTCTTTCCCTCCCCCACCCCCACCCCCACAAGGTGGGGTTCCTTCCCATGACCACTTTCAACACAAGTGCCCAATTCTTGTCCTTCTCTCCAGTTCAACATGACTGCGTTCAACTGCAATTCTTTGCCTGAGCTAGGCCCTGGGAACCCTAAGGAGGTGGCTCTGACTTCAAGCACTGTCATCAGGTAGGGGAGACAGACACCAGTTGGCCTCAGTTTCTTTCAGGTCCCATCACTGGGGAGGGTTTCCACATAGATTCCTATTCTCAGATGAGAGGGTTCCCAGAGGGAGTCCTTGAGTTTGGCAGGGGACTCATCTATGTGCCCAGGCGAAGGCAAAGTCATTAGACTGTGTCTCTCTGGACTTCCCTTCCCCCACTGCTTCCACGGTGGAATCATCTCCTCTTCCCTCACTTAGAGTCAGTTGCCCTTCCCATTTTCAGATCCCTACCTCTGCCACCTGCCATCCCACCAATCTCCCTTCAACAAGAAAGAAAGAAAAGCTTGAAGACAGCCAATTTTGTCATTAGAAATTTATTCCTGCTATCACAGTAAATGGGGCTTCCCTGGTGGCTCATAAGATAAAGAATCTGCCTGCAGTGTGGGAAACACAGCTTGGATCCCTGGGTGGGAAGATCCCCTAGAGAAGGAAATGGTAACCCACTCCAGCATTCTTGCCTGGAGAATCCCATGGACAGAGGAGTCCGGCAGCTACAGTTCGTAAGGTTGCACAGGGTTGGACACGACTGAAATGACTTAGCATGCATGCACAGTGCTCTTAGGCTTCTCTGGTGGCTCAGAAGGTAAAGAATCTGCCTGCAATTCGGGAGACCCAGGTTGGATCCCTGGGCGGGGAGATCCATGGAGAAGGGAATGGTACCCCACTCTAGTATTCTTGCCTGGAGAATCCCATGGACAGAGGAGCCTGGCAGACTACAGTCTATGGGGTTGGAGAGAGTCGGACAAGACTGAGCAATACCTCCTACCCTAAAGACTGGCCCTGAAGGCAAACCTGCATGAGTTATTCAAGACCATTTGTGATTGTTGGAGAAGAGGAGGGATGTCAACAAGCATATCAGGAGGAAATGTGCCCCCATCACTGCCCCTCCCTGGCCAGCTTTGAAGGCCTCCACTCCCTGGATGCCCAACATAGAAAGTTGGATAGAGTAGCTCTCATGTCACGGGAAACAGGTAATACAGAGGCGAGGACAGGCCATGGGACTGGAGAGCTGGCGCTGTCGGGTACAGGCAGATGTGTCTGCCCCAGGGAACTGAGGGAACCTCAGACTCAAAGACTCAGACCCCGGGTCCAGTTGTCTTACTGGAGGTGGATGAGAGAAGAGGAAAAAGAGAGAAGGCAGTGTAAAGATGAGCACACTTTTGATTTTGGCACTGATTAGTGCTATAAAGAATTGACCACATAAGGAAACTAGAAAATTGGTTTGGTTAGGTCAGTGTACGTCTAATCATAGTCATTTATGCCAGCTGCCTTACCACTGGTGTGTGACGGTGTGTTGCACCATAACAATGGTGGACTTTAATAATCGTGGTTCAGAGTAGTTCTAGGTTTTATTTGATTAAGTGAGTAACTGCAACATGTGGGTTCCAGGCTTCACAATTTCTTAAGTTACATAGTCCCTGTTTTCAGCTTTAAAAGATGGTTAATACTGTTGCTTTTAAGCTATCAGATAGAATGGTGGGGGGATGTTCCATTGATTCGGTATTTACCCTGATAACTTTTTATGACAATTGCTATACAGTTTTCCTGTTACCTGTCCTTGGAATTTGTGTTTTTTTCCTACTCAGATGTTTCATACTCAAGAAATAGTAAAAGCTATAAATTGCCTTTTTCCCTTTAAACACATATCAATTCATGTAGACACTGCCCCAATTATTCTGATTAGACCCTAAAATTAATGAATTATGTTGCCATGCTAGCTCGGTTTAGAGCTCAAACGACAAATCTTGCTAAATCACTGTTATGGAGAACTTTGAGCCTGCTCTTTCATACGCCCTACAATAAGTTAGGAAGCAGGCCAAGTGCAGCAGTCTCTGAAATGAAAGTAAGACTTCCCCACATCTGTTCCAAGCTCTGCTGCTATCACTTACGGCAGTCTGATTCTCTATCTGATAAATTTTCCTTCAATCTGTTTCAGTGAATGACAGAATACTTAGTGCATAATTGAAATTCTTTGGGTGAAAGGCAATACTATAAGAAATAGTTTTCTTCAATAATTACAGAGACATAAAATGACAGTCATTTAAAAATCATTAGGCAGTATTATAGTAATCTTATGTCATTTAACTGTATTTTATATATACAACTCTGAATAACAAATGAGTGGAAAATTAATTGCAAGGATCAGTTTACAGTGATTTTAAAATTGGTTACCTAATAAAATCTAACAGGCAAGTGTGATTTCAACAAAATTACTACTTAAGGTGAAAATGCTAACACTATGAACATACGTCAGAGCCCTGTAAGGTCATTTCACTCACACATCAGTTTGTGAGTAGGGAGGAAAAGACTTTCCAAGTGTGAAAACTAATTATATACAAATGCTGTTCATTTGTTATTATTTAAATAAACTGTGTCTTTAAATATGGTATTCTTTGGAAAACTCACTTCATTGTCCAAAAGTGCGGAGACCACTTTGGTTTTTGAATCAAAGAGGAAATAGTCATTACAGTGTCCCAAGGAATCTTCTAATTGTACTGGGCAAAGAGTTCATTCGTAGAGTACATATTATAAAAATATCCAGTGGCCAAGTCCCATCAACAACTGTACCCTGTAGTAAAAGCCAGTCAGGCCATGCCCAGAAAGAGCATCAGTCCTTTGCTGGCTTGCCTGCTCTCTCTGTCCCAGCTGGTCTTTGTGGTGAGTAAGTGGGATGAAGTCTCTGGGGTTTAGAGGATCTTGCACTCGTTGATAGAGAAGAACCTCCTTCTGTTGCGTCTCCTGGCTTGGTTGACAGCAGTTCGGACGGCACATTCAAATACCTGCTGGACGCCCCGGTTGCTGAGGGCCGAGCACTCCAGGTAGCCTTTGGCTCTCACATCCTGGGCCAGTCTCTTTCCTTCGATGGCATTGACACAGGAGGCCCGATGGGGCCCCACCTCCCGCTGGTCTGTCTGGGTGGCCACCACCAGCACGGGGGTGCAGGGCAGGTTGCTCCTGACTTCACCGATCCACTTGTTCTTCAGGTTCAGGAAGGAGTTGTGGTTGGCCACGGAATAGCACATCAGCACCACGTCTGCCTGCTGGTAGGACAGAGGGCGAATGCTCCTGAAGGCATCATTGCCAGCCGTGTCCCAGAGGCCCAAGCTGATTTGGATCCCATCCATGAAGACGTCTACACCTGTATTTTCATATACTGTAGGCTTATAGGCCTCAGGGAAAGTTTCCGAGGTGAAACGTACCAGCAGAGACGTTTTCCCCACAGCAGAGTCTCCCACCAACACACACTTGATGGAACTCAGCATCTTCGCAGCCCCAACTCCTAGTTACAAGTTCAGAATCCTGAGGAAGACAGCCCTCAGTGGGCTATTGAGACAAATGCCATTCGACACGGGGAAGGAGAGCCAGACGGCTTTGCGTTCTCAGGACCTCTGACAGCCGCTTGCAGGATGTTACTTTTTCTGAGCCATCCAAGGGAGACACACAGTCTACTCTGAAAGTATCCAAAGGCTGGTGTTCAACTGGAACAAGGAAGAGAAGTGGAGAAATTGAGTCTTTTTTCCCTTTTTTGATGACAGGGATCTTCCTCATTGACGAACAGATTAATGAGGGATCCCATCTCTGTGGAGCCACCCGACCCCGCTTGTCTAAGCCACTCTTACCCCAGCAGAGAAAACTTGAATCTGTTATACCCCAGCATTGGAACCCACAACTCCACCCAGTCAAAAAGCAGAAGCTGATTTGATCTCTAAAATCAGCCCAGCGATAAAAATACAAGCAGCTGCTCTAGCAGCAACATGAAAAAGACCTCAATAACAACCTGGTGTGAATGAGACGTGTTCAAACAGCTTTCTCTCTCTCTGGCCTTCTGCTCCAAGAAGTGAGGACCACAGCTGACAGAGGTCTCCGCCGCTTCAGTTTCTAATGGATCCCAGCCACTTTGGAAACTGCAAAAGAGAGCAATGCGATGAGCCTCAGATACTATGAGCACTTCCTTTCATTTATTGATTCATCAGCCAGTGTTTGATTTATGAGGGAATTTGTATTGAGGTCAGGAGAAGAAATCACCAAAACTTTTAAAATTTGCTGTGATTTTTCCCTTGAGGTGTTTCCAAAAACTGGCTACAAATGTAATGGAAAGGGCACTGTCCTTGGCATTTTCTGCATCTCAAGTCAGACTCCATTATCTATGCAATGATATGGCTTTGCTTAATCTGTAGCCCCAGTTTAGTCATCTGCAAGATTGTGATAAATGTAGGAACCACTTCTCAGAGATCTTGTGGGGATAAAATTGTTTCTCTCTTTTCTGGACAGCTACCTATATATCAGGAACTCTGCTAGGCTTCTGGTTAAACAAAATAACTTGCTTAAAAGCAGCTGTATTCGGTGCCTGTCACTTAAACAAGGCCACATAAATATGGCAGCATCTAAATTTCATGAAAGGGTCAAATAAATTCTCATTCACTGCAGATGAAAGAGCTCCAGACGATGAGATCACCCTGGAGACGGTATCCTGTCTGCTGAAGGACATCATCAAAGGCCAGCCCGGCTTCAGATGAGGGAAAGGTCTTTTGGGCCAAACTTCAAAGTAAAGGTTATTAATACAATCTGGGCTTATAACCTCCTCCACTGGCAGTCTTCATGACAGGTCACATGTAAAGTAATGTAAAACAGATCTATAGGATATGTCTGCTTCAAAACATAATTTTTAAAAATCACTCCTCTAAATTCAGACATTCCCCTCCAAGACATTTTTATCCTTGTCCACCTACAGTCTTTGTTTAATAAGACATAATAACCTTTACAGTTTTCCCTGGTAGCTCAACTGGGAAAGAATCTGCCAACAATGAAGGAGACCCCGGTTTGATTCCTGGGTCAGGAAGATCCCCCGAAGAAGGAATAGCTACACACTCCAGTATTCTTGGGCTTCCCTGGTGGCTCAGATGGTAAAGAATCCACCTGCAGTGTGAGAGATCTGGGTTCAATCCCTGAGTTGGGAAGATGCCCTGGAGGAGGGCATGGCAACCCACTCCAGTGTTCTTGCCTAGAGAATCCCCGTGAACAGAGGAGACTAGTGGGATACAGTCCATGGGGTCGCAAAGAGTCAGACATGACTGAGTGACTAAGCATAGCACAGCAGCCTTTACAAATGAGTTGATCACATAAAAAATTCACATGATTTTCACATATTCATTTTTACCACACATAAGCTGGGTAACATTGCACAAGTTACTTAACCTCTCTGAGCCTTGGTTTCTTCATAAAGATGAAAATAAGAAAGGCAATTTCTTGATGGAATTATTGTAACAGTTCAGTATAGGGAGAGTCTGCCTTAGCACAGAACATGGCACATGGAATCTATGGGCAGGCACCATATTTTCCAACTTCTACTACTGCTTATTTAAAATGCCAAATATTGAATGTAGGGGATGGGATGTCAGATACTCGGCCAGGCTTTGAAGACTCCACATCGGGTCATTCTCATACACCATGGTCCTGGACACTTCTTTGTCATCAGACCTTTGAGTAACGTCCCCTTAGGAGCTCCTTGGGTCTCAGACTTCAGCTCCTTAAACCTAAGGATGATTTAAATGAAGCAGTTGTGACCTCCTCATTACTGAGTCCAGTGTCGAGACTTAAGACATGTTTCAAGTTTGATGTTGACCCCAGTGTAGTAGGACCAGGACCAAGAAAAATATGCTTGTGTCAGGTATTTTGGTTATCAAATAATTTCTAAGAGATTGAATAAAGTCAAATTTCCTGAGTATATATCTACAAAAGGAAGTTGCTGAGGCAAAATTGTTAAGAATGCAGGCTCTAAAATCAGGTAGATATGGAACTGAATCTGAACTGACCAACTGATTACCATGAACTGAGAAGAGTTTCTTAACCTCCCTAAGCCTCAATTTCCCTCTTTGTAAAATGTGATGTGATAATATCTACCGAGTTGTTGAGAGTATTAAATGTGCTTAAATATATAAAATCCTTAGCATAGTACATCATGTAAACATACTGCAAGTACATAGTCACCACATAGAAAACACAATAAACAGTCCTTATTACTAAAATTATTGTTAAACAGGAATTACCTAGTATAATTATCAGTTCAGTTCAGTCGCTCAGTCACGTCCGACTCCGTGACCCCATGAACTGCAGCACGTCAGGCTTCCCTGTTCATCACCAACTCCTGAAGCTTGCTCAAACTCATATCCATTGAGTCAGTGATGCCATCCAATCATCTCATCAAATATAATAATAGGCAATTTTATATCATCAGTGGGGAATTCAAAGTAGCACTAAAAAGGTTTCTGTGGCAAAGAGTGCTCTAAGAGTCTTATACCCAGCTGTGACTACAATACATATATATTCTACAATATTCTTCTTGTAGCATATTGGAAAAGACCCTGACGCTGGGAAAGATTGAAGGCAGGAGGAGAAGGGGACAACAGAGGATGAAATGGTTGGATGGCATCACCAACTCAATGGACATGAGTTTGGCCTAGCTCCAGGAGCTGGTGATGGACAGGGAAGCCTCGCATGCTGCAGTACATGGAGTTAAAAGAGTTAAACATGACCGACCTAGCGACTGAACTGAACTGAGCATAAAAATAAACTATGATATGAGCAAAGAAATTTGTGCCTCGGCTTGGCCACTCAGAGAGCTCCGAAGACTCAGACTGGAGAAAAAAGCTCTATTCAGTCAAGTGACCTTTATTCCCAGGCAGTTCTGGCACTAAGAGGCACATCAAACCAGCTCTCAGGGCTTCAGTTTCCCAAATCATAAAGTGATTGGACAAGATTAGCTCTCTGCAGGACTATGGAAACTGAGGTCAAAGGAGAAAGCTTTATAGCCTGCAGCACACTTACAATTGCATAACTCTCCACTTTATTCCAGAGCAGCACTGTAGCAGCAAAGACAGATGACAAAACTTGATGACACGTGTAGCCTTTGGCAGATGGCTAAACATGGGTCTAGGAGAGGAGTAGTGGGAGGAGTTATGGTCTACACTGGAGCAACATCCTATACAGACATGATAGATCACCTTCAGATGATGCCCACACAGAACCACTACAGGTCACTACATAATGTGTGGAAGTTTGACTGGCTCGATTTCAGTGGAATTTCACCTGAAGAGAAAGTTTCTCCCCAAAGGAGCTCTGGGTGAAGAAAAATAGAACCAGGTTTTCAATGATATTTCACTAGTGGCTAATTGGCAGGGGTGCTCCAATTATATGTCAATCAATACGGCTGCTGCTGCTGCTGCTAAGCTGCTTCAGTCGTGTCCGACTCTGTGCGACCCCATAGATGGTAGCCCACAAGGCTCACCCGTCCCTGGGATTCTCCAGGCAAGAACACTGGAGTGGGTTGCCACTTCCTTCTCCAATGCATGAAAGTGAAAAGTGAAAGTGAAGTCGCTGTCTGTCCGACTCTTAGCGACCCCATGGACTGCAGCCTACCAGGCTCCTCCATCCATGGGATTTGCCAGGCAAGAGTGCTGGAGTGGGTTGCCATTGCCTTCTCCCAATCAATACAGAGGAGTTACCAAAAGCAACTTCAGATAGCATTGTGAATGACCCTTCTAGGACTTAAGTCAGATTGGAATTAACAAACCTTCAAGTCCAGAGCTTCTCGGGTCTCAGTAACCTCCCTCTCTCCTCTTTCCAAAGTTTCACAGAAAAGATGCCCTCCCCAGAGCCCCATGGTTCACACACAGAGATAGGAAAAGGGCAGGAAGGCTTCATCTTGCAAAGGCAATAGCATCTATCATAGCAAAGGCAGCTGCTGCTGCTAAGTCGCTTCAGTTGTGTCCGACTCTGAGAGGCAGACAAAAGGGAGGGCTTGGAGATGAAGCGTCCTGGTCCATTCCATCTTCTGGAGGGCTGTCTAGTAGGAAACCCTCGTTTCACTTTAGCCTCAGTTCTCATCCCAACTACCCACTCTCCACTATCATTCTTTCTTTAGACACATACTCTGTTTTCCAGGGAAGACTCACTCCTCCAACTTCTACCTCTTCTTGAAAAATCTTCTTTGATCACCTGACCAGCTGCTAGATCAGATATCCCCTCTGTGTTGCCATAATACCCCCCTGCACCTCCACCATCACTCTGCTCACATGGTTGGTCCTCCTGCACGTCTCCCTCACCTGAAAAACTGGAATGAGAGCTTTCTCACAGGGAGTTCATAAGGACCAGATGGAAATGACAACAAGCAATAGTCAATGCGTGCACTTTTATAAGACTTTGTACATCCAAGAATACCTCTTGATTGTCTTATGAGAAAGTTCCTTCATAATGATAGAGCATAAAAAATAATAATCTAAAAAAGACAACCAATGATAGACAATATAAAGTATTGCTTAGAAAAACAAAATAAAACTAAGATGAAATCATGACTCATTGACTAATAATTGTTACTGCACATTTTAGGTTATCTGGGCTTTGATTGAGGTGGCTTACTTCAAAATGCTGATGTACTCGGTCGCTCAGTCGTGTCCAAATCTTTGCGACCCAGTAGCCTGCCAGGCTCCTCTGTCCATGGGAATTCTCCAAGCAGAAATACCGGAGTGGGTTGCCATGCCCTCCTCCAGGGGATCTTCCCAACCCAGGGATCAAACCCAGGTCTCCCACACTGCAGATGGATTTTTTACCATCTGAGCCACCAGGGAAGCCAAAATACTGATAAAAACTCTTTTTTTTAAAAAAGATGAATCCATGGCAGCCATCAGCTGAGGATGGCCTGTCAATTACAGAGAATACATCTGAATGTCATCCTTCTTAAAAGAGTTCTGGGCAAAGGACCTGCTCTGGCAGCAGCCAATTCATTCATTAAGGAAATTGCTTCTGCCATGAATCCAGCACGCAGATGATTAGGAAATCATCATGCTTCTCAGTAACTCATCTCCTGCCAGCGCCTTCGCTCCATGTCCCTTGCCAGCCCACAGCCTGGCAGGGACAGCACAGCAAGAGCAGGCCCTGCTGGGGGTGGATGAATGAATCCAAGTATGGGGAGTTAGCAGTGGGGGCTGGTGCTTCATTTCATTTTGTTTTCTTCTGGGAAAAGAGAATGAATTCAAAAATTTTAAGTAACTTCATAGAGGAAAAATAGAGTCACTTTTAAACTTTCTCAATCCAAATTCTCACTCAGTTTTCATTCACTGGTAAATATATACTTTATATATCTTCTAAACATTGTTTTCAACATAAAATTTTTTCTATGTTCAACAGTCTACTACTTGCCAGGTTTTAACTAAATAGTTTTCCATTGTTTCAACAATTCATAACTACATAGCCACTTCCCACTATTAGCAGTCTTTGAATTAGTTTCAGTATTTCACAGTCATGAACAAGTGTTATTTTATATATTAAATATATATGCATTTATGGAAATAATGTTTATGTGGAACAATTTTCTTGGGGAATATATTCATAAATGTGGCATTAATGGATCAATGAGTTCATTTTGTGACTTTTATTTACATCATTAAACATCTTCTAGGGGCTGTATATAGTATTCATCAGCTGTTTTATTCTTTTTTTTTTTTTTTTTAAGGCAGTTGTCTGGGGCTTCTTGTGGCAGGCACTGTATCAATCCTAATAGCATGATAGTGAGCAAGCTGGCTGCTGTCTTCATGGAGATCTACATTTCAGAACTGCAGAGACTTCAGGGGGTTGAGAATCCTGCCTACAGTCACTCTTCAAAGCAATGGCAGAGACAAAGTTAGACCTAAACAGAGGATGACCCCAAAGCTGCAGCAGCTCCTCGTGTCACCCACACCCCACAATTCCCATTGCCCAATCCAAGGCATTGCAATTAAAACCAAGTTTCCTAAGCAATCCCAGTTCCAAGATAGTTTTTCTGGCCATCCTTCCAGCCAGGTCCCTACTCCGGTTCTACTCCTACAGACGAGCTCTTGATATTTACAAGAAGTGTGCTGTGTCTTGATCTGGAAGCTAGTTCCACAAGTGTGTTCAGCTTGTGAAAATTTCTCCGGCTGCAGACCTACGATATGTTTACTTTTCCGTACAAAGGTTAAACTTCAGTAAAAAAGTATTTTTTAAAAAGTAAGGTTACTGCTGAATTCCCTGGTGGTACAGTGGTTAAGAATCCGCCTTGCAGTATAGGAGAGATAGGTTCAATCCCTGACCCGGAAGGATCCTACATGCCTCGAGACAACTAAGCCAGTGTGCCACAATTACTGAGACTGTATGCTGTAACTACTGAAGACTGGGCACTTAGAGGCTGTGCTCTGCAACAAGAGAAGCCACCACAATGAGAAGACCATGACCCGCCACTGGAGAGGAGCCCCTGCTCACCACACTCAAGAAAGCCCACACACAGCAACAAAAACCCAGCACAGCCAAAAATAAATAAATAAATAATTTTAAATATAAATAAATAAAAATAAGGTTACGCCTTTACAAGAGATTATCTTCTGGAGGAGTATTTTATCATAAATTTTTCATCTTGCAAGATGTTCATTTCACTAAATCTCTACTACTACTGTCTTAGTAGTAGTAGTAGTTACCTGCTGAGTTTTGTCTGACTCTTTGCGACCCCATGGACTGTAGCTCACCAGGCTCCTCTGTCTGTGGGATTCTCCAGGCAAGAATACTGGAGTGGGTTACCATTTCCTTCTCCAGAGGATCTTCTCAACCCAGAGATCCAACCCAGGTCTCCGGCATTGCAGGCAGATTCTTTACCATTTGAGCTGCAGGGAAGTGGTAATTCTCAACTGTACTTCAGTAATTCCGCTTTGCGTATTTCCAATTGCCACAAATAAGGATTAAATTCCTCTTCCAAGTCACAAAAGGAAATCACTTTCAAATCAGTTTATTTTTATACACAGATAATCTGTATTCCAAATGGATTTTATTTTGAAACTTTGCTTGCAAGATAGTTTGTGGCTTTTATTATGTGTTCTCCAGAATGTATTTAAGCAGTATTTACATTTCCAAACTTAAAGCCTATGTAATCCCATTACAGTTTAATTAAAATGGATTGTCACCAATCCCTGAGTCCTCTTCAAACCCAGAGCCCTGTCCCTCTGACCCCATACCAAGCAGGGACCATGGCACCCTTCCCCTCTTCTGTCCCACCCACCCTGCCCTGAATGGCCCATGCCACTCATAGGAACATAATAATTGGATTCTCACCACAGGTCTAGAGTTTTCAATTTGGTCCAAGTTTAGACTCAAAAACAAGGCAAGCCAGCCAGGCAACTGTCCAGAGCACCCTTAAAAACACTAGAATCTCATCTCAAAATTTACATGATGGGAAAGTGTAGTTACTGCAACCTCTCTTAAAGCAGTTGGAAGGAATTTTCTGAAAAACTGCTTGGAGTTGAGGGTGGAACCCCTACAAGACATGCTCAAGGAAAGGTCACCTGGTCTCTACTGTTGCTGTTTAGTCCCTAAGTTTGTCTGACTTTGTGACCCCATGGACTGTAGCCCACCAGACTCTTCTGTCCGTGGGATTTCCCAGGCAGAACACTGGAATGGGTTGCCATTTCCTTCTCCAGGGGAATCTTCCCAACCCAGGGATCAAATCTGCATCTCCTGCTTGGCAGGCAGGTTCTTTAGCACTGAGCCACTTGGGAAGCCCAAAGGCTTTCTAACAGATCCAAATTTCATTTACTGAAGGACTCATGTTTTCTCAGTTGGGCATGCACATATGGGGCCCAAGGTGAACTATTGAAGCAAAAAAAAAAAAAAAAAAAGGAAAGAGGCAGGTACAAGTATGTTTAACCATTCTAGAAAGTAACAATGCTGTAAAGCACAGTTGTCAAAGCATGGCTAAACTGCAGGTCAAACTCACCATCTGCTTTTGTATGGCCCACGAGTTAAGAATGGTTTTTACATTTTTTAATGGTTAAAAAATATTAAAAGAACAATACTTCATGATATGTGCATATCATATGAAGTTCAAAGTTCCATGTCCATAAATAACTTTGTATTGGAACATAGCCATGCTCTTTCATTTACAAATTTTCTATGCCATCTTTCTTGCTACAATTCAATGTTACAATGGAAATTTTATGGCCCACAAAGCCTAAAATATTTACTATCTGACCTTTTGCAGAAAAAGTTTGACAACTCTTGCTAAATAAAAAGAGGCAATTCAGAGTAAGAAGGAGAGCACAGACTCTTGAATTCAGGCAAGCTTGTGTTTGACTTCAACATCTGCTGCTTCCTGTGTGATCTTGGGTGAATTATTTAGCTTCTCTAAGCTTTAGTTCCTTTGTAAATAGAGGCAGTATAGCACAGTGATTAAGACGATGGACTCCACCCATTCAGCCTTCAAAGTCGCTAAGCCTTAGCTTCTCTAACTGTAAATAGGCAATACTGACAGTACCTGTCATACAAGGTTGCTGTATGGGATTAAATGGATTAGGGACCCCCCTCCAGTACTTTTGCCTGGCAAATCCCATGGACAGAAGAGCCTGGTGGGCTGCGGTCCATGGGGTCGCTAAGAGTCGGACACGACTGAGCAACTTCACTTTCACTTTTCATTTTCATGCATTGGAGAAGGAAATGGCAACCCACTCCAGTGTTCTTGCCTGGAGAATCCCAGGGACGGCAGCAAGCACATAGAAGGGTACCTGGCACAGACTGCTATAGAAGTATTTACTGTTATTATTATTTATCCTGAATGGTTGTTGTAAGATTATTAGAGATAGTTGGCAGGCAGGCCCAAAGTAAGATGATTGTGAGGCCCAAGAGGGGGTCTGGAGGGAGCCACTGGCAAACAGGAAAGGCTGGAGGAGAGACTAGTTTGTGAGACAAGGGGAAAGTGAGGTATTTCAGATTGGGGTGCCAGAGAGATTCCAGGAGAGCTGAGGGGGCTGTGGCCACATCACAAGGAATGAGAATGTATGGGCAGGGAAGGATGGCAGCAAGGAGAGTTCCTATTCTTCCACTAACTTTGACACAAAATATTAAGTTACACACATATTCTCATTTATGTTGTTTATAATGGGGAAAAATTATTCAAGAATAGGTGGTTTGGGACTTCCCTGGCAGTCCAGGGGTTAAGAATCTGCCTTGCAGTGCAGGGGATGTGGGTTAAATCCCTGGTCAGGAAACTAAGATCCCATATGCTGTGAGCAACCAAGTCCACACACAGCCACTAGTGAAGCCTACGCGCCACAACTAGAGAGTTTGTGTGCTGCAACAAAGACCCCAAACGTCACAACCAAGACCCGATGCAGCCGAACAAATAAACGTGCTTTTTAAAAAATAGAACAGCTGGTTCTTGGATAAACTAATTAGTTTATTCCTACAATCCACATCCTTTAAAATAGCAGAGTATAAGTGCATTAACTGACACAGGAAAAGGGTCCCTAAGCTGAATGACATAAAGTTAGTGTTTGTTACTCAGTCCGACTCTGTGTGACCCCATAGACTGTAGCCCACCAGGCTCCTCTGTCCATGGAATTCTCAAGGCAAGAATACTGGAGTGGGTAGCCATTCCTTTCTCCAGGGGATCTTCCCGACACAGAGATCGAAACTTTGTCTCCTGTGTCTCCTGTATTGACAGGTGGGTTATTTACCACTAGCACCACCTGGGAAACCCCCACCCCCATGGAAGCAGCTTTCAAAATATGAACAGTATGATTCCAAAATATGCACAGTTATGAAAAACTGTATGAAAAGCAGTATATACCAACATGTTAAGATGAAATGTCTATATTCCTGGAATTATAGCTGATTCTCATTTTCTTCTCCTTGCTTCTGTGCATTTTAAAATAAAATTAAACATGAGTTATGTGTAAAGTTTTGAAGTGCTTTGTATGTGTTCCTTTGTTTTTTAGGTTTTAGACTTGAAAGGACGGAAAAGACTGATCTGAGGTCCCTTGAGGCAAGAGAATGTTTATGACTCCCATTAGTGTCTGAAGACAAGAATTCTCTATATCTGAACAGCCGAATTTGTTTAAAATTCCTAGAAGCACTATCTCTGGCTTCTGTTTTTTTGTTTGTTTTTCTTTCCAGGATAGGAAAGAAGACAAGCTAAGCTGCGTGTGCTATGCCTATTCTCGAAAATGCCCTAAGCCACTCGTCTCTCTTTTTCTCCTTACGAGAGAATTTTTAATAGTATATGTGTGCGTGTGTGCTCAGTCACGCAGTCATGTCCGTCTCTTTGTGACTCCATGGAAGGTGACCCATGGACGTCCATGGGATTCTCCAGGCAAGAATACTGGAGTGGGTTGCCATGCCCTCCTCCAGGGGATTTTCCCAACCCAGGGATCGAACCCAAGTCACTTACATCTTTCACTTTGGCAGGCAGGTTCTTTACCACTAAGCGCGAACTGGGGAGCCCCTTATATATGTACAAAATACATGTGTGTGTTAGCTGCCCAGTCATGTTATGTGTGTGTGTGTGTGTGTGTGTGTGTGTGTGTGTTAGTTGCTCAGTCATGTCTGACTCCGCAACCCCACAGACTATAGCCTACCAGGCTCCTCTATCCATGGAATTCTCCAGGCAAGAATACTGGAGTAGGGTACCATTCCCTTCTCCAGGGAACTTCTCAATCCAGGGATCAAACTCGGGTCTCCTGCATTGCAGGCAGATTCTTTACTGTCTGAATCACCAGGGAATCCCATGTATGTGTATTTTTGGTAGCACCATGTGGCTTGTGGGATGTTAGGATTATAGGTCCCCAATCAGGAATTAAACATGGGCCCTCAGCAAGTTCTGAGAGCTCGAAGTCCTAACCACTGGACCACCAGGGAAATTCCATCCTTCCTGTATTTTTTAAATATTTAAAGAAGTTTGAATATGGCCTGGGTATTTGATGACATTAAGGAACTCTTGCTAATTTTGTTAGGTGATAATCACATTGTGGTTGTATACATTTTTTTAAAGTTCTTATCTGACAGGTGAGATGAATATGATGTCTGGGATTTATTTTAGATTATCCCAGAAAAGGGCAAAAAAGTAAGGATGATGGATGAAATAAGACTGGGACAATATTGAGAACTGTTAAAGTCGAATGATGGTATATGGGGGTAGTTTTAGTCTAGTCTCACTATCTTCATATATGTTCAAAATTTTTCACGATAAAAGTTTTAAAGGGTAGGATCTTTTGTTTTCTATAGCATTTTGTCCAAGCTGTGGTTTCATTCTCATATTTAGCTTTAGAGAGAATACAGAAAAGCATCACTAAAAAATAAAAAGTATACTTTGTGCCACAGTGACTTATTCAAGTATTTGAAGGAAAATTGATCCATCAAATAACAGATTACATAAACGTAGGCAGTGCAGAGGCTTAGAACCTGCCTCCTGGTGGAAGGGAGACAGAGGAGGAAAAGCCATGCCCAGGTGAGGAGGAAAAGCCATGCCCAGGTGAGCATTCCCAGCCAAGTCATAAAAAGAGAGCCTTCAACTTCAAGTACAAGCTCCACCTGCATCTCAGTACATCATCACCACCTGTCTCTGGGAAGCAAAGGCCATGTCTAGAAAATACTCTAGCCAAAGGATACTCTTGAAGTTACTTTGAGGTTACCTGTACTTCCCAACTGGTATAACTATGTTCACCAACTTCCCTTGGCCCTCCTTGCTCCAGTTCTGCAGAATTAGCTCTTTGCAAGAATGCAAACAGTAATAATGAAAAGAACTTTTAAAAAGAAAGAAACTCAAGAGTGAAAATGGACTACTCACATAAAACCAGATGACAAATCAAAGTAACTCTGAATGTGAGGCAGACCCTCCCTGCTGGGGTCTTTTTTGTCTGAAAAGGTGAAGGGGCAGTGAGGAGTTTCTACTTTTAGATTTTATGTTTCCTCCTTAAAGTGGTTCTGATCTTTACTTACTTGGAAAATATGAAATCTACCTGATATCTAAGTAGACTCCACCAAGCCCAAAATACCTCCCAGCTCTAAAGCATCATCTGTAACAAAGAAAACCCTCACATCCTTGGGTTCCCCCATCCCCCACACCGGAACTACCACCACCACCACCACCACCACCTCCATCATTCAACACACATATTCAAACCATTAGTGGTAACAAATTTCCTCCCTTATTTGCTGATCCAAGCAGACTGAAGATGTCCTCCTCACTCTGACTTACTTTTCCCCTCATTTTCTCTGGATCATCTCTGCATTCTTTTTTTTCCCCTGATAAAAAAGTAGTTCATCCACATTATGGAACATTTGAAAAGTACTGAACCATCTAAATGATCTAAAGGAGAAAAGCAACTACCACCTAAAACCAAAAGCTGCAAGAAATTAGTGTACCTTTTCCTGTTTCGTTTTTTCAGTGTGCTTTTTTTTTTTTCAAATCTAATATCATACTTTATATTCAGCTGGGCATTTTGCTTTTTATTTAACATTTACATCGTTAATATTTCTTATGTTAAGATTCTTCAAACATAATTTTAATGACTGTCATACTTCATTATACAACTGTAGCATTATTTATTTAAGCAATTGACTATTATTTAAATTACTTCTAATTTTTACTGTAGTAACACTGAGTGAACATTTAAAAATAAATTTGTACAAATATACAATTATTTCTTTAGTATAAATAGATATGAGCACAATTACTAGAATAAGAAAGATGAAAAACTTGGATCAATTTGTACCCTACAGTTGTATATGAATATGTTCATTTCATCACACAACCATCACTGGGGGTAACAGTTGCCAGTTAGATCTGTTTTCATTTGCATTTCATTTATGGCTAGTGAAAATTAATATTCATCTTTTATTGACCACACATTTTTCTCCTTTCATAAGTCACTTACTTTGCCTACTTTTCTAGTAAGGTAGCCATCATTTCTTAAATGATGATTTTTAAAAATCTTTTTGAGATTAAGGATATTAATCCTTTCTTGTTTAAATACATATATAGCAATTTTTCCTTATATGTTTTTGTGTCCATGAATTCTGAGAACTTCCCAAACTCCTGGTACTCCCCCATCATTGAGCAACCACTAAATAGAATGTGAAATAGTAGGTCCTCTGATTGTGGAAAGAAACTTAGCACGATTAGATACCTGAAAGGTCATCTAGTTCAACCCACTCATTTTCCCATGAGGAAACCAAGGCCCTGAGACAAGTGGTTCAGTTACTGGAGGCTGACTTGAAGCCCAGAAACCGAATCACTGAGTCAGCACTCTTTCCATCTACACTGTACTTTTCCAAATATGTATATCTACATTTTATATCCCATACTTAATTTCAATCTTAAAATGTAAACCCATATAGATAGATCAATAATTCAAATAGGTGGCTTTTTACTCAAAAGATAACTGCCAGTTTTAATATAAAACTCATTTTCAAACAGATGTTCTCTTCCTCATCAACTTTCTTTGAGAGACTGATCATCTCTCTTCCGGGGCAATAATTAAGGCTTCCAGCATCTTCTAGAATTAGGGTAAACCCTTAATTTACAGATTGTTCAAACTATAAAAGAAGGTATTCTGTCTTGGAAATTTATCCCAGAGCTCTGCATGGAATGAGGTGACTTAGTTTCAGTTTCAAAGTATAAAATGGGTAATATTACATCATTTGCACAGAGCCTGGGTTGTGGAGTCCAGATCTTGGTTAGATTTTCATCTTCATTGCTGACTAATAGTAACCTCCCGCATGTCACATAACCAGAACTGTAAGATGTGGATAATAGTGCAGAGTTCGAAGGATTTTTTAAGGCAATTAAAAAATTCTATCTCCCATGCCTAGCGGCACACCTGACTATTAGGTAAATAAATGTGAAGTGAAAGTTACTCAGTCGTGTCTGACTCTTTGTGACCCCATGGATTATACAGTCCATGGAATTCTCCAGGCCAGAAAACAGGAGTGGGTAGCCATTCCTTTCTCCACGGGATCTTCCCAACCAAGGGATCAAACTCAGGTCTCCCAAATTGCAGGCGGATTCTTTACTAGCTGAGCCACCAAGGAAGCCCAAGAACACTGGAGTGGGTAGCTTATCCCTTCTCCAGTAGATCTTCTTGATCCAGGAATCGAACCAGGGTCTCCTGCATTGCCGGCAGATTCTTTACCAACTGAGCTACTAGGGAAGCCATTAGGTGAATAAGGATAACAATAATCTCATGGTATTTAGCATTGGTCAGATACTGTTTGAAGTACTTTATGAAAATTAACTCATTCATCATCACAATAATATTATGTGTAAGGTACCACTGTGGTTATTTTACAGCTGGGGAAACTAAAGCACAGAGAAGTAAGGTAATTTGCCCAAGAGAACAAGCTAGTGAGGAGGGCTTGCCTCCAAGTCCATTCATAGAGCCATCTCTACCTCCCCTCCCTCTGTCTCTCATTTGGGGCAAGTCTGTCTTTGCCATCTTGATGAAACTAAGCAATCTGCTATGACCTGACGTTGGTGTGCCCCTAAAATTCAGATTGAATTAATTGACACCTAACCCCCATGATGATAGTAATACGAGGTAGGGACTTTGGGAGGTGACTAGGCCATGTGAGTGGAACCCTCATCAATGGAATTACTGTCATTATTAAAGAACCCCAGAGAGCTCATTTGTCCCTTCCATCATATGAGGACACACTGAGAAGGCACCGTCTAAGAATCAGGAAGCAAGCCCTCATTAGACATCATATTCACGAGAGACATCATCTTAGACTGTTCAACCTGTGAAAAATAAATTTCTCTTGTTTACAAACTGCATAGTCTGTGGCATTTTGTTATAGCAGTTCAAACAGACTAAGATACAATCCTAAAATAAAAGCAGGAGGTGAGGTGGTAGACTCAGAAAGATATTTTTCAGCTGGTGGGTGATTTCTTTCTTACTACGGGCCTGGTTTCTAACAACATATGAAAGATTTCTCCCTTAAGCAGTCACTTTCACACACCACTGGAAGATGTACGGAAGAACACCATCTTTGTAGAAGGCAATTTGACAGAATCCAGCAGCACATTTATTGTTTTTGACACTTGGAGCTGATCATTTTTTAACCTCTTTCATCTACATGGCAAAATTCGTTTCAAAATAATGTATTAGAGTCAGGAACAATCATTTTTTTCCTGATTCATTCTTTAACTTTAAAATAAACAAGTAACAGTTTATAACAAAGATAAATTTCAATTTTTAAAGTATTATCAAGTGCAGTAAAATATTTTGTGTATGAACTAAAACTTGTAATTATCAATCAGAAATATTATACTCTGCAATTTGTGCTCTATCACTGTTTAAATCTAAACACAAAACTCTAAAAAGTCACAGAGAATAGCAGAATTAAAGTTAATCAAGTTCTGTTTCATATTCATATTCATCATTGTGCTATCATTCTTTAGTTCTCATCTACTGTTTAGGAGTTAGGAATACACAGTGCCACAGGCAACCACAATATATCCTTGAAGTCAGATCTAATGGAATCCATACACTCCCCTAAGCACTAACTCTGTCACTGCCAGTAGCTATCAAAATTTTAAATGCATATACCTTTTAACCCAACAATTCCAGTTCTTTAAATGCATTGTTTTGTTGTGCCTATACAAGTAGTGAAGATATATGTGCAAGAATTTTATTGCAGCATTATTCACAATAGCAAAAAAAAGAAAAAAAAAAGAACTGAAAATAACTAAAATTTCCATCATAAGTCAGTGGTTAAATTAATCCTGCCATATCCATTCGATGAAATCCAATACAGCATTAAAAAGAATTAGGATAGGAGTGGGGGTGAAACAGGTGAAGGGGATTAAGAGGTGCAAACCTCGAGTTATAAAACAAATCACAGGAATGTGATACTAAGTAGAACAATGGTCAACAATATCGTAATATGGTCAACTTTATATGGGGACAGATGGTTACCAGACTTGACTCATGGTGGGGATCACTTCACAATGTATGCAAATATCAAATCACTATGTAGTACACTTGAAATTAACATAATATTGTGCTGCTGCTGCTAAGTCGCTTCAGTCGTGTCCGACTCTGTGCGACCCCATAGATGGCACCCCACCAGGCTCCCCTGTCCCTGGGATTCTCCAGGCAGGAACACTGGAGTGGGTTGCCATTTCCTTCTCCAATGCATGAAGGTGAAAAGTGAAAGTGAAGTCGCTCAGTCGTGTCCGACTCTTCGCGACCCCATGGACTGTAGCCTACCAGGCTCCTCCGTCCATGGGATTTTCCAGGCGAGTGTACTGGAGTCGGGTGCCACTGCCTTCTCCCAACATAATATTGTACTTCAACTATATTTTGATTTTAAACAAGAATTAGGTTTTCCTTGTATGTACTGCACAAGAAGAATACCCATGAGATATTAGTAACTTTAAAAAAAGCAGTTGAACAATTCATTAAAGAATCTCATTTATATAGAAAAAGAAATCTACAAGTCTGGTCTGAAGCCCCTGAGTGTCCAGAATGGCCAGAACGGCATTAGGATAGGAGTAGGGGTGAAAGAGGTGAAGCGGATTAAGAGGCACAAACCTCTTAAAAGGTACCATGGGTACAACGGGTCTATGCAGAGGAAAAGTATCTGTGCAGTGGTGGACACAATGAGGCTTACTATGAATTCCAGTCATCCAATACATGTCCCTCTACAGATAAACTGTACTAAGGGCACAGCAGTTACTCCCTGGTGGTAGTTTAGTCACTAAGTCATGTCCGACTCTTGCGACCCCATGGACAGAGGAGCCTGGCAGGCTACAGTCCTTAGGATTCTCCAGGCAAGAATACTGGAGTGGGTTTCCATTTCCTTCTCCAAGGGATCTTCCCAAGTAATCGAACCCAGGTCTCCTGCATTGTAGGCAGATTCTTTACCAACTGAGCTACAAGGAAAGCCCAGTTACTCCCTAAATTGGCTAAAGGAGAAGAGGAACAAAGAGGAATAACCTAAGAACACAGGTTTGTACAGCCTGTCTTAGGTTTTTTAAAATCCCCTTTTGGGATATCGATGTTTATACTTCCCATACTGATTATATTGCAGCTATAATACACAACAGTGGGATTAACTGTCTCCTTAGATGCTCAACTTCTGATGGAGGTCTCACAGAATCTGGGAGAAACAACTTCCTAATTAATGAACCTGAAACTATCAAGATAGTCCAGAGCAAAATTATTCTTTTAACTGTTTATTGCTTATGCATATATAATGTTCTATTAAGTTCCAAATCCATAGAAGTCTGAAAACAGATGACAGGATATCTGACTTTAATTGCCTTTAAATTAGGAATTCTTTTAAGGAGCTTAATGGGGACAGAAGATAATAAAGAAAATGTTAATATAGTTTAGCTTAGGCCTAGAGGTTTTTTGTTTTTGAAAAAAGTTTTTTCCTATTTTGTTAATGACTCTGACCCTCACTTCTTTGTTAAGGTTTTCTCTATAGAAGAAATGAATTCTTAGGAAGAAGTAATGAGATGGCCATGGAAAGGTAGCCAGTATGGCTGTTCTTCATCATAATAAGGCCCCATATAACTGAGATCTTAGAGAAAAAAATTCTAAATTAGAGAGAAAAGAAGCAACCTTCTGCATACAAATGATCTCATGCACAGCTTCCTCCCAGAAAAAAAATTAAAGTTTAAATGGACAAATGCCATAATAAATGCAAAATGCCAAGAGAATGCTGAGGCCAGAGTGCTTAAATCTTCCAGGATGGTGGGGGTGGAAGAGGCAGAAAGGAGTGACATTTGAGATAGGTCTTGCAGAATGGGGGAGAAAATGGGATTGGTGGACAGCATCCAGAGAGAAGTGGCCAGTGTCCAGGTGTGCACAGAAGGGTTTGTGTAACTGGAGGGCAGAAAGTCAGCTTTTGAGACTGAAGCACAGGAGGGAGACCATTTTTAAAGGGACACTGAAGCCAATTTGTAAATGGCTCATTTCTGCATGGCAAGTATAAAATAACCTCCTTCCACCATCTCTCATTACCTTTCTTCTCTTCCTCAGCCCCACTTCACCAAGCCATTGCTGCCTCCGGATTGTGTAACAGCCCCCAACTCTCCCTACCTTTTCTGACTTCCCTTGTGGCTCAGTTGGTAAAGAATCTGCCTGAAATGTGGGAGACCTGGGTTTGAATCCTAGGTTGGGAAGATCCCCTGGAGAAAGGAAAGGCTACCCATTCCAGTATTTTGGCCTGGAAAATTCCATGGACTGTAAAGTCCAAGGGGTCGCAAAGAGTCAGACACAACTGAACAACTTTTACTTTCACTTTCAATCTTAAGTGTGCTACTCTGGTCTCCTGAAATACCTTCTTCCCTGCTCTGACTCTTCCTGGTAAAATTCTGCCTGTCCCAGAGCCCAGCTCAGATGCCACCTCCTCTGGGAGGCCTTCCTGAAACTCCTCACAGGCATTATTTTTCTCCCTTATTTGAGCTCACGTGTAATCTTTGAGTGTAATCTTATGTTTACCTTTTGAATACTTAATACATGTCTACTGTAAAATTCAAAGAGGACAAAAGTGAAAAATACATCTCCCTCCTCTGCCTGCCCTCCAGGGCCTCAGGCCATTTTCCCAGAGACAACTACTATATGAAGTTTTTTATGCATTTTCTCAAAGCTATTACATTATGACATGTATTCACAAACATACATGTATGAATGAATATGTGTAATTATGACATACATTTGCTCTTTTTTTTAATATACAAACTATAGCATACTATTCTTTACTCCCTGGTGCTTTTCTCAATTAATTTTTTCTTTATCAGCAGATTTTCAGGCAATACCTCAAAGATATGGTGGATTTGGATTCTAGACCACCACAGTAAGCAAATATTGCAATAAAGTGAGTCATATGAATTTTTTGGTTTCCCATTGCATATTAAAGTTACACTTCAGTTCAGTTCAGTTCAGTCACTCAGTATGTCCAACTCTTTGCAACCCCATGAATTGCATAACGCCAGGCCTCCCTGTCCATCACCAACTCCCAGAGTTCACTCAAACTCATACTGTAAGTCTGTTAAGTGTGCAATAGCATTATGTCTAAAAGCAATGCACATGCCTTAACCAAAAAATAATTTATTGCTAAAAGATGCTAACCATCATCTGAGCCCTCATCAAGTCATAAACTTTCTATTGATGGAGAGTCTTCCCTCATTGTTGATGGCTGCTGAGTGATTGGGGTGGTAGTTGCTGAAGGTGGGGGCAGCTGTGGCAGTTTCTTAAAATAAGACAAAAATGAATTCTGCCACATGGATGGGCTTTTCCTTTCATGAACAATCTCTTTGTACCATGCAATGCTGTTTTACCTACAGTAGAACTTCTCTCAAAGTTGGAATCAATGCTTTTAAACCCTGCTGTTGCTTTGAGAGCAAATGTTAGTAGAGAAGAGCATGGAGGGGCAGATGTTTCAACCTTCCTGCCTCTGATACCCTTTCTCGACTTTTCTTCTCACCTGTCTTTGACTGTCTTTCCTTTTCCACCTCCTACCTTGACACAGAGGCTTGCATGCTCAATTATATCCAACTCTTTTGTGACCCCATGGACTATATATAGCCCACCAGGCTCCTCTGTCCATGGAATTTTCCGGGCAAGACTACTGGAGTGGGCTGCTGCTTCCTTCTTCATGGGATCTTCCTGACTCAGTGATCGACCCTGCGTCTCCTGAGTCTCCTGAACCGGCAGGCAGATTCTTTGGGAAACCACCCGTGATGCAGAGGCATGGGCACTAAAAAGCCTTCAGCCCTGGCACATTTGCCAAACAAAGCATGGGGGGCCCTGACAGGTGTCTGATTTCAAGACAGTGTTCAGTTGCTCCCATCTTAGCAGTACACAAGATAGAAAGAGAATTTGCACTTCTTTTCCTGGGAACATGTACCAGTCCAATTTAGTGTCCTCTGGCCTAACTTGTGACAGAAAGAACATGTTAACATTTTGCACTCTAAACAGTTTTCAGAGACTGATTGGAGAAAATGCCCAGCCCATTTATAGACCACGGCAGCAGAACAACTAGGTAGGCAAGGTGTCAGAAAGGCTCAAAGGGGAATGTCACTTAGACCCCACAAAATCCCTCAGTTCTCTAAGGCCTCCTCACGGCTTTTCTTAGCACAAAAAGCAGCCATTGGCCACGTCACTCATTTGCCTCCCAAATCTCCACACTGAGAAGTTCCCAGGCCCTGTAAAAGTGGTCCCTACAACAGTAAAATGATCAGGTCCTAGCAGGGAGTAGGACTGGGTAACCATCCTCTCTTGGCATGATAACTCGTGGCTCTCTCTAGATTATCCAGAGTGCCTACCTGGAGTTTGGTGTTCATCCTTTAGGCCAACTCTCCCACCTCCACACAGGTATTATCAACATGCATGTGAGGAGGCCTCATCCCAAATCTGTTTCTAATAGCAAGGACTTCCAGAAAATACTCCCTGTAGAATGGACTTGCCATTTCTACTCATTTTCGCCCTCATTTGTTTTAACTTCTTAGATACAAGACAACTTGCCACAAAGGATAACTTTTCAAAGGAGGAATACACACGTTTTTAATATTGAATTCCTTAAAATTTTAGAAAAATTTGTATATGACAACACTGATACATGAAAAAAAAAAGCAAGTTCAAAACAGTGTATACAACATGATACTGATTTTTCAGTAAAATTAGAGAAAGGAATAAGAAGCTAAATCCACGTTAGTGATGTGATTGGTACAATCACAGATTTTTGTGTGCTTATCTATGTTTTCCAAATTTCCTTTTAAAACATATACTGCTTCCAAGGACTTTCCAGGTAGTCTAGTGGTTAAAACTCTGAACTTCCATTGCAGGGGATGCGGGACTGATCCTTGGTCAGGGAACTAAGATCCTACATGCCACATGGCATAGTAAAAAAAAACAAAAGAACATATATACTTCTTCTATAACAAGAGGGAGTTTGTAAAAGTAACTCATGACTCTGTAAAAGAAAATATAAATGCATCTTGCAAATATAAATGCACCTTCCTGGATAGAAATAGCATTTGCTAGTATCACCAGATACTGTAGTCACTTTCAAGAAAGTATGACACAGGAGACCCAGATCCTGGGTCAGAATCAGACTAATGAAATGACCTGGACCAGTCCAGGACCTCCCCCAACCCCCCACCACAGTCACCTCATCTGCCAGATGAGCAGGTCTCACTGAGTCTGTAAGTTTCTTTCTTACTCAGTCTGGAACTCCTCATCCCTCTTTCAGATACCACTCAAGTGAAAACAAAGCAAGCAAACAATCACACACTTTGGAATATTCCAGTGAAGTGTGGATTGTGCCCAGACTGCCTTGCTGAACATGGTAGAAAAATCTCTCAGCGGGGGGACTCAGATTCTAGGGAAAGAGGCTTTTTGTGTAATAGAGATGATTACCACTGTTAGGATTTTCAGGAATGTATTTCCTTTTGTTACTGAGTATCAGAAAGGTCAAGAGCATGCTTTAGCCTAAGGCTCACTTCATCTCTATGGTCTTGTGAAAGTGAAAGTGAAGTCTCTCAGTAGTGTCTGACTCTTTGTGACCCTATGGACTGTAGCCTACCAGGCTCTTCCATCCGTGGGATTTTCTAGACAAGATTACTGGAGTGGGTTGCCATTTCCTTCTCCAGGGGATCTTTCCGACCCAGGGATCAAACCCAGGTCTTCTGGAGGCAGGCAGATGCTTTACTGTCTGAACCACCAGGGAAGAACATGGTCTTGTGAAAGGATCCTGAAAGAGGAAGTCTGTTAGCTATGATTCTCTGTCCTTTGACAATGCATGGAAGGTCACTGCCACAGTACAGTTCTCAGACTTGCTTGTTTTGTACATTTCCATGGGTCACCAACTCTTTTTTCTGGTCAATATCTCTTTGTATAAATCCATCTTCTCAGAAGATGACTGTCTAGTCATCTAGACTAGGCTACCCAAGTCTTGCCTTAATGATACAAGCCTACCTGAAATTACTTACAAGAGACAATAGTAAGTTTCCAAAAGAAACCCCAGGATATCAGCATTAGCCAATGTCTCAAATTCATAATTCCAAAGTGAACTGAAATGCAACAGAGGGTAATCCCCTAAATTCATTCCATCTTCCTCTAACCACCTCTTCACTTGTACATTATGTCTGTATCTTACAACACTCACATATCTCATGCAGACATCCATCAGAACACTTCTTTGGGGTTTATTATACCCAAAGTGCTTACCTTGTAAGATTAAATTCACAAACCTCCTCATGAACTCTTCAGTATTCCATTTCCTATGAAGCTGGACTAGCCCAGTGCACGTATGCGTGTATGTGTGCAATCAGGAACTAGAGTGAGGCTCGTGCTTGCTATTTGTTTAAAACTTTTTGTTGCACCAATCAGCTTGTGGGATTTTAGTTCCCCAACCAAGGACTGAACCCCAGCCCTTGGCAGTGAGAGCACGTGTCCTAATCACTGGTCTGCAAGGGAATTCCCCACACTTGTTATTTTTCTAAAGTCAAGTCCCAGGAAACTCGACTACCACACAGTTAACAATCAGTAGGTAATTTCTTTTTTTTCTTTTTGCATCATGGGGCACAGAAAGAGACAGAGGACTTCCTTTCTGTGCCACATGCAAGATCTGTTATCCCATCTTCTCCTTTTAATGATATTCTCCAGGCTGAATTCCAGTGTCTTTTCAACTATGAGTCATCACTGCTTCTCATGCATAGAACTGTTCCGTTCTGGGCTTCTCATTTTTAAGGAGGACAGTAATTCAGAAGCATGTTGTAAGATCTCCCCAGCACAATTCTCCATCTGGGATCATCCAGAGGCCCAGCTTAGTGAGCCACAAGGAGATGGCAAAGGAAGCAGCTTCCCAGTCTATCAGTAGTAGCTGCCATCCTGATGATAAGGATCCCTTGCAAGAAAGTCTGACATATGGGCTTCCCAATCAGCTGGTACAGCAGGCACAGTCTGTGCCCTTCAGGGGACAGCCTTACCAGAAGGTACCGCCTCCACAGGGGACATCTGGGTGATGGGAATTCCCCTCCCTGCTGCACATCCTCCCACCATTGAAACAGCCCTTTCTCCAGAGGTTCAGGCTTCGTTGGAATGCAAATATCCTTGGCAGGTAAAGGCTTTTTTTTGCAGTTTTCATATTTATAAGAATGTGTTCAAGTCTTATTCTATCGTCAAAGCCACTTTTGGTTGGAGGAGGAGAAATTTTCACAAAAAAGCAAAAACTCTATACAAAGAGAGGTAAGACACTGGAAGATATCTTGTATTGGTCATTAATCCCATTCTCTGGGTCATTCCCTTCTACATCCAGGCGCTTCCTAAACTGGAATAGCCCTGGTGGCCTACCAGTCTCCGGTATTGTCTGCAGACTGATAATCTGAAGTGTCATTGATCTCAGTTCTCAATAACACCATTCATGTGCTCATTCCTCCAATATGTACTGCACTCTAACTACGTGCTGGACATTGTACTAAATGCTGCATGGGGAATAGAGAAAGCTGAGGAATTCTAATTCATCTCAAAATCAAGCGTCCAATCTGTAGATAAGGATCACTGGGTTTATAATACTGATCTGTATTATCAGTTCAGTTCAGTCGCTCAGTCGTGTCCAACTCTTTGAGACCCCATGAATCGCAGCACACCAGGCCTCCCTGCCCATCACCAACTCCCAGAGTTTACTCAAACTCATGTCCATCGAGTCAGTGATGCTATCCAGCCATCTCATCCTCTGTTGTCCCCTTCTCCTCCTGCTACCAATCCTTCCCAGCATCAGGGTCTTTTCCAATGAGTCAACTTTTCACATGAGATGGCCAAAGTACTGGAGTTTCAGTATAATATAATACTGACTACAATATTAAAGAAACACTTGGTGTTTATTCACTGCACTTGCCCCAGAGTGATGTGATACACCATTAGCCCTAGAAAGTATCATTATTCTCAATTTACGATTAAAATTTTTTTTTCCTTTGGTCATGCCACGTAGGATCTGAATTCCCCAACTAGGGATTGAACCCAGAGCCACAGCAGTGAAGCACCAAGTCCTAACCACTGCACCACCAGGGAATTCCCTCAGTTTACAGATAAACTGATCAATGTCCAGGAGGTAAAGTCAGAGATCCCCAAATGTGAGCATCCTCAGAATTAGAGGTTGTTTAAAATGTTTTCCTGGGCACCTCATGGGGACATTCACATTCAATAGGTCTGGGAAGAACCAGAGAGGCTATTTTCAAAGTACAAGGATGACTCAGAAGCAGTCAAATTGGAGAAACACGGTTACGCAGCTAAGTATAGCATTCCCATACAGCTTTTCATTTTACCTTCATCATCTGGAAAATAGAATTATTATATTAATATCCCCAGTTTACATGTGAAGCAGCTTTGGCTCACACATACACACACACACAAAATTGTCCCCGCCAAAACAAAACCCTAGTCTAGAGGTGAAAGCTCTAATCAGGAGTCAGGATATTTGGGTTCAATTTCACCTCTGTCATTGGCCTTGTAACCAGAAGTACCCACTCACCTCTAGGTGCTTCTTTCACTGAGTATAAGATAGGAGGGTTTCATTCCAGCTTGAAATGTTATGAAATGTAGATACTACTCCTATTCCAACTCCTTAAGTAGATACCTTTTAAATAATACCTTTTAAGTAATACCTTTTAAATAAGTATACCTAAGTGACTATTTCTCTTCAGGGGAATGCTGAGGGAAACTCAGTAAAACAAAGATATATTGCCCCTGAAGCATCAGGTGGATAAACCAAGCCATCCACAGTTCTATTTATTGATTGCCATGGTGCCTGAGGCAAGCACCTTCATATCTGACCTCGTTTTATCCTCATGACAGTCCCACAAGGAAAATTTTACAAATGTGATGACTGAGAGCCAGAGAAATTAAATAACTTGACCCTGGTCAACTCCAACACCCTGAGCTTTACACCCTGCCTCCACACCTCCAATTCTCTCAAACAGAGAAGATCAGGAAATGGAAGGCAGAATCGAGCTAGTGAACTGTTTCCAGCTCCTAAATCTGGCCTTTAGGCTTGTATCTTATAAGTGAATTCCAACGATGTTGGTTATTTATGTTAAAACACAAATAGTATACAGTGGGTTTTAGAACTGCAAAGAAAACCATGTCCAGCTACTTACTGGCTCTCATCTATTGATGTTTGTCACTTTTAGCTATTATAACCAGCTTTTACCAACTGCTTTCTAGATGCATAGCACTACAGTGGACATTGTGAGAGACTCCCTGCTCTCCTGGAATTTAGCCCATTGTGAAGACAAGATATAGATGCTCGAGTCAGGTAAGTAACATTTAAAGACATTATGTGTGTGTGTGCTAGGCCACTTCAGTTGTGTCTGACTCTTTGCAACCTCATGGACTGTAGCCCACCAGGCGCCTCTCTCCATGGGATTCTCTAGGCAAGTGTTGCCATTTCCTTCTCCAGGGGATCTTCCCAATCCAGAATCAGAACCTGAGTCTCTTATGCCTCCTGCATTGGCAGGCGAGTTCTTTACCACTACACTTAATTACTTAATTGGGGCTTCCCAGGTGGCACAGTGCTTAAGAATTCTCCTGCCAGTGTAGGAGATGTAATACACAGTTTCGATCCCTGGGTCAAGAAGATCCACTGCAGTAGGAAATGGCAACCTGCTCCAGTATTCTTGCCTGGAAAATTCCATGGACAGCGGAGCCTAGTAGGCTATAGTCCATGGGGCCACAAGAGTTGGACAGGACTGAGCACACATATGCACGCATGCACGTGCGCACGCACACACACACACAATTAATTAAGTACACCAAAGAGTGAAACAGATCATAAACACTATAGGATTTTAAAAGAATAGGAATTATTTAAAAAAAAAAAAGGAAGGGGAAAAAAGAAAAAAGGATGGAAATGTGCATGGGCTGGGGGCATTGTAAACAACATGCAAAAGGAAAGGATATATATATATGGTCGTGGTGGTTGGTGGTTTAGTCGCTAAGTCGTGTTGGACTCTTGTGATCCAGAGTACTGTAGCCTGCCAGGCTCCCCTGTCCATGGGATTCTCCAGGCAAGAATACCTGAGAGGGTTGCCATTTCCTTCTCCAGGAGATCTTCTCAACCCAGGAATTGAACCTGGGCCTCCTGCATTGTAGGCAGATGACTTACCAACTGAGCTATGAGGGAAGCCCATATATATATATATACATACACATACATATATGAGGCTTGCGACCTCATGGACTGTAGCCCACCAGGCTCCTCTCTCCATGGGATTCTCTAGGCAAGTGTTGCTACTTCCTTCTCATTATGGGTGATTCATGTTGTTGTATGGCAAAAGCCAACACGACATTGTAAAGCAATTACCCTCCAATTTTTAACTCTTTTAATTAAAAAAATAAAGAACTTGCAAGAAAGCAGGACTTACACTAGGTTTTGAGGAGAAGGATTAAAAAGGTTGGAGATGAAGGAAAAGGTCTTCTAGGCAAATGGAACTGCCTAAGGACTCCCAGGGGAAGTGACTTAGACTAGAGTCTCAAGGGGAAAGGATTTGGAAGGGTAACAAGAAAGGGACTGGCCTGTGCAAAAGCACAGAGGACTGAGAGCAAAGATGTGCTTAAGAACAAAGTGGATCAGCATGCCTGGACCCTAGACCAGAGCTGAGAAAATGATAGGAAAAGAGAATGAGATGGTAGACCTTATGCCTGTAAGAAACTGAAAGCTACTGAAGGCTTTTGGGTGGGGAAATAAGTTCAAATTAATGCCTAGGGTGATTGGTCCAGCTTTAAAACAAGTAAAATGGTTTTTTCCACTCAACATACAATATATATATATGGGGGGGGGTCTATACAAAGATGAATACAACACAGTTCCCATTCTTAGGAAACTGCCAATCCAGTGAGAGAAGATCACCAATTACAAGATAATGTAAGTTGTTTCTTAATTCAATTTATGACATTATCTGCGGCAGGCATTGTTAGTTTTCTACTCAATATCCGAGCCTCTCTTTGTCGTTAATAATAGAATCCAGGACTTCCCTGGTGGCCCAATGGCTAAGACTCCATACTCCCAGTGCAAGGGGCCCGGGTTCAATCTCTAGTTAGGAAATTAGGCTCCATATGCTACAACTAAAGACCCCACATACCACAAGGAAGATCAAAGAACCTGCGTGTCGGAACTAAGACCTGGTGCAGCCAAATATATCAATAATATTTCCTTAAAAATAGAATTCAATTTTGTTGCAAGACAATGTGCAAGACCTTAGGCAATGGACCATGCTTGGCCTAAGCCACCATTTCTCAACCTTTTTTTCATTATCATTTGCCTCAAAGCATTTTTAGACACTTTTTTCCTAATCATGTCACTTACTAAAATTTAATATCATAAATGTACTCTATGTATTGCATGCATATCTGTGCTTTATATATAAAAAGAGTAATATCTTTTTTCTGCCCCTCCTCCTCACCAATAAACAATTCTCCCCCATAGGAGTTATCATCATCATCATCCCATCTACCCTCACACCATCCCTACCCATAACTCCTCCTACTACCTTCCTCACATGCCTCCCTGTTGGAAATGCATAGCCTAAGACAATTACGTAACAATTCTACTTCCTGTTTCCTCACCTTTCTCACAACTTGGCTGGGCAAGTAACCCAATCCTAGCAATGACAAGATAGTTGATATCTGTTTAGAAGATCTCTGGGAAAACTCTTGTTGTCCTAGAAAATGCAACAGCCACTGCCAGATCAGCCTACTTTTTACCTTCACCCAGCTCTATGAGTTAATGGAGGCACAAGCCTGGAAGCTGCGGGAGCCATCTTGCAGCTATGATGACACACAGGAAAACTGCAGAGGCACTATCACTGAGCCACTGAACCAGGGGCAGGAACACAGACCTCCAGACTTCTGGCTATGAGGGAGAAATGAATCCAGATTTTTTGAAAGCTATTGTCAGGTATCGTGCAACTTGCAGCTGAAAGCCCTGCTAACTGATATGTTGTGTGTCTCGTGAACCATAACTTGTCTAACATAACCATGAATTACTGTTAAACCAAAGCCAGAGAGAAGCACAAACAAAAGCAAACAAAAATGTGATCAGAAATATTATGCAGTCAAACAAATTTCATTCATGTTTTAAAGGAAAATGCTTTCCTTCACTTATCAACTTTTCAAATAAATGTTAAAGCATTTGAAATAATATTTAGCATTTGAAACTAATAACTTTAAGATATTTGTTACTGTGCAGAAAAATGGTCATGAAAGACTACAAGATAATTTTGCTACTTTATAGCAAATGATTTGCCTAGTAGGTATCTTTCAAAATATTTGAAAGTCAATTATTTCTAAATTAAATATTTAAGATACATAAGGAATATATGTTTCTTAAAGGATCTCTCTGGGAATCTTTTCCCATGTTAAAAAATTTTTAGATAAACATCTATATTCATCATTTGAATATCATGTATTTTACTTAAATTCTGATACTAGTTAAAGCTAATTCTCTTATTTTAAAAACATAAACCTATTTAATAACTCCAACATCTCTCATAAAAGTGATTTTCAAGGTTCAAGATAAAAGAAACTTGAAATCCCTTTAAAGCTAAAGATCATTTAAATCTTAAAAGATAAAATTTAATTATAGGCTTAGGACTATCAAGCATTACGTTTTCTTCCAGATGTCAAAATAATTCTCACATCAAAATCATTTTACTAGTTTCACTATTAACCTCACACCATAAATTGACTTTCTTTTGAAAGATTTTTTCCTTTTTATTATAAAAATAATATATGCAAATCACAGAAAATATAGGAAACATAAAAACCATATAGAATTTTATCATATACTAGATGATAACTTTTAACATACTGGTTTATCTACTTCACATTCTGAATTCATGTAAGAATATATAAGCCTTTTTAAATAAAAATACATGATTTTAAACTGATTTTTTTCTCACCTATTAAACATTCTTCAAAAAATTATTGTGTTGAAAAGCTTTGCTTTTATAGTAAAACACTTGCTGTTTTCTTAGGATCAATTCTTAGAAGCAGTCACAGGATAAGAACATTTTAAGGCTATTCCTTCAGACTGCCCAGTTACTTGCAATTTTTCTTAAAAGAATGGCCTTTCCATAGCTACCTAGAGTAATTTAAAATAATAATTTAGAACATAGCATATTACATGGTGAGTAGAAGGATCATTCAACTCTTTTTCCCTGACTGGAGATATGATTTATAAATTGTACTTTGGCCTTTATTTTATAGGAAAAGGAAAAACTTGATAATAATTTAAAAGTTCATCAAACTCTTAAGCTCTGATGAACTCGAAGCGTTCATCAAACTCTTTGAAGGCAAGTGAATTTGCTTTGTTATTTACCCTACATTTTTGTAATTACTTTGTTAAAGATCTAGTATGTAAGAATCATTAAGCACTCTCAAAATTAGCAAAAGAAACAAACAATTATAATCAGTAGGTAAAATAATGAAATACATACCTGTTGAGAAATAAAACCAGTCATGACCAAATATATAAAGGAGCACTAACACTGAAAACTCCGAACAGGGTAAATGTAGGAAAAATTTTAAATATGATCACTTCAGCCCTCCAAAGAAAAGAACAATAAATCCGAGGGAGCTTCAAGATAATATAACTTCATAAGATTGACTGGTCACAGGTCAGAAGAAAGAGTTGAACATGAGCTTAAGCTGAAAAGGCTGGTGACTTTTTTTCATGAGTGCAACTGCACAGTTTAGTTTCTAAACTGAAAACCACAAGAGTCTAGCCCCTGTTGGAAGACAAAACTTTTGTTTTTCCTTCCACATTTGTATGTGTTGGGTCTTTCCTGGATGACATATCAAATGGGTAGCCCTTGGGGAAATCCAAAACTATCGGTTTGGGTTTTCAACATTTGGTCCAAGTTTTACATAGAACTTCCCTGTCATGATGCCAAAACTGCCTATGTATTTTCATGGCTCTAGTATTTAATAGAAACATTGCCATATTCTTTATCTTGAAATCTCTTTTCCTGAGATGTAGAGAACAAAAAGGAAGAAAAGATACCTATGGGAGTCAGCAAAGTTGTTTGCCCATCATTAATTCAAGTGATCCATTTAATCATCAGCTATATTTCTCTTATGGTAAGAAGCAATGTTTAAGCGCCTTTCTATAGTTTCTGCACTTTTTGGAGGGAAAGCACTAGCATGACGGTGTTTTTAATATGTGAAAACCTAAATACTCATAAATAAAATATATACATGTATATTTAGGTTAAAAGCATATGCTACATTTGTTACAAATACGTGTTACTATTTTCTTTCTCCAAGGGACCTTCCCGACCCAGGGATCGAACCCATGTCTCCCGCAATGGCAGGCAGATTCTTTACCTCTGAGCCACAAGGGAAGCCCATTATAAAGTTAACATCATTACAGATATTTCTAATATTACCAGATAGTTTGTGTATAGGAATAGAGTGACAATATCACTTGTCATATCAACAAATGTAGGAAATTGTGGTACTGTCAACATGTAAAGTTTTTCTGCCTTTCCCCTCCTATTTCCTGTATATACGTCCAACACCCTCTTCTACTTCCTTATTACAGCCAGAGGAAGAGAGAGAGTGAGTGAATGACTATCGATATAAATTGCAGCAAGTTACAGTCCAAAGTTACTGAAGCTTGAGGAAAGTCAGGTTTTATCCCCCAAAAAAGTATACCAAAAGGGATTTCTGAACTCTTTAAGGGTATTTGCAGCAGAGGACAATGGTCTTACATTATTTAAATTTGAATCCCAATACATGGCCCTCCTTTGTTAGAAGGATTAATCACAGGCATTCTTATGCTTCTCAATCATGGTTGAGATCATTTTCAGCTCAAGATTGGAACAAAGACAGGTAGAATTTTTTGTGGCAACTGAGAAAAAGCTTCATGATAAGATATGTGTATCTATTTTTATTTTTATTTTTAGTGCTCAAGAAGGAGGCAGCTAGAATAGCACTAGGGAAAACAAAGGAAAAGTAGGGATTCTACTTTTCAAAGGAACCTCTGAAAAGAAAGGGAAAGTATGGAGTAAAAGACAAATGTCAGTCAGTTTCCCACATCAGCAATTAGGTTGCTAGGCAGAATGCTGAAGCAGGGGAAGCAATCTGCAGGAGAAAAGGGGAAGAAGAGTTTGCCTTTGGAGCACATGGGATATTTCTGTTTTCTGAGCTGTAACTGAGAATTCTATGATGCAATATTATTTAAATGCATTAAATGTATTAGGGCCTTCCCAGGTAGCTCAGTAGGTTAAAAAATTCCACCTGCAATGCAGGAGAGGCAGGAGACTTGGGTTCAATCTCTCGGTAGGGAAGATTCCCTGGAGGAGGGCATGGCAACCCACTCCAGTATTCTTGCCTAGAGAATCCTATGGACAGGGAAGCCTGGCAGGCTACAGTCCATAGAGTCACAAAGAGTCACACACAACTGAAGCGACTGACCAGGCACACATGCAAAAGTATTAAATTAAAATACACTTAATGAGGATTTCCCTGGCAGTACAGTGGCTAAGACTCTATGCTCCCAATGCAGAGGGCATGGCTTCAATCCCTAGTCAGGGAACTTGTATCCTGCACACTATGGGCATGACCAAAAATAATAATAATAAAATACACAGAATACATCAAACAACACATTGAATACACTGAGTTGAAATTGGCAGGAGCTGCAGTCATGGGTTTACAATAATTAAAATGGTTGTAGAAGGTGAAGTACACTAATTACTTAAATATATATTGGTATTTGTTACAGATTTTCCTATTCTATCTCAAAGAAAGATGTATAATCCTTACATTATGCCAAACCAAGAGAAGCCTGATTCAATATCACGATTTCACTAATTTCACAATTTGTTAAGCCAATTGTACATAGTTTTTCTCTGGAGGGTTGAAGACGGTGCAATTCCCCTCCCCATATTCTATCTCCCCCAATCTCTTAACATGACATGACAGTATGGTTTTATCACTTTCAACAGAGTTGACCAGTTTAAAGAGACGAATTTGGGGTAAATCTCCTTACCCTGCCCAAGTCCCTATCACCGTCCAAGTGGACAGTACATTAACAAAGGCATGAACTTTCAACTGAAAACACCTACTTCCCCAAATTGCATGTCAGGTACCCATTAATGGAAGATGGCTAACTGGGCTTCTGTGGTCTACAGGCTACACAGGAAAAGTACTATCTCCAAAATCAGGGCCCTAACAGATGTTCAGCTTCAGATAGGAAAACCAACATTTCACACTCTGAAGTAATCACATTACACACAAGCTAATAATGCCTTTTGCCGCTAAAAGTAGCCTGGCTGGGTATCCAGTACTCACTGAGCACCACTCGCTACACTCTGGAGTTGGCTAGATCGGTATTTACAACCTGCCTGTATTTCTTGTGCCAAGTAGGTACCACACGACAGTCAGTAAGACATTAAAGTAGGATCTTAGAGACTATTTTCCTGAATGGCTACTGATCTTGGCCTCACATAAGAGAATTAAGAATTAAGGACTTAGAACATTGGTCATATATACTCTGACAAGAACCACCTCTAGCCTCACGTTTACCCAGCTTAAGGATCCAGTGCTACAAAACTACACGTGTACCTGCCCTCTTGTCCTCTTTTTTACTATCAATTTTTCTCTCTAGCAGCTAAGTCCAATGTCAGCAATGACCAGGACTTTCACAACTTCTGCAAGGCCTCCTCTGATGTGTTGACAGTCTCTGAGGCAGGATTTCTTAATATGAGGCATCTGGACTACTGATCTTCCATAGATGCACTCTGAATGTTAGCTGCTCAGGCATGTCCAACTCTTTGTAACCCCATGGACTGTAGCCCGCCAGGCTCCTCTGTCCATGGAATTCTCCAGACAAGAATACTAGGGTGGGTTGCCATTCCCTTCTACAGGAGATCTTCCTGACCCAGGGATCAAACCCGGCTCTCCTGCATTGCAGGCAGATTCTTTACCATCTGAGCCACTGGGGATGCACTCTAGAGGATATCCCTAAATCTCCCAAAAGTGTATGACAAATATGTAGTTTCTATACATGGGCTTTTTTCTCAGGGATATGGTCTTTGGTTCTCATCAGATTCTAAAAGGAATTTATGAACATCCTGAGAGACTAGTGCCCCGATGATAGGGAATGTGAAATTTTTTTTCTAACTGAAGAATTTTCAGCATAAAGTAGAAAAAACCCAAAAATATTAAAGATGATTTGAGAGCTTATTACTGTCACTAAAGTTTTAAAGCCAGGTGAAATCAATAATCTCAGTACCAATGGCTTCTGCTACTGCAATGTCATTTACTACAATATGTTTAT
This sequence comes from Capra hircus, assembly GCF_001704415.2. Taxonomy (NCBI): domain Eukaryota; kingdom Metazoa; phylum Chordata; class Mammalia; order Artiodactyla; family Bovidae; genus Capra; species Capra hircus. Next base: position 59,803,835 of record NC_030813.1, on the reverse strand, counting down.
TTTGTGGTACATACATTGTTATTATGGCACATGTCTGATGTTATTCCTTTGAGGGCTATAGTTTTCTATAAAAAATACATTTCATCAAACATCAAGCTTTATTTACTTCTTTAATGTGATATTATTATACACTAAAGCTCAAACATTTTCTAAACACAGCAATGTGTATTCTCCTCCAGGTTTATGCTTGATGATCACTTCCCAATAATTTGAAACAGAATATTCATGGTCTTCAACTCTCCATTTGACCATTTTTCTCTGTGCTTCCTTCTTGTAGTTCCCCTGTTCATAGCTACTTTCAGTTGGTCCAAATGCCTGTAAAAGGGAATTTTATGGCATAATCTACATTCCCCTTTAGGGAGTATCACGAGTGTGGTCTCCTGTTTTTAGTTTGTTTCTATAGATTCAACACAATAGCTTGTCCCTTTGGGGCTTTCTCTGTTGTCACACCCTTTTTTGATCCTAAGCCTCAAGGTATTAGTAGGCTTGCTCCCAAACACACACACACACACACACACACACACACACACGCATGCACATTCTCTAAGCCAACCCAAACTATCACCTTTAATCTATTAGCATTCTCAAAGTACTATCTGCAGACCATTTGTTTCAGAATCTTTATGAGGCCAGAGGACTAGTTAAAAATATTCCTGCCAACCTCCAGACCAATTGGATCGTAATCCATGGAGGTAAAAGCTGCTTTTGTTAATACATCCCCCATCCATCCAGCTGAGATTAGAGAACCCATGATTTACAAGAATCATTTTCTTCCTGACTTGAGCCCTATTGTTTTGAGATCTAAATGGAACTACTTTCATATTCATCTGACTTGCCTCTGAGATCAGCATCTCTTAAGAAATCTTCTTCCCTCTCTCTTGCCTTTGACAGTAGCTTTTCTCTGGGCTCTTCCTCAATCTCCACAGGCAGCCAGTGGCTTCTCTCTTCCAGAGCTGCCCTAAGGAAACCTCCTTAGCATCCACCACTTCAGACTGCCTGGATCCTAACACCATTTACAATACCTCACCTGGGGTTCATAGTACATATTTGCATGCCAAAAGCAAGCCCCATCTGGCCCACAAAACTCCTCTTGGCCTTGCCCTTAAATATTCAGTTCAGTTCAGTCACTCAGTCGTGTCCGACTCTATGCGAACCCATGAATCGCAGCACGCCAGGCCTCCCTGTCCATCTCCAACTCCCGGAGTTCACTCAGACTCAGACTCACATCCATCGAGTCAGTGATGCCATCCAGCCATCTCAACCTCTGTCGTCCTCTTCTCCTCCCCCCAATCCTTCCCAGCATCAGAGTCTTTTCCAATGAATTAAGACTACTTAAAACCGCTTATTTACAGTCTTTCTCCGCATTTTTAAGGCACACACCACTCCTACAATACATGAACTAAAAACAAAATTCTAGTATCTCACCATTCTAACACAAATGCTTTATTTTTTTAAAGTTCACATTTCATCCTCATTCATAACAAAACCAGAATGTGACATGAAAATTGTAATCCTGATTTTCTAATTTAACACCATATCAAATATATTTTCATAACTACTGTTAATGATGACCTTTAAGACTATAAAATATTGCACAGATATTAGTGCTGCCAGATCACTTTTGGTTATTATTTAGGCTATTTTTGGATCATTCTGTCATAATAACAATACAGTGTCATAATAACAATACATAATGAATAATACAGTTCATGCATGTTACTTTTTTCCTTCTTTGAATTATTTATTTAGAATAAATTCCCAGAGGTAGAATTAATGGATCAAAGTGTATGAGCATTTGGATAGCTCTTGCCACATATTGCCAAGTTGCCAGGGTTGTATTTTATACATTTCCTAAGCAACATGCTGGTAAATGTTTATTTAATAGATTTTTCTCAAAGGAAAAGAAAAGAGGGTGGAGAGTTTGATTTATAACATTCGCCAATTTTGTGGTATAAATACCCCTATCGGGTCCAGTTTCAAGTTATGAACATGGTATCACTGAATACAGATGTTTCATAGCATCATTATATGATATATCGATATAATATATATATATCACATCATTATAATATTTCTATCACACAGATAAATTGGAGATGATAACTTCAAAAGCACAGATGACAGAAAAATATTGTAAATAATCAGGAGTAATAAGTTTTTTGAGTATTACATTTATTTTTAATATAATTTATTGAACTGGGATTTATAGAATTTAATTTTTAATAGTGATTGTTTAACAACTGGTTTGCAAATTTTCTGAAATAACACAATCAGTTCTTGTAAGCAAGTACAGGCTCCCACATATTCCTGACTATCATCTCACTAGATATTTAGCAAAAGCACACCTTTTTTTTTCATGGAAGCCATTGAAAATTCACCTGATTCCATCTGTGCCACAAGCAATAGCCATGCTTTTAAGTTAGCAAATTATGATAATGCATAATGAATAAAACATAATCCAAAAAAAAAAGAGAGAAAAGAACAGGAGGTCTATGTGAGCAAATTCATTCTGCCCACTCTCCCCCAATTTGGGTAATACTCTCTTCATCCATTCATTTTACTGGTGTTTTTCCATGGGTCACCTATTAAAAAGCACTCAATCATTTATTTACTTGAACAGTGACTGAATGGATGACTATATGTAGTTCTCATGGCACATATTTTGAGAACCATATTGATGTTACCTAACCACTGTCTTTGTTGGTTTTCTTTTCTATGAAATGGGGAAGAGGTCACTGCTGACTTCAGTTTTACAGGAAACTAATGTAGTGATTAGAATACTTCAACTTATGCTCAAAGAAGCAATCGAGCATTCCGTAATGCTTTGAAATTTTTTCCAAAGTAATTCATTAGTATTGTGTTTTACTGGAAGAGAGAAGTGGGAGAGTGATTTGGCACTATCTCATGTGAAAGCCGCATTGGAGAAGGCAATGGCAACCCACTCCAGTATTCTTGGCTGGAGAATCCCAGGGACGGGGGAGCCTGGTGGGCTGCTGTCTATGGGGTCGCCCAGAGTCGGACACGACTGAAGTGACTTAGCAGCAGCAGCAGCAGCAGCAGCAGCAGCATGTGAAAGCAAATTCCTGTCTTTGGGCTTTTCATGAGTGACACTGAATAGCCTCTACATGTCTGTAATACTTCAGGATTTTTCAAGTAGCACCCTACATTTCCAAGTTAACATGTAAATATGGTTAGCAAAAACTCTAAACATACATACTTGACCAAATCATCCCACTTCCAGAAATTCTAAGAAATAAATTCAAAACAAAGGAAAATGCTTTTGTGTGATATTAATAAGGGCTTCCCTGGTGGCTTGGATGGTAAAGAATCTGCCTGCAATGCAGGAGACCTGGGTTCAATCCCTGGGTCAGGAAGATCCTCTGAAGAAGAGAATGGTTACCCACTCTAGTATTCTTGCCTGGAGAATTCCATGGGCATAAGAGCATGGCAGGCTATATAGTCTATGGGGTCACAAAGAGTCGGACATGACTAAACAACTAACACACACGCACGTTACTAGGAATTGAGGGAAGATGGTTTTACCTCTTTTCAGCACTTACTCAACTTACCATCTCAGTGCTGGGGCTCTGGTAGGAGAGTTTTGGATCAATGGCTCCCAAATGCTCACCTCAGAACAACTGTCTCTAAGTCACTTGAGTGGGGAAAAAAATGTGTATTTTTATCACACAGATTCCTGGACCCCACTCCAGGACTGGGGTGTGATACAAGAGAACTGCTGTTTTTGAAAATCTTCTCAAAGGGTTTTGATGTCCAGCCAACTTGAGGAACTATGATTCCAGGCCAGAACCAGACAAATCAAACCGTTTCTGAACAATGATCCAAATCTGGGAACAGTATGATGACTTTCTACACGAAGCATCAAGAAGTTGCTTAAGGCATTCAAGCAGCAGTTGGAGTCAAATGACTGAAAAGCCTCAGAGGAGGAGCCTTAATTCTGGCACCTTCCACGTCCCTCTGTTCATCCTTTCCATCTCTGACCCCCACCCCGCACTGTCCAGCCCAGCATTCGATACTGTGAGGCTGCTTTGTAGCATGTTCCACTTTGGTATCCCTCCGAACTTGTGTCCTTCCTTTACATACACAAAGCCCCCAAATTTCCACCCTGAGAATACAGTGGAGCTCTATTTAAAAAAAATAATATTATGATAAAACCAAAGTAATCTACATGTGCAGTTGAGAATCTCCTGCATAATGAGTATACTGGCCATATCCGCATTTTTAAAGGGTGTTTTCTAAAGCCAAAAGAATCTCTGATCTGCAGAGCAGAATGGGAAAGCAGGATGCTTTTTAATCTTGGCTTGTGTCCAGATCCAAGCATCCAGAATTTAAATAAGCACTATGGGCATTCATTGTCAAAATGGTCCAGATTCCTAAATAGAAATGGATTTTTAGCAGTGTCTTCCCAGCATTAAAATTAAAATATATCATAAAATACATAATTTCACTTAAACAGCCCAAGCAAGTTACTCATTTATCTCTAATTCCAAGTGCTCTATAATTCCACCCAAAGCATTCAGTGAGCATCAACCATAGATGTCCACAAATAGTACAGCAGTCACTCAGAGAGTTGTCTTCTAAGTCTGAGAATTTGCTAGGGAAAGGCTTAAAAAATCTATTTCTAATCTTGTTTCCCTTTTCTCATGTACATTACCACTACAACACATCTAACCCTGTGCCTTGTCTATTCTTGGTGCTAAAAAAATGTTAAATCTCAGCTTCTACCTATCCACTCCCACTTCCCTTTGAAAGGAATACTGGCATTAAAAAAGTAACTTTACAGATACATTGTTCCTAAGCCAGGGACCATGCCATCTTCATTCTAGTGTCCCCATTCTTGATAAGAATTGTAATAGCTACACTTACCTAGAGTTTATTTTATCCCAGGCACTAGGCTAAATGCTTCAGATGTTTTTATCTCTTTTATCCCTACAACCAACCTCTGAAGTAGATATTTTAATTTATTGTTAGAGCTACTTTACCTTTTTTTTTTTTTTTAATGAGGATTAAAGAAGTTAACTAATGTGTCCGAGGTTCTCATAGGTGAGAAGCAACAGCACCAGGATTCGACATAAGGCAATCTGGCTCCAAAGTCAGGGTTTGTATACTGGAAGGTGCTTTTGTTATTATCTGGATGCAGATATTTCATAGTCCAGGGGAAAAAAGTATTCGGAATCCTTAGGGAAAGAACAGCAGCATATCCACAACTTATCATTCAGACACACAAAGGAGGTAACAGATAGTTCATGAGATTTGGGGTCTGACTGTTGAAGAATGGAGACTTGCTCATAATTAGTCAATCAGCTTGTCTGCCCAAGAGGAAGTCTACTTCAATTACTAAATGACTGCAGGGTCTCCTTAGCAGGTAGTAACCAAAAATGGAGGTCGGATAGGTACCGTAAGCTACACAAATCTTTCTCTGCATTAACAATGTACAAGGGGAAAACAGTAGAGGGAAGGCAAGTGGAGAATCATAGATGTGGGAGATACATGAGGAAGCCCGGAGCATGAAGAAGCAAGAATCCCGAGGCCACCTCGCACATGGAATTGTCAGAGCTATGAGTGCTGAGAAAGAAGTGCCCAAAGGCCTAAGAAGACCAGACAGCCACTGACTGGAGGACTCTTCTCCTCAGCAGCCTTGCCTCTCTAGGTCTTCTATAACCCATCTACACCTTCATTTTTCAACCTTATTTCCTACCAAAGTGTAAAACAAGCTTTCATCTTTTCTCAGGTCATTTTCCTTAAGTGGGATGGTCATCTTCTAGTCAGTCTCACCTTTGTGCTTTTGCCCACACAATTTTTCCAGTGTGAATTAACCCCCTTTCCATCTACTCAATCTCTCATCTTTCCAAGTCCTGTGTCTTTCAGACTACTCGAGCTTTCCCTCAAATCTCATTCTCAGAACTCCTATAACTCTTACAGCCTATGGTCATTCCATCTATTCCTTAATTCCCATCTTGCACTGCTTCCTGGATTTTAGTTCTTATCACATCTACTAGATCCTTCAAAATAGAGAATTTTTTATATTTCTCTTACATCCTTCACAACACCCGTTTAGAATCAACAAGTGATAATCAACTACTTGCTGCTTTCTTGAATATTTCAATATTAGCTTTAATTTAGTAAAGAAACCCAAACCAGTGATTTCTCTAACTTTATTTAGTTACAACACAGGCTACCAAGTGGTACCTCACAGCTTATCTCCAAATCAGGCCACTTCAAAAAACTAAATTTGATTTCACTTAAAAATATGTACTTACACATCAAATATCACTTTTAAAAAGGGACTTCAGCATTGAGAATAGGTGAAACCAACAAGCTAGGAATTTCAGATATGAATCTGTATCATTTGGATTTTGGTTCTGTTTCTTTCTGAATTAGAAAATTTTTAAACTCATATTTGCACAGTTTAGAGGATCTTTGGATTTACTTCATCAAACAGGATGATATTTAAACTACCAAAATATTTGAGCTCAATCATAGCCAATTATAAGCATATGAATTCTCTAGGAGACTATCCAGAAAACCAAAAAGCCAACTATTATAATGTTTAATGTTTCAGAAACTAAATGCATCCTATTAGACTTGGGCAGGCATGGGGAGTAGCTGGATATCTGACTAACTCTCTTTGCCGGAGTAACACGGTTCTATACTTCACAACAGGTTGAACAGAGTAATCACTATGTTGAATCTATACTAAAAGCTAAATAAATCAGAAAGATTTCTTTTGACAGTGAAGAAATAGTTTTAAAGAAATCAAAGTCTTACCTGTTGTAGAATGCCGAAGAAATTTCTTGACACCAAAATGACTGACTCCGGAAGTCAAATTTGTTCAGTGCAGGTAAGTAAAAACAAAAGCAGCCCAATTTCCTTCTAGGATTTATCTTTCCTTCCTCCCCAAGAGTATAACATTCTTGCATTGGAAGACCTAAAATTTTGAGAGCTGGGCTGGTAGAGAATCAAACCCAAGATGATTGGGTTTGGTGTGAGCGGTGACTGAGGCAGCAGGAACGATCCGAATGTGACAAAAGAGATTACCAAGTTCCTGTGCATAAGTCAATTTCCTGTAGCTGGCTTCTCCGAAGAGAGGGTTTCATTTGTGTGGGTTAGTGATGTGTGTATGTGTGTGTGCACGTGTGTTTTCCTCCATGACAATATGAAAACCTCCCCAGATGAGAGACAGAATAAGACCTTTGCTGCATAGCAGATTTGTGTTGAATTTCTCACTTCTGGAGGGACCATTTCCCTCTCCCCCTCCCCCAATTTCCCACCAGCAAACCACCTACTTAAAATTGTGGAAAGGAAAAGTAAAAAACCAAGATGATTCCTTAAGGAAGTGAAACAAACCAAGGAAAAAAAAAGGCCACAGGGCCACTCCGCAGACTGGTCTCGGTTCATCGAAGCTTAGGAAAAAGCACCTTAGATCTTCACGTCAACTTGGTGAACATACTGACTATGGAGGGAAAGCGGTAGGTGGGTGATTCACTTTGTTTTATTAATAACTACCAAACAGCGATCTGGAAAGGACAGACTCAGCCTTAGCAAGAGCTCAGACATCCCCGCCACACATTTACCCTTGGATGGACCCACACCTGTGTTATGAGATACGTGACTAAGAGTTGTTTTCAGACTCCTCAGAGTTTCATTACTTGCCTCCAAACCCAAATTTACACATCTGTCCTCCAGTGCAATCCAGGTGTAGAGGCCATCTGCACACACTTAGATTATGACTGAGTTGCCTGTGGCAATACATTTAACTTTCATGATGTGGTCACAGTCTGCCCCCTACACCCACCTCAAATCCCCAACTAATCATAAACACTGCCTCCCAGGGTGAAGTCTTGGTCAAAATGCCTACATGCCAAAAGGATAAAATCAACTCCACTCAAGTTAACAAGCATTTATAGAGCCCCTACTGTGTGCAAAGTCCAGGGCTAGGGTAGGGGAGGGTACACCAAGATGGAATCGCTCACTCATAATGGTCAAAGTCAAGTGAAGGGGAAAGACAGGGACATAAAGGAAATGCTGCGAGTCAGGATCTATTTCTAAATCTCACTCCAGGACTTCCCAGGCAGTCCAGTGGTTAGGACTCTGCATTTCCACTGCAGGGACACAGGTTCAATCACTGGTTAGGGAACTAAGATCCCACATGCTGCAAGGCATGGCCAAAAGAAAAAAAAAAAATCTCACTTGAAAAATCGTGGGACACCAGAGTCAGTTGAAAGGAAAGTGTGTACAACCTTTTAGCCAGTTAGGATAGCTACTGAATGTTAACATGGACTCTTTTGTAATATTCCAGGGAGCCTCGACTGACTTTCAGAGAGCCACTCAGATCTGCGTGCATCATCTGAGAGCCACCCTCACACCCTCAGTGTTGCAGACGCGGAATTCTATTACGTGCCTGATACTGTGAACTGAAGAGAAACACAAAGGCTGAGACAGACATATTCCCTGTGCTCTCAGCACCTACATCCTAGTCAGAGGAGACAGAAACATCCATACAAATGCAATCCTTACGGATTGTAATAACTATTGCAAAGGAATCAGAAAAGAAGGTGAACTAGAGAGCAAGACAAGATGCACATCCCAGGAGTGGTGGTCAAGGAGGGCCTCTTTGTGTATCTGACAATCAAAGTGAGACTTGAAGTTGTGAATCTCAACCCTGACTGAGAAGCTTTTGAAAAATACCAGTACCTAGGGAATTCCCTGGCACTTCAGTGGTTAGGCCTTGGCACTCTCACTGCAAGGGGGCATGGGTTCAATCCCTGGTCGGGGAACTAAGAACTCTAATGCGGTACCAACGGGCAAAAAAATACATATGTATATCAGTACCTAGGCCCCATCCCCAGAGATTCCAGTTTGATTTGTCTGATTTGGGGCTTGGGCATCAATATAAACTCCCCCCATTATTATAATGTAAAGCTACCTCTCTATTGCTGAAAAAGAGGAGCAGAAGGAAGGACATTTCAAGCAGAGGCAATAATATGTGTAAAGGCCCTGAGGTGGGAAAATGCTTGGCATGTTTAAGGAAGTAAAAGAGGACTGATGTATCTGGTGTGTAATGATGACAGGACTAAGTGGTGAAAAATGAGCATTCTCAGAGATGCTCAGACAACTACTGAGTCCATAGGAGACTCATTAACCCCTGAAACCAGGCATCAGTTTTTAAGGTACAATAAGAACTCAGTCTGGGAGGTGAGATCCTTGAGCCCTCTGATAAGCACCTACTTCATTTTAGAAAAATTTCCCAGAAAAGTCAGATCACCATCATAATGTTACTAGGTAAGCAGAACATATGGCTGGTGGACACTTTACCTCTAGTTTGGGGGAACTCCAGGAGTTAGTGATGGACAGGGAGGCCTGGCATGCTGCGATTCATGGGGTCGCAAAGAGTTGGACACGACTGAGCGACTGAACTGAACTGAACTGGGTTATCAAAAGACTTAGGGCAGCAATATAAAAATACATATACCTTAGCAAAATAAAGCAAATTAAAAACAAGAAAGATGAAGCCAAAATTAAGCTAAAGCCAGGGGTAAGGTTGAATGAGAAAATGAAAATACCATGTAGTTCTAAGCATTTAAGCAACTGGTGTGAAGCAGTAAACACTACCACACAAAAAACTGAGCACATTGCTCAGGATGAGGAGGGCTCCCTGGCTCTTTGGTGCTGAGACGGTGCTAGGAGAAACTTGGCACCTGCATTCTCGTGGAAGGACATGACAACCGAAGTGAAACACCACCCTTAGACTAAACCCAGCCAGCCACAAGCTCGAGAGATGGCTCCTCACATTTTTCCTCAGTGTAAAATAGGCTGATTTCATCTCATGAAAAACTTGACTAAAAGCAATCCCAGGGGCACATCAGAGAGGGTCCTGCTTCGATACGCAAATTTAATGCAGAGATGAAAACAGATTTCAGAAATACTTCTGCAAATGCAGGATAAAACTGTTTTCTCATCTGAGTGTCTAAAAAATTGCAGGCAGCAAAGAGCTGAAAATTGGTAGTACTTCCAGGAAGAGATCCAGTGGTTTTCTCAGTGCCCCAGAGCCCCTTGAAAAAGCAGAGGAGTGTCCTTGAGCAAGGACAGCTGCCTCCAAGGTTAGCCCTGCTTCACCTCCATGAGAAGGCAAGCCTTTACCCTTTGGGAAACAAAGCAAAAGGCACCACAGTGTGGTTTGTAATTTCAGGGCGTTGGGCCTTGGGCATTTTCTTCACAAAAGAACATACATATTCCAGGGCAGGGCAATCGGGGTGTGTCTGAAGGCCCCAAAGCTCCCATCCACTCTGGCTGGTGCTGGGAAAAGTACTGCCAGTTGGCTGTAAGATGTTCCTTTCCTTCTCGGCTCCCCGGCTTCCCCCCACCACCACCCCCCACTGCCTCTTCTGATGGCCTTGCTCTTTCTGTGTAGGCAATTGTAGTTTCAGATGTTCTCATAGAGTCAAGCTTTGTGCAGCCTCTTGCTCCTGACAGTGAGAAATGGTTTTTCCTCTTGCCTCTTATATATCTTTAGTCTTCACTAAACATATTTATATATATATAACAATATATAAAACTCTTCATATATTTTAATGTCAGAGGAGGTTTTCTCAAGGGGAGTGGGAGAAGGTTGGGAGACAGCTATCTAACCTTCTCCCTTTTCTGGAAATCTTTCTTTCTCTCTCTCTCACTCTAGCTCGCTCGCTCTCGTTCTTTTAACGGACAGGGGTAGTGGTGAGGGGAGGAAGCAAATAACCTAAAATACATGTACATGCTACATGCTTAGATACACACACACACCCACCCCTGTGGGTATGTAAGTTCTGAGGCTGTATAGGGCCTCAGAACAGAGATGAGGCCCAGCATTGGGACAGAGACGAGGGGAAACCCTGGGGAATTCAGAGTGGTAGGAAGGAAGGAAATCCTGGGTGTGGAGTTCCCAGTAGGATCTGGCTTCTCATAAGCCATATTCGGGAAGCTTCCATGACAAGCACTTACCACACTGTGAGTTGGACTAGTGTTCTCCCATAAGCTCCCACAGCACCTTCTGTTAACTGTCAAGCACTCACCAAACAGCCCTGTCACATCCAGCACAGAGCCCTTGAGGCCCAGAGCCTGGCCTTGCTTATTGGCGCATCTCAGGCACCTCATAGTCAGCCACTGACAAACCATTTGCTGATCCATGGGTTGATTCTCTCATCTAATCCTCACAACAGTCTTACATGGTAATCATTTTTTAATATATTTTTACAGCTAAGAAGACCTCAGCAGGCTAAGCAATTTGCATGAAAGTACATGACCACAAAAGCAGAACGAAGACCCCCGCCCAACCCATCCACCCGTTGTGGCTCTTCACCCTGCCTGCTCCCAAGGGGGAGAGTGGGGCTGTGGAGACAGGGAAGCAGCCTAAGCCCTAAGCCACAGGTCCATTTTCTGTTTTCTGAGCACCCTTCCTCTGAGATTCTCCGCCAAATACAGTTGGCTAAATGATAAAGACTTGCTTTCTCAAAAACATTTTCATCTGAACTGTCCTGGGCTTTCTTGGTGGCCCAGTGGTTAAGAGTCCGCCTGCCAATGCAGGGGATATGGGTTCAATTCCTTGTCCAGGAAGATTCCACATGCCATGAGGCAACAAAGCCACTGCGCCACAGCTATTGAGCCTGTGCTCTAGAGCCCGGGAACTGCAAACCATTGAAGCCTGAGCACTCTAGAGCCTGTATCAGCAACAAAAGAAACCACTGCAACGAGGAGCCCGTGCACCACAACTGGAGAGTAGCCCCTACTCTCTGCAGCTAGAGAAAGCCCACACACAGCAGTGAAGACCAAGTGCAGCCAAAAATTACTTATTTTTAAAAAGAGATGTCTTCTGATATGGCAGACCAATAGCTTGTTTTCTCTTTAATAGTCTCCTTGAATGAGCACGTTTTTTATTGAGGGTTTTAAAATAATATAACAACTGAGTACTCTGATCTCACACATAAGTAATATTTTTGTCCATTGCAAAGGTCTCTGCCTTTTATACCAGAGAGAACTCTTAGTGACAGTGTTAATTGTAATGAATAGTAAACCTTGGAAACTGTGATATCAATCATTTACCAAATTATTTTTCACCCTGAGTGAGTAAGATGCCTGCCCCTTCTTCTTACTGTTAATGAAATTATTTAGATTTAGTGAGTAGCTTTTAATGTTTACACAGACCTTCATTCACAATATGCCACCCAATAAAATAAAATATTTCAGTGGATTCTGAAGATGTACCAACTTTGACTGTTTGGAGTTTCAAACCTAGGGCATTAGACAGACTGTAATTATCTTTACCCAGCTCCCCACTATGTGATAAGCAACTGTATTAAACCAAAACATGCATTCCTTCTGATTGAGAAATTTTATGATGGGAATTGTAAAATGTCAGCTCTATAGAAGAGAAAAAGGTTAAGTAGTATGTGTCACTTTCAGTGTAAAAATACACTTATATAAAATACCCATTAAATTCTAAATATTAAAATATCCTAGGAATGCTTCAGGCTAGAAATCACATGAATGATTACCTCCTTATGCACTTTGAATCATTATAAACATCAGCCTCCCCAACCAGATAAGAGTATCATTTCAACTATCTTTTAGCTTCCCTCTTTTAGCCATAGCTATAAAAAAACCATTTCCCTTGCTGTGATTCTCATCATCTATTTTCTCTTTAACTGTTTTACTGTAACATAATGTATTGCTTTTTGTTTCAGTGAATGTCAGGTTCTCAGGATTCTCAACTGTCATTTTAATCCTGGTTTGTTTGCTGTGTATAACTGTGTTTATCGAGCAAACATTTACATCCTGGTTCTTTTTATTGCAGAGCCATAATTCATAACAATGCAGGGTCTTGTTGCAAAAGATGATAGCATTCAACGTAATCATTCAAGCTGTGGTGTAACTTCTTTTTTTTTTTTAAGTGTCAGAATAGACTTAATATCGTCTAATGCCCGTTACCCCTCAAAGCCATCCCTGGTTAGTTAATATACTTTTGCAACCCTGCTGACATCAGGCACGGCACTTTTAGGACCTTTTTAGAACTTTTAGAGACAGCTTAATAAACTATAAGAGAAAAACCAGTAGTGTTACATTCTGTTCACAATTTGCCTTTGACTCAAAGTATAATCTGGTTTGTTCACCTACCTTATTCACTGGATACAGGTCCAAAGCAAAATCAAATCCACCCAAAAAGGACAAAGACGGGCTGTCATTGACGAAATTTGAAAGAATGTGCCTCAGGCTTTGAGAGCAAATCCTGGAGAGGAGTTTGCAAAGTAATATGAGTAAAAGGAGTGTCTTTGGGTCAAATGCATGAACTCCCAGGGGAGTTCCTCTCTAATGTAGAATATCTGATTCATTTAAAAAAAGAAAAAGGCCATCACTGCTTTTTCTCACATTCATATTTTACTCGTTGTCTTGATAGGGATCTTCAGTTTGAGCACACACATCACAGGGTAACTGCATCTCCGCACACCTGCTTACAGTGGGGGTTGCAGACATTTCAGTTAAAACGCAGGGCCATGACTACTAACTTGCCATCTTTTCAAAATAACAGATCTCCTGCACAATTCTAGAGGGATCAGGTTAAAACTTGAATCCAGAACAATCTGAAATTCTGGAGAGCTATAAATTTGGATTCAGATAAAGTAAGATTCAAATCTCAGTCCCACTTATGAGCAAGGAGGAGGCCCTGATCTTCCCAACTGAGAAACAGCTATAATTACACTTCCCTGGGAAAGGTTTTGTAAAATGACCATAGAGTCTTTGGAATATAGTAGACACTCAGTACATGGTGTCTATTCATAACCTATCCTGTTTCGGACTTTCACCTTCTGGAGTTTTTTCCCTCAATTCCTACTCCCTCTTCAAATGATAACTTGACTTTCAGAATTTGAGAAGCTTTGCCAATGCCAGATTCTGGTTGAATAAAGCTGTACAAGCTTATACATCATGCACAGGATTCTAAGTCCTATGTTGATTGTCTCAACAGTTTTACATGGTCTAGAAAATTTTAAAACAAATTGTTACTGGTAATTTATTCCTTTTGCACAATTTGAACAATCACGGAATCTTCAGAAACGTCTTCTGAAGTCGTCTGCTCACCACCCTACAAACATCTTAAGATAAATGAGAATTTATTGTTTCCTTTCTCACTCAACAAATATTTATTGAACCCTTGCTGTAATATTTATTGAACTCTGTGTTAGGCACCAGGGAGACAGCCGTGAACAATAACCACCACAAAAATAAAACAGCCTGCTCTCGTATATCTACTGGAAAGAAAAGTGATGAACGAGATAATTCAGTTATATGAAATGTTACAGAGTGCTAACTACTAAAAAGGAAAATAAGGCAGGGAAGGACAGGAAGCTTGGGTGGGATGCATATTTAAACAGAATGGCTCAGGAAAACCCTGGGTGGGAAGATAAGGGAAGTAAAGTCTTTCAAGATTCAATAACCACTTTAATGAGTAGTGGTCCTTAACATCAGCATACATCCCTAGATTTGATGATCATTGACCTTCTCAGTGATGCAAGATCTGCTTCCTCTTCTACTCAAACTTGGGAGAGAGGAGCCAAGCACCCAGCTCAGTGGGGCAGCTCCCCTTGCTCCCTTGACTAAAAGGGAAACTTGTGCATGCTCACCTGTCAGCCCCAGGCCTTCATTTAACCGCTCACTTCTCCTCCTTTCCTGGTCCTTTCTGACTCTCTCTTCTCTGAATCTTTGTAAGTCATTTTCATGATGGACTGCTGATAACTCCAAAGATACATGTCCAGAACTAAATACCTAGTGGAAGATTCCAGAGTAGTAAGAGTTTTTTCAGAGACAGCTCAATGCTGCCTTGTCCTTCAACTTGCTATTATTTTCTCTTCCCTTGATCTTTTTAACCAAGTCATAATAACAAGTCACACTGGCTTGCCATTTATTGCACATTTAACATGTGCCAATCAAGTACTTTATATGCATTTTCCTAATCATCCCAATAATTATGAGGTAGGTAGCATTATTATCTTCATTTGCAGAGGAGGAAACTGAGGCAGAGAGAGGTCATGAATCTTGTTCAAGATCTCAGAGCAGTAAATGGCACACCTGGATTCCATACTCCATCTGCATTTCCTTATGATGGTAGCCTGTTGAATTTTGCCAATATCTTTGGTAACCTAACTACAGGATACAGTTATATCATTTAAATGTTATTTATTGGGTCTCTCACACTAGATGGGTACATCAACATCCCAAACCTGTTTGCCTGATCCTGAATTACCACATGGCTTGTTGATGAAGATTGATTTTAAATTTCAAAAGCTGTCATTATGCTCATTCAAAAAATACATTGTTTTTTCCTACTTTTAAAGAATAATTCTTTGACCCTTTTTTGTCTTTTTTTCCTAAGATGACTCAATGTATAGGCGTGAATGTTAGACATTTTTGTTTTTAGGTCCTATTTTTGTTAGTTAGTGCCACTATACCAATAAGTAAGAGGAATTTCACCCACTACTGAAAGTTGTGCTGACAACATGAAGGACATGTGTAAAAATGGCTCTCATATGTTCTCCTGAATAAAGTTCTGGAAGCCGTTACAGATATATGCTGATTTATAGAAGGGGCAATTCACTAGTCTTAAAAGCACATAAAACTAAAATTTATGTGGCTTGTCAGGGTATATTGAGTCAAAAAAAAGATGACCATTGATGCTTTAATTACATATAGCAGTCTAAAGTTTTTTTGCACAAATACCAGGAATGTGTGCAGATTTTTGGCCTTGGATGAATGTTGTTTTTTTGTTTTTTAAGATGCTGTTTACAGTATTACAAATGGTTAAGAAAACCAGTTCATGATCTCTTTAAGCTCACCAGAAAGTAGCAATACTTCTTAAGTCAATGTTTACTTTAACAGAAAATTTATATTTGTCTTGTTTGGTAAACCTGGAATAATGCGGCCTGAGCTTTGGGAAGCCAGATTCAAATGAGCTTAGCTCTTCTTCCTTAACAGTTAACTTCCTGCGTTGGAAATACCCACTTGCTTAAATGATAAATGTTGACTCAATGAAGGAAAATTATGAATTCCATTCACTTTATTACTGACACAGCCTTCATGGAGAGAACTAGCTTGAAACATATGTGCAAAAGTTTTCATTTAAAATATTTATCAGGCCAATAGATCAAACAAAGCATCATGTCATCCAGCTGAGACTTGACAACAGTTGGCATTGCTTATTAGAAACAATGGTTATGGGTGCAATGAAAGAGAGGCTGGTGTAGGCAGTAGAGGCAACTACTTGCTTCTGCAAGACACTGATTTCATCTCTTGACTGATGGTGACTCAGTCCTAAGAAGCAAGCAATTTCAGTTCACTATGAATCAAAAAGTGCTTAATAACATGGAAATGTGCACACAATATATTGTTAATTCAAAGAAAAACAGGACAAAACTTGAATTCAACAAATATACACACATATGCAAATATTAATAGAGTAACCCTCTAGGTGACAGGACACCACTAATTTTTATGTTTTCCTTTTCTGTATTTCTCAAATTTTCTATATTATGAAAACCAACTATATGAGCCATATAGAAAAGTACTGTTTTTTTAAATTGCATTGAGGAAGTCTACCTAACTTTTCTCCATAAACCCTTGTTACTGCTTCCGTGGCAATATGTTTTGCATAATAACCAGTGATTTTATAGCAGTTGATTCTCAGAGGAGAATCTCTGAACCAAAGCTGAACCTTGCAAAGTCATCTTCCTCATTGCTCAGCCTATACAGGGTCACATTTAAATGATTCCAACCAAATGCAAATTCTACTTCCACATAGACTCAAAAACAAGGGATTCTTTTAAAGGCTTTCGCATTAAACCTCTCAGAAATCCTATCTTAAATTTCCCTTAAAATAGGAATCAAAGCTGGGAAAGAGCCTAGGCTATTTAGTAACTTTATCTTCTCATGGGAAAGATAGAGGAGTACTCAGAAATAAAAGTGAGGTTTCCGGGAAATTTATTCAGTGTCTGAGCTCAAAAAGAAAGAGGTAGTGGGAAATGCTTGGTGCTTATGAAAGGTAAACATGTTTGTGACAAGGGCAGTCAACGATTGCAAGATTTGGTTTCAAACTAAACCTGCTGTTTTCTTATGACTATTATTACCTAAATTATTATAGCTGCATTTTTTTAACCATTTTGGAGAAAAGAGATTATTTTTGTAAATTCTCCTTAATGAGTGCTTTCTGTTTAAATGACACCTAGAATTATACATAAAATTTCAAGATTCAGTTCAGTTCAGTTGCTCAGCTGTGTCCGACTCTTGGCAACCCATGAATTGCAGCTCTAGTCCTAAACAAATGTTTATTTCCTTTACTTTTTTTTAAACCACATAAACCTTTAAAAAGGCAAAATTTCTATTAAAATATTTTTTCCAAAAAACAATTTTAAGTTCTCAAAGATTTATTGGAAATAGAATGGTTTTTATAATTCTCAACAAAGCTATTTCTAGGGTATGTTTATTATTCAAAACATAAAATAAGATTGTTTTGCTCTCTATAATTCCTATCCTTTAAAATAATCTTCAAAATGAAAATAATGAGTTTTTTAAATGCTTTGCTTTGGAAGAAAAATGCTAAGTTTTCTTATAACTTTGAATCTTTGTCTTTCAGATTCAACTTTCAACTTACAAACTATTTTTATGTACATTACTGAATTTGGTCCTCACAAGATCACTGTAAAATAGCAAAACCAGTATTAATATTATTCTCAGGAATCTCATTTTATAAATGAGAAGACTGAAACTAAAAAAGATTAAACAATTTGTATAAGACCACGCAGCCAGTCAGTAAGAGAACTCTGTAGATCAATTTATTTCTATATTATTTTCCCTGTCAAAAAGCAAATTACTTTTACCGATTCATTAAAACATAATGAAATTGTTGAAATTGTTGTTCAGTCATATCTAACTCTTTGTGACCCCATGGACTGCATCATGTCAGGCTTCCCTGTCCTTCACATTGAAGAGAGACATGCAAAAAAAATCCAGAAAATCTGTTATTTTTATATGGTCATAGATCTACTAGTATAAAGAAGAAGATACAAAAATAAAGTATCTGTGCAATGCAATCCTAATTTTATATGCAAAAATTATTCATATGTCTAAAAGACTGAAAATAATTATATCAAAAATTAATAGTGATTATCTCTGAATCATGAAATTGGAGAGAATTTTTTCACTTATTTTTCTCTAATTTTTTGTATTCTTCAAATTTTTAGCCATAAGTAAAGATTAACTCTATAATCTGTCAAACAAACATTACCAGCTTTTTTTAATAGTGATCTAAACATACTGTTTATTCTCATCAGTGATTCTCTATGTGGTTTCACTTCAGTTTTTTGATTTGCTAGGAATTTTTAATAAAAAAAAAAAGGCACATGTGGTTTCAGTTTTTTTTTTTTTTTAAGTAATGTGAAATCTCAGTGCCACATTCTGAAGAGTTGGTTCTCTCTTCTAGCCCATGTAGCAATATAGGGCAGGTTTTTGAGATCATAACCTGAAAAACAATTCTGTAGTTTTCTTCATGTCTGCAATAAGTCCCAAAGTTTACTGTTAACTTCGATGACTACCTTCCCAATAGCCATTTCTTCTTCCCTGGTAGAAGAATCTCCATTTGGTGAAGGCAAAGTGTCCCAAATCAAGGGATGAATCATGATGTCCAGTCTAAGGTAGTGTGAGAGATTCCTCTGGTTCCTGGCTTCCCAACCTCCCTTGCAGCTATGGGTAACCATGTGACCCAGTTCTACTCAATGAAATACTCAGGAAAGTTTTTTTGGCTGTTCCAGTAAAAAGTATTCTTCACTGGTTAGAACAGCAGGAAACATCCAAAAAATACCTGTGCTCCTTTCATGTTTTGACTGTTGTCATATGAGAATTTGATCTTCTGAGGGCTACAGCAGTCATCTCAGGACAAGAGGGAAAGCCCAAAACACTGAAGAGACACAGAGCCAGAACACTGTTGACCCACTTGCTACCTCTTAATTTTTATTATGTGAGATAATTAAATGCATGTATTATCTATGCCACAGTTTGTTGTTCTAATACTTGCAACTGAATGTCTTCTAATGATGTAGTAACATACAAAAATTTTCCAATGGAAGCTATCAGCATCTTACAAAGTGTAAAAAAATTAGCCAATACCCAAACTAAATGGCCAACAGTACAGAATGTCATAGAGAAATGATTAGATATTCATCATATGTCATATGTCTCAATAAATCTGGAAAAGAAAAACAGTGGTTAGGTATATTATTTTACTGGGCTATTACAAAGTTAGTTAAAAGTAACATGTGGGAAAATCATGTGGTTACATGATGTAAGATTATGTGGGGGGAAAAAGAAAAACAGGACTTGGAATTGTATATACGCTATGATTACAATAATGTTTTTAAAGATTGTGAATAAACAACCCCAAATAACTAACAGGAATTGTCTTGAGGGATAAAATTACCAATAGATTGTTTTTATCCATTCCTCTATTTTTTAAATACTGGGCCTCACAGGTTACAATCTTTACATTAAAAAATATAAAATAAACTCACATAGACAGGCATACCTTGGAGATATTACGAGTTTGGTTCCAGACCATCACAACAGAGCAAATATCACAATACAGTCACACACTATGGTTTTTTCCAGTTGTCATGTATGGATGTGAGGGTTGGACTATAAAGAAAGCTGAGCACTGAAGAAGTCATGCTTTTGAACTGTGGCGTCGGAGAAGACTCTTGAGTCCCT
Organism: Capra hircus; assembly: GCF_001704415.2. NCBI lineage: Eukaryota > Metazoa > Chordata > Mammalia > Artiodactyla > Bovidae > Capra > Capra hircus. The sequence continues at coordinate 59,784,041 of NC_030813.1, read as the reverse complement.
TAGACTGCAAGGAGATCCAACAAGTCCATCCTTAAGGAGATCAGTCCTGGGTGTTCATTGGAAGGACTGATGTTGAAGCTGAGACTCCAATACTTTAGTCACCTGATGCAAAGAGCTGACTCATTTGAAAAGACCCTGATGCTGGGAAGGATTGAGGGCAGGAGAAGAAGGGGACGACAGAGGATGAGATGGTTGGATGGTATCACCGACTCAATGGACATGAGTTTGGGTAAACTCTGGGAGTTGGTGATGGACAGGGAGGCCTGGCGTGCTGTGGTCCATGGGGTCACAAAGAGTCAGATATGACTGAGAGACTGAACTGAACTGAACGTGCATATAAATGTTATGTTTATAATACAGACTGTTAAGTGTGCAATAACATTGTCTCTAGAAAACAATGTACATAGCTTAATTTAAAAATACTTTCTGGGACTTCCCTGGCGTTTTAGTGGTTGAGACTCCATGCTTCTACTACAAGGGGCATGGGTTCTATCCTTGGTCAGAGAACTAAGATCCCACATGCCATGCAGAGCAGCCAAGAAACAAATTAATAAAATAAAATAAAAATACTTTTTTGCTAAAAAATGCTAACCATCATCTAAACCTTCAGCAAGTCATAGTGGTAACATCACAGATCACTGTAATCAATATAACAATGAAAAGTTTGAAATATTGTAAAAATTACCAAAATGTGACTCAGACACATGAAGTAAGCAAACGCTGTTGAAAAATGACACCAACAGACTAGCTTAATGCAGGGTTTTCACAAACCTTCAATTTATTTTTTTTAAAATGCAGTACCTTTGAAGGACAGTAAAATGAAGTGTAATAAAATGAGGTATGACAGTATATACCCCTGGAAAAATTTGTATCAATATAAGAATATGTTTGACTCCCTATTGTCAAACTTGAACTCGCCAGTTTGCCTTTCAAAGCCCTTCCAAACATGGCCCCTGCCTATTCCTCTAGCCCCATCCCCCACTACACGTCCAGTTCCAGCTACAGTTAACACTAATTCATGGCTGAAGTCTTGCCTTTTGTGCAAGGTAAACATTGCCAGATATGGCAGAGACTGCTGATTATTCCCTCAAATCCCTTTCTTCAATAGAGAATGATTTTCAACTGAGCACACCACAGCCGAAGATAAAGGCAACATGTCCTAGCCTTCCTTTCAGCTGGTCATAGTTACATGACTTTGTTCTGGCTACTGAGGTGAGCGCAAGCTCCAAGAATGTTCTTATTAGGAGAGGTGCTCTCTTCTTTGTCCTTTCCTTCTTAGATCCTTAAGTTTGGGCGGCCAACTTGGACCATGGAGAGAAAGCCCTGAGCTGAGCTTGGAGGAACCAGAAGGCTAGGTCCCCAATGAGCCTGGTACTGCCACTCCAGCACTGGAGTGCCTACCGCTCGGTTTCATTTCCACAGGAGAGACAAATGGAGAATCTGCATATCCCACTATTGTTTTTGAGTTTTCTGTCACATACAATCTATCCTAACTGATATATTAATTCATGATATAAGCTCCTGACAAAAATGGTTCTAGAAGAGGAATGACAACAATATCATTGAATTACTATCCAGAAGACATGAACTGAAAGTTGGAGGTTTGGGACAAGCATGCAAAGGAAAACAAAAGGCTGAAGAAGGGGGTGGCTGGTGGTAGGACTAGAAATATGGGGAAAAGCCAGGGCCACCAATGACTACTTGGGGGAGAAGATAAGGGTAAAGAGTTGACTAAAGTAATTTTAAGAATAAGATGACTAGTAGTAAACATTAAGCCACCTAGTGTTCTCTGCTACAATGTAATTCCTTAATGTCATCACCAAATTCTCAGTAAAAATCTAGTATACACAGTAGCCTGGTATGAACAGGGGTTTTTGGAAATCAAGGCAAAGGGTTCAAGGCAGAAAAAAACAACAGCAGAAATGAAAAAAACCAAAAGGCTGTGAGGAAGCGGTGGGGCAGGACCACGCCCGCGGCGGTGTGCGGGCTGTGCGGCGATGGCGGAGAAGTTCGACCACCTGGAGGAGCACCTGGAGAAGTTTGTGGAGAACATCCGGCAGCTCGGCATTATCGTTAGCGACTTCCAGCCCAGCAGCCAGGCCGGGCTCAACCAGAAGCTGAATTTTATTGTTACTGGCTTACAAGATATTGATAAATGCAGACAGCAGCTTCATGATATCACGGTCCCTTTAGAAGTATTTGAATACATAGATCAAGGGCGAAACCCCCAGCTCTACACCAAAGAGTGCCTGGAGAGGGCTCTGGCCAAGAATGAGCAAGTTAAAGGCAAGATCGACACAATGAAGTATTTCCAGAAGACATGGCTAAGTACCGAAGCATCCGAGGGGAGGACCACCCTCCCTCCTAACCGCACCCGCCCTCTGTCTGAAGACCCTCCTCGTCCTGCAGAGTTGTCATGGCCCTCAGGCTGCTGTGACTGAGCGCGTCGTCCGTCCCCTTGTCCCCGTCGCGGGCCCCTGGGGATGGGGCCTGCAGGCATGCGGGCAGTGCCCCCAGCCTGCCCTCCCCGGCGCTCTGTGTGGTCCTCACCCCTCAGACGGTTGGTGATCACACAGCTTTGAGCGCGAGGCATCTGCGTCTCCACGGCAAAGCAGCCTTGGAAATAATATCACAGGTAAACCAAACGTTTTTAAAACCCGCGCTGACAGTTTTCTTTTAATGTACTCTTTCTGTTCCTTTTTTTTTTTTATGTCAAAACTGAAAAAAAAATGGGAAAATTGGTTTAATGTGAGAAGTACTTTAAGTTGGTTTTAAGTGCTTTAAATTGTATATTTTTGAGTTCGGTGCATAAAGAACGCATTCGGTGGAACTGTGTTTCCAAGGACTTCAGTTTGTCTAACGCAATAAAGTCTTCAAACACTGAAAAAAAAAAAAAAAAAAAACCAAAAGGCTGTTCATTCAGTGGAAGCTGGAAATTAGAGCTTATAACAAAGCATAAGCTTTCCAAATCCCCAGAAAAACAGGTATAAGTGCTATATTTCCCATTCAATATGGAATGATTTTTAGGGTCAATATTTTGCATATACTAGCAAATTTTAATGACATGTTTACATATACCTTGCATATCATTTTTCATTGTACCAGAAACAGTCATGCTAGACATACTGTTTTGCAACATATTTTCTTTTGGTTTGGCTTTTAACCAATCAATATGCCACAGACATCTTTTCAAATAGATTCACCTCATCCTTTAATAAAAGCATAGTATTCCTTCATACGAAAGTACCATAATTAATTTAACTACTCCGTGTTTTTTGTTGCTGTTGCAAACAGTGCTGTATTTGTGCAAAACATGTAACACTTGAACGCAACTGTGCATGAGCAATTAAGTATTCCTGTGGAATAAATGACAGGAAGAGACTCTGCAGGCTTGCTGGACAGATATATTTTTATTATAGCTGCTGCTGCTGCTGCTGCTGCTAAGTCGCTTCAGTCATGTCTGACTCTGTGCGACCCCATAGACGGCAGCCCACCAGGCTCCCCCGTCCCTGGGATTCTCCAGGCAAGAACACTGGAGTGAAAAAAAAAAAAAAAAAAAGAACACTAGAGTAGGTTTCCATTTCCTTCTCCAATGCATGAAAGTGAAAAGTGAAAGTGAAGTCCCTCAGTCATGTCCGACTCTTAGTGACCCCATGGACTGCAGCCCACCAGGCCCTCTGTCCATGGGATTTTCCAGGCAAGAGTACTGGACTGGGGTGCCATTGCCTTCTCTGTTTATTATAGAAGATACTATCAAATTACATTCCAGAGAAGTCCACCAATGATGAATGAGAGCACCTATTTCCTTGTACTCTCACCACACTAGGTATTATAAATCTTTTTAGTTACCGTCAGCTGAAAAGTGGTATCATGCTAATTAATTAGTGAGATTCAACATCTTCTCACGTATTTACTGGTCATTTCTATTTCTTTTCTGAAATGCATGTCTATGTCCTCTGCTCATTTTCCTATATTGATTTATTGTTTCCATATTAATTTACAAAAATTATTTATATGCTAAAGATGTCAATAACTTGTCCCTGTATATTTTACAAAAGTATCTCTAGGTCTGTTATTCATTTTTTAGTTTTATTTATGGTGCCTTTGGCTGTGCCCAAGTTTTTCATTTCCAAGACTGATTAGACTATTTACCACTCCAAAATGTAAACAGTATTTTCCTATAGTTATGATTTATCATTCTTTCAAAATTATATGACCATAATGTAATAGTTAAGAGTACAATCCTTTGTACCAACCTTCCTGAGTTCAAGGCCCTGATTATGCTGTGTAAACTCAGGAAAGTTATTTAATTTCTATGTGCCTTGATTACCTCAACTGGTAAATGCAGATAATACTAGTATCTATGTCACAGGACTTGATGAACAATGATTTAGTACATACCAGATGCTTGGGACATTCCTTGCAACATATAAAGTTCCAATCAACATTAGCTACTATTATTTTGCTGTGTCTTGATAACAAGAGTTTTCCAAAATGTTTTAATATCTGATAATATAATATACACTATAAATATATAATATATATATAATATAAATGCTCCAGAATGCATCCAATCCTTATAAATGGTCTTAACCTTTCTGCCACCTGCCTAGATTAGTAAAATGAAACTCTGCAACTGAAGATAGAAAACTGAAGACTGCAAATGAGAAAATCAGTGTCACACACAAATCAAATAGAAGGAGCAGCTGCAAAAGCTCAACAAGTCAGAATCAAATAGAAGAGCCTACGGCAGGAATTACACATTTTAACTATGAGTCTTGCCCTGACAGGCAGGACTCTCAAACAGCAGCTGCACAAACCAGTTTTACCTCATCTGAGACAAATGTGCCCTTAACATGCAATGGAACCTTATTTCCTATACATTTAGCTAATATACTGAGCAAGTCTCAGGGATGATCCTGTCTGCAAACCTTTCAAAACCTTTCTTTAGCTTGAGCAACTTTATGTTATTTAGAGAGTTTAATCACTGTCCTTGTTACAATTTGTAGCTAAAGATCAAGCTTGTTCCTTGATTTTACAGTGATAAAGTGTGCCCGTTTGTTAATAATCACGAAAATCTACTAAAAAAGCACATGTTCCCAAGTACCAGGTCCCATTAGTTTTTCTTGTAATGCCTTTATCTCTCCCATATCTGTGAGTATCTTTTTTATGCCTAAAGTTGAATTATTTTTTCTTTTTCTTGGTGAGTCTTGCCAGAATTTTCTCTATAACATTTATGTATCATGAGGAACAGCTTTTGGTTTAACTTACCAACTCTTGCTATATTTTTATTTTCTATTTCATTCATTTCTGATTTTATCTATTTCATTGTATTGACACTGGCAGGCAACAGAAAAATAGACTGTTTTTTTCAGTTGTACTCATTTCTGAGTAAACAATTCACTCTTCTGTTACTTTATTTTTTCTTTGTTTTCTTAAGTTGCTTAAAGTTAAATGCTTAAACTCTTTTTCCGTTACTCTCACTTCACAATAAAAACATTTAGCTGTGGCAATTTTATTTGAATTTCAAAGGACAGGGTGACCCCAACAGACATCTAGGCTACATGTGATTTATAAAAGTAAAACCTGCTCTCACACACACAAAAAAGACCTGTGTGCGGACTGGAAAAAAAACTAATAGAACTATAAGTAACCTTGAGGTGAGCCAAGATCCCACACAATACAAATGAGAGCTCAGATGACAGACAGAGATAATTTGTCTGACATTAAAAAGTCAGATATCTCCACACTAAGTCTGTGCTCTAGTTGAGCAAGAAGTCTTAAGAAGCAAAGCAAGGAACAACTATGGGCTTTCCGTCCCTTCCTTCTCTCTGCATGACAGCAGATCACCTAAAAGTCCCCAATGGACCTAGGAAACCATTTCCTTTCATAAGCACCCTAAGTCCATACTGTGCAAATTCTGTTTTCAAAGTTGAGCTTCAGTTGGTCACTGCCCCAGGACTCCTCCTCCCCTCCTGGAGAAAAATCCTAGAAGACAGAACACTGCCTGTTGGTGACATCTACTCTGACTTCAAAGTTTAGATGCAAACACAAGGAGCTTGAATAATTAAAGTAAATTCGGTGGAAAAAGGCATGTCACAGTTAATGGGGCCATTATTATAGTGCCTCTTGTCATATTTTCTCTCCAGTCACCACAGAGTGATCTCATTGCCTTAATCCTGCAGTTAAGGAGCTCAGGGTAGGCTCTGCCTACCAGAACCCTCACCTTGAGAGGGTTTTATTGTTGAAATTATACACTCTCCACTCCTGGGAAGATAAACAAGATCTAATTGTCCAAAAAACAGGACAACATATTATGCTAAGTAATCCATATTACAGAATATGTTTATAACCATTCTCATGACTTTTAATGACGTTAAAAAAAGATGCATGGTTTCCCACTGTAAAATGCAGGATACAAAAATATATGCAAGGTGTGATTTCAACTATTTAAATATTTATTTTATATACACAGCAGAAAGTTGGAAGAAGAAAATCACCAAAATGCTAGCAGATCTTTGTTTTGAATAGGATTAATGGAGAGTTTTAAAATTATTTTTTTAATTATAATTTTTTGTTGTTGTAAAATATTTTTTCAACTTTATTGAAATATAATTTACATACAAGATGCGCCCATTTTATTTTATTTTATTGCTTAAAATTTTTTAAATTGTCTATCAGGTGAGTTTGACAGAAGTATTGTTAACTTTGTGAGAAAAACATGCTAGTAATATCTGGTGGCTCATAGCCAACTTTCAGTGATTATAGTCTCTTCATATAATTATTCATGGTAATCCCTTTTATATAAGCATCTTAAAAACCTGCTTCTGTCACTAACCAAGCCTGACCAGTTAGAAGAGTTTTAAAAGGACAACAAATCTTTTTAAATTACAGAAGTAATACACATCTGTGAAAAATTCAAACAAGATGAACCCATTTTAAATGTGTAATCTCAGTGAGTTCTGACAGGTATCTACGTCTGTGTAATCACCTCTGCAGTCAATATGAAGAATGTTTCTGTCACCCTCCCCAAATCTCCCTCTGCCCATTGCAATCATCTCTCTCCACCCAACCCCAGACATCCAGTGATCAGATTTCACTGCAGATCAGTTTTGCCTCCTGTAGAGCTTCATATAAATGGAATCATATGGTATGTATCCTGTGTATGGCTTCTTTAATTCAGTGTTATGTTTTTGATATCCATCCATGTTTCTGTGTATATCAATAGTTCATCCCTTCTGTTGTGGGGTAGTATTTCATTGTTGAATATACCACAGTTTATCCATTCACCTGTTGATGGACATTTGTTTCCACCTTCCAGTTTTAAACATTCCCATACAAGTCTTCGTGGATATGTATGCACTTTCCTTGGACAGATAACCTGGAATGAAATCTTATAGATTCAATGTAATCCCTATCAAGCTATCAGCAGTATTTTTCACAGAGCTAGAACAAATAATTTCACAATTTGTATGGAAATACAAAAAACCTCAAATAGCCAAAGCAATCTAATTATAATTTAAAGTGAGAAACTTTACAAGAACTCTACAAACATAAGTTCATTTGCTTGTTTTTGGCTGTGCTAGGGCTTTCTCTAGTTGTGGCGAACAGGGGCTACTCTTCGTTGTGGTGTGAGGGCTGCTCCGTGCAGTGGCTTCCCTTCTCGGGGAGCGCAGGCTCTAGGGCATGCGGGCTTTAGTAGCTGTGGTACTCGGGCTCTAGAGCACAGGCTTAGTAGTTGTAGTACCCAGGTTTTGTTGCTCCTCAGCATGTAGAATCTTCTCAGACCAGGAACTGAACTTGTCCCCTGCACTGGCAGGTGAATTCTTAACCACTGGACCACTAGGAAAGTCCTTTTAATTTTTTTAGTTTCTTTCTCACAAGTTTCATTGCTTTTATAATCATAAATAAATCAAGAACAGTTTATGTGTAAAATTTCAAATCTATACCTTCCATTTCTTGAAATTAGTTCTGGGAAAAAGAAAAGGAAGATGAGGCGAGGGGAGGAAGTTACAACACAGAGAAAAGGAAATATTGTTGGTTTGCTAATAGGAATGATATTCAGAGTATTTAACTGGAGTCCAGCCCAGGCACCATGCAGTGAGAACCCAATTTGACAGTAACTAACTGATCCACTCATACTGATGTATTCTCACTAAAGTAGCCTGATTTCAGGCTACTTTACAAGGCAAGGTGTTATTGGGAATATTCTGACCATCATGTTATTTGTATACATTTTCTCCTTGAACAGAGCACATTTAGCTCCAGCTCCATCTGCAAAACCCCGCTTAGGTGTTCCATCTTCCATGAACCCTTTTAAGGTTGTCCTGGAGTAAATTTATGCTTCTCTGTAGCCTTTCCCCATAGTATTTATCACAATAGTGGTGCCCCGTAGTATAGCAATTCTGTGTACTACTCTCTTTTCTTATTCCATATCTCCACAGTGCCTAACATGGTAGAGATCATCACATTGAGTCCTCATCCAGCTACTTTCTAAGCAAGGACCCTTTGTTGTCATAGGGTACCTTCCAAAGAGGTCCCAGAGTTACGGCAGCCAACTTCATCTTGCAATTTGGGGTTGTGGACTTGTTCACACCCAGGATCTGAGCAATCTACTGAGGTGGGATAACAGACAGGTTTGCTAAACTGCCCTCTCCTCTGAGAAGATGAGGGGCTCATGGGGAAGTTGGCCTGATTGCAAGGGATGCCCTCTACTGATGGTGAGAGCAGAACTAGATATATGTAGCAACTGGGGTGGGGAGTGGGGAAGAAAATAGACAACATCAGGGAAGTATCAACTGTACCTATTCCCAGAGATATGTACAGGGTGAACTTGGTGGTGCTTTTGCAAAAAGACAAAAAAATTCTTAGCTTTGAAATATCATAGATTCAACATAATCATTTTTTTCATTTTGTCATCAAACATCAATACCCACTATGGATGTTGGGAGATTATAATATATATTGTGGAGAAGGTTGTGTTGAAATGGTCACTCTCACAGACTTAAACAAACATAGCTGAACTGAATTGATCTAAACTCAATAGTTTGCTAGGGCTCCCATAACAAAGGACCATAGACTGAGTGGCTTAAACAACAGAAGTTTATCCTCTCAAGGTCTGGAGGCCAGAAGTCCAAAATCTAGGTGTCAGCAGGGTTGATTTCTTCTGAGGCTGCCCCTCTCCTCTTGATTACAGAGGGCCCTCTCCTCCCTGTGTTTCTTTACATTACATTCCCTCTGCATATCTCTGTGTCCAACTTCCTCTCCAAAGAATCCCATTTTAACTCAGTTACCTCTGTAAAAACACCACCTCCAAATACAATCACACTGTGCGATACTGGGGCTTAGAACTTAAATGTGTGAATCTTGGGAGAATACTATTCAACCCGTAATACCCAGCCACATCTTAGGCGACAATCCAGAGATAAACTCAAACGCCATCAGATAGCCTTGATGGTCTGTCAGGAGGTCGGACCCCTGCGTTTGCAGTGCCTTCATTATCTCTGCTCCTTGCTCTTAATATAAACTTACTTCCTTCTGAAATGCTCTGTGTCTGGAATTCTTTTCCAACCCAGGCTTGGACTGCCTCTCTGGCTGTGTTGCATGGGGACTAGCACCCAGACTAGAGGCAAAGATAGCAGGGACCCCAATCACAGCAGCAGTAGGTAAAGTACAAGATGCACTCTCATCTTGCCAGAGGGCTAGCAGCCTTCTCATGCAACTTAAATCCTATTTTCCTGGCTCTTTTCCCTGGCAGCAGAGAAAGGCCCACAGCAAACAAGGACAATGTAGCATGCTCTGACACTTCATTTTGGAGGGCTTTGCCAGGGTCAGAAGACAGACTGAGAAAAGTGGAAGCCCAGTCCTTTATGTATGCAGCTCAGCAAGACAGGCCAACATATCCAGATGCCTCTGCCAAACCCCAGCGTAAATGAGAAAATCATTAAATTGTACACCAAGTAAAATATGCCAGTCTGAGTCCACTGAAATAGGAAAGCTGAATCCTCAAACAAGTTCCAAAAAACAATTAAATCTCTCAATTGTCAACATGGAAAATACGTATTTTACATTATTTGTGTGGAGTCCTACCTCTAGGCCACAGGTGCTAGGGCCTTGAACCAAGGCCACAGACCAGAACCAAGGTCACCTCCAAAACTGACTAAGCCCCCTTTGTAACCTTGCCAAAAGTCCCCCTGATCCTTCCCGGCCAGCTTTCTGACCCCATATTAGGCAAAAATGCCCACCCAGCACTCACCTTACAGTGCCCTAACCAACCTTCCAGGAGTTTTCTGTCTTGAGGCTATAAAAATTGGCCAGGAAAAGCGTCTGCTCTGCCTGGTCTGTCAGGAGGTCAGACCCCTGCATTTGCAGTGCCTTCATTATCTCTGCTCCTTGCTCTTACTATAAACTTACTCCCTTCTGAAATGCTCTGTGTCTGGAATTCTTTTCCAACCCAGGCTCGGACTGCCATGACAACCTGTTTCTTAGTTTCAATCCCTTTCCAAACACCAAAGAGGAACCAAAGTAGGAAAGACATCATTGAACAAAAGGAGAATATCTGAAATACAGTTGTACTGTGTTAAATGACCCATGACACATTAACTCAATCATTTAAGTTAATGCATAACTCAATATAGCTATTGAACAGGAAATGATCTCATTGGTAGCATCTAGCCAAAAAGATACAGCTGAAAATATATAGAGCATCAGAACATAAAAAATGGATGAGGTCTGCTGAGCTCCTTATTAGAATTTCAGTTCAGTTCAGTTCAGTTGCTCAGGTGTGTCCAACTCTTTGCAACCCCATGGACTGCAGTACACCAGTCTTCCCTGTTCATCACCAACTCCTGGAGCCTACTCAAACTCATGTCCATCGATTCGGTGATGCCATCCAACCATCTTATCCTCTGTCATCTCCTTCTCCTCCTGCCTTCAATCTTTCCCAGCATCAGGGTCTTTTCCAATAAGTCAGTTCTTCGCATCAGGTAGCCAAAGTATTGGAGTTTCAGCTTCAGCAACAATCCCGCCAATGAATATTCAGGACTACATAGTTCATTTATATTGGGATGGTATATCTAAGTGTGTTCATTGAGTAAGATTAGAGTGAAGACTCCAAGTAATCTAGTTGCTAAAATGTGGTATAAAAAAGTTACAGGGGTTCCCTTTAAATCTCAAACCTATCTGATTAGTGTTCTGAGCCTCCCCAAAAGTAGAAAACAAAGGAAAAATACATAAAGCATTATTTACCAGCATGCTCTTGATGAAACCATGTAGGATTCATGGGCTAAATTCTGACCCCTAGTGGTAAAGTTTTAATAGGGTCCTCAAATATACCATACTCGATTTTGAATTACTGCTACCATTGTGGAGAGAAACCGTCTTTAAAGGATTAAGAGGAAGACTGTCACCCACAATCTCAGGCACTGGCCTCTTTGACTCTAGGTCATTCAGTATGTTAGCAAACTCCTTGGCTGACTTATATTTCAACACTGATTTCAGCCTCATGCAAACAAGCATTACCCAAGAACTCCAGACAAAGCAATAGTCCTTCAGTTTATTTTCAGAGTCTTTTCCTCTCCCCAACCACTTCAGAGTACTAGTGATTAGTAGAAAACCCAAAAACAAGCACGCAGAGGAAGGAAAGAAAGATGTAGATATTTAATAACCATGTAAGTGCTGACAAGTGCAGACATAACACTAAATAAGGTGTTTCTAAGAATAGAAAGCAATAATGATACTCCAAGGGGATGATAACATTTAAACATCAGAAAGTAATTCTTCCACTATCATTTATAACCAATTAAATATAAACTTTTTGAAACCATAAAGTGGATCTAACTATTAAAACATTGGTCCTATAGGTCAAAAATTATATTGACACAATATTCTTATTAAAATAATAGAGCAAATATAAAATTTGAGAAGAAACTTCTTTTTCAAGAAAACCCAAACTATATTCCCTTAAGACAACAGGGTGATCACTTTGACTCAAGCCTATTTCTGTTAGTATAGGCAATAAAATGGCAAATCCCTCAATCTTAATTATGAGTTCCATAGAACCAGTGCTGCTTGAGAAGCTCATGGCATCTAGTCTATATCACAGTTCCTTCCACTGTTCTAAATTTTTTCTTCATAACCTACATATTCATTCAACATCACCACACCCACTCTACAAACTTTTATCTCTACTACCTGAACTTTCTTATATTTGTACATATGTAGGTAGATATATATATATATATTTGGCCACATAGCACAGCATGTAGGACCTCAGTTTCCTGACCAGGGATATAACCTTTGCCTCCCTTCATTGGAAGCATGGACCACCGGACCACCAGGGAAATCTCATCAGTGTACTTTTTCTCTTTGTTTACCGTTCCCCTCCACCTCACCCAGCAACCAAAGTTAACTACCTACTGTTTATCTTTACATAGCCTTCTTCCTGTTCATATAATCATAAGTACACACACATATCCAAGTTGCCATTAACTGTTTTACAAAAATAGAATTATATACCCTTTTCTGATTTTACTGTTTGTTCGCTTAACAATACATCGTGGGATGCCCTAACTGGTAAGGATCTGTGGAATATTTTATTTTCCAAAAATAGTCACAATGGTATGTCCTGTTCCACATGCTCTTCCACGACCTTACCACTGTCCCATAAAAATGTGCAGTCTATTTCCCCTTCTCTTGAACCAGCTGTGCCTGTGAGCATCTTGACAAATGCAGCAGAAGCTGATACAGTGTGACTTTTAAGCCTAAGTTAGAAAAGATGACACATCTTCCACCTATTTTCTCTTCTTTTCCTTCCTTTCCCTGTCTCCCTGTCTCTCTCTCAACCAGTACCATTTTGTGAGGGAGCCCAGGCTACCCTGGGAGGCCATGTGTAGAAGTTCTCACAGACAGTTCTAGCTGAAGTCTCAGCCAACAGCCAGATATGTGAGTGAATGAGCCTTCAGAAAACTCCAGATCCCTTCCATCAAGTCATCCTCAGCTATTGCATCTTCTGAATGAGACCTCGGACACCACAGAAAACAAACCATCTCCATTGTGCTTATAGGCTCTGCTGTACCTTATCCAAATTCCACCGAATTCATGAGCATGATAAAATTGTTGTTTTACATCAGTAAGAGTTTCAGGGAATCATGTTACACAGCAATGGATAACCAGAAAATGATTAACTCATCCTTTCTATGGCTCGACTTCCCTGGTGGCTCAGAGGTTAAAGCGTCTGCCTGCAACGCGGGAGACCTGGGTTTGGTCCCTGGGTCGGGAAGATCCCCTGAAGAAGGAAATAGCAACCCACTCCAGTATTCCTGCCTGGAGAATCCCATGGACGGAGGAGCCTGGTGGGCTACAGTCCACAGGGTCGCAGAGTCGGACAAGACTGAGCTCACTCATGTTTCTGTAGGGTGGCTGTAACAGTTTGTCGAAGCAGTGCCTTCTCAAGGACACTTTGTTTCCAGTTTTGGTCACTATGTGTGTGTTAGTTGCTCAGTCTGGCAGACTCTGGGACCCCATGAACTTCAGCTCACCAGGCTCCTCTGTCCATAGAATTATCCAGACAATACTGGAGTGGGTTGCCAGTCCCTTCTCCAGGAGATCTTTCCAACCCAGAGATCAAACTCAGGTCTCCTGCATTTCAGGGGGATTCTTTACCATGTGAGCCACCAGGAAGCTCAACTTTGGTCACTATGAACATTACTACGTAAATATCTTTGAATATATAATATTTTTTGAGATTTTTAAGTTCTATGCCTGTAAGAACTGTAGAGTAGAATTGCTAGGTTAAATGTGTATTTTAGTTTTTACTAGGTTTTTTTTTTTTTAACCCTCTGGTTCATAAGGGGTTAATTTTGGGAGGGGTGCTTTTGATTTATCTTTTCTACTGTTTTCTACATTTCACCAAATTAAGTCTTTATTTTTATTAATTCCCTCTTTTACTGTCTTCTTGGTTCTTTTTCTAATTTTTAAAGATGAATACTGAGTTCTTATATTTCTAATCTTTGCACACAGATTTCATTGGGTCTTGTCGGTTTTGTTTTGTTGGGTTTCCTTTCTCACTCTAGAGTTCACAATTTCAATTTTAGTTTCTAGTTCTGTGCAAAGATTATTTAGAAGGGTGGGTGCAAGCATGCTAAGTCACTTCAGTATTGTTCGACTCTGTGACCCCAAGGACTGTAGCCCGCCAGGTTCTTCTGTCCATGAGATTTTCCAGGCAAGAATACTGGAGTGGGTTGCCATGCCCTCCTCCAGGGGATCTTCCTGAACCAGGGATCAAATCCACATCTGTCTCCTGCATTGGCAGGCAGGTTTTTTACCAGTAGCATCACCTGGGAAACCCATTTAGGAGGGTAGTCTTTCTTTTTTGGGGTGGACCATTTTCCATTTTAATATTTTTCATTGAGGTATAGTTGACATTCACTATTACATTAGTTTCAAGGATACATCACAATGATTTGACCTGTATCTTGTGAAGTGATTACAGGATGATAGTCTTACATTTCAAATAATTAAGTTATCTTTTAAAAGTTTATTTTAATTCCATTAATTTACTTCTAGGACTTTCCTGGTGATCCAGTGGTTAAGAATTCACTTGCCAATGCAGGAGACATGAGTTCAACCACAGTATGGAAAGATTCCACATACCTGGAAGCAGCTAAGCCCGCACGGCACAACTGCTGAGCCTGCTTGCCCTGGTACTGGTGCACAGCAACAAGAGAAAGCACCACAAGAGAAGCCAGGGCACTGCAGCGAGAGAGTAGGCGGCTTGCTGAAACTAGAGAAAGACTGCAGGCAGCAACGAAGACCCAGTGCAGCCAAAACTAAATAAACAAACAAATAACTTACTTCTAATTTCATCAGATAATGTGACCTGTAAAAATCTCTACTTTTAAATTTTCTTATTGGTTTTGTGTGTGTGTGTGTGTGTGTGTGGCAGTTTATGGTCAGGTTTTGTATATGGTCAATGGCCATTTGGAAATTACATGTGTTCTCTGAAGAATACAAGATTTATACATATTTAATAATGCATATATGTTGATTATATTAGTTTTTGTATGGTCTTATTTTTTTTGTCTACTAGATTTGTCTAGTTCTGAAAAATGTAAAATAAAAATCTACTCTAATTTTATTTTTATGAAGTTGTCCTATTCTCTATGTGGAGGGAAAGAAAGGAAAAGCAAAGAAAGAAGGAGGCTAACGGCCTAGCACTGGCAAAGATATCAAGGAGGGTTTTGGTGAAAGAGGGAGAATAAGAAATATAGGGCAGAGGCTTTGGGATATCTATGGGATATGAGAGAAGGGGAGACAGAAAGAAATTCTGTAATTCTGGTAATGTATAGGGAACCAGTGATCGAAACCACCCGCCCTGGCCAGACACAATGGTAAGCACTTACATATGTTATCTTACAACAGGAGGTCCTGGTAAAGAACACAGAACTAACAAGCTACCACCAACCAGAAGAATTTGGGAAAGGTCAAAAAGAGTGAGGAGACGCCAGTCCATCTATCCTACCAACCTCCCAGAATCCTTCTTGCTAGAATCCATCTTGGCAGAGCAATGGGTGAGTTTCCAGGAAGGACCCTGAGTGAGAAATGATTGGCCACAGACAACCTGGAAAGTAATCGCATCACCATAAAACCCGAGACCATGAGCCACGTGGCAGAGTAGTTCTCCTGGGTTCCTTTAGCCTCCTATTCTCTGTCCAGGCACCCTTTCCCAATAAAGCCTCTTGCTTTGTCAGCACATGTGTCTCCTCGGACAGTTCGTTCCAAGTGTTAGACAAGAGTCCACTCTTAGGCCCCGGAAGCGGTGCCCCTTCCGCACAGGAATGCAGACTTAAAGAAGTGCTCATACAAGTTACATAACACATTATATAAAATGCTAGTGATGGTCTTGTAAGTTCTTTGAAGAACACAAATACAAATTAGAATTACTTTTACTATCTTCTGTACGTGATACCCTCTTGAAAAGGAGTAGAACCCTATGGTCCTTGCTCCCCCATGTCTTCTGCCTGCCTTTGTCTGTGTTAAACTTTAGTCAAAGAAGAAGATCAGAGAAATGAGAAACAAAGAAAAACAGTCAAAGGAGACTAAATAGAAATAATGTAGCCATTAAGCAGTCAAGGACCTTTAGTTCTTTCTCAAGGGCTAAAGATAATATTCTGAGCCATATCCTGTGAACTGTCTTGTAGATACTAAAACACCAAGTGGAGAAGTTTACATGAGGATCAGACTATACCCAGGATATGAGCTGCCACAATTCCGAGAAATGGCCACAAGGAAATGGGAACAAATGGACCCTGGAACCGATGATTAACTGTATCTAAAACAATCAAGATGATGCTGGTCAGACCACTGATGACCAATTTGAAAATGACTGCCAGAGCTGACTGCTGTTTCTACACGTAGCCCCCCATGCCACCCCGACTCTGTCAGGAGAGGGGGAGTCGGCCTTTGGACAGATGTCTGCTACCCTCCCCCTTCTAATTGCTGGCATCTGAAACAAAGCAAACTTTCCTTTCCACAAACTTGACCTGTTTATTGGCTTTTGAGCGGCAAGTAGCCAGACCCTACATAACACATTCCTTTGGTTAACACTCTGAGGCTGAGTCATTAAAGTCCCAGGTTCTATTCTGTTCACTCTATGCGTGAGTTTGCATTCGTGTGTGTGTGTGTGTGCATGCTTGTGTATGTACATAGAAAAAGAGATATAGTATATAAGTGGATTTATCTTGTTTTTCAGTTGCTAAGTTGTGTCTAACTCTGCGACCCCATGGACTGCAGCACACAATATAAGTGAATCTATATATATTCTTTTCAAAAAACAAAATTCTGTAAAGCAATTCAGTTCAGTTCTGTTGCTCAGTCGTGTCCGACTCTTTGCGACCCCATCAATCGCAGCACGCCAGGCCTCCCTGTCCATTACCAACTCCCGGAGTTCACTCAGACTCACGTCCATCGAGTCCATGATGCCATCCAGCCATCTCATCCTCGGTCATCCCCTTCTCCTCCTGCCCCCAATCCCTCCCAGCATCAGAGTCTTTTCCAATGAGTCAACTCTTCGCATGAGGTGGCCAAAGTACTGGAGCTTCATCTTTCAATTAAAATTTTAAAAATTTTTAAAAAACACAAATGGGGTCATACTGTAAAGTACCCTTTTGCACCTTGCCTTTTTCCCCCTTAAATATACAGATGTATTTATGTATATCGTGTCTGTTTTCTGAAAAGATCTGAGTTAGTTCACAATGAAATCACAGGCACATGATGGAAAACTGTTAACATTACTCCAAGGATGAGAACAAGAAATACAAGGGCTAAGGGAGGCAGTATATTCAGAAAGTCTAGAATGAATTCATTTCTTGAGTGTAATAAAAAATTAATAAGGTGCTTTAAAAACAGATTCTTAAGTAACCAAATGCCAGACATTATTTTTAAAGGAGAGAAATTAATTTTACCAAAGACAGAACAATAAAAAGAAAAACTTAGCCCAGACCTTCAAAAGACAGTACTTTTTACCATACATCTTGACCTGCTCCAGAGTCTGAGCAGAGATTCAAGAGAGTGTCATTAATTCTCAATTGTTTATACAAACAGGGAAGCTGAGAGAATCCAAAAGTCGCAAGTGATTTTTAAAGTATATTTCATTGGTTTTCATATATTCAGTGGATAAATGAACAAGAAAGAGTGGCTTCAAACACAACCATGAAATCCTACTGCAAAGAATTATTTCAGAAAGACCTTCCCCACAAAAAAAAGAAAAAGAAAGACCCAAGAAACCATCCATTTCCCACAATCCTCTCAGCTCCTCCCGATGACCCCATCCATCTCATCTCTCTACTTGGTGCAAAACAGATCAAAGTTGAATAATCCTTACAAATCTTTCTGCAAAGCATGGCTGTGTTGAGTCAGATCCTATCAGTGTGAAGGATGGGGACCATGCAAATAAAGAAAATATTTTCTAATCCATCCATATTTTCAGCAGACCGGCTTTCAATCTTCCTTTACCCTCCGCTGCTTGTCATCTTCCTGGGAAACATGTACGTTAAATGGATGATCCAGGAATTTGATGTTAGTTCTATGACCTTCTCCACTCTGATAACCATCATCTCCATTCTCAGCCACAAATCAAACTCTGTTGGCAACAAATATTTGCATCCCTCATATCTTGTTCTCTGAAATTTCTCTCCCTACCTGCATGTCCTTCCACTTTCCCTCACATGCTCTGAGTCTGTTCTTTTATCTTCACTATTCACCTCCATTTCCCCAGTCTACCAGTCCCCTCTGGGTGCCACTCGACTCCTCACCCAGTCTGTATCACGGTCGGCCATTTCGACTTCATGTATACAGCATCCCAAATTCTTTCTCCTTTCCTTCCCACACTGATCCCCTACCATACCTGCTTACCAACCAGGCTCTACTTAACCCAAAGTATGTTTCTGTTTCTCCTCAACTCCTAAGAATTTCTAGAAAAAAATCACTTATCAGTACAATATACAAATACCAGGTTTGGGGGATATTCAGATCTCAATCTGAAACCTGGTTCTGCTATTTATTACCTGGGAAAGTTTGGGCAAGTGACATAACCTCTCTGAACATCTGTTTTCTAATCTGTAAAATGGACTGCATCCATTACAATGCTTTCAGCTTAAAAGAAAACCAACCAACCTATGTTGCTTCCCATAACAAGGTGTTAAGATCTGTTCTACTGTAAATCAACTACACTCCAATAAAAATTATTTTAAAAAATTCTACCATTATTTCCTCATCATTTAGATTCTAAAGTGTACCAAAATATATTAAAAGTTTTGTTTTGCTGGAAAAAAATAAAAAGACTGGGGACTTCCCTGGTGGTCCAGTGGGTAGGAATTCACCTGCCAATGCAGTGGACAAAGGTTTGATTCCTGGTCTGGAAAGATTCCATATGCCTCATGGCAACTAAGACGATGTGCCACAACTACTGAAACCCACATACCTAGAGCCTGTGCTCTACAACAAGAGAAGCCTCCACAACACAACTACAGAGTAACCCTCACTTGCTGCCACTAGAGAAAGTCTACAGGGAGCAACAAAGACCCAGCAATGCCAAAAATTAACTTAAAAAAAAAAAGATTTATTCTGGGGCTAATTCAGTGGTTCGGTGATATCATCAAAAACAAAGGTAAATGGCATTTGCAGCAACGGATGGCCAGAGAGTGTCATATTGAGTGAAGTAAGTCAGAGAAGTATCATATGACATCCCTTATATGTGGAATCTTAAAAAAAATAATACACGATACAAATGAACTTACTTACAAAACAGAGACTAACAGACTTAGAAAACAAACTTATGGTTGCCGGGGGAAGGGATAGTTAGGGAGTTTGGGAAGTCATGTACACACTGCTATATTCAAAACAGATAACCAACAAGGACCTAATATGGAACTCTACTCAATGTTATGTGCCAGTGTGTATGGGAGGGGGTTTAGAGGAGAATGGATACATGTATATTCCTTTGCTGTTCACCTGAAACTACCACAACATTGTTCATTGGCTATACCCCAATACAAAATAAAAAGTTTGAAGTTTGAAAAAAAAAAAGAACAAAGTCTTTCCTCTTTAAGCTCCACCATGCTTAACTCACGGAGTTTAGCCTTGGGTATATCCACCCTTTAACAAGTTACCGACAAAGGGAAATGGGAGTGTAGTGATTGCCTTTTCCTCCAATCATGATTCACCCTCACGGGCTACAGAGGGGTCAGTCTTTCCTGAGCACATTGCCAGCAGATACCTGAATAAAGACAGTCAGGATAATGAGAACAAAGAATAGCTGTTAGGCTAACAACTTCTGCCATGTAGGTAATGATACCTGTCTTGAGCATGGTTATAAAGATAATGTTGGCTACATCTGCAAAGTACCTAATGGTGCCTAGAACAAGGTAGACATGATATTCTTTAAAGACATCTACCAATTCTTTGATAAACTTTCCTTCAAAAAGTAGAGCTAATTCCCCTACCTTTGAATGGATTCTATTTTTAGTGACTTGCTTCTAACAAATAGAATTTGGCAAAGATAATGGAGTTGAGACTCACAGACATAGAGAACAGACTTGTACTTGTCAAGGGGCAGGGCTGGGGGAGAGATGGATTTGGGGGTTAGCAGATGCAAACTATTACATGTAGAATGGATAAACAAGGTCCTGTGGTATGGCACAGGGAACGATATTCACTATCCTGTAGTAGACCTAACAGAAAAGAAAAATATAATGGCATGAGACTTCCAACAGTATAGCTGTATTAGTCACTCAGCCGTGTCCAACCCTTTGTGACCCCATGAATGATAGACCACCAGGCTCCTCTGTCCATGGAATTCTCCAGGCAAGAATATTGAAGTGGGTTGCCATTCCTCCTCCAGGGGATCTTTCCCACCAGGGATTGAACCTCAATCTCCTGCATTTCCTGCCTTGCAGGCAGAGTCTTTACCATCAGAGCCACTAGGGAAACCCGGGACTTCCAATACTAAGTCATAGAAGTCATTGTAGCTTCTGTTTGTTCACATGGATTGTCCACTCTGGGCACAGTGGCCATGTTATAAGGGCATTTAAGCAGCCGGTGGAGAGGCTTGCATGGGGAGAAATTGAGGATTTTTGCCAAGAAACCAGCACCAACTCACCATATGAATAAGCCACCACCTTGGAAGTGGATTTGCAAGCCCCAAACAAGCCTTCAAATAATTGATGCCCCAATCAACATGCTGGCTTCAACCTCATGACAGACT
This sequence comes from Capra hircus, assembly GCF_001704415.2. Classification (NCBI taxonomy): domain Eukaryota; kingdom Metazoa; phylum Chordata; class Mammalia; order Artiodactyla; family Bovidae; genus Capra; species Capra hircus. The sequence goes on along the minus strand of NC_030813.1, from coordinate 59,763,280 downwards.
CCAACCTAGAACCCCCAAGATAGACCATTCCCATAATCCTAGGAAACTCTAAGGATAATAAGTATTTTTGCTGTTTTGCCACTAAGTCTTAGAATAATTTCTTAGGCAGGGATAAACAACTAATACTAATTTTGGTACCAAAAAGGGGTTCTGCTATAACAAAAATCTAAAATGTAAGAGTAGTTTTGGAACTTAGCATCTGGAAGAAGTTGGAAGAACCTTGAGAAAATTAGTGAGAAGTTAAAGGGTCCTGAAGAGACTGTTAGTGAAGCCTGTTGAACTCTGAGGAGACTGCCAGAGAGGGCAGGAAGGTTCACAACTTCCTATGCCAGTCCAGGTAACGTGTATCTTGGTGTTCTCCTTGATAAATTTGAAGTCTGAGCTTCTTGGACCATTGCTAGTAGGTAATATGCAACACAGTTAAACACACAGGCTTTGAAACCAGACTGCCTTAGTGTGAATCCCAGTCCCATCACCTCTTGTCTGTGTAATCTTGGGCAAGTCACTTAACCTCTTTGTTCCTCAGTTTCCCTCACTGGATTGTTATAAGAATTAAGTAAGCTACTCTATATAAATTTAAAAGAGTATAGGGAAGAAGAGAAGGAAATGGCAACCCACTCCAGTACTCTTGCCTGGAAAATTCCATGGATGGAGGAGCCTGGTAGGCTACAGTCCATGGGGTTGCAGAGAGTCAGACACGACTGAGTGACTTCACTTTCTTTCTTTCTATAGTTCCTTTTGGAGAGGAAATGGCACCCCACTCCAGTGTTCTTGCCTGAAGAATCCTGTGGACAGAGGGGTTTGGTGGGCTACAGTCTATGGGGTTGCAGAGAGTCGGACACGACTAAGCAACTAACATACACACACACAGGGGAGAGGGGAGGAGAGGGTGAGATACATGGAGAGAGTAAAATGAAACTTACCTTACCATATGTAAACTAGATAGCCAATGGGAATTTGCTGTATGTCTCAGAAAACCCAAACAGGGGCTCTGTGTCAACCTAGAAGGGTGGGATGGGGAGAGAGATGGGAGGGAGGTTCAAGAGGGAGGAGACATATGTATACCTATGGCTGATTCATGTTGAGGTTTGACAGAAAACAACAAAATTCTGTAAAGCAATTATCCTTCAATTAAAAAAGAAGAAAAAAAAAAGAGTGCCTATTTCTTTCTGAGTCCCAAGGCAGAGTTAATTATGTTTGAGGACCTGCAAACAAGGATTGTAATAGAAGCCAAGAAACACTACCTTGAGTAAACTGTTCATGAGAGGCTATTCAACTAGGGTAGCATTTCTTAAGGTATGGCTTACCTGCATTATAATCATCTGTGTTATTTATTTAAAATTCAGAGCCTAGCTTCCTGATTCAGGGAGGAAGGAAGTCTGAAGGAAGGCAAAACTCTGTATTTTCACTGAGCATTTTGTGGATAATTACTGTGTATCTAAGGGGCTTCCCTAGCGTCTCAGACAGTAAATAATCCGCCTCCAATGCAGGAGACCCAGGTTTGATACCTGGGTCAAGATCCCATGGAGAAGGGCATGGCAACCCACTCCAGTATTCTTGCCTTCGGGAATCCCATGTACAGAGGAGCCTGGTGGGATACAGTCCATCAGGTCACAAAGTCTGACATGACTGAAGTGACTTGGCACGCATTGTGTATCTAAACTTCGATACTTTGGGGAAAGGGAGTCCAGGTAAATGGCCTAAAGATTAATCTCATTGAACCCTACTGTTATACTTTTTAAAATTAAGGCAAAGTTTTCCATTCTTCTCCATAATTTATCCACTTTTAATATACAAGGTACATTATATAATAATGTGCATTATTTGCCATCAAGTAAAATTAATGCTCCTTAAAGACATGCTAAATTTACCCTGGGTTTGTGGTAACCCCTGGCATATCTCTACATACCTTAGTTAACACACAAGGCTTTTGTGATAAACACATTGACCTACTTTATTTCTCATGCATGACTGGACAAATACCATCAGTGTTGTAAATATGTACACTTGAGCATTCAGCCTCCAACTCCACTTAGAGACTTTTAGTAGTAGAGGCTGGAAAGTCTAAAGCTACATTTCCTAAACCCCTCTTGCTCGTAAAATTCTGAATATAAAAGTTTCCACCAATTAGATATACTCTTATGAATCTGGAAGGCAGAAGTAAGTTGAAAGCCATCTATTTATTGCTATTGCTCATTCTGCTAAAAAGTCAAGTGATGGGTTCAGTTCAGCTCAGTCGCTCAGTTGTGTCTGACTCTGTGACCCCATGAATTGCAGCACACCAGGCCTCCCTGTCCATCACCAACTCCCAGAGTTCACTCAAACTCACATCCATCAAGTCGGTGATGCCATCCAGCTATCTCATCCTCTGTCGTCCCCTTTTCCTCCTGCCCCCAATCCCTCCCAGCATCAGAGTCTTTTCCAATGAGTCAACTCTTCGCATGAGGTGGCCAAAGTACTGGAGTTTCAGCTTCAGCATCAGTCCTTCCAATGAACACCCAGGACTGATCTCCTTTAGGATGGACTGGTTAGATCTCCTTGCATTCCAATAGACTCTCAAGAGCCTTCTCCAACACTACAGTTCAAAAGCATCAATTCTTCCGCAAAAGCCTTCCTCAGCGATCAATGCAAAGAAATAGAGGAAAACAACAGAATGGGAAAGACTAGAGATCTCTTCAAGAAAATTAGAGATACCAAGGGAACATTTCATGCAAAGATGGGCTCGATAAAGGACAGAAATGGTAGGGACCTAACAGAAGCAGAAGATATTAAGAAGAGGTGGCAAGAATACACAGAAGAACTATACAAAAAAGATCTTCACGACCAAGATAATCACGATGGTGTGATCACTCATCTAGAGCCAGACATCATGGAATGTGAAGTCAAGTGGGCCTTAGAAAGCATCACTACAAACAAAGCTAGTGGAGGTGATGGAATTCCAGTTGAGCTATTTCAAATCCTGAAAGATGATGCTGTGAAAGTGCTGCACTCAATATGCCAGCAAATTTGGAAAACTCAGCAGTGGCCACAGGACTGGAAAAGGTCAGTTTTCATTCCAATCCCAAAGAGAGGCAATGCCAAAGAATGCTCAAGTTATGGGTAGTGTCAAATTGAGCTGAACTGTAGAATATCTGCTGTGGTCACAGACAGTTGCCTGGTGTGGAGGAAAACACCACGCATTTGATGAGCAGAAGTAAAGTATTCTATATGAATGATAAAGGAGACACACAGAAAAGAAACACACAGCAAGACTGGGTTTTCCTAATGCAACCACAGTAACATCACCTCTAAAAATAGGTTCTTTAATATAATTAAGTAAGTATAATTAAGTACTTTTCCAATCAATCTTCACATTGCCAATTGTCTTGTTATTGTCATAAAAATTTTTATTCATTTTTTTTCTGAACCAGCACCCAAATAAGGACTACAAATTGTAACTGGCCAATGTGCATCTTAAATCTCAATGTATAGGTTCCCTTTCCGTTTGTGGGGAGGTTGTCCCTTCATAATTTTTGAAGAAACTGTTAGTTTCCCAGTCTGTATTTTGGTGGTTGTATCCACAATGTTGACACATCCCTCTATAATTTCTATAAACTGAGTGTTGGATCTACAGGCTTGAACCAGCATCTGGGTTTGTTTTTGGCAATATATGGTAATTTCCACTTATTTTTGAGCACCTGATTCTAAGTATTAGATATCTTTATGGGATAGTGAAGTGAAGTCGCTCAGTCATGTCCGACTCTTTGGGACCCTATGGACTGTAGCCTACCAGATACCTTAGTCCACGGAATTTTCTAGGCAAGAGTACGGGAGTGGGTTGCCATTTCCTTCTCCAGGGGTTCTTCCCAACCCAGGAATCGAACCCAAGTCTCCCGCACTGCAGGCAGACGCTTTACCGTCTGAGCCACCAGGGAAGCCACCAAAACAAACAAAACCAGAACATTCTGCATTCAATCAGATGGGACCACAACTATAGAGTTAATGGGGATAAACAAACTGACCCATCACTTGGATATCAAAGGCAGGAAATCTTTTCTTACAGTATTATCCAATTGATCTTTTAATTTACTATACTCTAAAGAGATAGTATTACCAAGACCCACCTAAAAAGAAGCCAATTCATTAGCTTATTATGATAGTTTCAAGTAAAATGTGTCTTTTCTCTTGATAAACTATAAGTCTGAGCTTCCTAGACTCCCTTGATTGTTGATTTTAGCTTATATAAAGCTGAGAGTAGGAAACTTTCCAAAGCCATTTGGATAATGGTTTCCATAACTGGTCAAAATTACATGTGTAACTATACCCAAAAGTCTACTTTCACTGCTGACTGCTACGGCCAAGCACAGGTCTCTCAAGAGAAAACGTTTTACTGTTTTCCTTGTTTCTGGGAAGCATGACATTTCCAATAAAATTTAAATAGCTTAAGATCCTGGATAACTTTTTTTCATTTTACTAACTGGGCTAAGGAATTTGAGCAACCTCACTGTATTATTAGTCAGGGTTCAGGTCACAGAAGAAAAGCAATTCCAGGTATTTTTTTCAGAAAGAAATCTCAATTACTGTTACCATTGGCGCCACCATACAACGTTAGCATTAGCAGAAGATGTCTAAGCATAAGTTTCTAGAAACAAGCAGACTTTGACCTCCTCCCACTCCCCACCCAACAGGTTATGTATTTAGTGGATTTCAAAGCAGAGGGTTCAGTTAGTCGTTCTCCCTAGTTCATGGCACACTATCATCTTTGATCTGTGTAAGGCCCCTACATATTATTGATTTAATTCTTTTCTGCTGCTTTCTTCATTTCCATATCCTTTCCTCACCGCCAGGCAAACTTTGTATTTTCATGTGTATCACTGTTAGCTGTTGTTGTAAAAGATGGATTGTTGCTTATATGTATTTTTAATTTACACTGTATTGTGTAATACTGTTTAAACAGTACTGTGATGCATAGCTTTTTTCACACTCTACTGTTCTTAACATATGTCCACATTGCTGTGTGTACATCATGCCCACTGCTTTTAAATCCTTCACAGTACTTAATAGTGTATTACCCATCACTTTCACATTCCCCCAGTGACAAAGACCCAAATTACCTCCAAATTTCAGCATTCTTGTGAACTTGTGGAGAAATCCCTTTGGGATACACCCAGAAGTATGATTGCTGTGCCACAGATACATAATCATTTTAACTCAACCAAGCACTACCAGAATGTTCTTCGGGTCTTTCATCAGTGGTGCATGAGAGTAACATGTAGCATTATCCAGGTTTCCATTTTGCCAAAAGAGTAAGTATGAGAGACTATCTCATTTTTAATGTATTAACTGTAGTTCTCTTAGTAGAAATAAATTTGAGCATCTGTTTATTGGCTTTTAGAGTCTTATTGGCTTATAGAGTCTCACACTTCTGTAAAATGACCATACCATATTCTCTGACCATTTTCTATTAGATTTTTTTCACCAGAGTTCCTCTTATATTTGGAAACTAGTTCCTTGTCACTCAGACATTGCAAATATTTTCTATTGTCACTCACTATGTTCTTCAGTTCAGTTCAGTCATTTAGTCATGTTCAACTCTTTGAGATTCCAGGCACTGCAGCATGCCAGGCTTCTCTGTCCATCACCAATTCAAACACATGTCCATTGCATTAGTGATGCCATCCAACCATCTCATCCTCTGTCATCCCCTTCTTCTCCTGCCTTCAATCTTTCCCAGCAGCAGGGTCTTTTCTAATGAGTCAGCTCTTCGCATCAGCTGGCCAAAGTAGTGCAGCTGTAGCATCAGTCCTTCCAATGAATATTCAGGACTGATTTCCTTTAGGATTGACTGGTTTGATCTCCTTGCAGTCCAAGGGACTCTCAAGAGTCTTCTTCAACACCACAGTTCAAAGCATCAATTCTTCGGCACTCAGCCTTCTTTATGGTCCAGCTTTCACATCCATACATGACTACTGGAAAAACAATAGCTTTGACTATATTTTCCTTTGTCGGCAAAGTAATGTCTCTGCTTTTTATATGCTATCTAGGTTGGTCATAGCTTTCCTTCCAAGGAGTATGCACCTCTTAATTTCATAGCTGCAGTCCCCATCTACAGCAATTTTGGAGTCCAAGAAAATAAAGTCTCTCACTGTTTCCATTGTTTCCCCATCTATTGCCATGAAGTGATGGGACCAGATGCCATCATCTTCATTGTTGGAATGTTGAAATTTTAAGCCAGCTTTTTCACTTTCTTTCACATTCATCAAGAGGCTCTTTAGTTCCTCTTCGCTTTCTGCCATAAGGGTGGTATCATCTGCGTATCTGAGGTTATTGATTTTTCTCCCAGCAATCTTGATTCCAGCTTGTGCTTCATCCAGCCTGGCACTTCACATGGTATACTCTGAATGTAAGTTAAATAATCAGGGTGACAATAGACAGCTTTGACATACTCCTTTCCAAATTTGGAAAGGAGTCCATTGTTCCATGTCTGGATCTAACTTTGTTTCTTGACCTGCATACAGATTTCTCAGGAGGCAGGTAAGGTAGTCTGGTATTCCCATCTCTTTAAGAATTTTACAGTTTGTTGTGATCCACACAAAGGCTTTAGCCTAGTCAATGAAGCAGAAGTAGATGTTTTTCTGGAATTCTCTTGTTTTTCTGTGATCCAACAGATGTTGCCAATTTGATCTCTGGCTCTTCTGCCTTTTCTAAATCCAGCTTGAACATCTGAAGTTCTTGGTTCTTGTACTGTTGAAGCCTCGCTTGGAGAATGATGTTCTTCATTAAGCAGAAAACTTTAATTTTTTTTATCAAATGCACTATATTTTGGCCTTGCAACTTTTGTTTCTGGGGCTTTAAATTCTTTCCCATCTCTACGTCACAAAGATGTTTTCTAAACTATGATATTTAATGAAACCTCATATGCACCATATGAAGATGCATACTGATTTTAGAGATGCTTAACTGTAGAAAACAATGGCCAATGGCAATTATAAATATTAAGTCTATGGTAAGGCTCATCCCATTTTCAGAAATAATAAATCAGGATTCTTAAAGTTGATATCATGCACAATTTTATAGCTTCAACTGTCACAACTGTCTTTAATCTTTCTGGAGCCCACATATGTATATTGTTAGACAGGAATTCAGTTTGATTTTAACTCATATAGATACAGTTTCCCAATCTCAGAAGGCAAGATTATAGTATTTTACATTTAAGTATATTTGTGCTTTTAACATAATACTCTTTATCAGACTAAGTGATTCTTCCCTATTCTTAATTATCTGAAATATTTTACCATGATAAGTATTGAATTTTATCACATCTCATTTCTATATCTAGGAAATTAATCATAAAATTTTTCCTTTTTTCTCTCCCTTCTGTTAATGTGGTAAATTACATCCTTGTATTCCTGAAAAATTCACTTAGTTGTGATATATTAACCTTTTTATATACCAACCACTGGGTTTATTTTTCTAACATTTTGTTAAAATTTCTGCATATATGGTCCTTAAGAACACAGGACCGTGTTTTATGGTCTTTTATTATTTTTACGATTATGTTTTAATCAATTTTTTACAACAAAGATAGTTTGTACACATCTGTTTCTGCTCTCTTGTCTCTACTAGTCATCACTCTTGCCATATATGACAAAGCAACAGCTAATGTCATGCTCGATGGTAAAATCTCACACTGCCAAAGGCTGGAGTTCAATCAGCAGTCACGGAACTAAGATCCTACAAGTCAAACATATGTGGCAAAAAATAAAGAAAAAAAATAAGACAACACTGCCTACTCTCACCACTCCTACTCAACACAGTAACTGAAGTCTTAGCCAGAGTAAGTATGCAAGAAAAAGAAATAAAAGGCAACCAAATCAGAAAGAAGTTCAATTGTCTGTTTGCAGATGATATCATCTTACATATTGAAAATTCTAAAGACTCCAACAAAAACTGTTAGAACTAATAAATTCAGCGAAGTTGTAGGATACAATATCAACATACAAAAAGCAGCTGTGTTTCTCTATACTAACAATGAACTATCTCACCAAAAAATAAAACACAACCCCTTTTACAGACCTCTCTGGTGGCACAGTAGACAGGAATCTGCCTGCCAATGCATGGGACATGGGTTCAATTCCTGGTCTGCGAAGATTCCACATGCTGCGAAGCAACTAAGCCCTGTGCCACACAGCTTCTGAGCTCATGAGCCGCAACTACTGAGCCTATGTGCTGCAACTACTAAAGCCCATGGGCCTAGAGCCTGTGCTCTGCAAGAAGAGAGGTCACCAAAATGAGAAGACCACACACCACAATGAAGAGTGGCCCCCACTTGTCGCACACAACTAGAGAAAGCCCGTACAGAGCAATGAAGACCAGGTGCAACCAAAGAGAACACAAAAACAAACAAAAATCCACTTACAATAGCATCAGAAATAATAAATACCTAGGAATAAATTTAATCAAGGAAGTGAAAGGTATGTACAATGAAAACTGTATGAGGCTGATGAAAGAAACTGAAGATACAAGTGGAGAGATTATCTCATGCTCATGGATCAGAAGAGTTAACATTAAAATGTCCATATTATCCAAAATTATCTAGAGATTCAACGTAAGGAAGTAAGCGTCAGTCACTCAGTCATGTCCGAATCTCTTCTATCCCATGGATTGTAGCCCACCAGGCTTCTCTGTCCATGGGATTCTCCAGGCAAGAATACTGGAGTGGGTTGCCATTCCCTTCTCCAGGGGATCTTCCCAATCCAGGGATCGAACCCAGGTCTCCCACATTGCGGGCAGATTCTTTACTGTCTGAGCTACAGGGATGAACCAATGTAGATTCAATGTAATCCCCATCAAAATTTCAGTGGAATTTTTCATAGAAACAGAACAATCCTAAAATTTGTATGGAACCACAAAAGATCTTGAAGAGCCAAAGTTATCTTAAGAAAGAACAAAGCTGGAGACATCACACTTCCTGATTTAAAACAATAACAAAGCAACAGTAATCATCAGAACAGACACAGACCAAGAGAACTGAACAGAGAGCCCAAAAATAAACCCAATGATACCTGACAAGAATAGGCAAGGGGAAAGGGACACTCTCTTCAATAAATGGTGCTGGAAAAACTGGATATTCACTTGCAAAACAATGAAATTGAACTCCTGTCTTAACACCAGTCACATAATTAAATTTAAATCAAGATTACCCAGAGAAGTGCTCCAGAACCTATGAATGGTGTAACTGTGTGGTTATACATGGAGAAGAGTCATGAATTTGCAGTGTTTAACCTTTTTCCTACACAATCATTTAAAAAAAAAAAATCAAGAGAATAAAGTTCAAGTTTACCACCTCCAAAAAGAATGATTTATCTCCTCTCTATGCTTTCACGATTTTTTATACACAGCTTCTAATTCTCAGGACATTTACATATTTATATCCTCTACCCTAGTTTGGGCTTCCCAGGTGGAACTAGTGGTAATGAACCCGTCTGTTAATGCAGGAGACCTCTAAGAGATGCGGGTTCAATCTCTGGGTTGGGAAGATCCCCTGGAGGAGGGCATGGCAACCTACTACAGTATTCTTGCCTGAAGAATGCCGTGGACAGAGTAGCCTGGCAAACTACAGTCCATAGGGTCGCAAAGAGTTGGACATGACTGAAGTGACTAAGCACGTACACACACACCCATTTACTTGGCTTTACATCACTTGTACCAAGTACTGAGCTTGTATACATGGATGAATTACAGAATGTTTAAGAAAACACAAATGTCACTATACAAATATATTAACTAAACAGTATCACCAGAAATAACTTACACACTTAATCTAGTTGCTACAATTGAGTTATTAGATCAAAAGTGATTGCATTAGCAGTTATCAACTGAAAACCCATTCCATCAGCAATGTTGGTTACTATTTGAGTATTTAAGTTAAAATACATACAACTGTGAGTTCCTTTGTTATTCCTAGCACATAGTAATCAACAAAGACTTTTGAAAAAATTTTATAAGAACTAATTTTCACATTATTTGCATTCAATAATCAAAAATAATGTGGCATAGATTACACTTCATTCCCTTAATATATTTTTCTTCCTCCAAGAGAATGCCCAAGTTTTAGCAGAACATACGGTAGCATGAAACAAAGACAACTTCCCAGCCTCTCCTGCAGCTAGATATGCCCACGCAACTCAGTTCTGGCCAGCGTTAAGACGTAAGTGAAAGTGTCCTATGGCAGCTTCCACAATTCTTATGCAAAACACCACTGGCATTTGCCCACTGCTCCCTTCTTGTCTTTCTTCCAAGAAAATATAGATGAGATGATTAGAGCTGTAGCCACCCACACTGCTTCAGGGAAATGAGAGCCCTCCTTGGATCGGCTACAGTGATGAGCTAAAAGGATCCTAGATCCTCAAAAACTTCATGGAAACGAGCATGCCCATCAGTCCTGGACTCTCTTTATATTTCTGAAATTTTAAATGAAGAGAAAAATCAACTTTATCTTTGCCATTGGAAAAACCCATAATAGCAGCTTTATCCTCCTAGATAAAGGAGGAAGGCAGATTTATAAATGACAGACTTTCACAAACATACACTGTGGAGCCACATGTGTCTCAGTTGGGGATAACAGGATATTATCTCTTTTTCAGCAATTATTCTTACTCTTAAGACAGACACAGTTGCTCTATACTAGGAGTCAGAGAATCCAGGTTGAAGTCTTACCTCTGCCACTAACTAGGCAAGTCTATCTAAGCTTTTGTAGGACACCTATGTAATAAAATTCCCTTGAGTCTTAAAATATAATGTATTTGAAAAGTGTCCCACCATATAAATTACCATACACAAAATAGTTGACAAAATACCTGTAGAGCTCTAGAAGCTCTTTCTTGCTCACTTTGTATCCCTATTAACAAATGTCCAATAAATACTTATTGAATCAACATTTTTAACTCCTTGCTAAATGCATAAATTATTTTGAGTTTAATAAAGTTCAAAAGACTTTAATATTAATTGAAGTATTACTTGAATCCTTTAGAGACACAATTCTTAATTGTGACATCAGTCAAAAGACATAATGGTATGAAAACATAAACCTAGCTAATCCATTTATCCGGTTCAAAAGCAGACCCCTGTTTGCTACAGTAGTAGTAGTTAGTTGCTCAGTGGTGTCCAACTCTTTGTGACCCCATGGACTGTAGCCCACCAGGCTCCTCTGTCCATGGGATTCTCCAGGCAAGAATACTGGAGTGGGTTGCCATTCCCTTCTCCAGAGAATCTTCCTGACCCAGGGATAGAACCTGGGTCTCCTGCACTGCAGGCAGATTCTTTACCATTTGAGCTACAGGGAAGTCCTTTTTTGCAACAGCAAAATAGTTTAAATTAGAAAAAAAGTTGTGGTATAAAAATAAAAAAATTTTGACACTTTTCCCTTTAAATTACAAGTTCAGTTCAGTTCAGTCGTGTGCAACTCTTTGTGACCCCATAGACTGCAGCATACCAGGCTTCCCTATCTATCACCAACTCCCAGAGCTTGCTCAAACTCATGTCAGTCAAGTCGGTGATGCCATCCAACCATCTCATCCTCTGCCGTCCCTTTCCCCTCCTGCCCTCAATCTTTCCCAGCATCAGGGTCTATTCCAATGAGTCAGTTCTTTGCATCATGTGGCCAAAGTATTGGGAGTTTCAGCTTCAGCATCAGTCCTTCCAATGAATATTCAGAACTGATTTCCTTTAGGATGGACTGGCTGGATCTCCTTGCAGTCCAAGGGACTCGCAAGAGACTTCTCCAACACCACAGTTCAAAAGCATCAATTCTTCGGTGCTCAGCTTTCTTTATAGTCCAACTCTCACATCCATACGTGACTACTGGAAAAACCATAGCTTTGACAAGACGGACCTTTGTTGGCAAAGTAAAGTCTCCGCTTTTAAAAACGCTGTCTAGCTTGGTCATAGCTTTTCTTCCAAGGAGCAAGCATCTTTTAATTTCATGGCTGCAGTCACCATCTGCAGTGATTTTGGAGCCCAAAAGAATAAAGTCAGCCACTGTTTCCCCATCTATTTGCCATGAAGTGATAGGATAGGATCCAATGATCTTAGTTTTTTGAATGTGGAGTTTTAAGCCAGCGTTTTCACTCTCCTCTTTCACCTTCATCAAGAGGCTCTTTAGTTCTTCTTCGCTTTCTACCATAAGGGTGGTGTGGTGTCATCCTGGAGGAAACTTCTTCATGTCGAGGATGGGGGTGGAGTGGAGTGACAGAAGTCCTCTGTCTGATCCTTTTGTCTGTCCCACTGGTCTTTACTGGTCCCTAAGCCTGTATGCTTTTGCAAATGAAAGTTAGGAACACTCCTTTGGTTTTCCTTTCTGCTGATCAAATCCTTCCCCTGAAGTAATGGAAGAAAGGCCTAACTGCTTGAATGGAGGGGAGAAGGAGGGAAGCGGAGATTGTGACCATGTGAAATATTAAATATTAAGTTACACATAAAAATGTACTTTAATATTTAAACCACTAACCCCACCACACCAAATGAAGGATATCCTCACACTGAGCAGTGGTTAAAGTGTTTTATTAAATTAAGTATGTAATTTGCAAATGGTTTCATAAGAAATTTTAAAAGCAAAGTTATAAAACAGTTTCAATAAAAAAGTACAGTTAACAGCAAAATTACATTTTCTTTATAGTACAAATAAAAGGATTTTGTTTCTAATAGACTGTTTGAAGATCTTATAATATATTCTCCAATTGACAGTTGCAATATTATATTTTAATGAGAAATCTCATGGTTAATTCTCAATCATATGTTAATAAATGGGTTCATCATTTGGACCATAAAAGTCATTTTCTCAACTTTAAGGAAAACAATAAAATTTGTCATCATATAATGTGAAGTTATAAAAAGCTCTTCAGAATGTAGATGTATTCTAGCCTTATTTCTCTAATAAATTTTGCAAAGAGACATTAAGTAACACTGTAAACTTGAATTACATTTAAAAATAAGCACCATTTACATACATTCTACCTAAACTTACTTTACGTTTTAAACGACAAGGTTTTTTGGCCACACAAAACATTTAAATCTGTTTTCTTTACCATGTAAATAAAAATAAGCAATATTTAACCACAACACAGAAAAATTATCAAACTTCACCTCAATTGCACAATGAAAAAGCAATTGGAAAAAACAGCACACATTATTTTTGTGTCTTTTTTATACATTTTGTCATTTTCTTAAATTGAGAGCAGTTAAAACATTGTCAGAGCAATTTCCTGAGTTTCAAAGTTTCCAATTTCCAGCTCAGAAACAACCAATCTTGCTATTATACACGTCTTTTTTTCTAAGCATACAAAACACGTGAATTTTAAAAGGACAAAATAAAGGATTGGAAACAATCCAACAGAATTATTTAGCTTTCTCTCCAAAATGTGTTATAATACACCAGACACTTTAAAGTGTTAAGTCGGGGTTTCTACTATACAGTATGTCCCACATTTGAAGGCCTTAGAATTGCAGGCAGTACTGAAACACTAATACACTGAAGAAACCTCAACTTGAAATAATATAGAGATACATGAACAGCCAATAAATGTAAGACAAAATACTTCCATTTCTCATGTTTAAGGAAGGAAATGAACAGACTGAAAATACTGTTAAAAGTTCCCTCTGTCCAACCCCACTTTCCCTGTGGTTTCCATATTAGTGCTCATCTTCCCCTGGGAGACACTGGTAAGAGACTATTGAAAGAATATAATTGTTATTAAAATCTTCCAAAATTACAGACCTGTTGTACTTTTAAAATATTAATAACTTTGCAAAAAGCCATTCTAGTAAGTCATATATTAGCACAAATATACCAAAACATACACAAAAAGTCTGATAAGTCCCACATTATCTTTAGTTTTGACACACAGGATTTAGAAATGAGTAAAAGAGAAAAATCTGATAATCCTCAAACTCTGTTTACCTTTGGCATACAGGATTTAGAAACAGACAAAACAAGAAAAGAGCCATTATAAAAATTTCTTTCAAAAGTACATGTTGCTTAAACTATGCTAGATAGTGGGATAGAAGCCAGTCTGGTACTAAACAACTTTACAAAAACATTTATAATGTTCAAAATGTCTCCATATATTTATGAATGATGATTAAGAAGAAATGCCCTAGATTTACCAAAATAAAGCATAAAATTAGAGTTGGTACAGTTCAAAACATAGGTTCTTTCATTTGATTTCTGCCCACAAAATACCTCACCTCTTGTTCTTTTTGACTGCTCCCATATTAATAATTATAATAACTAACATTGAAGTAAAGTCTAGTTGAAGCACTCAAAAGCGATGTCTTTTTTTAAACTGGGATGAGGAAATATAAAAACACAGAAAATGAGTATGCAGCTGCACACACTCGAATAATCCTAGGTTTTAGTACTGTTATACACATTTCTTAAATCATATCAATTTATACACAGAAAGGTTTTATTTCATTAACAGTTGTAGTTTTATAAGTAGAGTTGTTGAAAGGAATTGTTTTATTTTTAATGTATACAACTCTTCTAGACCTCACAAAAAACATATGCCAAACTGTTGGCTTTTTTTTTTTTTTAACAAATTACCACAAACAACGTGAATAATACTTCAACACCAGTTACTATTTCTAAGTAACAAACATATATTTTTATGGAAATAAATTCAATGATATGGCTCTTCTTTTACAAGCATGCTTTCATGATATATAAAAACATGTTTCTAAATTTTATTTTCATTAAAATGTCTGTTCTTCTGGGAATTCTTTCAGGAATAGCGCAATCCTAAATCCTATCACCTAGTCCAAATAATTTTTAAGCTTATCAAAAATCAATACAGTTGTTTGCTAAAACTATGTATGTTGAAAATACCTTTCATATCCAAAGTCAGATTTATTTAAGCCAGCATCTCATATTGGAAAATTATACTTTATCGCACTAAACTTGTGTAAAGGAAGTTATAACCGAAAAGTATACCAACAGGGCTTTTTAAGCTGACCAAGAAAAAGATACCAGTGAAAGTTTCCTTTCAGAAAGTTGGCTCTTTTTAAAAATAAAGGTAAAAAACTTTTAAATTGTAAGAATTTCTTTTATGATTGTATCAAAAATGTTTTCTATATCTGTTTTAAGTTAATAGGATTTTGACCTACTCTAGTTTAGAAATTACATGCCTCAAATACAAAATATAGCTCTTTAGTACTGTCTTCAATAAATATCATTTACACAGGCAGTGCTATAAGACTCGGAGCAGTTCTAGAAGACAGCAGCACTCCTTCTTTGAAAACTTGTCTGCCTATGGAAGGTATAAAACTGTAACATAATCTCAGACCCCAACCTCACTTCTAGGAAATGTACACACCCAGAAAGAAGGAACAAAAGGTCAGCGATCACAACCTGTAGAGTGTGGCAAAATGATTTTTCGTGTTGTTTTGAAATCAAGAAGCACTGAAAGGTTTCTGTTAGATCTCCTTTCTTTCTATACTACTACTACTAGATCTCAAAGCACTTTAAATACCTCTCATTGAAGCCTTTAAGACTTTACGAAACATCAAACAACAATTAATATAAAGGTAACATTTTCTGTCTGAGAAAGTATCAGAGCATTTCAATCTCTAAAATCACAGCTGATAATTTTCTTAGACATCTGGTAATCAATAAAAATTCTCTTTAATATCTTTAATAGATAACATATTTGGCATTTGATTCAGTAAAAATTAAACTTCTCTTGAATTTTGAAAAACATCATGTTTTTCTGTTTATAACTGGACATCACTACTAATAAAACATACATCTACGTAAAATTGACTAAATCTCTGCAAATAAAACTAATTTTAAGCTACAAACCTTCACACTTTTTAGTCAAGGATGTTTATTTTACTTTAGCATGACTTTCAAGCACCCTGGTTTAATTTCAGAGAATCTGCAAAAATGAAAAAAGAGTTAAAGATTAAAATTTCAAATTGATTAAGAACTATATCTTGTAACCAATTCTAAGTGCCTATGCTAAACATAATATTCACTATCAAAGCACTCTCCTTTAAGTTAAATCAAGGACTAATATCTTGTGTTCTTTTTAATCTACTGTCAAAATAATACCTGACTAAGGCTGGGGATTACTCCTAACAGCAGTTATCACAATTTAAGATTTTTAAAAATTCTCAAGCCTGATTTTGATGTTAATGAATAACAGTAAGCTGTATGAAGGATATGATGATGTCTGAATTACATTCTCTCTCTGCATTATAAACTACCAAGAAGAAATTTCCATAGCTAAGTCTGATTTATCAGAACATGAAACTCCCTCAGTGTGAAAATTTAATTTAAAGAAACACCATCAGTCTCTAAAATAGACGATTAATTCCAATATGATAATGTTCTAGCCTATTTCTTTCGTAAAAGTAACCCTAAAATGTCAGCTGTTTTCATGCTCAGAATTAATGCGACCACTTTCTATAACATAGCCAACATTTTATCACATGACATAAACAAAACAGGCTGTAATAACTGAAACTAGAAGTAAGGGAAGAGGGTACTGGGATTCCTCAGGGAAGCTATCCATCAACAAAATCTTTCTTCTTGAACTTTTCTTGCCATTGGTGTTACTGAAAATAATCACTTAATGAAAAAGGATATTTCATATTTGCCAGCTAAGACTAATAGTGGCACTTAATTTATGAAGATGTATAAATTCATAAGTGACTAGAGATTTCCACTAAAGTTTAAATACATACAAATTATAACCACATTTTAGCAGGAGCTCAAAATTCTTCCAAAATCCACAAACATGTACTTCTTTTCAAAAGAATTAAACAATAACCTTAGGGTGGGAGGAAAAGGCGATGACAGACGGTGAGATGGTTGGATGGCATCACAGACTCAATGGACATGAGTTTGAGTAAACTCCGGGAGTTGGTGATGGACAGGGAGGCCTGGTGTACTGCAGTCCATGGGGCGCAAAGACTCCGACACAACTAAGCGACTGAACTGAACTAAACTGATGATATGTATAATTTAACTATCTTGAATAACATGAAAAAAGAATATTCTTATTTTCTTTTAAATTTTAAATCTATGATAGACATAGTTTTTTTCAAATGATTACTTCAACAACAAACAATTTTTCTTTCATTTCTGGTTTACTGCTGCTGCTGCTGCTAAGTCACTTCAGTTGTGTCTGACTCTGTGCGACCCCATAGACGGCCTCCTACCAGGCTCCTCTGTCCCTGGGATTCTCCAGGCAAGAACCTGGAGTGGGTTGCCATTTCCTTCTCCAATGCATGAAAGTGAAAAGTGAAAGTGAAGTCTCTCAGTCGTGTCCAACTCTTAGTGACCTCATGGACTGCAGCCTACCAGGCTCCTCCGTCCATGGGATTTTCCAGGCAAGAGTACTGGAGTGGGGTGCCATTGCCTTCTCCATTCTAGTTTACTAGACATCATAAATCCAGGAGGGATGTTACATATCATAATTTAATCATGAATTTGTGGCTAAAATCAGATGGTTAAATTTAGTAAACTATCTTAACAAACTGTTCTGAGCATATTATTAGTGTACACTATCTGCATTATGGGCAACTGCCATTATCGATAACAGAAATCTATACTCACCTAAAGTTATGGCTTGTGAGGTATTTAATGACGGCTGGTTTGATGCGAGCAACTCCTCCCTGGCTGTGGTTTCCTCTCCCCGTTATCACAGAGAGATAGGGCTTACCACCATTCTGCTTAAATTCTGTTACAACAGAAATTGGAACAGTTAAAATTTATCTATCTTACATTTGCAACAGAAAACAAACCTTTACTCAAACACATATGAAATTGTTTTCATGAGGATTTAAAGATTTATTACTTCAAAAAGTCCTACACTGATGTTTTTAAATGTATGTTTCATCTATACTTTTAAGTATAGAAGCTTCATAGCAATTGATCCACCTAAAGACTTGAGTGGAACTTCTCCTGTGGGGAGAGAGACATGCATGTGCTACCAGAATTTCTCTCTGAAATAATGATGACAACAATAATATTAACGATACACACATGGATTCAGGCATCACTTTAAGTGACTTATATTTATTAACTAAGAATCTTTATAACAACTCTACTAAATACTCTGAAGCCCGACAGCTTTGATCTTTATTATAAGCAGCTCTGCCACTAACTGACTGTGTATTGGGACCATGGACAAGTTTCTTAGCCTATCTGTGCCTATTTTCTTGTCAGTAAGATGGGGTATGAGGCAACTGCTTTATAGGCTATAACTCTCAGGAAAAGCCATTAGCAAACCCACTAATTATAGCATGGACTGCAGTCTTACTGTTAAAGATAATCAATTATTAACTTAAGAAAGTCTTTCAAATAGATGATTTTAAAATATAGAATGAACCTGAGCCTCTTAAAAGACCATAGCTCCTGCTTTGGAAATGAGCCTGTGAAAATAAAGTATATAAATCTGAAAGTAACAGCTACAATAAAATAGCAACAACAAAAAACCTGTTTATAATATGAATTGATTTCACAATTCAGTAGATATTTGCTCCTCAGTTTTAAATAGCACAAGTTATGACCTTTAGCACAAAATACATATACCCATAAATATTCCATACTCTGTTCATTCAGTTGCCATAAAACTCTGCTGCTGCTGCTGCTGCTAAGTCACTTCAGTCGTGTCTGACTCTTGTGCAACCCCACAGACGGCAGCCCACCAGGCTCCCTCGTCCCTGGGATTCTCCAGGCAAGAACACTGGAGTGGACTGCCATTTCCTTCTCCAATGCATGAAAGTGAAAAGCGAAAGTGAAGTTGCTCAGTCGTGTCCGACTCTTAGTGACCCCATGGACTGCAGCCCACCAGGCTCCTCTGCCCATGGGATTTTCCAGGCAGGAGCACTGGAGTGGGGCACCATCGCCTTCTCCGGCCATAAGACCCTAGCAGATCCACAAACATTGTTTTCAAGTCTCATATCTCCAAGGCAATATTTAGTCTGGAATTAAAGTGGACATGTTGCTCTTATATTTATAATTCCTATTTAAACTCATCTAAAGCATTTCTCAGATTTCTTATCGTTTCAACTATAAATATTTCAGTACATATTTTAAAAGATAAAGACTCTCTAAAAAAACATAACCACGACGCTTTACTGTCTGAGCCACCAGGAAGAGTCAATCATATCTTATAAAGTTAAAAATAGTTCCTTAAAGTTTCTAGAAATGGCTAAAAATTTCCCCCAATAGTCTCAAAAACTGATTTGTTTGAATCAGGGTTGAAACATGTCCACATATTATATTTGGTTGGTATATTTCATAGGGCATCCCTGGTGGCTCAGACGGTAGAGAATCTGCCTGCAATGCAGGAGACCAGGATTTGATCCCTGGGTATTTGGTTGATATACCTCTTAACTTATAAAAGGTTCTTCTTCCCCCTGTGTGATGGGGTTTTTCAATTTGTTGGAAAAATGAGATTGTTTATCCTAAATATTTACAGTCTGGATTTTGTATCCCCATGGTGTCATCTAACATGTTCCTCTATTCCCTACAAATCTGAACAAAGCAGTTCAGTTCAGTTGCTCAGTCGTGTCCGACTCTTTGCGACCCCGTGAACTGCAACATGCCAGGCCTCCCTGTCCATCACCAAAGCAGTAGTCAGATCTAAAGTCAGATCTATCTGCTTCTAGTTATTTGGGGGCAGAAAGCTTCATGGGTAGTTGTGGTATATATATATTTCAATCAGAAGACACAAAAGGGTCAGATCTCTTTTTTTAATAATTCATCCCTAATTTTGACCATCATCTTTTACAACTACAAGCAATGCAGGCCAGAGCCACATATTGTTCCCCTGGACACTTTTCTGTTCAAAAAATACTACCATCTGGTGGTGACCAACCATAATTACAGGTCACCACAGGTAGCGTGCACAGATGGGCTTTGGCTTCCAGAAAGAGTTTGTATCTTGGGTCTGGCCAAGTATAACCTTAAACAAGTTATTTAACTCTTTTATTCTCATAATTTTTTCTACTGAAATAAAATTCACCTAACATAAAATTCACGATGTTAAAATGTACAATTCAGTGTGTTTTAGTACATTACAATGTTGTGCAACCATCAACATGATCTAATTCCAGAACATTCCATCATCTCAAAAAGAAATTCTGTGCCAGTTAGCAGTCAGTCTCCATCCCTGGATTTCCAGTCCAAGAAAACAAAAATGAACTTTCTGTTTCTATGGATTCTATTCTAGACAATTTATATAAATGGAAATCATATAATATGCGGCCCTTGGTGTCTGGCTTCTTTCACACTGCATAATCCTTACAAGGTTCATCTGTGTTGCAGCATGTGTCAGCATTTCATTCCTTTTTATGGCTTAATTATATTCCACTGTATCGATATTGGAGAAAGAAATGGCACCCCACTCCAGCAGTCTTGCCTGGAAGATCCCATGGATGGAGGAGCCTGGAAGGCTGCAGTCCATGGGGTCGCTGAGGGTCGGACATGACTGAGCGACTTCAATTTTACTTTTCACTTTCACTCTTCACTTTCATGCATTGGAGAAGGAAATGGCAACCCACACCAGTGTTATTGCCTGGAGAATCCCAGGGATGGGGGAGCCTGGTGGACTGCCATCTATGGGGTCGCACAGAGTCGGACACGACTGAAGTGACTTAGCAGTATCGATATACCACATTTTTTTCCATTCACCAGTGGATAGACATCTGGGTTGTTTCCACCTTTGGGCTATTATGAACATACATAAGTTTCTGTGTGGATGAATTGTGTTTTCAATTCTTTTGTGTACAAGCCTGGGACCAGAACTGCTGGGTCACATGGTAACTCTATGCTTAACCTTTCAAGGAATGTCAACCTTTTCCACAGGTTGCACCATTTAACATTCCCATCAGCAATATATGAGGGTTCCAATTCTCTGTAGCCTTAGTAACACTTACTATTTTCCACTTTATTAAACTTACTAAGTCATCAGTTTCCTTATCTATAACATGAGAGGAATATCTACTCTTTATTCAGTCACTTACTCAAAAGGTTTTTAAAGTGTTGAATGGAAAGCAGAATATACAATAATGATTCAATAATTATCTCTGATTCAATTATTGGCCAAAAAGATGGGCATTTAATAATCAATTATAGGGGCTTCCCTAGTGGTTCAGTGGTTAGGAATCCACCTGCCAGTGCAGGGGCCTAGGTTTGATTCCCAGTCAAGAAAGATGCCACATGCCGTGGAGCAACTACGCCCGTGCATCACAGCTACCGAAGTCTGCACACCTAGAGCCTGTGCCCCACAGAAGAGAAGCCACGCCAATGCAAAGACAATGAGAAGCCTGAACACAACAATGAAGAGCAGCCCTCACTCGTCGCAACTAGAGAAAGCTCGCATGCACCTATGAAGACTCAGCACAGCCCACATGCAAAAAGCCAACTATATAAGAAGCTTTTTATAAATGCTGTGATCCACAGGAGTACTAGCAGAAGTTTTTAACAGGCAGCCTAATTTAGTCTGTAAGTCAACAAGCGGTAACATAGATAAACATAAAGAAATGGAAGAGCAGCAAAACACAAGACAAGGATAAAGACACAGGGCAGAAAAAACTATGTAGGGATGTGGGGATTTATGCTAAATGAAACATGGCAACCTTATCACAGTGCTAATTATGTAACTAGTCATTCACTATCATCTATTCTACTAGATAGCAAACTCCATAAAGACGGTAATTGTGTGTCTTTTTCACTGCTTTATGTTTGATGTCAAGAATATAAAAGATCATCAAGTTTTTATTGAGTAAATGATGTATTCATCCTCTACAGACAAAATATTCCCTTATAATACTTCTATATAGGAATTTTTCTTTTCTCTAGATTAAATAATGTATTTATCTCTTTTAATCTTCATTGCTGTTTTCTAGATTTTCTCTAAGATTTTCAAAATTATATTTAAAAAACAAGTGGGGGAGGAAAATCCTCTACTCTATCAAAGAATGTCTGCTAATAAACCTTCCTTCCTTGTATGAAGGAATACAAATTATAAAAACACCATTATGGAACCACCAAGAATACACAGAAGAACTGTACAAAAAGGATCTTCAAGACACAGATAATTACAATGATGTGATCATTCACCTAGAGCCAGACATCCTAGAATGTGAAGTCAAGTGGGCCTTAGGAAGCATCACTACGAACAAAGCTAGTGGAGGTGATGGAATTCCAGCTGAGCTATTTCAAATCCTGAAAGATGATAATGTGAAAGTGCTACTACATTCAATATGCCAGCAAATTTGGAAAACTCAGCAGTGGCCATAAGACTGGAAAAGGTCAGTTTTCATTCCAATTCCAAAGAAAGGCAATGACAAAGAATGTTCAAACTACCACACAATTGCACTCATCTCACACGCTAGTAAAGTAATGCTCAAAATTCTCCAAGTCAGGCTTCAGCAATATGTGAACCATGAACTTCCAAATATTCAAGCTGGTTTTAGAAAAGGCAGAGGAACCAGAGATCAAATTGCCAACATCCGCTGGATCATCAAAAAAGCAAGAGAAATTCCAGAAAAACATCTACTTCTGCTTTATTGACTATGCCAAAGCCTTTGACTGTGTGGATCACAATAAACTGTGGAAAATTCTGAGAGAGATGGGAATACCAGACCACCTGACCTGCCTCTTGAGAAACCTATATGCAGGTCAGGAAGCAACAGCTAGAACTGGACATGGAACAACAGACTGGTTCCAAATAGGAAAAGGAGTATGTCAAGGCTGTATATTTTCACCCTGTTCATTTAACTTATATGCAGAGTACATCACGAGAAACGCTGGGCTGGAGGAAGCACAAGCTGGAATCAAGATTGCCAGGAGAAATATCAATAATCTCAGATATGTAGATGACACCACCCTTATGGCAGAAAGTGAAGAGGAGCTAAAAAGCCTCTTGATGAAAGTGAAAGAGGAGAGTGAAAATGTTGGCTTAAAGCTCAACATTCAGAAAACTAATATCATGGCAACTAGTCCCATCACTTCATAGAAAATAGATGGGTAAACAGTGGACACAGTGGCTGACTTTATTTTTCTGGGCTCTAAAATCACTGCGGATGGTGATTGCAGCCATGAAATTAAAAGACGCTTGCTCCTTAGAAGGAAAGTTATGAAAAAAAAAAAAAGAAGAAAAGTTATGACCAACCTTGATAGCATATTAAAAAGCAGAGACATTACTTTGCCAACAAAGGTCCGTCTAGTCAAGGCTATGGTTTTTCCAGTGGTCATGTATGGATATGAGAGTTGGACTATAAAGAAGGCTGAGCTTCTTTATAAAAAAGAATTGACTATAGAGAAGAACTGATGCGTTTGAACTGTGGTGTTGGAGAAGACTCTTGAGAGTCCCTTGGACTGCAAGGAGATCCAACCAGTCCATCCTAAAGGAGATCAGTCCTGGGTGTTCATTGGAAGGACTGATGCTAAAGCTGAAACTCCAATACTTTGGCCACCTGATGCGAATAGCCGACTCATCTGAAAAGACCCTCATGCTGGGAAAGATTGAGAGCAGGAGGAGAAGGGGACGACATAGGATGAGATGGTTGGATGGCATCACCGACTTGATGGACATGGCTTTGGGTGTACTCCAGGAGTTGGTGATGGACAGGGAGGCCTGGCGTGCTGCAGTTCATGGGGTCGCAAAGAGTTGGACATGACTGAGCGACTGAACTGAACTGATGGAACCACCAATAAAATAACTGATTCAGACAAGGATCATAAATGGATGCTAAAATCGTAAGGCAAAATGAGAACAGCTGTATGAAAACAGTTATTCACACAGTCACAAAGAATCAATCACCAAAATTTACTAACTGACTACAAAGGGAGAAAAGGTATATTTACAAAGCAAAATCTGATATGATAGAGTTCTATATCTCAGCTAAGAAATCAAACTTAACACCACCAATAAGAAAAAACTGACCATATATGTCTTCTAATGATGACCTAACATCACCTATGCAGCATTTTTACCAAGAAAATTTTAAACCGAATCTAGCCGTGAAGAAACAATCAGACAAATTTAAATTGTTCGACAATTTACCGAATGACTTGGAATCTAAAAATGTCAATGACCTGGAAAACAAAAATTAGACAAAGGAACTACTCTGTATCACAGGAGGCTACTGACTTGGGACCATCAACTAGAACATGGGATGCATGACTGAATCCTGGATTGGGGGTAGAAAATGGCACATAAGACCTTTCCATACAACTAGAAAACACTAAGTATGGCCTGTATATTAGACAACACTTTGTTAACAATGTTAAATGTCTTAAAAGTCATCATGTATTGTGATTGTGTCAGAAAATGAATTTGTCCTCAAGTGATAAACATGCTGAGGTATTCAAAAACAAAGCACCACAATCTTTAAAACTTATTCTCAAATGGTTCAGCAGAAAGCTATTTTAGAGAGAGAAAAATGCAGCCAAATGTTGACTGGTCAGCCTACAATTCATTCAACTTCTCTGTGTGTTTTAAATTTTTCAATATAAAAAGCTAAGAAAAGAGATAGTAATAAGAGTAGACATATATATTGATATGCAAAATAAAAATGCCCATCAACAGAGAGATGGGCACATTATGACATGGTCACATAATACTATACAGCAGTTATAATTAAAAAAAAAAAAACAATCCATTAAGATGAGTAGATCTTGAAAACTAGATTGGGTGAAAATAAGGAACTTGGCTGATGATACAGTGTGACTCCATATATGTTGATTTTTTAAAACTCACAAAAGGAACAAATAGACTGATGATGAATGCAAACTGAAGGGTGTTGATTTCCACCAGGAAGGTAAGAGAAAAAAAATAAAGAAGCATATACAGGAAAATGTTACCACTTGTTACTGTATACTCATGGGTACAGAGGTGTTCTTATTTTACTCTGTAACCTTTTCAACATGGTCTGCATGATAAAAACATGAATTCTCAACCTTTTATATCAATTATATTTCATCAAGTATTGAACTAATAACACGACTGTGTTGAACTGATAAACTTATATAACATATAGTATACAACTTTCTAAAATATATATAAACGAATTAACCGGAATACAGCTATCAATGACAGAGCAGTATGATGGAACCACAGGGAATAGCTGAGGCATGGATTTTATGTCTCCACAATAAAATGGAAGATAAAAAGAAAGTCAAGTTGAGAATTCAAAATATCCTAGCAGTGGTAAAAGGAGATGATTCCCTACTGTTAGTCTGGGTACTACAAAGATTGAATTTTCCTAAGTGCTACCATCTGGTGATGAAAAGGTAAACCAACAAGATACTTTAATGTATATGAAGTACATAATACGATTTTAAGAGGCAAGCAGCAGTTTTCCTATTGACCTGCAAAGACTAAATACAAGCAGAAAGGGAGAAGGGCACACCATTTTAATGCAAACACTCAGAAATCCTGAATTTATGATAATTCTATAAAAATCCTATTTACTTCTATATTTTATTAAATCCTTATTTACTTCTGTATTTTATTAAATATCTGTTGAGCAACTGACATCTAATAAGTATCTAGTAGCTCTAGTAAATGTCTATGAACAAAGATGTGTAATATTACTGAAAGGTCCAGAGAATTCTCAGATTATATCAAGCCCTCCCTTTGAGGCCCAAAAGTTGGTCTGACATATATACATGCCCAGTATAACAAAGGAATACAAACATGACTGAAGCAGGAAAATAAAAATGTTAATGGACAAGGCAGTTAGAATTCTTTCCCAAGGTTTTCTTGAAGAATAAGTCTAATACAAATATCTATCAGTGTGGCACACATATCCTTAGCCTGCACATTCAGACTCCCTTGAATTTGCAAGTTATATCAATATAAACAAAGATATACTTTCTATTGAAATTGTGTAATGACTACAGTCCTACCTTCAGTTTTCTGCTGTAAAACTGTCATCAAATGTTCTATAGCCTCATCCACATGCAGCCCATGGAGGTCTAGAACATTCTGCGGCAATAGGGAGGCATTGACTTTCTCAAATATCTCCACGGCAGCAAGGTGATTAGCTTCTTTCATCTTCTGCTCATGGAGACTACCCTTTAAATATAAACATATCACCAGTGATCACTTTTCATATCTGCTACTTAGTAGGCAATGAGAAAATAAATAGTGCCCCCAGTAAAAAGAAGAAAAAAAAAAAAGGAAAAATTAATCTAAAATTTTTAATGCAATAGGCTAATATGCAAAAATGCACCAAAAATTTAGGTGGATTTCAGTGAACTAATAACATAGTTCTTAAACTACTGGATCATCATTTCTAACACATTCTCTGATCCAAAAATCATAGAAGAGGGATACAAATAAACAACATCCATCTCAAGAAGGAATCCAGTGGTTTACCTTTTGATAATCCTGAGTCTCAACCCTCTTAACAACTTGAAGTTACCCCTGAAGCCATCCCTTAAGGTCTGCTATTGATGTTCACTAGGTAATACCAATTTGATACTTTTTCTGCTCAGTCATAAAAAAGTAAGCTACGTGGAACCACAAGAAAACAAAAAGTCAATCAATCAGGTTTCCTTTAATAACATGCCGAATGGGGTCACAATGAAACGGACACGACTCAAGTGACAGAGCACAGGCATGCCAAATGAGCCTAGGTAGAAATTCTACTTCCCTGAAAGATATTAATGTAACTTTCTTTTCCTGACTATGAAAAGTGATACCTAACTAAAAATTCAAGCATGACAGAAAGCACACGTTCTCTGTAATCCCACCTGGGAAGGTAAATACTAACATTCCACTGTGTTTCCTCCATAAAATTTGTAACTGTTTAGAAGTAGTAGTCAATGAGAGAACCCAACCTAAAAGAAATTAGGGACTGTTGGAATTCTCAGACCATACAGTTCTTATGGAATAGGCTACTTTACATCACTTATAGAATATAATCTACATTCCCCAGAATAACTTCATCTAGTCACAGTATGAGTATTATCTCCTTCAAGATTATTCAGACATCATAGATGACAAAGACAAAAAGAACTGACCTGCTGGGCATAAAATGTGGCAACGTTTTTCTTCCCCATCCGATAAGCTTCTTTTGCCTTGCTGTAGCATTCCATCCTCTTCTGCTGGTGCAGGAAAGCCTCTGCCCTGTAGTCATCGTACTCTGGGTACTCAAAGTCCTGGAAAGATGGTTCACTTGGTGTATCTTCAGTTTCTTTCAATTTCTTTGCCTGTAAGGTGTTACACAATAAGTACAACCCAAAGAAAAGAACACACAATCTTTACCTTCAAAATCTGTACATGAAAACTGGGCTCTACTAATTTTTATCTTTCTTCTTAAAAAAACAGACAATATTTCCCTACCATCTTCCTAGTAAGTCATGCACTTGTCAACCATCATTAACTTTTTCATACCATTATAACCACTCTTATCCAAGGAGATGTTAAAAAGTTCTCTAAAACTATTGAAATAAAAAAATCAAGCCAAAAGAGAGAAAATAAAATATTCAAAGAATAACATTCATTTATCTAATGCAATATTTTCCAAATTTCAGTTTGCAAACCCATTCATAGGGTCAGTCCAATCACTGAAGGAAGTAATGGCAAATTTCAATTTATATTTTAAAAAAACCAATCAATAAAATAATTCAATAATATTCTTTTGAAAACAGAAGAGCATATGGAGTGACCATGCCTGATAGTAGGTAAAAATCATAAGGAGGTTCATAGGGCAATTTCAATCAATTTAACCAACTAGCCACTATGGTAGTGTTGACTTTTTGAGCTTTCTGAAATATGATCAAGTAGCTGTTAGCCATATGGAAACTTAAAGAAACTAAACTAAATAACTCTAATTTAAAACATGAGATCATGAAAATAATTATGCAAATTAGCCTCAACACTAAACCAAATAAAAAAGAATAACATAAATGTATCACCACATTCCTAACTCATTACTAGAGTCAAAAATCTGTAAATATATTTTTATTTTTGCAATCAATACCCACGACTCTCCCTTACCTAAGAATATTCATAGGCCCTACATCCTTATGTCATGCTCACTAATAATCATACTATTGTTTAACTATTTCATATTAATGTTTAAATAGTAATGTTTATAATAATAATGTTTATAGATAGATAATGTTTATATCTATAAGTATATAGCTTGTATCCTGGATAAAACCAAAGATTTTGCAGAGAAGGGATTAAAAAAAAGAAAACACTTATGACCTTTGAAAAGCCATAGTGCCTAATACTACAAATATAAATATTTGCCTTAAAAGTCTCTATTGGTATTTATACTAAAAAATGCAAAACACATTTGGTTCTCTGGGAAGAGACCCTTCATTTCTTATTTTTAAAAAAGAAAAAAAACAGGGAATTCCCAGGCTGTCCAATAGTTAGAATTCTGTGCCTTCACTGCCTAGGCCCGGGTTTGATCCCTGTTCATGGAACTAACATCCCACAAGCCACATGGCAAGGCCCAAAAAAAGAAAGGAAAAAAAAAAGGTATAGAATGAGAGCTACTCTCATTTTAAAATGAAACCAAACTTTATTTTTATATCCCTTTCATAGTGATATGGTTTACTATAACTTTACTAACTAGGGCCAAGTGAAACATGCTTCCTAAGAATTCACAAGCCTGGTGGGCTGCAGTCCATGGGGTCTCGAAGAGTCGGACACGACTGAGCGACTTCACTTTCACTTTTCACTTTCATGCATTGGAGAAGGAAATGGCAACCCACTCCAGTGTTCTTGCCTGGAGAATCCCAGGGATGGGGGAGCCTGGTGGGCTGCCATCTATGGGGTCGCACAGAGTCGGGCATGACTGTAGCGACTTAGCAGCAGCAGCAGCAGCAGCATTCTCTTGAAAGCATGATGTACTGTAATATTAAAACCATTTCCAAAGGTAACAAACTTGCAAATTTCATTAACAACTAAAGGGAAAAGGTACTAGTATTAAGAAAACACAGTTTTAGATAAATGTTAGTTTCTTGAACAAAACTGGGAAACCAAAATGCTACCGGTGTCATGATACTCTCTTTTAGTATCTCTGGTCCTTTGAGGTCCTGGGATATCAAAGACAGACTGTTCTGCCCACAAATCTTAACAGTATTTTTATCAGTGTTGTGACATCTGCCTACATTTTTTTGAGAAAGACTAAGTATAACTTATCTCCAGTATAACTTATTCAAATTTATGTTTTGGCCAACGTGTACACAACTCACAAACTCTTTCTTGATTCCAACATCTTCTAACCATCTCCCACTTTCAGCACGCACACTTCCCAATCACTTCCTCTACTGCCATAATAACCAAGAGTGCCTTGCTCTATTATCAGGAGAAAAAGTAATCTTTATTCCCAGTCTGGCACTGAAGGTCTCACCATCATCTTGCACCCTTTGAATCTTGTAACATATTACACCTATCCGTGATGAACACAGGCATCAGTTGTGCCACATACTTCCTGCTCCGTGTACATACTACCAGATCACATGAACATCAAAATTACCCAAGTCCTATCAGCTAAATTCTGGTGAAATAGTCAAAGAAAAAAAGGAGCACACAAGTTTATCCATAAGTGGTCTTATCAACAAGTAAAGCAAGATGATTGGGTACTGTTTAAAAAAAAAGTCTAAAACTAATACAAGATTAATATATAAAATCAATTGTATTTCTATTTGCAGTGGATAAGCCAAAAATAAAATTAAGAAAACAATTTCATTTACAGTGGCATCAAAAAAATAAAATACCTCGAAATAAATTTAACGAAACTCATGTATAACTTATATTCAAAACTACAACACACTGTTGAATGAACTTAAGAGGAACTAAATAAATTGAAAGGTACTTCCATATTCACAAATTGGAAGACAGCATTGTTAAGATGGCAATACACCTCAAATTGACCTGCAGACTCAGTACAATCCCCATGAAAATTCCAACTGGCTTCTTTGCAGAAACTGACAAGCTGATCCTAAAAGTCACACAGAAATGCAAGGGGACCAGAATAGCCAAAATAATCTTAGGCGGAAAAAAGAACATAGTTGAAAACTCACATTTCTCAATTTCAAAACTTACTATAAAGTTACAGCAGTCAAGACTATGACTATGGTATAGACATAATGACAGACATACAAAACAATGGAATGAAACTGAGAGTCTAGTAAAAAATTTACAGTCAATTCATTTCCAACTAGGGTGCTAAGAAAATTCAATGTGGGAAAAATAATCTTTGCAACAAGTGGTATTGTGATAACTGAATATCCATATGCAAAAGAATAAACTTGAACCCCTATCTCACACCACATACAAAGATCTAAATGTAAGCACTAAAACTATAAAAGAATTTAAAACTATAAAACTATAAAACTAAAACTATAAGAAAACTTGGGTGTAAGTTTGATGACTTTGGATTAGGCAATAGTTTCTTAGGTGTGACATGAAAAGTACATCCAACAAAAGAAGTAAATTGAAAAAAAAAAAAAGTGAATTGCACGTGATCAATTTTTAAACTTTTGTGCTTCGAAGTACATCAGCAAAAAAGTGAAAAGACAACCCTTGAAATGGGAAGAAGTCTGCAAGTCATATGTCTGAAAAGGGACTTGCATGTAGACTATATAAAAACTCATACAACTAAAGAAATTTTTTTTAATTGTAATGGGCTACGGATATTAATAGACACTTCTTCAAAGAAGATATAATACAAATGGCCAATAAGCATATCAAAAGATGCTCAACATCACCAGCCATCAGGGAAATGCAAATCAAAATCACAATGAGATACCACTTCTATATTAACTATGTCTTTTATTTCTTATATTCTGATGCTTTGACATGAGGCCTTGCTAATCCCTAGAGACAAAGCCCCCACCTTGGGGTTAGTTAATTCCTAGAGATTGGAAACAATTCACTTGCTGGCACACTTTATACATGCAAACCATCCAATCTAGAACCCATACCCACAACCACTTCCATTATGGGCTCTCACTCTCTGGCCACCATTCACATACCCTAATCACTGAAGCCAGGTACCAGAAAACTAGGAACAGTTCCTATGCCCCAGAGTCCGCTGAAATTATTCAAACTAGCCAATCCTGAACCTACTTATCACCCTGTTTTGCCAAGTCTTTCCCACAGAAACCACAAAAAAAGGCTCTTGGGCACATTTCCCCCTTCTCTCCTTGTCTCCTTGACCCTGGTGCTTCCTTACGGGGCTCTGGGTGGTAGGCCATACCTCTTGCTTCTGTAACTATAATAAACTTCTTCCTTTATGTCATTTCCATACCTGGTGTCTTACCATACCTGATTAAAACAAATCCCAGGTATCCATCAAACAACTTCACTTCTACTCAGATGGCTTTAATCAAAAAGACAAGATGATTACAAAGTGTCATAGAGGATGCGGGAGAAATTCTAACCCTCATACACTGCTGATGGAAACGTAAAAGAATGTAACCATCTGGGGAAAATGCTTGGCAGTTCCTCAAATGGCTAAACGTTTCTGGGCTTCCCAAGTGGCTCTGACTGCAATCAGGGAGACCCAGGTCTGACACAGTTATACTCTAAGACCCATCATACTGCATTCCATAGTTATTCAATGAAACCTATACGTTTCATGTGTAGTCTACACAAGAAAAGTTACAGAAATTCAAACATTTGTCATATACAATGACACTGAAGAAAAAATATAATCTGCTATAAATTCATTATTTTGAGTGGATATTATTAGCCAAATATGCTATTATTGGTTAAATTTCCAGTCTACAAGAAATGGTGAGAAATAAACATTCATCTAACAAATCAATTATATTTCATACATAATTATTTTTACCATTATTGTAAAAAACTAAGAAGCTCTATACCTTTTTCTCCTTAGACTTCTGTGCAGTATGAGAAGTGATGTTCTCATTTTGGTGAACAAATTCTTGTGCTACCACTGTTTTTACAGGGTCTCCTTCAAGAACACAATTTAGAAATTGCACTGTGTGTTCTAATGAATAGCTGTAGAGAGTTAAAGTACAAATATGAGGTCAGTGAATTAAAATAAAAGTTATGTGGAAACATTAACAAAGGCAACCTTTAAAACATCTTAGAAGAATACGAAAAATTGGCTCACTTCTTAGTTTTAAACATCAAAATTAAATGCTCGTTGTGCAACTCAAGACTCAAGAATGAACAGAAAGTGTAAAGTTAAGAGGATCTCAAAAATTAATTTTTTAAATGAATACCCCAAAGTAACATATTAATAATTAATTCCTATTCTTATATTTTATTCCAGGTAGATTTTCCACAACTCTTTCTTTCCTCTTATCACACATACTTAGTCCTCTCTGAATTCACACATTTCAGCTTCCTTCATACATGAAAAACAGACAATAGATCTTTACGCTAAGATCGTATTCTGTCAAATTTCACATTTTACTTAAACCATGGGGTTCCAGTCAAAGAAATTCTAAGCAGAGATATGGAAAGGAAAAAGTAAAAACTATCCTACCTCCCAACACTACACCATTTAGGCATATTTTCATGGTGATACTACATTATGTAGAATATGAAATGCTACAAAAATTGACAAAAGCCTGAAACACTCATGTTCCCATAACCAAAGAAACTCTTTCCAAAGCAAATTATAAATGATTTTATACTTATTACTTTTCATGATTCTGATCTCTTCCAAAGGCTAGATAATGAAGAGCTGACCACAAAGGACTATTTTTGAAATGCAATACTTATGCAAAATACTGTGATATTTTGCTATTCTTCAATTTATTAAAGCAACCCCTGAAGGGGAATCGTTTGGGACTACCAATTCCACTTGAGCACTCTCATCTTACTGCCTAACATATACTCAACAAATAGGAGTTTCTTGGGGGCTAGAAATTGCCAGAAATTGTCAACATCCTAACCAGTCCTTAAAATCACCTAGTTTGCCCACTTTTAGGGCTAGAAGCCAGGCTTCCCTGGTGGCTCAGACAGTAAAGCGTCTGTCTACAATGCGGGAGACAGGGGTTCGATCCCTGGGTTGGGAAGATCCCCTGGAGAAGGAAATGGCAATCCATTCCAGTACTATTGCCTGGGAAATCTCATGGACAGAGGAGCCTGGTAGGCTACAGTCCAGGGGTCGCAAAGAGTTGGACACGACTGAGTGATTTCACTTTCACTTTCAGGGCTAGAAGCCAGTCTCCACCACAGGTGTTGTTAGAAGTATATGGTTCTGGAAGATTACACTGCAGGCATATAATGCAGTAAGTAACTGACTGAACCTTCTCCAAGCCAGGCTTCAGCGATACATGAACCGTGAACTTCCAGATGTTCAAGCTGGTTTTAGAAAAGGCAGAGGAACCAGAGATCAAATTGCCAACATCTGCTGCATGATCGAAAAAGCAAGAGAGTTCCAGAAAAAAACATCTATTTCTGCTTTACTGACTATGCCAAAGCCTTTGACTATGTGGATCACAATAAACTGTGGAAAATTCTGAAAGAGACCACCTGACCTGCCTCTTGAGAAACCTATATGCAGGTCAGGAAGCAACAGTTAGAACTGGACATGGAACAACAGACTGGTTCCAAATAGGAAAAGGAGTACGTCAAGGCTGTATACTGTCACCCTGTTTATTTACCTTATATGCAGAGTACATCATGAGAAACACTAGGCTGGAAGAAGCACAAGCTGGAATCAAGATTGCCGGGAAAAACATCAATAACGTCAGATATGCAGATAACACCAACCTTATGGCAGAAAGTGAAGAAGAACTAAAGAGCCTCTTGATGAAAGTGAAAGAGGAGAGTGAAAAAGTTGGCTTCAAGCTCAACATTCAGAAAACGAAGATCATGGCATCTGGTCCCATCACTTCATGGGAAATAGATGGGGAAACAGTGGAAACAGTACCAGACTTTATTTTCTTGGGCTCCAGAATCACTGCAGATGGTGACTGCAGCCATGAAATTAAAAGACACTTACTCCTTGGAAGAAAAGTTATGACCAACCTAGACAGCATATTCAAAAGCAGAGACATTACTTTGCCAACAAAGGTCCATCTAGACAAGACTATGGTTTTTCCAGTGGTCATGTATGGATGTGAGAGTTGGACTGTGAAGAAAGCTGAATGCCAAAGAATTGATGCTTTTGAACTGTGGTGTTGGAGAAGACTCTTGGGAGTCCCATGGCCTGCAAGGAAGTCCAACCAGTCCATCCTACAGGAGATCAGTCCTGGGTGTTCATTGGAAGGACTGATGCTAAAGCTGAAACTCCAATACTTTGGCCACCTCATGCGAAGAGTTGACTCATTGGAAAAGACCCTGATGCTGGGAGGGATTGGGGGCAGAAGGAGAAGGGGATGACAGAGGATGAGGTGGCTGGATGGCATCACCGACTCGATGGATATGAGTTTGAGTGAACTCCGGGAGTTGGTGTTGGACAGGGAGGCCTGGAGTGCTGTGATTCATGGGGTCGCAAAGAGTCGGACACGACTGAGTGACTGAACTGAACTGAACCCTTCTTATCAGGGTGAAGCTAACACTACTGCTGAGACAAGTATCCAGCTGTTGGCAGACAAATGGAGGATCACTGAATATCATAATACCTACCCTTGGGACCTTACTGATCAATCATTCTGAGTACTGAAAGGAAGTACTCAGTCCTCTAACCTCACCTGGGACCCACAACTCTGGGTAGTTTCACATCAGACCTTCTTGCCCTAGGTTCCCACAGAAGAGAGTTGCCATATGCCAGCACCAACCCTCCTAACCCCCAATGCCTGGGGTATTTTAACACATAATTCTAAGAAAACAGTTGCTCAGGTAACAAAAATAAATAGAAAATTTGTGGGCTGAAATAATATCACGAAAAACTTGATTCAAGTGACATATTTAGAACTCTGCATACTCAGCAGAGAATATTCTTTTTCAAAAGCACCTTCATGTAATATTTATAATAACTGATCATGTATTAAACCATAAAGAAAATTTCAAATTCCCAAAAGCAGGACTCTTTCAGGCTGCATTCTTATGCCTCAACACAACAAAACAAAATAAACAGTAACCACCACCACCACTACCATCACCACCAAACTATCAATCCATTTAGAAAATTTCAAACTCTTGGATGAATGAGAAAATCAAACTGAATTAGATTTTTACAGAAAAAAATGAAAGTACTATATATCAAAATCAAAATATCACATATATATATCAAAAACATAAAATAGAGAAAAATTCATACCCTTAAATATATTTGTTATCAAATACTGAAAGGAAACAAACTAACCAAAGAATTGAAGATATGTCAACAAATTTAAAGAGAAAGGAACCAACAAAAATAGAAAGCAATTATCAAAAAGAAAAGCAAAAATAAATGATTAGAGAATATAAAACACTTTGATCAATAAACCAAGAGCTTGCTCTTTAAAAGGGCCATTCTGACAAACAGCAAAAACAAAGAAAACAGAAAAAAAAAAAAAAATCTTAGGAAAGGAAAAAAGGATATGATCAAATACAAAACAATAGTTTTAATTATCACAGAATATTAATATAACTTAACAATAATAAACCTGAAAATCAAGGTAAAACAAATGGTTTTCTAGAAGACAAACCACCAGAAAAGACTCACAGGAAAAAAAAAAAAAAACAGGCAAATATTTGAATAAAGCAATACCCTTAAAAGGTAGTGAAAAATTCTAAAAGACTTCCCTAAAAAGGCACAACCCCAGAATCTTCAAGGTACCAATTTATCTCAATTTTCCAGAGCAAGTTGCTCAGTCGTGTCTGACTCTGTGACCCCATGAACTGTGTCCCTCTAGATTCCTCTGTCCTCTGGAATTTTCCAGGAAGGAATACTAAAGTGGGTTGCCATTTCCTTCTCCAGGGGATCCTCTTAACCCAGGGACTAAACCTGCATCTCCCGCATTGCAGCTTGATTCTTTACCATTGAGCCACCAGGAAAGCCCTTTTATTAAGCCAAATACCAAATAAAACCCTAAAACCAAATCTGACAAAGACAACAAAGAAACAGAAAATTACAGACTAATCTCACTTAATAACTGTTGCAAAAAGCCTGAAATCAATTCTGATATTGCATTAAAGGAAAAAAACAAAAATATGAGAGAATTTTTATTCTAAAAATTACTGGTGATTGACATGAAATATACTAGTAAACTAAAGAAAAAAATCTGTATTAGAGTCTCCAAAGAGCCTAAAAAGGCACCTATTTAAAACAACTCTTGCTAAAATAAAAATTTAAGGAATACATTAAGATCAAAACTATGTATTACTCCTACCAGAAGCATTCCCAACACAGCAAACATCAAAACACACTATTACACTACAATATTGAAAATAAAATTTAGGACCAAATGGCTCAATGGAATCAAAGAGTCAATAAAAGAAAATGTATATTTGAGAATGTGAGAAATATTAGTGGCTATATTTTATATCAGTGTGTAAAGATGACCTATCTACCCAGTTTATCATTCACCTATCTACCCAGTTTATCATTCGGAAAAAAATTAAGTTAAATCTCTACTTCATACTAAACATGCAAAAATGTTAGGTAAATTTTTTAAATTTCACTATTAAAAATACTGAATGATAGTCGAAGATCCTGTGCGCTCCAGCTAAGATCTGGTGCAGTCAAATATATAAATTAAGAAAAATAAATTAAGGGCTTCACTGGTGACTCAGTGGTAAAGAGTCCACCTGCCAACGCAAGGAGACATGGGTTCGATCCCTGGTCTGGGAGGATCCCACATGCCTCAGAGCAACTAAGCCCATGTGCCACAACTATTGAGCCTGTGCTCTAGAGCCCAAGAATCGCAACTACTGAAGATGTGCCCCACAACAAGAGAAGCCACCGCAGTGCAAAGCCTGCATGCCACAAGTAGAGAGCAGCCCCTGTTCGCCACAACTAGAGAAAAGCTTGAGCAGCAACAAAGACACAGGACAGCCAAAAATAAATAAATAAATAAAATTATTAAAAAGTTTCTTTAAAAAAAAAGCAAATTTAAAAATAAATATTGGAATAAATATGGAATAAATAAATTCCATAATGTTGGGGTAGGGCAGATTTCTCAAAAAGAGTTAAAACTCCAAACCAATACGAAAAACAATTTTCTGATAAAACATGAATTAAAAAATGTTTATGATCAATGAGATTTTATCAAGAAGATTTATTATAATCTATATTAACAAAGATAACTACACATAATATATAAAGAATTCTCATAAATGTAAAAAGAAATACAAAGAACCAAAAGAAGACAGGCAAAAAGAAGCAATTTAATAGAAAAAGAAATCAATGGGAAAAAAGCTCAACATCACTAATAATAAAAATTTAAGCAACAATGAAATATTTTTCCCACCAGACTGGCAAAAAATTAAAGATTCTTAATGTTCAGGGCAAGTTACACAATCAGTGCATATAAGTAATATGGAAAGCCCTTATAAAAGGAAATTTGGCATTAGCTATAAACATTTTTAGTGTATCTACTCTGAATCAGCAATTTCACTTTTAGAAACTAGCTTACGATAACATTCATCCATGCACACAAAAATGTATGTTCAATGTTGCTCAGTGCAACATGGTTTCCAACTTTTCTTATAGTCAAAAAGCCTATAAACAGAGCATGTTTAAACAAACGACAGTACTTTAAGAAATCACTTTCAGAGTACTATGGAATACTCTATAGACATTAAAAAGAAAAGAGTATTTATTCTGTCACAAAGTATGGACAGAAAAAATAAATAACAGCAAAACTACAAAATACTATATAAAACACAATCTATATATATATATACAGTCAACAAAATAAATAGGTACACATGTGTACGCATACTTAGTATATGAACACGAGAAAAAATTGAGGAGGAATATGAACCAATTGACAAAAATTCCTCACTTTCTACATTACTGCATTTAAATGGTTTATAATATACCTCTATTATTTTTGTTATCAGAAAAAATAAAAATAAGAGATTAAAATGTATGACATACACTTTCAATCACATCACAACAGAAACTACAGACAAACCTTCTAGTACTCACTTGTGGTCCTTGAAAATGTCCACCAGGAAATTTTGGTTAATGGCTGGAAATATCTTAAAGAGTTGCTTCTCCTTTAGCTTAGTGGCACAATCTTTCTCAAACATAAGTGTCTCCCTTTTCTAAAACAAACAAAAAAGACAAAACTCATTCTTACTATGGAATTTACAATACTAGTTATGCTGATCCAAAACCACGGTTATTTCATTGCAAAAACACTAATAATTTAAAAGTAACCACAGACTTTCTTCATTGATTAAAGGCTGAAAATAGAAATATAAGTATTCTTGCACTGTT
Source organism: Capra hircus (assembly GCF_001704415.2). Classification (NCBI taxonomy): domain Eukaryota; kingdom Metazoa; phylum Chordata; class Mammalia; order Artiodactyla; family Bovidae; genus Capra; species Capra hircus. The sequence continues at coordinate 59,724,958 of NC_030813.1, read as the reverse complement.
TATTTATATCCCATTTTTTACTAAGTATTCGAAGCTGCTTATTAATACACAAACATAATCACACATATACATATATATGTGTGTGCATGTGTATATATATATATATACTATCACATATGACACATGCGCTGTGTCGCTCAGTCATGTCCAACTCTCTGCGACCCTACGGACTGTAGCCCGCCAGGATCCTCTGTTCACGGGGTTCTCCAGGAAAGAATACTGGAGTGGGTTGCCACGCCCTCCTCCAGAGGATCGTCCCAACACAGGGATTGAACACAGGTCTCCCACATTGCAGATGGATTCTTTACCGTCTGAGCCACCAGGGAAGCCCACATTTGATCATATATTACACATATAAAAAGGGTGAAGTATATACATATAAACAGGATATAAATAAATGAAGAAATCAGACAGTAGAGAAAATAAAAGTAAGAATACAGGATAAGGCTAACAAGAAAATTAGTATAAATAAATGCATGCTACAAAATCCTGTACAATTCCTAAAGGTGGGTCACAAATTCAGTTCTGAGCTTCTCAATAGCCAAAGCAAACGAGAAAACAAAGATTCTCAGTGTCCATGAAATAAAAAATCAGCTGCTCAGGAGAACAACAGCTTTTTCTGGTACTGAGACCTGAAAGAAATTTCTCGCATGGGTCCTCATAAAAGGGACACTGTGTGATGCTGTGAACAACGTCCTTAAAAACACATTCTCCTCAATGGGCAGAAACTACAACGTACAAATGAGGTGCAAATTCAGGTTGACAGAAAAATCCACATTAAAATTTTTTTTTCACAAACATATTTATTCCAAAGGAATTATATGAGAATTGCTAAGTGTTATTTTTTCAAAGTCGTATTTGGATTGTTTAAATTGCCAAACCAAACAGGCTTTTCTAATATGTGCTAATTTAATTCTAATTAAGGATTATAGTAATCATTTGTAAAGGGATTTCTAACTCTAAGACAATTTGTTAACATTATGATTTAACTATGTAATATTTTTGTTTATTCCAAAGTCCTAGTGTCTAAAAAATAACTTCCTATAAAAGTTCAAAGGGTATCTGAAAATGTAAAAATTACAATAATTTGGGACAGTCCTAGAATAGCTATTGGTTTTGAAACCTAGCCATATTTAGGCCATTTATAATATCAAACAACAACAGAAAAAGAATCACAATAAGCAACAACCTGACCAGTCAAAAAGACTGGTGAAGCTGAATGTATCACATACCACAAGAGTGATGAAAACAAGCCACCTCAAGCATTTTTAATATTTCACATCTTATTTTAAGATATACATTATAATCTGATCTTACTAAAAAATTCAGTGATTTTTTTTTTTTTAAAAACCTCAGTGATCAGATTTACTAGCATCTGTCAGGTCATAGGGTATCTCTAAACTACAAGTTCTAAGGTCTTATCAATTAACTGAAAACAGCAAGGAGATCAAATCAGTCAATCCTAAAGGAAGTCAACCCTGAATACTCTTTGGAAGGACTGATGCTGAAGCTGAAGCTCTAAGACTTTGGCCACCTGATGCAAAGAGTCAGCTCACTGGAAAAGACCCTGATGCTGGGAAAGATGGAGGGCAGAAGGAGAAGGGGGAGATAGAGGATGAGATCGTTGGATCGCATCAGCGACTCACTGGACAAGAGTTTGAGCAAATTCCAAGAGATAGTGAAGGACAAGGAAGCTCGGTGTGCTGCAGTTCATGAAGTCGCAGAGTCGGACATGACTTAGCAACTGAACAACAACAATCATCTTACAATTAATTATTCTCTTCATGCATTATGCCTAATTTTTATTTTATATTCTTTGCTTTAAAAGAATGTAAAGTGTATTTCTCCTTTGGAAAATTCTGAGAAATTACTGAGAAATTTTTCCAGAAATTCTCTTACTGAGGCACTACTTAAGCAGGAATATCTTTAGGATCAAAAGAGTATAGCTTCTATTATCAAATTCACAAAAAGACAAGAAAAATCACTGACAGAAAAAAAATTAAGTTGGAAACTCAAAGAAACTTATTTGTTCATCATTATGTGAAGTGAAGTGAAAGCTGCTCAGTTGTGTCTGACTCTTTGCGACGGCACGAACTATACACAGTCCATGGAATCCTCTAGGCCACAGTACTAGAGTGGGTAGACTGTTTCTCCAGGAGATCTTCCCAACCCAGGTATACTAAGAGATAAAAAGGCAGGCTAGAACCATAAAGAAAAGTTTCAGCAGCAGAAAACACCATTTCAACAAAAAGTGTCTCATCATTTGAGTGTAAGTTCTAGGCTTTCCTTATATGTAAATTGAAGAGGATATCTGAAACAACACTAAATTATAAGATCCTACTGAAGAGACTGTTCCTTGGATTATATAAACACGTAAAGTTGGTAATGGTAGCATATTTCCAAATTAATTAACAAGTGGGGAAAATAAATATGAAAGTGGAAGAATCCGATCGTTCTTTCTACGCCCCATTCTATCAATATATATTTCAACCAATATAAAGATGTTCCTTTGAGCAGTCAAATAAGTAGGAAAAAGAGGGGAAAAGGTGGTAAGATCACCAACTAAGAATTTCTTTTTTTCCTTGAGAACTGAACTAATAATCTCTAAGGTCTTTTCCCTTTTGATGAAGAAGCTGAACGGTTCTATGAAGATCTACAAGACCTTTTAGAACTAACACCCAAAAAAGATGTCCTTTTCATTATAGGGGACTGGAATGCAAAAGTAGGAAGTCAAGAAACACCTGGAGTAACACACAAATTTGGCCTTGGAATAAGGAATGAAGCAGGGCAAAGACTAATAAAGTTTTGCCAAGAAAATGCACTGGTCATAGCAAACACCCTCTTCCAACAACACAAGAAAAAACTCTACACATGGACATCACCAGATGGTCAACACCAAAATCAGATTGATTATATTCTTTGCAGCCAAAGATGGAGAAGCTCTATACAGTCAACAAAAACAAGACCAGGAGCTGACTGGCTCAGATCATGAACTCCTTATTGCCAAATTCAGACTTAAATTGAAAAAAATAGGGAAAACCACTAGACCATTTAGGTATGACCTAAATCAAATCCCTTATGATTATACAGTGGAAATGAGAAATAGATTTAAGGGACTATATCTGATAGACAGAGTGCCTGATGAACTATGGACAGAGGTTCGTGACATTGTACAGGAGACAGGGATCAAGACCATCCCCATGGAAAAGAAATGCAAAAAAGCAAAATGGCTGTCTGGGGAGGCCTTACAAATGGCTGTGAAAAGAAAAGAGGCAAAAAGCAAAGGAGAAAAGGAAAGATATAAGCATCTGAATGCAGAGTTCCAAAGAATAGCAAGAAGAGATAAGAAAGCCTTCTTCAGCGATCAATGCAAAGGAACAGAGGGAAACAACAGAATGGGAGACTAGAGATCTCTTCAAGAAAATTAGAGACACCAAGGAAACATTTCATGCAAAGATGGGCTCGATAAAGGACAGAAATGGTAGGGATCTAACAGAAGCAGAAGATTTTAAGAAGAGGCGGCAGGAATACACCACAGGAAGAACTGTACAAAAAAGATCTTCACGACCAAGATAATCACGATGGTGTGATCACTCACCTAGAGCCAGACATCCTGGAATGTGAAGTCAAGTGGGCCTTAGAAAGCATCACTACAAACAAAGCTAGTGGAGGTGATGGCATTCCAGTTGAGCTATTTCAAATCCTGAAAGATGATGCTGTGAAAGTGCTACACTCAATACGCCAGCACATTTGGAAAACTCAGCAGTGGCCACAGGACTGGAAAAGGTCAGTTTTCATTCCAATCCCAAAGAAAGGCAATGCCAAAGAATGCTCAAACTACTGCACAATTGCACTCATCTCACACGCTAGTAAAGTAATGCTCAAAATTCTCCAAGCCAGGTTTCAGCAATACCTGAACCATGAACTTCCTGATGTTCAAGCTGGTTTTAGAAAAGGCAGAGGAACCAGAGATCAAATTGCCAACATCCACTGGATCATCGAAAAAGCACGAGAGTTCCAGAAAAACATCTATTTCTGCTTTATTGACTATGCCAAAGCCTTTGACTGTGTGGATCACAATAAACTGTGGAAAATTCTGAAAGAGATGGGAATACCAGACCACCACCTGATCTGCCTCTTCAGAAACCTATATGCAGGTCAGGAAGCAACAGTTAGAACTGGACATGGAACAACAGACTGGTTCCAAACAGGAAAAGGACTACGTCAAGGCTGTATATTGTCACCCTGCTTATTTAACTTCTGTGCAGAGTACATCATGAGAAACGCTGAGCTGGAAGAAACACAAGCTGAAATCAAGATTGCTGGGAGAAACATCAATAACCTCAGATATGCAGATGACATCACCCTTATGGCAGAAAGTGAAGAGGAACTGAAAAGCCTCTTGATGAAAGTGAAAGAGGAGAGCGAAAAAGTTGGCTTAAAGCTCAACATTCAGAAAATTAAGATCATGGCATCTGATCCCATCACTTCATGGGAAATAGATGGGGAAACAGTGGAAACCGTGTCAGACTTCATTTTTTGGGGCTCCAAAATCACTGCAGATGGTGACTGCAGCCATGAAATTAAAAGATGCTTACTCCTTGGAAGAAAAGTTATTACTAACCTAGATAGCAGACTGAAAAGCAGAGACATTACTTTGCCGACTAAGGTCCGTCTAGTCAAGGCTATGATTTTTCCAGTAGTCATGTATGGATGTGAGAGTTGGACTGTGAAGAAGGCTGAGCGCCAAAGAATTGATGCTTTTGAACTGTGGTGTTGGAGAAGACTCTTGAGAGTCCCTTGGACTGCAAGGAGATCCAACCAGTCCATTCTGAAGGAGATCAGCCCTGGGATTTCTTTGGAAGGAATGATGCTGAAGCTGAAACTCCAGCACTTTGGCCACCTCATGGGAAGCGTTGACTCATTGAAAAAGATTCTGATGCTGGGAGGGATTGGGGGCAGGAGGGGAAGGGGATGACAGAGGATGAGATGGCTGGATGGCATCACTGACTCTATGGACCTGAGTCTGAGTGAACTCCGGGAGTTGGTGATGGACAGGGAGGCCTGATGTGCTACGATTCATGGGGTCACAAAGAATCGGACACGACTAAGCGACTGAACTGACTGAATACTAATTTTCAGAATTCCAAAAAAGGTTAAGAAAAAGAAATGCAAAAGAAACCAAATTCTCTTATGAATTCAGATAGTTCAGTTCAGTTCAGTCAATAGGCTGAAAAAGAAAAAAAATTAAATTCAGAGCAAAGTGAAATATCTGTTTGAACTTGTCTTATTGAAAAATTAGATAGGAAAAGAAGAGTACTTAAGATTTGAAAGTTTCTAAAATTTTCCTCTAAAAAATTTTGCTTCAAATATGAACTCTTCAATAGCAAAACAGTCATTTCTTATTCTAACTTATGAATGAAATTATCTTCAAATGAAATATTTCTTTCATGTTTTTCTAGAATGAAAAAATTTACAGAAGTAAAATTATAGACAAGAAATATACATCTGCAAAATTAAATCCAAAACAACAGATTTAACATAACTGGCTTACTGTTATAGAATGTCAACTAATTTTGCAGAAGTAAAAACCTTTAACTTCAAACTACATTTAAAACATTTTTCAATTTTAACACTAACTTCAATCAGGTTAAAACAGATTCCAGACTATAGAAAGTAGAATCAAATGAAAATCACAAACTAAATATATAATCAAACTAGAGTAAGAAACAAATGCTTAATATTTATACTAACTCATACCAAATCATGCTTTTCCTGTAAGGCAATTTCTTCTGACATTATTTCTCTGAGTGATACTTTTTTAGTTTGAGTGTTCCAATGATCCAATAAGGGTAGCATTTCAGGTGCTGCTAAAGTCTTCAGTAATTTTTTGCCTGTTCTCTGAGATGATTTTTGTTCTGAATTATCAAGACCAACATGCCCAACCAGGGAAGGATCTACAAAAGCAGTTATCAATAGTGTCAGACCGTGAATAACAAATGTACAAATTAACAATTATTCTGATGTAAATATATACCTCAGACAGACCCAGAAAACATGACTTTTTACTCTTTGCTTATAATACAGTTTGCAAATTTCAAAATATATCTTCACATAATTGTAAGTATGAAATATGTACAAATGTAGGAATAATTCAAATGAGCAACAATCTGAGTATCACTGTAAATCAACCCAATGCTTCCCACTCTTTTTCATATCCCTTCAACAGAGAGAACAGTAACACACATATACATTGATAAACAGAGGAAGCTGCAGCCAGCCAGGAGCGACCAGCTAGAGCAGCTGGTCAGCTCTGCCTGGCCACTCTAAGAACTGAAAGGATTAATATTTTTGCAAATCTGTAACCCACTGAAGGCACACAATAAACACTGAACATTGATACTCAAGATAAAGAAGGAACTGAACATTCTAAGAAGTTCATAACAGTAATATTTAATGTATATTTCAGCTTTTCTTAGAGTAACACATTCTGATATATACTTTTGCTCTCCTGGAAAGTGAAGAAAAAGCTAATACTGAATAACTAATACTATTTGGGAACCTCCAGCTCTCAAATAACTTTGGTTCTTGAAGCTACAATACAGGTCTAGATTAAAGTTAAGAATCTTTACTCTAACCATCTTCAGTCCGGAGTCCTAGTATGAAGTGGACAGAAGCATCTAGAGAAACTCAAGCACAAAAGCAGGACCTAGAACAGGTCTGCCACTGTGCACTAACCACTTAAGACACTGCATCTAAGAAATCTTCTGGAATTAAATATTTTCAGTTTGACAGATATACCCAGAAAGCAGGCTGACTTTTATGCTCTAATCATATTAACATCAATAAAAATTTAATAGCCAAAGTAATATTTCAATGATGCTATCAAAGATAGGAATATTTTATTGTTCTCAAATCAGAACAGTTTTCTATCATTCAGAACAAAATCATTAACAGGAAACATTCTGAATATATGCATTAGAGCACACCTAGGTGCTTCATAGCCTCATAGTTGAAAAAAAAATTTTCAATTGAAGTATAGTTGATCTATAATGTTGTGTTAGTTTTCAGTTATAACCTGAAAGTTAAATAATACAGGGACTTTTTTCCTCTTTAAGTTTTATTTTATATCAATATTAAATGTTAAATTTTTTAAAACTTATCTACAAATCAAAATTCTTTGGTAACATATTTTGTGGAAGTATATTTAAAATGAGTTTAAATTCATACACACACATCAAGTTTCAACATCAAGGTAAGAACATCAGAAGTGAAACTATGTGATTTACCTTGCATTAACTTGCCAAAAGATACCTCTTCTTGTCTTTGTCGCTCCTAAACACAAAGGCAGAATAGGGGATTGGCAAAAAAGGGTGCATTAGAAAACAAGCTTATGTTATTTTTCTCAGTAATCATTTCTCCTTATAAGACTATCAGTCATTCTTGCTAAATCTAATAAATCTAGATAAACATAAATTATGACTACATCTATGTATCTTTTCCACTTATAGAGCTCTTATGCTGTAATTTTTAAAAAACTGTTTATGAAACTATTTAGCATTTCAAGTCTTTAAGGAGCAAAAAACTATGATTTTTTTTCCTAAAATAAAAAATCAATCATATTGAGCTCCATCATTTATTATATAGTTTGGTCAGTCTGGATACAATCTAAAATACTGGAAAGAGAAAAAATATCAGTAATCTGTTAACTGGTAAAATTCATTCTCTCTCAAACTAAAAATTCAATAGAATCTTTCATATAACGTAACAGATTGTAATGAAGAGCAAAGGCGACAAAATGGACACAAAAGGAGCTCTTTATAAAAAGAAGCCTACCAACCATTACAGATTCTTTCCATTTCTCATGAATCACTTTAGCCAGATTCAGATCTATATGAACCACACAATCCTCAACTGTTAGGGACCCTTATGAGGAGAGGAAAAAGAGAAAAGAAAATATGACCATTACTCATTATACATTTGCAGAAAACATACTCAACTACCTTACACATCATAAAAAAAAAAATCTATATTTTTAATTACTAACCTATGTCTCTAGTTTTAAAACTCTTGGAATATTTTTATGTAACATGTCATTGTATTGACACTTCTTGGCAGATGCAATTATACAATGCTTCATATATGTAAGTTATTCATGTCCATTACACTAAATATATTTAATATGTTCACTTCCATTAAGACTTTCCAATAAGTGTGTCCTAAGGAATTATCTTGCCTTACGTGTATCTGGAGTAGCATCAAGGGATTAAAAAGATGTATCTGTGCAAACAAGTATGAGGTAAATACCAGAGAAAATTTTCAATATATGCATGGGATGAATACAAACTCTATACTCTCTGTTTCTTAAAATTATGTATTTAAAAATCCTCTACAAACACATGGTGCCAGAAACAATAATGCAGTCAACAGACTTTTACATTTGTTAACATACAAAATAATTTTAAAATTGAACTAAAACTATCTATATTCTAGTCACAGAAAAATGCACATATAGGTAATAAGTTACTTTTTCCTTACCTGAATCAATACCAACAGGGCCAAATAATTCATTGAGCTGAAAAGCCAGTTCAGGGGGCAATGCCAATTCAAGACAGTCTATGGTCAGAGATTTGGTTGTCACTGGAGTGGGATTCAGTGCCTCAGCTTTATCTTCTCCAGTAACTCCAGCTGACAAAGCACTCCCTGCCATCAGAATTGTCTCCATTTCCTGTTCTTCTTCAATCATAAATTCTTCTGTGTTTGGAAATTTCACATTGTCCTTTGGAAGAGTGTCATTTTTATGTATTTCAGAAGAGTTAGTAAAATAAGTTTCTTCATGTAATTCAAGATTTGAAGCGCTTGATACAGAGTTCAAAATGTCAGACAAATTCAAAGAAGAAGGTATATTATCTCCAGTCTCTGCAACTTCTGAATTCTTTTCCATTTCACTCACAGTTTTAGTGGTAGTAGCTTTTAGAGTATCTGGAAAAAACTGCTTCACATTATATAAACCTGAAAGTTCTGTTTGACTATTAGGAAGTACTTCATTACTATTATTTAGCTCTACAGTAGGAAGTATACTTGTTATTAATCCAGGTTTTTCAGTAGTTATAGCTCTTATTTCTGCCTCCTCTAAGTTTTCCTTTTTGGAATCACAGGTAGACTGTACGTCAATGTTATTGCTTTCAATTCCATGGCTAAATTCTGGTACAGAAAAATTAGAATCCTCTAAGCTTCCTCTTTGGCTAATAATTTCCTTCAAATTCAGTCCCAGAGAAAACGGCCCAATTTGTGCTTCATCGTATGATTTTTTTATATTCTCAAATTCAGTATCCTCACACAATTTGGTTTCAGAATCCAATAAAAGGCTTGTGGCCCAAATAATATCTTTGTTACACCTCTCATATAAGTCTTTTAGGGCTTCTAATGAAAAAGACCCAAATAGTTTACAAAGAATGTTAAGATTTTCAGATTCATCAGCACTGGTAAGCTCACTTTCTTCCACATACGTGCTTTTGTCATACATTACCCTATATGGAATTGTTTCTTGAACATCCAATTTTGTGTTAATATTCAAAGTTTTGGGTTTAAATCCATCTAATCTTCCTGTTAATACTCTCAGAGAATCGGAAACACTAATTTTATTTTTTTCTACTTTCCATAAGAGAGCAAAATCCTGTGGTTCAGTCTGGGTACACATGCCTACTCCTATTCCAGGGGCTCCTTTAGTCTTTTCTTCTGAAAATTCAGCTAAAGTTTGCGGTCCTACTTCTCCCTGGACAGTTGGCACACTATTGATATAAGGAAGAGACAATGTGTGTTCCCTATGAATCTTTTTACTTGGACAAGTCTTACGCTCATAGGTCATTTCATTGGGCAACATTTCAGAACTTCGAGTACAAGTACCCAATGTTTTTAGCTCTTCAGGGCTTGTGCCCCAACAGGCCTCATGTGAAGAGTATAAGGATATTTCATTCATACTGTTGTTGGTTCCAAATTCTAGGTTGGGTTCATTTAAGCCAGCCTTTGGCATTCTTGATCTGTGCTCTCTCTGAGCTAATGAATCAAGGGAAGGCCAGTCACCCACAATGTTGAATGAATCTCTTTCAGTGTTTTTATAAGTATCATATTTACAGCTGTTGAAAGATTCCAAGGCATCATCACACTGTGAAATGTTGTCATCCTCTACATTTTCATATGGAGATTCTTGTGCCTGGATACAATCTACACTCACAGATAAACTATTATCTAATATTTTATGTGACTGAAGGCGATTATACTTTTTGTCATTTTGTACAGATGAGGCTTTTTCCATTTTTCGGTTCCTTTTTGTCCTCTGACCAATACTCTTATCAACTGGCCAGTCACCAACAAATGACAGCTCATGTTTTGGAAACTTTTCCAAAGTTGATTTGCCTTTTTGTTTTCCAAAGGCTTTTTTCTTTACTGCCGCTCTTTCTTCCAATATTTCACTAGATAAAGATTTTTCATTTTGATGGGGTACAGGATTTGAAAGACCACAGTCCCCTTGATTATTTTCACCATAACAACTACTTGGTGACATTCTCTCTAACAAACTATCTGCATTGGTTTCACTACATTCTTTTTCAAGAGCCATTTCTACTGGCTCTTCTTTTTCACTTTTGTCTGTAACTTGTACTTCGCTTTCAGAATCAGGAAAGTAAGTGTTTGGAGATTCCTGAATGAAAGCATTCTGAATATTGGGATTCATATCACTTATTTCTTTTTTTCCTTTGTTTAAATCAGCGTTAGGGAGATATGCAATATTCTCAGGTAACATATTTTCTTTGGTCACATCAAGTTTATTCTCTTCAGTTAACTCTAGATGCTTCAAAGACGAGGATAAAACATTTTCTTCTTTCTCAGAAGTAATATCTTCATTGTCTCTTGGGCTGTAAGATTTTTTTTTAAGTATTATAACGAAATCTCTTACTGTTATAATTAGTAATATTAATACTGTTAATATATTTAAACTAAAGAACATTAATATTATGATTTAAACTAAAGAATCTTTCAATTGAAAGACAAGATACCTGATCTTTCCCTAATACATGATGAACACACCCCTTTATTGTAATCCCAACACCTAGCACATAGCCTGGCATACAAGAAGCACTCAAACTGTTTTTTGAATTAAATAAGTAACAGGAGATTTTCAGTTAAGGTGTTTATTATGCATTAAATATTAAAGTTAAGATTCTAAATTTGTTCCCAAAACAGGACACCTCCCGGGCTCCTTTCCAACTTACTTAAGCTTAATGCATGTGAAACTAGGTCTGCCTCTGTACCACCTGTCATTTGCTACCAAGGAAAATGCTTAAGATTGATTTACAAAGTCACAAAGAGTCAATCAACATGATTTGCACAATTAAGTCAAATGAGAGATAGGGAGGACAGCTCTCATTTGAGATGTCACTTGCTAAATTTTTTTTTAAACCACGCTCAATGTTATTTTCAGACTCAGAGCACTTTTGCCAAATCATTATATTAATACTTTCAACCTTAGTGCATTTTCCTTATTTGTCAACTCATCTTCCTTTCTGTATTGCAGGAGTTCTCAAAGGCCCACCTCTCCCATGAAGCCTTCCTAAGTGAAATCACACCTGACCAGTTTTCTACATCCAGATGTTATTATAAGTCCATTACAAGTATTAATTCATAATGCTTATGAGATCCTTATAAGCAAAGTGTTATTGCCATTTTGCAAATGAGGAGCTGAAATATAGAGAGATCTTATAATCTGTCAAGATTAAGCTTTGGGAGATGAAGCCAGGAAACACAGCTAAGGAGCCCATATTCTTATCCATTTTGCAACACTGCAGCATTTACGAATCTTTTCCTAACTCCTTTTCAACAGAGCCTCTCATCCCCTACCATCAAAAAATGTGAGCATTCAGACCTCTCTATATATTTAAGGCTCTTCTTTCCTCACCTACTTATTCAATTGTTTATGTGCCCTAAATATTTTTTAACAGAATCAGTACTATCCTGAACTACAAACTTCCAAAGGCTATGACTTGTATTATTTAATCAAAGTATACCATGAATAATAAATTTTTATGATAGCTTGAAAGTATTTTTATTAATTTCTAAGAGAATTAAGAAGTAATGTAACTACAAAATAAAAGCAGAGGGTAGATAAGGTAACAGATAAATACTGCAACAGCAAGTTAAATAAAGAAGGCAAGAATATTCATAGCATAAAGATGGACCTACATAAATCAGAAGACAATGAAACTCCCACATATGTCATCACTCACATAAACTTTTACTTCTCTTGCTAACTATAAGTATCCTGCTCTAGGTAAAACTATACCTAAACCTTATAAACAACAAATGCCTAACTTATTTTTACATTTATTTCACAGTGATTTTAGAAGTTTCAAAATTATCTTTTTTTTTTTTAATATATTTTTTCTGGGCTTATGGGATCTAGTTCCCTGACCAGGTATCAAACCTGGGCCCACGGCAGTGACAGCAGAGTCCTAACCACTGGACCACCAGGGAATTCCTTCGAAATTATCACACTTTTAAAATTAGGTTTTCAAATTGAACTCTGGTACATAGAGACTTTAACCTACCTAGTACTTCTGTCACAAGAATATGCACACAACTCAACACGTTCGATTTTTTCTGGAACTGAAGAACTCATGATTATTGGCACTGAAACAAAACGTTGATAGTGTTCCAACATTCTTGTTATTTTTTCTTTGCTTATCCCATGAATATTACGCCTAAAAATTCCAGGGGGGGGAAGGGAAGGAGGAACATCACTAATGACATTTTTTTTTAATCGGCTCATACAATGTCAAAAAAACAAACATTTCTAATATGTAAAAATGTCAAAACTGGTTTATTATGACACAATTAAACTATTTAATTTTAATTTTCATTTTATTCAGGATGTCTTAAATTACTATTTTCTTAATCATGCCACACAATCTTTTCCAAACATCCTTTATCAAGTTGGAAAAAAGCAAGCAAATCTTAACAACTTTAAAAGAACTTATTCACAAGTGCTATTAAAAAAAAAGTCATAAGAATATGGCCATCGTTTTAATTAATTACTAACTAGTGACTAAAAAAATTCCACTCAGAGGCTCTTACTTACATCAGTACAGCAGACAAGATGTCCCAAAGGACTCTCCTATTACAATAAAATTGGATCCCAAATAAATTATACACACACTTTAATACATCTTAAGTTTAAGCAAAGAGAAAAAAAATTCCTATTTGAAGTTTCTGGATGTCCAAATATGAAATCGGCTATATTTGTGCTTTCACTCATTGTAGCTTATTTCTTTGTTTTTGTTTAAAAGCTCATATACTTAGCTGAATCTAATATATGGGAATACTTAGGCCTGAAACTGAGGGTGCTTTCATTCATACAGCATCAGGAGTTGCATCTGCCAAGAGGCAAGATGGTATGCTTTAGTTCTTTAAGAGTTTTATCTTAACGAAAACATCTCAGTTGCAACTCTCCTATCTCAGGTTGGATCCAAGGTTTAGTGTCTGGATCCTGGGGGTAGTATCAGCATTTGCCAGCTGGGCAAATCTGGCTTTCATATTTACATACCTCCATCTTGTCTGGTTTCAGATCACAAAGAAGCAAAGAGATAGAAAATATGAAAGAGAGGTTAAGAGACGTAGATATAGAGGACAGACCAAAAAGGTCTAGTATGTATCTATCTAAGTCCCAGAAAGAGAAGAGAGGACACATGGGACAGAAACAATTTAAAGAAAAATGGTTAAAGAATTTTCCAGAACTGATGAAAGGCATTAATCTCCTAATCTCACAAGTTCAACAAATCCCAAGCAAGATAAATAAGAAATCCACAACTAGAAACACAGTACTGAAATTGTCACTCACCAAAGATAGAAATCGTATTAAAAGCAACTAGAAATTTGATAAACAAATTATCTACAAAGAAAACAACCATTAGAATTATACCTGACAACAATAGTAATGGAATCCAGAAGACAGTTAAATGTTATCAATAACAGAAACTGTAAATCTAGAATATATACACTCAGCAAAAGCTTACAAGAATGAGCACAATAAAAGAACTTCCAGATTAAAAAAAAAAAAAAAGTTTGACATAAAGCATGCCTAAATTGTAAAGGAAATTCTAAAAGATGAATGTCAGGCAGAAGAAAATTCTCAGATGAAAGGCCTATGATGAAAGAAAAATTAAGCACAAAGCAATAACTAAATTATTAGTGAAAACAAATACTACCTGTACATTCTAGACAGTCAGAGCCTGTAAGCTGGAAGGGAGGTAAATTATCAGAGTTAATATGTTTGAAAGTTTTCGTATGTGGGAGGAGGAAGGCTAAGAAAATGGTTTAACTTAAAAGTCTGCACAATAAAACTTTTAATGTATCCACTAACAGACTTAAAATAGTATATGTAATCTCCAAACTAGTAGAGAAGGAAAAAATGAGCAAGCAAATCTGCATTCAATTTTTAAAAATCTGAAGTAAGACAAGATAGGAGGGAAAAATCAAATACTTAATCTTCTGTGATAGGAAAAAAAAATCACAAAAATTGTGAGATAAATAAAAAGTACATAGAATGAGACAGTAAGAAAGAAGACCAATTATATGAATAACCAAAATAACTGTAAAGAAACTAAAATATCAGTTAAAAGCTAAAGACAGAGTGAATTTTTTAAAATCCAGCCATACTGGTTATAAGAGATACACCTAAACATAAAGATACTGAAAGGTTGAAAGGAAAAGTATAGAAAAATTAATAACACTCAAATACCAACTAAAAAAAGCTGGTATATTTCTATTTATATTAGATAATTAGATTTTATGACAAAAAGTAACACTAATAAAGGATAAAAGCTTCAGTTAGAGTGATACAAAGATCTTAAGATATGGACTTCAAAAAATATCCTCAGCATATTTACAACAAAAATAGAATTATAGGGAAAGACTAATATAATCAACATAATGGTGGTAGAGGAAGATTTCAACACACCTCTCACAGTAGATTTTTCTCATCCCTCTCTTAAAGATTAACCCATTAAGCAAAATTCTCAAAAAAGTAAAATTATATATAATGTGAGCAAATGAATAAGCACGATTTAATGATATAGTAATACACTGTAACCATTATAAATTCTTATCAAGCAAATATGAACATTATAACAAACTGATAATGAACTAGTAAAACACATCTTTAAAAATATCAGAGAATTAGTTTGATACAAACCACACAATCTTATCTACTGCAGTAAAGTGGAAAATCAATTTTTTGAGAAGATAAATTTTATATTCATCTACTCAAAAATTCAAAATATAGTTCTAAATAACCCAAAGGTTAAAGAATAAAAGGAACAGTAATGCAAACTAGAAAATAAATGATTAAAAGAAGATATTACACAGTAAAATTCTAGGAGCAGCTAACATGGTAGTTAAGGAAATATATAGCATTAAATGCTCATACTAGAAAATGACCTGAACTTTCAGTTCAAGCCTTACAAAAATAACAATAAACAAAGCAATAGTTTTTTTTAAGCAAAGAAAGTAGAATAAAAGAGAAGCAGAAATGAATCAAACATAAAACAAACATAATAGAAAGCTCAACAAAGCAGAGATGTTTATTTGAAAATGATAATAAAAAATCTGATCTCTGGTGAGAATAAACAAGAAAAAAAGAAGATACATGTAAACATATTACTATTAAAAAGGGGAACTAAGTATAGATGTAGCAGAGATTTAAACTTGAAGAGAATATCAACCATCTTAATAAAAAGTCTTAATAAATTTGAAAACTTTGGTATAATGGACAAATTCCAACTGAAACTTCTTACAAAGAAAATACACAATACAGACAGTTTCATAAGTAAATCCTATCAAACATTCAAACTTACGTAACTCAGAAAAAAGAGAAAATACTTCCCAACTAACTCTATGAACCTAAAACCATCATACCAAAACCAGGCAAGACAGGGCAAAGAATAAAAACTGTAAGTCAATCTCACTCATTCATGCAGATGCAAAAATCCTAAACAAAATATTAGAAAACCAAATCTAATAATGTATCAAGGGGATAATAAAAAGGAATAAAATACTGATACATGCTACAACATGGGTGAACCTTGAAAACATTATGTTAAGTGAAGCTGCCAGACACAAAAGTTCACATGTGATTCCACTTACATGAAATGTTCAGAACAGGTAAATTAAGAGAGACAGAAAAGCAGATTAGTGATTGCCAAGGGGTAAAGTGGAACTGGGAGAGACTAGGAGTAGCAGGTACAGGGTTTCTTTTTGAGGTGATGAAAACATTCATTAATTAGATAGTGGTGATGGTTGCACAATGTTGTAAATATACTGAAGACAAGATGTCCTTCAGTTAGTACTGAAATCAGTTCAAATTACCAAGAAGAAAATACCCTGACCCCTATGGGAATACAAAGCACAAAACAAAACACACTGTCCATGTCCTGAATAACATTTTCATCCAAATTAAACAATTAAAGAAAAAAGTATAATCTTGTATTTTTACAAGATTATAAAGCAGAGCGAGTAGTGAAAAACCCGAACAGCTAACATTTGCTACCCTTTCTGTTTACACGTTCTCACTTCCTCCAGCACTGTAAGTTTCCAGGCAGCTACAATTTGTTCCTTCCAAGTGGCACATAGTTCAGGTTTGCCAAACCCTAGTCTCTTCTAGTTTCAGATACTGACATTATATTTTCAATAAGTAACAAAGTACTGGCTATATAAGACAACTGGAATTTTTCTGGTTATTAACCCAATTTCAGAATAAAAAGATACAAATTCTTCATAAACTGAAAAAGAGAACCTACAGGAAATAAAAAATTTGTCAATTTTTAAGTGGCAAAGCCACAATCTAATCCATTTTGTTTTATTCATTATTTATAAGAGGAAAATAATCTAGATGGACTTTCTATCACTCTCACAAAACTAAAACATTTTATATAAGCTCCAACTTTTACCTTGCAAGTTCCTTCGGTTTGAATTTCCACCATGTATCCGGTTCCCGGAAAAGGACTTTATATTTATGTTTTTGAGACTACATACAAAAAAGATAAATGCATTTTTAAATAATTACTTTCATTAAATTAAATTTTTCCCAAATTCACAGCATGTTAAAACTGAAAGAATATAAAAGAGTATCTATCTTGATGAGTGTGTTACCTGGCAAGATGAAGTCTCTTTGATCCAACAACGAACTTCTAGAAATTTATGCTACTGATAAAAACTTATGTCAGAGTGCAAAATTATATATACAGCAGAATATCTAATTCATCATTATTTGTAATAGCAAAAGAATACACACAACTCAGTGTCTATTAATATTGAACTGGCTAAATAAAGGAGGATATAGTCATACAATGAAAATACATACAATGGCTTTTAAAATCCTCTATGTGTTATTGAGAGAATGTTCTTAATGTAAATGTTAAGAAAGTAAGATATAGAATTTTCACTAAAATAAAAAAGATTAATCTGCATATTATAGAAAACTTCTGGAAAGAGTCTCAAAAATACTATGAAAAGCATCTACCTCAAGGGAACAGGACTTTAGGCTTTCTTTTTTATGGCTTGAATACCTATCAGAATATATACATGACTTTTATCATTTTAAAACTATTTTAAATGACAAAGCATTCTTCTTTTTTTTGGCCACATTGCACAGCTTGAGGGATCTTAGTTTCCCAACCAGGGGTTGAACACACACCCTCGTCAGTGAAAGCAAAAAGTCCTAACTACTGGTCTGCCAGGGAATCATGGAATTCCCAGTGACAGTTATTGGGAAACTATTTTTCAAAACTCTAGTATTTTGGCACCACAATGCCAAAAAAAAAAAAAGAGAGAGAGAGAGAAACTATTCTGCCTGAACTTTTTCCATCTCAACTGATGTCAATCTTCAGTTACACAGGCCAAAACCCAACTTGATGCCATACTTAATGCCTCTCTTTCTTTCACATCCGTATCAATCCAATAAGAAATTCAATTGGCTCTACTTTAAAAATATATCCAGAATTTAGTCTCTACTCACCATGACCTTCACTGCTACCATGTTGGTCTGAACCATGTCATCTCTTACTTTAACTACCATGAAAGCCCTTTAACAAGTCTCCTTCCTGCTTCCATTCTCCCCGACTCCCAAGTCTGTTCTCAACACTGCCCTACAGTGATTCTTTTAACAGTCAGATCATGTTACTACTCTGCTCAAAACCCTGTTATGAACTAATGAATTTATTCCCTGAAATCTTGTATGTGGAAACTCCCGTTCCACCATGTGACTGCTTTTAGAGACAGGACCTTTATGGAAATAATTTAGGGTTAAATGAAGTCAAAAGTTTAGGACACTGATCTGGTAAGATTAGTGTCCCTATAAGAAGGGACACCAGAGAACTTGCTCTCTCTACCATGTGAGAACACAGCAAGACAGCCACGCAAGAAGAGAACTCTCAACAGAACTCGATCCTCCTGGACCTTGATCTGGGACATCTAGTCTCCAAAACTGTGAGAAAATAAAATTCCTCTTGTTTAAGCTATCCAGTCTATGGTAATTTTTATGGCAACCTGAGCAGACTAATGTATCTTCCATGTCACTCAAGGTAAAATCCTAAGTCCTCACAGAGACCTACGCATAAGCCCTTACCTAAGTCTGCCCTGCCATCTCCCTGACCACCATTACATCTCTGACCTCACCTCCCACTATTGATCCCTTCAGTTTTATGACAAGATGCCAATAGTGGTCATTGCTATTTTCTGTCATTCTGAGAGAAAAGTCCAGGGGTTGGGGGGGGTGGGGGGGAAGAAAAGTCCAAAGATCAACCCAGACACCAAGGTAGGTAGTGACATGATACCCTGTAATGAGCCTGCTCACTTCCATCTCCTCACCTCAATACCAAATTTCTATAACTTATTCAATGGCCGGCAATAGTCCAGGTCTCTAATTACCTAAAGGGGTATATTTAGCTCTTAGAATCAAATTAATTTTAAATGCACACATACAAACAGAGAAAAAGAGACTAAGCATTTAAAGACTTTTTCAACTCCCATATCAATGGACAAATCTTAACAATAAGTTATATTACTTAAGAGGATTCTGACTTAGGTCAACCGATATGACAGCCCACAAGGGAAAATACTACTTTGCCATATTTATATTTAGCCAGTAGAAACTAAGCTACTTGACTGCTCCCTATTTATCCCTAACTTACTATTTTAGCTACTTTTGTGAATGACAGTCAAGATGGTAATAGACTATTATCTCCAATCTATCCCTCTCTTCTATACCTTTCATTATCTTAATAACAAACGAAGCAAAAGGTGATCCTCTTCTCTACAGTAATTCATGCATCTACTTCTGTATGAAGACAAAAGCATTTGGCATCTAAGATAAACAGGAGTCCTTCATATCTCTAAGTAGAGTTGGAAAGAGTCAAGGAATCAGTATTGGAAAAAGGATTTATATTTTTAATTATTATATAATAAATAAGGGAAAAGATAACATTATAGAAGGCTGAAGTCTAAATGAAAATCAGAAACATATAATTTGGGGACTTCTTTATTTTCTACAAAGGAAAATAAAGTATTAAAAAATTTTCTAAGATGACAGCAGGGAGCTAAGAAAAACCTACAGAGGAGTCAAGTAAGGTTAAGGGGGAAGTATGTCCCTGTGGTAAATATATTAGTCTAGAAATTAGGAACTCCTAAGGCCAGAAAGTGAACTGAATTTCAGCTCCCAAAGAAGTCTGTTTCCTCTACCACGCTGCACAGAAGTAAAATCTCACTTGCTTTCAAAGGAAACATAATTTTCTTTAGCAAAGTAAAGAATCACACCTTCAAAACAGTATAAACACACTAGGCACAGTAAAGGGGGTATAAGCTGGATGTGTTAAAAATACAGAATAACAAGTATAACATTCATTAACTAAAGAAACAAGCTGAGATTTAATGTGCCAGACATGTGCTAATCTTGGGAGAATAAAACAAATAATACACATACTCACAAAAGCTTCACTCATCAATTTACTCAACAAATATATATTCAGTATATGCCGGTGCTATACTTTGTAGATTCAATGATGAATAAAACAATAGCCCTACCCGCAAGAAAAACAGATGGCTTAAAGCCAAATTCAGCCCACCAGCCAATATTTGAACAGATTAGGAACTAAGGATATATATATATATTTATGTTTAAAGGATTGTTTAAAAAGAATATGCAACAGACTGTGGCCTGCAAAACCTAAAATATTGACTATCTGGTGTTTTCTAGACAAAAATTAGTTAACTCATGACCTCCTGATAAAAACAATGTACTTAGTGCTATAACAGAAATAAGCCAGGGTGCCATGAAAGAAGAGTGCCCAAGTCAGCTTTTTAGTAATGAATGAATGCTAACTTACTAAAAAGTCAGGACTGTTTGCTTGAATTCACTTAAGTATCAGTATGCCCCCAAAATTCCAAACCCACTATTAAAGACTTACGACAATTTATGGTACAAACCAAAGCAACATATGGCTTCATTTCCCATGCCTGTAGGTTTGTATTATCTATTATTACAGGAGACACCTTCTTCTCAAATGCTTCTTTTGCTGCAAAACAGAAATGAGAAATCACTTTTAATAACAGTATGTTTTAAAAATCTAATCTCATTGATTAGATTTGAAATTTCATAATTTGAAAATCATAGATATGTGCTAATTTTACTCACAATTCTACTTCTAAATACGCTGAAGAAGGAAATGGCAACCCACTCCAGTATTCTTGACTGGAAAATCCCATGGACAGAGGAGCCTGACGGGCTACAGTCCATAGGGTCACAAGAGTCAGATACAACTTAGCAACTAAACCACTAGTACTTCTAAATACTATTTTGAGTATATGAAAAACTAAAGTACAGGAAAATGCTGAATAATAAATCTTAAATACTAAAATTATAATCAGAAATTAAATAAAAACTGTCTGGTCTAAGTTTGATGTGTAAATTAAATGTATAGTCAGCATAAATAGGGGGGAAGTTTTCATTAAAACCAATAAAAAGACAATAATCCAATTTAAAAATGGCAAAAGATCTAAACAGAAAGCTCTCCAAAGGAGATAAACAAGTAGCCAATAAACAAAAAAATGGTCAACATCATTAGCCATCAGGGAAATGCAAATCAAAACCACAATGAGATACCACTTAACACTGACCATTAGGATAGCCATAGTTCAAAAGATCAGATTAAAAAAAATTTTTTAATTAAAAAAAAGACAAGTGTTAGTAAAGATGAAGAGAAGTTGGAACTCTCATAAACTGCTACTGAGAATGTAAAATGGTGCTCTTGCTTTGGAAAATAGCTTGGCAGTTCCTAGAAAGGTAAAACATAGACAGGTATATTCAAAGCAACATTATTCATAATAGCCGAAAAATGAAAACAATACAAATGTCCATCAACTAATGAATGGATAAATGAAATGTGGCATATCCACATAATGGAATATTATTCAGCCATATAAAAGAATGAACTACTGATACTTTCTACAACACAGATGAACCTTGAAAACATTACGCTAAGTGAAAAAAACGCCATTCACAAAAGACCACATATTATATGATTCTACTTGGATAAAATGTCCAGAATAGATAAACCTATGGAAACTGAAGCAGTGGTTGCCTGGGGCTGGGAGAAAGTTAAGGAGAAATGAGGAGGGACTGCTAATGGGTACAGGGTCTTTCTGAAGTGATAAAAATGTTCTAAATTTGATTGTGGTGATGGTTGTAAAACAAGGAATATGTTTAAAACTATCTGACTCTTATCTCACTCAATAAACCTTTTTTAAAAAGTTCTGCCAATTAATTTCAAATTATTATTGCTGCAGTTGTTGTTACAGAAAGGCAAGTTGAACTACTACTGATAAGCACTCTTCATTCTCATTTAACCTTTATAAGAATTCTGGGGGTTTAGTACTATTAAACTCTTTTACAGATGAGGACACAGGATCCTGGAGAGTACAAATAACTTGCTTAAGATCACACAGCTGGTAACTGGCAAATCCAAGACTGCACTTGATGACATCAGACTGTTTTATTTTTGTGTTGGTATTTTCATATTCCTGATTTTCACTTTAATATTTAGTTTAAGAAAGAACATAGAAAAATTTAACCATGTCTAAAGATGACAGACTCAAGAATAGCCTTCATAGTGCATTTATCACAAAAGAAAGGCTAAGTAAAATACTGTCTATATGTCTTAACAAGAATTTTTTCATATAAAATTCAAACTATTTATAACTAAACATTTCATGATAAAACCATCTTCAGTGAATAGTTGCACAACCTTTCTGCTGGTTTAGTTTGAGGGAAGTCATTTTCCACTCTCACACAATCCTATGCAAAAATTAAGCCAATCTAGGGAAGACTAGTGGTTAACAATGCAAATTCTATTTTAGGAAACTGGAACCAGAGCGTGCCAGACAACTGTAACCATCTTGAGCTATTTCCAGACCAATGTAGAAAATCTGACTTACTTCTGACAAGATCTCCACTGACTAAATAAAACTTAAACATTCCGGGCAATGTTCTAAGCCATTTTACAAAAATTAACTCATTTAATCCTCATCACAGATCTATGAGACTACCTCCTCCACTTATTATGTAATAAGAATTGCTATAGTTATAATTTTATCTATATTATATAGTTATAATTTAGAATGAAAGTTAATTACAACTTAAAAGTTGTATGTCACTCAAAATAAAAACACTCGGCAGATTTTTTCCTTTATATTGCTCTTAATATTACCCATCACCTGATGTCTAATCCTTACCACGATTCTGGTTCCATTCATGTGCTTCTCCTAAGTATCTTACATCAAACTGGTATTGTCCATTTATGTAAAAATAATCATCAGTACTAAGAATGACTCCACTTGGATTATCCTCTTGCAAAGTCCTGTGAACGATAAATATAATTATTTTCATTAATTTTTCTTATAAATTCTCTCTCCTGATTTTTGCAAGGTCATAACCCAAATTAAAAATTCAAGTATCATTATTTAAAAGAATAAAGACACTTTATTTCTCAAACAAATCACACTGAAAATCTCTAAGCAGAAGTCTGACTCCCAAGGAAACCGACCTGAGGCAAGTCTACTTTGCTTTATGTAAATTATTATTTCAGAAACTTTTAAAATATATTATGAAGTCCTTTGTCCTTACTATAAAGGTATGAAGGTTAACACAATTTTAAATATCAAGAAAACCAGTAACTAACAATGCTTCAAAATTCTTATCAATCACATGCATCTCCCTCATCTGGTCACTTGACACACACAGATCTATCTTACTCGCTCTAAGCTGAAGGTCACTTCCAGGTAGGCAAGTACCTTGATATTTAATTCTACTTCAAAAGTAGAGGAAACTCTTAGACTATTAATTTAATCAGCTCAATTATACAAAGTTAAGGACTTCTCTGGTGGTCCAGTGGTTAAGAATCCACCTGTCAATGCAGGGGACATGGGTTCAATCCTTGGTCTGGTCCAGGAAGATTCCATGTGCCGCAACTTAGGGCAACTAAGCCCATGTGCCACAACTACCAAAGTCCCAAGGCCCTAGAGCCCATGCTCTGCAATAAGAAGTCACTGCAATGAGAAGCCTATGCACCGCAACTAGAGTAGCCCCCACTCACTGCAACTGGAGAAACCCAGCGCGCAGCAATGAAGACCCAATGCAGCCAAAAATAAATTTTTTTTTTAATTTAAGAAATAAATAATACAAAGATAAAATAGTTTTATAGGGGTTTTCTGACTCCTCTCTTTCTTTTGGCCACATTTGCTTACAGGATCTTAGCTCACCAACCAGAGACAGAATCCAAAGCGTGAAGTCTTAACTACTGGACCATCAGGAAAGTACCCCATCTCTCTTTCTTGACTCTGGAATTTATCTTCTATATAATTGAGATACATGTAAAAAATAAGCAAAGAGAATCCACAGAGACACAACAGTGCTACCCTCTTGACATATATGTATATGTACAACTGATCCACTTGGCTGTACAGAAGAAACTAACAGAAAATTGTAAACCAACTATATGCCAATAAAAACCTATTTTATTTTATTGATTTTATTGTATTGGAGTATAATTTATTTACAATGTTGTATTAGTTTCAGGTGTACAACAAAGTGAATCAGTTATGCATATATATATATATATATACACTCTCAGATTCTTTTTCTCATATTAAAATATATCTTTTGAATTTGATTTTTATTACTATCTACTAAGCAAAAATGGGATTCCCTGATAGCTCAGTTGGTAAAGAATCCGCCTGCAATGCAGGAGACCCCTATTTGATTCCTGGGTTGGAATCCACTAGAGAAGGGATAGGCTACCCACTCCAGTATTCTTGGGCTTCCCTTGTGGTTCAGCTGGTAAAGAATCCACCTGCAATGCAGGAGACCCCTGTTTGATTTCTGGGTTGGGAAGATCCCCTGGAGAAGGGAAAGGCTACCTGCTCCAGTATTCTGGCCTAGAGAGTTCCATGGACTCTATAGTCCATGGGGTCGCAGAGTTGGACACGACTGAGCTACTTTCACTCTCACTTTAAGAGAAAGAGGTGCTGTTTTAATCCCTGAGCATCCATCCTGTAAATTGCACTCACTTACACTGCAGTGAATGCTCACTTGATCTCACTTTCTAAGACTCCTATATTTATCTTCTCTTTTATCTCTAAGCTTTCCCCTCTGATACTTCACATCTATCTCAGCTATCTTTTTAATTTTTAACCACACTTTAAAGATCCCTTTTCAACTGTTACCCAACTTTTCTCCTTAACTGCTTTAGTATAAATGCTTCTTTAATGTCTTAAGGTCTTCCACCTTTCCAAGGCAACAAAACTATTTTTCAAGACAGCCATTCGTGGCCTTCTTTCCAATAAATCTGAAAGTCTTTTTTCATCTGTCATTTTCCAACACTGTTGTGCCACTCTCTCTGAGAAAACTCAGCTACCTATCTCTGCCCTTCCCAGTTATTTATCTCTTTTCATTCAAATTTTAGCAAGCTCCAACTCTGTGACAAGCATTTCTTTCTCTTCCTAATCTCTAACTGTAGCTGCTTCTGGCTCTCAGGCCTCTGAAACCTACTTCTTCAAACTTGTGTCACAGTTCTATTATCTTTTAAGGTGCTCACTTTTGTTTCAATCTTTCACAAAATGAAGTATCATAATTGACTGTAATATCTATAATATTATTTCCTATTATTGTGGTCATTAAGTCAAAGAGAAAGGCTATGTCTACAGAAGAATATATTTATAAACATATGAGTAGAATATGTGGAAATTTATTGGAAGATAAATCCAGACTTAGAAAGGACATTAAAAAAACAACTGAAAATGAGCTTATCAAGGTATACATGAACATTCCCAAAGACTAGACATACCTAGAATCAAATAGAAAAGACTCAGCTGAGAACAGCAAACCATGAGAGAAAACAGATAAAACTTAAAAGGAAAAGGGAAAAACTGGCAAAAAAAAATAAATTAGATGTAAATATTCTGGAATTTAAAGAAAAGGACTGAAGAAACTTTGAAAACAACACCCTTTAACAAGTATCACTGAAAGTATAACGAAGTTGCCTCTAACCCTGACTCTGGTCTCTGAGACCAAGACATCCACAACATATCTTAACTACAAAAAACACACAGATGGGATATATGAGATAAAACAACTGAGGGTACCACACTTTGCAAGGAAAAAAAAAAAATCACTGAAAATTTGAAGTTCCCTGATTACCAATGGTTCATCGTATGTTCTCTTCCTTCATGTTATACATTTCTAAACCTTATTTAACAACATGCTACAATTCCAAATTTCCAACTACCAGCAGAATTCTTGTTAAGACTTCCTTGAATTCAAAATCAATTATGGCCCTTTATCTATATAATCAAAGCTGAATTCATCCTTCTCCCACTTAAATTAGTTCCCTTCCACATGAACTTATTTCTTTTGATTTCACAAGCTCACAATCTTGAAATCACCTTTAATATTTTTCTTCTATTCTGTCTCTCAAAATGATATTCTAAGACAAAAGAATTCAATAAAAACTTCTGGAGAAAACAGTGCTATTAGCTACAAAGTTAGAAAAAATTAGTAAACATCTCTATGAAGCAAAAACATTTCACATAGTCAAGCTATTATAAATATTCAAGTTCACACATTATACTCATATTTTAAACTCAATTAAACCTCATACCTTGCCAAAAAAGATTTTCCAGATCCTGGAAGGCCTCTGAGAAGAACGAGAACTAGTCCAACATAAGATGACGTCTTCTTTCTTACCACCTGAGAAACTGGAGTTTCTTGTACCTGGTAAGCACTTGTTCCCTCTTTACTTCTCCATACCTTTGTTGGGGAAGTATGAGAAATAACTGGGGGTGGAAATGTATAGTTGACAGGCCTCCAGTGTGCAGCTGTGGTTACAACAGGAGCTACAAAGCCATGGTTTGCTTGAAAGAGGTCAAAAGCAGGAATCATTGGATTCCACATTGGTGGAGGGGGAGGAGGAGGCAGCAGCAGAGGGAGAGGGGTTAGTACTGGGCAGTAATTCACATCCTTCCCCTTTGGCGGCAGTTCCGTATGTTTGTGTGGCTGGAAACTGAATTCTTCAGAAGGTACAAAAACATCAGGGACAGACGTGGATTTCTGATCTCCACCTGTACCTATTAAACCAAGCCCTGGATTTTGGACAGCAAGGTTTAGAGGAGCCTGAAGCTCATTGGCATCCAAATCTACAGGAGCTTGAGAGAACTGAGTCTTAACACACTCAGATTCCGAAAGCTCTTTCTGAATTTGGTTGCTGCCATCCATCAAAGAGTCATTATCTGCATTTAAAGAACTACTGAGAAGAGAATCTTCCAATGCCAACGTGTTATCTTTTGTAAAACTTTTGGACCCATTTGAAACTGAACGTGAAGTTAAGGAATTTGAACTTAATGCAGAGACAGAATGCTCTAAATTTTCACTGTTCAAATCCATATTTTGGGTAGAAAGAATGGGAATCATATTACTTGAATCTGAACTTATAAATGAACTCGGGTCACTAAAATTATTAACATCTTGCAAAGGCAAAAATGAGTATGCTTGGTTATCAGGAGAAGAGTTCAATTTCTCAAAAGCATTTTGTATTAAGGAATCTAAGTCTTCAGTTAGCTGCATGTCCAAAAATGAATCCATTTTTGAATCTTCACTCTCTTCTTCTGGAGGACACTTTTCCATTATTTCACATTCCACTGCATTTACTTGTTTCTCAGAAGCAACGAAGTTTGTTGAAGATGATTCTTCTATCTTAGCATCAGTGGCTGATAATTCTAATAGACAATCCATGGCATTTTCAACTGTACAACAATAAGAACAACAATAACAACAATAAAATATATCTATATGGATTGAAAATAGTAAAACATAATTAAAATTCACATAAAATTATACTGACTTTACATTGAATGAAATGTCAAGAAATTTATAAATATTCAAGTCATTTTTAACTTAACACTTTACTAATATATAATTCTGTATAGTGAAAGGTTTAAATAATGGAGACATGCAATGTTGTTACTTTCAGACAAACAGTAATAAACTAGGCCAATAAACTGCCATCAAGTAGACATTCTCTGATGAATTTACTGAGCAAAAGAAAAATATCTGGAACTGTATACTTTAGGGTTGTTTATAAAGATCCTAAAACCAGTTGATTTAATCAACAAATACTTACCTACTACATGCTGCTTTAAGTATGAAGTATTTCTATTTATTAATAAGTATTCTAATAAACCTAATTTGTTTATATGGTCCATACTATGAATTTGACTTAACGCAAAAAATGTGCATGAGCATGTACTACATATCAGACATACTTTGTACAAAAATGAACAAGATAATAGTTTTTACTACACTCAAAGGATTTTCACAGTCTAATGGAAGCAACTGAAGATGTTAGAAGACAATTATACTATAATATAGATTAAATACTGCACACTCTTAATAATATACAAATGCTTAAGCAGCCTTATAGGAAAGCAAGGAAAGATTTCACATGAGGTGATATGAAAACTGGGAGTTGAAGATCAAAAAGATACTTGTCAATACAGAAGGGAAAGGCAAACCCAGTCCTGAAAACACACAGCATGTTTAAGCTATTGAGTTTGTTGGAATGCGAGTACACAGTAATATGGCAGATAAGAGAAGGAAATAAAACTGGAAAGGGAAATCAAGTAAAATTGGGAAGGGTCCTCTAATTTCATGGTAAGAAATACTAATCTTATTTTCCAAGGGAACTTGAAGGGAAACTACCTGTCATAGCATTTGGGCTAGATGCTTTGTCGCCTCACTGAATCTTCAAATTATACTACAAGCTATAGTATTCCCAGCACAGAGACAAAGAAATTGAAGTTTAGAAAGTACATTAACTTAGCCCAAGTCACACAGATAATAAGTGACAGAGTCAGGACTGGTGTGTCGACTCCAATGCTGAGCTCCTTCCATTACAACATAAATACAGAGAAATTAGAATTGTTAAGCATCTGAAATCTGAGGCTTTTTCATATTATTTCTGTGTATTAACTTAAAGAAGATAAATGTGGAAACGGCACAGCACAGTAGGTAGAAGCTCTGGTCAGGAATCAGAATGACATTTAAATCCCTACTTGCTGGCATGAACACTCTGAACAAGTTAGTTCACTTTCCTAAGCCTTGATTTTCTCATTTGCAATGTGTGGATAACAAAAGTACCTACCTCATAGGGTTGTTGTGAGGATTAAATGAGATAATCCATGAAAAAGGGCTGTACACAAGGACTGGCACCTAGTAAGCACCCAATTAGTGTTCCCTTAAGAAGAAAAACAAAGAGGGATTGGAGGGGGCAAGCCTGGCAGAGAGACCAGTTAGAAGACTATAGCAATAAACATGGAAAAAAGGGGGGAGGGAAAAAAAGGGAAAAAGGCAAATACAAGAAGAATTTTTAAGAAAAAAGTACATGACAGAAAAATCACAAAAGATCAACCAAGAAAATTAATGTGTATATAATGAAAAATAGTATATGTAAAAAGAAGTAAAAGATCACTATATACATAAAACACAGAAGTTTTTACAGTGTTGAGAAAAATTAAAACAATGGTATAAAACAATGAAAAACACACGAACAATTCATACAAGAACTAATAAACAATCATATATAAAAATGTTAACATTTCCCTTTATCTAAAAAAAATAAAACCATTAAAGAAAAGGCAAAATCTTATTCCTAAAATCTTAAAAGAATACCACTCAATGCTGACAAGGCTGTAATGAAACCCTTATACAGTGCTAGTGTCATTACAAATTGGCACATTTATTTTATAAGGTAAATTTATTTTTTAATTAATTTTTATTGGAGTATAGTATAGTTGATTTATAATGTCAGGTTACAGTTTTTGCTGTACAGCAAAGTGCATCAGATATACATATATCCACTCTGTATTTTAATTCTTTTCTAATACAGGTCATTACAGAGTATTGAGAAGAGTTCCCTGTGCTATACAGTAGGTCTTTATTAGTTATCTACTTTATATGTAGTAGTGTGTATATGTCAATCTCAGTCTCCGAATTTATCCATCCCCCCACTTTCACCCCTGGTAACCATATGCCACACCTCTTTAGTAGGCAATTCAGCAATATGTTTCCAAGAGCCAAAAACTGTCCTTACCCTGTGATAGAAGAAAATAAAACTTCGGAATCGGGAAAAAGCCAAAAGACGGAAAAGGTTATTCATACAAAGACGTTCTTTGCAATATTAATTATTCATGTAAAACATAGCTATAATTAAATAAATTAGAGCATAATAACCCAATAGAAAATTAGAAAGCTATTAAAAAATATAAAGACTGCAGCCAACTGAAAAAAATGCTTATATTAGGTTAAGTTTTAAAAGTAGAATATATAACATCATAAATGTTATTATTCAAACTACTCAGAACATCAGTATTTATGAACAGGTATAGAGAAGATCCTGGAAAAGAAAAATGTTTTTTGTTAGGATGTAAGGGTAACATACTGATATTTTCCTTGTACTTCTTCATTGTTATTAGTGTACGTGCAAAAATAAATTTTAAACACACCAAAATTAGGAAATATATGTTGAAGCCACAAGTAAAATTGTAAACACTATTGTTTCTGAGCATCATGTAGACTCCTGAAAACTGGTTTTCTGCATACATAAAAGGATAGATAAGATAGGTTCACATCACAGACTGTGGAATGTAAAAAAAAAAAAAATTGAAGTTTACTCCATTACCAAAATTCCCCAAACCTAGAACAATTTTACTTATACTAATCACGGCCAATAGCAATACTAAAAATCAATATTTAACTTACTCATCCATTTAAATTTGATAGTTTCCGCTGTCTGCAAACATACATCTAAACAATTTATTACAAGTCATTAATAATTTACTGCACTGAAGACTTTATCAAAACAAAACAAAAACTCAATCCTTACTGGGAAAAAAAAGAAAAAGTCCTATGAGGTACATACTATTATTTTTCTCTTTAGCAGATAAGAAAACTGAAACCCAGAGAGGTTAAGAGGTAGAGCTGGAAAATCAACCTAAAGCCAGTTTTAAATCACACTGGTCTATTAGCCTCAACTCTTAATCAGCTCTCATTTCCATAATTATAATTACCTTTTCACTCAATAAGTATTTACTGAGGTCCAAGCGAGTCATTTGGTACTTAGGTGCTGGAGATACAGCAGTACAACAAAACAGCTTTTTTAAATCCCTCTCTTTATAGAGTACTCTAGGTCAACAGCTCTCAACTGGGAATGATTTTGCCCCCCCCAGGGAACATAAGATGATATATAGAGGCATTTTTAACTGTTACAGCTGCAGGGGTCGGGTAGGGGATGTGCCACTGGCATCTGATGGGTACAGGCCAGAGATATTGCTGAACATCCTATGATGCCCAGGAAAGACACTCACAACAAAGAATTATCTGGTCCAAAATGTCAATAGTGCCAACCTTTTCGAGTGGGAAGATAAAAATAAATAAAACGTAAAAGATGAAATCTACACATACATCTTATACCTAGAACTATACATTTCTTGAAAGAAGAAACGATGTTTTATTCTTCTTTATATCCCTCATAATACTACACTTAGTACCTTACCCACAGCGGATTTTCAAAGAATAATGAACAAAATAGAAATAATGTAGTCATTTTCTATATTACTACTGGTCATGGCATAGTACATAAAACCTTTTTATAAAATGCAAAGGGTTCAAACTGAACTTTTCTCACCTTTGAAATCACACTCAGAAAGCATCAAATACACTACATCAGGATCCAGGTCAGAAAACATCTCTGAGACACTGGTGAAGAGTTCTTCCTGATCAACCTTTGTCTCATACACGGAAGGGAGAGTAGCGGTTGGCTCCTCATGACTAGCAACACTGGATACAACTTCCTTAGAGTTTGTGGTCTTCCGAAAAGGATTTCCCCCAAGATTTTTCCTTCTCCTTGGCATTCTGACTTCCAAAACTAAAATGTTTCCCTTTTCTTATTTAAGATGTTTGATATTTAAGTCATACCTCAAAGAAAATAGGGTTAAATATCTTGCACAATCCAGTAGTAAAAGGACCTAAAATAGAAAGCAAGTTGAAACACTCAGACTATAGTTATAGTTCCAGATCTAAAATTGGAATGACATCTTTATTTAACTCTAAAAAAGTACCATCAACTCTGGTGGGCAGCAAAGCCCAAGAGCAGTCAAACAATTTCCCTCTCCAAAATATTCAAGTTTTTCAGGATTGAACATGTTAAAAATTAAGATATTAACAAATGTAATATAGTTTCAGAATGGTGAGTACACTATTTTAGCACAATTACTTCATTTAAAAAAACAACACAGTATTCATAATGAGGATGCCTACTGAACACCTATTTGGATGTCTAATAGGCATCATAAACTTCACATGTCCAAAACTGAGCTCCTTATCACATACTTCACACTTGTTCTTCTTAGTCTTTCCCATCTCAATTAAGGCGACTCTGTCCTTCCAACTGCTCAGGTCAAAAATCTTGGAATAATTCTTGACTCCTCTCATCCCACATCCAATCAGTAAGCCAATTTTGTCAATGCAACCCTCAAAATGTATCCAGAATATGATAATTCCTCACCATTTCCATGGCTACCACAGCCTTGCCTGGATTAGTATAAAAGTCTCTTAACCTCCTTGCTTCTACCCTTGCCCCTTCAGTCTACTGAGCACGACAACTAGAGTGACTCAGTTAAACCACAGGTCAGATCACACCTCTCTTCTGCCAAACTATCCCCTAGCTTCCCATTACACTCAGGATAAAAGTCAGAACCCTTAAAATGGCCTATAACCCAGACATTTTTTACTTTGGTACAGTCATCCCTATTCCTCTTTCCCTTGCTCACGTCACTCGAGCCATACTTCATCTCCTTGTCCTTCAAACCTCAGTCATGCTCCATCTTAGAACTTTTATATTTGGTCCCTTCTACCTAAACTTATTATCCCAGGTATCTAAAAGATGTATTTTCTATCATTACTCAATTGTTACCTTCTCAGGAAGTCAGCTGTCCCACACCACTTATCCTTCTTTCCTTACTTGAATTCTCTCCATAAAACTTACCTTCTAAAATAGTGTATGTGTTTCATCCACTTGTTTTATTTATTACCCATAGTCCAGTAAAATGTAAGCTCCACAAGGGCAAGGACTCATAGATCTGGAGAACTCTGACAATCTACTTGCTTTCTAATGAACAATTCAAATGTAACATTATCTAAAACCAACTGTCTGATATTTTCTCTGAAACCTGCTCTAAACATTTGGTATGGCTATAGTCATCCTCCATCTGTATTCCTGTCTCCTAAATGGTCTCCCTGTTTCTACACCTCTTGTCCCCTACAGTCTATTTTCAATATACTAGCCAAAACGATCTTCACACAACATAAGTCAGAACGAGTTACAGTATGCTTTAAATTCTCAACTGGCTCTCCATATCACTCAGAGTGAAAGCTAAATTTCTTACTATGGCCCACTTCCACTTTTGGCTTTTAATATACTTTTTCCCAAGATATTTGCATTGCTAACTCTTTCACCCCTTCAAATCTTTGTTCAAGTACCACATTCAATGATTTCTTCCTTGATTATCTAATTTAAAGTCATATTCCCCACTTTTTCTTTCCCAATTTCCCTTTTCTGTTAACCACCCATTGCCCTTAACACCTTCTACATTCCATAAAATTTACCTTTTAATTAAATTTATTGTGTCATAGCTCTCTCCATCTTCCAGGACTGCAATGTCAATATGGCAGCCACCAGCCACATGTGCCTATTTAAATTTAAATTAGTTAAAATTAAGTATAATTACATTTTATTTATAAATATCAGATAAAGTAGATTTTAGAGCAAAAAAAAAAAATCAGCAAAGATAGAGAACACTATATAATCATAAAGGATCAGTCTGACAAGAATTCAGAGCAACCCTAAATGTGAAGGCACCAAACAGAGCTACTAAATTAAGTGAAACAAAAATTGACAAAACTAAAAGGAGAAATAGACTAGCTTATAATTATAGTTAGAGACTTCAACACCCCTCTCTCAATAAGAGTCAATAGACATAAGATCAGCAAGGATACAGAATAACACCATCATTTAAGGATCTAATCAACACTTACACACTCCATTCAACAACAACAGCAGAATGCATATCCTTTTCAAGAACCCAAATAACATATACCAAAATAGACCATATCCTAGACTATAAAACAAACCTCAACAAACTTGAAAGAACTGAAATCATATAAAGTATGTTCTCTGACCACAATGAAATCAAACTCAAAATCAATAACAAAAAGATAATACAAAAATCTCCAAACACTTGAAACATAAGTAAAATACTAAATAATCTATGGGTCAAAGAGGAAGTCTCAAGGAAAATTTTAAAACACACAAAAATGAATGAAAATGAAAATATACCATATCAAAATTTGTAAGACACAGCTAAAGCAGCAATGGCAAAACTATAAATTCATACATTAGAAAAGACTAAAACTCTCAAATCAATAATTTAACTTTCCACTACAAGAACCTAGAAAAAGAACAACAAAATAAACCCAAAGCCAGTAGAAGGAAGAGAATAATAAAGACCACAGCAGAAATGAATAAAACTGAAAAGAGAAAAACAATCACTCTAGACCCTGCAGACATCAAAAGACTAAGAGAATACTATGAACCAGTGTACATACAGAAGTCTGACATCTTATAGGAAATATTTATTTCTCAAAAAACACAAATTATCATAACTCACCCAACAGGAAATAGATAAAAAGAAATTTCAGGCCTAAATACCTTCAATGGAGAAGTCTACCATATATGGTCTCTTTCAAAAATAGAAGGAACACTTCTTTTTTTTTTTTTTTTTTTTTTTAGGAACACTTCTTAATTCACTTTATCAAGTCAGTACTGTTACCCTGATACCAAAATCAGACAAAGCAGTACCAGAAAAAAAAAAAAAAAAAAAACTACAAACCAATATCCTTCATGAATACAGACATAAAAATCCTTAAAAAATATTACAAACAGAAATGAGCAATTTATTTTAAAAGAATTATACACCATTATTAAATGAGGTTTATCCCAGAGATATACGGTTTCTTCAATATTCAAAAATCAGTATAACCCATTATATTAATAGGCTAATGAAGAAAACCTTAGTTGCATGAATAAATGAAGGAAAAAAGTGACAAAATTCAATATTCATTCAGGATAAAAACTACCCCCAAAATAGGAATATATGAGAACTTCCTCAAAACCCTACAGGTTATATTTCATTTACTAGTAAAATACTGTATGTTTTCATCCTAAGATTGAGAACAAAGCAAGGATGTCCACTCTCACCACTCTTATGAAATACAACGCTGGAAGTTCTAGCCTATGAAGTAAAGGAAGGAAAGGAAATAAAAGATATACAGATTCAAAAGGAAAAAATAAAACTTTCCTATTTGTAGATGACACAGCTATCTATGTGGAAAATCCCAAGGAATCAATAAAATCTTCAACATGAGTTCAGCAAAGGATACAAGACACAAAATACACAAAAGCAACTGTATTTATATATCCTACCAATGAATATATGAACATTGTAATTAAAATACAATATTATTTACAAATGCTCAAATAATAAAATATTCTGAATAAACCTAACAAAAGACATATATAAGACATATGCTAGAAATACAAAATAGTGATGACAATTTTTGAAAAAGTAGATAAATGGATTTATGAGCTGCTAGATTCAATATAGTAAAGATGTCAACTTTTCTCAAATTGACTTACAGGTTTAGCACAATTCCTATCAAAACTTCAGGAAGATTTTTTCTGGATATAGACAAGATTATTCCTAAACTGAAATGGAAAGACAAAGGAACTAGAAGAGTTTAAACAATTTTGAAAGAGTAAAAGGATTCAGTTGACTCCATTTTAAGACTTACTATAAAGCTACACTTATCAAAACTGTATGGTATCAGTGGAAGGACAGGCATACATACAGATCTGACAACAGATTATAGATTAGGAAACAGAAGAGACCAACATGAATATGCCCAACTGACATCTGACAAAAATGCAAAAGCAATTCAATGGAGAAAATATAACCTTTCAACAAATGGAACTGGAACAAATAGACACCACAGATAGAAAGAGAAAAACCTTGGCCTAAGTCTCACACTTCATTTGAAAAAAAAAAAAAAAAAAACTCAAAATGGATCAAGGACTTAAATCCATAGTACTATAAAACTTTTAGGAAAAAAAAGAAAATCTTAAGGATCTAGGGCTAGGCAAAAACACCAAAAGTA
The DNA here is from genome assembly GCF_001704415.2 of Capra hircus. NCBI lineage: Eukaryota > Metazoa > Chordata > Mammalia > Artiodactyla > Bovidae > Capra > Capra hircus. Next base: position 59,689,038 of record NC_030813.1, on the reverse strand, counting down.
TGCTCCATAAAAGGAAAAACTGATTAAACTATACTTTATCCAAACTTAAAACTTTTACTCTGTGAACAATCCTGTTAAGAGTATAAAAAGAAAAGTGACAGGCTGAAAGAAAATATTTGCATACCATGTATCATAGACAAAAGACTAGTATCCAAAATATATAAACAAACTTTATCAGAACTCAAAGTAAAAACAAACAAAAACCAAGTAAGTCAACTAGAAATGGGGGGCGGGGGCAGTGGATTTCACCAAAAGGATATACAAATGGCACACAGGTAGAATTTCAACATCATTAGCCATTAAGTAAATGCAATTTAAAACTACAATGAGATATTATAATACTTACACATCTATTAGGTTGGCAAATATAAATAATAATAACAATAGGAAATCCTGTCAAGGATACAGAGAAATAGGATGGCTCATATGCTGCTGATAGGAATGTAAAATGAAACAACCACTCTGGACAGCAGTCTGGCAGTTTCTTAAACTAAATCTGGAACTACCATACAATTAAGTAATTGCACTTATGGACATTTCTAAGAAATGGAAAATTATGTTTACCCAAAAACCTGCACATAAGTATTTGTAGCAGCTTTATTCATTATAATCAGAAACCAGAAATCAGATGTCCTTCAATGGGTACACAGTTAAACACACTATGTCACTTCTATCCCATGAAGTTAATAGTCAGCAATAAAAAGAAACCTACTATTGGCACACAAGACCTGGATGAAATTGCCGAGAATTAGGCTGAGTAAAAAAAGCCCATCCAAAAGGCTATGTATTGAATGATCCCCATTTGCTTAACATTCTTGAAATGACAGAAATACAGAAATAGAGAATATTAACAGTTGCCAAAGGTTGAGGAGGAGGAAGGAAGAGGGAGTAGCGGATGTGGCTATGAAAAGGAAATTTGAGGGATTTTTGTGGTGATGGAAATGTCCTATATCTTGACTGTATTAATATCAATACCCTGGTTGAGATAATGTAAGTCATTTTGCACATGTTTCTTTCATTGGGGGAACTGGGTGAAGAGCACAGGAGATTTCTCTGTATTATTTATTACAACTGCATGTGACTCTCAGTTCAGTAGCTCAGTCGTGTCTGACTTTTTGCAATCCCATGGACAGCAGCAAAACTGGCTTCCCTGCCCATCACCAATTACCAGAGTTTGCTCAAACTCAAGTCCATCACATCGGTGATGCCATCCAACCATCTCATCTTCTGTTGTCCTTTTCTCCTCCTGCCTTCAATCTTTCCCAGGATCAGGGTCTTTTCAAATGAGTCATTTCTTCAAATCAGGTGGCCAAACTACTGAAGTTTCAGCTTCAGCATCAGTTCCTCCAATGAACACCCAGGACTGGTCTCCTTTAGGATGGACTGGTTGGATCTCCTTGCAGTCCAAGGGACTCTCAAGAGTCTTCTCCAACACCACAGTTCAAAAACATCAATTCTTCAGTGCTCAGCTTTCTTTATAGTCCAACTCTCACATCCATACATGACTACTGGAAAAACCACAGCCTTGAGTAGACGGACCTTTGTTGGCCAAGTAATGTCTTTGCTTTTTAATATGCTGTCAAGGTTGGTCATAACTTTCCTTCTAAGGAGTAAGCGTCTTTTAATTTCACGGCTGCAGTCACCATCTGCAGTGATTCTGGAGCCCAACAAAATAAAGTCTCTGTTTCCATTGTTTCCCCATCTACATGCCATGAAGTGATGGGACCAGATGCCATGATCTTCGTTTTCTGAATGTTGAGCTTTAAGCCAACTTCTTCACTCTCCTCTTTCACTTTCATCAAGAGGCTCTTTAGTTCCTCTTCACTTTCTGCCATAAGGGTGGTGTCATCCGCATATCTGAGGTTATTGATATTTCTCCCAGCAATCTTGATTTCAGCTTGTTTTTCATCCAGCCCAGCATTTCACATGATGTACTCTGCATATAAGTTAAATAAGCAGGGTGACAATATACAGCCTTGATGTATTCCTTTCCTGGTTTGGAATCAGTCTGTTGTTCCATGTCCAGTTCTAACTGTTGCTTTCTGACCTGCATACAGATTTCTCAGAAGGCAGGGAAGGTGGTCTGGTATTCCCATCTCTTTCAGAATTTTCCAGTTTATTGTGATCCACATAGTCAAAAGCTTCGGCATAGTCAATAAAGCAGAAGGAGATGTTTTTCTGGAACTCTTGCTTTTTTGATGATCCAACAGATGTTGCCAATTTGATCTCTGGTTCCTCTGCCTTTTCTAAAACCAGCTTGAACATCTGGAAGTTCATGGTTCCCGTGCTGTTGAAGCCTGGCTTGGAGAATTCTGAGCATTACTTTGCTAGCATGTGAGATGAGTGCAATTGTGTGGTAGTTTGAACATTCTTTGGCATTGCCTTTCTTTGGGACTGGAATGAAAACTGATCTTTTCCAGTCCTGTGGCCACTGCTGAGTTTTCCAAATTTGCTGGCATATTGAGTACAGCACTTTCACAGCATCATCTTCTAGGATTTGAAACAGCTCAACTGGAATTTGACCACCTCCCCTAGCTTTGTTCATAGTGTTGCTTCCTAAGGCCCATTTGACTTCACACTCCAGAATGTCTGGCTCTAGGTGAGTGATCATACCATCGTGATTATCTGGGTGATGAAGATCTTTTTTATATAGTTCTTCTGTGTATTCTTATCACCTCTTCTTTATATCGTCTGCTTCTGTTAGGTCCATACCATGTCTGTCCTTTACTCTATCCAACTCTGCATGAAATGTTCCCTTGGTATCTCTAATTTTCTTGAAGAGATCTCTAGTCTTTCCCATTCTATTGTTTTCCTCTATTTCTTTACAGGATCACTGAGGAAGTCTTTCTTATCTCTCCTTGCTACTCTTTAGAACTCTGCATTCAAATGGGTATGTCTTTACAATCTCAAAAAGTTGTGTAAATCAACAAAAGTTATGTGACTCTATAATCTCAAAAAGTTTAATTTTGAAAAAGAGTATGTAAAACTAAAAATTCAGTTTCTCAGTCATACTTATTACATTTCAAGTGCTCAATAGCTACATGCGGTTGACGACTATCATATCCCATGTGAACTTTTCCATAAGCACTGTTCTAGAATATAAGTTCCGTGAGGCAAATGAATATCTCGTTTTAGAAAGTTAAGAAGTTTTATTTACAGAAAGTACAGACTGAAGGCCATAAAGAAAAAGAAGTACTAAACACATCTAGCCACATTTAAATATAAAGTATCTCTAGATCAAGAAAAAAGTTAAAATATGTGAGGTGAGGTGAAGTCGCTCAGTCATGTCCGACTCTTGTGACCCCCTAGATTGCAGCCTACCAGGCTCCTCCATCCATGGGATTTTCCAGGCAAGAGTACTAGAGTGGGTTGCCATTTCTTTCTCCAGAGGATTTTCCCAACCCAGGGATAGAACCCGGGTCTCCCACATTGTAGGCAGACGCTTTACCGTCTGAGCCACCAGGGAAGCCTTAAAATATGTATAACATATAGTAACTGTTTTCAATTTCTTCCCCTTCATCCTTTCTTAAACATGATTTTGCCCCACCATTTCTACCACTATACTAAAAATTGCTCATATCTAAATCACCAGTAACCAATGTGGATGATAAAAGTCAAAGATAAAAGGTCTAATCCACCAGGGAGGGACGAAGTCACTCAGTCCTGTCCAACTCTTAGCAACCCCATCGACTGCAGCCCACCAGACTCCTCCATCCATGGGATTTTCCAGGCAAGAGTACTGGAGTGGGGTGCCATTGCCTTCTCCAAATCCACCAGGAAGATAAAGCAATTCTTTTGTATTCAACTAGTAAAAGCCCTCTGTCTGTAACTATTATAACAAGGAGGTTCCCACCTCAGCCACTACCCCGCTCCTCACACACATATAGAGGAGAGGAAGGAGAAAGAAAACAGGAGAGAAAAAGCAGTAATAACATAAAAGATTTGAGTCATGTAAGTATAACTTGACTTAGTATCTAAATAACACCAAATCCAATAACCACAGAATATTATTTTCAAGGTCACATAGAATTATGCTAGAATCAATAGCAAAAATGTAACTAGAAAACCAAATTATATGAAAATTAAGAAACATACATCAATGTATCAAAGACGAACTCATTATGTAAATTACATATTAATATTGATTTTAAAAGAATTATTAACTATAAAATATTTTAAACAAATAAAAACATTATACATCCATATTTGTAGATACAATTAAAGTCATGCATAGAAGAGCATACAAATGCATATATTAGAAAAGGCTAAAAATAATCAATGATCTAAAGAAGATTTATTGAATTTTTATAGCTCCAGAAACTATATGCAAAATACCCTATCTACTCTGTACACCCCAATATGACTGATTGTACATAAACTGTATCCGTGCCCTACTCAATCATTTCTTTCCTACCAACTACCTCCCACCAAAAAGTCTCTATCCTCTCCTACCTTTAAAGATTCTAATTCTAAAAAGTTCAAATTCCTGTGCTGGAAAAACTGTTTGCAATCTGATTCCTCAATGCATCCTGAATTATTAACTCAGAATTCTTAACTGAGTTAATAGGAGAATTCTTAACTCAGACTATCCAAACTCCCAGTATTCCCTAAGCAGTTTGTTTCTTAAAAGCAGTTTACATTTACTGTTTCAACTTGCCACTTTCTGCTGACTTCTTGATCCAGTGTAATCTGTCCCCTGCATCTAATAGTTTTTCTCTGGCTGCCCCTTCTCAGTTTCCATCATTGATCTCTCTTCTGTTTGCTCTTTCAAGTATAATTGCTACCCTGGGTTCCATTCCCAACCATCTGCTCCACCACTTTTTTCTAGGTCCATCCAAACCCACTGCTTCAATACCTATGACTCTAGCTAAGAACTCTCTCCCAACTCCAACATAGTTAACTGCCTTGAGGTAGGAGATAAGATAGGCCCTTGGGCTGGATAGTTGGTGTTTGTCAAGCAGAGTAAAACTGAAGCTCTGTTTCCCCCAGACAAACCAATGATAAAAGCTACCAGCAAAAGCTGAGCTCTGTTGAAGTGAACAGATAAGATAACCGCTCCTGAGTCAAGGAAAACTTCCTTGTCTGCACATGAGTGGGAAGGCTCCTTGGGGGGTCAAAAAAGGAGAGAGCACCACCCCTTAATAAGTGTGGACACACCCCCACAGACCTCTGAGGTGGAATCCAACTTAGCAAAAAGTTGCACACACATGTTGGAGAAGGTCCTAGGACAGGTCAGATGGGAAAAAAGAAACAAGATAATTCACCAAAGGTAAACAAAGACCTTGAAAGACTATCCTATATAAGTGATTTAAATCAACTCTTCACTGTACTCCTTCTCACACACTTACTCTCCCAATGTGTATTTCTGCCTTGTGTGTGTGTGCACGCTCGGTCTTACTTCAGTCTTATATCAACAAGTTTAAAATAAACAAGTGTGCTCTCCCACTTGTGGTGCTGTGTCTCTAATAATAAACTTTTATCTGGTTTTTTTTTTTTCCAGTTTTTGCCTCCTTGAAATATTCTTGCTTTCACACAGGAGCAAGAGTCAGGGCCATTTTGCTTCTAGACACCAACCCCTGGTAGTCTAGTGGTTTTCTAGCCTGGTTTTCATCAGGCTGCTGCTGCTGCCTCTAAGTCGCTTCAGTCATGTCCAACTCTGTGTGACCCCACAGATGGCAGCCCACCAGGCTCCCCCGTCCCTGGGATTCTCCTGGCAAGAACACTGGAGTGGGTTGCCATTTCCTTCTCCAATGCATGAAAGTGAAAAGTGAAAGTGAAGTCGCTCAGTCGTGCCCGACTCTTAGCGACCCCATGGACTGCAGCCCACCAGGCTCCTCCATCCATGGGATTTTCCAGGCAAGAGTAATAGAGTGGGGTCTCATCCAGGCTGCTGCTGATGCTGCTGCTAAGTCACTTCAGTTGTGTCCAACTCTGTGCGACCCCATAGACGGCAGCCTATCAGGCTCCCCCGTCCCTGGGATTCTCCAGGCAAGAACACTGGAGTGGGTTGCCATTTCCACATTCAATTCTTAGGCAGGGAACAAGATCTCTCTTCAGGACTATTCACTGATGCCTCTGTGAGTTCAGCCTCACAGACATATCTACTTGGACACTACTTAGGCACTTCAGTCCTGAGAGTTCCAACTTAAAATGCTTCAATGACTCTACAGCTCTCAAGACCAAGTTACAACTTTCCAATTGTAAAGCATTCAAGGACTTCTATGATTTGACCTCTTACCTACCCCTACCCATCTCTTCCTCTAGTCTTCCTCAGGTACTCTCTGCTTCCCCTATATCTAATTATTTGTTTCCCAAAGTAGACCACTTCACATCTCTGTGCCTCACACATGTTCCTGCAAAAGTCCCTCTACCCCAACCTACCCAACCCTTATATCTTGGCTCAAGTAACTTTCTTTCAAGAAAGTTTTCCACTATCCCAAAGTCTAATTTACACAGAGCTGCTACTGCACCTTAAATATACCTCTGTCTTAGCATCTGCATACTTATTTGTTTAGACTGCTAGTCTATAAGCATCTCACAATATGTTCTTATTTAGCAAACAAGAGCTTAATAAATATTTGTTATATACCAGCACAAACCAAAAAGTCAATTTAGTTCTTTAAAATATTGGACTTACCATTTCAGTAGCTTGACTACTCAGGTCCATAATACAGGGCATCTCTTTCCCATGAATAAAATATCTAGGAAAACAAATCTGAAATTAGAAGGGTGGTTAAGATTCAGAATGAATATTCTTTGCCCAGAACTCCTTCTCCCTTACTCCACCAGGGGCCTAATTTCTGCTAATAGACCCCTGGCCAAATAAGTAAGCACATCACATGATTTAGGCTGAACTAGGCATATACCTCATCCCCTCAGCTGCAGGAATTGGTCAAGGGACAGGCACGTGACCAAATCTACCTAGAGCCTCTGATGGGAGTGGCTAAGTCAATGCTCAGGAACCAGGTCCCAACATATGGAGAAGCATACCGCAGGAGGAGAGATGGTGCCAGTGTCACAGATGATAAGCACAGAAAGGACTGGGAATTCCCTGAGAGTCCAGTGGTTAGGACTCTGCGCTTTCACTGCCAACTCTGACCCTGGTCAGGGAACTAAGATCTGCATCTTTATATGTAAAGATATATTTAATTAAAGCTGTAAATAAGGACCTACATAGTATGCCTTTCCTACTTAGAAAACTTGCATCTATCAGATAGGTCTTTCTCTTCCCTACTAGATAAACCGCAATATTACTATTTAATTCCCTTTAATACAATCTACACAAACCACATCTCTTTTCTTTCATGGCTACAGCATGTGGGATCTTTTAATGATGTGGGATCAACCCATGCCCCCAGCAGTGGAAGGGAGAAGTCTTAGCCACTGGAAAGCCAGGGAAATTCCTCATGTCATGGTTTAAGGTAGTCAATTTACTTCTTTCTTTTGTTACACTCTAACCAGGACGGGGTGAGATGACAATGAGCAATTACAATGAGAATGCAGAATGCTAGGGAAAGTAGAGGACTGGCTTCCCAGGAGAGGCATCACCTCTATGGAGATCTGAAAGATATGTATGAGTTAACAAAACCAAAGGGGAGGGAAGCAGGGAGCAAGGGAAGGCATTCCAGACAGAGGAAAGCTTCTGTACTCAAGTAGACTTAACAAACTTGGCATCTTGAGAGAGAAATGAAGTAACTGAATATGACTAACATATTGAGGGCAAAAGGAAAAAGTGACAGAGGATGAAGAAGTTAACAGATGCCAGATCATGATCCTGAAAGCCAAATTAAGAAGTTCAGACTTTATCCTGAAGGCAATTAAAAGCCACACACACACAAAAGGTTTTGACCTGAGGAGTTAAGGGTTTAAATGTGTTAGATTACTCCAGCTACAGTGGGATAAAGTGGATGGGAAGGAAAGACTGCAAGCAGGGATAACCATTTAGGAGGCTACTGTGGCAATCCAAGTAAGAGATGATGCTAACCACTGAGTAGGATGGTAGCCTGGAAATGGAAAAAAGATACAGATTCAAGAGATATTAAGGAGACGGGGCTTCCCTGGCAGTCCAGTAGTTAAGACTCCAAGCTGCCACTGCAGGGAACATGAAGGTCAGCGAATGAAGATCCTGTAGGCCTCACAATGTGGCCAAAAAAGGAGAGATACTAAGGAGCAAAAATCTAACAGGGCTCAGTGATCTATTAGAAAATGAAAAGAAGGAAAGGAACAGCCCAGATTTCTGCCAAGTTATTATTAGCAGTGCCTACTATTTATCAAATTCTTACCACATATGCATTATCTCATATAATCTTCCCCTAGGAAGAAGAGGTAGCTTGTTTCATATTTTTGTTTTGAGGCTGGGAAAGGGAAGGTTGATAATAACTATAGTTTGGGATATGCTCAGTCTGAGTCACCTGTGAGAGAATACAAATGAACGTGTTATGAAGGTAGATGATAACCTGAGTCAATTTATCAAGAAATAGCTCTGGGTTGGAGATATAAGAATTATCTACATATAGACAGTAACTGGGAGAAATATTTTTTAAGAGTAAATATTTTCTTTAACTCTGAACTTCTACTGCTGGGGGCTTGGGTTCAATCCCTGGTTGGGGAACTAAGATTCCACATGCCATGTAGCGAGGTCAAAAAAAGAATAGAAAAAAAAATCTCCTTTATTCATGCTAATATTTATTTAATACCTACACAACTATAGCTTTGGAACTAGAATTAAGGGGGAAAAAATGAGTAAAATTCAGTGAAACTCACACCTACTATAGGGAGGAGGTAACTCCATATAGCAGTACGTGGATAGTGGAAATACTACGTTAAAGGTTCAGAGGTAATATGATAAGTATGTGATTATCTCTGCTGGGGGAAGAAAGCAAAGCAAACTTGACAACATATACCACCTAAATTTTGAAGTAGGTCAGCAGAGAGTTTAAGAGGAGGAAGGCAGGGAGAACAGTGAAGACACTACAGCCAGAAGAAACAAATTCGAAGACAAAAGCAAAATTTTTTTAAAAGACAGCCTGCTTCAGAACAGAAAAATTAAATATTATTCACATCAGTCTCCCAAGCTAATTCTTAAATTTAATAAACAGAGCGAACATATTTTTAAAAATTTTAAAGACACATGGGGAAAGTTCATTCTAATAAATACTATATCATATTAAAGAAACATTGTAAGATTAAATGATACAGCTACAAAAATCCAATAAAAGATGGAAGGATCATTATTAAAAGTTAAGAGTCCAGATATAATCCTAATGACATTTGGCTTACTCATTGTCTGGCATTGTAAATATATATTTTAAAAAAATTCAATCTCTTTAATTCCTAATAAAACTACTACCACAGGCATTTAATAATGTGATCTGCTAAGATCCAATGTTTGATCTAAAAAAACTGAAATTCTTCCCAAGACTTACAATGTGAGTTTGCATATAAAAAGCTGAATAGAAGGCAAAGATGGTAGCTCTTTTCTAAAATTCACATTAACTTATAAATGGTTACTGCTTTGCATATCAAAAGATGCATAACCATAGATAATCATGAAGAAAAGGGAGATTTCAAGAGAAAATCCTCACACAGTATTTAAAAAATGCCCCTTGAGTGATACTATTTATTTAGCCTCTATTGTGTACAGATACTACGCCTACTTCAATAAAGAGAAAACATTCCATAACTTAAGCCCACTTTTTCAATGAAGTCCAGTATTCAGTCCTCTTTACTACCCCCTTCAAAGCAGCTAAAGTCAACAGGTGCACAAATTGACATTCGTTAAGTACTAAATGCTGATTTGTCCCGGGTTTTGTTTTATATGTCTTTTTTCATGAACTAAAGTGTAGCATTCTTATAGAAAAGCAGCCATTTCTTTCCTATTCTTTTCACCATCTCCATCACTGTAGCCCCCACACCCCGCCGTCCTAGCACAGCCACTTGAATAATAAAGCTCTGGCAAAGGAACAAAAAAATGTTTATTTAATTTGACCTTGCAAAACGGGCAAAGTTAGAAAACTGAACCACGCTGTTTATCAAAACACAAACACACGACGTTTACATTTCTTAACGCTTTTAAGAATTCTTTCATTGAAAATTGAAAGATGAGGGTTAAAATGAGTTACAAAAGAGAGCCAGGCGTTTGAGAGAAAAACAATGGAAATAATAAAAACAGAATGAAAAGGATGCTGTTGAGATGAAAAAAAAAAAAACAAACATTTTTTAAAGTGGGGGGCGAGAGGCAGCTGCAAATCAGTCACTGTTTTCTGAGAAGGCAGGTTCATCTCCAAGATTTTCTTCTCTGAGCTCAACCAATCTCCACCTTTTCTGAGTTATCCAGTCTCCAGGCAAGCAGCGCTTCTTGATTGGCTTAAAGATGCCGAGTAGAAAAACCAGCCAATCCTGCCTTGAAATCAGAACTGTGCTATGGAGACATTACAACCACTGCATGGCGAGAATGTGTACAAACCTGTCCGTGCCACAAATATCAGATTCTAGTTCTAAAGATTGTTGCAGAAAAGAAGATTCTTCCAAGCCAACACTGAGCGTGATCTGGCATTTACATTTTTTTAAATTACTCTCTCTCTTTCTGAGAGAGAGACAAAAGAAAAATTTAAAAAAAAAAAAAAAAAAAAAAAGGTACCACGTTCTAACCAAAAGAGCTTAAGCAATAAACTGCCCCGGGTCGGATGACTTACTCTACCCAAGACGGATTTTCAAAGGGACCTCTCTGGAGAGTCCGGATCACAGTAGGGCTCAGGAGTCAGTGAGGATCAAAGTTGCCGCGGGGGAGGGTGGTATGGACGACGATCAAAGAGACACAGATACCAGTAACCGGGAATGCCTCCCCACAGTACCCAAAATCAGAACTTGCGGAGTGAGAGGCTGTGTTTGAAACTGAAGTGAGTAAATAAAACGGCTGTGCTAGGGCTACGTGCTCCGGAGGGTGGCCCCAAGTTCCAAGAAGGTTCCGCCTGGGAAAGCCGAAGGAGCTCGGAGGGCCGCCAGGTCAGGTCCCAACGGGAACTAACAGGGAAGCCCCGGGGGGCGAGAGGGGTGTGTCAAAGGCCCGGAGGCCCGCTGGGGCTGGGAGGCCAGAAAGCGGCCACTGCCTCCGCCTTCGCCTTCGCCCGACCTCGGGCGGCGAGCCAGGGCCCGCCTCTCACCGACGCCTCACTTCCCTTCCGCCAGGGCGACCGGGCCCGCGGGCCAAACTAGAGACGGCCGCGCCGGACCTCCACGTCCGGGGGTTGGGGTTTCGGTCGCAGCGCCTCCCGCTGCTGCCTCAGGCCCTCCGCTCGGGTTTGGGGACCCCGGGGTCCCCTTCTTCCCGACCCTCAGCCCAGCCCCGCCGCTCCGCCTCCCACCCGCCGCCTTTACCTGCTCCAGAAGCAGGCGGAGGGCGTCGAGGCCGGGGCCGCGTCGTCGAGTGTGCGACGCGGGTCCGCAGCCCTTTCCCGCCGCCACCACAGCGCTCTCCGGCGCGGCGCAGGGCTGGCGCGCGCGACGGCCGCCGGGGGGAGACGCGCGGCCGGCGCCTGGCGGGGAGACACTGCCGCTCTCCGTCCGGCCGGGGAAGAGCAGCCTCACAGCAGCTAGCCGCGAGAGGGCGGGTGGGCGGCCGAATGGGGAGGGGTCTCGGAGAGCAGGGAAGGGCTGCCACGTCGCCCAGGTGGATCGCTGCTCTCCGCCTCCCCCGCCCCCGCCGGCTTCGGGCCGCGACCTCTGGTTCGTCCTCGGGCTCAGGTGGGGCGCGTGGGCCCGCCCTGCCTTGGCGGCCCCGGTGACCCCGGCCCGCAGGCTCCCGCCTCTCCGTCTCCCCTCAGTGAGCCGGTCCCGGCCTGGCCCGTTCTGCCGCATCGGGCCCGCCTTCCCCCGCCTCGGGCGAAAGCCTGACGTGTTTCCCCCTTCCCTTGTCGTGGGGTCACATGGAGGAGCAAGCCCTTTCCAATGTGTCGGGTTTTCGAGGAAGGCGGGAGTCGTTGTGAGCTAGTGAACGTAGCAATAGGGGCCTGAAATTTCTCCGGAAATAAACCGCGATAACCACAGCCGTGCCTAAGCCTCTTTCACTCTCTCCCAATCCCCCAAAGCAAAAATAGAAACACAAGGTCGTACTCGCTGGTCGGGGCGGGCCCGCCAGGTCGCGGGTCCCGGCAGCAAGTTGAGAACGACCGCGAGGTGGACCAGGCGGCCTCGGCGTAGCCTAACTGGGCAGTTGACTCTGGGCGAGCGAGGCCACGGCGGCGGCTGGCGCGCGAACCCCGCCTCCGCGCGCGCCGCGCTGTCCGCGGGAGGTTTCCGGGCGCGCGGCCCGCTGCTCCTCTGCGCGCTCGGGAGTCGGACGCGGCGTGGCCGCTTTGGAGCCGGGAGACAAAGAGGTCGGCGGCGGTCGCGGCAGGGACGGAGGTCTGCGTAGTACCAACCGGCGCGGCCCATGTGCCTTCTGAACAAGCTGACGGAAGCACAAAAACACAGAGCCTGTTTGCTACATAGGACCGCAGGCGCTGACCTTTGCCCTGCTTAGAGCTTCAGTGTTCAGGTGCCGAGAAAAAGCAACGAGGTTTTCTTCGCTTTTGCGATCACTGTGTTATTAGACTTATCATCCAAGCCTGCTCCATTTTTTTTTCCCTCCTAAATTCTACCTTCCTTGGTTTCCTGCTTTTCCTGCTTATGTGTTCTATCGTGAAATGTTCCGTGTTTTCAGGCACACGAATTTTACCCCCCTTGTTTTCTGATAGAGGTGATATGGTTATATTAGTTTTTTGCCCCTCCCTCTGTTCCCCTCCCTTTGCAATTACTTTTTGTTCCGTCATCAGAGTTTTTCGTAGAGAAATGAAATAGTCCCCTGACAGACATGGAAAAGACAGTCTGTCGATGTTGTTATAGTAATTGCTTTAAACTGAATGGAAATTCGGGGGGAAATGTAAGTGAATTTTTTATCTTCATTTAGGTCTAATTGGAACATTTAATTCATGAAAACATTCTAGGGTTTTTTGGTTTTTTTTTAAGAATCTCGAAATATTTAAGCAGAGATCTCGGGATGGTCAATCTTCTAATGAAACCAATCACACGGAAGGAGGTTTACCCCCCTGTGTGTGATTTTTGTATTTTTGAAAAGTTTCTTTGAGCCCCTGTTTAGAAATTACAATGCAAATACCTCTGATATTGCTTTTATTAATTTCGAAACACAAAAATGTTAACAAAGTACTCCAAATCGCAAGATCTACATAACCTTAACATTATGTTGCCTCCTAACAGCCATTAAAAGAGACTAATAACAGTGTTATATGCCACTTGAGGAATGAAAGAATCCTAGTAATTATAAACTTCAAACAAATCTAGAAAGTTAATTTTGTTCATATGAAATATGTTCAGCACGATACTAAAAACTGGCATTTAAATTCTTGTTTTTTCCTTTGATCATTGTTAAGGATTTATCACACTCTTAGGTCTGAACAATAAGAAGTAAAGTATTCTTAACACTGGAAAACATATTTCAAGCCAGCAAGATATCGCCCAGGAAGAAAAGGGGGGAAAAGTGTTTGCTTAGTATATCAATGAAAGAAAAATATAAATAAAAGTTCTGAAAATCAGACTCTAATAAGGAACAAAGCAATCTTTACTCAACATTCACAATGCTAGCCTTCCTTTGTGAATATTTATAAAGATTCCCTCCTTCCTTATTGGTTTAAATTCTAAGCCAATAGGAAAAGTACAACACATCTTTTAAAGAGTGAGACATAAGCATTAGGTTAAAACATTGGATAAACGGATTGTTTATCATGCTATTCTCATTTCAGATCGTGTATCTTTCAATTCTAAAGAAGAAATTTAAGAATCTTTGAATTATTGAGTATTTTGATGTAACTTAAATAGCAAGGTGCTACTCCTGGTCACATTCTGCTCCCTGTAATCTTCCTGTTGGTTTTGTTACAATATTTAATTCTCTTAAAATGCCAGGTGAATATGAAGAATGGCAAAATGCTACTGCTTACTTAACCTTTTAAATAAATAAGATTAACCCTGGCATTTCTTTAGATGAAAGACCAGCCTTTAAGGAAATAATAAAATTTACATTTTCAAAAAATTTCTCGGATTTTTGTAATAAATATTTGTAATTTATTATAAACAAATATTTTATATTTACCCAAAACATCTTTGGTCTGTTTAATGGCTAAATTCTAAGCATGCTTATATTTAGAACTTAAGTGTGATTTCATCTCAGTCACAATGCCACCTTTGCATTTCTATGCTTTGAATTTGACTGGGAGCATTCTGCTTAATGACAATTATTTGCATATTTATGGTCTTCCCTGGTGGCTCAGATGGTAAAGAATCTGCCTGCCTTGTGAGAGGCCTGGGTTCGATCCCTGGGTCAGGAAGATCCCCTGGAGGAGGGCATGGCAACCCGCTCCAGTATACTTGCCTGGAGAATCTCCCTGGCAGGCTACAGTCCATGGGGTTGCAAAGAGTCAGATACGACTAAGCACAACACAGCACAGCATATTTATAATCTCCCTTAGTAGGACATCAATTTCTTGAAGATAGGTTCTGTTTCCCATTCAGCCTTGTATTCCTCATTACCAAACTCAGACCCTTATACAGAGCACCCCTTGGACATTTGATGAGTAAAAGAATGAGCATTACTCCATGGCACAGTGTATGGCAAATCAAAAGAAAGTTGGTCTCAGAAATTTTTTTTTTTCCTTTTTTATGTAATGGCTGACAAATACTTGTTTTCATTCCCAATTAAACAGAATAACATTTTGCAAGAATTTTACTAACAAGTAAAAACCAACATATGCTGGAACTCGTGTTTTTACATTTTAAATCTGATAGAAACTGGATAGTGAGTTATATTGCCATTATCTAAAGTAAATAATATCAATGGGCTTATCTTTACAAAAAAATTCCTTTACCACACTAAACAGGAGCTACAAGTTTTGTGACCTTGAGAAAATTACTTTAAACCCTCTAAAACTCAGTTTTCGCATCTCTCAAATACATTCATTCATATCTATTTTGTGATTAATTAAAATAATGAAAGCATGTAAAGTAAAAGCTCAATAGATGATAGGTATTACTTGCAGATATTGGTGGATTCAATCATGAAAAGAAGTAATTTTCTTTGTGCAATTATTTATGTATAAAAAGGCAGGCATAAAGTGCTGCTTTAAAAATAGTGAGGAAACCTATCTTAAAGGAAGGAATAAAATACTAAGAACTAAAGAGATAACTTTAAGAATTGAAATTTGCCAAGAGAATAGATCTTAAGTGGTCTCAGCACACACAGACAACTATGAGAAGTAAAGGGATGTATTAATTGTGATAACGCATTTCATAATGTACATACACCTATATCAAATTATGTTGTACACTTTCTGTAGAATTTTTTCAGTAATACTATACCTCAAGCTATAATAAGTGGGGAGGTAAGAAGGGTAGGGGAGAAATCAGTCTCTGTTGAAAAAATAACAATAACCGACAAAACAGAAAAACCAAATCCCTTAGTGTAGCTTCCAAATCCTGCCCTTCCTACAGAAATGGACTTCAAGACCTCAAGCCTAGATCCACTGAGGGATGGTCTCAAGAACTGTATCTTTGCTTTACCTAGTTTCTCCATAAGTGGATGGCCAAAGTACCAGTCAGGCAGTCTCCAGACTTAACAGGGAAAGGTAGAAAAGGAATTGGCAAAAGAGAATATTAAAACAAATAAAACACTTAAGAGAACAAGAACTACAGGATAGATGGCAAAGATAGCTTACTTGTGCCTGGGATAATCCTTATGTAAATGTGATGGTAACCACAGTACTATGTCTTTGTGAGTAATTTTCATAGGAATCCATGCTTCAGTCCAGAAGCGTATGTATTGTGGTAGCTCTAGCTTTGTGTAACTGTGAAATTTCATATCATTTACCAGTAAGGAAATGTTACATCCTATAATCATACCTGTTGACGTCTTTCTGTCAGTTGCATTACTTTTCCACTTGTGACAATCACACACATCCTACTTCCAATGATGTTGAGTCATTGGGTAACCTCATCATTCATTTTCACTTCTGGGCTTCCCAGAAGGCTCCATGGTAAAGAATCCGCCTGCAAGGTTTACAGAGAAGACATGAGTTTGATCCCTGGGTGAGGAAGATCCCCTGGGGGAGGAAATGGCAATTCACTCCAGAGTTCTTGTCTAGAGAATCCCATGGACAGAGGAGCCTGATGAGTTATGATCCATGTGGTCACATCCTTTACAAATCTAGTTTAAATGTCTTTTCTCTTGTAGTTTTCCAAGGCACCTCAAATGTAATGAACTACTTCCTCTAAGACCATAGCAATTTGTATATATCTCTCTTATTCAGTCCCAGTGATGACTGTTGGTATATATCTTCAAACTGCAAACTGCAAACTTTTCCCCTAGATAAGAAATAACTCCAGTGACTAGAAAATGTCTTCTAAACATTGAAATGTATAGACCCCTTTTAGTGTACCTCCTAGCTCACAATTTCCCCTTTAGCTTTACTTGCCCTCATTCCATAGGGTGGACTTCAGGGTATTAAAAAATGACTTCGCTTCCCTGGCCATAGTTAATGAACCAGGGGTGGGTGTCTTAATCTAATAGCCCCTTCCTGGAAAATTTTTAAGGTTGAGACAAAATCAAAAATTAGCATTAGTAAAATCAAAGGAAAAATTATGAATAAAAATAGTGCAATTCATATCAGAGACAAAGGACTGTTTCCTCTAATAAACAAACACTTGGAAATCAATTTTTAAAAGACCAATAACTCAACGGAAAAGAAAACTGGGCAAAGCATAAAGAAGGCTCCCCAAAATGTATATATTATATGTATATGTATTATGTACTATGCTGCTGCTGCTGCTGCTACTAAGTCACTTCAGTCGTGTCCGACTCTGTGCGACCCCATGGAGAGCAGCCCACCAGGCTCCTCCGTCCCTGGGATTCTCCAGGCAAGAATACTGGAGATTATGTACTATATGCACATTATAAACATACTTCTGATTTTCTATTGCAGCATTAAATTCCAAGTTTTGGAATTCTATAAAAGAATGATGGCATTCTCTGAGTGCTGATTCTGTAAAATCTCCAGGATAAATTGCTCAGTGAAAAAAGTTTATGCTATGTTGCCATCATATTAAAAAAATGGGAATAGGAGAATAGATAGACAAATGTTATCACATATACATAAAATTTCTCTGGAAGGAGATGCAGCAAACTTGAGAAAGGGAACTGAGTAGCCAGAGGGAAGAGGCTGGAAAGAGTTTTCACTATATCTTCTTTGAACCAAAAGAATCTATCTGCTATTCAAGAAAATAAGTAGGAGTAAGATATTTGGGATCCCAGAGAGATGCAGTTTCTTTGTGCAACTAAGCCAATGTGGGGTTAACTCAGGAGTTGAGGGCAACTATATTCTGCGTGAAGCCTGGGGAGCAAAGGAAGCTGACCTAGAAAGAAGACTGAAGCAAATAAGCAGACAAAAGGAATTGGATATGCAGAGAAGAGGGATTGGAGAGAAAATATTGTCTGGGCTCGCAACAATTTGGTTCTAGTCTTTCCTGGAGCCAGCTGCATCCCTCCACTTGGTTTCTTTTAAAATATTCCTATATTCCTTTTTTTTCTTCCAGTTTTATTGAGATATAATTATACACGTTTAAAGTGTACAGCATAATGACTTACATCTGAAATGATTACCACAGAAAATATAACATTCATCATCTCCTATAGATACAAAATAAAAGAAAAAAATATTTTTTCCTTGTGATGAGAACTTAGGATTTACTTTCGTAACAACTATTATATATAACATACACCAATGTTAATTATATTAATCATGTTGTACGCCATATCCATTGTATTTATCTTACAACTACAAATTTGTACCTTTTGACCACCTTCATCCAGTTCTTCCTTCCCCCAACCCCTGCCTTTGGTAACCGCAAATTAGATCTTATTTTCTATGAGTTTGTTTGTTGAAGTATAATTGTGTATGTGTGTGTCTGACTCTTTGCGACCCCGTGGACTGTGGCCCGCCAGGCCCCTCTGTCCTTGATATTGTCCAGGCAAGAATCCTGGAGTGGGTTGCCATTTCCTACTCCAGGGGATCTTACTGACCCAGAGATAGAACCCACGTTTCCTGCATTGGCAGGCAGATTCTTTATCACTAGTGCCACCTGGGAAGCCCCATAATTGCCTTAATAACACTGTTAGTTCCTCATGCACAACATAATGGTATATTTCTTTACATTACAAAATGCTCACCACAGTAATTCTAGTTACCATCGATCACCACACAAAGATATTACAGTATTGAGTGTATTCCCATACTTAAATTTTATCTCTGTGACTCACTTATTTTGCACCTGGAAGTTTGTATCTCTGAATCTCCCTCACCTATTTCACTTACCCGCCCCTACCCCCATCCTCAATCCCTCAGACAATCACCTATTGCTCTCTGTATCGATGAGTGTTTCTGTTTTGTTGTATTTGTTAATTTGTTTTGCTTTTTGGATTCCACATATAAGTGAAGTCATATCTAACTTACTGCACTTAGCATAATACCCTCAAGGCCCATCCACGTTGTAGGAAATGACAAGAATTCACTTTTCTTTCTGGGTAACATTCCATTGTACGTATACAAACACATGTAGTGTATCCATTCATCTATCCATGAATACTTAGGTTGCTTCCATACTTGGCTTTTGTGAATAATACTGCAATTAACATAGGGGTGATGCATTTTCTTGAATTAGGATTTTTGTTTTCTTTGGCAAAATACCCAGAAGTGTGTAATTGCTGGATCATGTGATAGTTCTATTTTTAATTTTTGGGGGAACCTCCATACTGTGTTCCATAGTGGCTGCACCAATTTACATTCCCAACTACCCTTTTCTTCACATTCTTGCCAATATTTGTTATTTGTTCTTTTTGATAATAGCCATTCTGAGAGGTGTGAGGTGATGTCTCACTGTGGTTTTGACTTGCATTTCCCTGATGATTAGTGATGTTGAGCATCTTTTCATGTACTTGCTGGTCATCCGTCTTTGGGAAAATGTCTGCTCGGGTCCTCTGCCCATTTTTTAATCAGGTTGTTTGGTTTTTTGATGTTGAGTTTTATGAACTCTTTGAATATTGTGCATATTAACCCCTTATCACATATATTGTTTACAAATGACTTCTCCCATTCAGTAGCTGACCTTTTCTTCTTATTGATAATTCCCTTCACTGTGCAAAAACTTTTTAGTTTGATATAGTCCCATTTGTTTATTTTTGCTTTGTTTCCCTTGCCTGAGAAGGCAGATACAAAAAAATATTTCTAAGACAATGTCAAAGATCATATTGCATATGTTTTCTTCTGGGAATTTTATGGTTTCAGGTGTTAAGTATTTAATCCATTTTGAGGGTTTTTTTTTAATGTGGTGTGATAAAGCAGATCATTTTTATTATTTTGCAAGTAGCTGTCCCATTTTCCCAACACCATTTACTGAAGAAGTTGTCACTTCCCCATTATATACTCTTGTCTCTTTTGTTGTAGATGAATTAATCATCTAAGTGTGGGCTCATTTCTGAGCTCTCTGATTCTGTTCCACTGATCTATGCATCTGTTTTTGTGCCAATACACTGTTGACTATTCTGTTTCTTTACTATATATTTATCGTTTGAAATCAGGGAATGTGATACCTTCAACTTTCCTATATTCTTATAATAAATCTCCTTTTTTTGTCCTAAGCTAACCTAAGTTGTTTTCTGATCCAAACAGTTTAACTATTATCGTGGCATCGAAAAGAGTTTAACTATTGTAGTAGGTTTTCTGTAAATTCTTGTTAAAATGAAATGTGAAGTTCTTTATAATGAAATCCATTTGGGCTCTCAAAGTTTATACTGTTTTCTTTAAATCTCTCAAATTGAAAGAGGATAAGTGAACAAGTTCAGGGCATTCTGAAAGACCTTCACCCTAAGCTAAGGTGGTGTTTGCTGATGGAAAATATAAACTAGGCCTGAAGCCAAGTAACACATTCCACCTGCTAGACTTTCCTCTCAGTTCCCTGCCTGAGAACTGAGACTTCTCAGTTAGTGTTTCTTGATAGCCTGCCTGAAAGATAAGATCTTAACTTTTTCTAGTTAGGATGGAGTTTGAAGATTGTGGAACATTTTTAGGCTGATTTATATTTGGATAGAAAAGGCACTGGGGAACAGGGCAAGAGCATCAATCCAATGGTGAAGAGACATGGGTGTCATTATTTGAGCATATTCAAATATGAGTTTCCAAGACTTAGGGCTAGTTAATACATTGACACTTACCCTTCCAGAAAGCAGTGTCCATTTCTTTGTTCACATTTTCAAATCTATAGGTTCAAATCTGTAGAACTATCATTTTATTATTTATTTTATATCATTCTTCCTAGTACTGCAAAACTAGGAAATACTTCAGCAAATTCATAGAAGGCCCAGAATGCATTTATAGAGCAACTCCTAGAATTCAACAGCTTGCAAATGAGGCTAAATATAGTTTATCTGAGCATGGTGACATAATACACATTCCAGGGATGGCAACATAGACGCTTCACACCTGTCTATGTACCATTTATATAGGGTGAATTTAAACAGGATGATGAAATTATCTCTCATGTAAAATGTCAAAATAATTACATATAAGTACTAAGATGTAGAAGAGCACAGTTTATTTCCATCATTAAAATCCCATTGAAAAGTTAAATACCATTATTTAACTACCAGGAGCTATTCTTTATTCTTTCTCAATATTTCTTGAGAGTTTATTATCAGGGATATTGTAAAAGTATAAGACACAGGCCCTGTCCTTAAGGAGTTTTGTTGTAATTTTGCTGAGGTAAGACATACAGGTATAAAGCATCATCATTGTTATTTTCCACTAAGAGGAGTAGGATGATGACATGGAAAATAATATGGGCTTACTTTATTTTTTATTATTAAAGAGCAACTTTGAAAGCCTACAGTTGAAACCACCACAGGAATTGAAGGTTGTGATCCCAAGCATCTTGGTTCCTCACCCCATCCGGTCCCCAGTGTGACTCGCAGAGGGCATTCCCAGACTGACACATGGATGGCCGTCTGTAAACGTCTACTGGCAATATGGGCTTTTAAACTTGGTTCCCATTTTCAGTTCTGCCATGTCATTAATATGAGCTCTACAAAGGCATTTAACTGTCCCAACCTCAGTTTCCTCAAATAGTAAAGTGAGGATAAGGATGATAACCTTGGAGGACCATTTTAAGAATTAAATGAGACAATATGAATGAAAATAGCTAAGTAAATCCTTAATATATATTAGTTTATTCTTTAACTGAACTTGAAAGGATTTTCTATTTTTCTCATTTTGATCCATTTATAATGAGCTTCAGTGAATTTTAAAATTGAAGTCAGCATACATAAATGAAAATTTAAAAAATTTTTAAACCAAAAGAGGAAAAAATTTTAATATAAATAAATTTTTAAAATAAAATTGTAGTTAGCTAAAAATGTCAATCATCTTGAGAACCGAAACTCTAACCACTTTAAGACTTAAAACAATATCTAGAGTTTTAATCAAGTAAACTAGAGAAGGAAAAATAAATAAATATCATCTTTTCCTAGAAAAACCATTATCATTCCTAGGAAGAGGTTGTCATTCTAACTTGCTTTCTGAATGTAATATCACCTAACATAAGTGACTTTTCCATGTATAAAATACTTCCAGAGTTTACCTGGAGTTCTATACAGAATATATGTGAGTATTTCAAAATATACCCTATATTGGACATTTGCTCATGGAATTTCTCATTATTTGCTTTGATGGATCACTCAAAAAGCCTGTTCCAAATTAGGATAATTTGTAGGATGATGTCAATGAGTTTCTTCATTTTCTTTTGACTGATTCCAAAATATAGAAGAATTTGATTTGCATAGAACATAGAAATGGGAAGTAAAATAACAGTAATTTCTCAGAAATTGACCAACATTGATCAGAGTAACCCAGCTCAGTACACAAATTCCCCAGTCTGCTTCCACTTAATTCAATAAATATATATTCCTGTGATTGATGTTGGAGTCTTCAGGGAGCTCAGTAAATAGCATTGCTCTCCTCTGTCTAAATTGAGAATAAAGGTCAAGTGTAAGGTATATGAGGGATCAAATATCTCCTTGAACTGATAAGGACCAACTGCAGGCTGCAGCTCATGAGAAACAAACTGACCTGTCATGCAAACCCCTCAATTAGGTAGAATTCCCTACTCTGTTGCACAGACTGCACAGGGCCACAAAGGGTCTTACACGGCATTTCTGCCTTTATGGCTACCTTCTATCATTTAAAAAAAAAAAAAAAAAAGCCATGTTTTATGACTGCACTGATATAGTTCAGTTCAGTCACTCAGTCATGTCCGACTCTTTGTGACCCCATGAACCACAGCATGCCAGGCCTGCCTGTCCACCACCACCTCCCAGAGTTTACCCAAACTCATGTCCATTGAGTCAGTGATGCCATCCAACCATGCCATCCAACCATTTCATCCTCTGTCGGCCCCTTCTCCTCTACCTTCAATCTTTCCCCACATCAGGGTCTTTTCAAATGAGTCAGCTCTTCACATCACATGGCCAAAATATTGGAGTTTCAGCTTCAACATCAGTCCTTCCAGTGAACACCCAGGACTGATTTCCTTTAGGATGGACTCATTGGGTCTCCTTGCAGTCCAAGGGACTCCACTGATATAGATAAAAATATATTAATACTATGTATTAAAACATTTTCATTGGCTTACAAGTTCATTTTTTTTCCTTCTCATTTTAAATTGAAAAAACATTTTCAGGGCCCCTGAAACTATCCTGACTCCTAGACACTGGGCCCACTGTGCCTAATGGAGAAATTAGCCCTAAGCAACACACTGGATGAAGTAAATCTTAAATCCTGGAAGAAGCACGTGCTCTCTGAGCAGCCTTACTTTCAGGAGAGAAGACAAGAAATCAGGCAACCATGCTTCAGTCCTTCTTCCTGAATTTACCTATCAGATGTTACTTTCTCCACTCCTGGATGGGTAAAGGAATAGGAAGCTAGGAGTTACATCTTTCTCAGTTCAGTTCATATCAAAGATAATATTGGTAGAGAAAAGCAGACCTCTCTTAGCAAGCATTTTCTTACTACTGAAATGATTATGTTCACTTACTATAATTTGATAATCCTGGCCTTTATGATTACCCATCTAGGACTTTCCTAGTGGTCCAGTGGTTAAGAGTTCACCTGCCAGGGATGGATCCCTGGTCTGGGAAGATTCAAATGCCTCCAAGGCAGCTAGTGGTCCACAAGTACTGAGCCCTCCCACCTAGACCCTGTGTTCCACCACACAAGAAGCCACTGTGGTGAAAAGCCTTCGCACTGCAAGGAAGAGTAGCCTCCCACCACCACCGAAACTAGAGAAAGCCCGAGCACAGCAATGAAGACCCAGTGCGGCCAAAAATAAATACATTTTTTAAAATAAAAACTAGAAGATTACCCATCTAATTCTTCTTGCTCCAGATTTCATTTTACCAGGAAACTTTCTGATTATAATTATGTGTGCATGCATGCTAAGTTGATTCAGTCATGCCTGACACTTTGCAACCCACTGGACTGCAGCCGGCTAGGCTCCTCTGTCCATGAGATTCTCCAGGCAAGAATTCTGCAGTGGGTTGCCATGCCCTCCTCCAGGGGATCTTGCCAACCCAAGGATTGAACCTGCATCTCCTGCATTGGCAGAAGGGTTCTTTATGACAAGCGCCACCTGGGAAGACCAATTATAGCTATATGGCCTCCCATATTTTCCTACCAAGAAAGAGTGTATCAAGCAGCTGATAAGGCATACAACCTGCTCTCTGGTTACAGTTATCATTGCAAACTAAAGCATCCTGGTTTACATATTATTCTCACATGAAATTTGTTGGCATGAGAATTCATGGATTTAACTCATTCATTTAACTGACTTGACTGTGTCATTGAACTAGAAAGGTTGAGGTTCAAAACCTGAACCACTGGGAATTCCCTGGCAGTCCAGTGGTTAGGACTCCGAGCTTCAACTGCAGGGCACACAGTTTCCATCCCTACTCAGGAAACTAAGATCCCTCATGCCTCTCGATGTGGCCAAAAATATCTGCATCACCGATGGTTTAATCTAAGGCAACCCTAGAGGACTCCACCTCAGTAGTCAGCAAGTTTTTGTGAGCTGCAGTTCAATTTCCCCATTCTCTAATCACAACATCCTTCACACTACTAATAATAGTGTATTCTTAAATTATAATAAATGGGGGGTGGAAGAAGAAATACTCTGGCAAATTTTTCCACAACTATTGTTTTCCTCCAGTTCTATGCAATGTCATGGGATTGAGAATGCTTGCTTTTCTTCATGGCTTATAATTAGGGGAAAATTATTACCAGTTCTGTGTGAAACAAATCATATTCTTTACAACAAATCATCCACAGGAAATTTTCATTTGGTCTTAACTACCTCCATGGCCAGACAAGATGTCAACCTGGATCAAGATAAGGAAGAACTGGTGACACAGCAAAACTTATAATGGAATATGTCAGCAGTTATATATCTCTCACTAAACATATATTGAGAGCCAGTGATATGCCAGTCAGTATGTGCCTAATATAATTGGAGGCTGCAAAGGATTATCTAGCTGCATGTCCAGGAAGAAAAGGAAACAGATTTTTGTGAATATATATTAGTTTCTGACTCAGTGACTGGTATTATTGTCCCCATTTTCACAGGAAATGGAGGCACAGAGAGAGGTAATTTTCCTAAGTTCCTATCTAGAAATTGTGATATAATCATGATGCAATCATGACTGAAACCCAAGCCTGTTCAGTTCACTAAATATATGAGTCATTACTGTATGGCAGACCTTGTGATGGGGATAGGGGATTCCCCAGTGGCTCAGCAGGTAAAGAATCTGCCTGCAATGCAAGAGACACGGGTTCGATCCCTGGACTGGGAAAATCCCCTGGAGAAGGGCACAGCAACGCCCTCCAGTATTCTTGCCTGGAGAATCCCATGGACAGAGGAGCCTAGCGGGTTACAGTCCATGGGGTCACGGAGTCCCACACGAGTGAAACGACTGAGCTCGCATGCACACACGCACGCAGGTGATGGGTATTGAGGATACAGCAGTGGTCTTCCCTTGAAGAACTCCATCAGCTTCCTGCCAGCAGGCCAGTAAACCTACCTACATGGCCACTCATGCTTTCTGCTAGCCCTCCTGGTTCCATGGGAGCAGCATAGCTTTACCTCCTAAGGCTACTTTTCCCCTTGTTTTCCAGACCCCATCATTCATCTTAATTTATTTTTTAACTTTTTGGTTTGAAATAGTTTTGGACTTACAGAAAATTACAAAAATAGAACAGAGTTCATATGTAGCCTTCACCCAAGCTTCCTCCAATATTAACAATCTAAATAACCATAGTTCAATGAACAAAAGTGGACATTAACGCTGCTACAGTACTGTTAACTAAACTGTGTGTCTGTGTGCTCAGTCAGTGGTGTCCAGCTCCTTTGCAAGTCCACACTGTAGCCCGCCAGGCTCCTCTGTTGATGGAATTCTCCAGGCAAGAATACTGGAGTGGGTTCAGTTCAGTTCAGTTCAGTCACTCAGTTGTGTCCGACTCTCTGCAACCCCATGAATCGCAGCACTCCAGGCCTCCCTGTCCATGACCAACTCCCGGAGTTCACTCAGACTCACGTCCATTGAGTCAGTGATGCCATCCAGCCATCTCATCCTCTGTCATCCCCTTCTCCTCCTGCCCTCAATCCCTCCCAGCATCAGAGGCTTTTCCAATGAGTCAACTCTTCGCATGAGGTGCCCAAAGTACTGGAGTTTCAGCTTTAGCATCATTCCTTCCAAAGAAATCCCAGGGCTGATCTCCTTCAGAATGGACTGGTTGGATCTCCTTGCAGTCGAAGGGACTTTCAAGAGTCTTCTCCAACACCACAGTTCAAAAGCATCAATTCTTTGGCACTCAGCCTTCTTCACAGTCCAACTCTCACATCCATACATGACCACAGGAAAAACCATAGCCTTGACTAGACGGACCTTAGTCGGCAAAGTAATGTCTCTGCTTTTGAATATGCTATCTAGGCTGGTCATAACTTTTCTTCCAAGGAGTAAGTGTCTTTTAATTTCATGGCTACAATCACCATCTGCAGTGATTAGCCATTCCTTTCTCCAGGGAATCTTCCCGACCACAATCGATCCTGGGTCTCCTGCATTGTAGGCAGATTCTTTACCCTCTGAGCCAACAGGGAAGGGGTTTCTGTGATATTTTCTAATAACTAGATTAAAGTTGTGCATTTGGGGCAAAAATACCACATAGATGGGGTTCCCTGGTGGCTCAGCTATAAAGAATCCACCTGCAATGCAGGAGACCCAGGTTCCATCCCTGGGTTGGAAGATCCCCTAGAGGAGGAAATGGCAACCCACTGTAGTATTCTTGCCTGGGAAATCCCATGGACAGAGGAAACTTGTGGGCTATAGTCCATGGGGTCACAAAGAGCTGTACACAACTTAGTGGCTTAACAACAACCACTACCACATAGGCCATAGTATGTTCTAAACACCTATCAGAAGATGCATGATATCAGTACATCTTATTACTGGTGGTATTAACCTTGATCACTTGGTTAATATCTACCAGGTAGTAAAGTTGCCATTTTCTTTCCTTTATATTGATAAATATCTTGAGGAAGTTACTTTGAGACTATGCAAAAATCCCATCTTTCCTCAAACTTTCACCATCTGACTTCACCATCTATCGGTGGATCTTGCCTGCAACAATTATTACTGTTGTATTTGTCTAATATAGATTGGCTATTTCCCTCATTCATTCTACACCTGTTAATTGAAAATTTTCTGCAAGGAATAGTTGTTCCTTCTTTCTGATTTATCTAATTACATTTATGTCAAATGAACTCATGGATATTTATTTTACTTTATGGGTTATATTCAATATTATCATTATTTGTTTCTCAAGTTATTCAACTTTTGTCATTGGGGGCTCCTTCAGGCTAGTTTCTGTGTCCTTTTGATGTGTCCACTTCCTTTCTCAAGCACTCCCTTATTTTCTGGTATTACAAGATATCCCAGACTCATCCTGCACCAGCCCTAGAATTAAGCACTTCCCCGAGGAGCCCCAGGTTCCTGTTATTAAAGAATGTTACTTAGGAATTCATCTGGATGCTAGATGTGCTCATTGCTACTGGATATTATTGCTCCTAGGCCCTTCTAGTGAACAGAGCTAAGGGATCCTGTGTATGTGTATTAATGCACACTCTTTTATATTTCTATCTATGTATGAGTTTATTTGACATGAGTTTATTCTGACATCATCTAGTGTCAGAAAATTCTAGCCTTTCCCCGCTCCTTATTTATAATATTTTTCTCCAGCAGAGATGAAGCCTGGCTCTCATTGTCTACAATAGAGACATTTGTTGAATCCTAGTGTACACATAACGTAATTAGAAAATGCTAACTCATGAAAAGTATGAGAGAGATTTAATAAGTAGAATGCAGTATTTGTGCTTTTTTTTTTTGTCTTCAGTCTTGGAGTATCTATATACTGTTCACTTGTATTTTAAATATCTTTTTATTGCCTTCTTATCAGCATTTAAACACCTCAGCCCTCTCCTATATGAAAAAGACTATTTCTCATCCTTCATTCTCCTTCTATTTTGTTCTTAGTTCCGAAAGCACTTGAATAATTCTATATTCCCTATCATCAATTCCTCTTATCTTCACTCTTGAAGTCACTGCACTCTGACTTCCATCTTCACTACTCCCCAGAATCCCCTCCTACTTTAGTCACTTCTTACCTCTGTGCTCCTATAATCAGAAGTCAGTTTTTTGCTTGACATCTCAAAAAAACACAAAAAACAGTATGCTATTGAGCTCTTTCTTTGACAATAATGGTAAGGAGTCTTCATTATTCCTGCCATTTATCTGGCTGATCCTTGTTGTTCTTTACAAGTTCCTCTTCTTTCTTTTTCCCCCTCTTATTTATTTACTTATGGCTGCACTGGGTCTTTTTTTCTTTTTAGATCTTAAACATTGGTGCTTCCCTGATTCTTTTAGCATCCTCTTCCATACTTACCGTCTGGCTCCTGAATAATCTCAATATATCTAATGATTTATAATTACTATCTGTATGAAAATGACTCTAAAATTTAGAACTGCAATTTGGACATTCCCAGGGAGTATCAGCATTATATATCCAAATGCTTATTAGACAGTCTTCATCTGAATATATCATAGGAACTTCAGATTCAACATGTTCAATTATCAGCCTGACTTTAGACCTGTTTCTCTTCAATAAGCCTATTTTCAAAATCTTGAAAAGTCTGTTTCCCTTCACTTAGTCCAAGTCTTCAGATATAAAGAAATTAATCCTTTTCATGATTTGTTTTAAATATTTTTATTAACCATTTTTTATTGAAGTGTAGTTAATTTACAATGTTGTGTTAGTTTCAGGTGTACAGTAAAGTGATTCTCATATATAGGTGTATATATATATATATATATTCTTTTTCAGATTATTTTCCATTATAGGTTAAGATATTGAATATGGTTCCTTGTCTACACAACAGGTCTTTGTTTACCTATTTTATATATAGTAGTATGTATATGTTGATCACAAACTCCTAGTTTATGCCCCCCCATCCCTTTTGGTAATAATAAGTCTATTTTCTTTTTTCTTTTTCTCATTCTCTCTCTCTTTTCTTTTTTTTTAATGCACTGCTCAGCTTGCAGGATTTTAGTTCCCCTAACAGGGATGGAACCCATGCTCCCTGCAGTGGATTGAAGTCTTAACCACTGGATCACCAGGGAATTCTCATAAGTTTGTTTTCTATGTCTGTGAGTCTATTTCTGCTTTGTAAATTAGTTTATTTATATAATTTTTTTAGATTCCACATAGGTATAAGTGATTTCATATGATATGTGTCATTATCTGTGTTTCATACTTTGTTCAATGATAATTCTGAAATATGACACATATTGCTAAAAACAACACAATTTCTAGTATTTAAATCATATTAGTCTAAAATTTAAACAAAAAACTGTTATAGCAATGAACTCCTTGCATCTAAACTTTATCTCCTGGAGAAGGAAATGGCAACCCACCCCAGTATTCTTGCCTGGGAAATCCCATGGACAGAGGAGCCAGGAGGGCTATAGTCCATGGAGTCACAAAAGAGTCAGACACAACTTTATCATTATTCAGTTGCTAAGTCGTATCTGACTCTTTGTGACCCCATGGACTGCAGCATGCCAGGCTTCCCTGTCCATCACTATCTCCTGGAGTTTGCTCACACTCACGTCCATTGAGTTGGTGATGCCATCTAACCATCTCATCCTCATCCTCTGTCACCCCCTTCTCCTCCTGCCTTCAATCTTAGTATCTAAACAACAACATGTTCCATTTAGATTGTATTCCTTTCAGTTCCAAAAGTTAGACATTTATATATTTCAATTTTGTTTAAAGTAGCAACTAATGAGGAAAATCCATCTCTAGTATTCCTTTAATTATATGTCCCAAAGTTTCCAAAGCCAAAGATATTTGGACTTCATTTGTGATTTTTATCTCTTTATTACATTCTTTGTACTTCTCATTGATAAAGTTCCAAGTCCCGGACATTTCAGCTCCTGTAAGTCCCAGTTCTCTCTGGTCTTGCACTACTGCTCTCTTCCAGGAACCTTCATCTCTTTCTTTGATCACTGCAACTGACTCCTAACTGATTTCACTTCCTCAGTCTTGCTTACCCACATACAACTAGCCATACCACAAACAGAGCACTCTTTCTAAAATGTAAATCTGCTTTGATCACTTTCCAATTAGAACTCTCCCTTTTGTGCTTCATGACATCATGAAGAAAGTGAGGGGGAAAAAAAAACCCCACAGCAGACATTTTTTGCAAATCATATATCTGATAAGGGACTTGTAGCTAGAATGTACAAAAAACAATTACAACTCAATAATAAAAAGATAATTCAATTTTAAAATGGGCAAAGGGGACTACACTGTTAGTCCAGTGGTTAAGAAACTGCCTTACAATGCTGGGGACTCAGGTTCAATCCCTGGTTGGGGAACTAAGATCCCACATGCCACAGGGCAACTAAAGCTGAGCACCTCAAGGAAAAGCCTGCATGCAGCAATGAAAACCCAGCACATTTAAAATTTTTAAAATAAAATAAATGGTCAAAGAATCTAAGCAGACACTGCTCCCATGTTGGCCAATAAACATATGAAAAGGTACTCAACAACATTAACTATCAAGGGAATTGTATTAACCCTGTGTTTCTGATGCTTTGACATTTTGGGCCCTTGCTGATCCTGAAGAACTGCCCCTCCTGGGGTTAGCCAATATTTATAGATAGTAAGACATGCCTTTCATCTGCAGACTAAATAAACAGCCTAAACCCTCAATCATCTCCTTTATCAGATTCTTATACTCCAGGCTACTATTTCTCTGGAGGTCCCGGTCCAGGAACCAGACAAACTAGGAGCAGCCCCTTTACCCTGGGGCCTATGGAAATTATCCACCTAGCCAATCTTACTCCACCTCACCTGTTCATTCTCACAGAAATCACAGTAAAAGTTCTTGCCTACATTCCCCTCCTCGCCTGGCTGAACTTGGTGGCTCCTTCTGCCATGACATGGCTTGCCCCCTCCTCTTGAGATCTCTGAGCGTTACAGCTATCTTTTCAATGACAATCTAACCTGTTGACCTTTCATACCTGAATAATAATAAACCTATGTTTTAAAACAAAAATACAAACTGAAAACAAAATGAAATGCCTTGTCACACCCACTAGGATGGCGGTTATCAAAAAGATGGACAACAGCATATGCTGGCAAAGGTGTGAAGAAATTGGAATCCTCATACATTGCTAGTAGGAATGTAAAATGCTGCAGCTGAATGGAAAACAGCCTGGCAGTTCCTCAAAAAGTTAAACATACAGTTATGACATGACCCAGAAATCTACTCCTAAGTATATAGAAAATATGCCCACACAAAATCTTGTACATGAATGTTTACAGCAACATTATTCACAGTAGCCAAAAAGTAGAAACAAGCCAAATGTCTATCAGCTGATAGGTAAAATGTGTATCTATGCAATGGAATATTATTCATCCATAAAAAGGAACGGGAGCTTCCCAAGGGGTGCTAGTGGTAAAGAATCTGCCTGCTAATGCAGGAGATGTGGGTTTAATCCTAGGGTCGGGAACATCCCCTGGAGGAGGACATGGCAACCCACTCCAGTATTGTTGCCTGGAGAATCCATGGACAGAGAGACTGGCAGGCTACAGTCCATAGTGTCCCAAAGAGTTGGACACGACTGAAGCAACTTAGCACGCATGCACATACTAATGGTAAGGATTTGGTGCTTTTATTATAATACTGCCATGGCCCAGGTTCAATCCCTGGTCACAGAATTGAGATCCTGCAAGCCACACTGCACTGTGTAGTCAGAAAGTAAATAAATAAAATGTTTCTTAAAAAGAAAAAATAAGAGTATTGATACATAGTGCAACATAAATGAATCTTGAAAACATGATAAGTAAAAGAAACCAGTCACAAAGTACCACATATATGATTCCATTTGCATGAAAGGCCAGAATAGGTAAATATAGAGAGAGAAAAAGTAGATTGGTGGTTGCCTAGGGACAGGAAGTAAGGAATAACAACTAAGCCTTTCTTTTTGGGGTAATAATGGAAATATTCTAAAATTGATTGTAGAAAGAAGTGTACAATTCTGTGAATATACTAAAAACCATTTGTTGAACACTTTAAATAGGTGATTTGCATGGTTTATGAATTATATTTCAATAAAGTTTTGAAAAAGGAAAACTTTTCAATAGCTTCCCACTGCCCTTAAAATAAAATCTAAATCACTAAGATTAATAGGCAATAAGGAATCTGGCTCCAGCTAATTTTTCTAACGGCATCACTCACAAGGCCTTTTCATCAGTCATTACCTTCCTCTTTTACTCTAATTCTAGCCATGCTGAATTTTTTTTTTGGTCATCTCCTTAAATATGTTTGATAGTTTTAAAATATGTCTACAAGATCTTTGACACTCATCCTGTTAAAAAGTTGAAGCATGCTTCTCCTCCCCTTAAATATAGAGTAGACTTAGGGACTCACTTCTAATGAGCAGAAAGTGGTAGAAGTGACTTTGCATGGCTTCTAAGACTAGGTCATTAGGCACTGTGGCCTCTTGCTCTCTTTGGGGGAAGTTGCCATATTTCAAAGATACTCAAGCAGCCCCTTGGAGAGACTCATGCATAATAATGGGGAACTGAGGCCTTCTGCCAACAGCCATGTGAGTGAGCCATTTGGGGAGCAGATCCTCCAGTTAAACTTTAGCGAGCCTCCAGATGACTGCAACCCCAGCCAATATCTTAATGTAACTTCATGAGTGACGCTGAGCCACAACTACATGATTAAGTCACTTCCAAATTCCTGACCACAGAAACTGTGAAATAATTTTTTAAAATTTGATCATTTTATTTTAGTCTGCAAAAAAAAAATCAAGCCAAAAAACAAACAAACAAACAAAAACCCTTAAAACAGGCTTTTCAAATTATGTAAATTCCTCCTTCCCAAGGAAGCAGAGGGTAGACCAGTGTAGGTTATCCCTGGGGCCACGTACATCCTGTTACAGCTGCTCGCCCTTTGTTGGGTTTTGAGCCTTCTTTGAGTCATAGTCTGAATCATTTTCCTCATCTCCTTCTTCTCCTCTTTCCTCATCTTCTTCTCTAGTGTTTTATCATAATCATCGTCTTCTTCTTCTTCAGTAACTTCTCCAGTCAAGTATAATACTGATCGTGGGATTATATATTCATGTAAAAAATGATGACTTTTAAAGTGTGCAGGAAGAATAGCTTCAGCAGCAGCATCAGATCACCACTTTCAGGAACTTCAGGAGGGACAAACAAATGCAAGAAAGAATATTAGACATCGTTTTGGTCATAGTACAAACAGACCCAAGTCCCTTGTTTCTGCTTCTTGCTGCTGCTGCTAAGTCGCTTCAGTCGTGTCCGACTCTGTGCGACCCCATAGACAGCAGCCCACCAGGCTCCCCCGTCCATGGGATTCTCCAGGCAAGAACACTGGAGTGGTCTGCCATTTCCTTCTCCAATGCATGAAAGTGAAAAGTGAAAGTGAAGTCATTCAGTCGTGCCCAACTCTTAGCGACCCCATGGACTGCAGCCTACCAGGCTCCTCTGTCCATGGGATTTTCCAGGCAAGAGTACTGGAGTGGGTTCTGCTTCTTAGTGGGTTTCAAAATGACAGTTCTTTCCTTTTTTCCAGTCTACGTGGCATCTTGAATAACCCATAATATCTGGTCCATCAAAAGAAAAGGGATCCGAGTCATCTGGTTCTGACCTCAGATTATGTGTCTTAGTCAACACTTCACTTGTGAGATATTCACTGGGTTAAAAGTGAAATTTGAAGACAAAATACATAGGCTGGCCTGTATCTAAGGACTTCACTCGAGTACTCTGCAAGTGCTTCAGCGTAGGTTTATCATTTTCCTGAAACTACCACTGAGCAAATCAACACTTAAAAAACAGTCAACCAAAATTCAGGAATTCCCCTGAGGTCCTCTTTCTCTTTATCCTTTTTCTCATCTTCAATCTTGGCCTTTACTTTTAGCCCCTCCAAAATTTTATCTTCCTCATCTGGTTTCCATTCACATTCTTCTTATATAGGTTCATAAATGATCTCAAATGGTTTATCAGATAGAGGCTGATAGAGAACAGCATACTTTCCTTCAAGATCATAAATTTCCTCACAGAATTTGGCTTCTATCTGGACACATTTAACTTGTATCTTGTTAAGATATCTCATGTTAGGAGATAACTAATACAACATGGCATGCTACCTGTCACCTCAAAGCCAAACATCATGAGATGTTTACTTCATTAATATCCAGTCATTCTTAGCTTTATCACTTTCAAAATCATTTTTAACGGGCTTTTTAACTACTGATTCGTTCCCTCTGCTATTTGCTACTATAGCATACATCCATGCTGCTGCTGCTGCTAAGTCATGCCAGTCGTGTCCAACCCTGTGCGACCCCATAGACAGCAGCCCACCCAGCTCCACCATCCCTGGGATTCTCCAGGCAAGAACACTGGAGTGGGTTGCCGTTTCTTTCTCCAATGCATGAAAGTGAAAAGTGAAAGTGAAGTCGCCCAGTCATGTCCAAGTCTTTGCGACCCCATGGACTGCAGCCTACCAGGCTCCTCCATCCATGGGATTTTCCAGGTAAGAGTACTGGAGTAGGTTGCCATTGCCTTCTCTGATACATCCATGAGTTAAATCATTTATACACCCTGACAGACTTAAGTTTAATGAAGTCCCATATGGGATCTCTCTTGTCAATATTATGTCACTAGCATCTGCCACAATGCCTGATACATGGTAAACTATAAATAAATATTTGTGGAATGAATAGTTAAATGAATGAATGATTGGATGAAGATATATAAGGAGATAATGTAATGAGACAAAGAACCCATGTGTGCAAAAGCTGCTATGAGAGTACAGAGGAATGGCATTTAATTCACACCACTCCCTTATGGTATGAATTTTTGGCAAGTTACTAATCTCTCTCTCTCTCTAAAGGACAGCTTCCTTATGCATAAAATTAGGGTATAGCTCCTGCCTCATAGTGTTGTTGTATTTATAAACTAATACCTAGTAGAAAAAAAAATGATAATAACACTTGGGAATTTAGAAAAGAGCTTCATGAGCAAAGAATATCTCAGTAGAATCTTTTTTTTTTTTAAGATTTATTTATTTATTGGCTGTGCTGGGTCGACATTGCTGCACTCAGGCTTTCTCTAGTTGTGGCAAGTGGGGACTACTCTTTGTTGTGGTATGCTGGCTGCTCATAGCTGTGACTTCTCTTCTTGCAAAGCATGGGCTCTAGGCTCAAGGCTTTTGGTGCTGCATGTGAGCTCAGTAGTTGTGGCACATGGGCTTAGTTGCTCTGCAGCATGTGAGATCTTTCCAGACCAGGGATGGAACCAATATCCCTTGCATTACAAGGAGGATTCTTAACCACCGGACCAGCAGGGAAGGCCCTGGGTAGAGTCTTAAAGCATGAATAAAAATTAGGCAAAAAAGGTAGGGGGCGGAGGTCAGAAATCTACGCAGAGAGAAAAGCAGAAACAGTTTCAGAGGTTAGAGGTAGCAAAGTGCATGTAGAAAACTCCATGCAATTCAGTATCACCAGAGTATAAAATGCAATGAAGGGAAGTGGCAGAATGTGAGGCTAGAGATGGGAGGTAGGGCTAGTAACATGGAAGACTTCCTATGTTATATTATGCTTTGGGAATTCTGAAAAAAATTAGGACCATTGAAAGAGAGTGGTTATATCTGCATTTTGAATATACTATTCCAATTAACTTTAAAATCAATAATCTTCACACCCACTGAAATGCCTATAATAAAAAAGATGGACAATAATAAGTGTTGACAAGGATTCAGGGAAATCGAAACCAGCATGCATTCCCATTGAGAATGTGCAATAGACAGCTGCTTTGGAAAGCAGGCAAGCAGGTCCTCAAAAAGTTATCAGAGTTACCACATGGTCCAGCTGTTCTACTCCCAGGAATGCACCCTAGAGAAATGAAAACAATCCATCCTCTCAAAAACATGTGCATGAACATTGGTAGCAACATTATTCATAACAGACAAAAAGTGGAAACAACCCAACATCCAGAATTGAAGAATGGATAGATAAAATGTGGTACAGCCATACAATGGAATCACAAAATTCGCCCATAAAAAGAAAGGAAATATTAATTTGTGCTCCAACATAGATGAACCTTGAAAACATTATGCTAAATGAAAGAAGCCAGGCATAAAAGGCCACATGTTATGATTTAATTTATAAGTAAAGTTTAAAATAAGAGATAAAATATAGATTAGCGGTTGATAGGACTTTTTCTAGGTTAGGGTGGAATAGGGAGTGACTGCTACTGCATAAGGAATTTCTTTTCCAGAATACAAAAATGTTCCGAACTTAGATTATGGTGATGGTTGAACAATTCTGTGATTATACTAAAACCATTGTATACTTGGAATGGGTGAATTTTATGGTAATGTGAATGATATCTCAAGATATGTCTTTTTATTAAAAAGCCAATACTCTTTCCAACCTATTATTTTGTTACCTGGCTATTACTATTATTGTTATATTATAGGTTTCTCTTATATAAATGTGACAAAACATATATGCTATGAAAGTCATACATTTTGTTTTACAATACTGCCTTTTGTAGCATTAAATTTTTACTTCTTTAAAATTTCCAATAAAGAAATAGTTTTAGGAGTTCCTAGTCACATACTTAAACTTTACTATTATTTCTATCATATTGAAATTGTATCATTTCCAGGGCACATTGCAACTATAAGGAACATTGGAGGTGGATTTTCCTTGTATAGTTGGTACTTTAAACCAAACCTAATATATCTAAATTTATGACTTCTGGGAGCAAAAGATATAGTCTTAGAAGAATATAAATATATGTTATTGTTTTGAGTTGAGAAAAAAACATAAATTTTTTATATGTGAGAAATTATCTGCTATAGCACAGGGAATACAGTCAATATTTTATCATAACTATGAGTATATTCTTTAAGAATTGTGAAATTTATATAATATTGTAAATCAACTATACTCCCCACCAAAAGTAAAAAAAAAAAGAGTTCTTTGCTACAAAAAAAAAATCACCACATAATTTTTTTTCCCCACTTAAGTTTATCTTACACCACAAATCCTGAAAGATAGTTTCTGACTTTCAGCAAAGGGGAGATGACTGCAAAGATTCCTGCCCTCTGATGTGTATGCCTTGTATATAATCCCCTCCCCTTGAGTGTGGACCCAGTGAATATGACAGAGTATTATTCCTGTGATTAGATTACTAATCTGTGGCCTTTTGGTTAAACCAACAAAAAGATTATATTTGATGTGTGTGTGTGACTCTTTGTGACCTTATGGACTGTGGCCCTCCAGGCTCCTCTGTCCATGGGATTCTCCAGGCAAGAATACTAGAGTGGGCTGCCATACCCTCTTCCATGGTATCTCCCCAACCCAGGGATCAAACCTGTGTCTCCTGGGTCTGCTACTTTGGCAGTGCACAACACCTTGATTTCAGCCTGCTAAGGCCTTGACCAGTTCAGTTCAGTGGCTCAGTCCTGTCCAACTCTTTGCAATCCCATGGACTGCAGCACACCAGGCTTCCCTGTCCATTGCCAACTCCTGGAGCTTACTCAAATTCATGTCCATCGAGTCGGTAATGCCATCCAACCATCTCATTCTCTGTTGTCCCCTTCTCCTCTCACCTTCCATCTTTCCCAGCATCAGGGTCTTTTCAAATGAGTTCAGCTCTTCACATCAGGTGGCCAAAGTACTGAAGTTTTAGCTTCAGCATCAGTCCTTCCAATGAATATTCAGGACTGATTTCCTTTAGGATGGACTGGTTGGATCTCCTTGCAGTCCAAGGGACTCTCAAGAGTCTTCTCCAATACCACAGTTCAAAAGCATCAATTCTGGTCAAGCATCAAGGCCTTGACCAGAGGACCCAGCAAACTCAGACAAGACTCCTAACCCATGTGTGTTGTTTTAAACTACAAGTTTGTGATAATTTTTTATGCAGCAATACAACTAATATAGAAGAGATAAGACATGAGCCAACTCTTCCCTTAGATTCTCTCTTCTTCTTTTTTCAGTCGTGGTATTCAACATCTCACCCTGCTTTCTTTTTTTTTTTCAGCCATGCGGCATGCAAGATCCTAGTTTCCTGACCAGGGATCAAACTCTTCCCCACTGCAAAGGAAGCACAGAGTCCTAACTACTGGACCACCAGGAAATTCCCTGCCATCTTATCCATTTTTAAGAGTGCAGTTCAGTAGTAAGTTTATTCACATTGTTGTTACACAGATCTCCAGAACTTTTTCATCTTGCAATTCTGAAACTCTATTCCCATTAAACAACTCCCCTTTTCCTCTCCTCAGCCTCTAATAACCACCATTCTACCTTCTGTTTCTATGAATTTGACTACTTTGGATACCTCATTCAAGTGGCTGCTGCTGCTGCTGCTGCTGTTGCTAGGTTGCTTCAGTCGTGACCAACTCTGTGTGACCCCATAGATGGCAGCCCACTAGGCTCCCCTGTCCCTGGGATTCTCCAGGCAAGAACACTGGAGTGGGTTGCCATGTCCTTCTCCAATGCGTAAAAGTGAAAAGTGAAAGTGAAGTTGCTCAGTCGTGTCCGACTCTCAGCGACCCCATGGACTGCAGCCCACCAGACTCCTCAGTCCATGAGATTGTGCAGGCAAGAGTACTGGAGCGGGGTGCCATTGCCTTCTCCCCATTCAAGTAGAACCATACAATATTTCTCTTTTTGCCACTAGCACATTTCAACTAGCAAATTCCTCAGGTTTCACCCATGTTGTAGCGTGTGACAGGATTTCTTTCCTTTTTAAGGCTAAATATTTTATTGTGCATATGAGACAGCAGAGAGCAAGGCACAACCTTTAAAAGAATGACAGAACCGGAGGACATGACATAAACTGGTTAGAACCAACTAAGTCCAAGATGGCAGGTGAGTCGACTTCCACTAGACCTTGAGCCTCAGTATACATTCATTGTAACACATCAGGATACTAAATGACACACCCACAGGTGTCATGACAGTTCCAAGGCCACCATAAAAGGTCAAATAGTAGGTGGTGGCCCAATTCTTGGAAATCCCCACCCCTTCCCTAACATAGCTAGAATACTCCTCCCCACCTCTATAAAAACTGATGACCCATACCCTGGTGCTTTCTGAGATGGCCACACTCCATCTATGGAGTGTGTATATCTCCCTGAATAGACTTTCTTTCACTTTACTGTGGT
Source organism: Capra hircus (assembly GCF_001704415.2). Lineage (NCBI taxonomy): Eukaryota > Metazoa > Chordata > Mammalia > Artiodactyla > Bovidae > Capra > Capra hircus. The sequence goes on along the minus strand of NC_030813.1, from coordinate 59,650,074 downwards.
TCAATCTTGAATTATTTTCTATTCTCAAAGCCAAGAACCCACACTTGACAGAGGTCCCAGGGACCTGACCATCCTCTTGTGCCCCACTTTCTTTCCTGCAACACACCCACCACATTTTGTTTATGTGTCCATCTGTCGATGAACATTTAGTTTGCTTCCACCTCTTGACTATTGTAAATAATGGTGCAGTGAACATAGGTATGTAAATATCTCTATGAGATCCTGTTTTCAATTCTTTTGGATATATACCCAGAAGTCGGTTGCTGGATTATACAGTAGTTCTATTTTTAATTTTTTGAGAAACTACCATTATTTTCCACGACAGTTGTACCACTTTATATTCCCACCAATAGCACAGTGTTCAAATTTCTCCACATCTTCCCTAACGCTTGTTACTTTCTGGGGAGTTTGTTTCCTCTTTTGCTTTTTTGGGTGCCACATTCCTCAGCCTGTAGAATCCTAGCTGCCTAACCAGGTAGGAATCCCATGCTCCCCGCGGTGGAAGCAGAGTCCTAACCACTGAACTGCCAGAGAATTCCTATTTTCTGTTTTGTTAATAATGGCCATCCTAATGGGTGTGAAGTGATATCTTAGTCTTGTTTTGATTTGTATTTCCCTGGATTAGAGATGTTGAGACTCTTTTCATGTGTGTGTTGCTTATTTTATATCACCTTTGGAGAAAGGTCTGTTCAAATCCTTCACCCATTTTTAAATAAATAGCTAATTTTATTTATTTGGCTGTGCCAGGTCTTAGTTTGGGCACCCAGGATCTTTAATCTTCATTTCAGCATGTGGGATCTAGGTCCCTAACCAGGAATCAAACCCGGGCCTCCTGCATTGGGAGTGCAGAGTCTTAGCCACTGGACTACCAGGGAAGTCCCCTTTGCCCATTTTTTAATCAAGTTAGATTCTTTATTGTTGAATTGTAGGAGTTCTTTATGGAGTCTGAATATTAACCCCTTGTCAGATATGTGATTTACCAATATTATCTTTCATTTAGAAAGTTGTCTTTTTACTCCATTGACTGTGTCCTTTGAGGCATAAAAGTTTTAGTCTGAAGTAGTCCCATTTGTTTTGGAGAAGGAAATGGCAACCCACGCCAGTGTTTTTGCCTGAGAAACCCCATGGAAGGGGAGCCTGGCAAGCTGCAGTACATGGGGTCACAAAATTGGACACGACTTAGAAACTAAACCACCATCACCCAGTCCCATTGTTTATTTTGCCTTTATTGCTTGTGTTTTTGATGTCATATCCAAGAGACCACTCATTCCCAAGTCCAATGTCATGAAAACTGACTCTTAAATCCCAAGAACGTTCTCCAGAGATTCCCTAGCAGACCAGTGGTTAGGACTCCACGCTTTTACTGACGTGGCCCAGGTTAAGTCCCTAGTTGGGGAACTAAGATCCTGCAAGCCACTCAGCATGACAGAAAAAAGAAAAACCACACACACACACACAAAATGCTCTCCAGATTCAGATTTTTCAAACTACTTGTGATGAAAGCCAAGTTTTTTCTTTCCAATCCAAAACTTTCATAAAATAAAATAAAAAATTACTAGAAGGTGAATTTAAAAAGAACGAAGACATCAAAAATGCAAGCTGATATTTTTATAAATAAATGAAACAAATTATGCTGTCAAATTGCCATAAAAGTTTCTAAATGCTTGTCCTCAATTTCCATGATTATCTGGACACATACAGGTAATACTAGCTCAAGAATTCACTCCAGTCCACAGTGCACACTCTGAGACTTTGAGTAGCACTTCTCTAGATCTTCCTCAACGGTATGATATGGCAAATAAAGTAAAATATCCACTGTGTCTTTATGTAGCCATAGTGCCTCTATCGCTTATACACAGAGCATCCCCAAATAGTTAAGATTTCCTGTACATGCACAAGGGCAAGAATGCCTTCAACCTGACCAATCTTCACTGTGACAATGTACAGTGGTCTAAACGACTCCCCTCCATCACCAAAGTTAGTCAAAACAAGAACTCAAAAGAATAAAGAAAAGTGACTCTCACTGTATCTTAGTTCCCAATAGCAGCCCAAACACCTTTATCCTCCATCCCCCACTTAGCCAACCAAAATCCTACAATTAGCAAAGAAGGATCCTTTTCTGTGTGTAAAAGGTGTAGAACTACTCAAAGAATTTTTACTTCTTTTACTTTATCTCAAGGTTTTAGGAGAGAAATCAACATAAGAGGTTAGAGGAAGTGCTTCTGACCCTGTTGACGTCACATCGTCTCAGTCAGAACAGCTGTGGAATTCACTATTGTGGCAGTGCCACACCTGTCCTTTTTGCAGCATGTGTCAGTAGAGCTCAGCCATCTCAAATGTACTGGGAGAAAGTCTGACCCAGTCCTGTATTTCCTAGAAAGAGACCAACACTTGCTATGAACAGACTCAGGAATATCTACAAGGAGAACACGTTCTTACAAAGGCAAAGCGATTGGAAGTGTTACTGTGGAATCTGTCCTAAAGCTGAAAGATGGCACAAGAATAGGCTACTTTTACTTGGGTTGTATGCTTATTGTAGTGGCTTATGGGGGTGAGGGTGGGGCTTCCCAGGTGGCTCTAATGGTAAAGAATCCACCTGCCAAGGCAAGAGATGAAAGAGGCATGGGTTCGATCCCTGGTCTGGAAGATCCCCTAGAGTAGGAAACGGTGACCCATTCCAGTATTCTTGCCTGGAAAAATTCCATAGACAGAGGAGCCTGCTGGGCTGTGGTCCTCCATGGGGTTGCAAAGAGTCAGACACAACTGAGGGACTGAGCGCACACACACATGGGGGCAAGGGTACCTGAGGAAGAATGTGATATTTCTCTGGGGTCAGGATTTAAGGTGGAGCAAGTAAGTCACTCCTCTAGGGGGTAAAATGTAAGTGGTGCCCAGAAAACTCAGTAATCAAGATGAATACTATTTAATATAATACTTAAAAAATAAAACCTGGTGCAAAAACTCCCATTAAAAAAAAAACAACAAAATACCACATTGTTAAAGATAGGATCAATATTACTGATTTACTCTTGTTTCAGGCACCAGTATAGATAGGCATATCACTGCTAGGCACTACCACTCAACAAAGATTACCTGAAGACAGAGCTGCTTTTTGAAAACTATTTCTTTTTGGTTTTTCTGTTTTGTTTTTGTTTCTCAAGAAAATCTGGATAGTCATGATCAAAGCAACTTCTTGGAAGTCACCTCCACAATTCTCAGGATTAAGATAGCTGATCATTGACCTTTCTAACCCCTTCTTTTGAAAGTCTCCTACAGAGAATCCCCTGGCGGTCCAGTGCCTGGGACTCTGTGCTTTCACTGCAGAGGCCCCAGTGTCAGTCTTTGATGGGGGCACTAAGTTCCCGCAAGCCACGCACTGGGGCCAAAAAAGAAAAACCAGAAATATAAACCTCATCTTCAATAAAACTAGGAAATATTTGTATCCCCAAACCCCACCATAGAAAGACAAAAAGCAGGTGGAATGGTCAGCAGAATTTTGAAGACTACTCTCAAGAAGCAAGACTACCTCGGGAAAGATTGAAACCTGTAGTACCCTGGAAGGTAGTGGTAGGAATAGGGCATTGAAAGCAGTGAGTGGTGTCCGAAAAGACTGAAAAAGTAGCGCTACAAACCTCACTCCGTCAGTTAGGACCACCCCTCCCCCACGCCCGCAGTACTTTCTGGGTGGGAGGAGGCTTTCTGGGGAGCAACAGGCGGGAAGAGGGCAGAGGTGAGGATTTAATGAAAATGAAAGTCTGCATTCTGAACTGAGATTCCCCAGTCCTCTTACCTCACTCAGTGCTACAGCTGCCAACAGCCAGGCTTATCCTTCCCGGCGGATTAGAGGCACTTTTTCTAGATAAACTAAATTGCTACAGAGAAAGTACCTACACACACTGACATTTGGGGGACCACACCCACACCCACAAGCTCGCTGGCTACCTCTTTAATCTAAATATAAGCCCACAAGCTGACAAGACCTACCCACTCACACAGAGCTTCCAATCAAGTTTGCAGCCATTCATTTGAAAATCTGAACAAACATCCAAGGATCACCAGATCTTTGAGGAAAGTTTCCAACAGTACAGACAGAGACCAAAACAAATAAACCCAGAGCAGGCAAAGAAGAACTCAGGGGAGCAGATAATGCAGAGGTAGCCAAACATTTCAAAAAGTAAATTAACATTCTCAAGGAGATAAGATTTTGTATTCCTGAAATAAGACTGAAATTCTCTCAGGAAGGAAGGAAGGAAAGGGAGAGAGGGAAGGAAATGACAGGGAGAAGGAAGAAACATTAGAAAACAAAAGGTGCTTTTGCAAATTAAAAATGAGGGTGAAGTAAAAAATATAAGAAAATTAAAAGGTTAAGCCAGGAAGTTCAACATTTAACTAAGAGTTCCAAAAAGAGAGAACAGAACAATGTTATCAAGAAAATAGCACAAGAACATTTCCCAGAAATAAAGCCCAAGTGTCCAGTTTAAGAGTATATTGAATATACAGATATGGAATCCTTATGTTGTACACTTAATATAACTAATATAATGTTATGTGTCAATTATATCTCATTTTTTAAAGACCACTTTGAGTGCCCATTATAATAAATTTAAAAAATAGCAATTCAAATACATATGAACTTGAAATTTCAGAATGCAACAAGAGATATGATTCTAGAAGCTTTCAAAGAAAGATCACATACCAAAAAAATGGAAATTAAATAGTATTTAATTTCTCAGCAACAATGGATGCTAGAAGACAATGGATAATTGTCATCAAAATTCAGAATTAGAAAACAAATTTTAAACTTAGATATATTTAGAGATGCATAGTATCAAAATGTTTATCTTCTTTTTACCCTTGCTCCAGATGCTATTGGGGGATTCACTCCAGCAAAATAAAAGAGTAAACCAAGGAAGCGTAGGTCATCAGGTTCAGGACTCTGTATTGTCCAAGGATGACTGCTATGTGATAGGTCTAGAAAGAAATCAGTACAGATCCAAGTCTGAGGCCAGACTTCTCTCTAGGAGGGAGGTCTACATGGAGAGGAAATGACAATCAAAGTGTGAAAAATGGAATTCACAGGCACTTTACAGAGGAAGGAAGTGGAAGGAAATTCTTCAAACCTAGCTAGAAGTTCAAAGAAAACTAAGCAGAGGGGTGAAAAAGGTGGGGTGGGTAGAGGTTAATGTCATTATTCTACACTCAGGCTAAGAAGTAAGCATAAATGTGTAAAGCATATTAATATGCTGCTGCTGCTGCTAAGTCACTTCTGTCGTGTCCGACTCTGTGCGACCCTATAGACGGCAGCCCACCAGGCTCCCCCGTCCCTGGGATTCTCCAGGCAAGAACACTGGAGTGGGTTGCCATTTCCTTCTCCAATACATGAAAGTGAAAAGTGAAAGTGAAGTCACTCAGTTGTGTCCCACTCTTAGCGACCCCATGGACTGCAGCCTACCAGGCTCCTCCGTCCATGCGATTTTCCAGGCAAGAGTACTGGAGTGGGATGCCATCGCCTTCTAGTGGTATTGAAAACTGGAAAATTAGGGAGGAATCTCATATTTTCCTAAATACAGAAAAACCTTTAGGCATAAAGATATGCTTTACAGTAACTAATTATAAAACCAAATATTGAAAGCAATCTAAATGTCCTACAAGTGGGGAAAAGTTAAATAAATTGTGACTTATCACTTCATGAAAATTAAATTAATAACACTACAATCATTGCTGCACAGCAACAATTCATTAGAGAACCTGCCTTGAGAGCAGCTTAAGTTGAAAGAACAGAGAAGAGAATGAGAGTTGCTTGTGTGCTACTGATAGGGATAGAATAGGATAGTTATACGGGTAGTTGTAGAAGTCCCAGTAGGGAACTACAGATAAGGAGGGAAACCTAGGAAACTTTGGGAGACCACTGTAAGTTAATGATCACTCAAGCTTTTGGAAGGTGGAATTAAGCAGACTTGCTTAACTCTAAAGCCATAAATAAAAGCATGAGATATGCCCCAGGCCGTTAGGTGAAAGAAAAATGTTACCACTCTTCTCAGTTCAGTTCAGTTCAGTCGCTCAGTTTTGTCCAACTTTTTGCAACTCCATGAACCACAGCATGCCAGGCCTCCCTGTCCGTCACCAACTGCTGGAGTCTACCCAAACCCATGTCCATTGAGTCGGTGATGCCATCCAACCATCTCATCCTCTTTTGTCCCCTTCTGCCTTCACTCTTTCCCAGCAACAGGGTCTTTTCAAATGAGTCAGCTCTTCACAGCAGGTGGCCAAAGTATTGGAGTTTCAGCTTCAGCATCAGTCTTTCCAATGAACACCCAGGACTGATCTCCTTTCAGATGGACTGGTTGGATCTCCTTGCAGTCCAAGGGACTCTCAAGAGTCTTCTCCAACACCACAGTTCAAAAACATCAATTCTTCAGTGCTCAGCTGTCTTTATAGTCCAACTCTCACATCCATACATGACCACTGGAAAAACCATAGCCTTGACCAGACGGACCATTCTTCTAATATGATAATCTGAGTTTGACCTCATAGGGTCAGACACTCTCCTGCCTGATATGAAGAAGTTAGTGATGTATAAGACTCAAGACTATGTCTACTTGAAGAAGGTGGTCTCTTCCCCTCCCCTTTGACTATAAAACTGTAGCCCACTTAATCCTTCGGGTGGGCTTCCCTCATAGCTCAATCGGTAAAGAATCTGCCTGCAATGCAGGAGACTTGGATTCGATTCCTGGATTGGGAAGATCCCCTGGAGAAGGAAATGGCAACCCTCTCCAGTATTCTTGTGTGGAGAATCCCATGGACGGAGGAGCCTGGAGGGCTACAGTCCATGTGGTCTCAAGAGTCGGACACGACTAAGTGACTTTCACTTTCATTAATCCTTGGGGCAGAGCTCCCTCGCCTACCTGCTTGCATCTCTTACAAGATTTATATTAATAACTCTGTTTCTTGCCTATCACTTTGCCCCTCACTGAATTCCTTCTGCACTGAGACACAAAGAACCTGAGCCTCAATAAATCTAGAGGACAGGTAAGTGATAAAAAGATTGTGGTTTCAAGCCCCAAGTAGGGTTTTGGCTGGGTTCAAGTCCCAATCTGAGGTGAAGGGTTTTATTACTACTGTGAGAAACTAAAACCAAATGCCTACAGAAAGATCAGTCAATCAAGTAAATCCCCACACAGGCAGCCTCAGAGCCCCTACGTGGCTAATATTCAGTATTGTCAGTAGGAAGTAGGAAACAGAAGGTAGATGTTTTGGTAAACCTATATCTGATGGCTTTGGGAAAAAATACAGGAGGGTTAGTAATGCCATGATCTCAAAATTGTACCACCTGGAACGAGACAGATGACAGGAGCAATGTCAGCCTACCTCAGGAGTGACCTCATTCACTGTGCAATGGGAAATCTTTGGGGAAAGGTCTTGGATATATCCAAGATCAGAGGAGTCACATTCTCCTTTTCCTAGGACCAGAACCTCAGCCGATCAAAAAAGCTACCCTTCATCTCCAGCAACTCCAGGCATGAAGTCCTGGCTGCTTTTAAATAGGATCAGTGAGGCAAGGAAGCAGGGACCCTGGGTAAACCTCATTATGACTACAAGCCCCAGAGGCTCCAAAGTCATCTGCCCCAACTCTCTGAGCCTTATGCAATATGACTGTTAGATGGCTTCAACAGCAGGGCCCTTTAGGGCTTGAAAAACTGAAAACCTTGGCCCTACATTCCCCATCCCCACCCACAAAACAAGACAAAACACTCCATGAGTACAGGAGTCTGTATTACATTTTCTTGTCTTAGGTAAGACTAGTTTGAGATAGAAACTGCAATCAGAAAGTAAAAGTTCACTGTAAGAATACAGGGGAAATCTGTTGAACCTATAGGTTTGAAACATAGCCAGGGAACCAAGAATGGAAAGCTATCACAAACAAACCCAAATGCCCTCTTAGTCTCTAGTCTGTCTGTCTGTCCCTTTCATCTTCCTTACACTCCTCCATCCCTCCCTCTCCCTCCCTGTCTCTCTCTCTGTGCCTTTCCTCCCTCCCCACAAGAACTCTCCCTCTGTTCTCTCCTTGGGTGGGCTTCATCCTCTTCCCTCTCCCACCCACTGGCAAACCTGGAGAGGCAGTTTTGTCTCCTGCTGAGCTTGCTTTTTCTTATGAGAAACATACCCCTTCCACACTTCTGCCTCCATTTTATTGAATAAAATTCTCTGTGGTTTACAAATATCGAGTACTTCTGACTAATTTTGAACTTGCTGGCTCAATTGTCCTTCTCCAGCAGCAGTCTGGCAAAAATCCCAGTCCTCAATCAATCCAGTGGTTCATATTATCCATTTGTGTACCTGTGCTGCTGAGAATACCTGGAGAAAACCAGCACCACTATGAATTCATGGTTTCTGGTCTCCACTGGGCTCTTATAACACTGTCTAGGAATTCTCTGACTCCCGTATCCTGTTCACACACCCATTTTCACAGATCTTCCTTACTCTTCTCACATCTCCAATCCTACTGCCTCTCCATCACTAGTACCAAATTTCCATGTTGATTACAATAGAAAGAAAATGGAAGTGGTGATGATAGTAGAGTGTGTGAGTGAGTGAAAGTCGCTCAGTCGTGTCCGAATCTTTGCGACCCCATGGCCTGTACAGTCCATGGCATTCTCCAGGCCAGAATACTGGAACGGGTAGTCTTTCCCTTCTCCAGGGGCTCTTCCCAACCCAGCGATCGAACCCAAGTCTTCTGCATTGCAGGCAGATCCTTTACCAGCTGAGCCACAAGGGAACCCCCAAAATAGTGGAAAGCTGTTAGAAATAGCAATAGAGGAGAAACATAATAAAAATAATAAAACTCTGTTAATTCTTATCCGCTAAACATGCTTTGATCTTCTTTTCCTATTAACAAGACAGACATCTCTTCCCTTCCCTTCAGTACAGTTCAGTACAGTCGCTCAGTCGTGTTCAACTCTTTGTGACCCCATGAATTGCAGCATGCCAGGCCTCCCTGTCTGTCAACAACTCCCAGAGTTCACTCAGACTCACGTCCATCGAGTCGGTGATGCCATCCAGCCATCTCATCCTCTGTCGTCCCCTTTTCCTCCTGCCCCCAATCCCTCCGGGCATCAGGGTCTTTCCCAATGAGTCAGCTCTTCGCATGAGGTGGCCAAAGTACTGGAGTTTCAACTTTAGCGTCATTCCTTCCAAAGAAATCCCAGGACTGATCTCCTTTAGAATGGACTGGTTGGATTTCCTAGTCATCCAAGGGACTCTCAAGAGTCTTCTCCAACACCACAGTTCAAAAGCATCAATTCTACGGCTTTCAACTTTCTTCACAGTCCAACTCTCACATCCATACATGACTAGTGGAAAAACCATAGCCTTGACTAGATGGACCGTTGTTGGCAAAGTAATGTCTCTGCTTCTCAATATGCTATCTAGGTTGGTCATAACATTCCTTCCAAGAAGTAAGTGTCTTTTAATTTCATGGCTGCAATCACAACCTGCAGTGATTTTGGAACCCCCCAAAATAAAGTCTGACACTGTTTCCACTGTTTCCCCATCTATTTCCCATGAAGTGATGGGACCTGATGCCATGATCTTCGTTTTCTGAATGTTGAGCTTTAAGCCAACTTTTTCACTCTCCTCTTTCACTTTCATCAAGAGGCTTTTTAGTTCCTCTTCACTTTCTGCCATAAGGGTGGTGTCATCTGCATATCTGAGGTTAATGGTATTTCTCCCGGCAATCTTGATTCCAGCTTGTGCTTCTTCCAGCCCAGTATTTCTCATGATGTACCCTGCATAGGAGTTAAATAAGCAGGGTGACAATATACAGCCTTGACATAGTCCTTTTCCTATTTGGAACCAGTCTGTTGTTCCATGTCCAGTTCTAACTGTTGCTTCCTGACCTGCTTTATAGGTTTCTCAAGAGGCAAGTCAGGTGGTCTGGTATTCCCATCTCTTTCAGAATTTTCCACAGTTTATTGTGTTCCACACAGTCAAAGGCTTTGGCATAGTCAAGAAAGCAGAAATAGATGTTTTTCTGGAACTCTCTTGCTTTTTCCATGATCCAGCGGATGTTGGCAATTTGATCTCTGGTTCCTCTGCCTTTTCTAAAACCAGCTTGAACATCAAGGAGTTCACGGTTCACATATTGCTAAAGCCTGGCTTGGAGAATTTTGAGCATTACTTTACTAGTGTGTGAGACGAGTGCAATTGTGTGGTAGTTGGAGCATTCTTTGGCATTGCCTTTCTTTGGGATTGGAATGAAAACTGACCTTTTCTAGTCCTGTGGCCACTGCTGAGTTTTCCAAATGTGCTGGCATATTGAGTGCAGCACTTTCACAGCATCATCTTTCAGGATTTGAAACAGCTCAACTGGAATTCCATCACCTCCACTAGCTTTGTTCATAGTGATGCTTTCTAAGGCCCACTTGACTTCACATTCCAGGATGTCTGGCTCTAGGTGAGTGATCACAGCATCGTGATTATCTGGGTCGTGAAGATCTTTTTTGTACAGTTCTTCCATGTATTCTTGCCACCTCTTCTTAATATCTTCTGCTTCTGTTAGGTCCATACCGTTTCTGTCCTTTATCGAGCCCATCTTTGCATGAAATGTTCCCTTGGTATTTCTAACTTTTTGGAAAAGATCTCTAGTCTTTCCCATTCTGTTCTTTTCCTCTATTTCTTTGCATTGATCACTAAGGAAGGCTTTCTTATCTCTTCTTGCTATTCTTTGGAACTCTGCATTCAGATGCTTATATCTTTCCTTTTCTCCTCTGCTTTTCACTTCTCTTCTTTTCACAGCTATTTGTAAGTCCTCCCCAAACAGCCATTTTGCTTTTTTGCATTTCTTTTCCATGGGGATGGTCTTGATCCCTGTCTCCTGTACAATGTCAGGAACCTCCGTCCATAGTGCATCAGGCACTCTGTCTATCAGATCTAGTCTCTTAAATCTATTTCTCACTTCCACTGTATAATCATAAGGGATTTGATTTAGGTCATACCTGAATGGTCTAGTGGTTTTCCCTGCTTAAGGAGTTCATGATCTGAACCACAGTCAGCTTTCCTGGTCTTGTTTTTGTTGACTGTATAGAGCTTTTCCATCTTTGGCTGCAAAGAATATAATCAGTCTGATTTCGGTGTTGACCATCTGGTGATGTCCATGTGTAGGATCTTCTCTTGTGTTGCTGGAAGAGGGTGTTTGCTAGGACCAGTGCGTTCTCTTGGCAAAACTCTATTAGCCTTTGCCCTGCTTCATTCCATATTCCAAGGCCAAATTTGCCTGTTACTCCAGGTGTTTGTTGACTTCCTACCTTTGCATGCCAGTCCCCTATAATGAAAAGGACATCTTTTTTGGGTGTCAGTTCTAGAAGATCTTGTATAGAACCGTTCAATTTCAGCTTCTTCAGTGTTGCTGGTTGGGGCATAGACTTGGATTACCATGATATTGAATGGTTTGCCTTGGAAACGAACAGAGATCATTCTGTCGTTTTTGAGATTGCATCCAAGTACTGCATTTCAGACTCTTGTTGACAATGATGGCTACTCCATTTCTTCTAAAGGATTCCTGCCCACAGTAGTAGATATAATGGTCATCTGAATTAAATTCACCCATTCCAGTCCATTGTAGTTCACTGATTCCTAGAATGTCGACGTTCACTCTTGCCATCTCTTGTTTGACCACTTCCAATTTGCCTTGATTCGTGGACCTAACATTCCAGGTTCCTATGCAATATTGCTCTTTACAGCATTGGACTTTGTTTCTATCACCAGTCACATCCACAACTGGGTATTGTTTTTGCTTTGTTCCATCCCTTCATTCTTTCTGGAGTTATTTCTCCACTGATCTCCAGTAGCGTATTGGGCACCTACTGACCTGGGGAGTTCCTCTTTCAGTATCCTATCATTTTGCCTTCTCATACTGTTCATGGGGCTCTCAAAGCAAGAATATTGAAGTGGCTTGCCATTCCCTTCTCCAGTGAACCACATTCTGTCAGACCTCTCCATCATGACCTGCCTCTCTTATATATTATTATACTTGCTGAAGGTCAGCCCACCAGCGAACCTTTTTTTTTTTTTTTTTTGGCACCATGCATAGTTTGTGAGATTTTAATTCCTGGACCAGGGATCAAACCGAGGCATTTGGCAGTGAGACCAGAGAGTGCTAACCACTGATCTGCCAAGGAATTCCCAGCATCCTTTAAAATTTTTAATTTTAATTTTTTTAAAGAAAAGTTTGTATTAAACACAAACTCTTTTAGCCTGTGTACTGGATGAACTAGACCGATATGGCTTCCCTCGTGGCTTAGCTAGTAAAGAATCCACCTGCAATGTGGGAGACCTGGGTTCGATTCCTGGATTAGGAAGATCCCCTGGAGAAGGGAAAGGCTACCCATACCAGTGGCCTGGAGAATTCCGTGGACTGTACAGATCATGGGGTCGCAAAGAGTCAGGCACAACTGAGCTACTTTCACCTGTTAACTTTCCCAGAAATCAGACTTTGAGTTAAGAATTAAAATCTGATCTGTTACATAACAGGGAGTACAGGGTGCTATGGAAATAGCAAAGAAATTTAATCTTACATAGGAAGTCAAATAAGATCTTGAGAAAGGTAAAATTGAAAGCTGTCACTTAAGGGTTGTATCAAAATAGTTTAATAAGAAGGAAAAGTTTTAAATGCTCTGCAGCTCTAACCAAAATCTTATCAGAGATTTCCGTGAAACTTGACAAGCTCATTCTAAAGTTGATTTGGAAAATAAAATAAAATAAAATTGATTTGGAAAAGAATAACATTAAGAAGACCCAAAACAATTTGAAGAGGAATAAGATGGAGAAAGTTGTCTTGTCAAGTCCTATTTTTAAATTATAATAATTAAGACCCATGATCTTGGTACAGAAAGAACATCAGATCAATGAAACCCTCTGCATGCTGTGCTTTCCTACTCATCCTCAAGACACTACCTGACTACAACTGCCCCTAGAGAATCTCTGACTGCCCCTCCCTCACCACCTTGACTAGGTTTCATCCTATGGTGCTTCCACAATTAAGAAGTAAGCACTCTTACTTCTCCATCACAGAACTTAACACATCCTCTCCAATATCTGTCTCCCTGTCTGTCTCTCTATTAGGACAGAGACAATTACTCTTTTCCACTGTTGATCCTTAGCCTCCTAGCCTTCCTTTAAGGGAGGACTTAAAGTGCTACCTCGAAGGTGATATAAAGGTACTATCCTGACCACACCTCGCCAGTGTCTTAACTACTGCTGACTTTGCAGCCACTTTCCCTCCTTTATTGTAGATTTTATCAGTTCTGACCATAGTCATTTTCTCCTAAAGCCAGAAAATTTTCCGAATTTTGACATGTACACAGACATGTCAAAATCCATCAAAATTTTTTTTGAATATGTATTTATTTGGCTGCTCTAGGTCTTAGTTATGGCATGCAAGATCTTTAGTTGGGACATGTGGGATCTCGTTCCCTGACCAAGGATCAAACCCAGGCCCTCTGCGTTGGGAGCTCAGAGTCTTAGCCGCTGAACCACCAGGAAGTCCTCATCAAAAATTTGTCTTTGCAGTTTCTTGACATCCCAATCTTTGAACAGACTTCTTTTCTTCACCTCAGTCTCTCATTCAGAGATTTATAAGTATACCTTTAAAATTATGAATTCAACCTTTCTGCTAAAGATATTAATGAGGATCATCCAAATGAAAACAGTCAGAGATTATTTATTCAGAGCTTGTAATGGCAAAGTAGTCAGTCACCATCACTTGCTTTTAGCAAGCAGGAAAACTTTTATATATATATATATATATATGCTTTTCCATTTAGCTCATTACAGGATATACAGTTCCCTGGGCTATACAGTAGGATCTTATTGTTTATATATTTTACATATAGTAGTCAGCCAGTTCAGTTGCTCAGTCATGTCTGACTCTTTGCAATCCCGTGCACTGCAGCACACCAGGCTTCCCTGTCCATCACCAACTCCCGGAGCTTGCTCAAACTCATGTCCATTGAGTCCGTGATGCCATCCAACCATCTCATCCTCTGCTGTCCCCTTCTTCTCCTGCCTTCAGTCTTTCCTATGGTCTTTTCCAATGAGTCGGTTCTTCGCATCAGGTGGCCAAAGTGTTGGAGTTTCAGCTTCAGCATCAGTCCTTCCAATGAATATTCAGGACTGATTTCCTTTAGGATTGACTGATTGGATCTCCTTACAGTCCAAGGTACTCTCAAGAGTCTTCTCCAACATCATAGTTCAAAAGCATCAATTCTTTGGCGCTCAGCTTTCTTTACAATCCAACCGTGTATCTGCTAATCCCATACTCCTTATTTATCCCTTCCCTCCCCTTCCCCCTTTAGTAACCATAAATTTGTCCTCTCTATCTGTGGGTCTGTTTCTGTTTTGTAATTAAGTTCATTTGTATCATTTTTTTAGATTCCACATATAAGTGATATCATATGATATTTGCTTTCTCTGACTTACTTCACTTAGTGTGATAATCTTGAGGTCCATCCATGTTGCTACAAATGGCATTATTTCATTCTTTTTATGGCTGAGTAATATTCTGTTGTATCTATATATCATATCTTATTTACTTATTTATCTGTTAATGAACATTTAGGTTGCTTCCATATCTTGGCTATTATAAATTGTGCTGTTATGAACACTGAGGTGTATATATCTTTTCAAATTAAAGTTTTCTCTGGACACATGTCCAGTAAGTTCAGGGAGAGTTACCTGCCTAATGATGCCTAATGGAGGATGTTTTTAATTCAAACTAAATTGACTGTACTCTTTATGGAGAGGACTTGAGTATGGTACTCTTTGTGTGCTTTTTGCCACAGCGACCTGGCCAGAGGTCACTTTCTAGCTCTCATGTTCTCAACTTCATTATTGAAAACCCTAGTCAAATTTCAGCTCTCCCATACTAGGTGAATGTGAAGATTCTCACTTAACTCAAAAACAGCTGCTAAAGAACAGCTGATTAAATTAGTCTATTTATATTTCTATGTAGAAAACAAATTTTTTTCTCATTATGAAAAGAGTCTATAATTGCAAACAGCATAATACAAATTTTGTTAACTTAAATTCTTTAAAAAAGAATTTATCAGAAATGTGTCAGAGTTGTTCACAGAATCAAAGGGAGAACTGAAGACACGAATACCTGAAAAGATAGCAGCAAGGGCAGCCCCTGGAACCTGGAACTAAATGACCAATACTTTCAAAGGCTGCCTTTCAACAAATATTCACTAAACTCCAACTACACGCCTGGCACCACCCTGAGCCCAGTACAATCAAACACTATCCTTGTCCTTCAAGGGAGGAAAAGGAAGAAGGTCAAGTAAGCCTTTACCAAAGAAGAAAGGCTTGAAATAGGTTTTAAGTTAGAGTCTGCTGGGTGGATCAGGGAGACAAGAGCATGAATAATATGCAAAGATGCCAGAAATGGTGGATGGCATATAGCGGAGACATAGTAGTTAGGGAGGCAGGGAAGGACACTGGAGGACTTTATGTGCAGTCCCTAAAACTAAAGGGACACTCTGGGGGCTGTGGAGGATGGGAGTCAGGAGAAGGGTGAGGAACTCAGTCCTGACCATACCGGACAGGGATGGACCATACCTGGACAGTTGATGAAGCTGCCTCTGTCTGAAGCTTCAGCTACACCAAAGTCACATGAGAGTCTAAATTTAAGATCAAATAAAGTTGGCCTAAGACTAGCTGCGTGGTGGAAAGTGAAAGTGTTAGTCGATGAGTCATGTCCAAGTTTTTGTGACTCCATGGACTGTAGCCCGCCAGGCTCCTTTGTCCATGGAATTCTCCAGGCAAGGATATTGGAGTGGGTAACCATTGCCTTCTCCAGAGTATCTTCCTCACCCAGGGATCGAACCCAGGTCTCCAATATTACAGGCAGATTCTTAACCATCTGAGCCACCAGGGAATCCCTCTGAGCCACCAGGGAAGCCCCGCTTGGTGGTGGAATGATTCTAAACAGATCAAAAGACCCAGAGGTTTGATGTAAATTTGGTGAATAAGAATCAAAAATGTAAAAATCTGGACAGCAAAAACAAAAATGTTCTGAGTGAACACCAGAGATAAGAGCTTAATGCTCACAGATGGACTATGTATGAATTGAGTCAGCTCCGCTTTAGAGCTAGATATGTTGCAGACATCTTTTATGTCATGAAGCATTTAGACCTAACCATGGGTGATTAGGAAGAAAAGGAAGAAAATGGAGACATTCACTGTTATTTTCAGTATTTACTAATGCCAGGCATTGTGCTAGGAACTTTAAACACATTATATAATTTAATCTTCAAAATGATCTTATGAGACAGATACTATTATTTTTCTCTCTTTTATAGGGGAGGAAATTAAAACACAGAAATGCTAAGTAGTGAGTAAGCTATGGAAACAGGATTTGTTGGCTGTTTTTAACTTACCATGATGTGAAGAAAATAATCAGTTTTGAAATTTAGAAAGATCTGTCTGGTGACAGCATGAAAGGAATTCAGGAGAATAAGAGTATGGCAGGGACGAGGAGGTAAGCTGAGAGGTATTAATGATGAGTGAAGGCAGGGAGACTAATTAGGAGACTGCTGTGGCGTTCTGGAAAAGAGGTGTTTAGGATCTAAGCCACAGTGATTGCAGAAGGGATTGAAAAATAGAGTAGAGATTAGAGAAAAAGAGAGAAAATAGAATTATCATTGACCTCAGTGATTTAGTGACCTCAATCCTAGCCCATGAACATGCCATGGCGGGGGGACTGACTCTGTGCTCAGTGAGTATGTGTGAGCAACCAAGTGTTAGGAATCTCTGTGGCACTTTGGGCCAACTATTACGAGTGAGAGAGACTTGTCATTTTGTTGTCAGCCTTCAGACACACATACAGGATATGCAGACAGAGGTTGTGGGGAACAGCTCTTGAGACTGTGGGAGGAGAAACAGAAAGGACATATCCTTGGGCACAGGTCCAGATAAACACTATGCTGAACCTCCAGTGTCTTCCTGCTTATCCATGGTAGAGGTTACAGAGGTAGTTATGGCAGTGGTAGCAGATCTGCAGCTTCAACAGTACATATTTGAACCAGGTTCCTTTGGAAATTCAGTGGTCAGGATCCCTCCATGGCTCACCAAGCAACCCAAAAACAGCAAATGGATCAGGCTCCCTGGTTTATTTGAGACCATTGTTCTCAGGCCTGAGTAAACCCTTGGGGATATTGGATATATCATGAGTAAGGAAACTCTTAGAAGAAAATAAACTGTCTCTTAACCACAGAATGGAAGCTCCAGCATTTAATTGGAATACTGGGGGATGGGAGGTGGGAGGGAAATGTGACTAGCTTAGTGGAACATCAATAAAAGGTTATATTTTAGGCAGAGAAAACAGCATGCACAAAATTCAGGGTTCAAAGAAAACACTGATTTGAAACTAATTAAACTAATGATATCCTCCTACTTCCACAAGCAAGTTGTTCCTTCTCTTGTATTGTTTATCTCATCAATAAACAAAGTATAAAATTGGAAGAGTGACATCAGAAAAAGATTTGAAAGCTTAAGTGGGATTATCAGTTGAGGTCTTGCAGGACATGTTAAAATGTCTGTTCATTGTCATCCATTGATTCTGGAAAATTCTGAGTCATTAGCTTTCTGAATATTCTATTTCATTCTATTCTCTGCTTTTGAACCACTGCTAGAAATATATTAGGTCTTCTTGTTCTATTCTGTATGTCTCAAATTTTTATGTTTTGTTTCTTTAGCTCTTTATACCATATTCTGTGTATTTTCCATGTCAATTTAAGTTTCGCAACTCTCTCTTTAGCTGGTTTAATCAGCTGTTAAACTTGTCCATATTTTTTAAAAATTCCAGATACTACATTTTTCTTTTCTAGAAATTCTATTTGTGACTTTCTCCTTCTCTTTCTTCTTCTTCTTCTCCTCTTCCTTATTCTTCTTCCATAGAAGGTTAAGTGTTATTTTTAAAGCTCTTTGTCTTTTTCTAGTCATGTCTTTTTTTTGTCCTAATGCTTTCAATTCCTTGTTATATGTGTTTATTATTTTGATGTACACTTCATTTATACGGTCTATTGAATAGCCTAGTTATTTGTGATTCTTGGGGATCTCATTTTGCTGATTATTGTTTCTCTCTTTATCAATTGAGGCTAGTAGTTTCCCTGTGAGTTTTGTGTAGTAATCTCATGTTCAACTGGGCATCATCTCTGAGAATCCTTTGACGCCTGAGTTAAGAGTATGTACCTCCAGGGAAGTTTTTGTGTTTTCTAGGAACTCATTAAGAGCAGGCCACTTTCTTCCATCAGCTTCATTGAGGTATAATTTACATACAATAAGATTCAGTAATTTAAAGTATAGCATTCAATGAGTTTTGGAAAATGTAAACAGTTTTGTAATAATCGCCAAAATTAAGATATAGAATATTTCATAGCCTCAGAAAGTTTATTTATGCCTCCTTTCAAGTCAATCTTCTTCCCCCACACCTGACACCCAAGCAACCACTGATGTGCTTTATTTTTTTATTATTACTTTTTAAACTACTTTTTAAAAATATATAATTTTATTGATTTTATATTTTTGGCTGCACTGGATCTTCACTGCTGCGTGGGTTTTTCTCTAGTTGTGGCGAGCAGGGGGCTACTCTCCAGTTGTGGTGCTTGGGCTTCTCATTTCTGTGGCTTCTCCTGTTGCAGAGCATGAGCTCTAGGGGTTCAAGGCCTTCAGCAGTTGTGGCTCATGGACTCTAGAGCACAGGCTCAATAGTTGTGGCACATGGTATGTGGGATCTTCCTAGATCAGGGATTGAACCCACGTCTCTTGCACTGGCATGATTTTTTACCACTGAGTCACCAGGGAAGCCCCATTGATTTTTTTATGTCACTATTTTGTTTTAATGATATGACATGAGAATGAAGCTTTATTTTTTGCTTATGGATATCCAACAGTTTCAGCACCATAAGTTGAAAAGATTCTAATTTTCTATTGAATATTGGAATATTGACCTTTGAATGTTGACCATGTATGTGTTGGTCTATTCCTGAACTCTCTAGTCTGTTCTATTTATCTGTACATCTGTCCTTTTGGCAATATCACACTCTCTTGATTACTTTAGCTATAATAAATCTCAAAATCAGGTCTCATGAGCTCTTCCAACTTTGTTCTTTTACAAGATTGTTTTGGCTATTCTGGATCCTTTGCATTTTTTTATTAATTTAGAACTTGCTTGTCAGTTTCTACATAAAGTTTACTAAGGGACTTCCTTGGTGTTCAGCAATTAAGACTCTACACTTTCAACACAGGGGGTAGAATCTTCATGCTGTGGGGCCAAAAGAAAAAAAGTTTGCCGAAATTTTGTTTGGTATAACATTGAATCTATAGATCAATTAGGTGAGAGTTAAGTCTTAACAATATAGCTTTTCCTAATTTATTATGAACAAAGTATATCTCTCTATTTACTTAAACAATCTTCAGTTTTTCTTAGAACAATTTTTATAATTTTCAGAATATAAAATCTTGCACATATTTTGTTAAGCACGGAGTCCAAACCACTGGACTGCCAGGGAATTCCCTTTCATGATTTTTATTCTATTGTAAATTATATTTAAATTTTTAAATTTCCAATTGATAATAAGAAATACAACTAATTTTTGTGTACTGACCTTATACCCTGAGAGCTTGTTGAAATCACCTATACAGCTAGTACTTTTTTGTAGATTCCTTAGTATTTTCTGTGTAGATAATTGTGTTACTCATAGATCACTTTTTATGATAAATTCTAACTTGGAGTTCCCAGACTCCATAACATATTAGTGGTACACATTCAAACTCCAAACCTAAGTGAAATCAGGTCAAGCTAGTAGTTATAAATTAAAACAGAATGCTTCCTTTTTA
Source organism: Capra hircus (assembly GCF_001704415.2). NCBI lineage: Eukaryota > Metazoa > Chordata > Mammalia > Artiodactyla > Bovidae > Capra > Capra hircus. Next base: position 59,630,181 of record NC_030813.1, on the reverse strand, counting down.
CTTTCCAGATCCCAGACCAAGACAGACAAGCTTTCTTGTCTTTTCCCTATGCCAGAGGAATTTTTCTTACTTCACCTGTCACTTACAGTAGCCTTTGAAAGTCTTGGCTTTATTTACCAGACTTAATTCCAGCTCCCTGCCTCATGAGATGTCAAGTCCTTGTTAAAAACCTAAGCCCATTGTTACCATAGTGGGAAAACGACCTCTAACCTTAGGATAGGACTGCCTGAGTAAGAGCTTACTTGCTTAGGACTCTGGTTTTACCTTTGTTTTTGGCTCCCAACTATCAGTTATCCACTGATTGCTACATTACAAACAACACTAAAAATAATGGCTTCATGCAGCTATGATTGATTATATCTCACACTTCAGTGGGTTGAATGAGGGTTCCCCCTGCTCATTTTGCCTAGGGTCAATGATGAATCAGCTGGAGGGTCCAAAATGTTCTCACTTACATGATTAACAGTCAGTGCTGGCTATTGGTTTGTGCATTTCAGGTTTGTTTGTTTGTTTTCCTTTCCTTTCTGGCTGCGCTGAGTCTTTGTTGCTGCATACAGGCTTTCCGTAGTTGTGGCGACCAGGGGCTGTTCTCTAGTTGTGGTGCTTGGGTTTCTCGTTGTGGTGGCTTCACTTGTGGGAGAGCATGCGCTCTAGGCTTTCAAACTTCAGTAGTTGCAGTACAGGGCTCTAGTTGCGGTGAACAGGCTTAGTTGCCTGTGGCATGGGATCTTCCTGGACCAAAGATCGAACCCGTGCCTCCTGAACTGGTAGGTGGATTTTTAACCACTGGACTGCCAGGGAAGTCCTACGGCTCAACTTCTCATCCTCCACTAGGTTAGACCAATTTTCTTACATGGCAGTCTTAGAGCAGTGTTAAAAAAGTACAAAAAGTATTATAAGATTTAAAACCTAACCTTGGAAGTTGTATAATACGTTTCTACTATATCCTGTTGGTTACATGCCGGAGAAGGCAATGGCGACCCACTCCAGTACTCTTGCCTGGAAAATCTCAGGGACAGAGGAGCCTGGTAGACTGCAGTCCATGGAGTCGCTGAGAGTCTGACACGACTGAGCGACGTCATTTTCACTTTCATGTGTTGAAGAAGGAAATGGCAACCCACTCCAGTGTTCTTGCCTGGAGAATCCCAGGGGGACCCTGGTGGGCTGCCGTCTGTGAGGTCACACAGAGTCAGACACGACTGACACGACATAGCAGCAGCAGCAGCAGCAGCATTAGTTACATGGCATTATAAAACATAGAATTTGACCAGTCTTTGTCCCTGGTTCCTAGGAGAGAGGCTGTAAATCCTTGGTACTTCCTAAGTACTAATGTTTTTGTTATTTCTGACTTCCTTGCATACCATGCTAAGTAAGTAAGTTCAGTCGCTCAGTCGTGTCCGACTCTTTGTGACCCCAATGAATCGCAGCACGCCAGGCCTCCCTGTCCATCACCAACTCCCAGAGTTCACTCAGACTTTCGTCCCCTTCTCCTCATGCCCGCAATCCCTCCCAGCATCAGAGTCTTTTCCAATGAGTCAACTCTTCGCATGAGGTGGCCAAAGTACTGGAGTTTCAGCTTTAGCATCATTCCTTCCAAAGAAATCCCAGGGTTGATCTCCTTCAGAATGGACTGGTTGGATCTCTTTGCAGTCCAAGGGACTCTCAAGAGTCTTCTCCAACACCACAGTTCAAAAGCATCAATTCTTTGGCGCTCAGCGTTCTTCACAGTCCAACTCTCACATCCATACATGACCACAGGAAAAACCATAGCCTTGACTAGACGGACCTTAGTCGGCAAAGTAATGTCTCTGCTTTTGAATATACTATCTAGGTTGGTCATAACTTTTCTTACAAAGAGTAAGCGTCTTTTAATTTCATGGCTGCAGTCACCATCTGCAGTGATTTTGGAGCCCAAAAAAATAAAGTCTGACACTGTTTCCTCTGTTTCCCCATCTATTTCCCATGAAGTGATGGGACCGGATGCCATGATCTTCGTTTTCTGAATGTTGAGCTTTAAGCCAACTTTTTCACTCTCCTCTTTCATTTTCATCAAGAGGCTTTTTAGCTCCTCTTTACTTTCTGCCATAAGGGTGGTGTCATCTGCATATCTGAGGTTATTGAGATTTCTCCCGGCAATCTTGATTCCAGCTTGTGCTTCTTCCAGCCCAGCGTTTCTCATGATGTACTCTGCACAGAAGTTAAATAAGCAGGATGACAATATACAGCCTTGACGTACTTCTTTTCCTATTTGGAACCAGTCTGTTGTTCCATGTCCAGTTCTAACTGTTGCTTCCTGACCCGCATACAGATTTCTCAAGAGGCAGGTCAGGTGGTCTGGTATTCCCATCTCTTTCAGAATTTTCCTCAGTTTATTGTGATCCACACAGTCAAAGGCTTTGGCATAGTCAAGAAAGCAGAAATAGATGTTTTTCTGGAACTCTCTTGCTTTTTCCATGATCCAGCAGATGTTGGCAATTTGATCTCTGGTTCCTCTGCCTTTTCTAAAACCAGCTTGAACATCTGGAAGTTCATGGTTCACGTATTGCTGAAGTCTGGCTTGGAGAATTTTGAGCATTACTTTACTAGCATGTGAGATGAGTGCAATTGTGCAGTAGTTTGAACATTCTTTGGTATTGCCTTTCTTTGGAATTGGAATGAAAACTGACCTTTTCCAGTCCTGTGGCCACTGCTGAGTTTTCCAAATGTGCTGGCATATTGAGTGCAGCACTTTCACAGCATCATCTTTCAGGATTTGAAACAGCTCAACTGGAATTCCATCACCTCCACTAGCTTTGTTTGTAGTGATGCTTTCTAAGGCCCACTTGACTTCACATTCCAGGATGTCTGGCTCTAGATTAGTGATCACATCATCATGATTATCTGGGTCGTGAAGATCTTTTTTGTACAGTTCTTCCATATATTCTTGCCACCTCTTCTTAATATCTTCTGCTTTTGTTAGGTCCCTACTATTTCTGTCCTTTATCGAGCCCATCTTTGCATGAAATGTTTCCTTTGTATCTCTAATTTTCTTAAAGAGATCTCTAGTCTTTCCCATTATGTTGTTTTCCTCTATTTCTTTGCATTGATCGCTGAGGAAGGCTTTCTTATCTCTTCTTGCTATTCTTTGGAACTCTGCATTCAGATGCTTATATCTTTCTTTTTCTCCTTTGCTTTTCACCTCTCTTCTTTTCACAGCTATTTGTAAGGCCTCCCCAGACAGCCATTTTGCTTTTTTGCATTTCTTTTCCATGGGGATGGTCTTGATCCCTGTCTCCTGTACAATGTCATGAACCTCATTCCATAGTTCATCAGGCACTCTATCTATCAGATCTAGGCCCTGAAATATATTTCTCACTTCCACTGTATAATCATAAGGGATTTGATTTAGGTCATACCTGAATGGTCTAGTGGTTTTCCCTACTTCCTTCAATTTAAGTCTGAATTTGGCAATAAGGAGTTCATGATCTGAGCCACAGTCAGCTCCTGGTCTTGTTTTTGTTGACTGTATAGAGCTTCTCCATCTTTGGCTGCAAAGAATATAATCAATCTGCTTTCGGTGTTGACCATCTGGTGATGTCCATGTGTAGAGTCTTCTCTTGTGTTGTTGGAAGAGGGTGTTTGCTATGACCAGTGCGTTCTCTTGGCAAAACTCTATTAGTCTTTGCCCTGCTTCATTCCGCATTCCAAGGCCAAATTTGCCTGTTACTCCAGGTGTTTCTTGACTTCCTACTTTTGCATGCCAGTCCCCTGTAATGAAAAGGACGTCTTTTTTGGGTGTTAGTTCTAAAAGGTCTTGAAGGTCTTCATAGAACCGTTCAACTTCAGCTTCTTCAGCGTTACTGGTTGGGGCATAGACTTGGATAACTGTGATATTAAATGGTTTGCCTTGGAGACGAACAGAGATCATTCTGTCGTTTTTGAGATTGCATCCAAGTACTGCATTTCGGACTCTTTTGTTGACCATGATGGCTACTCCATTTTTTCTGAGGGGTTCCTGCCCACAGTAGTAGATATAATGGTCATCTGAGTTAAATTCACCTATTCCAGTCATTTTAGTTCACTGATTCCTAGAATGTCGACGTTCACTCTTGCCATCTCTTGTTTGACCGCTTCCAATTTGCCTTGATTCATGGATCTGACATTCCAGGTTCCTATGCAATATTGCTCTTTACAGCATCAGATCTTGCTTCTATCACCAGTCACATCCACAACTGGGTATTGTTTTTGCTTTGGCTCCATCCTTTCATTCTTTCTGGAGTTATTTCTCCACTGATCTCCAGTAGCATATTGGGCACCGACTGACCTGGGGAGTTCCTCTTTCGGTATCCTATCATTTTGCCTTTTCATAGTGTTCATGGGGTTCTCAAGGCAAGAATACTGAAGTGGCTTGCCATTCCCTTGTCCAGTGGACCACATTCTGTCAGACCTCTCCACCACGACCCGTCCATCTTGGGTTGCCCCGCGGGCATGGCTTAGTTTCATTGAGTTAGACAAGGCTGTGGTCCTAGTGTGATTAGATTGACTAGTTTTCTGTGAGTATGGTTTCAGTGTGTCTGCCCTCTGATGCCCTCTTGCAATACCTACCATCTTACTTGGTTTTCTCTTACCTTGGGAGTGGGGTATCTCTTCACGGCTGCTCCTCAAAGAAAGCACAGCTACTGCTCCTTACCTTGGACGAGGGGTATCTCCTTACCGCCGCCGTTCCTGACCTTCAACGTGGGATAGCTCCTCTAGGCCCTCCTGTGCCTGCTCAGCCACCACTCCTCTGGTTGCTCCTCCGCCGCTGGCCCTGGCCTTGGGCGTGGGTGGCTCCTCCCCACCGCCCCTGACTGGACATGGTGTTATGTGCTCAGTCGTGTCCAACACTATGGACTGTAGCCTACCAGGCTCCTCTGTTCATGGGATTTCTCAGGCAAGAATATTGCACTGGGTTGCCATTTCCTACTCCAGGGGATCTTCTCAACCCAGGGACTAAACCTGCATCTCCTGTATTGGCAGGCAGATGCTTTACCACTGAGCCACCTGGGAAGCCCCATGTTAGTCTTATCTTTTATCTCATAGCATAGACCATCTTAGTCTATGCTATGAGATAAAATGACTAGGATGAGACTAGTCACGAGAAAGACCCAACTATATGATTAAGTAAAAAGCTGGGACTTTGAGCCAGTGCAATCTCCAGAAAAGAGAGAGGGGCTGAACATTGAATTTAATCACAAGGCTAATGTTTCAGTCAATCATGCTCACATAAAGAAACCACGGTGAAGATTCTAGACATCAAATCCCAGTTGAGCTTCCTGGTTGGTGAATATACTGATTTGCCAAGAGGGTGAGACACCCTGATTCTACAAGGAGAAGTTATGAAAGTGCTGGGTTCAGATCCCTCCCAGACTATGTCTTTTGTGTTTCTTCATTTGGCTGGTTCTGAATTGTATCCTTCATAACAAACTGTCATTGCAAGTATAGAGCTTTCTCAAATTTTACGAGTCATACTAATGAATTACTGAATCTGAGAGTTCATGGGAACCCTTCATATTTGTAACTAGTTGGTCAGAAATGCAGATGGCTGGAGGACCCCACTTGCAGCTGTTATCTAAAGCCACGAGTAGTCTTTTGGAGATCATGACCTTTAAGCTGTGGATTCTGACCATAATGCCAAATAATTAGCATTAGAATTGAACTGTATTGAAGCACACCAGTTGGTGTCAGAAGACAAGAGCAGTCTAGGTATAAAGGGTGAGGGATAAGAACATCTCTTGTGTGCTGCTGCTGCTGCTAAGTCGCTTCAGTTGTGTCCGACTCTGTGCGACCCCATGGACTGTAGCCCACCAGGCTCCTCCATCCATGGGATTTGCCAGGCAAGAGTACTGGAGTGGGGTGCCATTGCCTTCTCTGCATCTCTTGTATACACAGCAACAAAATCATACTGCAAGGGAAAAAGCATACTGGGATAAGAGGAATTTATGGCCATTAAACTGCAGATCTTTACTTAAAAGAATGTTTGTTTTATTTTATCCAGCACTTCTAGATGTTTTATAGGAGGATTTTTCCAGTTATCAGTTCACAGTATTACCAAAGAAAGAATCTATCTTTATCAATTACTGTACAGTCTCAAGTGTGGTAGAGGCTAACAAGGAAAGGCTGAAAAGAAACACCCTGCCGGTAGCCCAGAAAGACTCACTTGAGAAAAATCAAGAGAATAGTTAGAGAAGATGATGGGATAGTAAGTACAGTTAAATGTATGAAAAGAGTGAATTATCTAGGAGGCTGGGATGGAGTGTTGACTTTGAGCTAAAAAAAAAGTAGAAAATATAGAAGATATATAGCCAAAACAAAAAGACTGTAAAATATTCAAGGCCATAAATATACTTTCTGGAAAGAAAATTCCTGCAAGAAAGATACTTCTCTATTCAGCCAAAAAAAAAAAAGAGAGAGAGAAATGATTCGAAATACTGTCTTTTTGGACTTCCCTGGTGGTCCAGGGGTTAATCCACCTGCCAATACAAGGGACACTGGTTGCTGCAGGACAACTAAGCCCGTGTGCTGCAACAGCTGAAGCCACATGCTGCAATTACTGAAGTCCACACGCTCTAGATCCTGTGGTCTACAAGAGAAGCCACTGCAAGGAGAAGCCCTCACACCACTAGAGAGCAGCCCCTGCTCACTGCAACTAGAGAAAGCCATTATGCACGGCAATGCAGATCCAGCATAGCCAAAAATAAATGAATAATTAAGTTTTAAAAATCTGTGGGATAGGCCTGAGACACTGCCCAGAGGTGGGGAAGGGTGAAAATCACAGCATGCTGGCAAGGAGTGATGAGAAAAATAAAACTATTATCTGCTGTACATCACTGAGTTTAGCCCATTTGATAAACTGATTAAATAAACAATGATTTTTTAAAAATACTGTCTTTTTTACAAACAGAAATAAAAATTCACTGAAGACTGATATTCTTCAATTTAAAGTCACATACACACAGTCAGTTAATCTATAACATGAAGTGAAGTGAAGTGAGCTCGCTCAGTTGTGTCCGACTCTGCTACCCCATGGACTGTAGCCCACCAGGCTCTTCCATCCGTGGGATTCTCCAGGCAAGGATACTGGAGTGGGTTGGCATTTCCTTCTCCAGGGGAACCCGGGTCTCCCGCATTGCATGCAGGCGCTTTACCCTCTGAGCAACCGGGGAAGCCCCCAAAGAAAGCAAGAATATACAGTGGAGAAAAGACAATCACTTCAGTAAGTGGGAAAACTGGACAGCTGGGAAAACTGGATAGCTACGTGTAAAAGAATGAGATTAGGACATTTACTCACACCATAAACAAAAAATTGTATAAACCCAAAATGGATTAAAGACCTAAATGTAAAACCCGAAGCCATAGAACTGCTAGAGAAAAACATAGGCAGAACTCTCTGTGACATAAATTGGAGCAATATTTTTTTTGGATCTGTCTCTTAAGGCAAAAGAAATAAAAGTAAAAATAAACAAATGGCACCTAATTAAAGGCTTTTGCACAGCAAAGGAAGTCATCAACAAAATGAAAAGACAACCTATGGGAATGGGAGAAAATATTTGCAAATGATAACCAACAGGGGTTAATATCCAAAATATATAAACAGCTCGTACAGCTGAAAATAAAAAAGAAACAATCCAATGAAAAAAAGTCTTTTGCACAGCAAAGGAAATCATCAACAAATTGAAAAGACAACCTATGGGAATGGGAGAAAATATTTGCAAATGGTATAACCAACAAGGGGTTAATATCCAAAATATATAAACAGCTCGTACAGCTGAAAGTCAAAAAGAAACAATCCAGTGAAAAAAATGGGCAGAAGGTTTGGATAGACCTTTTTTCAAAGAAGACATACAGATAGCTAACAGGCACATGAGAAGAAGCTCAGCACTGCTAATTATTAAAGAAATGCAAATCAAAACAACAAGATATCACCTCATACCTTCAGAGTGGCTATCATCAAAAAGTTTACAAATAATAAAAGTTGGCAAGGGTGTGGAGAAAAGGGAACGCTTGTACACTGTTGGTGGGAATGTGAATTGATATAGCCACTGTGGAAAACAGTATGGAGGTTCCTCAAGAAACTAAAATGGAACCAGCATATGATCCAGCAATTTCACTCCAATGTGTGTGGGAAAAAATGAAAACATTAATTTGAAAAGATACATAGACCCCAGTGTTCACAGCAGTACTATTTATTAACACGATAACCAAGATATGGAAGCAACCCAAGTATCCATTAACAGACAAATGGATTAAAAAAAAGATGAGGTTTATATGTATAACGGAATGTTAGCCATAAAATAGACTGAAATTCTGTTACTTACAGCAATGTAGATGGGCCTTGAGAATATTATTCTTAGTGAAATTAGTCAGAGAAAGACAAATATTGTATGATATCACTTATGTGGAGTCTAAAAAAATAAACAAATGTAATTAGCAAAACATACATAGAAAACAAACTACTGGTTTCCAGTGAGGGGCCCAAGGAAGAAGGGCAAGATAGGGGTATGGGAATAAGAGACACAAACTATTTAATTCTATATATAAAATGGATAAGCAACAAGGATATATTGTATAACACAGATAATTATAGTCATTACCTTGTAGTAACTTTAAGTGGAGTATAATCTGTAAAAGTACTGAATCATCATGATGTAAATCTGAAACTAATATATTGAAAATCAATTAAAATTCAATTTAAAAAATAAATCAAGGCAAAGATATAGTCCTAAAATTGGAGTAACTCCAGTATTTTGGTCATCTGATGTGAACAGCTGACTCATTGGAAAAGTCCCTGATGCTGGGAAAGATTGAGGGCAGAAGGAGAAGAGGGCATCAGAGGATGAGATGGCTGGACAGCATCACCAATGCAATGAACATGAACTTAGACAAACTCCGGGAGATGGTGAGGGACAGGGAGGCCTGGAGTACAGCAGTCCATGGGGTCACAAAGAATCAGACACGACTGGGCGACTGAACAACAGCAATCTAGTTATGCAATTTTTTTTCCTATTGTCAGTTGTTTTGTTATTTTTTCATTTAGTTTTAGGCGGCACAGCACGTGGGATCCTAGTTCCCCAGCCAGGGATGGATCCTATGCCCCCCTGCAATGGAGGTGCAGAGTCTTAACCACTGGACTTCCAGGGAAGTTCCTTCCAGTTGTTTGTTAGCTTTTAAAAAATTTATTTCAGCTCCACAGTGGGTTTCAGCAATGTCATATAAACTTTTACAATTGTTGTCAAATTCCTGAAGCACCCATCAGGTTTCTTTCATGTATGTAGTGCAAGATCGCAGAGCATCTGAAGATTCCTTGTTCAGTGACAAACCTTTAAAACTTTGCATTGTCAACATTCATCAACAGTTTGCAGAGGGAGCGTTCCAGGAAGCCATTCCTACACTGAGACAATTGGCAAAAAGTTAACTGTACATAAAAGTGATTGCAAACCACATAAACGTATTTTGCTAAATCCAAGTTACTTTTTTTTTGTTTGTTTGGTTTGGTTTGGCTTTGTTTTCATTTTGTTTTCTTACTGCGTCATGCAACTTGTGGGATCTTAGTTCCCCACTTGGGGATGGAACTCAGGCCCTCCGCAATGAAAGCACAGAGTCCTAACCACCGAACCTCCAGGGAATGCCCCATTGCTAAACCCAAATTAAATGTACCAAATCCAACTTCCCCTCAGCCAGATACCCCAGAATGCCTAAGGACACTCCAGTGTCTCTCAGAAAAGTGGTATGGAAGGGTAGTCACAGTGGATAGAGGCAATTGTCTAAATCTATTGTGGTTAAAAACTGCAAATTTTGCAAACTCTGATGACCGTGTGACTTCACTAGGGTCCTTCCCAGCGGGTACTGAAATTTAAACTTCATTAGTTTCATAGTAAATCCATATCTACGTACCTTTCTGAATTGTTGACAGCAGTAAACAAGATATTGGGGGTGAAAACTATAAATAACTACACATAGGTAAAATAATGACAATAATGTATTAGCTTCAGTTCAGTTCAGTTCATTTCAGTCACTCAGTCGTGTCTGACTCTGCGACCCCATGAATCACAGCATGCCAGGCCTCTCTGTCCATCACCAACTTCCAGAGTTCACTCAGACTCATGGCCATTGAGTCAGTGATGCCATCCAGCCATCTCATCCTCTGTTGTCCCCTTCTCCTCCTGCCCCCAATCCCTCCCAGCATCAGAGTCTTTTCCAATGAGTCAACTCTTCACATGAGGTGGCCAAAGTACTGGAGTTTCAGCTTTAGCATCATTCCTTCCAAAGAACACCCAGGACTGATCTCCTTTAGAATGGACAGGTTGGATCTCCTTGCAGTCCAAGGGACCCTCAAGAGTCTTCTCCAACACCACAGTTCAAAAGCTTAACCTCAGTCTAAGCTTTGTCCACCATATTTATGTCTGGCGATACCTAGTAGACTGATGGGAAGAGCTGAAAGAATCCTATTTGCCAGAAAGCAGAAGGAGTTCCTGGTGAAAAAATTTATCCTAAGTGAAAAGCCAGGACTGACATATTTGGTTCAGTAACAAAGCTCTTGGTGGCTACAGTAAGAGGTGATTATTGTCTAGCCATGAGCCCCATGTCTCATTCCTTTGTGGGAGTCAGTTGAGGGGTGCATCATGAATAAGTATTAAAGTATCTATTTCACTGAAATAACCTTGCAAGTCATTGAGCCAAGGAAATTTTGTTAGAAAACGTACCAAAACTTCAGTCCAGAACTCAAAATTTTTAAATTCAGAGCAATAGCCTCACATATTAAAACAGGTCAGTTGACCGAATAATAAAATATCTTTAATTCTGCCTATGCAGTTTCACATCCAAATACAATAAGAAGCTAGTTTTTAAATAATTTTTATATAATTTTATTTATTTATATTTGGCTTGCTGAATCTTAATTGCTGCATGGGCTTTTCTCTAGTTGTGGCGAGCCAGGGCTACTCTAGCTGTGATGGGAGGGCTTCTCATTTCTGTGGCTTCTCTTATTGAGGCTCTAAGGGGTTCTCAAGGCAATGGCACCCCACTCCAGTACTCTTGCCTGGAAAATCCCATGGACGGAGCCTGGTAGGCTGCAGTTCATGGGGTCGCGAAGAGTCAGACACGACTGACCGACTTCACTTTTACTTTTCACTTTCATGCATTGGAGAAGGAAATGGCAACCCACTCCAATATTCTTGCCTAGAGAATCCCAGGGATGGGGGAGCCTGGTGGGCTGCCGCCTATGGGGTCGCACAAGAGTCGGACACGACTGAAGCAACTTGGCAGTTGCTTAGTTGTGGCTCACGGCCTTAACTGTTACAGGGCATGTGGGATCTTCCCGGATCCAGGATGGAACCCATGTCTCCTGCATTGGCAGGTAGATTCTTTATGACTGAGTCACCAGGGAAGCCTAGGAGGCTATTTATTTACATGTATTTTATATTGTTATGCATCACTGAAGCAATGACACTTTTATGAAAACTTTTTTTTTTTTTTTGTCAGTTTGTAACACTCTCCCATTTCTCCTGGGTCTTATGTCAAGACAATCCATTTCAGAGTGGATGTGACTGGATAAATACTGGAAAAAGGAAAGAAGAGAGCAACTGATTCTGTATTTTAAAAAAAATTTAATAATATTGTAAACATCTGATTCTGCTACATTGTTGATCTTAATTTCTCCTGTGTCTGGAATGGTGTCAGATACAATAGTGAGAAAAGTTTAATACTTTGTTGTGTCCTGTAAAGTGTCTCCTTCTGCTGCTCTTCTACTTCTGTTCATCACTTGACTAATGTATGGCAAATGTATGACAAATATTCACTTCTAGTGAAACAGCAGAACCATGCCTAGGGAAGACAGCAGTGATATAGCCCAAGATTAAAATCTATATTGTTAGCTAGTCAGGCATAGGTAGATAACCCAGAATTTTTTTTAATCAGTTAGACAAGTATTTGTTGAGTGCCATCAGGTGCCCGGCACTGTTCTAGGCATTTGAGATACATCATGAACAATATGAACACAGATTTCTGCCCTCACATGGCTTGTAATCTAGCAGAATGTACACAACAGTACCTTGCTTCAAGTTAGTGTCATCTCCCCAGACTCACAACAGAGTAAGGGTTTGGAAAGGGTCCCTCTAACTCTTTTCACCAGGGCTTCCTAAGTGGCCCAGTGGTAATAGAAGAATCTTTCCTGCAAGTGCAGGAGACTCAGGAGACGTGGGTTCGATCTCTGGGTCAGGAAGATCCCCTGGAGAAGGAAATAGCAACCCATTCCAGTATTCTTGCCTGGGAAATCCCATGGAAAGAGGAGCCTGGGAGGCTACAGTCCATGGGATCTCAAAGAATCGGACGAGACTGAGCACGCGCTCTTCATGTCAGCTTCTCCAGTGCTCCGTAGACAGGGGTTCTTCCATCTAAGTCCACAGAACAACCTTATCAATAAAGAAGAACCATCCTCCCCCTTGTGTGCTAAGTCACTTCGGTGTCTGACTCTGTGACCCCATGGACTGTAGCCTGCCAGGCTCCTCTTTCCATGGGATTCTCCAGGCAAGAATACTGGAGTATTTCCTCCAGCATTTCCTCCTCCTCCTGGGATAGGTGATCTTCCCAATCCCAGGATTGAACCAGTGTCTCATATGTCTCCTTTGGCAGGCAGGCTCTTTACCACTAGCACCACCTGAGAAGCCCAATCCTCCCATTTAGCCCCACCCTTCCTTTTCATAACCTGTCATGACACTTGCACCCTTTCCCCATGATCTTATGTCTTCTCTACCTCTGGCACAGTCTGTTCCACTTTAGATGAGACCTGGACTGTGTCAAACCCTATCAGTGGAGTATATACAATCAGACCTTTCACGTTGCAAAAACTGAACTCCCTCATGTGTTAATATTCTGAGGGGGTCTCTGTCTCTCCCTCTGCATTCAGTAACACTGCCAAATGCTCCTTCTGTTCCCCATGGTATGTGCTCTGCCCCAAGAAGGGAACAACATACAGGGAGGAAAAGGATGTCTGTCTTATCACACTAACAGTGAGAGAATCCGAGAGGCAGATAGGGTACCGAAATGAAGTATCTAGAAGATAATGGTTTTCTGTTTTATTATATGAAAAAAGATACTGTGTTGTAAAATTTGAACTTATTACTATATATTAAATATTATTTATTAAAATGTGAATGTTTTTATTTTTAAGATTAAAAAAGTCAAACCTTTGAAAATTACATTTAAATAATTAGTTCTGATGCTAATGGAGAGGGGTTTTTTCCCAACAAATTGGCGGATACCTTGGGAACTTTGTGTTTGTGTCAGGAGAGAAGTGTATAAATATAAAGAATACAGCTTTGGTACTATTTTCAACAAGATAAAGCTTTGGAAGAGATCTTTCCTTTCCTTTCTTTTCAATAATCTTTCCTTTCTCTGGAAATTGCTGTTGGTCTCCCAATCCATTAGTGGTGGATGAATATGAATAGAAGTATGTTTTAGACATGACCCTGCCCACCTGGCCCCAGCTGATGAGACCAGTTATGGGCACCTGGAGAGACAAAGCATAAACAATAAACATAATAAGTAATGAATTATTTAGTATGCTAGATGATAAGGGCTACAGGGAAAAGAAAAAAGAATTAAATGTATTGTCCTTAGCTTTTGCAATTTGAACTGAGAGCTGCTAGTTTAGCCTGGGCTGACCTAAGATGAAGGAGTTGTAAAGAAGATGGATGGTTCTCGTCTGCAAGTCATGTGAACTGAAAAGCAAAGAAAGGAGCCTCTTCAAAGAGCAAAGAATGAAGCAGGTATCAGAGGAAAGTCGATAGCATCCTGATAGCTCCTCAGTTCTTACTTCCATTTCTTTCTTGAGGCCTAGCTGTAATTTTGCTCTTGGGTTCCCTGGGATACCGCCCTGTTTCTTTATCTATCCGTCTGTCTCTCTCTCTAGTTCTTGCTTAAACTAGCTACAGTTAGTTTCTTTCATTCCTTGCAACCAAGTGAACTAACTTACAGCAATAATGATAATATATTAACAGTAGAGCTAACATTTATTAAGCATACACCATGTGCCAGGTACTGTGCTAAGCACTTCAGGTACTTTATCTCATTAGGTGCGGATTTTATCTGTCATGTTTTAAAAATAAATCCATTTTCCAGTCTTAAGCATTCTGAAGCTTTTTTTTGTCTGAACATACTTTCAGAAATTTTGACAAGTATGTGAAATTATGAAGAAAGAGAAAGCCATATCCCATAATCCTATTAACAGGAGACAATAATGGTTAATATTTTTTCCTTGCTTAAACCGAAGAAAATTCTTCACTCCCCACCATCTCCCCAATTTCATTCTGTCTTTTTCCCAGACTTCTGCTTTCCAAATTAGTAAGCTAAGATAGCACAAAAGCATGCAAATATAGTAATAACATAATAACTCAGGGAAACTTCAAATCGCCTGTTGAAGTTGGGGACTGTATCTTGTCCACCTCTGCGTCCTCAACGTTTAGTATTCAACCTGCACACAGTAAGCGCTAAGTGGGTCAAGGCAGCAAAACCCAATGTGACAGAGGTTCCTAACTGGCCTCTCCAGTTGTATTCAAAGCAAAGTCAAATAAAAACCTCAATACATACAGAGATGAAACTAACTTTCATGGAAAATTCTAGTCTCAGTACACCATGTGCCGGGTACTGTGCCAAGCAGTTCAGGTACTTTATCTGATTAGGTGTAGATTTTATCACATACACGTTTGGTTCAATCAGTCTCTGATTCTACATCCACATTTTGCAAATTCAAGTGTTTTTCAGATTATCAACACTGAAGCACTAGGGGTTATGTTCAAACACCAAATATTTCCCATTATGTTCACTATCCTCTTCTTCCTAAAGAATGAAAATAAAACTGTTGTATTCTAGCAATATAGTCAATTGAGTGGAAAGGAGTTTTCTGATTTTCAATTTGTCAAAAAATTCAAATAACAAGAAACTTCCTATCTCCTGAAAATCATAATAAACCTGTATTATTAGAAGGTGAAACAGCTCTTATTAAATTTTCTGAAGATTCACTGTTTAATTTTCTTTAATCCCTACACAAGTCTATGCATAATTGAACTCAGAAGAGTTTTTCCAAAACAGTATTTATCTAGGTAGTACACATTCCAAAAGCTATTCAGTTTTTGGAACTACTTGGAAAATTTCAGAAGGCAAAAGTTACGCAAATTCTTGACACATTCCTTGGACAAATAAAATGGTGCTGGTACCAGTTCTGATGTGGTTACAGTTCCAGTTATACTAGAAATTTGATGTTCTGTTACTTATTCTTACAATCTGCCAATTATAGTAATGACATTTGATGGTTCTAAGTCAGAAAATACTGCATTGATGACAATTCTTAGTTAATAAAGTGAGCATAATGAAAAGAACCAATTGATTATTAAAGAACCAGACATTAACTTTAGTCCATTCACTTTTGTACAACCTCATTTAGTACATTATATATTCTCATCCCTGTACTCCTTTTAAAATTTCAATTTTGTACTTTTCCGTGTTAGCCAATGAATACTTTGAGCCAAAGCTTGGTGGATCTGTCTGCCAAGCAAAAGTTCCATTTCTGCAGTTTCTCCACCTTAGTTGTACAATTATTTAAATATTTGCTTGCATATTATTATTTCTTAAGGATGTGAGAAAATGGGAAAATGAAAACGCAGATTCCACAGATAAATTGAGGCTCATAAACAATATAATTAAGAAAAATGCACTTATGGCTTTATAAATGTTCTATGAATGTTTACATTTTACATGTATAAGACATAGAACATTTATATAAATGTTCTACATTTATATATATACTTTACATTTATATATATATATATGTATATATATATATATACACACACACACATATAGACTTGGTAAACTCAGCAGTGACCACAAGACTGGAAAAGATCAGCTTTCATTCCAGTTCCAAAGAAGGGCAGTGCCAAAGGATGTTCAAAGAATGTTCAAACTACTGTACAACTACTGTACAACTGCGTTCATTTCACATGATAGTACAGTTATGCTCAAAATCCTTCAAACTGGGCTTCAGCAGTACGTGAACCAAGAACTTCCAGATGTACAAGCAGCACTTAGAAAAGGCAGAGGAACAAGAGATCAAATTGCCAACATCCACTGGATCATAGAGAAAGCAAGAAAATTAGGAAAAACTTCTGCTACTTCTGCTACTTCTTCTGCTTCATTGACTACGCTAAAGTTTTTCACTGCGTAGATCACAACAAACTGTGGAAAAATCTTAAAGAGGTAGGAATAGCAGACCACCTTACCTGTCTCCTGATAAACCTGTATGCAGGTCAAGAAGCAACAGTTAGAACCTCACATGGAACAACTGACTGTTTCAAACTTGGGAAAGGAGTACAACAAGGCTCTATACTGTCACCCTGCTTGTTTAACTTATATGCAGAGTACATCAGGCAAAATGCTGGGCTGGATGAGTCACAGACTGGTATCAAGATTGTCAGGAGAAATATGAACAACCTCAGATATGCAGATGTACCACTCTAATGGCAGAAAGTGAAGACGAACTAAAGAGCCTCTTGATGAAGGTGAAAAGAGGAGAGTGAAAAAGTTGGCATAAAACTCAACATTCCAGAAATTAAGATCATGACATCCAGTCCCATCTCTTCATGGAAAATAGATGGGGAAAAAGTGGAAACAGTGACAGATTTTATATTCTTGGTCTCCAAAATCACTGTAGATGGGGACTGCAGCCATGAAATTAAAAAACACTCTCTCCTTGGAAGAAAAACTATGACAAACCTAGACAGTGTATTAAAAAACACTGACATCACTTTTTTAAATTTATTTTTTAACTGAAGGATAATTGCTTTACAGAATTTTGTTGTTGTCTGTCAAACCTCAACATGAATCAGCCATGCTGCTGCTGCTAAGTTGCTTCAGTCGTGTCCAACTCTGCGACCCCATAGACGGCAGCCCACCAGGCTCTCCCGTCCCTGGGATTCTCCAGGCAAGAACACTGGAGTGGGTTGCCATTTCCTTCTCCAGTGCATGAAAGTGAAAATTGGAAGTGAAGTCGCTCAGTCGCGTCCAACTCCTTGCGACCCCATGGACTGCAGCCTACCAGGCTCCTCCATCCATGGGATTTTCCAGGCAAGAGTACTGGAGTGGGTTGCCATTGCCTTCTCTGAATCAGTCATAGATATACATATATACCCTCCCTTTTGAACCTCCCTCCCATCTCCCTCCCCATTCCACCCCTCTAAGTTGATACAGAGCCCCTGTTTGGGTTTCCTGAGACATACAGCAAATTCCTGTTGGCTATCTATTTTACATATGGTAATGTAAGTTTCCATGTTACTCTGTCCATACATCTCACCCTCTCCTCCCCTCTCTCCTTGTCCATAAGTCTATGCTCTATGTCAGTTTCTCCATTGCTGCCCTGCAAATAAATTCTTCGGAACCATTTTTCTAGATTCTGTATATATGTAAAAAACACTGACATCACTTTTAAAAAACAAAAACATCACTTTGCTGACAAATGTCCATGTAGTCAAAGCTATGATTTTTCCAGTAGTCATGTATGGATGTGAGAGTTGGACCTTAAAAAAGGCAGAGTGCCAAAGAATTGATGCTTTTGAACTGTGATAGTGGAGAAAACTCCTGAGAGTCCCTTGGACAGCAAAGAAATCAAACCAGTCAACTCTGAAGGAAATCAACCCTGAATATTCATTGGAAGGACTGATGCTGAAGCTGAAGCTTCAATAATTTGGCCACCTGATACAGAGTCAACTCACTGGAAAAGACCCTGATGCTGGGAAAGATTGAGGGCAGGGGGAGAGGTGGGCAACATGAATGATTAGATAGTATCACCAACTCAGTGGACATGAATCTGAGCAAACTCCTGGAGAAAGTGAAGGATAGGGAAGCTTGGTGTGCTGCAACCCATGGGTTTGCAAAAAATTGGACATGACTTAGCAAGGGAACAACATATACAGAACAATTATATATAAACATCTATCTATCTATATAACATTTTTATATAAATGTTCTACAAATTTTCTCTTTCAAAAATAAGCAAATGTTAGGTCCAAAAATAAGAGTGATGAAATTTGTCTTACAGAAGGTAAAATGCTTTTACTTCTCTACAGCTACTAACCCACTTTAGGACAGATTTTACATATGGCTGGTGTATGAATTTCCTAAGGCTGTTGTAACAAAGTACCATCAGTGCAGTGGCTTGCAACAACAGGAATTCATTCTCCTCTTGTTCTGGAGACCGGAAGTCTGAAATCAAGGTGTCAGGAGGGTGATACTGTTTTTGAAGGCTCAAGGAAGAATGTCCCCTTGCCTCTTTCCTTAGTTCTGGTGTTTGCTGGAAATCCTTGGCATTCCTTGGCTTGCAGCTGCTTAACTCCAATCTCTGCCTCTTTAATCCCCTGGCCTTCTTCCCGGCCTGTCTTTTTTATAACACCAGCCATTGGACTTAGGGCCCACCCTAATCCAGTATGACTTGAACTAATTACATCTGCAAAATCCCTACTTCCAAATAAGGTCATGACCTGAGGTTCCAAGTAGACATTAATTTGGAAGGCACTATTCGACCCAGTCTGGGCTTTGGTGGCTCAGTAGTAAAGAATCTGCCTGCCAATGCAGAGATACAGGTTCGATCTCTTGTCCGGGGAAGATCCCCAGAGGAAGAAATGGCAACCCATCCAGTATCCTTGCCTGGAAAATCCCATGTACAGAAGAGGCCGGCAGGCTACAGTCCATGGAGCTGCAAAGAATCAGACACGACTTAGCGACTGAACAACAAAATTGACCCAGTCAAGCTAGTTTCGTGGATCATGGTTAAGATTTCATGAAGTCCAATTGATATTTCTAAATCAGGTCATATTTGGTATTTAAAGTTCAGAAATTTACTCACATTAGTTCAAGTGAGATTTTACTGTAAGGAAACAACGCTTATGTGGAATCCAAGAAAAATTGAACAGTTGGGACAAAAATTAGGACAGCTCTGTTTTCCTTAGCATACTCTTATGTAGAAAGCTGAAGACTTTTACTGTTTTACATTGATATAATTCAGCTAAAAGTTCCATCTGTTGCTGAGTTTTAGTTCACAGCCTCTCCTGATATTTTGTTTGGCTCAGCTCAGTCACTTCAGGCTCAGTCAGCTGCGGGGGAGGAGGGGCATGGCGGGGCAGGGTACAGAGAGAGGGAGGGAAAGAGAAAGAGAGGAAATATATAGGACTACGATAGGAACAACTCTTAAAAGAGTTTGCAGGAGGGAGGCAATGATTATCCTCTCTAACATATTTCCATAAATGAATCTCTTCTGCCTTTACCATAAGAAAGTATTTGTTATAAGTTTACTTTCCTATATATTTTAGTCATATAAGACATTAAGAGGCTGGAATGCCAGACCTCATAATAAAAATATACTTTAATGTGATTATTGAAAGTTTAATTACCCTGACAATTCTTTCAATTTTATAATCACTTAGCATCCACATACTAGCAGTTGAAGGAAGGGCTGCAAAGTGGCATTCATGTAAAATATAATTCCAAATAATTTTTCATTTTTCTACCACTGTTAGAAAAAAATTATCATGGGGACAGAATTTCTTTGACTCTAGGGGATATAATTTTTTTATTATTTTTTAAATTAATTAATTTATTTTTGTCTGTGCTAGGTCTTTGTTGCTTTGCCAAGCTTTCTGTGGTTGTGGCCAGCAGGGGCTTCTCCCTAGTTGTGGTGTGCAGTCTTCTCATTGCCGTGGCTTCTCTTGTTACACAGCATGGGCTCTAGGGTGCACAGCCTCAGTAGTTGTGGTGAATGGGCTCAGTAGTTGCAGTTCACAGGCTCTAGAGCACTGGCTCAGTAATTGTGGTGCACGTGCTTAGTTGCTCTGAGGCACGTGAGATCCTTTGGGACCAGGAGATTGAACTGGAATCTCCTGCAGTTAGCAGGTGCATTCTCTACCACTGAACCAACAGGTAAGCCCTGGGGGATAAAATTTCTTTTTAATATTAAAGTGCAACATAAAATTTCTTATGCTTGTCTTTTTTCTCTCTGGATTTCAGCTTCCCTGAATAAGATTAATCATAACACTTGGTAACAGAGGAACAAAAGATCAAATTGCCAACGATCATAGGAAAAGCAAGAGAATTCCAGAAAAACATCTATTTCTGCTTCACTGACTACGCTAAAGCCTTTGTATGAATCACAACAAACTGGAAAATTCTTTTTTTTTTGGATGATACGAAAGAATTTATTGTAAATGTAGTGGCAAATACACTGAGAATAGCTATCATTAAAAAGAAATTAGAAAATTACACGTTTAAAGTATGTGCTTTTTTCCACCACCTTTACATTGTAACTAGTACCAACATTTTAAGTACTAAAATACTTAACAGGATGGTCCATTTTCACATAATTTCATGACTCTCTTCAAAGCAGTTGATCATGAATTGCAGTTTCAATAATTATTCTCTGTTTTTACCAATTCAGTAATGATCTGGAGAATCTTGTCATTTTCAAGAGACATCTTAGGGTTTTCAAGTTTTTTTTCTTAAAACAGAATCAATGAGAACTCGTAGCTGCTTGAAAATGACAGCTATCTTAACAGGTGCCTGAAAATAGATCCAGCCATCAACAGAGATAAGGTGTTCCCGGTGCTGAACTTCTATATCACCTCCAAAAAGTAAAACTGGAAAAGGGGTTATTAGGGTAGTTTCCCTCAAATACACTCGGGCATATCGTATCTTCTCCTGGTATAAAAGCCATCCATAAATCTGCAAATCTCGATTTACTGAGGATGGATGTACTTGTGCTTTGCCTTGGGCTGTCTCCACAATGCAAGCCAATTTTTCTGTAATATCAACTGATCTTGTATAGATTGTCTTCCCCACGTTGTCATACAGTCCAGCAGTAAGTACAGCTTTAAGAAGGGCAATTTCTTGGAAGGAAAAGGTCTGTGTGGCTCTGTTTCCTTCAAAGCTATTAGCAGTTGTAGATGATAAAAATCCTGCTGCTTTAACCAACTTGATTAACTCCTGCTTTACATCCTCTAGGGTTAACAGTGATGTTCTATTTAAAAAGTTCTTCTGGCAATATGCTATTTCAGAACGATAGCCTCCTTCCTGCCGTGCTTTTATCCATCCCAAGTATACATTGTAGATCGTCAAATGATCTGAATCTGCCATGGCCAAGGCTGATTTTGCAAGATCTGCTTCATCTTTTCGACCAATTGGTGTGGTAAAAGGAGACTTCTCTGTCATAACTGCAGCTAATGTTGCCACTGGATCCCAGCAGTCAAAAATGGCGCCAAAAATAAACATCTTGCCAATCTTGACATTCACAGGCAGAGCTGCAGAGTGGTGGCCCAGTGGAGTCAGTTTAGGCTCCTTTAGTTCACAAGCTCCAATTTTTCGGAGTAAATTCATTGCATTGCCTGATTACTTGAAGTTGAGGAGGATCTAAAGCTTTGGAGAGGAAATCTTCAGGAGAACCAAGATTGCATTTTATAATATGAAAACATAATTCCTCCAAAGGCACGCACAAGATTTCAGGGATGGAATAGTCCATAAAGCCTTCAAATCTTTCTCTTGTGTATATGCGAAACAGAAGCCATCTCTGACCTGCCCAGCTCTCCCCTGGCACTGCAGAGCACTGGCTTTGCTGACAAAGAACTCATCTCGACCAAAGAACTCATCTGACTGCTCTCATGATACTTATTTTCTTTCGTTCTTCCAGTATCAATTACAAATACAACATCTGGAATAGTGATACCTGTCTCTGCGATATTTGTTGCCAAAATAATCTCCCTGACTCCTTGAGGAGGAAGTGTGAATGCTGCAGCTTGATAAGAGATGGAAATACCAAACCACCTCGCCTGCCTCCTGAGAAACCTGTATGCAGGTCAAGAAGCAACAGTTAGAACTGGACATGGAACAACGGACTGGTTCCAAATTGGGAAAAGAGTGCCTCAAGGCTGCATATTGTCACTCTGCTTATTTAACTTATATGCAGAGTACATCAAGTGAAATGCAGGGCTGGATAAAGCACAAGCTGGAATCAAGATTGCCAGGAGAAATATCAATAACCTCAGATATGAGGATGACACCACTCATATGGCAGAAAGCAAAAAAGAACTAAAGAGCCTCTTGATGAAGGTGAAAGAGGAGAGTGAAAAAAGCTGGCTTAAAACTCAACATTGAAACAACGAAGATCATGGCATCCGGTCCCGTCACCTCATGGCAAATAGATGGGGAAACAATGGAAACAGTGAGAGACTTTATTTTCTTGGGCTCCAAAATCACTGCAGATGGTGACTGTAGCTACAAAATTAAAAGATGCTCGCTCCTTGGAAGAAAAGTTATGACCAACCTAGATAGCATATTGAAAAGCAGAGACATTACTTTGCCTACAAAGGTCAGTTTAGTCAAAGCTTTGGTTTTTCCAGTAGTCATATATGGATGTGAGAGTTGGATCATAAAGAAAGGTGAGCACCGACGAATTGATGCTTTTGAACTGTTGTGTTGAAGAAGACTCTTGAGCGTCCCTTGGACAGCAAGGAGATCAAAGCAGTCAATCCTAAAGGAAATTAGTCCTGAATATTCATTGAAAGGAGTAATGCTGAAACTGAAGTTCCAATACTTTGGCCACCTGATTCGAAGAACCGACTCTCTAGAAAAGACCCTAATGCTGTGAAAGACTGAAGGCAGGAGGAGAAGCAGATGACAGAGTGCGAGATGTTTGGATGGCATCACCAACTCGATGGACATGAGTTTGAGTAAGCTCCAGGAGTTGGTAAAGGACAGGGAAGCCTGGTGTGCTGCAGTCTATGGGGTCGCAAAGAGTCAGACACGACTGAGCGACTGAATATTACTTGGGTTATAAACACATACCTTATTGGCCCATGGATTGCCCTCATTGGTTCATCCATCCATTCACCTATCACATAATGAACATATATGAAGCCACCACTACACCCAAGAAGAAAGCTTTAACAAGATCATATATATCTATATATTCATTTTCCCATGTGGTCTTCCTGTGTTCCCTGCTTTCCCTTGTACTCTAGGGGTAACCAACATCTTGAGCCTTGCTTTTGAACTTTATAAACAGGTTATCATATTATGTCACTAAGATTTACCCAAGTTGTTTATATCTGTAGTTTCTTTTGTATTTGAAAATATTTAGTCTTAGTTTGCTAAATAATACTTAATTTTGATAAAAACAATTTTAAGAAAGCTAATGTAATTAATGATGCAGGTCGGCTTTCACACCTTAAATTGAAAAGAGAGCGCATCAAGCCAAAGATATCAGACAGGATTCAAATAAAGTCCTTAAGTTACCATGACAAACAGGTTAATCATTAACATCTTGATCATACTAAGCCAAAATGATTCAGACTTTATGTTTTTAGTCATCAGTGAAACATGTAAAATTCATTTCATTCACCACAGATAGATACGGTATTATCCTGTGCCTATATGTATTTGTTCTAGCCAAGCTGTCAGTGATATCTGGAAAGACTCTAAAATAAAATACCATTTTTTTAGTTTCACACTAATTATGACATGTCTTTAAAATTTCTCTGGGACCAGAGGTACATGGAAGTTTCAAATTTGTAATCTGTGTAACCTACTAGGCTTCTCCGTCCATGGGATTCTCCAGGCAAGAATACTGGAGTGGATTGCCATTTCCTTCTCCAGGGGATCTTCCCGACCCAGGGATCGAACCCAGGTCTCCCGCATTGGAGGCAGACGCTTTAACCTCTGAGCCACCAGGAATGCCCTTAGGATAAACTTAGCTAGTTACATTTTAAATTGAAAAACAAATAAAGAATTTCAGATAAATAGAAAACACATGTTTATAAAATCTGCTTTATGTCTTAGATATTTTTCCATTTTTTCTGTTGGTATTTTTACCTTCATTCAGTTTAACTATAAATGGCTTTAGTCTCCTATTACCCCAGTTCATCCTTTGAAACTGCCACTCTGTTCAACCTCTGCAGTATTTAGTGTGAACACAGTTTAACCTCTACCCTCACCTTCTGTCAAGCACTCCTACAAACTCTGTTCTCTAGAACTGCACCACTAGCAACCACTAGCCACATATTGCTGTTTAAGTGAAAGTGAAGTCGCTCAGTCATGTCCAACTCTTTGTGACCCCATGGACACCAGGCTCCTCCATCCATGGGATTTTCTGGGCAAGAGTACTGGAGTGGGTTGCCATTTCCTTCTCCAGGAAACTTCCTGACCCAGGGATCGAACCCAGGTCTCCCACATTGTAGACAGATGCTTTACTGTCTGATCCACAGGGAAGTCTTAGATTTTTTAAATTAAATTAAAAATTCAGTTCCTCCATTTCATCAACCACTTTTCAGGTGTTTTGTAGTTGCATGTGGTTAGGACCTACTGGACAAAGCAAGTGAGGAACATGTCCATTGTTGTGGTGCCCCAGAGTTTGGATCTAGAATTTCTATGTAGGAAGAATTTATGGTTGGTAAGAGATACCCCTCATCCAAGGTAAGGAGCAGCAGCTGTGCTTTGCTGGAGCAGCCGTGAAGAGATACCTCACTCCCAAGGTAAGAGAAAACCAAGTAAGATGGTAGGTGTTGCAAGAGGGCATCAGAGGGCAGACACACTGAAACCATACTCACAGAAAACTAGTCAATCTAATCACACTAGGACCACAGCCTTGTCTAACTCAATGAAACTAAGCCATGCCCACGGGAAAACCCAAGATGGATGGATCATGGTGGAGAGGTCTGACAGAATGTGGTCCACTGGACAAGGGAATGGCAAACAACATCAGTATTCTTGCCTTGAGAACCCCATGAACACTATGAAAAGGCAAAATGATAGGATACCGAAAAAGGAACTCCCCAGGTCAGTCGGTGCCCAATATGCTACTGGAGATCAGTGGAGAAATAACTCCAGAAAGAATGAAGGGATGGAGCCAAAGCAAAAACAATACCCAGTTGTGGACGTGACTGGTGATAGAAGCAAGGTCTGATGCTGTAAAAAAGCAATATTGCATAGGAACCTGGAATGTCAGGTCCATGAATCAAGGCAGATTGGAAGTGGTCAAACAAGAGATGGCAAGAGTGAACGTCGACATTCTAGGAATCAGTGAACTAAAATGGACTGGAATGGGTGAATTTAACTCAGATGACCATTATATCTACTACTGCAGCCAGGAGTCCCTCAGAAGAAATGGAGTAGCCATCATGGTCAACAAAAGAGTCCAAAATGCAGTACTTGGATGCAATCTCAAAAATGGCAGAATGATCTCTGTTCGTCTCCAAGGCAAACCATTCAATATCACAGTTATCCAAGTCTATGCCCCAACCAGTAACGCTGAAGAAACTGAAGTTGAATGGTTCTATGAAGACCTACAAGACCTTTTAGAACTAACACCCAAAAAAGACGTCCTTTTCATTATAGGGGACTGGCATGCAAAAGTAGGAAGTCAAGAAACACCTGGAGTAACAGGCAAATTTGGCCTTGGAATACAGAATGAAGCAGGGCAAAGACTAATAGAGTTTTACCAAGAGAACGCACTGGTCATAGCAAACACCCTCTTCCAACAACACAAGAGAAGACTCTACACATGGACATCACCAGATGGTCAACACCGAAAGCAGATTGATTATATTCTTTGCAGCCAAAGATGGAGAAGCTCTATACAGTCAACAAAAACAAGACCAGGAGCTGACTGTGGCTCAGATCATGAACTCCTTATTGCCAAATTCAGACTTAAATTGAAGGAAGTAGGGAAAACCACTAGACCATTCAGGTATGACCTAAATCAAATCCCTTATGATTATACAGTGAAGTGAGAAATATATTTCAGGGCCTAGATCTGATAGATAGAGTGCCTGATGAACTATGGAATGAGGTTCGTGACATTTACAGGAGACAGGGATCAAGACCATCCCCATGGAAAAGAAATGCAAAAAAGCAAAATGGCTGTCTGGGGAGGCCTTACAAATAGCTGTGAAAAGAAGAGAAGCGAAAAGCAAAGGAGAAAAGGAAAGATATACCCATTTGAATGCAGAGTTCCAAAGAATAGCAAGAAGAGATAAGAAAGCCTTCTTCAGCAACCAATGCAAAGAAATAGAGGAAAAGAAGAGAATGGGAAAGACTAGAGATCTCTTCAAGAAAATTAGAGATACCAAGGGAACATTTCATGCAAAGATGGGCTCGATAAAGGACAGAAATGGTAGGGACCTAACAGAAGCAGAAGATATCAAGAAGAGGTGGCAAGAATACACAGAAGAACTATACAAAAAAGATCTTCAAACCAGGATAATCACAATGGTGTGATCACTCATCTAGAGCCAGACTTCCTGGAATGTGAAGTCAAGTGGGCCTTAGAAAGCATCACTACAAACAAAGCTAGTGGAGGTGATGGAATTCCAGCTGAGCGATTTCAAATTCTGAAAGATGATGCTGTGAAAGTGCTGCACTCAATATGCCAACAAATTTGGAAAACTCAGCAGTGGCCACAGGACTGGAAAAGGTCAGTTTTCATTCCAATTCCAAAGAAAGGCAATACCAAAGAATGTTCAAACTACTGCACAATTGCACTCATCTCACATGCTAGTAAAGTAATGCTCAAAATTCTCCAAGCCAGACTTCAGCAATACGTGAACCATGAACTTCCAGATGTTCAAGCTGGTTTTAGAAAAGGCAGAGGAACCAGAGATCAAATTGCCAACATCTGCTGGATCATGGAAAAAGCAAGAGAGTTCCAGAAAAACATCTATTTCTGCTTTCTTGACTATGCCAAAGCCTTTGACTGTGTGGATCACAATAAACTGAGGAAAATTCTGAAAGAGATGGGAATACCAGACCACCTGACCTGCCTCTTGAGAAACATGTATGCAGGTCGGGAAGCAACAGTTAGAACTGGACATGGAACAACAGACTGGTTCCAAATAGGAAAAGGAGTCCATCAAGGCTGTATATTGTCACCCTGCTTATTTAACTTCTATGCAGGGTACATTATGAGAAACGCTAGACTGGAAGAAACACAAGCTGGAATCAAGATTGCCGGGAGAAATATCATTAACCTCAGATATGCAGATGACACCACCCTTATGGCAGAAAGTGAAGAGGAGCTAAAAAGCCTCTTGATGAAAGTGAAAGAGGAGAGTGAAAAAGTTGGCTTAAAGCTCAACATTCAGAAAACAAAGATCGTGGCATCCGGTCCCATCACTTCATGGGAAATAGATGGGGAAACAGAGGAAACAGTGTCAGACTTTATTTTTTTGGGCTCCAAAATCACTGCAGATGGTGACTGCAGCCATGAAATTAAAAGACGCTTACTCCTTGGAAGAAAAGTTATGACCAACCTAGACAGTATATTCAAAAGCAGAGACATTACTTTGCCGACTAAGGTCCGTCTAGTCAAGGCTATGGTTTTTCCTGTGATCATGTATGCATGTGAGAGTTGGACTGTGAAGAAGACTGAGCGCCGAAGAATTGATGCTTTTGAACTGTGGTGTTGGAGAAGACTCTTGAGAGTCCCTTGGACTGCAAGGAGATCCAACCAGTCCATTCTGAAGGAGATCAGCCTTGGAATTTCTTTGGAAGGAATGATACTAAAGCTGAAACTCCAGTACTTTGGCCACCTCATGCGAAGTGTTGACTCATTGGAAAAGACTTTGATGCTGAGAAGGATTGGGGGCAGGAGGAGAAGGGGACGACAGAGGATGAGATGGCTGGATGGCATCACTGACTCGATGGACGTGAGTCTGAGCGAACTCCAGGAGTTGGTGATGGACAGGGAGGCCTGGCGTGCTGCGATTCATGGGGTCGCAAAGAGTCGGACACAAGTGAGTGACTGAACTGAACTGAAGATGATTGAAATAGGGGATTGGGAGTTTGTCCTGAAGCTGCATTGGATGTCATTTTGTATATAGATTGTATGTTTGTACATGTGTATATGGGAGGGGGGCTGACGGAAATTATATGAGGGCAGAATAAGGCTCACAAAATCAAGCCATTGTTTCATACAATTATTGTTCTAATCACAGCAAAGTCTTTTCCTCAAAAAGAAATTGCACTTAATTATCTCCAAGCCTTTTTTCACCTTGTGGTTATCTCTATTAGTTATTGCTCTTTCCACAACAACTACTCAGTAACTCACCCTCCAACGCCCCGCCTCAAATACCCCTTCCTTTGGGAAGTTCCCATAGCATTCCTTTCTAAGGCTCTTGAACAGTACAATTTAAATCCCTATTGTAGAATAAATCACAGCCTTACCTCGAATTATGGTACATATGTCAGTGATTCCTCCATGAGACTCTGATCCTGTCAGAAGCAGGAACTTTGTCTTCTTGTTTCTAAATATTTGCCCAGTGCCTAGTACAATGCCTTACAGGAGCTCCGTAACTGTTTGCTAAATTAACTTTTGAATAACTTAGATTCTAAAAGACACCCTGATTAAAGCTATTCCAAACACAGTAGTTCTCTTCCCAGTTAAAGATAACTTCATCCTTCACTGAAACATTGGACTCTAAAAACTTTGGAGTCACCTTATTTTCTTAACTCCTTTCTTTTTCTTTTTTTTTCATTACATCCACTGTTACTACCCAGTCCTACCATCTCTCCTTGGAATTTTTGCAGTACTCTTATACTTGGTTATCTTACTTCTTCATTTGCATCTCATTATTTTCTGCCTAGCAGCTAAAGTTACTCTTTCATTTTACATATATTAAAAAATTATGTAGAGCTTAGTATGTCAAGCCTTTGACTGTGTGGATCACAACAAACTATGGAAAATTCTGAGAGAGATGGGAATACCAGACCATCTGACCTTCCTCTTGAGAAACATGTATGCAGGTCAGGAAGCAACAGTTAGAACTAGACATGGAACAACAGACTGGTTCCAAATAGGAAAAGGAGTACGTCAAGGCTGTATATTGTCACCCTGCTTATTTAACTTCTATGCAGAGTACATCATGAGAAATGCTGGACTGGAAGAAACACAAGCTGGAATCAAGATTGCTGGGAGAAATATCAGTAACCTCAGATATGCAGATGACACCACCCTTATGGCAGAAAGTGAAGAGGAACTAAAAAGCCTCTTGATGAAAGTGAAAGAGGAGAGTGAAAAAGTTGGCTTACAGCTCAACATTCAGAAAACTGAGATCATGGTATCTGGTCCCATCACTTCATGGGAAATAGATGGGGAAACAGTGGAAACAGTATCAGACTTTATTTTCTTGGGCTCCAAAATCACTGCAGATGGTGATTGCAACCATGAAATTAAAAGACACTTACTCCTTGGAAAGAAAGTTATGACCAACCTAGACAGTATATTCAAAAGCAGAGACATTACTTTGCCAACAAAGGCCCATCTAGTCAAGGCTATGGTTTTTCCTGTAATCATGTATGCATGTGAGAGTTGGACTGTGAAGAAAGCTGAATACCGAAGAATTGATGCTTTTGAACTGTGGTGTTGGAGAAGACTCTTGAAAATCGCTTGGACTGCAAGGAAATTCAACTAGTCCATCCTAAAGGAGATCAGTCCTGGGTGTTCATTGGAAGGACTAATGCTGAAACTGAAACTCCAATACTTTGGTCACCTCATGCAAAGAGTTGACTCATTGGGAAAGACCCTGATGCTGGGAGGGATTGGGGGCAGGAGGAGGGGAGACGACAGAGGATGAGATGGCTGGATGGCATCTCCCACTCGATGGACATGAGTTTGGGTAAACTCCGGGAGTTGGTGATGGACAGGGAGGCCTGGCGAGCTGCGATTCATGGGGTCGCAGAGTCGGACACGACTGAGCGACTGAACAGAACTGAACTGAACTAGCAAATCAGCAACTGCGGTGTATCAGATTCTGAGATAATTGCTTCCTTGTATATTACTTGAAAAACAATTCAGTGAGGGCAGCACCTATAATATTTTTAAGATCAAATAAAGGATGTGGAAAAGACCAATTAACATCCATCAAGAATAATTTAAATAATCAGATATCATTTTAAACTACAGTAGCGATCAGTTTCAAGAACTGAAGACTATTTCAAATTATTTTCTCTTTCTAACTTCATCTTTGGAAATTATATATGTGCTCCCGAGGTTCATTTGCTTCAGTTTTTTATTTTAAACTGCTCAAACACCACTACATTGAGTTTTCCTTTGGCTGAAAGAAAAAGCTATCCTTTGGTATATTAAAAAAAATTTTTAATGAGTTACTCCATATCCATAAGACTTAGCTTTCCAATTTGTAAACATGCTTATTTCTGAATTCCAGTCTCAGAAATCCTGATTGGGAGTGCAGTCCAGAAAATTTCGTCTATTCTTTGAGAACTACTCGACTCAGTGCAATTTACATATTTTGCAGTTTTCAAAATATTAATTTTAGACATCTAAAGAGGAGAGGGCAAACTCTGGTGGCTGTCAAAAGAAACAAGAATGAGAAGCACACGTTGTGCCATGTTGCAAAACTTTTCCTCAGGTTGCAGATCTTCTGTCCCTAGGGAGGTTCATTATCACCGAGTAATTAACCATTTTTCAACCATTTCCATCCACGTCGTTTAGGATGAATCCCAAAAGTCAAGAACTCAACTCCGCGGCAAACGGTAATAAACTCCGTTCATCCAACTTGGCCCCAAAAGGCCGTGGGCGCCGGGTCGCTTCCCGCCAGCGAGGCTCCTCCTCTGCTCGCCTTTTGGGTCCGGTCCTCTCGAAGGCGCTCGGTGCGGCAGGTGTTGGCGCCAACCGGGTGGCGGCGCTGTTTGCCCCGCGCGCCGCCGCTTGAGGCCCGAGGGAGGCGGAGGCAAGGCCGGCGGAGGAAGGGGCGGGAGCGAGGCGCGCTCCCTGCTCTCGCGTGCTCTCGCACGGCTCGCGTGACCCGTCGGTGTGTGCGAGAGGCGCCGGCTGCCGGGAGTACGGACGGCCGCGCGCGCGCCGCTGCTAGGGGCGTCCGGGTCCGGGTCGGCGGACCCGGCCGGCGCGAGGTGCTGGCGGGCGGGCAGCCGGGGTCCGGGGCGGACACACGCGCACACGCTCCCGGAGGAGCCTTCTCCGAGGCTGCTCTTCCTCTGCCAGACGGAGAGCGGCAGTGTCTCCCCGCCCAGCTCTCACTCGCCCCGCGACTCCCCCCGCGGCGACTGCTCCTCCTCGGCACCGCCAGCCCCAGCGCCGCTCCGGGGCGGGCGGCGGCGGCGGCGGGACCCGCGGAGCCGCTTTGTGTGGAGCCCGGAGAGGGGCGGCGGCGCCGCAACCACCTGACAGAGGCCCGGGCGCTCGATGCACCTTCCGCCCGCATGAGGAGGAGGTAAAGGCGGCGGCGGCTCGGCTCCCGCCCTCGGCTGGGGAGGGAGGGGACGGAAGGGGAGACCGGAGAGGGGGGGCGCAGGACTGAGGCCCGGCGGGGCTGCCTGGAGGTGCCGATAAGGCCTCGGCGGCACCGGACTGCGCCGGGTGGCCGGGGGCGAGAGAAGCCTTCGGGGTCCCTGAGCCGAAGTTGAAGGAACAAAATGTGAAGTGCGGAGCCGCGTCAGCCGCTTCCTGGCTTGGGGTTCGGGGTGGAGGGCAGCTTGTTTTCCCCTCCCGCGGGGTGAGGGACCGGGACACGGGAGGGGCGGGAGCGTGGCGGGGCCACCTGGGGTCCCGAAGCTTTGCCGGGTAAGGGCGTAGGTTCCCAGGAGCCGCCGCTGCGTGTAGGTCCCATTGGGTCCCTAGTTTTGCGGCCTAAGCCGAGCCCTATAGGCCTCGCGTCTCCTTTCCCGGAGGGGACCGGCCGGGTGGGGATTCGAGGCTTCTCTGACCGAACCGGGGCCTTAGGGGGCTCGCTGGGCTCTCAAAGCCTCCAAACTTCGGACCTCGGTGCTTGGGGGTGGGATTTCATTGTGAAAGGAGGAATGGGAAACTCCTGGCTCTGCTCGGCGCTTCCCGCGGCCGCCGGTGCCGGGGAGCCCCGAGGGCCCGAGGTTGGCGGGGCCCGCGTGGGTGGGGGCGGCGAGGCGGCCACCAGGATCCAAGCCCCGGGAACGAGTGGGTAGGGGGGCCGCCGCCGAGCCCCGGGCCTCCCTGGAGAAAGGACCCTTTGCAGATTAGGATTTTTGAAATGAAAAAAGAGGTTACAAAGTCGCCCCTTTCCCGCTGAACTTTTGTTTTCTGACCGATAGAGGCCGGTAGAGGACTGTGAAAGAAAAGTTGTCCCCCAGGATGGACTTCACCGCGCAGCCCAAGCCTGCCACTGCCCTCTGTGGCGTCGTGAGTGCCGACGGGAAGATCGCTTACCCTCCGGGGGTAAAGGAGATCACCGACAAGATCACCACGGACGAAATGATCAAACGACTGAAGGTAAGTTTCTCTGGACAGAATGTTCACACTTCAGACGTTTGTGGTAGGAGGTGCTCTCTCCTGTGGTATTACTGCTCTGCTAGGCCTGGCCTTAAGTTTCACCTACCAGGTGTTGTTTTTTTTTTTAAAGATATTTTACGTCTTTTCTTTTACCCCCTCTGAAAGGTATTGTTCTGTCTTGGCTGTATCTTTGACTAGTAATCTCTGTTAAGGACATAATCATTATGGGAAATTAAAAGGGTATCTATGTGATATTTTTTAATTTTACTGTTTTTTTTTTCTCTAAGTATAAAAATTCGAATATTTTTTAAGGTTTTTTTTGTCTAGAAATATTTTTGAGAATACTGTTCAAAGTAGCTTGCAGCTTTAAAGGTAGGCAATAATTTGCCTAGGAAGATTTTCATCAGCTTCTAGGAGACTGGTTTAAGTGCAAAATGCATTTTAAAAATTATCACAATTTTCTAATATCCAAAAACTTAAATATGTAAGTAGTATGATTAAACTTAAACAGAAAGTACTGACTTTTCAAAAAGGCTTGAAGTAGAGTGATGGCTTATGTCCACATGTTCAAAGGGGTTTTAAGGGACAGTGATTATGGCTTATTTTATAAGGCGTCAGCTTATTTTTAAACATGGTGGTCCTAGTGTGAAGGTTGTAAGTTTCAGCCTTTAGGTAAGTTAATTTTTTGTTTTATGTTACATGGTTATAGATTGTGGCCACAGCCTTACAAAGTAAGTGTTCCTCTTATTAAAGGATCAGCTTGATGCAGTAGTTCTCAACCACAGCCTCTTTGACCCCTAAGGAACATTCGGCAGTGCTGAAGACATTTTTTCTTTTTTGGTCACCATTGGGGGCTGGATTGGAATAGGGGAAGACTGGAGACAGGGAGTCCAGCTAGGAGACTGTTGAACTGTAGTCTAGGTCAAAGACATTGAAATCATGAAGTGGGGCTATGATAGTGGGAATAGAGAGATAGGGAGCAATCCAAGAACAATCCAAGACATTTCAGAGTTCTACTGATGAATTGGAGTGTGTGGAAGGTGAGGAAAGCAACAGTATTGACACCTTGCCAGTCTTCCCCTTGGGCAACTTGTTGAAATGTATTTTAGAAAATAATCTTTCCCCTTTGCTGTTAGAACTTAGTATAGTGCCTGGTAGATATTTACAGTGTTGTGAGTGATTAATATTTAAAAGTGTTCCTGTAGTTTGTTTTTAAAAATCTAGTTGGATCCTGCAATTTGCTGCCCATTTGGAAGGAATAGGACACAATACCTTACATCAAAATAAATCTTGATACTAAAGATGGTACATGAAGTGGGGGTGCTTAATTGATGCTTCTTAAGGTTGTACTATTATTGTTTTAAATTTTTGAGATGCTGAAATATGAATTATGAAATATAAATTAAGTAAAATTGTAGATCTTTCTATTTTCATATTAAGAATATGGAAACCTTGAATTCTGGTGATGGATAATCTGGTTTTTAAAAAGTTATGATTGTATATACATCTTCTGTTTGAAAGTAGATTAAATGTTAGAAGTATTTTTTGACTAAATTGACAGTCTAGAATGAGCATATGGTTAGAATATTCATTTGTTATCAGGGCTTTTGGAAGTTAAATTTGATACACATATTAATCAATTTGAATGTCCTACTGTGAAAATGTAGCTTTTTCGAGAATTCTTGTGATTTGTCTTCCTCCTGCCTTTGTAAGGCGATTTTGACTTTGTATTTTTTAGGAAGGAGCTATGCTCACCACTGTACCACCAATGCACACTCTACTTTTTAGGGATCCATGTTTAGTTAAAGTATTACTGTCTTACTAGTATAGATTTTAAATAATATATAATTATATTTTTGATAATTTTTGTGTTGTTTGTGGGTAACTTGTATAAATTCAGTAGTTTATTATTATTATAGCAACAGTGTTCAAATATTGTGAGGAAGAGGGCTTAAAGTCTAGTAAAACCCTGGTCAGTAGAATTCAGAGGTGTTTGGTCCCTTTTCTTCATTTTTCAAGAATGGAACAAGCATTTTCCATTTAGAAGAATCCTAAAAGAAATTCTAGAACTCCTTTTATTTTACAGATAATAAAAGTTAGACCCAAAGTGGCCAAATAACATTTACCAAAATCAGTCATGGGAATGATTAGTGGCAGAGGCAGGGCAATAGCATCATGTATCTTTTTATTCTTATGGCTGCTTCCTTCTAAGGAATCTAAAGGAAGTTGATCAAGGAAGCTGCGATTTTTATCATGCAGTGGAAAATGGTAAAGTGAAAAGGGGAAGGGAATCAATGAGAGTTAACTTGGTCTTTTGCAGGGAAATATGGGATAGCATTTTGTGTTCTTAACATTAGAGAGAAACTATTGTGATGCTTTCAAGATTTCTTTAAAGTAATTTTTAGAGTATGTTTTTGAAAAAGCTAAGACATACTTTTGTATTTTAGAAGTTTTCATTTCCATTTACAAGGAATTACTCTGTTTTTACATCTAGTTACACTACCATTCTGTCAGTTCCTTAAACATGCCATGTTCATTTCTGCCTAGACAGATTTTAAATTATGTAACCCATATACGTACTCTTCCTCCCATTTCATTAAGGGAAGTCTCTTAGATTTCCTGTTATATACTCTTTTAATTCCTTCATGTCACTTGTTACAGATGTGATGTTACACTTATGCTTGTGTTTATTTGGTTTGTGTCCTCGGCTTCTCTGTAAGCTTCATGAATACCATATCTGTTTACTTGTGTATCCTCCCAGTGCTTAGTTTGTTTTGTAGGTGTGTGAGCTCAGTCATGTCCAACTCTTTGCAATGCCAAGAACTATAGCCCACCAGGCTCCTCTGTCCATGGAATTTCCCAGGCAGAAATACTGGAATGAAATGAATTGCCATTTCCTACTCCAGGGTATCTTCCTGACCCAGGGATTGAACCTGCATCCCCTGTGTGTCCTCTATGGCAGGTGGATTTTTTTTTTACCACTGTACCACCTGGGAAGCCCCACAGTTAGGTGCTCAACATATATTTGTTGAATGAATGAATAAATAAAATATATTAATATTGGTTTAGAGAAGTATTCTTATTTTTGAAAATGAAGGGTGACTTGAAAATATATTGAATTGCAACTAAGTACTTTATGTGAGATTGCATACTAGAGATGATAAAGTAGATATTTATAATTTTTGAACTAGAAGGTAGCTTATAAGTTATTTGATTTTGTTCAAATTTTCCAGATAAAGAAACTGATTCTGAGAGGTTGTGACCAACCCTACTCACATAAAGCTGAAAACTATCATTAACGATTTTGTTATTTAGATCAGTTATAGAAATATTAAAAGCCATATAAAAGTTAGCTGTTTGGAAGGATAGCAGACATTTTTTAATACCAGTGTTACATTAAGCATCAAGATATGTAGTTCACAAATATCCTTTGTCCTGTTTAAGGATTCTGAAACAAATGCAGGAGTCATGTCTGATAAGTTTTGTAACACATTCAAGATACACCTATAAACAGTATTGTACAAATTCCATTAAGTGCTTCTGCCCATGGGCTGTTATACAGTCTATCTCAGGTCATGTATTACAAAGCTGTATGCCACATACTATTTTTTCTTCTCTTCCTGCTATTTTCTAAGTGGGAGGCCTTAGATCAGCCTTGGTTTTTAAAGGTAGGTATTACGATGAAGTTTGTTACTTACATCCATTTCTATTACCTGCTTTCAGAGTTCAGTGCCCCAGACAGGTCTCTAGCTACTACTCCATACCACAACCACTTACTACCTTGATGCTAAGAGTTAGGAAAGATAGAGTTTTATTATTATGAAAATGTCCCTCATTTTTCTCCCACTAGGTGTTACTTCTGTGTTTTCTTTGTATTTTTCTATAATCTTTCTCTTTGTGTCTGTTATTCTCCCTCTTCCCCATGCTCTCACTTCTGCTTTCTGTAGTCTGGCCTGTAGGATACTTTAATATGAGTTAGGATATGGTGGGCTTGATTTAGGTAGAACACTCCCTTTTCTCATAAGAACCTAGGTTGGAAGAGGGGAAGAATAGATTGCAGGAAGACCATGAATTCTTTCCTTTTCCTTCCCCTCAGGTGGACCTCAGAAATACTTGATTGGGTTATAATCATTTTCACTTGCATAAATGATTTTTTATTTATTCCTAGTTACCACATGGTATGCTAATTTTATAGGTAGTGTATAATTTCAAGTCTGGATTTCTTCTATATATTTATTTTAATAAATGTATTGCAGAAGATTATGCTAAGAAAATAAGAAATTAAATGGAGAGGCAAGATTTCTTAAAATGAAGTCCTAAAATATGGCCAGTATACATTTGTGGAGTAATGGCTTCATGCAGTACAGCTTTTATATTAAATTTCCATTTGCATAGATGAATTGTTCTAGTTATCAGCTGGTGTGTAATAAGCTACCCCTAAACCTAATAATTTAAAACAGCAACTTTTGAAAACCTTACTGTAGTAAATAAAATACATATCAAATTTGCTATTTTAATCATTTTTAAGTGTGTAGTTCAGTGCCATAGGTCCAAAGTGCAGTGCAGAGTTCCAAAAAATAGCAAGGAGATATGAGAAAGCCTTCCTCTGTGATCAATACAAAGAAGTAGAGGAAAACAATAGAATGGAGAAGACTAGAGATCTCTTCAAGAAAATTAGAGATACCAAGGGAACATTTCATGCAGAGATGGGCACAATAAAGGACAAAAATGTTATAGACCTAATAGAAGCAGAAGATGTTAAGAAGAGGTGGCAGGAATACACAGAAGAACTATACAAGAAAGATCTTCATGTCCCAGATAATGACAATGGTGTGATTACCACCTAGAGCCAGACATCCTGGAGTGCTAAGTCAAAGTGGGCCTTAGGAAGCATCACTATGAACAAAGCTAGTGGAGGTGATGGATTTCAGTTGAGCTATTTCAAATCCTGAAAGATGATGCTGTGAAAGTGCTGCACTCGATATGCCAACAAATTTGGAAAACTCAGCAGTGACCATAGGACTGGAAAAGGCCAGTTTTCATTTCAATCCCAAAGAAAGGCAATGCCGAAGAATGTTCAGACTGCCCCACAATTACACTCATCTCATGGTAGCAAAGTAATGCTCAGAATTCTCCAAGCCAGGCTTCAGTAGTACATGAACCGTGAGCTTCCAGATATTCAAGCTGGATTTAGAAAAGGGTGAGGAAGCAGAGATCAAATTGCCAACATCTGTTGGCTCATCAAAAAAGAAAGAGAGTTCCAGAAAAACATCTGCTTTATTGACTACACCAAAGCCTTTGAATGTGTGGATCACAACAAAATGTAGAAAATTCTTCAAGAGATAGGAATACCAGACCACCTCACCTGCCTCCTGAGAAAACTGTATGCAGATCAAGAAGCAACAGTTAGAACCGGACATGGAACAACAGACTGGTTCCAAATCATGAAAGGAGTACATCAAGGCTGTATATTGTCACCCTGCTTATTTAACTTATATGCAAAGTACATCATGTCAAATGCTGGGCTGGATGAAGCACAAGCTAGAATCAAGATTGCTGGGAGAAATATCAGTAACCTCAGATACGCATATGACACCACCCTTATGGCAAAAAGCAAAGAGGAACTAAAGAGCCTCTTGATGAAAGTGAAAGAGGAGAGTGAAAAAGTTGGCTTAAAACTCAACATTCAGAAAACTAAGATCATGGCATCCGGTCCCATCACTTCATGGCAAATAGATGGGGAAACAGTGGAAACAGTGAGGAACTTTATTTTGGGGGGCTCCAGAATCACTGCAGATGGTGACTGCAGCCATGAAATTAGAAGACACTTGTTCCTTGGAAGAAAAGCTATGACCAGCCTAGATAGTATATTCAAAAGCAGAGACATTACTTTGCTGACTAAGGTCCATCTAGTCAAAGCTATGGTTTTTCCAGTGGTCGTGTATGGAAGTGAGAGTTGGATAATAAAGAAAGCTGAGCGCTGAAGAAGTGATGCTTTTGAACTGTGGTGTTGGAGAAGACTCTTGAGAGTCCCTTAGACTGCAAGGAGATCCAACCAGTCTATCCTAAAGGAAATCAGTCCTGAATATTCATTGGAAGGACTGAAGCTGAAGCTCCAATACTTTGGCCACCTGATGCGTAGAACTGACTCATTGGAAAAGATTCTGATGCTGGGAAGGATTGAAGGCAAAAAGAGAAGGGCATTGCAGAGAATAAGATGGTTAGATGGCATCACCGACTCAATGGACATGAGTTTGAGGAAGTTCCGGGAGTTGGTAAAGGATAGGGAAGCCTTGCATGCTGCAGTCCATGGGACTACAAAGAGTCGGACTCAACTGAGTGACTGAACTGAGCTCAGTGCCATGAGTACATTCACATTGTTGTGCAACCTCATCACCTTCCATTCAGAACTTTTCATCATCCTTACCTGAACTCTGAACCCATTAAACTAGAACTCTATTCCCCACTCCTCCAGTGCAGGTGACCACTTTCTACTTCCTGTCTTTATGAATTTGACTGCTCTAGGAGCCTTGTATCAGTTCAGTTCACTTGCTCAGTTGTGTCCAACTCTTTGTGACCCCATGGACTGCAGCATGCCAGGCCTCTCTGTCCATCACCAACTCCCGGAGTTCACTCAGACTCACGTCCATTGAGTTGGTGATGCCATCCAACTATC
The DNA here is from genome assembly GCF_001704415.2 of Capra hircus. NCBI lineage: Eukaryota > Metazoa > Chordata > Mammalia > Artiodactyla > Bovidae > Capra > Capra hircus. Next base: position 59,591,182 of record NC_030813.1, on the reverse strand, counting down.
TCATCCTCTGTCGTATAAATGAGATCATAACATATTGCTGCTTTTGTGACTGGCTTATTCACTTGGCATAATGTCTTCAGGGTTTATCTGTTCTTGCAGTATGTGTCAGAATTCACATATATAACATCTTTTGTTTATCCTTCATTTGATGGACACTTGGGTGGCTTCCACCTTTTACCTACAGTCAGCAACTTTTCTTCCTCTCTCACAGTTTTGTGGATCAGAAATTTGGGCTGGACTTGGCTTTCTGCTCCACATTACGTACTAGGTTCCCTCAGTGGTATTCAGCTGGTGATTAAATTGGTCTAATGTGTACACACTGGCTTCTCTCAAACACTTGGTGCCTTGGTAGGAACAGTTGAAAGGCTGGACTCAACTGGGCCCTTCTTCCTGTGTATTATGTAGTGTTAAGGCTTCTCCACATGGTCTCTCCAGCAGGAGTGGTTGAGCTCAGTTTCCCAAGACACTCCAGAGGAATTTCTCAGTACTTTTAAAAGACTTTATTAAGAATTGGCCATGACATTTCTACCTTACTCTGCTGTTTAATGTATTCATACCCCAGCTCGCATTCAAGGAGAGAAAAATTGACCCAACTTCTCAATGGAAGAAGTAGAAAAGAATTTGTAGCTGTCTTTAATCTACCGTAGGAGCTCTCACGACAAATCAAAGGATACTACACTTTGTAGTTACATTCATACTTTTGAAAAATATTTAATCTCAAAAAACAACAGTATATACTTTGAGCAAATTTGCTAGATCTGTAAAATGTATTTTACTAAATTACCATAACAAGTTACTGTAAGAAAAAAGTTGTAGGAATTTTTTGTATGCTAGTTTGGGAAAAATTATGGAGGCGGCTCATGATTTGATCCTAGAACTTGTTTCTTATATTACTTGAATTCTTGCTAGAAAGTACTACTGGTCAATCATGATGATCCCCCCTTCTCTCTCTCTCTCTTTAAAAAAAAAAAAAAAAAAAACAACCCATTTTAATATCTTCTTTGAGACATTTTATCCCTCTAAAAATTTTGGGAAAATTGCACCTTCAACACTCATATCCCTTCACTTAGATTCACTAGTTGTTAACATTTTGTCACTTTTGCTTTCATGCACACACACATAAACACACGTGGAGGGAGACAGATGTAACACACTATTTTGTTGGAAAGTTACTTGCATACATCATGAGATTCCACCTCTGAATGCTTCAGCAGTCTTAGTCTAAGCTAATGTCTTAGTCTAAAGACATTCTCTTACTTTATAACAGTGATCATTATCATACTCTAGGAATTTAACATCAACATAATGATACTGTCCATAATAAAATTCTCTCAGTTGCCCTAAAACTTACTTTTTACACAGTTGAATTTTTCATATCTTTTTTCTTTGTTGTTAAAGTCGAATGGTTTATGATGTCTATCTTCCTTGTGAAATTGTACCTTTATTACTAAAAATATTCATCTTTGTTTCATTTAAAATAAATTTTTTTAAAAGGAAAAAAAAGTGAATTTTTCTTCCTCTGTCCAATTTCCAGTATAGGATCCCATGCATTTATCATGTCTCTTTTGTCTCCTTTAATCTAGAAAGTCATCTCATTTTTGGGGGGAGTGGTGTTCATGACATTTTTTTGAAGCATTTGTCCTACAGGAGTTAGTAATCTGCTTTGTCTCATTTCCTTATGCTTAGATTCAAGTTGAACCTTTTTTGCAAGTGTACTATACAATCAGTGGTATATAGTTACCTTTGCATCATATCAGGAGGCATGTAATGCTAAATTTTGGTGTATTGACTATGCTAAGTTTGATCACTTGGGTACAGTTGGCCAACTCTGCATTGTAAAGGTACGTCTCCCACTTGCAGTTAATAAGTAATTTTTAAACTAATAAATAGTTTGTGAGAATAATTTGTTTTCAACCATTCTTAACTTTTTTAAAAAATAGTGAACTTTTATTTATTTTATTTTTGGCTGCACTGGGTCTTCACTGCTGCATGCGAGCTTTCTCTAGTTATCATAAGTGGGAGCTACTCTCTAGTTACAGTGTGCAGGCTAGGGCACTTGGACTTCAGTAGTTCTGGTCAGTGGGCTTAGTTGCCCGGAAGCATATGGAATCTTCCCTGACCAGGGATCAAACCTGTGTCTCCTGCATTGGATGGCAGATTCTTAACTACTGGACTGGCAGGGAAGTCCTTACTCAACTGTTTTAGCACCCACTTTGATGGTTATAAAATATTGCCCTTTTTGATTCTATCATTTCTTCCATGTGTATTAGCTGGCATTCTTCTGTAGAGAAGACCCTGACCCCATTTAAAAACCAAAATCACTCATAGATTCTTTATTCAGTGCCTTATAATCCATTTTATTCTTTTGAGAGTCAAATTGTCCCAGATGAGCATCCTTGCTTTCCTGTCTTTTCAGACATCTAGTGTCTTTTTGACATGTCTTTCTATGAGTCTTGGAGCACTTCTTTGTTTTCTGGTACAAGATGTTCACCTTGTGCTTCCCTGCCCCAGACTTGGATAGATCTTTTTCCGAAGAACCTTATTTCCATTTTAGTGGAGAGAGGTGTTTGTAAACCAAGGCCTTGATATGGCCATTGTGTTCACATTATTGTTAGATATGTAATTTCTTCAGGTCTTTCAGTGTGTACAGCTAGGACATATATATACTTTAAATCATGAGTTCATCGGCCACTTTCAGTTGAAATCCAGTATCAGAACTTTTTCTAAACTTCCTCCATTCTATATTTGTATCAGCCTTCTGTTACAGTATAAATCCTAATTTCTCTTAACTCTGGTAAATTTATTTATACTGCTCTACTATAAGGTGCTACTATAAACACAAAAAATTCAGAACTACTATTTTAGTAACCCTTGCAAGGTTTCTTTGCCGTTCTTTCTGTCAAATTAAGATTACATAGAGAACCATGCTCATTAGTTATTTGAATTGGAATTTTTTGTCTGAATCGTTGTTAATCAGTTCTCTATAGAGTTGGTTTTCTGTTTGTATTCAATTATATTTGCATACACATTTGTTGACTCTTCATTTCTGCTGATGACTATAATCCTTGCTTGATTCTTTTTATTGGTAACAAAATTTACCATCTTAACCACTTTTAAGTGTTCACAGTACAGTAGTGTCAATTATACACACATTGTCAATACAATAGATCTCTAGAACATTTTTATCATGTAAAACTGAAACTATACCTGCAGAACAACTCCCCTTTCTTCTGTGATCTCTTTAGCCCATAGTAGCCGCTATTCTGTTTTTGGTTTCTAAGAGTTTGACTACTTTAGATACCTCACATATAAGTGTGGAATCATATTCTGTTTGTCTTTTTGTGACTGGCTTATTTCACTTAGTATAAAGTCCTCAAGGTTTATCCATGTTGTAGCATATGACAGCATTTCCTTCTTTTTTAAGGCTACTATTCCATTGTGTATATCTACCACATTTCTTTATCCATTAATGGAAATTTAGAAAGATCCACCTTTCAGCTATCGTGAGCAGTGCTACAGTTAACATGGATGTGCATGTATCTCTTTTGAGATCCTGTTTTCAGTTCTTTTATATATATATATATATTGCTGGGAATGCAGGATCATATGGTAATTTTATCTAAACATTTTTGGGGAACTCCCCTCCATACTGTTTTCGATAGTGGCTGCTTCATTTTACATTTCACCTAGTAGTACACTAGAATTCCAGTTTTTCCACATCAGTGCTTGTCTTTTGTGTCTTTGATAGTGGCCATCCTAACAGATATGAGATAATGTCTTACTGTGGTTTTGATTTGTATTTCCCCGACGACTGGTGATGTTGAGCATCTTTTCATGCTTATTAGCTGTTTGTGTATCTTTTATAGAAAAATATCTATTCAAGTCCTGTATGTATGTATGTATGTATGTATTAGTTGCTGAGTTGTGTCCAACTCTTTGCAGTCCCATGGACTGCGGCCTGTCAGGCTCCCCTGTCCATGGAATTCTCCAGGTGAGAATACTGGAGTGGGTTGCCATTCCCTTCTCCAGTTAAGTTCTTTACCCATTTTTTTTTCTTTATCCATTTTTTAATCAGGTTATTTGTTTTATTGTTCAGTTGTAGGAGTGTCTCTATTCAGTTTTAGAAATTACATTGTTCATTCTTTTTTTTTTTTAATTTTTACTTGGTTCAAGAGTCAGAACTATTGAAAAACTTCTACTTCTCAGAAGTCTTCCAACCTTATTCCTTCCACTGCATTTCCACACACCTCCCCTCTGCAGATAATCATTTCCGTTAGTTTCTGGTTGATCCTTTCTTTCTGTGTTACCTCTTTTCTTGTCAAAAGATAGACTACCATATATACTCTGTTGTACTTTGTTTTTTTCACCCAATATATCTTAGCAATGACACCACACCTGGAAATCTTTTATTCATTTTCATGATGCTATAGTATTCTATGTGTGTAGAGGTACCCTAGTTTTATTTAACTAATCTCTCTGTGTTGATTTTAGATTGTTTGTAATATTTTCCTATTAAAAGTAATGCTAAAACGAATAACCTTGGTACACATTGTTTTGTACTTGTGCAAGTGTATCTTCAGGGTAAATGCTTAGGAATGGGACCATTGGGCCAAAGGGTACCTGTATGAGTGATTTTGTTACAGGTAGTTAAATTCCCCTTCATACTGGTTGTACCATTTTGTTCTTTTACCAGCAAGTATGAGTGCCCAAGCTCTCAGTAATGTATTGTCAAGTGATGCCTACTTTTAAATTAGCAAATTAACGTGTTGCCCAAAAAAGCCATTTTATTGCCTCCTGGCAACAAAACAAATTCTTTTTAAGAATGATTAAGTATAAGTGCTACATTGAGGTTCAAAGGGATAAGAACCCTATTTAGATTTCCTTAAAAACTCAAAAGGAATTGCATAGCTTTTTAAAAAGTTTATTTAAAGAAATGAAGTTAGAGATGGAGAAAAAATTTTAGTAACAGAGATGATGTTGAAATCAACAAACCTCACTTATATCTTCATTCAAGACTTTGAATTAAATAGACATTAAGGTGAAAGCCTATTAAAAATCATATATGAAATAAATAACATTGATATGTAGAACGCCAGGGCCATAATTTATTTTCCCAATATCAGATATCCGTAGATGTCCAAGGGAAAAACTGATTTGTGCTCACAGTAGGAAACTAGGCTTAAAGCATTAAAATGAATTTTATTCTTGTTAGTTTCTATTTTCAGAGTTAATTATTTAAATACTACTTTGGCTGAGGTTGTTGGCATATGGAAGTATGTCCAGTTGAATTCCATGGTCAGAAAGATAAGTAGAGTTTATACATGATATAAAAGCCTAACAAGTTTTTATTTGCGCGAAGACAACAAATCAAGAAGTTTCTAGATAATGATTGAAATAGAAAGCTAAACACAAACTAAGGAAAAAGTTTACTAAATTTCTTTCCATTGCTGTTGGCATTTGGTCTTCTACATTCAGTACAGATCTTCCCGACTGGTACACTTCTATACAGTTACAGACATGCCTAAATACAGGGTCCTCAGCCTTTGGAGATTACAAATATTAGATCTTTTTTTTGAGTATTTTGTGATATTTTAAAAGTTGGAAGCTACCATCTTATGTGTGTGTGTGTTGTTTTTCATGTTATAAAATTATTTTTAAGATCAAACACTTAAAACTTCCTACCAAAATTAGGGCACTGTGATTAGTAGTGATAAACATCATGAGTCCATTAGTCCCAAAACTAGACTTATACTAGGAATAACACCGAAATAGATTTCTATTTATATGAAGGATATTTGAGCTTATCCTAAAACTTAACCATAAGTTAAATGCCGGTTATGTGTTAGGATGGGTTCTGTTTCTTTGGATAAAAAGATACTCAGAACTTTAGGGGTCATGAAAAGTTTCATGGAAAAGTTGACAGTGGGACTGGGATTTGAAGGCTTAGACTTTGGTAAGCAAATAGGTGGTGAAACAGTTCAAAGAAATGAATAGTAGGGACAAAGACTGAGAGGCAAGCTTGGTGTGTTTGAAGAAAATGAGAATAGTTTTGATAGAGCTAAAGCATCCAAAAGAGAGTAGTTGGGAGGAAAAACAAGTGGAAGACACTGATGAAATTTGTAAAATCCTTAAATGCCAAAGAGAGGAATTTGATTTAAAAAAGAAAAATAGAGCTGAAGAGTGATGTATCTACATTGTGATTTTGCATGATTAGCAAAGGTAAGGGCCAAAGAGTTTTTTAAGAACATGAATGCCACCCTTTCTTTGAGGCCAGTTTGTGGAGTTTTTTTTATCCTCATGTCCAGACCAGATAGTATCTTTGGTTGAACAGTGTTGTTGTCCAGTTGCTCAGTCATGTCCAACTCTTTGCAACCTCGTGGACTGCAGCATGCCAGACTTCCCTGTCCTTCACCATCTCCCAGAGCTTGCTCAAACTCAGGTGCATTGAGTCAGTGATGCCATCCAACCATCTCATCATCTGTCGTCCCCTTCTCCTCCTGCCTTTACGTCTTTCCCACCATCACGGTCTTTTCTAATGAGTGGGTTCCTTCACATCAAGTGGCAAAGTATTGGAGCTTCAGTACTTCCAGTGAATGTTCAGGATTGATTTCCTTTAGGATTGACTGGTTTGATCGCCTTGCAGTTGAACAGTAATCATTTCTAACTGATACTGTCTGAATAAATCTGTTGGTTGCTGACAGTTAGTAGAGTGGCTAGTAGAATTTTATATGCTGCTGCTGCTAAGTCGCTTTAGTTGAGTCTGACTCTGTGCGACCCCACAGACGGCAGCCCACCAGGCTCCCCTGTCCCTGGGATTCTCCAGGCAAGAACACTGGAGTGGGTTGCCATTTCCTTCTCAAGTGCATGAAAGTGAAAAGTGAAAGTGAAGTCACTCAGTCGTGTCCAACTCTTAGCGATTCCATGGACTGCAGCCCACCAGGCTTCTCCGTCCATGGGATTTTCCAGGCAAGAGTACTGGAGTGGGGTGCCATTGCCTTCTCCAGAATTTTATATGCTAGATCATTATAATATGAATTAGATTTTTATCACATATATTTAGTGCATGTTTTTCCAAAATTTCCTAGAATTCTTGTGGTAGGAATTCAAGTAAACATCAGTAGTAATTTGATGCCAAATTGTTCTAATATGTGAAAATTAAGTTCGGTGGGCATGTTTAATTTTCTATAATTTCAGATGTTTGTTGAATTGAAGAGACTTCATGTAGCATTGTAAAATTAGTAGAGCCACCACATCTGCAGTTATTTCCTCCACTGAAGTCTTGAACCATTCAAGGTTATCAGTGAGGGTTTGGATTCAACTTTTCCCAAAGTCCTGTTAATGTTTATATTTTGACCTCTTCCCATAAATCACCAGTGTTCTTAAAAGCATGCAAGATAATTAATCCTTTCCAGAAGGTTTTCAGTCTGCTTTGCCCAGATCCATCAGAGAAATCACTGTCTGTAACCTACAAAATGTTAATGTTAAGCTTTAAATAACAAACCTTAAAAGTCAAAATTACTCTTTGATTCATAGTCTGCAGAATGGATGTTAGCAGGCATAAAAACAAACAGCTGAGAAAAGAAGCTAAAGGCAAAGGAGAAAAGGAAAGATACACCCATTTGAATGCAGAGTTCCAAAGAATAGCAAGGAGAGATAAGAGTTGGAAGTACTTATAAATGTTACTAATGATAGTTTTACTTTTTCTATAACAGGAGGCTCAGTAAACATTGACTCAGTGATCAATGCAAAGAAATAGAGGAAAACAATAGAATGGGAAAAACTAGAGATCTCTTCAAGAAAATTAGAGATACCAAGGGAACATTTCATGCAAAGATGGGTTCAATAAAGGACAGAAATGGTGTGGACCTAACAGAAGCAGGCACCTGACCTGCCTCTTGAGAAATCTGTATGCAGGTCAGGAAGCAACAGTTAGACCTGGACATGGAACAACAGACTGGTTCCAAGTAGGAAAAGGAGTAAGTCAAGGCTGTATATTGTCACCCTGCCTGTTTAACTTATATGCCCTTGTATCACTCCTATAGAGGTATCCACACCTTTAATTTTTTAAACCTAGATTACTTTTTCATTAGTTAGTACCTCTTCATGACTAAGTAGTAGTCCGATGTATGAATATAACAATTTGTTTTTTTTGTTGTTTTTGTTTGTTTGGCTGTGCTGGCAGCATGAAGGATTTTAGTTCCTAGAATGGGAATCAAACCCATGGTCCCCTGCAACAGAAGTGTGGAAACTTAACAATTGGACTGCCAGGGAAATCCCTACACCAGTTTATTTTATACCATTCTCATATTGATGGAAAGAAACTTGTTTAAATTTTAGGCTATTTGAATAAAAGTACTATAAACATTACTATATAAGTCTTCTCTTGTACATATCTTAGTTTATGTTGGGTAAATACCTAGGAGTACAGTCATTGGGTCATAAGGTGAAAGTGTTAGTTGCTCAGTCATATCTGACTCTGTGGTCCCATGGACTATATCCTGCCAGCCTCTTCTGTCCATGAAATTCTCCAGGCAAGAATACTGGGGGTTTTCCAACCCAGGAATCAGACCTGGGTCTTTTGTATTGCAGGCAGAGTCTTTACCATCTGAGCCACTAAAGACCCAGGGGTCATAAAGTAGGTTATTTTTAATTTAGTTAGCAGCTACTAGTCTTTTCCCCAAAATGGTTGTTCTGTTTTATAATTCCACTGACAGTGTATGGTAATATTTTATTTTCAAAGAATTTCTCCATACTTTCCACATTGCCTAATTTATCCATATAAAGTTGATGCTTATAATATTTATTAACCATTTAATATATATCAGATGTATAGCTATATTCCCTGTTGCATTTCTCATATTGATTCTCTTTTTTTAAATTTAATTGTCTAAGAAAGGATTTTTCATATCTGCTAACTCTTTTCAGAATCTCAGTTTTGCCTCTGCCAATTTTTGTGTTACTTATTTGTTTTCTGCTCTTATTTCTTTCCTTCAATGTAGTTTGGATTTTTTTGACACAAGTTTCTCAACCTTAGCACTGTGGACATTTTATACCAGGTAATTCTTTCTTTTGGAGGGATGTCTTGTACACTGTTGGATGTTTAGAGCATCAGACAGATATACTCACTAGATGACGGTGGTAGGCCCTTCCCGGATGTCTCCAGGGAGATAGAATCACCCTGATTAGAGAACTGCTGTTCTGATAGAAGCTTTTTAAGCCTATACATTTCTTTCAAAATACTTTGAATTGTATCTCACTAATTTTGATATATTTTTATTAACATTCAGTTAGAAATATTTTCTCATTTTCTTTATGATTTTTTTCCTTTGACCTGTGAATTATTTAGAAATGTATGACTTAATTCCCAAATATTTGAAGTATTTATAAATATCTGATTATTAATTATTCCCAGTTTAATTTGATTTTGATCAGAAGACACAATTTGGTTTTGGCTACACTGAGATTTCATTGCTGTGGGGGTCTTTCTCTAGTTGGAGGTACTTTCTAGTTGTAGGGCATGTGCTTCTCTTTGTGGTGGTTTCTCTTGTGGAGCACAGGCTCCAAGCACACCGGCTCAGTAGTTACGGTGCATGAGTTCAGTTGCCCCCTGACACGTGGGGTCTTCGTTTACCAGAGATCGAACCTGTATGCTCTGCGTTGGCCGTGGGTTCTTACCCACTAGACCACCAGGGAAGTCCTAACCTTCATTTTTAAAGGGTATTACGTTTTGGATATAAGATTCTGCGTGTATAATTTCAGTGCTTTAACAATGTAATTCCCCTGTCTTGTGTTCTCTAGCACTTCAGGTGAGAAGCTGGTGGCAGTATGTATTCTTGCTGCCTTGTATGTAATGTGGGCTTTTTTTTGGCTGCTTTCATGGTGTTTCTCTTTCTTTGATGTTCAGCAGTTTCACTGTGATGCCCTGAGGTTTGTGTTTATCTGATACTTGTCCTGCTTTGGAATCACTCAGTTTCCTAGATGTATAAATTTATGTCTTTTAGCAAATTTGGGAGAGTTTTGGCCGTTTATATCATTGGAGTTTTTTTTCTTCTTCTACCCCCTTTTTTCTCTTTCTAGGATCTACTTACACGTATGTTAACTATTTTTTATATAATGCCCTCAGATCACTGGCACTCTTTTTCAATAATTTCTGTCTGTGTTCTGCAAATTGGATCCCTCCTATTGTTTGTTCTTAAGTTTATGTCTTTTTCTTCTGTTATCTTCAATCATAGATACAGCCTGAAAAATGTAAAGTCATGGGGATTTGGGAGATAATGTATGTGATATTATCTATGTTTCCTCTTTTTAAAAATATATGATTTTTTACATGTAGTAAAGTTCATAAACCTTAAGTATAGCATATTATTAATTTTTACATATGTATACAGACATAGCATTATCCAGATCAAAATGGCACTGTAGCAGGCTCCTTTATGTTCCCCTCCCCAGAGATAGACACCCTTCTGGTCTTTACCAGTGTACATCTTGCCATCAAATTTCATGTAAATGAAATCATGAAGTATGTACTCTTTTTTATGTCTGACTTTTTTTCCTAAATATTATGTCTGAGTTTCACCCATGTTGTTTTGGGTTGCAGTGATTCATTTTCACTTTATGAGTATACCAGAATTTACTTATCCATACAATTATTGATAGATATTTGGGTTAATAACTTTTTGTTTCTATGAAGAAACACTTCCTTGAATAATGTGCATGTTTTTAGTAGTGGTAAGGACTCATTTGTCTTGGGTATATACCTGAGATTGGTGGATTTTTTTTTTCTTTAAAGAATAAGATAGTAATAATTTTATGTTTTATGGGTCAATAGGACTCTGTAAGTATTTACACAAAATAACTTTAAAAAATTTTTTGTTTATTTTTGGCTGTGCTGGGTCTTCATTGCTGCCTGGGCTTTTCTCTAGTTGTGCTGAGCAGGGGCTTCCCTCTAGTTATGGTGCAGCGCAGGCGTCTCACTGCGGTGGGTCTCTTGTTGTGGGACACTGGCTCTGGGATGCATGGGTTTCCGTAGTTGTGGCATGTAGGCTGCATAGGTGGTGGCTCCTGGGCTGTAGAGCACAGACTCAATAGTGGTGAACAGACTTGGTTCCACCGAGGCATGTGGAATCTTTGGACTGGGGATCCAACCCATGTCTCCTGCATTGACAGGCAGATTCTTTACCTCTAAGTTCAAGGAAGCCCAGAACTTTATTTTTAAAAAACAAAATTGAAAGCATAATAGTGATTCAGTACTTTTTTTGTAACACAGGTTTGCTGATAAGAAGAATGGAATTCTTTAAGGGAAGAGGTGTGGAGCTAACATTTTACTTAATTGGGCCTCAAAGTTAATGTTCCCTGTTACCAAAATGGATCTCAAGTGTTTACCTATTAATGTTGATCTCTAATGAAATGTGGTATACTTCATTTAAAAATTTTTTTTCACAGATAGCTACTCCCAAATATTGGTGTCAGTTTATGAACATATGATTTTAATTGAGTGTATTCATTGCTTGGAAAGCATTTATTGAAGTACTTTATATTTTTCTCGTGATAATTGTCTTTTAGCTTTTCATTACATTTCATACTAATAGCTTTCAGTGGAAGAGTTAGGTGAAAGTTCCTCAACTGCAATTTAAAATGGACTTTGAAATGTGGAAATTTCCTGTGTCTGTGTGTGTGTGTTGAGGTTCTAAGAGTTCTGCTGGAATTGCAGTTTGAGCTTGGAAATGGAGATCTAAGTTTTTGTTACAACTTTTGGTACCACAGGAAAGAAGAGCTTGACATTCTTATGATTCAGTAGTGGGTGTTCCTTGTTGAAATATGTAAGTTTTCACATATATGTACTTAATAGGCTTTTGGTTACAACTTGAAGTCATTGTGAAACAGCCCCATACCCATAACCAAAGCTACTTTCTAAAGCCATTCAGTGCTTAAAAATACTAACAACAAATGCTATCAATTAAGTGGTGTTGAGTGCTGAAAGAAGCTGAAGACTAATCGAGTGACATTCACAGGACTAGCAAGAAAAACAAGAAAGGAGTCTCTTTTTCTTCTTCCTGCCTTCTTATCACTCTGCTTTCTGTTGAAGATGCTGAGGCAGTGAGCAGTGCATTTTCCTGAATTTGTCTCAACATCAGAGAACAGAATATATAGGTAGAGGAGGTGGATTTGGAATTGAGAGACATATAAATACTTAGCATACTATTCTGATAATTGAACTTCTGTAGAACAAGACTGATTGTTTCATGATTTTGTCTGACAAGATACAGCCCTGTATGTGTTTGTGTGTGGGGGTATGCATGCTTAGTCGCTCAGTCATATCCAACTCTTTGTGACCCCATGAACTGTAGCCCACCAGGCTCCTCTGTCTGTGGGATTACCCAGGCAAGACTGCCAGAGTGGTTTGCTGTTCCTTCTCCAGGGGATCTTCTTGACTTAGGGACCCATATCTCCTGCATTAGCAGGCAGATTCTTAAGTAATAAATACCCACTGGGTGAGGTCAGTTACTTTGTTAGTTAAAACACTGTTCCATCTGCATAGTCTAACTCAAGGGTTGGCAGACTTAAATTTTATACTTTTGCATATGTAAGGAAAAATAAAATGAAATAAAAATCTTTAGATTCACCATTTGACCCTTCTAAATCTTATTTTCGACTAGATGTTGATGTTTGTGTTTTTCTATAATTGTCATCAGAAGTATTGTTGTTGTTCAGTTGCTAAGTTGTATCTGACTCTCTGATCCCATGGATTGCAGCACACCAGCCTCTTCTATCCTCCACTGTCTCCCAGAGTTTGCTCGGTGATGCTATACCATCTCATTCTCTGCCACTCCCTTCTCCTTTTGCCTTCAATCTTTGCCAGCAGCAGGGTCTTTTCCAGTGAGGTCAGCTCTTTGCATCAACTGGTCGAAGAATTGGAACTTCAGCTTCAGCAGCAGGCCTTCCAATGAATACTCAGGGTTGGCTTCCTTTAGGATTGACTGTTTTGATCTCCTTGAAGTCCAAGGGACTCTCAAGAGTCTACTCTAGCACCACAGTTCAAAAGCATCAGTTCTTCCATGCTCAGCCTTCTTTATGGTCCATGACTCATCAAAAGTATTAGTGATAGAGAATATCTTTGAAAAGTGCCCCACTATTATTTCAGAGACGTTCTTCCAAGTCATTAAACACCTAATACTGCAGGATATGGTATTAGTGCTTTTCTAGACACTGTCCCGCATTGTCAGAACAAGGTTTTCAAACAGAAGTTTGTGTAAGTACAAGCAATAGCACTTCTTAGGATTCCTTCTTGCTGTCACTTTTTTGAAGATCACTGTAAGACACGAGTATCAGACTTGTTAAAATTTGGGTCTTAGAAGTAATAAATTTTATTTATCACAGACCATGTATGCCAGACACTAGGCTGGGAACTTCATGTCTGTTATTTCTAAATATCTTAATATTTTGTATTTATTTATTTGGCTGTGCTGGGTCTTATGGAGAAGGCAATGGCACCCCACTCCAGTACTTTTGCCTGGAAAATCCCATGGACGGAGGAGCCTGGGGGGCTGCAGTCCATGGGGTCGCGAAGAGTCGGACACCACTGAGTGACTTCCCTTTCACTTTTCACTTTCATGCATTGGAGAAGGAAATGGCAACCCACTCCAGTGTTCTTGCCTGGAGAATCCCAGGGACGAGGGAGCCTGGTGGGCTGCCGTCTATTGGGTTGCACAGAGTCAGACGCGACGGAAGTGACTTGGCAGCAGCAGCTGGGTCTTGGTTGCGGCCTGCGTGGTCTTGTAGTTGTGATGTGCAGGCTCTTAGTTGCAGCACGTGGGGTCTAGCTTCCTGCCCTCTACATTGGGAGCACAGAGTCTTACCCAGTGGGCCACCAGGAAGGTGCCTATGGTAATCTTTTATGATTATACTGTTGTTCCATAGGCATAGAAAGACTTCAGTAATGTATTCAGGTCACATATCCATTGAGAGGCAGAACGGAATTGACACACGTGGTCTGAATAAAGCCAAAATTTAATGTGTTCTTTTTATGCTGTAAGGAAATCAGTTTGAGAGATTAGGGTAGAACGAGTATGTACACTCATCATTCTTAATGTTGTGTCGGTGGACTCAGCCAGTAGAAGCATCTCTGGATTGGAGAGTGACGATCAAAAATTTCCAAAATCTGGGGTGGGTGTAGGTGTGATACTGTTAGAATTTGACTGAAATGGCTACTCTTGGCTGTACACGGAGAGAGAGGTAAGTAAGGCAGGAGGGGCCTGTAGAATATGATTGACGATTTAGAATTCATATTGAAGGCAAAGAGTAGATTCAATGAGAATTTTAAAATGAAGGAGTTAGGGGGTAGAATGTTCTAAAAAGAAATTTTTTTTATTTTGGCTGCACCATGTGGGATCTTAGTTCCCTGACCAGGGATGGAACCTGTACTCCCTACAGTGGAAGCATGGGGTCTTAATCTCTGAACCACCAGCTGCTGCTGCTGCTGCCACTAAGTCCCTTCAGTCGTGTCTGACTCTGCGACCCCATAGACGGCAGCCCACCAGGCTCCCCTGTCCCTGGGATTCTCCACCAGGCAAGAACACTGGAGTGGGTTGCCATTTCCTTCTCCAATGCATGAAAGTGAAAAGTGAAAGTGAAGTCGCTTAGTCGTGTCTGACCCACGGCGACCCCATGGACTGCAGCCTACCAGGCTCCTCCGTCCATGGGAGTTTCCAGGCAAGAGTATTGGAGTGGGGTGCCATCGCCTTCTCCTGAACCACCAGGGTAGTCCCTAAAAAGGAAATTTGTTAAGAAGTAAAATGGTTTATAATGAGGTTCAAGATGTGGCTCAAGTAGGATAAAGAGGGAAGATGGAGATGTTTTTAGTAATTCTGAGATAGCAGGTATGAACTATTTGAAGCAAATTGAGGCATGCAGTCACTATGAAATAAGGAACTATAATGCTGGAATAGTAATTGGGTCTTTGATCTAGAATGAATTGTAATTTTAAATTGAGAATCTGAATATTTACATCTAAATCCTGAATCATCTTGTTATAAACCACATAACCTGTGTAAAATCCTTTTCTTTGAAGTTTTTTCCTCTGGTGAGAACAGGTGTATTTAGTCTCCTTACCTCCTTCCCAGTCATAGTTAAGAGTTATGTAGTAATACTACACACACTACAAGCTAATGTGTTTCCGCCACCAGTGTTTAGTTTTGTGGTCTTACAATTCCTTGAGACTTTTTCACATTGAGAAAGGAATGCATTTTGCCTTGCAGAAGATTTTCCTGTCTTTGAACGCTTGCAGTCTCCCTTAGTTTCTCTGGGTGACTCTTTTTTTCCCTGTTTGCTTAAAACTTATTGGAGGAAGAGAAATATATGCTGTACATGTCAATTCCCAGTGGTTATATAGAAAAAGCCTTGGGTAGCTTACTTGGCTTACATGGTGTCTAGGGCGGTTTCAGTTATTCTCTTTCCTGATATTGGAAGATGGCTTATGAGTCACAGCTTTCCCGGTTGAACATTTTTCATTGCTTTAAAGGGAACTTGATATTTAAAAGAATATTTTATGGAAAGGTGTGAGAATTTTATCTCTCCAGTTCATTTTTATTCATCTGTATTTTATTTTCTTTTTAAACCACTTTATTGAGAGGTAATTCATATACCATACAATTTACCTATTTAAAGTGTAAAATCACTGGTTTTAGTATATTCACAGATAAGTGCAACCTGATCTGCAAGACTTGCAGGATCTTAGTTCCCTAACCAGGGATTGAACCCATTCCCTTGGCAGTGAAAGCATGGAGTCATAACCACTGGACCACCAGGGAATTCTCATAATCGATTTTCATATATTTATCTTGCATTATGTAACTTTTCTAAACTTGTTATTTGTAATTGGTTTTAATGAGTTCCTTAGGAGTTTTTATGTGCAAAATCATATAATCTGTGATTAAGAGATAACTTTACTTCTTCCCTAATCTAGATACCTTTATCTAATCTCGATGTCTTTAGCTTGTCCAACTGCACTGGCTAGAACCTTCAGTGTAATGTTAAACAGTAGTGGTGAAAGCAAACATCCCTGTCTTGTTCCTAATTTTAAGCATTCAATTTTCACCTTGAAGTTTGAGTGCTGTTTTGCTCTTCACAAAATCTGACACCCTTTGGTGATAAAAACACTTGAGAAATTAGGAATATCAGGGAAATTCCTCAAGATGGTAAAGGGCATTCATGAAAAATCCACAGCCAGCCTCATAGTTCCAGGTCCACCCATGTTGCTATAAATGACACTGTTGTATTCTTTTTAAGGCTGAATAATACCCCTCTGTGTGTGTATGTGTGTTTCTGTCTGTGTGCCAGATCTTCTTAAGCCACTGATTTGTTGATGGGCACTTGGATTGTTTCCATGTCTTAGCAGTTGTAAAGAGTGCCACTGTGAACGTTAGGGTGTGTGTATCTTTTTTATTTTTTGCGTAAAATGACCTTAATGACAATCGGTCATTTTAAGAATAGGGCAAATGATCCACCTTTATCAAGGAAAAGGAAAACTAGAAAACCTAAAGTTAAATTTGAAGAAGGAAATGGCAACCCATTCCATTATTCTTGTCTGGAGATTTCCATGGACAGAGGAGCCTGGTGGGCTACAGTCCATGGGGTTGCAAAAGTGTTGGTCATGACTTAGCAGCTAAACAACAACAAAGTTAAATTAATACATTAAAGGCATCTATGAAACAACCATGTGCGCCTATCTCAACTCTCTACTGTGGCCTTCACCTAACTGCATTATGAGAAAAGTAGGCTGTGTGAGTTGGCCTGGGAACATAACCATTTATAATAGTTAAAGCACTATACCATAGTATAGTTTGTGTAGTATACTCTTTCTAAATATATGTATTTTTCTCTTGTTATTTTGGATAACCACCCATACTATACTATACTATGTAACGTATAGATTAAGAATTGTAAAAGGGCGTTAAGAGTGATTAGCCACACTGCCTATATTTGAATTTTTATGCCCTTGAGCAGGTTACCTAGCTTCAGTTTCTCATCTGTTCAATGGGGATGTTAATAATGCCTCCCACAAGATATCATTGTATTAAATAGGTTAATAGTACACTTAAATAACTTGAAATATACCCAGTACATACAAAACTCAATCAATATTAGGTATTAGTACCATTACAAGTAATTTACCTATTAAAAATGTGCTTTCTGAGTTGAGGATTTTCTCTTTTGTATGAGGATCAAACTGTAGAATAATTAGTGGGTTTGTGCCTTGTTGTTATCACTCATTTTATCCTTCTGCCTCACAAGTACTTGGAGTTAGAGAATATCTATGGTTACATTAAAACTGAAACTAAAAGCCTCTGAAGCCTCAGGGCACGTGTCAGACTCTCAGTCTTTAAGGCTAATCTTTTAGGACCTTATGAATTTTCTCCATAGCTAAAAATAGCTTCCTTGATGACTGTTACAGTCAGTGTCCAGGTTATTTTTAGAACACAATGGCAACTCACTCCAGTACTCTTGCCTGGAAAATCCCATGGGCGGAGGAGCCTGGTAGGCTTCAGTCCATGGGGTCGTGAAGAGTCGAACACGACCGAGCGACTTCACTTTCACTTTTCACTTCCATGCACTGGAGAAGGAAATGGCAACCCACTCCAGTGTTCTTGCCTAGAGAATCCCAGGGACGGGGGAGCCTGGTGGGCTGCCGTCAGTGGGGTCGCACAGAGTCGGACACGACTGAAGCAACTTAGCAGCAGCAGCAGCATCCAGGGTATTTTTAGAACTCTTAATAGTACCGAGTTGTCTTCAAGGTGGGAATAAATGGAGTGAAACATTTCTTGTAATTCAGAAACTTTCAGATCTGTGTAAAGTGTAGTTTTGTAGTGTATGCTTGTTAAATGGTTTGAGGTTGATAGACTGAGTCTTTATAATATAACTTGGTTATGCTTTCAGGATGAGTATAGCAAAATGAGTAGCATCTAACTTTTCTATGCCCCACAATTCAGGTATGAAATAATAACCTTGTCTCAGTAAAGAATACTGACCTTGACTAAATGTATGACTAACAAAACGAATTGTATCTTCAGGTAGTCTCTGTTGGTTTATTAGAAAATAGGTTATTGAGGGTTTTTTTTCATAGAGTAATTCAGTTTGTTAAAATTGAATTGATGCCCTGTGTTTATTATTTATTTGGTTTTTGGATTTGACACATATAGAGAGATCTGACTTTTCTCACTTAGCTTTAATCCATCAATGCGTTAAAAGACTAAGTCCTCTAAGTCCATACATGTTGTTGGACATGGCAAGATCTCATTCTTTTCTTACGGCTGAATAATACTATGTTATAATACACACACACTCTTTCTCCTTCTCTTGCTGTAGAATCTTTAGCCATACATCCATCAAGGGACATTTAGGTTGTTTCCACATTGGCTGTTATAAGTAAAGTTGCCGTGAACATGGGGGTGCATATATCTTTTCAAGTTAGTGTTCTTATTTTCTTCGGATAAAAACCCAGAAATGAAGTTGCTGGATCACATGATAGTTCTATTTTTAATTTTTTGTCTTATCTTAATATTAGCACTTAATCTTGAAATGTGTATTGATTGCAATGATGTAGTTTAGTCAGTAAGTCATGTCCAACTCTGCAACGCCATGGACTGCAGCATGTCAGGCTTCCCTGTCCTTCACTATCTCTCGGAGTTTGCTCAAACTCTTGTCCATTGAGTCAGTGGTGCCATCCAACCATCTCATCCTCTGTCACCTTCTCCTCCCGCCCTCAATCTTGCCCAGCATGAGTCTTTTCCAATAAGTTGACTCTTCACATCAGATTGCCAAAGTATTAGAACTTCAGCATCAGTCCTTCCAATGAATATTCAGGGTTGATTTCCTTTAGGACTGTCAAGTTTTATCTCCTTATAGTCCAAGGGACTCTCAATAATCTTCTCAGCACCACAATCCAAAAACATGAGTTCTTCAGCATTCTGCCTTCTATGCATGGCCCAACTCTCACATGCATGCATGACTGCTGGAAAAATCATAGCTTTGACTGTATGGACCCTTGTCAGCAAAGTGATGTCTCTGCTTTTTAATACACTAACTAGGTTTGTCATAGCTTTTATTCCAAGGAGTAAGCATCTTTTAATTTCATGGCTGCAGTCACCATCCACAGTGATTTTGGAGCCCAGGAAAATAAAATCTGCCACTGTTTCCATTTTTTTTCCATCGGTTTGCCCTGATGGAGAAGGAAATGGCAACCCACTCCAGTACTCGTGCCTGGAGAATCCCATGGATGGAGGAGCATGGTGGGCTACAGTCCATGGGGTCACAAAGAGTCGAACACAACTGAGCGACTTCCCTACTTCCCTTTTGCCATGAAGTGATGGAACTGGGTGCCATGATCTTAATTTTTGTAATGTTGAATTTTAAGCCAGCTTTTTCGATAACCTCTTTCACCTTTATCAAAAGGCTCTTTAGTTGCTCTTTGCTTTCTGCCATTAGAGTGTTACTATCTGCATATCTGAGGTTGTTGATAATTTCTCTGGGAAATCTTGATTCCAGCTTATAATTCATCCAACCTGACATTTTGCATGATGTACTCTGCATGTAAGTTAAATAAGCAGGGTAACTATATACAGTCTTGAGGTACTCCTTTCCCAATTTCGAACCAGTCCCTTGTTTCCTGTCTGGTTCTAACTGTTGCTTCTTGACCCACATACAGGTTTCTCAGGAGACAGGTAAGTTGGTCTGGTATTCCCATCTCTTTAAGAGTTTTGCCGTTGTGATCCACACAGTCAAAGGTTTTAGCATAGTCAATGAAGCAGAAGTAGATGTTTTTCTGGAATTCCCATGCTTTCTCTAAGATCCAGCAGACCTTGGCAATTTGATCTCTGTTTCCCCTGCTTTTTCTAAATCCAGCTCATACATTTGGAAGTTCTCTGTTCACGCACTGTTGAAGCATAGGATTTTGAGCATGACTGATAGCATGTGAAATGAGTGCAACTTACGGTAGTTTGAACATAGTTTGGCATTGCCCTTCTTTGGGATTGGAATGAAAGCTGACCTTTTCTAGTCCTGTAGCCAGAGCTGAGTTTCCCAAATTTGCTGGCATATTGAGTGTACTTTCACAGCATCATCTTTTAGGATTTTAAATAACATAGCTATTGACAAATCAGAATTTTAGAGAGATTTCTGTTCACAGACTTGATTAGCCACTGAAGTCTAAAGCATGTAAAAAAATTACACTAATAGAGTTCATTCCTTCAGAAAATAGGCATTTATCTTAGTTTAAAGACAAATGTAGAAAATGTAGAGCCCTTTGCAGATCACAATCTTTTTTTTTTTTTTTAATTTTAAAATCTTTAATTCTTACATGCGTTCCCAAACATGAACCCCCCTCCCACCTCCCTCCCCATAACGTCTCTCTGGGTCATCCCCATGCACCAGCCCCAAGCATGCTGTATCCTGCGTCAGACATAGACTGGCGATTCGATTCTTACATGATAGTATACATGTTAGAATGCCATTTTCCCAAATCATCCCACCCTCTCCCTCTCCCTCTGAGTCCAAAAGTCCGTTATACACATCTGCAGATCACAATCTTCTTAAGGACACATGATTTATTTACTAATAACTGCAGCAAGAAGACACTGTAAGATACTTGCTTTGTAATTGGTACCATGTTTTCAGTTCAAAGCAGTCAGCAATCCTTTCATTCTAGGCTGGTCAAGCAGGGCTTCAAGAAGAAGTAGAATTCGGTCCAGTACTTCTAAGAGCAGATAAGACAACTGAGTGAACAACAACAGGAAGATTTTAATAAGAGTAGAGAGGGGTAGAAGCAATTCTGTGACATTTAACATATTTTTTTCACCACATGTTTAGCTCTCTTTTCTTTGTAAAACTGTGAAGCTGCTCAGGATGCTTTTCAAAGATAATGAATAAACCTAGTTTGACTAGAGTGGAGAGTAGAAATAAATATAACATTTCATATTTGTTAATACATACAGTTTTGTTGTTCAGTCACTAAGTTGTGTCCAACTCCTTGTAACCAAGTGGACTGCAGCACGCCAGGTTTCCCTGCCCTTCACTATCTCCCAGTTTAGTTCACTTCAGTTGCTCAGTCGTGTCTGACTCTGTGACCCCATGGACTACAGCACACTAGGCTTCCCTGTCCATCACCAACTCCTATAGTTAACTCAAACTCATCCAGTGAGTTGGTGATGCCATCCGGCCATCTCATCCTCTGTCATCCCTTTCTCCTCCTGCCTTCAATCTTTCCCAGCGTCAAGGTCTTTTCAGATGAATCAGTTCTTCGCATCAGGTAGCCAAAGTATTGAAGTTTCAGCTTCAACAGCAGTCCTTCCAATGAATATTCAGGACTTATTTCCTTTAGGATGGTCTGGTTGGACCTCCTTGCTGTCCAAGGGACTCTCAGTGAACACCCTCTTCCAACAACACAAGAGGAGACTCTACATATGGACATCACCAGATGGTCAATACCAGAATAAGATTGATTGTATTCTTTGCAGCCAAAGATGGAGAAGTTCTATATAGTCAGCAAAAACAAGACTGGGAGCTGACTGTGGCTCAGATTATGAACTCCTAATTGCTAAATTCAGACTTAAATTGAAGAAAGTAGGGAAAACCACTAGACCAGGTATGACCTAAATCAAATTCCTTGCGATTATACAGTGCAAATGACAAATAGATTCAAGGGATTAGATCTGATAGAGTGCCTGAAGAACTATGGATGGGACGGAGGTTCATGACATTGTACAGGAGGACGTGATCAAAACCATCTCCAAGAATAAGAAATGCAAAAAGGCAAGATGTTGTCTGAGGAAGCCTTACAAATAGCTGAGAAAAGAAGAGAAGTGAAAGGCGGGGAGAAAAGGAAAGATATACCTATTTGAATGCAGAGTTCCAAAGAATAGTAAAGAGAGATAAGAAAGCCTTTCTCGGTGATCAGTGCAAAGAAATAGAGGAAAACAACAGAATGGGAAAGACTAGAGATCTCTTCAAGAAAGTTAGAGATACCAAGGGAACATTTCATGCAAAGATGGGCTCGATAAAGGACAGAAATGGTAGGGACCTAACAGAAGCAGAAGATATTAAGAAGAGGTGGCAAGAATACACAGAAGAACTATACAAAAAAGATCTTCACAACCCAGATAATCTCGATGGTGTGATCACTCACCTAGAGCCAGACATCCTGGAGTGCAAAGTCAAGTGGGCCTTAGGAAGCATCACTATGAACAAAGCTAGTGGAGGTGATGGAATTCCAATTGAGCAATTTCAAATTGTGAAAGTGCTGCACTCAATATGCCAGCAAATTCGGAAAACTCAGCAGTGGCCACAGGGTTGGAAAAGGTCAGTTTTCATTCCAGTCCGAAAGAAAGGCAATACCAAAGAATGCTCAAAGTAATGCTCAAAGTTCTCCAAGCCAGGCTTCAGCAGTGTGTGAATCATGAATTTCCAGATGTTCATGCTGGTTTTACAAAAGGCAGAGGAACCAGAAATCAAATTGCCAACATCTGCTGGATCATCGAAAAAGAGAGTTCCAGAAAACCATCTGTTGCTGCTCTGTTGATTATGCCAAAGCCTTTGACCGTCTCCCAGAGTTTGCTCAAATTTGTATCCATTGAATCAATGATGTTATCCAACCATCTCCTTCTTTGTTGCCTGCTTCTCCTCCTGCCCTCTATCTTTCTCAGCATCCGGGTCTTTTCCAGTGAGTCGACTCTTCACATCGGATAGCTAAAGTTTTGGAGGTTCATCATCAGTCCTTCCAATGAATATTCCGGGTTGATTTCCTTTAGGATTGACTGGTTTGATCTCCTTGCTGTTCAAGGGACTCTCAAGTGTCTTCTCCAGCCCCACAGTTTGAAAGCAACAATTCTTTGGCACTCAGCCTTCTTTATGGTCCAGCTCTCGCATCCATACATGACTGTTGGAAAAATCATATTTTTGATTATGTGGACCTTTGTTGGCAAAATGACAACTCTGTGTTTTAAGACAGTAACCAGGTTTGTCATAGCTTTTCTTCCAAAGAGCAAGCGTCTTTTAATTTCATGGCTACAGTCACTGTCCCATGTGGTGGGACATTAAACAAATATCAATACATTTAATATGATTACTATTTCATACAGGGATATATGATCACAAGGAGTTAGATGGGAAATTAATAAGAAAAGATATCCAGAAAATAACCCAAATATTTGGAAATTAGTGTATTTCTGCATAATATATGATTAAAAGAAGGAATCACAAGGAAAATTAGAAAATATTTTGAACTTCGTAGCAGTGCTTATTGAGAAATTTATTTCCATAAGCTTTTAAATGTTTATATTAGAAAAGAACAGTCTAGAATCAGTTGTAAGCTTCTACCCCAAGAGCCTAGAAAAAGACAGGAGATTAAACCTAAAGAAAGTAGAAAGTAGGACATAGTAAAGGGTAAAAATGGAAATCAGTCAAACAGAAAATGTGCAAACAATAAACTAATAATACCAAAAATTAGTTCTTTGAAAAGATAGTAAAATTGACAAAACCTTTTGTTTGATAAGGTTTCTCAACTTTGCCTATGTTGACCCTTTCCGGCTGATAAATGTTATGGGGAGCTGTCTTATATGTTGTATGATGTTTGGCTGTATCCTTGGTGTTTACCCCTCAATGCCAGTAGAACCCCTTCTCCCAGTTGTGACAACTAAAAATGTCTCCAGACGTTGGCACATATCCCCTGGAGATGTGTGGCAAATTCATTCCTCTCTGAGACCACTCCATACGTGCTGTCACTTCAGTTGTGTCCCACTCTTTGCGAACCTGTGAACTGTAGCCCACCAGGCTGCTCAGTCCATGAGGATTCTCCAGGCAAGAATACTGGAATGGGTTGCCATGCCTTCCTCTAGGGAATCATCCCGGCTGAGGGATTGAACCCACATCTCTTATGTGCATTGACAGGCGGGTTCTTTACCACTTATGCCACCTAGGAAACTCCTTGAGACCACTATGTTAGAACACTCAAGAAAAAAAAGACAAAAATTAGCAACATTAGTGAAAAAAGAAGAGACTTCATATAGATTTTATAAACATTAAAAGGATAAAAAAGGCATAATATAAGCCAATTTATGCTAGTAAATTCTGTAACCTAAATGAAGTAGATATATTTCTGGAAAAAATGCAAACTACTAAAACTGACTTAAGGTGAAATAGAAAACCTGATAGCTTTATACTGATTTTAGAAACTAGATTTGCAACTAAAAGCTTTTCCACAAATAAAGACTCAAATGACTTCATTGATGAATTCTATGAAACATTGAAGGGAAAAAGCATACTAGTCCTACACAAACTCAGTAAACAGAAAGAGTGAACACTTCCAGTTCACTTTATATGGCCAATATTACCTTGATACCAAAACAAAACATATTACTAGAAAAGAAATCTATGTATCAAGAGACTTCAGTCCAGTTGCTCAGTTGTGTCAGACTCTTTGCAAGCCCATGGCAGCAGCACACCAAGAGCCTTAATAAACAACAAAATATTAGCAAAGGAGATCCAGCCAGCAAAACAAAAACAAACCAAAACTAGAAGGAAAAAAAAACCCAAAGCATTGCACACATGCAAAACACAGTGACCACCATGCCAGGTTTATTCCTGGGAGTGCAAATTTTGTTTACTATATGATATTAATTTATTTCAACATATTAACACTAGTGTAAGTTGGGAGAACCGTGTTATCATCCCATTTGATATAGAAGTGTCTGAAAAAAATTCAACATGTTCTTCATAAAAAATAATAGTATATTAGGAATACAAGATAGATAGAACTTTCTCAACCTGATAAGACATCTACAGAAACCCATTAACATAACTTAATGGTGAAAGACGATGTTCTTTTTCAGATCTCAGAAGAGGCAAAAATGTCTGCTCTCACTTTTGCTCTATATTGCTGTGGTTTTACTAGCACAATGAGAAAAAGATACAAAAGACACACAGATGAGAGAAGACAAAATAAAACTGTCCTCATTTGTTAACAATACTGCATTTATAGAAAATCTTGAGAAATGTATAAGCAAGCCTCTAGAACCAGTAAAGCTGAGTAGTAGTGTGAAAGGCTTAGTATAGAAAAATTGATTGTATGTGTATGTGTTAGGAACCAACAGTTGGAAAATGAAACGATGTTAAAATTCACAGTAGCAACCGAAAAGGTTAAATGGTTAAAATAACAAAATATACAAAACCAGTGCACTAAAAACTATGCAGTAATGATGGAATGTATTTCTTTTCCACTCAACAAACTGTGAAGTATACGCCAAGCCCAACTCGTGCTGAAGACAGAAATCAGGTGCTGCCATAGCCCTGGAAGAGACAAATAAGAAAGCAGAAAGCATAGCATTGTGATAGAAGTGTGCAAAGGGTGTGTGGTGCAATACGTGGCATGTCCTTCCAGAAGGATGCAGTGATTGTCCCAATATTCAGTCAGTCTGGAAGAGAAAAACCTAAATCAGTGAAGACATAAACCATATTCATAGTTCAGAGAACAGAGTATTATTAAAACATCAGTTCTCTTACCACATTTTACTTTGCATTTGCCTGGCTGTCAATAGGATTTATTTTATTTTTTTTTTTGTCAATAGGATTTAATCTCCCCATTATACTGACTGAGATTTTTTTCAAAAAAGTACTTAGTCTACCTAGTCATTTTTCCATTTTACACTTGGGGTTTGTTTTCTTTACTGAATTCTAGGAGTTCTTTATGTATACTAGACAAGTTCTTTGTTGGTTATGCATGTCACAAATATCTGCTTTCATTCATTGGCATGTGTTTTTAGATCTTTTTAGTGATATCTTCTGATGAACGCACATTAGTTTTACTTTTATGGAAAGATTCTATAGCTAGTGCTTTTTTACCTTCTTGAGAAATCCCTCCTACTCAAGATCATAAAGATACTCTACTTTTTAAAAGTTTCTTAGATGTTCCTTTTAAATTTTGACTTTTATCCCGCTGGGAACTAATTTTTCTTTTTTTTTTCCCCCATAGATTCTAAAGTGGTCCATCTTTACCATTACTTTTTGGTATGGAAAATGTTAATTTAATGGTATTTTCTGTGTTATAACTTAGGAGAATGTGAAAGCTCCTCATTAATATTTTGAAGGTTCTCTGGATTTTAATAATCAGTTTATTGAATGTTTTCTTCATAGTTTTTATACCTAAAGAAAACTATTTAAGTGCAAAAGAAATGTGGAATCAGCTTTTCAGAATAATTTGCCTACCTGAAAATATGGTTGTGTGCTGACATTTTTCCTTTAAAATATTTCTAACAGTTAGAATATTGTTGATTTGAGGACCACATAGATATGTTTTGCTTATCCCTCACAATGGTATGAACTTTTTGGAGTCGCTGAAATTCTCAAGTCAGATGATTTCACTTAACATTTTGTTGTATCTTGATCAACTGATGATTTTCTATACTAGGTCTGCATTCTCACCTGACAGCAATTAACTGAAGCCAGCTCTTTGCATGGAGCCTGTGTTCTCCATTTCTCCCCAGTGGTTATTTGCATGTCCCTGCCCTTGAGTTGTGACCTCTGCTATAGACCTGTGTTTAGAATATATTTACTCAAGAATTCTGAACAAATTTCTAGCCAACAGATGTTATATACTGATTGACCTGGTCTTTATCTAGAACTGATAAAGTTTTTTGCCAGAATGGTAGGGCCATATAGGTCATATTTTTTTTAATATACATAATATATATTATCAGAGTAGATGTTAAAAAGGCATTTCATGAATTATAACAGATTTATTTAAGAATAGTTTGTGTTAATTTCTGCTGTACAGCGAAGTGATTCGGTTATACGTGCCTGTATTCCCAGGGTGTTGACTATAGCTCCCTGTGCTATACATACAGTAGGACTTATTGTCGATCCATTCTGTGTCGTTTGCAAGTACTAATCCCAAACTCCTGACCCTCCTCGCCCCCAAAGCTTCCTAGTATTTATGTAAGGTAGCCTGGGGCACTGATTTTTGGCCCAGAAACAGTAGGTTGATATATAGAGATATTGAAAAGCCAGCTGCTCAGATGCAGTAACTAAGAGACCCCTCCAACCTGCCCCCCGCTTTGTCTTGTTGCCCCTACCAGGGCTGCTGGGAACCTCAAAGTTGGAACACAGTTGAAATAGTTTTTCTGAAAAATCGCCAAGCAGCTCAAGTCTTATTGGATACTTGCAACCCAAACCCTTTAAAAACCAAAGTTCATTTTACCTAATCAAATTGAGTCCTTACAACTATGTAATATTTCAAACACTCATAGAGAATAATAGAACAAACATTTTTGTACCTCCTTCTCATCTTTATTGAATCTTAATGATTTGCTTTGTTGTTTGGTGTTTTAAGTAATTTTTTAAATTGGAATATAGTTGATTTACAGTGTGTTCGTTTCTGCTGTGTAGCAGAGTGAATTAGATATAAATCCACTGTTTTTTGGATTCTTTTCCTATACTAGATCATTACAAAGTATTGAGTAGAGTTCCCTGTGCTACACAGTAGATCCTTATTATCTATCTGTTTCATACACAGTAGTGTGTATAGGTCAGTTCCAATCTCTCCGTTTACCCCTCTTCTCCCCTCTGGTAACCATGACATTGTTTTCTAGATCTGTGACTCTATTTCCCTTTTGTAAACAAATTCTTCTATACCATTTTATTAGTTTCCACATTTTAAGCGATATTATATGGTATTTGTCTTTCTCTGTCTGACATACTTTACTCATTATGATTGTCTCTTCAGTTCATCCATGCAAATGGCAAATGGCATTATTTCATTCCTTTTTATGACTGAGTAATAATTCTGTTGTATACAGGTACCACATTTCTTGGGGGCTTTCTAGGTGGCTCAGGGGTAAAGAGTCCGCCTGCCAAGCAGGAGACACAGGTTTGATCCGTGTGTTGGGAAGATGCCCTGGAGAAGGAAATGGCAATCCACTCTAGTGTTCTTGCCTAGGAAATCCCATTGACAGAGGAGCCTGGTGGGTTATATAGTCCATAGGGTCACAAAGAGTTGGACACCACTGAGCGACTAAGCAAGCACACACCACATTTCTTTCTTTATTCCTTTGTCGATGGGCATTCAGGTTGCTTCCGTGTCCTGACTATTGTAAATAGATCTTAAGTAAACATTGGGGTTATATGTATCTTTTCAAATTATGGTTTTCTCCAGGTAATGAATTTGAATGTTCTTTCCACAAGAAAAAAGTTTACATGCCTACTTTGTGCCAGTCCTATTCTAATCATTAAGGATACAGCTGTTAGACAGTTAAAAATTCTTCTCCTGACAAAAGTTAGGTGAAAGAAATCATTTCTAACACTGGGGAAACATTTTTCTCAGCTATATGTTAATTTGTGTTAAAATCAAGTGGAATAAACACAAATATTTCAAAACATGTCAAAAGAAATAAAGCTCTGGATGAAGTAATAATAGTGTGATAAGAAATAATAATTTTAAAAAGAACTTCTGGTCCTTGGGAATTGCTAGGATTTAGAACTTTCAGAAAGGAATGCACCACACACACTGTCATAAAATAGAGACAAGTATCACCTGAATGGCTGAACCTAGGAAAAACAGCACAAATGTGGATAACTGTAAATCACTATGCCTTACACATTTCTGATTTAAAAGTTTTTAAAGTACGATTAGAATACTTTATACATGTGATTTTATTTCTCTATCAGTAACATCTCTAGATCAAGCTAAAAATCTCTTAAAATCAGGAAAAGAATAATGCATCCTCCCCACCCCCAATTAACATTTAACATTGTTAAATTTTTTTAAAAGACAAGTCTTAAGGTTTCATTTGAACTATTGATAGGAGTATTTTTTCCCATATCCTGTGGTAAATGTATTCTTTTCAATTTTTGCTTTTCCTTTTGATATATATTCCAACTTGGAAAAGTTGCAAGAATAGTACAGAGAGCTCCTGTATTCTCCAGATGTTGACTGTTCCCATTTTTACTGCTCCCTTCTTATGAGCACAAAGCCATGTATAACAAAATCACCCAATTCAGTTCTTTGATTCCATTCCTGATGTTTGTATTTAGACTTGTAAGAAATAGTGATTTACAGTCATCCTCCTGTGTGTTGTTTTTCAGATTAAGTCACTTATACTATACCTGTCTGTATTTTAAGACAGTGTATGTGATACATTGAAATTGTATTGTAATTAGAAAACCAGTCAGTGGGATTTATTCTAGTAACAGAATTAGGAGGAAAGTATCACTTCAGTAGATAACGGAAAAAAAAAAAATGTATTTCGAAAAAACCGAGCACAATGGGGCTTCCCTGGTAGTCCAGTGGTTGAGAATGCACCTTCCCATGCAGGGACGAGGGTTCTATCCCTTGTCAGGGAACTAAGATCCTGCATGCTGGGCATCAGTTCAGTTCAGTCGCTCAGTCGTGTCCGACTCTTTGCGACCCCATGAATCGCAGCACGCCAGGCCTCCCTGTCCATCACCATCTCCCGGAGTTCACTCAGACTCATGTCCATCGAGTCCGTGATGCCATCCAGCCATCCCATCCTTGGTCATCCCCTTCTCCTACTCCCTCCCAGCATCAGAGTCTTTTCCAATGAGTCAGCTCTTCGCATGAGGTGGCCAAAGTACTGGAGTTTCAGCTTCAGCATCATTCCCTCCAAAGAAATCCCAGGGCTGATCTCCTTCAGAATGGACTGGTTGGATCTCCTTGCAGTCCAAGGGACTCTCAAGAGTCTTCTCCAACACCACAGTTCAAAAGCATCAACTCTTTGGCGCTCAGCCTTCTTCACAGTCCAACTCTCACATCCATACATGACCACAGGAAAAACCATAGCCTTGACTAGACGGACCTTAGTCGGCAAAGTAATGTCTCTGCTTTTGAATATGCTATCTAGGTTGGTCATAACTTTCCTTCCAAGGAGTAAGCGTCTTTTAATTTCATGGCTGCAGTCACCATCTGCGGTGATTTTAGAGCCCAAAAAAATAAAGTCTGACACTGTTTCCACTGTTTCCCCGTCTATTTCCCATGAAGTGATGGGACCGGATGCCATGATCTTCGTTTTCTGAATGTTGAGCTTTAAGCCAACTTTTTCACTCTCCTCTTTCACTTTCATCAAGAGGCTTTTTAGCTTCTCTTCACTTTCTGCCATAAGGGTGGTGTCATCTGCATATCTGAGGTTATTGATATTACTCCCGCCAATCTTGATTCCAGCTTGTGTTTCTTCCAGTCCAGCGTTTCTCATGATGTACTCTGCATAGAAGTTAAATAAGCAGGGTGACAATATACAGCCTTGACGTACACCTTTTCCTACTTGGAACCAGTCTGTTGTTCCATGTCCAGTTCTAACTGTTGCTTCCTGACCTGCATACATGTTTCTCAAGAGGCAGGTCAGGTGGTCTGGTTTTCCCATCTCTTTCAGAATTTTCCACAGTTTATTGTGTTCCACACAGTCAAAGGCTTTGGCATAGTCAAGAAAGCAGAAATAGATGTTTTTCTGGAACTCTCTTGCTTTTTCCATGATCCAGCGGATGTTGGCAATTTGATCTCTGGTTCCTCTGCCTTTTCTAAAACCAGCATAGGCAAACAAAAATGATGAAAAGTCTTGTCAAAATAGAAATAGAGGTACAGCTTCAATATTTGACAGTGGTTACTCGTTAGGTAGGGCTGATTTATTTAAGGACGCATTTTTGATGGTATGAGGAAACGGTTGTGATTGGATAAATGAAAAGGAAATGACTATATGGTTATTTCCATCTTTATGGAGAAAAAAGACCAGCATAAAATACACAAAAATGTAAATAGTGATTATTTTCTGGAGTTGAGAAATTATGGTATTCTTGCATTACACTTTTTTTTGTCTTTTAGAGTGATTCTGAAATGTGCATTTGTTAATTTTATAACCATAAATAAGACCAGAGTTTATTTTATAATTAAGACTTTTAATCAGAAATATAACTGCCTAAAAATATTAATTTTTTCCTTTTATTTCTTTAGTGCTTTCTATTGTGAATTGCAAAACCCATTAAAGTGTGAAACTTAATAGGTTTAAGGAGCCTAAGTCAAGGCAGCTTTGATAATAAGTGTAAAAGAAACATAATTGAAAATGTTACAAAATATCAAATGATTTGCTTGTGCATATGAAGCTGCCAGGGCTTCTCAGGTGGCACTAGTGGTAAAGAACCCCCCTGCCAGTGTAGGAGACAAAAGAGAGTTGGGTTTGTTCCCTGGCTCAGGAAGATCCCCTGGAGGAGGGCATGGCAACCCACTCTAGTATTCTTGCCTAAAGAATTCCATGGACAGAGGAGCCTGGGGGCTACAGTCCATAGGGTTGCAAAGAGTTGGACTGAAGTGGCTTAGCATGAATGCACATGAAGCTATGAACTTTTTTTTTTTTCCCACTGGACTGGGTCTTTGTTATGGAGTACAGGCTCCAGGGGCTTCCCTGGTGACTCAGAGGGTAAAGAATCTGCCAGCAGTGCAGGAGACCCAGGTTCAGTCCCTGAGTCAGAAGATTCCATGGAGATCAGGGCAGCCCACTCCAGTGTTCTTGCCTGGAGATTCCCATGGACAGAGGAGGCTGGCAGGCTACAGTCCATGGGATTGCAAAGAGTCAACTACTGAAGGGACTTAGCACTCACACACAAGCTCTAGAGTGCATAGGGCTCAGTAGTTGGAGCACATTATCTTAGTTGCCCCACAGCATGTGGGATCTCAGTTTGCTGACCAGGGATTGAACTCACATCCCCTGCGTTGGAAGGCAAATTCTTGGCTACTGGGCAGGTCACTCTCAAGCCATAAAATTTTTACCTGAGCTAGATATAACATTAATAATGAGAGTCTTAAGTTCTTCATAAATGTGGTACAAATGCAGATAATGCATCTGTCAGTAATCCAAATGTTGGTGCTTATCCATGCTTGTGGTCTTTACTCAGATTCTTAAATGAAGATGTACATAGTAACTGATTGCTAGTTTGTTTTGTAATGGAGATGAGTAAATATATATACTTTTTTACTGGCTTCTAAACATCAAGAGTTGACTATTTTTTTCTTTTATACGTTTTTGCAGATGGTAGTAAAGACTTTTATGGATATGGATCAGGACTCAGAAGATGAAAAACAGCAGTATCTCCCACTAGCCTTGCATCTGGCATCTGAATTTTTTCTCAGGAATCCCAATAAAGATGTGCGTCTCCTTGTAGCATGTTGTTTGGCTGACATCTTTCGAATCTATGCCCCAGAAGCTCCATATACTTCCCATGATAAACTTAAGGTAAATACAACCTTTTCAAAATTGGTTTTCTTTTACAGTTTAGCTTAATACCCTTAGGAACATAGGTTTCATTTTAGTCATCTTGTCATCGTAAGAAGATTATGTCATAAGTTCTAAAAACAAAATAATTATTTTTTCAGTTAATATTCATTGAATATCCATAAAATGACTGGTATTTTTATGAGACATTTGAAAGATACAGTCAAAACGGTCCCTGTCTGCTCATATCTGACCTTCAGGATAACCTATCTTAAAGGCCAGAAGACTGAATTGAAGGGATGGTGGATGAATGACACTTTTTAAAACAACTATATAACAGAATTCACACATTCAAATGACTATTTTCCCCTGAAAGTTACTTTATATGCAAAGCTGCATGCTCATCTTGATGGTTCTGCCTTTGTTTGAAAAGTTTGAGGAGCTCCTCTTTTGAGTTGATCTCTTAAACTGTTTTCATATCATGAATACTTTCAGATAGCCCGTAAATCAGGTTACTCCATATTGGTACTATTTGGGGTTAAAACTTCTAAAGAAAGCTTATTAAAAAATAGAGCACTGTTGTGAAAAATACAATCCCTTGGACTAGTCTATTATTGGTTTTGTTCCACACAACTTTGTAGTCACACATCAAATTCAAAAATAGGTCTTGAAAGTTATTATTTACATCTAGGGAATTGTAATGGAAGTACTTCATATCCAAGTACATTAACTGAAGATAATTACCGTGATACAATATAAAGATGGTGAATAAAGTGGAAGTTCTGTACTAGAAGAAAGGGTAACAAGACATGGAACCTATGATTCTCTCAGAATGAGGGAGCCTAAAGATATGTGGCAGTAATTATCTTTGCTTCTAAAGGATGTAATTTTAAATGATTTGCTCTTTTCCAGATATTTTGGGTAATGGACTAGGCTAGTCCCAAGGAAAATTTTCTTTTATTGTTGTCTTTAATAGAGAATGTATATATAGACTGTTAGGATATTGTGAAAGTAATAAGTATTTGTGTCTAAATTAATTTATTTTATCATTTTTTAAAACAGGACATATTTTTGTTTATTACCAGACAGTTAAAAGGTTTGGAGGATACAAAGAGCCCGCAATTTAATAGATACTTTTATTTATTAGAGGTAAAATTTTTTTTATTTAATATCACTATTTCATGTTGTAGGAAATTCTTTATAGTAACTTTATAATGTAAAATGAATCGTTTTGTTTGTTTTATACAAAGCCCACTTAAGAAAATATCATTTATAATATGTTTTTTCATTCTTCATATCTTCATATTCCTTAGGCAAAACTATTACATTGAGACTTTATTTTCATTCTTTTATAATCCAAAAAGAGATTAAATCGAATTAATTTTCACTACAGTTAATATTTTGTATGTATATATGTCAAGGTCAGAGTACATGACTGCTGAAACAATTGTAGTTTTATATGTTGGGGTGTTATAAGCTTTAATATAGATTTCTAATTCTAAAAATTAAATTTTATTAATGAGCCTACTTTTGTGTAACTATTCTCTGTATGTGTGAATAATTTTATTTGTTTATTTATTTAAGAATTTAGCGTGGGTTAAATCATATAACATCTGCTTTGAATTGGAAGATTGCAATGAAATTTTTATTCAGCTTTTTAGGACTCTCTTCTCAGTGATCAAGTAAGTTATTTTTTAAGCTTTTCTGTTTGTCTCTTTTTCTTGCTGTGCATATTGAATTATCATGTACTGTGTATTTATACTAAGATCTTTTAGGTAAAAGGAAATGTTTTCCTTAGAAGACTTAACGTAAAGAGGAAAATAATTCTGTTGTCTGAAAACTCTCTTTGTCTTTATACTGACATTTTAAGTTATGGTATCAATTGTATGTTGTTGTTTAGTCACTGAGTCATGTCTAATTCTTTGCGACCCCATGGACTGTAGCCCACCAGATTTCAGTCCAGTGCTTTATCTTGGTGGGTGTATGTGATTTCTGTCCAGTACTTCATTGTGTGTGTGTATGTATGTATGTGATTTCATTCTAGTGCTTGATCTTGGTGTGTGTGTATATGTGAGATTTTAATCCAGTGGGTGGGGGTGTGTATGTGTGAGATTTTAATCCAGTGGGTGGGGGTGTGTGTGTGAGATTTCAGTCCAATGCTTCATCCTGGTGTGTGTGTGTGTGTGTGTTTTAGTAAACCAAGCATTGTTATGAGATGTGTTCTGTATCATTACATTATATACAAGCAATATATCTCAAATATATTTTAAATTTTCTAATAGCCACATTAAGAAAGGTAACATGAAACAAATGAAATTTATTTAAATAATATATTTTATTTCAGTATTTCCAGAAAGCATTATTATTATTTCAACATGTGGCTCTATCCAGACTTCAGTAGGGCAGTAGCCAAATGGCCATTGCATAGCAACTTCGGTATTGAATAGCACATTTCTGAAGTTTTCTATAGATTTCTAATGAATACTATTACATATTTTTCTTTTCCTTAGCTAGAATGGTAGGAAGAGAATATAACCTGGGATAAACTGGACCAACCTAGTCTAGTGATAGAAGCTTATAAAAAGATTGCATGAGAAAAAACTTCCTGTGACAACTAACTGAAGGCCCTTAAATGAATGATAGAATGTATAAACTATACCTTTGTGTTGGTTAGCTTTTGCTTCATAACAAAGCAACCCACAACTTGATAGTTTAAAACATACTCCATTTTATTTAGCTCATGATTCGGCTTGGTAGTTCATTTTGTCAGGGCTGGACTTGCTCCTGTATTTGCAGTCAGTTAGCAGAACATCTTGGAGAAGGCAGTGGCACCCCACTCCAGTACTCTTGCCTGGAAAATCCCATGGATGGAGGAGCCTGGTAGGCTGCAGTCCATGGGGTCGCTAAGAGTCAGACCCGACTGAGCGACTTCACTTTCATTTTTCACTTTCATGCATTGGAGAAGGAAATGGCAACCCACTCCAGTGTGCTTGCCTGGAGAATCCCAGGGACAGGGGAGCCTGGTGGGCTGCCGCCTATGGGGTCGCACAGAGTCGGACACGACTGAAGCGACTTAGCAGCAGCAGCAGCAGAACATCTGGCAAACTGGCTGATGTAGTAGGACAGCTGGGTCACGTGTCACTCTGTCATCATCCAGCAGGCTGATCCAGGTCTCTTCATATGCTGACTCAGTTTCAGAAATTGCAAGAAGGGCACACCCCACCACAGAAGCACTTTTTAAAACCTCAGCACACTTCATATTTACTTTTAATTCATTGGCCAAGCAAGGCACATAGGCAAACCCAGATTCAAAGGTTGGTTAAATAGACTCCTATTTTGTTGGGAGGAGTAGCATTTTAAAGACATGTACATACAGAGATGAGAACAGTTTGTGGCCATTGTTTGCTTTCTGCCACATATTTGTAACTTTTTCTTTTAATATTAAAATTACCAACAAAATGATAAAGAAACGCCTGAGTTGTTATCCTGCCCATTTTGTTACCTTGACTGTCCACTTAAGTCCACTTAATATTGTGCAGTTATACTTTTTTCTTCTATTATTTTTACATACACATACTTTCTTTGATCCTTTTAATATTTTTCTTTTCTGAATCTAAAGATCTAAATTTATTCTTGACCTAATTCTTTAATTGAAAAAAATCACAGTGAGGTAAATCAGTAAAATAAGACTTGCCTTTTGAAAGAGGAATTTATTGATTTGTATTTATTGACACATTTACCATATATCTCGTGTTCTTCATTCCTTTGTATATATGCAGATTTCCATCTTGCATTATTTTACTTTAGTCTGAAAGACTTCCTTTAACATTTCCTATAGTTGAAGTCTACTGCTGATAGAATTCTTTCAGTTTTTCTGTGTCTGAAACAACCCTTATTCCACCTTCATTTTTGAAAGTTATATTCATGGTATGAATATTATGTTAATAATACTTTTCCTCTCTTCTTTTTTGTCTCAGTACTTTTAAAGATGTTCCTCTTTTTCTGGCTTACACTTTTTAAAATGATAAGTTTTTGTCATTTTAAATCTTTGTTTCTCTGTTAATAATGTATCTTCTTTTTCTCTACCCACTTAAGGTTTTCTCTGTATTGCTGCTTTTAAACAATTCAATTATGATGTCTCACAGTGGAGTTTTCTTTCTGTTTGCTGTGCTTAGAACTCACAGAGCTGCTTGGATATGTGGGCTTACACTTCTGATTACTAGATGCCTTGTGAGTTGTAAGATTTTCCACTGTAGCTGAAACACACACATTGTATGACCTGTGTGAATTCCAGGGATTATTCCTTCTGCTCCTTTCAGGTGTTTCCTTCCCCAAACTCGAGATGTCTTCACCAGCCTATGCTAATCACTAAGTACCTGAAGACTCGGGTAGTCTCTGTGAGCTTGCTCTCTTGAGCAGTTCTCTCCCCTCTGGTATTCTGCCCTACAAACTGTAGTCTTTCCAGACCCAGAAAAACCATTAGGATCTTCTCTTCCTGTACTGAAGCCTGGAAACTTTTATAGGTAGAAAAAGTAAGCTTCCCTTCTTTCAGCAGCATGTGTATAGGGTCTGATATGTTTTCATATATTTTGTTTATTTTTTTTTAACTGTTTCAGGTAGAAGAGTAAATCCTGCTATTGAATCTTGGCTGAAACTAATGGAAATAATTTTTAAGTCTGTTTCATTTCTCTTTTCTTCACTCCTTTCCTATTCACAAATGATATGGATCTGAGACCTAAATACTCTTCGTTTTTTTGTATCAAGCTGAGTATCTCTGTTCTTTACTGCCTACCTCCCCCCACCACACACACACACACATCCTCCTATATAGTTGATTTTTGCACAGTCTTGGCCTTTAGTAAGCAAGATATTCGAGAGAGAGTATTTTTCTAAAAGTTGTAGAAAACTGTGAATCTAACAATAGGACAATTTTTCACTAACTTTAAAATTTTGATCTTTGATTTTACCACTAGGTGCCCAACAAGTGTATTATACATTATTTCAAGCTTATTTTTAAAAAACTACAGATAAGAGATACATAAATGATAATAACATTTAGGTTAGTCTTAATTTAAACTTCCCTTTGTCTGTAGTAGTACAACTAAGTTATATTATTTTCTTGATTTGTCTTCGCATGTATATTCTGATAAACGTGAAAACGAACAGGTCAAGTCTTTAGTTAAGATGCAGTCAGAGAGGGAGAAGCCTAGATATTCTCTTGACTTATCAACAATTTTTGGAGCCAGTCTTTTTGGGTAAGTTTATACCAGCACTAGACATATTTATTGAGAAGGCCTGCCCTTGACTCTGCACTAGCTAAGGAAGCAGGACTAAAACTGATTCTGGCTTTATACCTTGTTGATTTATCATTTGTTTGTTTGAAATTCTTTGAGAGACAGCAGGATGACTTTTTCAGAATCTTAAGTCATGAGTTCTGGTAGCATTTTACATAAGACTTTGGATTTTCAGTATAGTTGAACTAAAACTTCTAGTGGCAAAGATATGCAAGTGTTTACATAGGCCTTCTTTGTGTTTATAGTTCTGTCGTTTTGGGGGGAATTATTAAAATCGAAAGGGATGAAAAGCTATCTACGTTCTTTATCTTGTACATTTTTTGTTTCCTTAAAATTTTATCATTTTTTAAAATCCAGGGGCATGTAAGCGAAGACTTCTTTGAAGTTGACATTTTTGTTTCATTGAATTTAACCCATTCTTTGAATTCTAGGTGTATGGGGCTTAATTAAATTTTTGTATGTATGAAATAGTTTACAGTGATTTCTTAGCTGTTTTAGTAATAATCATGAGAGGAGCAAAGTAAATATGAAACAGTCAAAATTTCTTTGCCATTATTGATGTGGTTTGCTCAAATGAAAAATCCTTTACATTTGAGATAGTTGCTTTAAACTGGGAAGTTTAATTTTCTTTGGTAAGCCTAATTTTTTTTTTCCTCTCTCTTTTTTTTCTTAAAAGCAATAGCCACAATAAGAAGGTACAAATGCACATGTTAGACTTGATGAGTTCTATCATCATGGAAGGTGATGGAGTTACTCAAGAATTATTGGACTCCATTCTTATTAACCTCATTCCTGCACATAAGGTCTGTACAGTATGAAGATATTAAAGGTTAATATTTAATGGTAGTACTACACATATGAAAGCTTGTTTTTCACCATTTGTAATCCCATGTAATTATTCCCACTATCACTCTCCAGTCCCAAGTAAATTAAAGTAACACACATAAGTCTTATAGCTTGTTGTCTTTAGAAGACATATTTTCACTTAGTTAAGTGCTGCCTCTTCTCTGGAAAATTAAAAGTGTTCCAGATTGACCACTCATATCTAGTATAGGAATTGCAAGGGATTGAAGTACTGTCTTGGTTTGGTTCTTTGTTTTAGAAAAGAAAATGTATTTACTACTTTCTAATAGATAGTATATTAAAAAACAGAGATATTACTTTGCCAACAAAGGTTCGTCTAGTCGAGGCTATGATTTTTTCACTGGTCATGTATGGATGTGAGAGTTGGACTGTGAAGAAAGCTGAGCGCCGAAGAATTGATGCTTTTGAATTATAGTGCTGGAGAAGACTCTTGCAAGTCGCTTGGACTGCAAGGGGATCCAACCAGTCCATCCTAAAGGAGACCAGTCCTGGGTGTTCATTGGAAGGACTGATACTGAGGCTGAAACTCTAATACTTTGGCCACCTCATGTGAAGAACTGACTCATTGGAAAAGACTCTGATGCTGGGAGGGATTGGGGACAGGAGCAGAAGGGGACGACAGAGGATGAGATGGCTGGATGGCATCACTGACTCGATGGATGTGAGTTTGAGTGAACTCTGGGAGTTGGTGATGGACCGGGAGGCCTGGCGTGCTATGATTCATGGGGTCACAAAGAGTCGGACACTACTGAGCGACTGAACTGAGCTGAACAGATACAGAGTGTAGGAATTGGTATTTCTCCTTAGAACCCACGTCCTACATTTTTCTTAGGCACTTTCAGAAAATGATTTGGGCAAAAGCAGAAACTGTATGGTTAATGTTAAGGGGAAAAGGATGTTTGAGAGCAGTCTATTCTCCATTTCCTTTTTCTGTTTCTTTCTGCTAGCTCCCCCTAAGAAAGTGAAGGACTTAGCTTCCCCCACTCCAGGTCCACCACTGATGTGCACTCAGGCCTATCCTACTGTTGGTACTTACTTTCCTGCTCTTTTCCTCTAATTGTTCAGTGACTTGTCATCAGATGTCTGATAAATACATATCTAATTATACTATTCAAAATGAGATGCAACCAATTATAAATTCTTTTCCTGACTGATACATTATTTACATTTTTTAAAAATTCAAATGAGTCTGTAATAGGTCAAAATTTTGAGAGTATGGCAAAGAGGTTATATATGTTAGGCAAATAAGAAAGGAAAAACTTTGTGAGGAATAGTGTATTTGGTGTTTGTATTCTAGTTAGAGTGTATTTTTAATGAGTAGAACTATGCCTTTTTAGGAAATATAAAGGTTTTCTTAGTTTTGTCAAGATATAAATGATATACAGCACTGTATAAGTTTACCTACATTCAGTTCAGTTCAGTTCAGTCGCTCAGTCATGTCCGACTCTTTGCGACCCCACAAATCGCAGCATGCCAGGCCACCCTGTCCATCACCAACTCCCAGAGTTCACTCAGACTCTTGTCCATTGAGTCAGTAATGCCATCCAGCCATCTTATCCTCTGTCGTCCCCTTCTGCTCCTGCCTCCAATTCCTCCCAGCATCAGAGTCTTTTCCAATGAGTCAGTTCTTCACATGAGGTGGCCAAAGTATTGGAGTTTCAGCCTCAGTATCAGTCCTTCCAATGAACACCCAGGACTGGTCTCCTTTAGGATGGACTGGTTGGATCCCCTTGCAGTCCAAGCGACTTGCAAGAGTCTTCTCCAGCACTATAATTCAAAAGCATCAATTCTTCGGCGCTCAGCTTTCTTCACAGTCCAACTCTCACATCCATACATGACCACTGGAAAAACTGTAGCCTTGATTAGATGGACCTTTGTTGGCAAAGTAATGTCTCTGCTTTTGAGTATGCTATCTAGGTTGGTCATAACTTTCCTTCCAAGGAGTAAGCATCTTTTAATTTCATGACTGCAGTCACCATCTGCAGTATGAAATCATTTATTTCCTTTAAACATGAAACATTTAGTGAACATCCATTATCTCATAGCTGCAAAAATTAAAGAAACAGAAGAGAAGTGTTTTTCTTGCAAATGAAATAAGTTTTAGGATTTATTCTCTTAATGAATTTCATTCACATATAACATATAGCTGTTTTTAAATAGATTTATCATGTTTATATCACTAGTACTTACCTCTTAGTTGGAAGTACCTTTTGACTGCCTTCATCTAATTCTGCCTCCCCACCCCCTGCCTTAACTACAAATCTGATCTCTTTTTTTATGAGTTAGTTTTTGAAGTATAATTGATCTACATAACTCTTCCTTAGTTGTGGTTACACAGTATTTCTCTACAGTTTAATCACCTAAATCTAGTTACAGTCTATCAGCATATAAAGATTTACATAGTTATTGGTTGTATTCCCCACACTGTACATTTCATATCTGTGACTCATTGATTTTGCAGGTGGAAGTTTGTATCTGTTAATCTCCCTTACTTGTTCCTCCAAGATTGCCTTAATTTTGAGCTAATCTTATTCTTTTGGAAATGGAATAAAAACCTGGAGCAAGTATCAGGAAGCTATGGCTTGTAGACCAAATCTGGCCCACTGCCTATTTATGTACATAAAGTTTTATTTGAACACAACCATGCTTATTTGTTTTTATTGTGTCCATGGTTGCTTTCCTGCTGCAACAACCAGAGGTATGTAGTTGCAGCAGTGACGATATGGCTGGCCAATAAAGCCTAAAATACATATCTACCATCTGCCTTTTTGCATAAAAATTTTGCTGACTACTAACCTAAGGTATAGGATATCCTTGCCTTTTTTTGGAGATAAGTGCAAGATGGTGGTGAATGAATCTGTTTGGTCTAAAACTGCGAAGTATAGAGATGTTAATAGGTACTTTTCAACACAAGGATTCCATTTTTAATAACTTTTAAAAAATATATCTTTTCACAGGCTTCCTCAGACCCTTTAATTAATTAATTTATTTATTTTTATACTGTCATTTTAAATCTTTAATCAGATTCCATTCATGATTATCAGTCATATTACATGCCATGATTAGCTTTCTATAAACAATTTTGCCTTCTGTGTACAAATTGGTATCAATGAAATAAATAAAACCATATACTAGGCAAAGAATTTTATTTATCTTTGTCTCAAACTTTATTCTTAGGGTTCTTCAGCTTTATTAGCTGGAAAGAATAAATTGTATATAAGCAAAAACTGAAAAGAGCTGCAGTGTCCAGGGGCTTAGGCTTAAAAATATTAGAGATCTAGATTTTATCAGATCCATGAACAAAATTTTAGAAAGCAGTCATAAAATAGCAGCTCCCAGTAACTTCTTCAAGATTTATCTTCTTCAGAAGTTAACTTAATTCAGTTTGCTTCATTCTTGGAAGCCTCATCAAAATTCTCTACAAGATCTG
Organism: Capra hircus; assembly: GCF_001704415.2. Taxonomy (NCBI): domain Eukaryota; kingdom Metazoa; phylum Chordata; class Mammalia; order Artiodactyla; family Bovidae; genus Capra; species Capra hircus. Next base: position 59,549,342 of record NC_030813.1, on the reverse strand, counting down.
GAACTTCATCATCCTCCTCCTCTCCAGTGGCAAGTGGTGCTTTTCCATCCACGGATATTTGGGCAGAGCTTCAGCCAGTCTCCTTAAACTGGTGTGACTGTTGGCACCAAGCTGGTTTAAGATGCTGGGGAGCATTTCTGTCAGTTGCTTTGTCTCAGCGTGGCCCGAAATGGTGAAAGTGTTTGCTGCCAGAGATGCCTGAACTTTAGGGTTGTTAAAGTGATCACTGTTCCTTGATTTGTGAGCATATTCACCTCTTCAGTACCAGAGATATTGTTTACCCCTAACTTTTTTAAAGAGAACTGAATTTTTTTGTCATCTGCTGTGGCTGTTCTATGAACCACCTTCTTTCTGCGAGCAGTTCCTTTCCCACCAATGCGCACTTGTGCCTGCAGTTTGGCGAGTTTCTCCTGGTTCATGATAGTTTCTTTCATCTTGCTGGAGTGGAAATGGGGCCGTGTCGGGGACTAGGGGTGGCGCTCAGGTGGTCTCGGGCGGACCAGCTGAGGTTAGGTGCACACACGCAGGGACGCAAGATGGCAGCTCAGACCCTTTAGTTTATTACCATGCATTGGGAATCTTGAGGAATGAAGGCAGTAGTTAGCATTTCAGAAATATAACTGAGAATTTTGCTTGAAGCACTTTGCAGGTCCACTCTTCCTCAGAACAGACATTGATTAGACAGTGAAATACTGAGGATAATGTGTGTGTGTTAGGGATAAATGGCTGTGATTGCCAATTCAGATTGGTTCAGTTCAGTCCCTCAGTTGTATCTGACTCTTTGTGACCCCATGGACTGCAGCACACCTGGCCTCCCTGTCCATCACCAACTCCCGGTTAACGAAACCTAAAAGTCTTAGATTTAGTAAAGCTAAACTTAATATAGGGTTGAGCTTTTGGCTAATTACCTACTGTGTTTTTTTATTTCTTTGTATTTCAGTTTTTGATTCATGGTTGTGCTATTTGCAACTTCTACATTTATGACCTCTTGACTAGTGGATATTGGGTAAAACCTTGAATGTGGTTCAGTTATATTTTTTGCTCCATATTTTCTGAACTTTGAAGACTTTGATGTTCTAGTGGTATTATCTTGTAAATTCATTAATTCATTTGTAACTTTGCATATTTTTTGTGTTTCAGAACTTAAATAAACAGTCCTTTGACCTCGCAAAAGTCCTATTGAAAAGGACAGTCCAGACTATTGAAGCATGCATTGCCAATGTAGGTATTTCTGCCTATCTTTTTTCTGTAATTTTGTAGTTCTTAATCCATAAAGGTACGAGTTTATTAGAACTCTTCACATAAAGGCTTATTTAGCCTGTAAACAGTTTCATCTATTTAGGAGAAATATATAAGAGAACTGATATGTCCAAATGTAACCAAATGCAGCATAGCTTTATAAGCTTATAGACATTGTTTTTATTTTTTATTTTTTTATTTTTTTATTTTATTTTATTTTTTTTAGTTTTTTATTTTTTAAATTTTAAAATCTTTAATTCTTACATGCGTTCCCAAACATGAACCCCCCTCCCACCTCCCTCCCCATAATATCTCTCTGGGTCATCCCCATGCACCAGCCCCAAGCATGCTGTATCCTGCGTCAGACATAGACTGGCGATTTAATTCTTACATGATAGTATACATGTTAGAATGCCATTCTCCCAAATCATCCCACCCGCTCCCTCTCCCTCTGAGTCCAACATTGTTTTTAAATGGCACAAGATAGAGGATGTTAGGTCTGCAATTCCCACCCTTTCTTCTTTGTATTTTATCTTTTTATCTCCTGGCTATGCTGATCTTTTTCACTTTCTCCCTTCATCTTTTTCTGTGGCTCTGTGTCTATCTAGTTCCTTCCTCATGTCCCTAAACCATTCTTCTGAACCTTTTTGGCTTTCCCTCTTAAATAGTTGTTAATAGAGTAGTAAGTTGTCTTTTTACTTTTGTCTACTTTTACTATGTTTTGTTTTTACTAAAAAGTCAATAAAGTAATTCTGAAAAGAAATTAGAATTGTGCTGCCTTAATGTAACAAGTTCATTATTGAACATTGCTCAGATTCTTACCTGTTTTTTCACACTTTATATAAAACTTTGAATTGTTCATTTATGTTTCCACATCTTGACATCATTTTTTTACATCATCTTTTTATTTATGACGAGAATGATTGTAAGTATTCCTTTGAATTCATATATAATTTACCTAATCATTTCCCTCTTGCCTTGCATTTAGGTTTTTTTCAGTGTTTTCTTTAGTACAGTCTTTGTGAATGTAGTATTTATTTACTGTTGAATTGTTTTCTACATATAAAAGTCTAAGTATATTAATTTAAATGTTATGAATTATTAGTATTATTTGATTTACTGAATACTTAAGCATGGTTTAAAAAAGTTTTCTCAAGTATTGTAAAAGTGTATACAGTGAAATTTGTCTTTCTTCAGTCTCAAATATCTTTTTCTCACTTCTCAAAAATAGCCATCACCAATAGATTTTCATGTATCCTTCCAGAATTACTCATATGTGTATGTGTAGTTGTAAATTTTGTTAAAACTCTTTTCCTTATTCTTGTCAAGTTCTTCATAATATTTTCTAACTCTTAATATATGTTGTCTTTCAAAAGAAATTTATCATTTGATGATACTACCAAAAACATGCTCAGATCAGTTGCATACAATTGCCTCTGTAGCATTTTTATATTTTAAAAGTTTTTTTCTAATTTAATTTTGCTAGCAAGAGTGGAGATATCTTTTAATTTGTGCTTTGATATTATATTCTCTTTGTTTCTTCTTCCTAGAATGCTTTTAAATTATCAGCCTTTGTATCATCACCTTTTCCTTCTCTTTGTCCTCTGAGTTAAAATGTTTTTTACTTTCTGGGGTTCTTTTTGGCTGCGCTGGGTCTTTGTTGCAGTGTTCAAGCTTTCTCTGCTGCTGCTGTTGAGTCGCTTCCGTCATGTCCAACTCTGTGCAGCCCCATAGATGGCAGCCCACCAGGCTCTGCCGTCCTTGGGATTCTCCAGGCAAGAATACTGGAGTGGGTTGCCATTTCCTTCTCCAATGCATGAAAGTGAGAAGTGAAAGTGAAGTCGCTCAGTCGTGTCTGACTTGTAGCGACCCCATGGACTGCAGTCTACCAGGCTTCTCTGTCCATGGGATTTTCCAGGCAAGAGTACTGGAGTGGGTTGCTGTTGCCTTCTCCCAGGTTTTCTGTAGTTGCAGCAAATGGGCTCAACTCATGGCTGTAGTTTGTGGGCTTCTTGTTGCAGTGGCTTCTCTTGTTGTGAAGTACAGGCGTTAGGGTGCACGGGATCAGCAGTCAAGGCTCATAGGATCAGTAATTGTGCCATACAGGCTTAGTTGCTCCACAGCATATGGAATCTTCCTGGACCAGGGATTGAACCTGTGACCCTTGGCAGGCGGATTCTTATCACTATCCTGCTAGGGAAGTCTCTTTCTGGGTATTTTTGGGAAAAAAAGCAACTGATCCTCCACCTTCAGTTATTCTTTATTGCTAAATTTACATAGAAAAAAATGTGTATGTGTGCACATATGCTCAGTTGCGTAGTCATGTCCAGCTCTGTGACCTCATGGACTATAGCCTGCCATGCTCTTCTGTCGATGGAATTTTCCAGGCAGGAGTATTGGAGTGGCATTTCCTACCTCAGGGGTTGTTCCCAACCCAGGGATCAAACATACGTCTCTTGAGTCTCCTGCACTGGCAGGTGAATTCTTTACCACTGTGCTACTTGGGAAGCCCCAGTAAAGAAATTACTCAAAAATCCAAAAGATTTAGTCATTTAAAATTTTTTGTCTGCTATAAAGAAATTTCTCTATAAAATCCTCTATAATGGATTAAATAAACTATTTAAATTTTTTTTTAATAACAGTTCATTCCTAGAATTGTCATCCTAATTTGAAAGAAAGGTAACAACTCAATTACTTTAAAAATTTTTCATGTAACAGTCATAATTTGATGATATTTGGAGATTTGTTCAGTTTTGGTGACTATCCTATTATATATATTAGTAATTGAAACATCTGTTCTTTTTTAATCTTCCTCACTTGTATATGGAATGCCTAATTATATAGTTTTCTTCTAACACATTTATAAAAAGCCAAAAGTTTTTAAATGAAATGGATATTTTGTTTCTGTCTCCTTTAGTTTTTCAATCAAGTACTGGTGCTGGGAAGATCATCAGTAAGTGATTTGTCGGAACATGTATTTGATCTGATTCAGGAACTTTTTGCTATAGATCCCCATTTATTATTATCTGTCATGCCGCAGCTTGAATTCAAACTGAAGGTAAGACTGACTATAATTTCTAAGCTCTTTAACTTTTGAGAGAAACATATATGTTATATTGTTTTCCTTTAACTGTAAAAGAATAAAATGTGAGTTCAATTATCTTATATTTAGTTAAGGTATATATATTTTTTTAATCATTTGAGTAAAACGGAGACTCTCATCTCAGTGATAGAGTTTTTCATTGCAATTAAAATTATAATTTACTTAATTGTTAAATGCCTGATAAACACAGTGATACAAATAATAGATATGAAAAATGGAGTTATCCCCAAAATGTATAAAATGTTATTGAATGATGCCTATTATTATATGTATATATTTTAGAACATCAAATGATATCAGACTCAGTACTCAAAGGATCTTGATTTTAACTATTTGGCCCTTTCATAGTATAAATCAAGGACAAAAATTTTACATGACGACTTGAGCATATCTGGAAGTTTTTATTTACTATTGTTTTTTAAATAGCCAACTAAACAAATTCATAACACCTCAAAAAATACAAAAATCTTAACACTCAGTCCTTTCTCCTTGTTAAACTTTAGAAAAGAACATCATACATTTTGCTTGATATTCTGGAATTTTTGAAAGATTTTTTTAATATCCAGTATTTTATTTAATCCTTATATCAGCCTATGGTATATTTAGGACCAACACTACAATTTTGAGTTTTTAAGTTATAAAAAACATAAGATGAATTATTATGAAAAATTTAAGATAAATTATTTTGTCCATTTACACAGTTAAAATGTATTTGGAATTCGAACTCTGATTTCCCACTCTTAAAACAGGTATAAGATTTGTCCATTTTGTTTTATGACAAGAATTTGCTGTTCACATATGAAAGACATTTTACTAGGTTTCTCAGAAACTGTTTTACGGAAAATGTTACACAGAGAACAAAGTTTTGTTTTGTTTTTTAATAATGGGTTTATTTCAACAACAGTCTAAGAGTGGTTCCACACCAAATTATTTCTATGTATAAGGCATTAAAATATTTTCTCCCAGTCTATATATAGAGTTTGAATATGAAAGTCAAGCCTCTTTAATCCTTAAACAAGGCTGCTGTAATAGATGGTGGGAATGGATTAGGAACTAGACTTCAGTGTGTAAGCTTAATGTAAACAGAATGAAGTTTAAACTACATTGGTTGTCCATACCCCATTCTTCCATAAGTTCATTTACTTACATCAGAAGTTAAGAGCTGAATCTGGCCTCCCAAAAATGTTTTATTTGATAAATTTTATTTCAAAATGTCATGCAAATAATTTTCTCTTTTTAAAAAGTTGATAACATTGAGTAAATGAATAAATTTTAAAATCAAACTTTGTTGAAAACTCCAGATTATACATTTTCTTAAAAAAAAAAAATCAGATGATTTGATAACATGTTTGGCTAGAACTTGAGTAGTAGTACCTTAAATGGGTTATGAGCTTTTCTCTACCACAGTTGTCCTCAATTACTCTTCATCTTGTACCCTCTCTGCTTCATTGATACAATTTGATATTTTCATAGGCATACTTTAGCAGTAGGTGCACAAGAATTTTTTTTATAGATTCCTTAATTCCCTTTTTTTAAAAATTTAGCACCTTAGTTAATGTTATTTCTATATAGTCTCTCTTGATACAATATGTATAACCCAAGGCCATTGATTTTTATGTTTTCTGTACTCTTAGATAAATTTCTGCCTTTTTAAAAGGCAGATGTTGGAGATGAAATTGTAGGGCAGAAATTATTTGTAGGTCTTCCATTCACAGAATTTTTTCTAGAACTCTTAGGGAATGTTAGAATTAAATCATTGTCTTCATATTTCTCCAGCATCTTTGCAGATTGCAAGCAAGCAGAGAAACAGGCATAAGTTAACAGTTGAGAGGGAATGAAATAAGAGCAAAGGACCTGATGATCTAACGTGGAATTAAATCAACTTCTACATAGTAAATGAGAGAATATGATATTTTAAAGTTTTCATCATTATAAGCAAAAATAGTGAAATTGCAGCTCCTTGGGGCTCTTTTATTTATTTTTTATAATCTGATGAATAACTCAGGCTTTATTTATTTTCTTTTTTCCCTTAGAGCAATGATGGAGAAGAACGATTAGCTGTTGTTCGACTTTTAGCTAAATTGTTTGGTTCTAAAGATTCCGATTTAGCAACACAGAATCGTCCTCTGTGGCAGTGTTTTCTTGGACGGTAAGAGAATATAATTCTGTGGACTTTTATGTTTTGGAGGCTAGTCAGTATGGCACACCTGATTGAAACCACATATATCAAACGTCGATATATGTTTTTTTAATACCAATGTTACTGTCTCTCTTGGAGAGTAAACTGAAGAGGGATTTTTTATGAAGAAAGCTTTTATCCACATAACAGATTTTAATCTTTCTTGTGTGTGCTAAATAATGTCATTAGAATAAACATTTGAAGATCTGCAGAGTCTTAAAATTTTTAAATAAATCATGAGACTGAAGACATCATGGTCCAGTTCATGCCATATTTCACTCAAACAGTTTATTTACTGGTGCTTATCCTTTAGATACATAGCTTATCTGGTAGCAAGATGTGTGTTTTAAACAATTCAGTATTGTCTAATTTTGAAATGGAAAATAGCACTGCTCTTTACTCAAAGCTTTTAATGTTCCTTCTAAAGAACTTGGAATTATTGTATTCTGTTCAATGTGATGGTAAGGTTGGAAAATCTATGAAATTTATTAAATTGCTTTCTTGTGTTACATTTACATGTTTCTTTACTTCAAACATTGACTAAAAAGTCAATTTATATTATTAATATTCTAGAGAACATTTGAAATTCATCATTGTCTAATTCAACTGATTCAGGAAACAGGCTCCAAAATTTTTCTTAAAGTAAACTCACTATAATAATTGTTACAGTAATGCTATGTTAAATAATAAAATAAATAAGAGACTTCCGTGGTGGTCCAGTGGTTAAGAATCCACCTCACAGTACAAGGGACACGGGTTCAGTCCCTGGGCAGGGTACTGAGATCCCGTATGACACAGAGCAGTTAAGCCCCCGTGATGCAGTGAAGATCCTGTATGCTGCCACTAAGACCTGAGGTAGCCAAATAAATAAATTACACATATATAACAAATTGGAGACACTGACATAATGATATTCTAAGTTATTTGCTCAGAACAGGCCGTTTTGAAGGTCTTAAATATATTCTGACCATTTGATTAATTACACTTGAATTTATAAGAATTTAGAGGGAATGAAACAGTTCTGCTTGTCAGTACATAGACGAGTGTATCTGTCCTTGTGATTGACAATATATATGAAAAACACTTAAACAAAAATGCAAGACTCCATTTTTCACTTGCATAACTTATAAAAACTAAATTAACAGTAATAGGCTTCTTACACTGAAAATTTCACATTCACTAGTGTCCTGGTAATGGGTCTCTTATTCATGTACACAAAGAAGTATTTTTAGCATATCTGTTGGACTGGATTATTTCCCTTAATTATTTAATAATAAGTGTTTTGATACTTGATCACGAGTAGTAACAGTCTCACTTTTCTCTGGCAGTTAGAAAATTATAAATCCTAAATGAAATATTTTATTAAAATATATGACAGTTGTCTCTGGATACGGAAGTAGGCAGCCATGGATATTTAGGTTTTTATTAAATGATCACTTCAAAAATACAAATGTTTTCAATGTTTAAAGTCACATTATCTATGATCAGGAGAAGGAAATGGCAACCCACTCCAGTATACTTGCCTGGAGAATCCCATGGACGGAGGAGCCTGGTAGGCTACACTCCATGGGATCGCAAAGAGTCGGACACGACTGAGCGACTTCACTTCACTTTTCACTTTTATCTATGATCAATTATATGTCAACAAAGCAGACAACCTAGAAGAACAAATTCCTAGAAATGTATTGTTTCCCACGACTGAACCAGGAAGAAACAGAAAATATGTACAAATCAATTATCAGTAATGAAATTGTATCAGTGATAATTGTTGTTTAGTCACTAAGTCATGTCCAACTCTTTGGAACCCCATGGATTGCAGCGTGCCAGGCTTACCTGTCTTTCATTATCTTCTGGAGTTTGTTCAGACTCATGCCCACTGTCAGTGATGCTATCTAACCTTCTCATCTTCTGCCATCTTCTTCTCCTTTGGTCTTCAATCTTCCCCAGCAGCAGGGTCTTTTCCAATGAGTCAGGTCTTTGTATCACATGGCCAAAGTATTGGAGCTGCAGCTTCAGTCCTGCAGTGGAATATTCAGGCCCTATTTCCTTTAAGATTGGTTTGATCTCCTTGATGTCCAAGGGACTCTCAAGAGTCTTCTCTGGCAATACAGTTAGAAAGCATAAGCATCAGTTCTCTGGCACTCAACCTTCTTTATGGTCCAACTCTCACATCCATGCCTGACTACTGGAAAAACCATAGTTTGCTTATACAGACCTTTGTCAGCAAAGTGATATCTTTGCTTTTTAATACACTGTTTATGTTTGTCATAGCTTTTCTTCCAAGGAGCAAAAGTCTCTCAGTCGTGTCCGACTCTTTGCGACCCCATGGACTGCAGCCTACCAGGCTCCTCCCTCCATGGGATTCTCCAGGCAAGAGTATTGGAGTGGGTTGCCATTTCCTTCTCCAGGGGATCTTTCCGATCCAGGGATCGAACCCTGGCCCCCTGCATTCCAGGCAAACACTTTAACCTCTGAGCCACCAGGAAAGTCCTTCCAAGGAGCAAGCGTCTGTTAATTTCATGGCTGCGTCTGTTAATTTCACTGTTTTGGAGTCCAGGGAAATAAAATCTGTTACTGATTCTACTTTTTCCCCTTCTTTGCAATGAAGTGATGGGACCAGGTACCATGATGTTAATTTTTTGAATGCTAAGTTTTAAGCCAGGTTTTTCACTAGCCTCTATCACCCTCATCAAGAGGCTCATTAGTTCCTTTTCACTGTCTGCCATTAGAGTGGAATCATCTGCATATCTGAGGTTGTTGCTATTTCTCCTGGTAATCTTGATCCAGCTTGTGCTTCATCCTGCCCAGCATTTCACATGATGTACTCCACATACAAGTTAAATAGAATAACAATATATAGTCTTATCATAGTCCTTTCCCAATTTTAAACGAACCCCTTTATCCATGTCCAGTTGTAAGTGTTGCTTCTTGACCTGCATACAGGTTTCTCAGGAGTCAGGAAAGGTGGTCTGGTATTTCCATCTCTTTAAGAATATTCCACAGTTGATTGTGATCCACACAGTCAAAGGCTTTAATGTAGTCAATGAAGGAGAAATAGATGTTTTTCTAGAATTCCCTTGCTTTTTCTATGATCCAGTGAATGTTGGCAATTTGATCTCTGATCCCCCTGACTTTTCTAAACCCAGCTTGTACATCTGGAAGTTCTCTGTTCATGTACTACTGAAACCTGGCTTGAAGGATTTTGAGCATAACTTTCAGGTCAGTTCAGTCGCTCTGTCGCATCCGACTCTTTGCAACCCCATGAGCATAACCTTACTTGCTTGCAAGATGAGCGTAACTGTCCAGTAGGTTGAACATTATTTGGCACTGCCCTTCTCTGAGATTGGAATGAAAATTGACCTTTCCAGTCCTGTGTCCACTGCTGAGTTTTCCAAATCTGCTGACATAGTGAGTACAGCACTTTAACATCATCTTTAAGGATTTTAAAGCGCTCAGCTGGAATTCCATCACCTCCACTAGCTTTACTTGTAGCAGTGCTTCCTATGGCCACTTGAGACTTCACATTCCAGGATATCTGGCTCTAAGTGAGTGACCACACCATCATGGTTATCCTGGTCATTAAGACCATTTTTGTAGAGTTCTTCTGTGTATTCTTGCCACCTCTTCTTAATATCTTCTGCCTCTGTTAGGTCCTATCTCACTATTTGCAGATGACAAGTAATACTACATAGAAAATCCTAAAGATGCCATCAGAAAACTACTAGAATTCATAAATGAATTTGAGTATGTTGTAGGATACAAAAATCAATAAACAGAAATCTTTGCGTCTGAGTACACTAACAATGAACTATCAGAAAAATTAAGAAAATAATCCCATTTACAGCCACATCATAGAGAATAGAATACCTCAGAATAAACCTACCTGAGGAGGCAAAATAACTGTACTTGGAAAACTGTAAGATACTGATAAACCAAACTAAAGGTGACACATAGAGTTGGAAAGATACACTTTGTCTATGGATTGAAATAATTAACATTGTTAAAGGCAATCAACAGATTCATTGCAATCCTTATCAAAATCCCAATGGCCTTTTTCACAGAACTAGGATGAACAATTCTACTGAATGGGAGAGGGTATTTCCAAATAATATACATGATAAGCTGTTAATATCTAAAATATATAAATACCTCATTCAAGTCAACATCAAAGAAGCAAGCAACCTGTTTTAAAAATGGGAGAGGATCTGATACACATTTTTCCAAAGATGACATATGAAAAGATGCTCAACATCAGGGGATATTTGTATACTTTTGGCTAATTCATGTTGATGTATGACCGAAATCAAGCCAATGTTGTAAACTGATCATCAATCAATTAAAAATAAATAAATATTTTTTAAAAAAAGATGCTCAACATCACTAATCATCAAGGAAGTGCAAATCAAAACTGCAATGAGATACCACCTCACACCTGTCAGAATGGCTGTTATCAAAACGACTACAAATAACAAGTGTTGGCAGAGATGTGGAGAAAAGGGAACCATTGTGCACTGTTGGTGGCAATGTAAATTGGTGCCGCCGCTATCAAAAACAGTATGGAGGTTCCTCAGATAATTTAAAATGACACTATCATGTGATCCAGAAATTACAGTCCTGGGTATTTATCTGAAGAAAACAGTAGATGCGCTAGCTCCATGTTACTCCGGCATTATTTATAATAGCCAAGACAGGAGAGCAACCCAGCTGCCCAAACAACAGATCAGTGGATAAACTAGATGTGGTATATACATGCATGGTGCAATTTTACCCCTCCATAAAGAAGGAAATCCCATTTGGGACAACATGGATGGACTTAGAATTATGCTAAGGGTAATAAGTCAAACAGAGAAGGACAAATACTGTATGGTTTCACTTATATGTGAAATCCAAAAAAAAAAAAAGACCAAATGTAACAAAACAAAGACAGTTAAGGAAAACAAACACTTGCCATAGAGAAAGGGAGGTGGAGAGAGGAAAAAATAAAATGGGTAGAGGAAATTAAAAGGTAAAAAATAAGTAAATAAAATCACATTATTTAAAATTAATATTTTTAAATTGCCCAATAAATTTAAAATTTCAGTTACTCAGCTTATCCTTATATGAAGTTCTAAATTTACATAGTGAGTTTCATACTTATTAAATTCTTGCTGTAACCCTAACTCTTATGATTATACAGTGGAAGTGAGAAATAGATTTAAGGGACTAGATCTGATAGGCAAAGTGCCTGATGAACTATGGACAGAGGTTTGTGACATTGTACAGGAGACAGGAATCAAGACCATCCCCAAGAAAAAGAAGTGCAAAAAAGCAAAATGGCTGTCTGCGGAGGCCTTACAAACAACTGTGAAAATAAGAGAAGCAGAAAGCGAAGGAGAAAAGGAAAGATACACCCATTTGAATACAGAGTTCCAAAGAGGAGAAAGGAGAGATAAGAGAGCCTTTCTCAGTGATCAGTGCAAAGAAATACAGGAAAACAGTAGAATGGGTATTATGCAAAGATGGGCTCAATAAAGGACAGAAATGGTATGGACCTAACAGAAGCAGAAGATACTGAGAAGAGGTGGCAAGAATACACAGAAGAACTGCACAGAAAAGATCTTCACGACCCAGATAATCACGATGCTGTGATCACTGACCTAGAGCCAGACATCCTGGAATGTGAGGTCAAGTGGGCATTAGGAAGCATCACTATAAACAAAGCTAGTGGAGGTGATGGAATTCCAGTTGAGCTGATTCAAATCCTAAAAGATGATGCTGTGCAAGTGCTGCACTCAATATGTCAGCAAATATGGAAAACTCAGCAGTGGCCACAGGACTGGAAAAGGTCAGTTTTCATTCCAATCTGAAAGAAAGGCAATGCCAAAGAATGCGCAAACTATCACACAATTGCACTCATTTCACATGCTAGTAAAGTAATGCTCAAAATTCTCCAAGTCAGGCTTTAGGAACACGTGAACCGTGAACTTCCAGACATTCAAGCTGGTTTTAGAAAAGGCAGAGGAACCAGAGATCAAATTGCCAACATCTGCTGGATCATGGAAAAAGCAAGAGAGTTCCAGAACAACATCTATTTCTGCTTCATTGACTATGCCAAAGCATTTGACTGTGTGAATCACAATAAACTGGAAAATTCTGAAAGAGATGGGAATTCCAGACCACCTGACCTGCCTCTTGAGAAACATGTATGCAGGTCAGGAAGCAACAGTTAGAACTGGACATGGAACAGCAGACTGGTTCCAAATAGGAAAAGGAGTACATCAAGGCTGAATATTGTCACCTTCCTTATTTAATTTATATGCAGAGTACATCATGAGAAACATTGGGCTGGAAGAAGCACAAGCTGGAATCAAGATTGCTGGGAGAAATATCAATAACCTCAGATGTGCAGGTGACACCACCCTTATGGCAGAAAGTGAAGAAGACCTAAAGAGCCTCTTGGGGACTTCCCTGGTGGTCCAGTGGCTAAGACTCCGTGCTCCTAATGCTAAGGACCAGGGTTTGGTTCCTGGTCAGGGAACTAGATCCCACATGCTGCAACTAAGACCTGGCTAAGCCAAATAAAGAAATATTTTTAAAAAGTAAAAATAAAGAGCCTCTTGATGAAAGAGGAGAGTGAAAAGTTGGCTTAAGGCTCAACATTCAGAAAACTAACATCGTGGCATCTGGTCCCATCACTTCATGGCAAATAGATGGGGAAACAGTGGCCGACTTTATTTTTGGAGGCTCCAAAATCACTGCAGATGGTGACTGCAGCCATGAAATTAAAAGACGCTTACTCCTTGGAAGGAAAGTTATGACCAACCTAGACAGCATATTAAAAAGCAGAGACATTACTTGGCCAACAAAGGTCTGTCTAGTCAAGGATATGGTTTTTCCAGTAGTCATGTATGGATGCAAGAGTTGGACTATAAAGAAAGCTGAGTGCTGAAGAATTGATGCTTTTTGAAGTGGGTGTTCATTGGAGGGACTGATGCTGAAGCTGAAACTCCAATACTTTGGCCACCTGATGCGAAGAGCTGACTCTTTTGAAAACACCCTGATGCTGGGAAAGATTGAGGGCAGGAGGGAAAGGGGACAACAGAGGATGAGATGGCTGGATGGCATCACTGACTCAATGGACATGAGTTTGTGTAAACTGTGGGAGTTGGTGATGGACAGGGAGGCCTGGCATGCTGTGGTTCATGGGGTCACAAAGAGTCGGGCAATACTGAGTGACTGAACTGAACTGAATACTGGTGGCTCAGCAGTAAAGAATTTGCCTGTCAGTGCAGATATGGGGTTGAGCACTGGATCAGGAAGATCCCCTGAAGAAGAAAAGGCAACCCGTTCCAGTCTTCTTATCTGGATATCCCATGGACAGAGGAGCCTGATGGACTGTAGTCAGTGGGGTGGCAAAGAATTGTACATGACTTAGCAACTAAACAGCAACAGCCAAAAGGGCAATTACAAGTTGGTTCCAGCCACATGAAACTTTTTTTTGCTGTGAGGCAATATGACACATGTATTGTGTGTACTTATCTCTGGGTCTCCCCTTGCTTTCTACCTCACATTCTTCTATCATTTTTCTCCTGTAAACTTTTTCAGATAGATTTTGTGCATTTTGAAAATTTATTTTTTGTTTTGTGGCATAATTTTAAGCTACAATTTTTGGCTCTTCAATATACATAGTTTGGGTTGGGGGATGTTTTATACTGTGTTGTTTTAGCATGGTGAAAATCCTGTTGTAAAAAAAAATTGTTGTTGAAAAAATTGTTGTGAAATCATATAATTTTTAATTTATATTCTTCCTTCAGAATGATGTAACTGTCATTTTAATAACCAGCATATTTTCTAATCAGTAACCATTGTTTTTTTAATAGATATTTATGTACTGTTTATATACCTTATGTACTGTTGATGTACCTTATTTGAAAATAGTTATTTTGCCTCACGACTAATATTTAGCAATCTTTTTCTGTATAGATTTAATGACATTCATGTTCCTGTGAGATTAGAAAGTGTGAAATTTGCCAGTCACTGTTTAATGAATCACCCAGATTTAGCAAAGGATCTCACAGGTAAGGAAGGTGTCTGGTCTATTGAAATATGAACACAATCACACAAATATATTTTAAATGTGGCCTTTGACTTTAACTTCGGTTTCTGAATAGGTTTCACTCTGGCACACTGTTTCAGATCTCTTAACAGTCATGGACTAGTAAGTGATTTCATGTTTATACAATAAAATTAAGTTTGAAATCTTCACATTTTAATCCTTTGAAGTTTTTTGAAATGATAGTTTAAAGAAGTAGACTCTTCCTGTGAATTCCAGTTTGGGCACAAATCATTATATCTCTGTGATAATTAAGTATAGTAACATGCCTTAAAATAAGTAGATAAGTGATTTCTTCTGAAATAGATTAGTAGAATTTCTCATTCTTCACTTGAAATAAAGCATTTAAACCTACTTATTTGGTTGTAACAAATAAATTGCTTCTATCAAAATACTTGGGCTTCAGGCTCAATATAAGGAGTCTCAGCAGTAAAGAACTTGCCTGCAGTACGGGAGACTCATGTTCGATCCCTGGATCAGGAAGATCCCCTGGAGCAGGAAATGTCAGTGCACTCCAGTATTCTTGGAAATACCATGGACAGAGGAGCCTAGCAGGCTGCTGTTCCTGGGATTGCAAGAGTCTGACTCAACTTAGTGACTAAACCACCACAATCAAAATACTGTTTACCGGGCTGCCTTGGTGGCTCAGTGGTAAGGAATTCGCATGCCCATACAGGAGATACAGGTCAATCCCTGACCGGGAAGATCCTACATGCCACAGAACAGCTAAGCTTGTGTGCCACAATTACTCAGCCTATGCTCCAGAGTCTGGGAGCCACAACTGCTGAGTCCACATGCCACAACTGCTGAAGCCCATGACCCTATAGCTCATGCTCCACAACAGGAGAAGCTACCACAATTAGAACCAAGAATTGCAACTAGAGAATAGCCTCTGCTTGCACAACTAGAGAGTAGCCTCTGCGTGGGCAACTGGAGAAAAGGCTGCACAGCAACAAGGACCCAGCACAAACAAAAATTAACAAATTTTTTACCAAATTTTTATCAATTTTTCCAAAAATAAAGTGTTTGCCAAAGGAAAGGAAATAACTTTGTTCGTATCATAATTATCTAGGATTTTTTTTAGAGGTCATAGAATGTTATTTTATATTGTATAATGCTATAAGAATTTTATTGTATTTTTTTTTTTTAGTCTTTTAATATGTATTGTATAAATCAGGTGCTGCTTTGATTTCAAATCAGGTATTGATTTGACTTTTCCATAATAGTTGATATATTATTTATTAACATGTAACTCTTCAGTAACAAATAGTATGATATAGTTTATTTTGTTACTTTGTACTTGCCACCTCAAAAATTGAATGATTTTAATTTACGCCTCATTTTACAATTGTTCCAGTATATAGACATAAAAGCATTAGGGTTTTTTTTTGTTATTGTGAACATAATGAATATTATAGCTTACATTTAGCTTAATTTTTTTTGTTTCAGAATATTTGAAAGTTCGATCCCATGATCCAGAAGAAGCTATTCGTCATGATGTTATTGTTACTATAATAACTGCTGCCAAAAGAGACCTTGCCTTAGTGAATGATCAGCTACTTGGCTTTGTAAGAGAAAGAACACTGGACAAACGGGTAAAACCTGAGGGATTTTATTCTTTTTTAATTTACTATGTTTACATTGTTAGCAAAATACAATAGAAATCATTTTATATTTAAAGTTATCTTGAAAGTCAAATTAATACAATAACCAGATATAAAGAGCTCAAAGTTTATATATTTCTGGCAAACTTTTCATTATTTTTACAAATGAATACATTGGATTCTATAGCTTTTCATATCTTCAGTATGGGTTTTTTAGCTCACCTTTACAAAATGAGCAGCAAAATTAAAGATTTGTTTTACCTTTTCACTTACATGATGAGTTGCAGAAGAATAGTGATCATCACCATTTGGTTCCTTAATAGTTAGCATTTGCAGAAGTACCTATCTTGGAATATCATACTTCCTATAAAAGTGGTGTTTCCATATTGCTATGCTAAGCTTAGAGTCAAAATGATGTTTAGTCGTTACTCTTTGTGTAATTTCCTGTATGTGGATGCAATTTAAAATGTGGGTTGATGAAAGTAGTACTAAGAACAGTAATAGTTGCTAAGAAATAGTGTCAACCATAAGAGACATATAGGCAAGGCAGGCTGAACAAAGGTTGCCTTTAAAAGTGTGCTATTTTATTTGAAGCACAGTTTTAAAAATCTCCTACCATCCTGAAACTAATGCAGTTTAGCTATAATTTCAAGATAGAAAAGCAGTATCTTGCTATAGAAATATATAGCAAGGTGCATTCTTTAAATTGCTTTGAAATAGTCATAGGAGGCAGAGATATATAAACACCATTTAACTTGTTGAGCTGTGTCATTAATTCTCCATCTGAAGAGTTTTTTCCCCTTGGCATTAATTTAAATGAAATAACACTCCCTATTGCTTAGTTAATTACCACCTCCCCAGCCCCCAAACCAGATTTCAAGTATTGCCATTTTTATTACTTCTTCCTTTTAGAAACATTTCACTTCTACTTCTGTCAGTATCTGTTTATAATTTCAGGATGAGCTGAGTAAATGATTCTTGCTAACTGAGACTGTATGATATGGTCTTAATAACGCCTACTGGACGTTTTAGGAACTGTTATTTTGGTGTAATGAATTAAATAACCTAAAGTATAGCCTTTCTAAATTTTGTTTTCTCTAAAAAGTGGGGATGAATTGAAATCTTTGATTTCACTGCTTACATTCTTTGGTTTCATGTTAGAAATGTCAAAAGGCATCTTTTACTTGCTATATGGGAGCAGTTTCATTTCACCTACTAAATAATCTAAAATTGAGAAAAGTATACCAGGAAAATTTCAAGAAAGTATTAAATAAACCAAAGATAAGTATACTCTGATTTATTAGAGATAAGTACCTTGTGGTTATTATTATATTGTTCTTTTGTCTTTCTGACTCTAGATTTTTATAATCTCTTTTTCTGTCTACCCTCCTCTGATCACCTTTCTTCCCTCCTCTTAAACCCCTCCAATCTCTTTAACTCCCAGAGTCTTTCATGGATTAGGGTGTGACTAGGTAATTGATTTGCCCTTTTGATTACAAAGTAATAAAATTCACTTAAGACTATCACTAAGGTGCTTTCCAACTTTATAATTCTAAGATTTTGATACCAAATTTTGCTCTTTTTTCTTTTTAATTGGAGGATAATTGCTTTGCAATATTATTTTGGTTTCTGCCATACATCAACATGCATCAGCCATAGGTATACATATGTCTCTTCCCTCTTGAACCTCTCTCCAACCTCCCGCCCCAATTTTGCTCTTCTTATTCTGAGTTAATATCAAAAGGAATATAACTAGGAAGAACATTCCAGATGATTCAGCTTTTGTTTGTAAACTGAATTGTACACTTTCTGTTATTTTTTAATCACTCCTAAAACTTGGCCAAATTTTTTTTTAGACAGAATCAAATAAGATTTTTTGTAAGATTTATTGTTGCTTGGCTTTGAAGAAAATAAAAAATTGATAGGTGATCTAGTAGTATTGGCACTGGATAATTTGGAAACTAGTCTGATTTCTAAACAGAAACATAATCAAAATTGTTGTTTAAGTGATTTGTCTTTTATGAAAATAAGTATTATACTAATCTATGCACACTAAATCTGCAACCTATTGGAAGAAATCATCATTTTTGCCAGTTATTATACTAAAATTTGGTATCTAGCTCATCTAGTGAATTTTGTATTTTCTAGTGGCGAGTAAGAAAAGAAGCTATGATGGGTCTGGCTCAGCTTTATAAGAAATACTGTCTTCATGGTGAAGCAGGAAAGGAAGCTGCAGAGAAAGTCACCTGGATAAAGGACAAACTTTTGCATATATATTATCAGAATAGCATCGATGACAAGTGAGTTCCATATATTGGTAAAATGGATGAATATATAAGTGCTTTTAATTTTTTAATATGGTTTCTGTTTGATTTTTTTCATAATACTTAGTTTCTAAGTTCAGAAATCACTTTCTGCATGTTTAGACATATCATGTTTAAATAAGACTTTAGTCAGAATTATCAGTTAGCATAATAATTGGTTTTTTAGGCATAATTTACATATAGCATTGTCTTTCAAGTGTATAAGCATAATGATTCTATATTTGTATATATTGCCAAATGATCACCTGGTAAGTCTAACTTCCATCCCCATATATAGAAAATTCTTTTCTTGAGATGAGAACTTATGTTGTTTCCCTTTTCTGAATGTTACTCATAATTCTCTATTGGATTACAGTAATTTTGTTTTTTGCAAAATACTTCACAGTGTTTTATTCAGTTAGACTGACTACTTTGACATTGATTATGTATTTCATTGGCTAATGAGTCCTTATATTTAATAAGGATTAAATAAGAATAATTTTATAATTACAATCCTTATAATAAGAATCCTTATTCCAGTGATGTTGAGTAATAAATATAAGCTTAGCAAGAGGATATTTAAATATGGTAAGAAATTTAGAATGTGCAATGAAGACAGATCTGCATGAGAGAAGCTGATTTTCAGGATGATGAAGGAAGATCACCTTGATTTTACAAAATGACAACATGGGAAAGGAGCCAGACTGTAATCAGAGGAAATTGATACATTTTTTGAAAATTAGTAATTCTTGATCGTAGCTTCATTTGTAATGTTAAATAATTTCTGATAGCTCCAGACTGATGATGACTAACAGGTGGAACAGGCTTAGCATCCTGTGCTTAGGAATAATATATAACATAACCCTTTTAGAACAGATGTTTTAGGCTGACAAAGTGTAAAGCCACAAGTAACAACTGTAGCTCTAAATTTAAAAATAACTATACTTGCAAGGAAAAGCATTGATCACATACTGATCTTTTCCATTTATTTGCACACATCGGTATCACCATTGGTACGGTATCTTTGCATGAGGTGGTTAAAATATAAAATGGCTTTTGCTTCTGAAAAACAATAATTTTGTTACTTGGGGTTTTTTTCTCTTTGTTTGTTTGCTTCATAGACTATTGGTAGAGAAAATCTTTGCTCAGTATCTTGTCCCCCACAACCTGGAAACAGAAGAGAGAATGAAATGCTTGTATTATTTATATGCTAGTTTGGATCCAAATGCTGTCAAGTAAGTTACTTTTTTAATGATTCTTGAATACTTTATACAATTATTTATTTAATCATTTCTAATTAACTGCTGTTGATAGGGTTATTGCTTCTTCTAATTGAATCAAGAATCTCAGATAAATATTTATAGAGAAAATTTTTATCATGTAAATTCAACTAAGTTAAAAGCAAAAATATTCCTATATGCATAGGTATATTTGGCAACTGAGCAATATGGTTTCAGGAATTTAGAGAAGTCCCCATGTCAAAATTATCTTTTGTGCACCTGTTGACTGGGATCTAAATCACATTTATTGGAGGTTTACCATACTAAGCCTAAGAAATAAGAACTGGTTCTTTGTCAGGAGAACATGTCCAAATCACTTCTGTGTAGAATAATTGTATGATTGATTGTCAAAACAGGTATTTTTGAGATTGAAAGAAGGCACTATGAATAATTTTGTTCAGACAGCCACCATAAACCTTAACTATCCCAGGCCACTTAGAATCTGTGGGCATTCCACTTTAATAAAGCTTTTAAAAAAGTAAGTAACTCCTCTCATTGAGAATTCTGATTCTCCTGAATAAGAACCTCAGCTATTACATTTACATATATATATATTACCTTTAATTTCATATAATTTCAAATTAACAGAAAAGTTTCAAAAATAATAACACAACTTTTAAAATCCCATTTAGTGAAATTCCTAATTTTTGACCATTTACTTTATCATTTGTGCATACTTTACATATGTATTTTCTTCTGATCCATAGATAGTAATTTGCAGACACTGCATTCCTTTACATCTAATACATAGGTATTCCTTAATTACCTAAGGATATTCTTTTATATAACTAGAGTGCTTTCATGAGAGTCAGGAGGTTTAATATTGATAAAATACTGTATAATCCAATGTGTATTCAAATTTCCTCAGTTGTCCAAATAATGTCCTGTATGGATTTTTGTTCCCTTTCTAGGATTACATGTTGCATGTCTAATTATCATGTCTCTAGTCTTTTTAAATTTAGAACCATTTCTCAGTTTGTCTTTGTCTTTTATAACTTTGACAGTTTTCAGAACAATTTGCATAGGTCAGTTATTTCATAGAATGTTCTCTCAGTTCGGGTTCATTCAGTGTTTCCTCATTATTGGATTGAGATTCTGTGTTTTCAGCAGAAAGTCCACAGAATAACATACCCTATTAGAAGACGTCAGCCATCATTTTAAGGATTTGCAAGTAGTTCATAACGTTTACTGTAGATAGTAAATTCCAGGCCACGGGTCTTGATCTCTGTTTACATTTGGCAAAGAGTACTCAGAAATAAACTAATTTTGAGCACCTAAAATTACAGAGTGGGTTTGTAAGAGAAGAAAATCTGCTATCACGGAGAGAAAAGAATCTAGAGTAAAGAAACTCAATTTAAATTTGGCATGTTTTGAATCCACATCATTTCTAAGAAATTCATTTTTTAAGCCATCTGCACTACTGCATACCTCCTTAGCCTGGCCTTTCATGATCTGATCCTTTTCTATAGTACTTTCCAGCTTCCTTATGCTCCCCCACTCACGTTCTGTGCTCTAAGCCTATAAATTTTTTTCACGTCCCTGTGTGTGCCATGTACTTTAATGACATTTTTCTCTCTGTTTGTAGCAGAACTTTCTGGCTACCTCTGCTTAGAATGTCTTTGAATTCCTTCAGTTTACCTGGCAAGATCCTATTCATCCTTGAAAACTTCTCAAATATGTTCTCTCATAAGAAGCCTTATGTTTACTATTTTAAACCAAACTATCTTAATCCTAATAAGTAAATTTTCTGAAGCTTTAAATTTCAGGTAGATGTAGAAGAATGGTGTATCTACACCATGCAGTGAGAAAAGTAGTAAAGTTGAATAATTACCAGTATTGTTATATTATGTATATTTTTCATATTTATAACTTTATTTACAGAGCTCTCAATGAAATGTGGAAGTGTCAGAACATGCTTAGAAGTCATGTACGAGAACTGTTGGATTTGCACAAGCAGCCTACAGTAGGTTCATGATTTGTTTAAATTCACAGTATTAATTTAAAATGGTTAATTTTTCTGTATAATGAAGCAAGCAAAAGTATCTCAGCTGTTTTATTTTCCAAATGTCAGTTTCTGTGGTTATCCAAGATAAATTTGCATTTCACATGAATATTAAAAAAAATCTTATTTTTCACCATGAGCACAGAAATGGTGTTTTCTAGTATATCAAGTATTTTGACACTAAGAATTTATAGTTTATCAATTTTTAAATAATTAGAATTAAACTTCAGTATAAAATTATATTAGAAATCAAATTTTTTTCCTCTTTGACTTTTGGTCTGTCATTGTAGCATCAGTATCAAATCAGGTATCAATCCTTTGAATATTCCAAAGTCAAATTAACAAAGAAATGCTGCCCAGCATTTTCTGAAGGTTGAAAAAAGAAACATAAATAATCTCTTATAAATGCTTCTAAACATATTTGCTAGAGTAGGTGTACTTAGCACAGAGACCCCCTCAGTGGTCATGGATGCCTAATGCAAGTGTTGTCTTTTTTTTTGATAAATGACCATACAGTCTCTCGAATTGCTTATCTCTGCCTCTGTGGTGCAGAAACAGTCACAGATAGTTCGTAAACGAATGGGCACGATTGTGATCCGACAAAACTTTAACAAAAGCGGGAAGTCCATGGGATCATACAGATTCATTAATAAAATAGTACTCTTGTGATGGAGGAAAGGGCCGTAGGAAGGAAGGTGATACATTAATTAATGGGCCACAGAATAGCTAGTAGAACTATTCAGAAAGAAATTTTTTCTACTTTACACATTTTTAGTTGATTTTCTTTGGTGTATAGTTTCACAGTAATTTTGATATGATAATTGTTTTCATTATTTTCTGTTCTGTTTTCTGACAAGATAATTTCCCTATGAAAGTTATATAACTTTCAAAATTTTTAAAATATCTTCCTGCTGGCATGTCCTCTCCTTCTGTTTGCGCTAGTTTGATGGTTGTTACTCCATGGTTGTTTGTTATCTACATAGGCTGTAGATATGGTAAGCCATTTCCTACTGGGTATATTGTGATGGATTTTTTTAGCTTAAGAAAATGTACAATACTGACTGTAGGTTTTCTTAATGAAATTTTGTTAGCACGTATGACATCATTTGTTTCTGTTTTAAATTTCAGTCAGAAGCTAACTGTTCCGCTATGTTTGGAAAACTGATGACCATAGCAAGTGAGTATGTTTATTGACTCTGTAGGTATATAGCAGACATCAAATAATATACCCAGTGGAACTATCAGCTTAATACTTATTTAGTAGGAAAAAGTAGTCCTTAATAATTTTATTTCTAAGACCCATATAGTCTTATCTTTTGGTAGGACAGCAGTATTTTTTAAGACAGCTTGGTTTTTAGTTTAGTAGTTTTTCTTTTGCAGTATTGATTCTCTTTTAATCTTCTAGAGAATTTGCCTGATCCTGGGAAAGCACAAGATTTTGTGAAGAAATTTAACCAAGTTCTCGGTGATGATGAGAAACTGCGGTCTCAGTTGGAGTTGTTAATCAGTCCAACCTGTTCGTGCAAACAGGCAGATGTTTGTGTGGTTAGTAAATTATACTTCTGTATTTGTTCTTCTAGCTTTGCTTATAGAAACTTAGATTTCATTAAAATCTGCTTTACATAAATTATTTTATTTGTGTGAATGTAACAATATTGTGAGCTCTGAATCACCTAGGAGTATATCTGTGGTCAGATATACTTAGTTCTCTTTACCTGTCAAAATTCCAGGAAAAACACTAGAGAAGTAAGCCAGGGAGTTGGTCCTAAGAATTGAGCAAGATAAAATGCTTTGTATTTAGCAGACATTTATTAGATAAATAAGAATTTTCTAGTGTGTGTGTATATTCTCCCATGTATCAGCACAGGAAAAACCCTTGTCAGTATATCAGCAATAGTTAAGTTGCCATATACACATTTATAAACAAGGTAATTCCTGTTTAGGCTTTTGTCTCCATTCTATTTTTAGACTATTTTATAGAAAACAAATTGTTGACAAATACCCAAGGAAAAATTCATTCATTTATTTACTATTTTATGAGACAGTTTCTAATTTCATCTTTACCATTTACTACTGGTGTGACCTTTAGCAAATTGTTTAGTATTTTTGAGACTCATTTTTTTCATCTCTAAATGTTAGCAAATTCACAGGATTGTTAAGAGGATATAGATAGATATGGATATAGGTATCCTACCTAATATTAATAAATTTCTATTTCACATATATGACAGTATTACCCATAAATAACACAATACAGTATTACACATATATCACAAACACTGTGCCTGTACAGATGAATAAGAGAAAGAAAATCATTTCAGTTATTTATGTCTAACTTTACTCTAAAAAGATAATTATTTAAATATGTGATTAGGGATAAGGACTATAAACAGATGTATATACAAAGTCATTTGGGAGCATGGAATATGTTTTTTTTTTCCCTCAGTCTAGTAGGCATATAGGGTCTTTAAGTGGATCTTTAAAGAGTAGTAATTAGGAAGAGGTGGGAGGAAGCCAGTTTAGGGAAGAGAGCAATGGATTCTTCCATTGTACCTAGGGATGTGAATGTCACAAGTGCCCAAAATAACCTTGTCTTTGCACTTCTGAACGGGATGGTTTGCTGAGAACATTTAAAGGTTTCATTTACTTCTTTGGTATTTAGAATTCCAGTTCCAGAATACTGTGTTCTGCTGGGTATCCACTAATATAATTGGATCATAGAATGAAATGGCTTGAAAAATACCATAGAGAAAATTGGTTTAACCACTTCATTTTACAGATAAAGATTACATTTTAAAGAGGTGAAGTTTCTCATCCAGTGTTTCACAGCTAGTGACTGAGCTTCAGGTAGAGTCCAGATCTTAATAGACCCATGACAGTGTTCTTTCTATATATTTCATCGTTTGCAAGAACCCATACAAATTGAATACTGCTCAAGAAATACAAATCTGAAGAATGAATAATCAAGTGGTACTTTCTAGTCTGAGAAAAATAGGACTTGAGTTTGAAAAGTGAAAGTAACGTGATTCCTGCTATTTGTCAGAACAAATATATCTAAGAGCTTCCAAATCCAGAAAGTATATGCAAAACAGATGCAAGGAAAACATCTCAGGGTGATTTGATAGTAGGAAGCAGGAGAGTAGAGATGTGGAAAGTCTTTTTTTTTTTTAATGTGTAAAGGAAACTGTCAATTTGTTGCTGCCTACTTGCCACATACTAATTTGGCTTCTTGCTTATCCCCAGTATAAGCTTATACTTATCATTATGACAGATAGACTTTTAAAAAATAATTGTTGTGAGAGATTATGTAAATATTATATCCATAAAATGTAGTTTGAAGAACTACGTAAATATATCATTATTTATATACATTGGTATATTTTATATAGTGCTATCACTGTGCTTAAATGTGATTTACTCTTTTTCCTGTGCTTATATGTAATGCCATAATTCTTTTCTAATGCCTAGTTCTTCTATTTTTTAATACTGACTATATAGTTTGCCTAGCAATTTTCCAGTGGCATAGTTGTTGTTAAACAATCACTGACTTTATCTTATGTTAAAGCAAGTAAATTTTATACCAAGTGGGAGAAAATCCCCTCTTTAGGAAGACTTGCACAGAGTAAGTCTGATTTCAAAAGATAATACAAAATTAATTTTAAATGTGTATCTGTAGTATAGAGCAAAGTGTATAAGGACATAAGCACTGACTAAAATATTTATTTTCTCAAATGCTGAAATTTTGCTGAGTAAATTACTACTTGCAAAATAAATCAAGCACTTCGTAGTGACTAATAAATTTTCTTCTGAATTTCAGTCTTTGGGATTTTTACACTCTAATAGCAACCATGGATGCTATCTAATTTAATATGACTTTCATAATTAATTTGTGTCACTGAGGGACTTCCCAGGTGATCCAGTGGCTAAGACTCCTTGCTACCGATGCAGGGGGGCCCGGGTTCATTCCCTAGTTAGGGAACCAGATCCTAAGTGTTGCAACTAAGACCCAGCAAAGCCAAATTAACTAATTAATTTTTTTTGTTACTGAAAGTACAACAGAAATTTGTTTCCTTGATCCCCTTGGACACATTGCCTTAAATTTTTTTTTTTTCCATGAAAAAACTAATAAATAGAGTGACTATCATTTGTTACATTGCTTTATAGTTTGGAAAGCACTTTTAATGCGCTTTATCTTCTCAACTAACATTTTCACTTGTTCATCAGAGATAATCAATGAAAAGCCTTGTTATTAATGTAAATTTCTTTCTCTAGTACCCAACACGTTATAAATTTAACCTTGTCTTTGGATGATTCAGTCTCTTACAATCATTAAATCCTTATATTCTTTAGAAACTTTCAGCAATAATATCTTTTCTCTTACAGGAGCTCTTTGATATAATGTCACCATTTTTGAACTCAACTATGATCTTCCAGAACTGAAAAACTTTATACACTTAAAAGTCTTCTCCTCGTTAAAAAAAAAAAATTGTTGACCGAAAGAAAAGTTTTTTCAGACTATGAAGTATACCATTGAAATGTGCCCATGACAGTGTAAATTGTTTTAATTTTTTCAAAAGTAGAGACTAAAGGGACTTCCCTAGTGGTCCAGAGGTTAAGACTCTACACTCCCTATGCAGAGGCCCAGGTTTGATCCCTGGTCAGAGAACTAGATCCCACATGCTGCAACTATGACCTAATGCAGCCATTAAATAAATAAATGCATATCAGTTGTAAAAATATATAGCATTCAAGATTGTCTACTATGTAGTAATTTCATGGGAGAAATATGACAAAAGGCATAAATCATACCATATTACCCCCCTTTTTTCCCTCTACAATCTAGATTTTCTAGTGCTTGCCTAATGAGTATATCATTTTAGTCAGGGTATAAAGCAGAGAAAGTTTTTTTTTCTTTTTTACATCTGATGGTATTGAATCCTTAAATGCTTTTGAAGCCTAGGATCATTTTTATTTTGAAAAACATGAAAGGATGATACTTACAGTGAAACTCTTTTCCTTCCTATAGAGAGAAATAGCCCGGAAACTTGCCAATCCTAAGCAGCCAACAAATCCTTTTCTAGAGATGGTCAAATTTCTGTTGGAAAGAATTGCACCTGTGCACATTGATTCAGAAGCCATCAGGTAAACTAGGAATTATATTCATTCATAAATAAAATATAATATGAAACTACAGTGCTGTAAGTTTAAATTCTGGGTCCCCAACAAGACCTAAAAAGGTATACAGGGAACCTATATCAGGTATCATTCAAGTTGAAAGAAAGACAGGCTCCTTTTCTGATTGTTGGTTTGTTTCATAACTTTTTTTTTTTAGTTTTTTTTTAAAGAAATCTTGTGTTTATTTTTAGCTTGTATGTTCTCATTAAAGAAAACCTAGAACATAAGAAAATCTATAGCTATCATCAGCCTTTGACTTTTCTTAACCCTTCACTTGAGATATGTGAAAACAGAATATATGAAAGGAGCACAAGATTGCCATTAGACTAATCTGCTTTCAGAACACATCTGTGTTACCAGTTTGGGCTCTAATTTAGTTTTTATTTTTAACTTTAATATGGGTATAACATCTTGTGGATGAGTGCGAAAATTAGTAATAATATGTAAAAAATAAGCAGACTGGCATCACAAGCATTGACATCTATTGTCTTTGATTAATTGTTTGCATAATTTCATACATTTCACTAATTTTAATGATTTTCAATTGTAAACTTCTGAGAATACTTTTACCTTGTACTGATCATTTTTCCAGTTTATCAGTTATAAATCTTTCCATTTGGGGTTACTAACTAGCATTTATTGATTCTCTTTTCTTTGAATTAGGAGACTTGGTTCTAGCCATTACTAGTACCTGACTCACTGTTTGTGAAGGTGTGTGTGAAGTCACTCAGTCATGTCTGACTCTTTGCAACCTCATGGACTGTAGCCTACCAGGCTCCTCCCTCCATGAGATTCTCCAGGCAAGAGTACTGGAGTAGGTTGCCATTTCCTTCTCCAGGGGATCTTCCCAACCCAGGGATCGAACCCAGGTTTCCCACATTCCAGGCAGGTGCTTTAACCTCTGAGCCACCAGGGAAGCCCAACTCACTGTTGGTTGTATTAAAATGCCAATCGTATTAGTTTGCTAGGGCTGCCATGGCAAAATACCACAGACTGTGTGGCTTAAACAACAGAAATTTGTGTTCTCACATCCTGGAGAGTAGCAGTCCAAGATCAAGTTTGATTTCTCCTGGAGCCTCTACATGGCATGCAGATAACCTCCTCTTTGGTCTCCTCACGCGTCTGTGTCCTGACCTCCTCCTCTTCACATAACAAAACAGCCGTTTGGGATTATGGCCCACCCATCTGACCTCAGTTTACCTTAATTATCTCATTAAATAATTAAAATCTCATCTATTTCCAAGTAGTGACATTCTGAGGTGTCCTGGAGGTTAGGACTTCGACATATGAGTTTAGGGCTTTCAATTCAATCTGTAATGGTGATGTTTGTTTTTTAACTAAGATCTTATCCTTTAATCTTATTAGCAAATAAGAAAGCTAACATTCTGAGAAAAACATGGTGATTTTTTACAGCTGGGCTGATGCTGGGAGGGATTGGGGGCAGGAGGAGAAGGGGACGACAGAGGATGAGATGGCTGGATGGCATCACTGACTCAATGGACATGAGTTTGAGTGGACTCCGGGAGTTGGTGATGGACAGGGAGGCCTGGCGTGCTGCGATTCATGGGGTCGCAAAGAGTTGGACACGACTGAGTGACTGAACTGAAGGTATTTTGCTATTAATTTTTAATAGAGATACCCCATATGCAAGGGCTAAGGAGCAGCCCCAGCAAGATGGTAGGAGGGGTGAATTTGCATTTAGAATCAAACCCCATTCCTGCCAGAGACGCTCAGAGGGCTCAAACAAACCTTGTGTGTACCAGGACTCAGGGCACTCACAGAGACTGACACAGAACTGTGTTTGAGCGTTTCCTGTGGAGGTATAGGTCAGCTGTGGACTGCTACAGGTACAGAGGCTCTGGGTGGGGGTATGGCATAAACCCTCTTGGAGGACGTCGCCATTAACCCCACCACAGAGCCGCGAGAACTTACACAGGACTGGGAAATAGACTCTTGGAAGGCACAACAGAACCTTGTGCACCAGGACCCAGGAGAAAGGAGCAGTGACCCTAAAAGAGACTGACCCAGACTTGCCTGTGTGTCTAGGAGTCTCCAGCGGAGGCGTGGGTTGGTGGTGGCCTGCTGCAGGGTTGAGGGCATGGACTATAGCAGAACATGCATGGGATCTTTTAAAGAAGGTCACCATTATCTTCATTACCTCCACCATAGTTTGCTGCTAAGTCACTTCAGTCATGTCCGACTCTGTGTGACCCCATACATGGCAGACCACCAGGCTCCACCGTCCCTGGGGTTCTCCAGGCAAGAACACTGGAGTGGGTTGCCATTTCCCTCTCCAATGCGTGAAAGTGAAAAGTGAAAGTGAAGTCGTTCAGCCGTGTCCAACCCTCAGTGACCCCATGGACTGCAGCCCACCAGGCTCCTCCATCCATGGGATTTTCCAGGCAGGAGTACTGGAGTGGGGTGCCATTGCTAGCAGGGAGGGAACACAGCTCCACCCATCAACAGAAAATTGGATTAAAGATTTACTGAGCATGGCCCCGCCCATCAGAACAAGACCCAGTTTCCAGACTAAAAACCACAAACACTGAAAAACCAAAATCACAGTAACCTCCATCAGAGGGCAGACAGACTGAAAACCACAATCACAGAAAACTAACTAATCTAATCACATGGACCACAGCCTTGTCTAACTCAATGAAACTATGAGCCATGCCATGTAGGGCCACCCAAGACGGACAGGTCATGGTGGAAAGTTCTGACAAAATCTGGTCCACTGGAGAAGGGAATGGCAAACCACTTCAGTATTCTTGCCTTGAGAACCCCATGAACAGTATGAAAAGGCAAAAAGATAGGACACTGAAAGATGAAGTCCCCAGGTCGGTAGGTACCCAATGTGCTACTGGAGATCAGTGGAGAAATAACTCCAGGAAGAATGAAGAGACGGAGCCAAAGCAAAACCAACACCCAGTTGTGGATGAGACTGGTGATGGAAGCATGGTCCAGTGCTGTAAAAAACAATATTGCATAGGAACTTGAAATGTTAGGTCTATGAATCAAGGCAAATTGGAAGTGGTCAAACAGGAGATGGCAAGAGTAAATGTCGACATTTTAGGAAACGGTGAACTAAAATGGACTGGAATGGGTGAATTTAACGCAGATGACCATTGTATCTACTACTGTGGGCATAGTCAACAAAAGACTCCAAAATGCAGTCCTTGGATGCAATCTCAAAAACAACAGAATGATCTTCGTTTCCAAGGCAAACCATTCAATATCACGGGAATCCAAGTCTATGCCATGAACAGTAATGCTGAAGAAGCTGAAATTGGACGGTTCTATAGAAGACCTTCTAGAAGTAACACCCAAAAAAGATGTCCTTTTCACTATAGGGGACTGGAATGCAAAAGTAGGAAGTCAAGAAACACCTGGAGTAACAGGAACATTTGACCTTGGAGTACAGAATGAAGCAGGGCAAAGGCTAATAGAGTTTTGCCAAGAGAATGCACTGCTCATAGCAAACACCCTCTTCCAACAACACAAGAGAAGACTCTGCATGTGAACATCACCAGATGGTCAACACCGAAATCAGATGATTATATTCTTTGCTGCCAAAGAAGGAAAAGCTCTATATAGTCAACAAAAACAAGACTGGGAGCTGACTGTGGCTCAGATCATGAACTCCTTATTGCCAAATTCAGACTTAAATTGAAGAAAGTAGGGAAAACCACTAGACCATTCAGGTATGACCTAAATCAAATCCCTTATAATTATGCAGTGGAAATGAGAAATAAGGGACTAGATCTGATAGGCAGAGTGCCTGATAAACTATGGACGGAGGTTTGTGACGTTGTACAGGATAGAGGAATCAAGACCATCCCCAGGAAAGGAATGCAATAAAGCAAAATGGCTGTCTGAGGAAGCCTTACAAAATAGCTGTGAAAAGAAGTGAAGCAAAAAGCAAAGAAAAGGAAAGATATACCCATTTGAATGCAGAGTTCCAGAGAATAGCAAGGAGAGATAAGAAAGCCGACCTTGGTGATCAATGCAAAAAAATAGAGGAAAACAATAGAATGGGAAAGACACGAGATCTCTTCAAGAAAGTTAGAAATACCAAGGGAACATTTCATGCAAAGATGGGCTCAATAAAGGACAGAAATGGTATGGACCTAACAGAAGCAGAAGGTATTTATAAGAGGTGGCAAGAATACACAGAAGAACTATACGAAAAAGAACTTCACGATCCAGATAATCACGATGTTATGGTCACTCACCTAGAGCCAGACATCCGGAGTGCGAAGTCAAGTGGGCCTTAGGAAGCATCACTACTGACAAAGCTAGTGGAGGTGATGGAATTCCAGTTGAGTTATCTCAAATCATGAAAGTGCTGCACTCAATATGTCAGCAAATTTGGAAAACTCAGTAGTGGCCACAAGATTGGAAAAGGTCAGTTTTCATTCCAGTCCGAAAGAAAGGCAATACCAAAGAATGCTCAAACTACCGCACAATTGCACTCATCTAACACGCTAGTAAAGTAATGCTCAAAATTCTCCAAGCCATGCTTCAACAGTACATAGACCATGAGCTTCCAGATGTTCATGCTGATTTTACAAAAGGCAGAGGAACCCGAAATCAAACTGCCAACATCTGCTGGATCATTGATAAAGCAAGAGAATTCCAGAAAAAAACATCTAATTCTGCTTTATTGACTATGCCAAAGCCTTTGACTGTGTGGATCACCACAAATTGTGGAAAATTCTGAAAGAGATGGGAATACCAGACCACCTGACCTGCCTCTTCAGAAATCTGTATACAGCCTTTTCTTGTTTTTAATGGAGTGATTTTAAATATTTCAATACCGTTAAAGGGTACTAAGTGGCATTTTACTGGTAGTCCAGTGGCTAAGACTCCAGGCAGGGCCCCTGGTTTGATCTCTAGTTGGGGAACTAAATCCTACATGCTGAAACTACGAATTTGTATGCCACAGCTGAAAGTTCACATGCTGTAACTAAAGATCCCACATGCCACAGCTATTGATAAGACCCAGTATAGTGAAATAAATAAATTTTTTAAGATATTAAAAGAGGTTGAAGATAGGTTAAGGGGAATAGAAGTATGATGGAGTACCATCAGTAAAAAAAAAAAAATGGACCAGTAAGAAGAAAATCTTCCCCTATGGTGTTAAAAAATGATAGATACAAATTAAAGAAAGTTAGAAAATACGGTATGGAAAATTCCAGTTTTCCCTAAAAGCTCCATTATTCTCCTTTAGGTCAAAAGTTAGGTAGTCTACTCAGTGGAAGAATTTAAAAAGGAGACCTGAGTTAGAATGATAAAGATTTATAGCAGTTGTTATAGGATAGGAAAGAAAGGGACACATTGAAGATTTCCCAAGCGGTTTTGAACATGCATTTGGATTGGTGATGATCTCTCGCTTCATCATACTCCGTGAAGTCTTTGGAGTATGTATTATTTACCTTATTTACAAATCAGTAAAATTACTTTCATAAAAAGAAGAATTATAGTTCTGGCTTCAAGATTTGGATCATATAACTTTTTGACTTATAATGGTGATCTCACCCATGCTGTAATGAAAGCAAATTATACCCGCCTTGTTGTACACTGAAGTTCCAGGATAGACCCTAAGACTCAGTTCACAACAGGTAGTCAGTAAACGCATATTAAATAAATGCATGCACTGACAATTGTGTAGTCAGATACACATATAAATTTTATCAAATATTTGTAGTTTTGTTTATAAATTCATGTGTTTTATGGGATTTCCTTCTAATAGCTTAAATCAATATTTTTTTCAAAATGGAAATAATTTTTTTTGTAATACATAATGTCAACTGTGAAAAAGTTGGCTTAAAGCTCAACGTTCAGAAAACTAAGATCATGGCATTCAGTCCCATCACTTCATGGCAAATAGATGGGGAAAGAGTGGAAACAGTGTCAGACTTTATTTTTGGGGGCTCCAAAATCACTGCAGATGGTGACTGCAGCCATGAAATTAAAAGACACTTACTCCTTGGAAGGAAAGTTATGACCAACCTAGACAGTATATTAAAAAGCAGAGACGTTACTTTGTCAATAAAGTCCATCTAGTCAAGGCTATGGTTTTTCCAGTAGTCATGTATGGATGTGAGAGTTGGACTATAAAGAAAGCTGAGCGCTGAAGAATTGATGCTTTTAAAGTGTGGTGTTGGAGAAGACTCTTGAGAGTCCCTTGAACTGCAAGGAGATCCAACCAGTCCATCCTAAAGGAGACCAGTCCTGGGTGTTCATTGGAAGGAATGATGCTGAAGCTGAAACTCCAATACTTTGGCCACCTGATGCGAAGAGCTGACTCATTTGAAAAGACCCTGATGCAGGGAAAGATTGAGGGCAGGAGGAGAAGGGGACAACAGAGGATGAGATGGCTGGATGACATCACCAACTCGATGGACACGAGTTTATGTAAACTCGGGGATACTGACTGAAATGAAAAATGCCGACTATACAGGGGCTTCCTGGCGGCTAAGAATCTGCCTGTCAGTGCAGGAGACGACAGTTTGATCCCTGTTCTGGGAAGATCCCGCATGCTGCAGAGCGGCTAAGCCCATATGACACACAACTATTGAGCCTGTGTTCTAGAGCCTAGGAAGTGTAGAATACTGAGCCCTCATGCCCCAACTACTGAAACCCAGATGCCCTAGAGGTCATACTCTGCAACAAGAGAAACCACCACAATGAGAAGTCTGTACCACCACTAGAGAGTAACCCCTGCACTCTGCAACTAGAGAAAAGTCTGAGCAGCGACAAGGACCAGCATAACCAAAAATCAAAACATTTTTTCCAATAACTGACTGTACAAAGTGTTGATGTATATGTAACTAACAGTGTGTTGGTGATGTTGAAAGCAGTTTGTTTTAGCATCAGATTATCTCAACATTGTCTCATCTCAGGAATCCCAATATTAGACATTTGCATATAAGAAAGGAAGACATCATTATGTCTTTGGGTTTCCCTGGTGGCTCAACAGTGAAAGAATCTACCTGCAATGCAGAAAACACAGGTTTGATCCCTGGGTCAGGAAGATTCCTTGGATAAGGAAATGGCAACCCACTCCAGTAGTCATTCCTGGGAAATTCCACAACCAGAGGAGCCTAGCAGGCTACAGTTCATGGGATCACAGGGTCAGATATGACTTAGCAACTAAACCACCACCGCTACTTGTGTTTAAAGTGGAAATACCCAAAAATCCATCAGTTGGTAATTGGATAAAAATACTGTGCCGAAGAATTGATGCTTTTGAACTGTGGTGTTGGAGAAGACTCTTAAGAGTCCCTTGGACAGCAAGGAGATCCAACCAGTCCATTCTGAAGGAGATCAGCCCTGGGATTTCTTTGGAAGGAATGATGCTAAAGCTGAAACTCCAGTACTTTGGCCACCTCATGCAAAGAGTTGATTCATTGGAAAAGACTTCGATGCTGGGAGGGATTAGGGGCAGGAGGAGAAGGGGATGACCGAGGATGAGATGGCTGGATGGCATCAGTGACTCGATGGACATGAATCTGAGTGAACTCCCGGAGTTGGTGATGGGCAGGGAGGCCTGGCATGCTGCGATTCATGGGGTTGCAAAGAGTCGGACACGACTGAGCAACTGAACTGAACTGAACTGAACTGAACTGTGGTATATCTATACAACAAAATACTTACCAGGAATAGAGAGGAGGTTCATTCAGTGGTTCACACTGATCCTATGCAACAACATGGAGGAGTCTCAAAAGCATTATGTCACATAGAAGTTGTCAAACACAAAGTATATAAAATTTTATAAAAGGTAAAATTCTAGTGGAAGAAAGTTGATCAGTTAATGCCAGAGTAGGAAAAGGGAATTAACCACAGAAGAAGTGTAAGGTAAGTTTTTGTGGTGATGACAGTTGTTTTATGTGTATATCGCTACGGTGATTCACCACTTTATTTATACCCACTAGCATGGCTGTGATCAAAAAGTTGAGTTGGCAAGAATGTAGAAAAATTGGAACTTTCATGTTTTGCTAATGGGTATAAAATGTTGGAGGTACTTTGGAAAGCAGTTTGGCAGTCCCCCAAAAGTTATGCATGGAGGTACCATATGTGTGTGCGTGCGCTCAGTCATGTCCAGCTCTTTGTGACCCCGTGGAGCGTAGCCCACTCGAGTGGGTTGCTATTTCCTCCTCCAGAGGATCTTCCTGACCCAGGGAAAGATGAACCTTGAGAACTCCATTTATATGAAGTATTCAGAATAGGCAGATCTGTATAGCAGCACAAAGTAGATCAGAGGATGCTTAGGGCCGAAGGAGTTGGAGGTGAATAAGGACTTCTAATGGAAATTGGACACAACTGAGCACACACACACCTAATGGGGAAGGGGGTTTGTTTTGAGGTAGGGTGAAAGCTAAGTTTGTTGAATCTTTGCATGTACTGGGACATCACTAATGAGGAAATGAAATCTCAAGAATGAAGATCATGTTTGTTTTAACTTAAAATAGTATCTTGTTAACCAGGTAATTTCTAGTTTGTGGTGGTTAGTTGTATTTGAAAAACTAATAATGTTGAACATTAAATACTTTTAAATTGTTGATTCTGTGTGTGTATATATAGAGAGAGCGCAATGCTTCTCATGAATTGCTTTCAATTTCTTTGCTATAAATCTCTAGGAGTGGAATTAGTGGTTCAGTAAATTAATTATGTGATTAATTCAATGCCTTTGTTCATTTATGTGTTTACTATATGCTTTTTGTTTTGAGTGAGTTCTCATTTGTCCATTTAGCAACTGCCATCCTAACATTTTTCTTAAAATTACAAATGATCTCCATTTATGGATATGAATATTACATTGCTTATACTTAAAAATACATATTTCTGGTACATTTGCCAGTTTTGTTGCTTTTCATTAGAATTGCTGTTATACATGGATGGGGAGAATAAACTAAAATAAGCTCATTTGTCATGTAGAGAGGGAAGTTTAAAAAATCACAGAATAACTTTTTCTTCCAGAAAATACTTAATTTGATGTTTAATAGAGTCTGTATATGTCTGCTACAATGCAATTAAGATACAGTTACTAATCTAGTAGTGTTACTAATTTAGATTGTCTTATTTTAATAGTGCACTGGTAAAACTGATGAATAAATCAATAGAAGGGACAGCAGATGACGAAGAGGAGGGTGTAAGTCCAGATACAGCTATTCGTTCAGGACTTGAACTTCTTAAGGTATTTTTGAAACAGTTTTTCTGCAGTCATATTTTTTTTAATTGGTGTAAAATTGCTTTACTATTTTGTGTTGGTTTCTGCTATACAACAGTGGAAATCAGTCATAATTATATATAGGAAGGCTCAGGAGGGAAAGGAGATCTCCTTTCCCTCCTGAGCCGTCCTCCCCTCTCCTCATCCCTCCCCTTTAGGTCATCATAGAGCACTTGGCTGAGTGGGCTCCCTGTGTTATTTAGCAACATCCCACTGACTGTTTTACACCTGATAGTATATATTTGTCAATACCACTTTCTCAACTTCTCCCACCCTCAACTTCCCCAGCTGTGTCCACAAGTCTGTTCTTTACTAGGCTCATCAGTACCATTTTTCTAGATTCCATATGTATTCTGCAGTTATAATATGAATCACCTTAAAGATATGCAAGGGTCAGGCTTTATTTCATTGGAAGTTATTCAAAAGATTAAAATTCGTAATACAACATTTTATAAAAATGACATGTTTTCTGAATTATACTAATGTAATTATTTTACATTATAAAATAATATTTTTGGAGTTTTGCTGTTTCATTCATCATATGCATGCCTGCTATGCTTATAACAGTATGTGCTAACTGCTTTGGTCTTACCTTTCAAATAACCTGCATATTGGTTAGTAGGATTGCTCACAGGAATTACTATAATACATCACTATCTGATTGGGATTCTTTTTTTTTTTAAACAATTGGTAAACAGTTGCCAAAGAGGTCAGAGAATTGGACAATTAGTAAGAGCCATAATTTAGTCTAGAGGGGGAGCACAGCATCATCAAAGAGAATAATTTGGGGCATGTTTTAGGGATTGTGGATGTAGCCTGAGTAGTTAGAAGTATTGCTTTGAGGAGTGACGGAAGACAAGATTGGTTCCACATGGTGGAAATAAAAGTTTTTTAAACAGAGGAAAATCATCTTTAAGGCAAACATTTTTAATAGGTTGTTTGATTCAGCTTTTCAAATTTAAATCCTCATTTTTCTCTGAATATTTAAAACCTCATAAGTAAATATTATCACTCTGAACCCTACCAAATGAGATACTCTCTCCACTTCATAATCAGTTTTTAAAATGCTTATATAATAAGTTAATGAGGGCTACATACTCCATTCCCTACCTCTTTATTTTTCTTTTAGGCCTTATTCCATGTGTCATGCTGACTAAATTGTTTTTGCTTCATGGAAGGTAAACTTTGTAGACACATTATCTCTAACTTGCTGGAAATTCCTTAAGGATAGCCTAGAACTTATGTCTTAATAAATAAAGGGAACAATTATTTATGTTTGTAATCATGATTAAAATTTTCCAATAACAACTACTTATGAGTAAATTTTTTGTGATGGATTTCACTTAAAATATTTTCTTATAGGTTATCTTTTGCCAGTGAAATAAAGCCTAGTGTTAGCATTTTGTTCCTAGTGTTAGCATTTCACTCCCATGAAAAACGAGCCACATTTCCCACATTCCCAGTATCAGAATAGACTAAGAGGTAAGGAAGAAAACAGGACCAGGGCTGTTGGTCAAGAACTGTTCGCCACAACTCACCTCAAGGGAGACTACACGGTACAGTCTTGATTGTATTGCTAGCATGTGCAGCTCATAATTTAAGTTTTATTTCTAGTAGAAAACAGTTCTTTTAATGGATTATAACCATTGTCTGTACTTAAAACATTATATCTGTTCCTTTAGGTTCTGTCTTTCACACATCCTACCTCGTTCCACTCTGCAGAGACGTATGAGTCCCTGTTGCAGTGCCTCAGAATGGAAGATGACAAAGTAGCAGAAGCCGCTATACAGATTTTTAGAAACACAGGCCACAAGATAGAAACAGACCTACCCCAAATACGATCGTGAGTACGCTCTTTCTTATGATAAACACAAGAGTTCTCCAAGTGTGGGAATCTTAGGGTCATTGTTTCCCTTAGGAACACGTTGAGGAAGAAAGATGACTTTTATTTAGAAGCTGCTTTTCTGTATCCTTTGTTTTCCTCTTTTCTCTGTCTGACTTATCTCCTCTACCATTCAATATGGGCAGAGGAACAACCTAAAATTTTTATTTTAAATATTAATATTAATTATCTAAAGCTACCACAGAATTTAGGATTAATATATCTTTCTAATTTATTTCTTTTTCTCCAACTCCAAATTCAGTAGGTACTACCTTCATATCTCACTCAAGAATTGTATAATCAAAGGTGCTTAATGAAATGTTCATTAGTTGCTTAGTTGTTGGTCATGGTTCTTTTATCTCTCTAGAGTACTTCCCCTCTCCTCATAAGAATGAAGTACATTTTGGTATTTTTACTTTGGCAGCTTTAAGAGGTTGCCTTAGGATCAAAATTTTTATTGAGAGTGTGATGTCTTTTGGAGGAAGAGCACATTGCTGATAGCTATTATAATCAGATGTTCAAGGTATTTATATAAATAGTTTGAGGTAAATTCAAATCAAACCCATTTTTCCTCATGATATATTAATAGAATAAGAGAATTCCTGACTCCTTAAGTTTTTATTGGATTTGTGAGCTAATAGTTTACTTTGAGAAATAATTCAACATTTATTGTATATCCTTTTCATCGCCAGCACTGTAGTGGCTAATGTAAAAGATTACCACTGTCAGTCCCTGCTGTCAAGGAGTTTATACTCTAGGAATGATAATTTTTATCTTTGTACATTATAGAAAAAATGATTGACACAGTGGGCTAAAGTTACTGTCAGTTTTACAAAGTGGGAAAATGTATACTCTTTTTAAGGTGAAGAATATACTTAAAGGAATTCTATCCCAGAAGGAACAGTAGAAGAGGTAACTTTGGACATGAGGAATAAAACCTCTTGTTCTTAAGACTTGTTCTTCAGTCGATAAGTGGTGTCTGACTCCTTGTGACACCGTGACCTGCAGCACGCCAGGCTTCCCTGTCCTTCATTATCTCTCAGAGTTTGTTCAAACTCATGTCCACTGAGTCAGTGATGCCATCCAACCATCTCATCCTCAGTCACCCCCTTCTACCCTCAATCTTACCCAGCATCAGGGTCTTTTCCAATGAATTGGCTTTGCGTATCAGGTGGTCAGAGTATTGGAGCTTCAGCTTCAGCATCAGTTCTTAACAATGAATATTCAGAGTTGATTTCCTTCAGGAATCACTGGTTTGATCTTCTGTCCAAGGGACTTTCAAGAGTCTTCTGCAGCACCACAATTCAGAAGCATCAATCCTTCAGCACTCAACCTTCTTTATGATCCAACTCTCATATCCATACATGACTACTGGAAAAACCGTAGCTTTGACTATACAGACCTTTGTCGGCAGTGATTTCTCTGCTTTTTAATATGCTATCTAGGTTTGTCATAGCTTTTCTTAAGACTAATCGGGAAGGAAGGAGGGAATTATTGAGAAAGCAGAGAAGCACAACACTGCAGACCTTAGTAACAACGCTGGTTGTGTAACTGGATTATCAGTTCAGTCGCTCAGCCGTGTACGACTCTTTGCGACCCCATGAATCGCAGCACGCCAGGCCTCCCTGTCCATCACCATCTTCCGGAGTTCACTCAGACTCACGTCCATTGAGTCCGTGATGCCATCCAGCCATCTCATCCTCGGTCGTCCCCTTCTCCTCCTGCCCCTAATCCTTCCCAGCATCAGAGTCTTTTCCAATGAGTCAACTCTTCGCATGAGGTGGCCAAAGTACTGGAGCTTCAGCTTTAGCATCATTCCCTCCAAAGAAATCCCAGGGCTGATCTCCTTCAGAATGGACTGGTTGGATCTCCTAGCAGTCCCAGGGACTCTCCAGAGTCTTCTCCAACCCCACAGTTCAAAAGCATCAATTCTTCGGCGCTCAGCGTTCTTCACAGTCCAACTCTCACATCCATACATGACCACAGGAAAAACCATGGCCTTGACTAGACGGACCTTAGTCGGCAAAGTAATGTCTCTGCTTTTGAATATACTGTCTAGGTTGGTCATAACTTTTCTTCCAAAGGGTAAGCGTCTTTCAATTTCATGGCTGCAGTCACTATCGGCAGTGATTTTGGAGCCCCCCAAAATAAAGTCTGACACTGTTTCCACATCTATTTCCCATGAAGTGATGGGACCGGATGCCATGATCTTCGTTTTCTGAATGTTGAGCTGTAAGCCAACTTTTTCACTCTCCTCTTTCACTTTCATCAAGAGGCTTTTTAGCTCCTCTTCACTTTCTGCCATAAGGGTGATGTTATCTGCATATCTCAGGTTGTTGATATTTCTCCCGGCAATCTTGATTCCAGCTTGTGCTTCTTCCAGTCCAGTGTTTCTCATGATGTACTCTGCATAGAAGTTAAATGAGCAGGGTAACAATATACAGCCTTGATGTACTCCTTTTCCTATTTGGAACCAGTGTGTTGTTCCATGTCCAGTTCTAACTGTTGCTTCCTGACCTGGATTATAGCACACTAGAAAAACAAGGAGAAAGGTTAAGGTTGACCTATGCATCATCCTTTCATTAGGCTAAGAGGAATTAATATATTTAACGACAGTTTACTCAAAACTCTTACCTTCTTTTGTTACTAACTGGTCTTATTTATAAGAACCGTTACCTTGGTAAATGAATTTGAAAGAAAGACTTCAACAGTGCTCACTCAAGGAATGTATTGATATTTGTGCATGAAAATCCTTTTCATTTTTCTAAACTGTATGGAGAGAAATATGGCACATTCATAAATTTCAAGGTAGACTTCACACTGACTAGCATATGTTCCAGTTTTTTGATCGAGGTGCATAAAGGTTTAGAGTACTGCTCTTAATATCTAGCCTTCCATTATTACAAGACAAGGGTCCCCAACTGCCAGGCCACAGATCAGTACTGATTCTATAGATCAGTACGCAGCAGGAGGTGAGCAGCAGGGGAGCAAGCAAAGCTTCATCTGTATTTAGAGCTGCTTGTGTTACCACCTGAGCTCTACCTTCTGTAAGATCAACGGCAGCTTTAGATTCTCACAGACACGTGAACCCTTCCGTGAACTGCACATGTGCGTGCTTCTTTTGAGAATCATCCTGAAACCATCTCCCCCTCCCTATCCATGGTAAAAATTGTCTTCCACAGACTAGTCCCCTGTGCCAGAAAGGCTGAGGACCGCTGTTATAGTATGACCCTTTTTCACTATTGCACTTGATTTGAAGAGAGTCACTTAACATTTTGATGTATATTTTATGTAATGTTTTGTCTTATCCATTTGATGTATATGCCAATTTTTTGTATTTTGATAGAAACATGCCATACTTTATTTGCATACTTTCTCTCACTGGTATGTTCTTACCTGTTTTTAAATGAAACTTGGCCTTTTGCTACTTTTTTCCCCTTGGCTGCTTTAAAACAACTGAAGAGGACTGTGAGAGAGAAGTGGAAAATTTAGGAGTATTTTCTTAGAAGACAAATGTGAAAATATGGCATGGGGCAATTTTAGATTATAAATTAAAGGTAGCTTGTTTACTTCTCCATACTTATGAGGTAGCATTAAAAAGAAAATTGTTCTCTGGAGTAGCCCTTTTATTCTAGAGGCATACGTATAGGCAATGCCTATATGTATAAGGCATTTCTTATATTGTACTTGAGGACAGGGAAAGGGGGTTTAAATCTTTTTATAGATCAGGAAGTTTAGAAGAGAAGCTTTCTTCACGCGTACCTCCAAATAGTTACCGATGAAGTAGGAGACAACCAAAAGAACTGCTTGTGGTTTATGGGCTTTTTAAAAATAAACTATGATTTTTTTTTTTCTTCCAGGACCTTAATTCCCATTTTACATCAGAAAGCAAAGAGAGGAACTCCACACCAAGCAAAACAGGCCGTTCACTGTATACATGCCATATTCACAAATAAAGAAGTCCAGCTTGCACAGATTTTTGAGGTATATATAATTACATATGATGTGTTTTTGTTGATTTTTATTTTTATTCTCTGTGATTTGATGAAGCTAAAAAGTCACTTTTTCTTTTAAGCTCTTTAGTCCCACTCTAAAATATAAGTTCCATGGGAGCAGAGACTCTGTTTTATTCAGGACTTTAGATACTCCCAGCCTTTAGATCTGACTATATGTTCAGATACTACACACTGAAGGGTGTTTTATGTGTTTTGTGTTACATTATTTTACTTAATTTTTGCTTTACTGGCTCAGTGATCCATTTAGCTTGAGAAGCTATTATGGACCTGACAACCCTACTTGAAAATTAGTTTTGTCTGCCTTTCCTTATGTATGATCCTTTGCCTGATTCTACTACTAGAAAGGTATTCCTATGGTCATAAACTGAATACAATATGAACAGAACCCAGTGGACTTAAATATTACGATCCATGGGCATTTTAAATGTTCCCACACGACAAGAAACCCACCAACATAACTGACTTAAAAATAAGACTGATTTGACCGTGGAAGAATTTTCTTGTTTTTACTTTATGTGGGTTTTACTTTTCCCTTTATTTTTATATTGTTTCAATCTTATTAAATTTCAGTAGGTGAAATAAGAATCAAGTGTCTAATATGACTGAAGTTACTTTTAATCGTCTCTTTAGAACAGATTTTTTGGGGGCACAATAAATTCAGGAGGACTCGGGAACATACACTGTTCTGTACAATGTCTAAATATCTATAAAACAAACTTGTAATTTTGACTGTTTTATTTTTATAGCCGCTCAGTAGGAGTCTGAATGCTGACGTACCAGAACAACTTATAACTCCGTTAGTTTCATTGGGCCACATTTCTATGTTAGCACCAGATCAGTTCGCTTCCCCAATGAAATCTGTAGTAGCAAATTTTATTGTTAAAGATCTACTGATGAATGACAGGGTAAGTTTCTCATTAAATTTAGAATCATAAGATTAAGACTGTCTACATCTTTATTTGTCACAGAAACAACATGTCTGCTTTTCTCTGTGTATGATTTTTATTTGTTACTTAAAGTAACATCTTGCTGTGTAGCTATTACGAGAATTTTTCTTTAAGAAAAAATTGAGAACATGAGATGGATGAATCATGAAGTAAAAAATAGAAGCCTCAGTATTCAAACTCAAAAAAAAAACCTGCCAATTCGCTCTTCTTTATCCTCCCTCCATTTGAATACAGTAGTGAAGGCTGCGGGAGCATGGCCGGGCTCGTTCCTACTCCGCAATTTCGTATTGCTCTCTGTACCGCTGGTGGACAGGGCTGGCAACAAGTGTGAAGTTTGACACTTCCTAGGTGGTGGCTTGATTGTTCACAAGTTCTCTTTTAAGATGGTTCTGTTTTTTGTATGTAGTAAAATAGACATAATATAAACTTTGCCATTTTACCCCATTTATGTGTACAGTTCACTTACATTATATACACCCATGTTCTTATTGGTTTTTGTTTTATTAAAAACAAACAAGTTTGATAACATATGAATACACCCATATACACAAGGAGTAACCCAGGAAAGCCAAGTAAATTTGTGGTCCAAGCCACCACCTAAAATATACATCCACATTGTTGTGTAATCATTGCCACTACCTGTTTTCAGAACTTTATCATTTCGGAGAGAAACTCTACATCCATTAACCAGTAACTCCCCATTAGCTCCTCCCCGCCAGCCTCTGGTAACATCTATTCTACTTGCCTCCTTTATGAATTTGCTTATTCTAAAAAAAAGAATTTGCTTATTCTAGATAACTTCTTATCATACGATATTTATCCTTTTGCATCTGGCTTATTTCTGTCAATATAATGGTTTCAAGACTTCATTTTGTGCCACAATAATATTCCATTGTATGTTTAACCTATATTTTGTTTATTCATCTATTGATATATACTTGAGTGTTTTCTACCTTTTAACTGTTGTGAATAATGCTGATATGAACATTTGAGTCCCTGATTTTGGGGATATATGCC
Source organism: Capra hircus (assembly GCF_001704415.2). NCBI lineage: Eukaryota > Metazoa > Chordata > Mammalia > Artiodactyla > Bovidae > Capra > Capra hircus. Next base: position 59,505,271 of record NC_030813.1, on the reverse strand, counting down.
TAGGAGTGGAATTGCTGGATCATATGACCATTCTATGCTAACCTTTTTGAGGGGCTGCTGAACATTTTTCCACAGTGTCTATACCATTTTGCATTCCCAGCAGCCATACACAAAGCTTCCATTTTCTACACATCTTGGCCAACACTTATTCTTTACTTGGTTTTTTAATCATAGTCAACCTGGTAGTTGCAAAGTAGTATCTTGTGGTCTTGGTTTGTGTCCCTAATGGCTAGTGATTTTTTTTTCATGTGCTTATTGGCTGTTTATATATCTTTGAATATTGAATCTTTTGCCCACTTTGAATTGAATTGTTTGTTGTTGAGTTGTAAAAGTTCTTTATATATTCTGAATATTTATATACTGAATCCAAGAATAGAAAGATTTTCCCCTGTACCTTCTTGTGAGAGTTTTTTAGTTGTAACTCTTAAGATCTTTGATCCAGTGTTAAAGTTAATTTTTATATATGATATAACAGTCCAGCTTCATTCCTTTGCTTGTGGCTATATCTAGTTTTGCCAGCACCATTGAGGAACTGAGGAGACTGTTGTTTTCCCAATAATTGGTGTTAACACTCTTGTTTGAAATCAGCTGAGCATGTATGTGAGGGTTTCTGCTTCATTCTGTTGGTCTGTGTGTCCATACTTACATCAGTACCACCCATGCTGTCTTGATCACTATAGATTGGTAAGTTACGTTTCAAAGTCAGGAGGTTTTAGCCTTCCAACTTTGTCCTTCTTTTCCAGACCCTATTTGGTGGCTTTCTTGTGGGGTTCCTAGAGCACAGTGTTGTTCAGCATGAAAACCTTAATGAGAAAAATTTTAAATTTTTTTCTAAAAGTTAAATTTATTTAATTTTCTGTAGTCAACAGGTGAGAAGAATGGAAAATTATGGTCTCCAGATGAAGAGGTTTCCCCTGAAGTACTAGCAAAGGTAAAATTGAGTAGAACTTGATGACTGTTATGCTGAAATAATGAACATTTATAAATATCCTTAAAAAAAAAAACCTAACACTTAAAAAGCATTTTAAATAAGGTGCTTTATTTTTAAACCAAAAGTTGTGTGTTTCTCAAATTGCAGTTGTCGTTAAAGTTAGTTACATATAGATACATGTCAGCTTGTTTTGTAGATCTTCCTGCCTTGCTGAAATGATTTCAGTGAGGCTGTTTTGCATAGAGATTGTAGAATATTGATGTGAGAAGCACCTCAGGTCTAGCCTCATTACCACTTTTTATCTACAGGCATATGAATATTAATTTGGCAAAAACAGATGACTGTCATCATATTGGTAACTTTTGATAGATGTAAATTATCCCTCAGTAAAGCTAATTTTTAAAGTGGTAGTCCTTGGAAAAGGAAATGGCAACCCACTCCAGTGTTCTTGCCTGGAGAATCCCAGGGAAAGAGGAGCCTTGTGGGCTGCCATCTACAGGGTTGTGCAGAGTCGAACACGACTGAAGCGACTTAGCAGCAGCAGCATGTATGTATATATACACACACATTTACATAATGTATATATATGTGTATATGAATGTATATATTTATGTTCAGCCCTTCACTGAACACAGCTAAAATGGTAGATTAAAATATTAAGTTTAAACTATTGAGGCATGAATAACTTAGGAATTAATGGGTCAAAAAATAAAATAGAAATGAGACACTTGAGGTGTAGGGTGTACAGTATCCATTTTTTCCCTGAGATCATTGTCTTACTCCAGAAAATGAAAACTTTCCTTTTGACAGTCTTAAAGTTCCTGAAAGACAGAACCCAAATAAAGGCCAACAAAGGTATACACCCTTAAGGTCAAGGTGACCTAGAAATGCAAAGTCCTTGAAGAAATATAACCTTAGATCAAGGCTTGAACTTGGGTAAATTGGTCAGACTGGTAGGGCCTCAGGGTTCCTACAGAAGCAAACACCAATTCTCTGGAAGAAAGTGCATTATCATGATCTTCAGATTCCTACAAATGATTTTTCATACATAATATCTAATAATTAAATCATGAGTCAAAGAAGAAATTATAATGTGAATTAGAAAAAGGACTTGTCATCAAGATGGCGCCTTCTTACAAAAACACCAGAATCACAACTAACTGCCAAACAACCATCAAAAAAGATTTAAACAAAAAAATGTAGGGTATACCAAAAGAAATAGCCTATACACAAAGATAAAGAAGAAACCACAACAAGACGGTAGGAGGGACACATGCGATAAAATCAAATCTCATATCCACAAGGTGGATGATCCACAAACTGAAAAATAATTATACCGCAGAAGTTCTCCCACAGGAGTGAAAGCCCTGAGCCCCACGTCAGGCTTCCCAGCCTCGTGGTCTGGCAACAGTAGGAGAAGGCTCCAGAGAACCTGGCTTGGAAGGCCAGTGGTATTTGATTGCAAAAATTCCACAGGACTGGGGGAAACAGAATATCTACTCTTGGAGGGTACATACAAGGTCTAGTGTATACCAGGACCCAGGGGAAAAAGCAGTAACTGATAGAAAAACGAGACAACCTAGAAGGGTGGGATTGTGGGGGGTGTGGGGGCTTCATGGGAGGAAGGGTTAAGAGGATGAGGATATTATACTTATAGCTGATTCATGTTGTTTTACAGCAGAAAATAACATTGTAAAGGAATTATACTCCAATTAAAAAGTAAATTTAAAAAATAAAAACCATAATGTGATAAAAAAAGAAATAAAAATAAAGTGGTAGTCTTGGGATTTAAAACAAGACTTCTTTATCATCTTATCTGATGATCTGTCTCACCTTGAATAGCTCCATAGGCATCATTTATTCCATCAGTTCCTTTTTCCAGGTTGTCGATAAATAAATGTAGTAAATGATATCTACATTCTTTAGCTAGTTCTTGCATACATTTCATAACAGTCTTGAGTATAAGGCTCCAAGCAGTTATGACTACAAATAATTACAAAATCTCCTGGGTTTTTTGATCAAAATAGCTCTTCAGTACTATAAGAAATATTAGTCTGTCTAGTTATTTTTAATCACTACAATCTCTGTAGTTTAGTTATTTTTAAAAAACATATCAGTATTTTTAAATGATTTGAAAAGCAAGTGTCCAGGTGCGAGAAGTCTGAATTCAGAAGCCAGAGCCTGGGTACGCTATCTATCATAGTAATGTGTCTTAGGTTACCTTGCTGCTGCTGCTAAGTCGCTTCAGTTGTCGCCGACTCTAGGTTGCCTTACTTATTAGAAATAAGAATGCCTCCCTCACAGAGTTGTTTGGTAGATTAAATAAAATAATACATGTACAAATCTGGGGGAAGCACCTGGCATAAACAGAATAAGTATTAGTTCTCATTATTATCCTACAGACTTGTTTAATAAAACATGTCTGCTGGCAGTTAAGTAATCTCACTAATGTAATTAACATAAATCTTCCCTTTAAGTGGAATTTTAAGTTGCTTTCTTCTTTTAGCATGTTAATATTTTATAGGTACAGGCAATTAAACTTCTGGTAAGATGGCTGTTGGGTATGAAAAACAACCAGTCTAAATCTGCCAATTCAACTCTTCGGTTATTATCAGCAATGTTGGTTAGTGAGGGTGACCTGACAGAGCAGAAGAGGATCAGGTGAGATTTTTCTTTCCAATTTTTTTTAGCTTCAAGATGTTGGTAGAGCTTACATAAAAATTATTTACTTAATATTAGCTGTTGTAATTGCACTATATGTTTTGTGTTTCAATTATGTACTTACTTCAGGTTTATATCTCAATAATGGTGTATTTTCATTTCTAAAGACTGACCTTTTTCCAGTAAATTTGTAGTCATAATCATTATAGCAGTGTTACAGTTAGCGTCAACATTTGGATCAATTAAACAAATATTTGTTGAATATTTGCCAAACACTATGAAAAGCATTGCTGTAAAAACAGATAAAATTCAGTTCCTGCCTTTAAGCAACTTACCCTGTAAGTATAGTGGTTGAACAAGTATAGTGTTTTGGTGCCATGAAAGGAATAAAAATTTCAGTGTAGATTCAAAGAAGAAAGAGTTGCAGCCTCTTGGTGGTTTCCAGACTATACAAGGGTTTGCAAATGCCAAAAAAATTTGTTTCCATTTCTACACATGTTCAGTCTTCAAATCTGTGAAATCACCATTTCTTCTTTCTGTACCTTTTAAGATGAAAATAAAAGTGAAATTTTTCATTTACTGGTTTTCATGTGAAATAACTGAAAAATTCTACTTGTGATGCATTCTTTAAAATTTGTGTTAGAGGATAGACTTAACTATTCATTTATGCTTTCAGTATTTATTGAACACTGTATCATGCCAGGTACTGCCAAACCTTTTAAACATACAATAATTTCTTCCTCTAAGGAATATTCATTCTATTGGAGGAGATAGGAAATGCACAATTACATTCAGTAGAGATACTGAATGCTTTGATAAACTGGAGAAAACAATCAAAAATCATTTTTATCGTAAGCCAAGAGTAGCTTTGCATGAACAGATTGAAGAGTAGGGACAGCAAGTTTTAAATTTGGGGAAACCATGTACAGTGTGTCCCAAAGGCTTAATGATGAGCTCTTACAAATCAGTGATAAATAGGCAGGATCCCCAGTAAAGGTGAAGATTATATATTGCCAGTTTATCTTTTAAAAAAATGTTTAACATCACTAAATACAATAAATACAATTTTAACTTAAGTGGAACCTCTTGTCAAATCATCAAAAAGAAATTTTTTGAGCAATCATTACTCTATGGGATCAGGGAAAACGGTTTCCCTCACTACTACTGTGAATATAAATGGGCATAGTCTTGGCAGCACAGTTTGGCATTTTGTTTCTGAGTCCTTAAAAATATTAATATTATTCTTTGGCTTTATTTTTATGTTCATGAAATTTAAAGAATCATATAAAAATATACATACTAACATTTCTTTCCAGTGTTTTGTTTTGTTTTTATCACAAAACATAGGAGAATGGTCAGTTGTGGAACATGCATATTATGAAATATTAGGCAGATCTTAATTAAACATTGTGTGTCCCATCGGAGAAGGCAATGGCACCCCATTCCAGTACTCTTGCCTGGAAAACCCCATGGACGGAGCAGCCTGGTGGGCTGCAGTCCATGGGATCGCTAGGAGTCGGACACGACTGAGTGACTTCTCTTTCACTTTTCACTTTCATGCATTGGAGAAGGAAATGGCAACCCACTCCAGTACTCTTGCCTGGAAAATCCCATGGACGGAGGAGCCTGGTGGGCTGCAATCCATGGAGTCGCTAAGAGTCGGACACAACTGATCAACTAAACTTTCACTTTTCACTTTCATGCATTGGAGAAGGAAATGGCAACCCACTCCAGTGTTCTTGCCTGGAAAATCCCAGGGACAGAGGAGCCTGGTGGGCTGCAGTCCATGGGGTCACTAAGAGTTGGATGCAACTGAAGCGACTTAGCAGCAGCATGTATCCCATAGTTTAGCTTGGACTCTGGAGTCAGAAACTTACTCAATTTCCTGTTCCATTTACTAGTTGTATAAACTTGCATGAGTCAATTTTGCAAGCCTCAGTTTCCCCATCTTCCAGAGTAATGTACCCAGATAGTAGCATTAGTAATTTTTTAAATTCCTGAATCATTTGCCTCAGAAGCCATTTGAGAGTCCTTCAGTGTTACCAGTGCTCACTTTGATGGTCATGTGGTCCAAGAGTGCCATGTTTTCTCCTCTTGTATGTTAAATAATAGTCCCTTGTGGATTTAGGGCAGCTTTCCACATATTTTGAAGTCTTTAAAATATCAAAGCTGTTATGTTCCATTTAGCAGTTGAAGTAAGAAGATTGTTCTTTCACCACATCAGTGTCGCATTTTACTATTTAGGTAGTTTAAGTTGACTGGGTAAGGAGTGGGGATTCCTGGGCCTTCTAGATTCCCTTAGAAAACTTCCTGTTGGAAAGGAAAGTCTGCCTCAGAGACTAGTACCTGAGAGACACTGGCTCTCACCTCCATATTCTTTCCTTTTAGATGTTTGTCTGATGCCACCTCCTTTAGGGTACAAATCACTTCCCAATTCATAGCCCTTCCGTTTCATCAGACATATCTAGGCTTAAGATTGATTTCTGTTATGTTTGTAAAATGTGTGTGTGTGCTTAGTTGCTTAGTTGTGTCCGACTCTTTGCAACACCATAAACTATAGCCCACCACGCTCCTCTGTCCATGGGGATTCTCCAGGCAAGAATACTGCAGTGGGTTACCATGCCCTCCTCCACAGATCATCTCAACCCACAGATCAAACTCAGGTCTCCTGCATTGCAGGTGGATTCTTCACCATCTTAGCCACCAGAGAAGCCCCTGTGTAAAATACGTGTATGCATTTAAAATTGTGGTAAATAGATTTTAAATGATAAGTGAATTTTAATTTCTCAGTTTTTAGTACCAAGTTTTCTTTGATACATGTGAATGCCTCTTAAAATGAGAAATACAGTTCCTAGTGTAAATGGTTCTCGCTAGTGTTGCAGTTGATGCTATTGTAAATGAAAGCAGAGTTCCTTATAGTAGAGGATCTAAGCTAAAATGTAACTAAAAATGAAGGCAGCCATTAAAAAGAAGGAAATTTTGCTATTTGATACAACATGAATGGGCCCAGAGAGTATTATGTTCAGTGAAATAAGTCAAAGATAATATTGTATGTTATCACTTATATGTGGAATCTAAAAATTAAAACTAGTGAATATAACAAAGAGACTCACAGATACAAAAAACAAACTAGTGGTTACCACTGGGGAGATGGGAGTGGGGAGGAGCAAGGTAGGGGATTAAAAGATAAAAACTACTACATATAAAATAAGCTTCAAGGATATATTGTACAACATGGAAAATATAGCCAAGATTTTATAACTGTAAGTGGACTATAATCTATGAAAATTTTGAATCGCTATTTTGTACATCTGAATTTAATATAATAAATCAGCTATACCCAAGTAAAATAAGTAAATAAAAATTTTTTAATGAAGGCAGATAAATGTAATATCAGATAGTCACAATGATTTGAGCCTTCTTCCCTGTGTTCAGTTCAAGGACTCAAAGGATCTTTCCCATACTTGTACATTATGTCAATTTAAGTGTAAATTATGCTAAAGACCTTAACAGTCAAAAAGGGATCAAAGCGCTTTATGAATGATAATGGTTATAGGAAATGTTTCTTTCTTTCTTGTTTGTTTATAGTAAATCTGATATGTCTCGCTTGCGATTAGCTGCTGGTAGTGCCATAATGAAGCTTGCTCAGGAACCTTGTTACCATGAAATTATAACCCCAGAACAATTTCAGCTCTGTGCACTTGTTATTAATGTAAGTAACAGTCTTATTTTGTCATTTACTTGGTCTTCAACATTAAATTATATTAATATGATTATATACTTAATACAGATTAAGTATCCATTTACTCTGTGGATGTATGCACAAAAGGGATTGCTATTATTACTATTCTAACCAGTTATCTCCCCACAATTTTTACTTCCTTAGTATAATTATATCTTTTTTTTAAATGAAGACATTAAAAATAAAGTGTTCTTTTGTAAATGTTTGCCAGTTTTTAAAAAACTAAATAGGGGTTTTTGTTAATGATTTTAAAAGTACTAATATTTTTAAGTAGTTTTGGTTTTGTGCTGCTGTAGGATGAGTGCTATCAAGTAAGGCAGATATTTGCTCAGAAGCTACACAAGGCACTTGTGAAGTTATTGCTCCCATTGGAGTATATGGCCATCTTTGCCTTGTGTGCCAAAGATCCTGTGAAGGAGAGAAGAGCACACGCACGACAGTGTTTACTGAAAAATATCAGTATACGCAGGGAGTACATTAAACAGAACCCCATGGCTACTGGTAAGTAACTTTCAAAGTGCTCAGTGTGCAAATATATCTTGTCAGTGTATCCATTTGTGGAGGGTTTTATTTCTTACATTTCTGTTATATTGGGTTGGCCAGTAAGTTCATTCACATTTTTCCATAAGATGGCCAAGCCAACAGTGTATAGCACTGGGACTTTTATAGAATGTTGCTGTTACAGTTAAGATGTATGTAAAATCTAAGATTTTACTTTCTGAGTCCTGTTTATAATGCATATAAGGAAGAACTGTATTTTATCTTACAGGATGAGCAGCGTGGCTTGATTTGAACACATTGCTCTGATGTTGGAGAGTGAAGTCCCTAGCCTTGCCAGGGATTCAATCTTAAATTATCCTTTGTCTTCAGTAGCCTTCAAAATTGAAAAAAGTATTTCAGTATCATCCAGATGATATGTTGCCTCTAATTTAGGAATAACTGAGGGAAAAATGTTAACTGAAGTGGTTAAAACATTAAATTAGGGAGATATTTTTATAAAAGCTATTATTACTATTGTTAATAATAATGTTTTCACTCTAGAGAAATTATTATCACTGTTGCCTGAGTATGTAGTTCCATATATGATTCACCTGCTAGCTCATGATCCAGATTTTACAAGATCACAAGATGTTGATCAGCTTCGTGATATTAAAGAGTAAGTCATGTTGATTTTTAAAGAATTTTTAAAAATATTTTTGCTTTTTAAAAAAGGCTTAATTTTTTTGTTACTGTCCCCATTAGAATAAAATTTTTTATGGTTTTCTTTTACTGTAAATTTTAAGTTTCGTCTTACAAAATTGTTTCTGTCTAATAAGTTCTATTTGGTTGTTTTGTTTGTTTGCTGCTGTTTGCAGTTAGCTTTAGCTGAGTCTTTGAAATAGATTGACTTGGTTTTTATGTTATTTTTACTGTTTGTATTAAATTGGGCTTCAGTTACGTCAGTTTGATCATTTAGAAACCCATGTGAAAGCCATGGAGGGAAAATTTCTCTCTGTAAAGCTTCACTTTCAACCTCAAAAGATGCCTCAAAAGTATGCACACACATAAAAGATACTCTGTGGCAGGACTATGGTAATACAAAATTAGATATGTTACACCAGTCACAGAGAGATTTATCTCTGGTGGAAAGACAGGCAAGTAAACAAGTGCAAAATACTTGTGTTTTTATGTAAAACAGAACTCTGTATATTGATGCATGGTGAGTAAACAAGTACACGATGGCCTAGAATTATCTACAAATGACCTCCAAGAAACTTTAAAGCAGTATTTACTTTGCCATTGCTATGCTTTTGCTTTGTTCCTTTAAATTGGTTCCTTCAGCTTGTATTTAAATTACTATGATTTTTTATATGGGACATGACACCTTTTGGTTCTAATCTTATTTGGGTGGTGGTGGTGGTTGCTCAGTCACTAAGTCGTGTGGTAATCAACATTGATTTCTGATTTCTGCCTCGTGTAGCTCTTTAAGGAGACATAGGTTCTAGTCCCAGCTATGTCAGTAGAAGCTTTACTTCTCTGAGCTTCTCTGCTTCAGTTGCCTTATCCATAAAATACAGGATATGAAATAGGTAATTCCTAAAATGTCTTCTAATTCTGATTTCTGTTTATTTTATAAATATATTTTATTTGCAAATTCTTTTTTTTTAATAACTTTTATTTTGGGATTTCCCAGAAAGCACTTTGATAAAGCGAAAAAGTATATGTTTGCCTAGAACACTAGGTCTGTGTTAAGGAAACTTTGAGCCCTGTTTCAGTTGCAAGGCCATCGTGTGGAAAAAGGTTAGACCTAAGAGAGGCAGTAATGGTGTGGGAAGAGCACTGAAGTCATTCGAGTTAGAACTGAAATCCCTGGCACATACTTTTTGATTCTACCTAGTGTGCAGTGCTTTTGAATATCTTTAAACATTTCAAGTTACTGTGTAGTTTGAAGTGTTAACTTCTTTTTCTAGTTAAGGTGTGCAGTTTCTTAAAGTATACAGTTAGATTATTCAGTAAGACTTTTTAATATAGGGTATTATTAGATTTAAATTTCCCTTTCAGCACTAGCAGTGTTGAATCCTGTAAGTATGGTATGTTGTGTTTTTATTTGTCTTAAGGTATTTTCTAATTCTTTTTGTGATTTCTTCTTTGACCCATTGATTGTTTTAAGAGTGTGGTTTGGGAATTCCCTGACCGTCTAGTGGTCAGGATCCACGCCTTAATAGCAAAGGGCCCAGGTTCAGTCCCTGGTCAGGGAACTAAGATTTTGCAAGCTACATGGCCAAAAAAAAAAAAAAGAGTGTGGTTTAATTTCCATATATGTGTGAGTTTTCCAATTTTCCCTGTTTTCCTTCTGTTACTGACTTTTAGTTTCATGCTGTTCTGGTCAGAAAAGATATGTTTTAAGACTTGTGGCTTGCTGTCGAGGCCTGTTAAGACTTATGGTCTGTCCTAGAGAATATTCCAAGTTCACCTGAGGAAACTGTGTGTTCTGCTATTGTTAGTTGGAGTATTCCATCTATGTCTGATACATCTGATCGGTTTATAGTGTTGTTCAAGTTCTCTATTTTCTCTTTGATCTCCTCTGTTTTTTCAATCCATTATTTAAAATAAGGTATTGAAATCTTATTGTGGAATATGTGTTTCTCCCTTTACTTCTGTCAACTTTTGCTTCATAGGTTTTGGGGCTCTGTTGTAAGGTTTGTGTTTATAATAGTCATATCCTCTTCAATACAGTCCTTCTCTGTCTTTTGCAGTCCAGTTTGTCTAATTATAAAATAGCTACCAGCTCTCTTTTGGTTACTGTTTGTATGAAATGTATTTTCTCCCCATCCTGTAACTTTCAGTTACTTTGTGTTTTTGTATCTGAAATGAGTCTCTTGTAGACAAGATATATATGGATCTTTTTTCTCCCTTAATCTACTCTGCTTCTCTGCTTTTTAATTGGGAGATTTAATCTATTTTCATTTAACGTAATTACTGATAAGGAAGAAGTTACTTCTGCCACATAACTATTAGTTTTTTCTGTGTCTTATATATTTTTTGTTATTTAATTGCTCCATTACTGCCTCTCATTTTTGTATTTACAGTTGAACTTTACAGTATGAATAGGTTTGAACTGTGCAGGTTCACTTACATGCAGATTTTTTTCAATAATAAATGCTATAGTGCTTCAAGATCCACAGCTGGTGGACCCACAGATACAGACAAACTTCATATACAGAGGAACCAATTATACAGTGGGCCAAGACTAAGTTAAATGCAAATTACTGTGTGAAGGGTCAGCACCCTTAACTCCTGTGTTATTCAAGGGTCAGCTGTAGTTGTTTTTTTGTAGGGAACTTTTTTTTATTCTTTTGGATATATTTTTTAGTTATTTTCTTAATAATTACTCTTAACATCTTAAAGTTGTAACAACCTATTTTCAATAATAGCAACTTAGTTTCACTAGTGTAGAGATACTCCGCTCTTGTGAAATGTGAAATTGCTCCATTGTGTCCAAGTCTTTGCAACCCCATGGACTATAGCATACCAGGCTCCTCCATCCATCGGATTTTCTGGGCAAGAGTACTGGAGTGGGTTGCCACGTCCTTCTCTGCTCTTATACATCTCTATTTCATTCCCTTTATATTGTAATTGATACAAATTATATTTTTATATGTTGTTTCCTTTCACATATATGTGATTATTTTCATGCATGTGGTTTATTTCCTTATTTTTGGCTGTGCTGGGTCTTTGTTGCTGGCAGGCTTTTCTCTAGTTGTAGAGAGTGGGGTCTGCTCTCTGATTGCAGTGCTCAGGTTTCTTACGGCGGTGCCTTCTCTTTGCGGAGCACAGGCTCTGAGGCCATGGGCTTCAGTAGTCGCAGCACATGGGCTCAGTAGTTGTGGTTCCTGGGCTCTGGCACACAGGCTCAACAACTGGGACACAAGGACTTAGTTGCTCTGCAGCATATAGGATCTTCCTGGATCAGGAATCAAACCCTTGTCTCCTTCATTGACAGGCAGATTCTTTACCATTGAGCCACCAGGGAATTCCCTGCATTTGCTTTTTAAATCATATATTTAAAAAGGAGTTACAGATCAGAAGCTCAGTAATGCTGGCCTTATGTTTTAGCTATGTTACCTTTACCAGTGGGTTTTTTTATTTCTTACGGTTTCAAGTGACTGTTTAGTGTTCTTTCATTTCTGCCTGAAGGACTGAGTTTAATATTTATTGCAAGACAGGTCTACTAAAAGCAAACTCCATTAACCTAGTGCTAAATTTTCCTTTACAGTAGTCCCTTAAAACATATATATATATATATATACACACTATAGGCAAAGAAGTACACACAGATTATCTTCAAGTGATTTTTTTTCTCCTCTCGATGGAGTGAAACAGTAAGTCCATGGTGGTTGCCTAAAAAATCATCATGGGAACTTAATAACAGATTTTGATTCTAGATTTGGCAATGTAAGTTCCTCAGATGATTCTAATCTTCATCCCAATTTGGGATTCACTTTTACTTAGAAATTCAGGTGTCACCAGACACTTTATGAATTAAATAACTATAACAAGCGGAAAACAGAAAAATGACTTGAAATGTAACTGTTTCGCTGAATTACTGGTTATATGCACACCAGTCTCATAACACATGAAATTCAGAGTTACGTCACAGTAGAATTACATACGAGCCCTAGATCACAGGATAAATAGCTTACAAATGGTCAAAATGGCAAGACTATGCTGTATGCTGGTTTGCTCATGATTGCTAGATATTAATACACAGTATATTATCTAAATGTTTATTAAATACCTATAGAATGACTCTTCATGTGTATGCCTCATGAAACTATGAGGCTTTCTCATATTAAGCTATATGTTCATGTTTGTTATTTGTGATGTTATATCCTATTTTAATTGAATATTTTATTAATCATTAGCGTTTTACTCTTTGTATACTCGAACAACAGAACTTCCCAGTAAATTATTTAATCCACTCAGCAAAAGAACCTGCGATTAGTCTCTTTACTAAGTGAATATGTTTCATTTAGGTGCCTCTGGTTCATGCTTGAAGTTTTAATGACAAAAAATGAAAATAATAGCCATGCCTTTATGAAAAAGATGGCAGAGAATATCAAGCTAACAAAAGATGCCCAGTCTCCAGATGAATCCAAGACAAATGAAGTAAGATATATATTAGGCCAGTGACTATTAAGAAATTACAGGGAAAAAGCAATGTGACCCTGTCCCACTTGTTTTTCCTATTGTATAATAGATTAGAGAATGTTTATTAAAATACATACTTATAGTTTATAAATATATGTACTTTTTTTCTTTCATTACATTGAAGTCTATTTTTGAAGAATGTTTATTACTCTGAAAAAGATATTAAAATATGTACAGAGCATGGGGATAAGAACTAGTGAGATTTATAACTGTGCTGTCTTAAGAACTAGTAAGTAAGTGTTACAGACCTGTAGTCTTCTTGTATGTTTCCTTTGGTTTGGTTTGTTGTTTTTAATGCATACTTGGCATTCATGTTAAAGTAAAACGAAGGGGACTTTTTTGTCCTTGTTACTAGGAGTCTACATCAGAAGAAGTGCCAGAGACAACATGCAGAGTGTTCAAGGAGTAAACAATAGCCCCATATTACTGTGTCAATTCCATGTTACATATTGGGTAGAATTGGTACCTGTGCTTGTTTTGCACTCCTGAAAGTTACGTGATTTGTTTCCTCCCTAGAAACTTTATACAGTGTGTGATGTGGCCCTGTGCGTGATAAATAGTAAAAGTGCTTTGTGCAATGCAGAGTCACCAAAGGATCCAGTCCTGCCAGTGAAATTTTTTACACAACCTGAAAAGGTAACTTTCTTCTCATTTTTCTACCAAACTGAACTCACTTAAATTTGTTACTGTCATCCTGGTGGCAAATACTAGACTGTCTTGACTACAAAGTAAAAAATATATACCTCTGTGAGTTTATCAAGAAAGGGGAGACTGTCTTCCAAAGCCTGAAAAATATCATTCTCACCTTACAGAGTAGAGAATACAAATCAAGCTTGGTGGTGGTGTTCCTATGTGAGCTATTCCTTCTGGATATTTCTAATATGTAAGAGGAATTTTCAAATTTCTTAAATTGTTTTCATCTCATCCTATTAAAACACTGTTAGTATTTTTTCAGACAAGAAATAAAAATGTTTGGTAGAGTGTAAATTATATACATCTATATATGAAATAAAGTGTCAGTATGAATGGAATTGGTCTTGGCAATTGACAGACCTGGATTTGAAGTTAACAGGCTTCACCAGTGGCTCAGTGGTAAAGGATCTGCCTGCGATGCAGGAAATACGGGTTTGATGCCTGGGTCAGGAAGATCCCCTGCAGGAGGAAATGGCAACCCACTCCAGTATTCTTGCTGGGAAAATCCCATGGACAGAGGAGCCTGGCTACAGTCTGTGGGGTCACAGAGAGTCAGACACAGCTAAACCACTGAACACACACTCAAGTTAACTCTTCTAAGCTTCATTTTCTTCATCTCTAAAATGCAAATGATGATAATACCTGTTATCTGTTATTAATATGCCTAGGTCTATAGAAGTTAGTCAAAATGAAGCGTTAGTAAGTGGTATCGTTAATAATGGGGCTTCCCAGGTGGCTCAGTGGTAACGAATCCACCTGCCAATGCAGGAGACGTGGGTTCTATCCCTGCGTTGGGAAGCCCTCCTGGAGAAGGAAATAGCAACCCAGTTCGATATTCTTGCCTGGGAAATCCCATGCACAGAGGAGCCTAGCAGGCAGTCCATGGGGCTGCAAAAGAGTAGGACCTTACTTAGCGACTGAACAGTAATAATTATATTATTAATAGTACATAGTACATTTATTCTGCTAGCAACAAATGAAGTTTTCCATGTAAGTAAATTTTTCAGTGAACTAATAGCTCTTTAAATTTTTCCAGCTAATTTGGATTTTAAGACATTTTTTTTTAACAGATTGCATTTTATTTATTATCCACTTTAAGGTGATATTTTGAAGTTTTAACTTTCCTGTTGTTTGTTTTTTAAAAGAAAATTAATATTTTTAATGGAAAAAATATGGCATTTAAAAATTTCAACAAAAATTTGTATCCAGTTTTCTTTAATCTAGTACTCAGAATTTATGCCTGGTTTTAATAGGAATAATAAAGATTGCAAAGTTACTTGCCTTCTAATTGAATTTACTGGTCTTTATAAATACTCCTACATGAGCTCTTGAATTTAAATTTACTTTATTGCTGACCCAGGGCTATTATGACTAGAATAGTACCTATATAGAATTTACATACAGTAGTAGTCCTGTCATCAAGAATTTAAGTTGCTGTTTGTTACTATATCTTATTCTAATTGATTTTGTTTTGATATGAAGCTTAGAATGTTTTTAGCCTTCATAATAATACTTTAGAGTTTCCATTTTCAATGAGCATCTTTCTTCATTTCCTTTTCTAATATACTGCTTTTAATATGGTGTAAGTTCAAACACAAGAAAATTAGGGTATTAAGATCATGAGTTTAGTGATATTATAGTATATCTTGATGTAACATTTATTTTGGCTGCATAAAAGCCTTTGTGAGGAAGAAAGGGCTTGCCTAGAGTGCATATCGAAAGTGTGATTTCTTCATAGGCACATTTAAGCCATTTTGTTCTTTTCTGTGACACTAGTGTGAAGGTCGACTTAGTAAAAGAAAAAATAATTTTTAAGGTGATTACTTAGAAATGATGAACATCCGGATGCTAATAGATCATTTTGCTTCTGTAACTTCTTGTGGTTTATTCGTGCTATTCCCAGGGTAATTAACAGAGAGAGGCACCACATGATCAGATTGTGAACTCTTTAAGTTTCGTATACATATAACTTTTAAGAAAGTATCATCAGTGTCCATGTTTGGCTTAAATTCATTTATTAACTAGTTAATATTGCTGCTGCCCAAGAACATTATGATTAACTTTATTAGATTTTGATGGTGTATTTACCTTTATGATTTGCACAGTCTACGTATGGTTCTAAGAAACAAAATATTTTTAATTAAAGTAAAAGATTTTTTTGTTTCAGTAAGGATAATATTCTTGAGGGTTCCCTGCTGGCTCAGTGGTAAAGAATCCACTGCCAATGCAGGAGAAAGGAGTTTGATCCTTGGACTAGGAAGACCCCCTGGAGAAGGAAATGGCAATCCACTCCAGTATTTTTGCCTGGGAAGTCCTATATGCAGAGGAGCGTGGGGGAGCTACTGTCCGTGGATTTGCAAAAGAGTCAGACGCAACTTAGCAACCAAACAAAAACAGTTTTCTTGAGATCCTATGTGGAGTTCTTTTAGTGAATATTAAGTGCCTGATGCATTGTACCATTTTGGGTGCTTTGGGAGCACAGAAGTAAATTCCCTGGTAGTGTAGTGGTTAGAGTCTACACGTCCATTGCAGGGGGCCTGTGTTCAACCCCTGATGGGAAAGATCCCACATGTGTGACACAGCCAAAAAAAGAGGTAAATTTTATAATAGAGCGTAGGTGAACACAGTTCATTGAGTAAACTGGAAACTGTAATAGAAGAAGTATGTATTTTTTAAAATGTGATTTAAGGGAATTCCTTGGTGATCCAGTGGTTAGGATTCCGTACTTTCACTGCCGATATCCTGGATTCAGTCACTGGTCAGGGAACCAAGATCCTACAAGCCATGTGGCACGGACAAAAACAAAGTAATTTGCGTAATTTATCTCTAAATTTGACTAAGTCTGTGTGTCAATTGATTTAATTTTAAAACTAAACTTATAGTATGGTTCATGAAATAGCTTTGATGATTTGATAGGTTTCGTAGCATAAATGAACCTGTTACTGTAAGGCATAATGTCTGAAAAGTCTTTTATGAACAATAAAAATATGCATGTTCACTTTTTTTTTTGATAGGACTTCTGTAATGACAAGAGTTATATTTCAGAAGAGACAAGAGTACTTCTGTTAACAGGAAAGGTATTATATACTAGATAATGGGGGGATCTTTATCTCCTGTGCATATTACTGCTAACCTTTAAACGTCCCTCAAATTTTATAGTTCCTGATTCTTAGAAATCATGTTGTGGATTGTAGCATCTAAAGCATTTGTTCTCTTGGACTTTTTTCTGCCGTGAACCATTTTTTAGTTAAAACCATGTGTCCTCATCAGTACGGATAGGGTTCAAGTTATTTAGAATTCACAACACAAATTTCCCTGAAAAATCATATAATAAAGAGGTTAAAGCATCTGCCTCTAATGCGGGAGACCTGGGTTCAATCCCTGGGTCAGGAAGATCCTCTGGAGAAGGAAATGGCAACCCACTCCAGTATTCTTGCCTGGAGAATCCCATGGATGGAGGAGCCTGTGTGGGCTACAGTCCATGGGATCGCAAAGAATCTGACACGACTGAGCGACTTAACTTAAGAAAAAGAAAAGAAATAATTTTAAAGTATTAAAAAGTTAGTTTATATCCTATAAAGGTAATATGACATCTAAAAGAGCAAAAGGAAAAAGGAAATTTAGTATTTGATAAAGTATCTAAACTGTTAAAACTATGTACACTCAATAGTGATTATCTGTAAGGCATTTTACTATGCCTTACTCGTTATGCATTCCACTGTATTTTAGGGGCAGTTTTTATTTTAATTGAACAATAAAGAATAATTATTGCATAGGTTTTTTTCTGCATAGTTATTTTTAAAAGAATAATACTTCTGACTTCAAATTATGTTCAGACACAGTATTACAGAATTATCATTTCTAATAAATTGAGGATTTAACTTGCCAGTAACAACTGTTTTAACAACAATTCCTGGGCTTAAGCAAAACAATAATCCCTTACATGTGTATAAATTTATATGTATTCCTTTTAGTGAGGTATAAAATAACATGCGTATATGTAATTTCTAGCCAAAACCTGCTGGAGTACTAGGTGCTGTAAACAAGCCTTTGTCAGCAACGGGAAGGAAACCATATGTTAGAAGCACTGGAGCTGAGACCGGAAGCAATATTAATGTAAATTCAGAGCTGAACCCTTCCACCGGAAATCGACCAAGGCAATTTTTTTCTTCAGTTGTTCTTGTTATGATCACTCACTACTTGATGCATCTTTCAGTTCCTTTTCTTAAAAGCACATCACAAAAATGGACTTTAGGGAGCATCTTAGTAAAAAACATAGTGCTGAATTTTAGTAAAACTAATGATGGTGATTGAGTGTGTACGACACACTGGGAAACCATTTAGCATTCTGAATGTATAAAAAAGTTAAAAAAAAAGAATTTGTAGTAAAACTAATTTATTTGGAAGTGTGTGTGTATATGTGCAAATTTAACACTTAGGAAAACTGAAAATATAACTCTTTAAACAAATTTATATGCTTTTTAACTCAAGAGATTTAGTATAACATGAATAAACATAACATTGTTAATAACATTTTCCACTTATTATTAAAGATTCCATGTTTAACATGTCAGGTGTTTACTGTCTTAGCTACTGCATAAAGATTTCCACCTGACCCTACTCTTAAAAACACTGAATAATGAGGCTTTTAAAGATTTTATTCTGATTCATGATATTTTAAGAATAAATTCAACTGGTAGTGTTTTAAACACATTTTTAGCAGTAGGATCCAAAGATATAAAACTATTAACGTGGGACATCCGTGGTTTACATGGATGGTGGGCGTCAAACACCTTTCCCATGGCCCTTTCTAGCAGCCCCCTCTCTTAGAGCTAATTAAGGGCACAGGCTGAAGAAAGTGATAGTCTTAATCTGCTGTACTTTTGCGCGTGGTTTTAGCGTTTTCCACCCCCAGCAGATAGGCTTATAGAATACTTACGTTGTTTGTTTCTTGACAACTAATCTATCAGGTGATTTTAGGCAGTCATTTCCTTCTTACATGAGTAAGGTTAAATGGAAATCAGTAACTTGGTATAATAGGGCAATAGGCTGTAGCCACAGATATGAGTCTTGCTAACTTGGCCAGCCTTCTAAGCCAGTCTAAGCCTCCTGTTTTCTTACTGGTATAGTGAGAGAGTAACCTTTGTATTCATGTGGTCAAATAAAGAAGTTTTGGTGTGTTTCTCTTCAACAGGGAACAGAGTTCAGAGGCAGCAGAAACTGGTGTTAGTGAAAACGAGGAGAACCCTGTAAGAATTATTTCTGTCACACCAGTAAAGAATATTGACCCAGTAAAGAATAAGGTAAATTTTTCAATTTAATGAGTTTCTCCCATGGAGATTCTTACTACAGTTTCATAATAGGAGTGAAAAGCCCACGGTCAGTACATTAATGTATACTACATACTATACATGTGTGTATACAGGTGCTTACTGTGCTTTCTCTCTCCAGAAATGATTCTGTGTTCACTTTCTTCATTTAACCAGAGCTTGTGTGGTCACCCATAATGGTGTCTTTCTACCACACTACTTTTCCCAGTACCTTGAAAGAATAGGAACTGAGGGGTTTTGAGATCTTGTTTTCAATACTTCATTGACTCCTGCCAGAGATCAACACTTCTTGTTTGTTTAAATTGAACTTATGAGCTAGCCTTAATGTTTGAGTTTTTATCTATTTAACAGCTGCATTCTTTTTTTGATGGTGGATCTTTTATCTGTAGCTCCCAATATTCTTAATTTTTCAGCAGGATAGAAAGGAATG
This sequence comes from Capra hircus, assembly GCF_001704415.2. NCBI lineage: Eukaryota > Metazoa > Chordata > Mammalia > Artiodactyla > Bovidae > Capra > Capra hircus. Next base: position 59,485,793 of record NC_030813.1, on the reverse strand, counting down.
TAACAGTGGTAGGAGGATAACGTTCCTGAGTTGGAATAGTATAAGAATAGTAATTTTTTTTTTTTCTGTAGAATCATATTTTTGACATACTTTTTTTACACACCATATATTTATGGTATTTATAAGATGTTTTAGGAATTACCCTCAGGTACATAAAATATAGGACTACACAGTCATTCCACAGTAGCTGAACTTTTCCTATCAAAACTCGTCTGAACTCAAACTGAACAGATAGGGGTTCTTATTTTTCATGTATATATTTATTTATTTGGCTACATTGAGTCTTAGTTGAGGCATGCAAGCTTAGTCACCCTGCTGTATGTTGGATCTTGGTTCCCTGACCGGGGATTGAACCTGCATCCCCTGCAGTAGAAGGTGGGGTTTTAACCACTGGACCGCCAGGGAAGTCCCTGATAAAAGGTTCATTTTTTGGTCAGTCTCTCACTGTCCATACTCATGCTCTTTGCTAGCTGAACTTCACTATGTCAGTAGATTCAGGGAACCTCTCAAATGTCTTAGAATTCAGAAGCCAATAGATTTAGGTATTGTGGGATCTTTTTATAGAATTAAATATTCAGCATAAATATGCTTCGATTCAGAAATGCATATTGTTACAGATACTTAGTTAAACATGCTTGTCGTGTGTATTAAGAGGTAGTACAGGGATGCAAATGTTTACCTAGTACAAACAGCTATCTATAACCTTCCCAACCTCTGCAATAAAATTGTATAAAAGATAAATTGGATACTTAAATTCTAATTTTTGAGGGGCCAAAATGTGACTTTGACCTGAAATATTATATTGTTTTGTTCCAAACCCTGTTTTAAGTTTTTCATACTTCCAAAGAATGTTTTAACAGTTCAGTGTTGCCTAAAGAGACATGTCATGTTTTGGCAAAAGCCTGATAGCTTCCCAGTCAGATCTCCCATAAATTGATATGATCATTTCTTTCCAGGATCTGGTCCTCAGTCTTACAGGCTCAAAACACTGTGTTGCTAGTATATTAAAAGAAGATATGATCTAAGGGAGTGTTTCTTGCTAACCAGTTTCTCAAAGAGGTTGATGTGTAAACCAGTTAATTATATAAATAAAAACTATCCAACAAATTGGATATGCATGTTTACAGATCAGAATATTTTCTATTATTCACTCTGTGAGAGAAATCAAATTGTAATATGAAGAATGAATAAGGGAGGTGGTTAGAAAAAGTAAGATACTAACATTCCATGGATGCAGGCAAGCAGTACTGCCAGTGTTGCCCTTTAGAGTCTTTTTCTTCATGCCTGTAGCTGACTGTAGGCATGACTATGCCTTCATGCCTCTTCATTTGGTTTTTGCATGAGTTTGTTATACATATGCACATACACATAATGTTCATAAATATGTAAATATGATCATGTACATGACTTTTAATACAGTCTTTTTTTCCCTATTAAGCAGCCTTGTCTTGTGTGTTCAATTTTTTCTCTCCAGAGTTATCATTTTCTTACATGTATACACATAAATCCTTTCCCCCTTCTTTGTCAGTGCAAACAATGTTGGATTAAACTTACTGGTGATTTTTTTTCTAGGGGCTGAGTTCTAGCAGTGGGATTGCTGGGTCAAGTAGTAAAATACTAGAGATTTTAGATGTTTCTATATTGTTTTCTCAGAAAGTTAGAACACCTGACATTTCTACTAAGCGGGTACTTTTTTCTCTACATATCCACCATCAGCAGGTTTTATAGTTCTTTTGAATCTTTTTCCGTTTAGAGTATCAAAACTAATACCCCACTATTGTTTTAATTTTATATTTATTTTTGTTGACCATTTGGATGTATCTTATGTGAATTGCTTGTTCGTATTTGCCCTTTTTAAAATTATCTCTGTTCTTTTTTTTTCCGGCCATGCTGCACAGCTTGTGGGAACTTCACTAACTAGAGATTAACCCTAGGCCACCAGGGAACTCAGTAACTCAACTTCTGATGCTGTAGTAGTTATACCTTCTTGTTAACACTCTTGCTCCCTTCTGATCTATTCACCAAATATAGCACCCAGTGTGATCTTTTTAAAAATATAATTTGGATTATGTTTGCCCTCTGCTTAAAGTCCATCAGTGACTTTTATTATGGACAGAGGACCCTGGTGGGCTACAGTCCATGGGGTCACGAAAGAGTAGGACACAACTTAGCAACTATACAACAACTTTTATTAGCACTTAAAATAAAATCAGATTTCTTAAAGGTCCCATAAAGTATTCATGATCTGGCCCATGCTTGCTTCTCCTGCCTTAATACCAGTCTCACATCACTTCAAGTTACTTAAATCTTCCAAGCTCTTTCCTTCTTTGTGTGTTTCCTGTTGCCTCTTGCATCTGTCTAGAACACCTTACTTTCCACATGGTAAGCCTTGCTCTGATACTGTTATTCCCCAGAATAATCAAATTGATGTTTTCCTTTTATTTATTTATTTTTTTCCTGAATGCCCTTTAATCTCTTTAGCACTTAGGGTAATCTGTACTTAAATGTTTGTTTACTCTTTAAAAAAGATTAATCATCTATTATGCTCATCTACTGAGGACCAGCACAGTATCAGTTTTGTTCCCCAGTCTATGCACAGCAGCCACTACATGTAATAGACACTAAGTTGAGTGAATGGTGTCTGCTTCAGGTTTAACCAAACTTAGTCATCTTTATTGGCCTTTTTATTTTGCCCAGGAATCACTATCTTTCACCAGGTGACTTTGCATATCTCTGCTCTAATCCATTGTATACTGTTTAACAGTTTACCCTGTGTGGACCACCTTACTCTTTTTCCTTCATGTATTATCTGTTCTCTTAAGATAAACTTTAATGTTTTAATCCTCAACATGAAACACTGATTTTTTTGGATTTTCTAACTTAAGATACTATTTTCATGAGTTTTCATTTAAGTAAATTATCTTGAAACATGAAAGATTTATATGTATTTCCCGGTCATTCTGAAAACATTTTGAGGGGAAATGAAAGTTAATTAACTGAAAAGATATAGTCTTAATTTTTTGAATGATGATAGTGGTCCTTTGTTTCCCTTGAATCAATTCAAATTATTACAGTTGATTCCTAAATTTCATTCGTATAAAGGTCATTTTCATCCTGAAAACTATTATTCCTCCTAATGTCCATTATGTCTGTTAAACTAAAATCGAATTTTATTAGCTTAAACATTTTAGATGACAATATGTATGCCAAACTAGAAAGAGGAAAAAAAAAAAAAGAGAATGTTCAGAAAAAAATAGGTTAATGACCGATTCAATAAGAAGAGACAAAAGTTTGAATGAATGAGTGAAGTGAGATATTAAAGAACTTTCTGTTACAGAACTAGGAAGATGATTATGGTTAGATGCATCATAGAGAAAGAAAATAACATTGAATTATGAAAACATCCTCCCTGCTTTTGAAAAGTGGTAACATTAAGAACATACTAGCAATAAAAAGGACGTTTTTATTTAAAATGAGTATGAAAGAACAGCTGAGTAGGTTTTCTCTTGTAACTGCCAGTGCCATTTAATACATATTTACTGAGTATAATATTTGCCACGCACTATGGTTAGGTATCATGTTCAGTCCTTACCCTTAAGAAATTTACATTCCTCATGGGATGTAAGCAGTGAGTTAGAAACCCTGAAATCCCAACTCCTAAAATACTTGCAGAATGCTTCTAGTCAGATCAGTGATATTTAAGGAATTTCTGTTCATAAAATTGTTTTCTGCTCTTCTAGGAGATTAATTCTGATCAGTCTGCCCAGGGCAACATCAGCAGTGACCGAGGAAAGAAAAGAACAGTAACAGCAGCTGGTGCAGAGAATATCCAACAAAAAACAGATGAGAAAGCAGATGAATCAGGACCACCTGCCCCTTCAAAACCCAGGAGAGGACGTCGACCCAAATCTGAATCTCAGGGCAATGCAACCAAAAATGATGATATAAATAAACCTCTTAGTAAGGGAAGAAAGAGAGCTGCAGTCAGTCAGGAGAGCCCTGGAGGTCTGGAAGCAGGTAATGCCAAAGCACCCAAACTTCAAGACACAGCCAAAAAGGCAGCACCGACAGAGAGACAGATTGACTTGCAAAGGTAACGTACTCCATTCTTTCTGAACTTTTGAGTTTAGACATTTTGTTTTATTCCTAGTTGCCAGGCATCGCACCCAAATACCTAGCCATTTGGGAGTGAAAACGGCCCCCTGGTTTTCCTGAGTAAGTTATGATGGTACTTGTTTTTAGCTCATAAACTTCAGGACAACAATTTGAAGAGAGATCTCCTAAATTAGGATATAGTATTTTGGTATTTCTATTTGTTCGCAAGGATATTATTATCTTGGTCTTCTTCACATAGTTGCCTGGGGTTTACTAAATATAAACGGCTACTTTTTTGATACAGAAGTCCCAGAATGGAGTAAATAGATGTCATGATACCTGAACAAGTATATCTTGCGCTTTAAGTCCACTTGTTATAGTAAACTTTAATATAAGTCAACAACTTACTTCTCTCCCCTACCCTTCCCAATGAGAAATAACCTCACAGCTGCTCGTCTTTGATCATGTTTGGGTTGGGTTTTAAATTAACATTTATGAAATTCTGAAGTTTGGGGTTATTAAATTGGTTACATTTTAAATGTCTCTAAGTACCTTTTCAGCATCTAACGGCAGCTGATCTAGGCCCAAATCTGACTAAGTAATAGGAGTTTCTTCTACTCATTTCCAGTTTTATGTACTAAAAGTAGAAAGCCAATATCGGGGGCAAATTTTATTATTTTCTCCTCAAACCTAGACCTTTGACCTGGAACAACATACTTAACCTTGGCCTCCTTTTCTTCATCAGTAAGACAATATGATAATACCGTCTTCAAAGGATTGTTGTAAGAATTAAATGGATCATTAAATAGAAAGCACTCAACAAAATGCCTTGTGTAGAATAAATGCTCAGTAATTAACCACTGTTTTGAATTCTAATTGTTTTACCCCTTAATATATTTTTAGTTATGCAAAAACTGAAGAAATTTCATTGGAAGAGATAGCCAGAATTCTCTAAAGGGTTTCTAGAATTCTGGCCTTTCCTCACCCACATAAAATACTACTGATATCACACCCAGGCCATCTGAGCCACCTGATCTTATTTGTCACTAGCTGTCCTTTTCCCATCTAACCAAAATATCCAGGCACTTACTTGAACCTTGAAAATATTTTCAGTAGCAACCAACCTTATCTCTGAAATTGAGCATTGTAAAACCCATTGCTTTGCTTTTAGTTACACCATATGCCCCCAAAGCATTAAACAAACCCAACAAAAATGGCTTACATGCCAGAAACTGCTCTTGATTTTAAATGGCTTTGGGCCTTCTGAAAAATCTTAAAATATCTCTTTTAAGAGTGAAAAGATACCTTAGAAGTCTTAAGTATGCCAGTTAGTAGATCGGTTGGGCAATGTGTTACGCACAATACAAAATTCTTTGATGATAGGTGTTTGTGATAATACTTCAGTACCATAGTACTTCAGTAGAATAGATACTGTGCACATATCTTAGAAACTTCTGATTGATTTATTGACTATTAATGCATGGCTAACAAAACATGGAAGGACATTCTGAAACTTTCTGCCAAGCTTCCTTTTGTCTTTTCCGTTCTTTCCTGAATCTAATCTACAACTCTTCCCTTAAATTCTGGCATTATGACTTTTGTTTGGAAACCTAATTACTCCAGAAACTCTGTATTACTCACAGTATCCTCTTGCATAGAAATAAATACATTATAGGCACATGAGTATTGCTCTTTAAACTTCTCATTTGTTCTTCTAACAAATACAGACGGATTAGACTGCCAGCATTGTGCTGGGTGTTGGCAACACATAAGTATCCAAAATAGATAGACTCTTGCCCTCAAAGAGTATACTTCCCCAGCTTATTAATTCCAGAAGAGAGCAGAGAAACTTTCACTTTAGGTCTACTGACTGATAAAAACATAAGAATTATTTGTATTACTACATAAAGCAGTGAAACTCTGACTCGTGCTACAATATGGGTGAACCTTAAAGACATTCATTATGCTAAGTGAAATAAGCCAGACCCAAAAGGACAAACAGTGTATGATTCCACTTACATGAGATACTAGAGTAGTCAGATTCATAGAGGTAGAATGAGGTGGTTGCCAGGGGGAGAGAGTGGGGGCTGGCATTTAATAGATACAGCGTTTCAGTTTGGGAGGATGAAAATATTCTATTAAAATATTAATCCTAATATTCTTTATTAGGTTGTGCAAAAGTAATTGCAGGTTTGTGTTATTGAACTCTGCTCTTTGATATTCATATACATTCTTAAATGTATTTATGTTTTACACCATTTTAATGTGCATTTCTTGCTTTGTTTTGCTAATGACATTTATTGTAGACTGTAGAAATGATGTTAGACAAAAAGCAAATTCAAACAATTTTAAGTTCAAAATGGGTCGTAAAGCAGCGGAGACAACCCACAAAGTCAACAGTGCACTTGGCCCAGGAACTGCTAATGAACGTACAGTGCAATGGTGGTTCAAGAAGTTTTGCAAAGGAGACAGCAGCCTCGAAGATGAGGAGCACGGTGGCAGGGCATCAGAAGTTGACAATGACTAATTGAAAGCAATCATCGTAGCTGGTCCTCTTGCAGCTACACAGGAAGTTGCAGAAGAACTTGCCATCAACCATTCTACGGTTATTTGGCACTTGAAGCAAACTGGAAAGGTGAAAGGGCTCAATAAGTGGGTGGCTCGTGAGCTAACCGCAAATCAAAAGTAGTCATTTTGAAATGTCATCTTCTCTTATTCTGTGCAACAACAAGGAACCACTTCTCAGGTTATTGTGACAGGCGACAAAAAGTGGATTTTATGACAACTGGTGACAACCAGCTCAATGGTTGGACCAAGAAGAAGCTCCAAAAGAACTTCCCAAACCAGACTTGCACAAAACAAGGTCATGGTCACTGTCTGGTGGTCTGCTGCTGGTGGTCAACTTTCTGAATACTAGCAAAGCCCTTACATCTGAGAAGTGTGCTCAACAAAACTGCAACGCCTGCAGCCAATATTAGTAGGCCAGTTCTACTCCATGACAGTTCTCAACCACACATCATAAAACCAGCACTTAAAAAGTTGAACAGATTGGGCTGTGAAGTTTTGCCTTATTGACCATATTCACCTGACCTCTCACTAGTTGACTACCACATCTTTAAGCATCTCAACAATTTTCTGCATGGAAAATGCTACCACAGCCAACAGGAGGCAGAAAATGTTTTCCAAGAGTCTGCTGAATCCTGAAGCACGAATTTTTACGTTACAGGAATAAACAAACTTACTTCTTATTGACAAAAATGTGTTAGTTGGGAAAAAATGTGTTGGTTCCTATTTTGATTAATAAAGATGTGTTTGAACCTAGTTATAATGATTTAAAATTCACAGTCTGAAACCACAGTTACTTTTGTACCAGCCTAGTAGAGATAAATGGCAGTGATTGTACAACAGTGTAAATGCACTTAGTACACACTGAACTGTGTACATAAGAGTGATTGCAATTTTAAGTTTTATGTTACATATTTTGTTGCACTTAAAAAATTGTTACATAAGACTGGTAATAGTTAACACTAATACAGTGCTTATTATTAGTCAGGCTCAATTCTAAACTCTTTGTTATCCTATTAAGTGCTTAAAACATCGCTACATGGGTAAGTACTGTCAGTATCCCTAGTTTATAAAGAGGAAGAAATCCAAGAATAGAGAGTCCGCACAGCTTTTGTTCCCTTCGCTTACATGAATAAGCGAAGTAGAGGAAGGATTAAAACCAGGCATTGTCACTCTGGAGTTCATATTATATTGTCCTATTAAGGTAAAAATTTAGTCTTAATTCTATGAGTACTGTACATGCGTACAAAACTAGTTTAATAGAGGATACTTTGAAAAGACTTTATAACTAATGTAGTTTATATATGTGAAACTTTATTCCATAAAGTGGAAAATGTTTGTGTACAGTTAATTTTTAAAATTATTACATAAGAAGCTGGTTTATTAAAATAATCATAGTTTAAATCAGACAAAAACTATAGTCATCTTTTAAACCTATTTCAGAATTCATGCAGAGAAAAGCCCTGGCATTTCAGCTTTAGAGAGGGAGAAAACCAAGGGAGAAATCAGATGTTCCTGAAAGTACCAAACTTAAATGGAGCACGTAACACTAGGAGAGCATTGAAGGACTGCAGTGAATAGTGGGCGGAATAATGTGTGGGGGTTTTGGTATATTGGTAGAAATAATAGTGGTAATAGGGAAAGGTTGTTAAATGTCTATTTAAGGCAACCATCTTTATAAAGCAAGCACCAACTGTATGTTAGAAATAAGGAGGTTAGACCTGCAACAGTTACTTTCCCAGGCCACCTGGCTGGTGCTACACAGAGCAGGGGTTTTGAATCCTGGTCATGTCCCGTGTTAACACTGCATAGTGTTAATAGTGAAAGCTGCAGTTGGTTATATTTCTCCTCTAAACCATGAACATTCACCACTCTTACTTGTTTCTCCTCTTAATATGTAAAAAGGAGATGTTTTCATGTGTAGCACTTCATGGCAAATAGAGGAGGGAAAGTGGAAACAGTGACAGACTTTATTTTCTTGGGCTTCAAAATCACTGCAGGCAGTGACTGAAGCCACAAAATTCAGAGACACTTTCTCCTTGGCAGAAATGCTATGACAAACACTATATTAAAAACCAGACATCACCATGCCAACAAAGGTCCATATAGTCAAAGCTGTGATTTTTCCAGTAGTCATGTGTGGATGTGAGAGTTGGTCCATAAAGACCGCTGAGCCATCATCGAAGAATTGATGCTTTCAAACTGTGGTGTTGGAGAAGACGCTTGAGAGTCCCTTGGACACCAAGGAGATCAAACCAGTCCATTCTAAAGGAAATCCACCCTGAATATTCATTGGAAGGATTGATGCTGAAGCTGAGCTCCAATACTTTGGCCACCTGATACGAAGAGCTAACTCACTGGAAAGACTGATGCTGGAAAAGATTGAGGGTAGGAAGGAAATTGGGGTGACAGAGGATGAGATGGTTAGATGACATCACCAACTTGATGGACATGAGTTTGAGCAAGCTTCAGGAGATGGTAAAGTACAGGGAAGCCTGATGTACTGCAGTTTGTGGAGTCACAAAGAGTCACTTTAGCAACTAAACAACCACCACCACCAAGTAATAGGAATAGACACACTAAAACAAAAGTTCCTTGTGACTCAGCTATTGTCCTGTCCTTTAGCTTGAGGAGAAAACACTGGTCAAAATTCTGAAGGTGCCGATTTTATTTTTTATTTCATGGGAAACTCTAGCTTTCACCTTCCTATAAGTTTCTAAATATACTTTTCATTAACTGCAAAAATTACCTGCGATTGATTTGACATCTTACCTGTATTTTCTGATTTGACATCTCACCTGTATTTTCCTGAGACCCAGTGAGAATCAGATACAAGTTTAAGCCACATGACTGAACAATTCAGAATACAGAGCTAATACAAACACCTTGAATCAGCCTGTTAAGATTATCAGTACACTTTTGACCATGTAGTTAATAAAGAGACAGGGTTGCCAATGCTGACAGCCATCAAGCACTGCATTTCTGAGCTAAGGATGAACCCAGAGTGGTAGGATCAGGTCAGTTACTGCTGCCCTGGCAACTTGAAGTGTAGCCTAGGGTCCTTGCATTGTGGAACCAGATCTGGGTCTGGATCACTGCGCTAAAACTAATTTAATTGCCCCCAGATTTTAAGCTTGAATGTAAGCCTTTGAGAGCAAGGCCAGGCATACTTGTGCCTCTCTGTGACCCTAGTATCTAACTCCAGATGCTACTTCGTCAGTCTTTTTCTTTACCTTGCATTACTCTTCACACATTTTACGTACGTAATTTCTCACTTCACTGATGGTATGGTCCGTTCCTGCTCTGGTCACAACTTTACAGTAACATCTGAAAAGAGCCTTTCCGGGCATTACCCTGCCTCCTATACGCCGTCTCTCCTTTTAGATCTGAGTGTCAGATCTCCTCAAGGTAGGCAGGCTGTCTACAATCGGTACTACTAGCATCACCTCCAGAAAACTTGCCCAGTTTTATTACTTGGTATTTATTTTATGATTATTTAAACTTTATTATTAACTAATTAATGAAAACCATGTTTGAGGCCCAAGTATATTTCAGCCACAGTCTAGACGCTTTGTTTATAACCCCATTAATCCAGCCCTATAATGCAGGACCCTTAAGTGGTAGCCTCTGCAGCCATTTACATACCATGGCCATCACTTACACAGTGCAGCAAGTACACACCCCTCTATAATTCCTCGTTAGGTCCTCTCATTGACAACATTGAGTAAATAATAATTTTTAGTAACATTTCTACTTATATAATTCATTTCTTAATTCAGGATTTTGACTTGTAAACTTACCTGTAGGATTTTTTAGATCCCTTTGGATTTTTGCAATAAATGTATTCCATCAGCTTCTATGTGTGTGTTCCAACAAATGTTCCTGTTTATATTTTGGGCTGCATTTGAAATTGTTACTTCTTTTGAGAAAATTCCTTGAATTTACTCTGTAGGTTTATAAAACTCAGCCATTTGTATACTGTAGTTGGGAAATAGTATCTGTACAACTGGTCACTTAATGTTGGCATCCTGAGTTTGAGAATGGAGGATTCACCATCTTTTCAGTTATTAGTTCACTTGTTTTTCCTTTGTTTTTAAACTATTATCCAAATGGCAAACAATCTGAAACGTTTTGCACTGAAAATGTGTTTTTATAGGTGTGCTGATTGTTGAGTATGTTTTATTTACCTTTAAGACCAAATTCTTCCCTGAAAAAGAAAATATCAATAAACACCCATGGAGATACAATCCTTAAACCTGGGACATATGGGAAGACTGAATTTAAGGAACTTATCAAATAGGATAACAGCAGTTTTGGATTAATGTGTTTTGTGTAGTATGCTTAGTATTAGTGTCCAAGAATCTTGAAATTTTTATTTTATTAAGCAAAGAATTTACTGATTTCCTGTGCTCATTTGTATATTGAGAAGGTTTTCTCACATCACAAATTTATATTTTAGAAGTATCCCCTAAGTATGTTTCCTTATGTATTAAACAACCATATATTAGTTTAATATAAATATTCTTCAGTATTATAAAATTCAAGTGAATTTTTATCAAAATAATATGAAATTTTTCAGAAGCCAAGTGCTCGTAAGTGATGGCAATTCACTTTGGGACATAGAATCAAGTCCAGGAAATTCTTCCAGTGACCTGGATCGTTTAAAAGTCTGTGAGAGCAGACAGAAAGATACTGAGGACTCAGAGCTAGTAAAGGGAAGCTTCCTGAAGGTGCAGCAGGCAGCTTGTAGAGGATTCTTTGATATCATATTATTAAATTCTATTATAACAAATTAATACTCTATAAGAATCTTACTTAGCTTTTTTTTGTTGTTAGCATTGTTATCTTTATAAAAGGTATATGTAACATTGGGGTTTGGGAATATAAGTAAACCTCCCCCTTATCTTTCTTTCCCAAGTTTGGAATCATCAGGGAGACACAGTCTTAATGGTTGATTAAAAATGTGGAATGATAAGGAGTTTCCTGGCAGCCTAGTGATTAGGATTCCTGGTTTTCACTGCCCTGGCCCAGGTTCAGTCCCTGGTCCAGGAACTGAGATCCTGCAAGCCATGACTTTCCACCCCACCCCTAAATGTGGAATGACATAGGCTAGGTAACTACTAGTTTACCCCTAAATTGAACAAATAACCGCACACAGAACTCCAGCATGCTCAGTTTTCCCCACCTACCACTCCCTCACCCCTTAGATGGCTTCTTTCTCGTCCCAGAGAGGAGTAGATGAAGGGAGAAGAAGAGACCCTATCCCACTACTTCATCCTTCCAGGGGTCATAATTTTCCCTCCCTTTTCGGGACGTAGAATCAATGGGGGATTATTCATAGCAGAATTAAGCTAAATTTTCCTCCTTTTTTAGTAAACTAAAGAACAGAACTTTTACTGCTTTTTAAATTCATTTAGCCATAGTTATCTAATAATTTTTCTACTGTATAATTTTGGAAGTATTAATTAAAAATTATTTCAAATAGCTTTTAGTGTTTTATTGCAGTAATAAACAAATTGGGCACTGGGTAGCAATGCTTATAAAAACCTCTTAATTGGTATTTTGTTTTTATATAGTTTAGGGAAAGATTCCTAAATCAAGTGAAGTCTCATGTGAAAAATGAAAAAATTTTTCAGATTTTAGATAATAACTATAGAAAAAATCTATGTATGGTTTGTTTTCCTGTTTTTATCTTACTAACATTGCTTTCTCCTATCCCCAAGGTAAAAAGAAAATTTATTTGCAAAGGGAGAAAATGAAGGCCAAACAGAAGCAGGCTCTAGCTTCTGCAAAAACTTGGATTCAGAATGACCTTGAACAGAAAATGAAGCTAACTTCAGAACACACTTTCTGCCTTGAAAACTGAAAAAAGTTATTACTTCCTTTTTTCACATGACCACAACTCCTTTGATGGAAATGTACAGCAGAAACTCTTGAGAGAGAGGCTAAAAGCAACTCTTTTCCACCCTCCCCCCAGACTTTTCTTATGAAAAGTCAATAATTAAGCAAATTGCTTAACACTTGGTTCCAGTTCCTGCATATCTGGAGTTTAACGGCATAATACACCATTAATTTCCATGCTGCAGTCTTTATTTTAAAGAAAGTAACAGGATGTCCTTACACTGACAATGAAAATTCATCAATTTTAGAGCCAGGAATTTCCCGTGTTACACAAGAGAAAAAAAATAGAAGTCTACTGAATTAATTTTTTAGAAGAAGAGAAATCAGATTAAATATGTCTTTTTTTTCCTTTTGGAAACTTTTATGTATAATTCTTTCTGCCTGCCTACTTTTCTGCAAAATGAGATGTACAGATTTCAGTTCCCTGCTATGAAAAGTGATGTGGTGGCAATTTTATAAATGTTGCTTTCTGATTTTTATCAGAGTGAGAAAATAATTAAAATTATTATTGATTTCATATCACTTCATATTTTGATTTCCCCTCCATTTTAGTTTAATATAATTTTCAATAAATGTACATATTGTTGTCTGTTTCATAAAGCATATCACTTTAAAGTGGTTTTTACTCCTGTCATTATGTTGGAATATTTGAAATTTTAAAGGAGTAAAAACTGTCCAGCATTTGGTTTTATAATGTTTGTCACCAGATTTTTATTATTGATGTAAAAAAAAGTCAATTCTTTTTAAATAGTTGGACTTTGGCAGCTTTGTAAGGAAAGTGGGAGGTGCTTAGGATTGCTATCAATTTCAGCATTGTGCTGTTGGGAAATAAGTGTTTTGCTTTGTCTGCCAGTCTGGGCTCCGTTTTTATGTTTATTTTTGAAGACAACTATTGCATCAATATATTGTTTCTTGGCATTGTTCAGCATAGGTAATGTGTGCACTTTTTGTGTACACATATTCATATTTAAGTTTTTTGCATAAAATAAATGCTTCTAGATGTCATATGGTAGTCTTTTTTAATCTTTTTATCACATTGTGTTTTCCTGTGCAGTTTTTATGTGAAAGGGCTAAAGTTATAAACAACATGATTACAGTCAACTCTCCATTATCTATACAAAATAGTGACTATGCCTCAGGTTTTAGATTTTGCATAAAATCATGTAATTAATCATAAAATTAAAATAACAAAGCATACCATAAGAGCTAATTCAGGAGGAACTCGAGATTGGTCCTTTCTCACCTGCCCCCCACTCTCCACTGAAGCCCTTTCCCCGAAGCCCTATCTGAATGTGCTCAGTGTCCTTGCATACACCTAGCGTGGGTTTGAGGACATAAACGTTTGTGTGATAACTGGGTCTTGACAGGCTGTAGTCTACATGAGATGTAAAGAGTGAACATGACCTGTGTCCAAAAAGGATGATAATGTTCAATGTAAAATTTGTTGGTAGTAAATGTCACTTAATGTTCTCATAGGTAATCAAGAGTTGGCTGTATACTGACTGACTGAAAGATGGATAATTCTGTTAAATATGCATATACACTCATTTAGGTGTTGGATGATGGCTAGGGAACAATGGATACCAGATAATTACCTTTTAAAAGGGCAGAAAAAGTTCTACTCTTCCTTATTGCCTCTTCATAATCCTTTAGAAAGATAAGATAAAATATTGCCTCCAACATGCTGAAAAAGAATATCTATGCATAAGCATCAGAGAAGTCCCTCAAGCCATCAGTGGGCATGTTCTGTTTAGATTTTGAAGTTCTCTTAGCATCAGACAGCTTGATTCTTAAGGCCACCAATTTGCCACCAATAAAAAGCACACTGGTAGTGGCCACCTCTCTCTCATCTCCTTTTAACTAATCATTCAGCATCATAGCTGACTAGATTACCTAGCGTGAAATCATATTTAACACAGTGTCGCAGCCATTCCCATCAGTTACGGCTGCTTAGATTTTTGCAAGAGAGGAGTTAGCTAAAAGGATCTGGTCCACATACAAAATGTAAATGGCCCACCTTGGATTTTTTTTTAATATGACGCAAGTGTCTGGCACTAAGGGATGGGAGAGTAGGACTGACCTGACGGGGAGGGACTTGTTTAAGGGAAATTTGTCATTTTCCTTTGAAAAAGGAAAAAGTAAAATCTCTTAGGAATTTGGTATTCACATCTCAGAGAAATACAACACAAAGTGCAGACTTATATTTGAGAATTAATGTTAACCCTTTGTGTCTAGTTTGAAGCTTCTTGTATTTGTCTAAAACTACAAGCCAGAATTTTGTATCTCCTTTGATAAAAAGTGTGTATAATGTAAAGTAGTTTTGCATATTCTTGTGCTGCACATGGGCTGAATTTTTAAAAAATTTTTTAAAGACTTGAAGAGAACCTTGTAATTTGTGTAAATGACAAGTGTAAAATCCTACCATAAAATGCTAAAAATATGCATTGTTTCAAATAAAACCAAGAAATGCAGCATTACATAGTAGTGTGGAACCCTGAATATTCATGTACCCTCTTGATATGTCACAAGCTGATAAAATGTCTTTGCATATTTCCTGTTTAGATTCTGGACTTTGCACATCCCTGTAAGGAATCAAAGGCCTTCAAACTTCCGACTACATGGCTTACAGTGACTGAGGGAGAATATAATAATGGGATGAATTCTTATGGGCATCTAGGAAACTTTAGAAATTGTCTTTTAAGAACTTAAAAGTGGCCTTCCATTTAACCTGTTGATATACCTTTTTATTGCAAATTCTGAACATGCACATTTACCTCAAAAACTAATTCATAGAGAACAAGCAGATTACATACGTGTATCTGGAGTAAGAGGTGAACCGAATGAGAAGAGAAGCTATCATGACTGGTTTCTGTACTTGACCCTCAATGGGGTTGTTATTCCACACTTGGATACTTTTCATTCACATAAATAACGGTCAGTAGAAACCGCTAGTGACCAAGTCTCCAGCAGTCTGGCAAGAATCTTTGCAACCTACCTAAATAATGATAGCTTTGCCTACAAGAAGCTAAAAGTTTGCTACAAGCCAGCAACAGTGGAAATGAGTATAATCAGACACTCAGTCTGTAAACCAGAGCTCCGATCTTTCATTTCCATTTAAGAGTAACAATATCCTTGTGGTTATTTCAGAATCTGACAGGAACATGAGTCAGGCAAGCGGGTGATCAGGACTTGAATTTTGGGGGTGTTTCTCAAATAACATTTTGTAATCAATGCTGATTCCAACTTAAGGCACTTTCCTCCCCTTCATTCTTTAGTTACTCCTTTCTCTAGCAAAGACCATGCATCCCTCTAAGAAACAACACTGTATCCATTCTTCCAGAAGCTTGTAAAGCAACCACCTGGAGGTCAGTTATACACAAGCGCACCTTAGTGCAAAGTTCAGATCTGTGGAAGCCACAAAAAAAAAAAAAATGTAAGGGTTGGAGATAACCATTCTGTACGGACAGCTCAGTGGTGGGGGCTGGCATTAAAAACACTAAGATGCCTTAGGAGGACTAGCGATATAAAGCTAATAGCACAACACCGGCATAGGTGGCTGTCCAGGTGACGCGTGCCTGGATGTGAGACCTCATGGAGGCAGCAGAAGCAGAAAATCCTTACCTTTTCTGGAGAAGTGCTATTCGGAGAACTGTTTTGAGCATGTAGGTCCCTAAAAGTAATTGAGCTGAACCTGATGCAGGAGTCGGCTCTCCAGATTCAGGGTGGCGTGGGAGGAAGTAAGCATAAAAGGACTAGGGGCAGATGAGATGGCTGTTTCAACAACATGAACATCACCTGAGCACTTCCCTTGGGCAAAACACTGCTCTATTCAGACTCTGGAGCTCCTGGTGTGCATGATAAGTCACTCAGTTGTATCTGACTGTATGTCAGACTATAACCAACCAGAATCCTGTGTCCATGGGATTCTCCAGGCAAGAATACTGGAGTGGGCTGCCATTTCTGACTCCAGGGCATCTTCCCACCCTGGGATCAAATCCACACCTCTTGCATCTCCTGCATGGGCAGGCAGATTCTTCACCACTAGCGCCACCTGGGAAGCCTGGAGCACCTGATCCCAGCCCCCAAACCGTGGTTGCCTGCCATCCTGAATGCACCCCCATGTAAAGCACAAATACTGTGGCTTCTTTGGACAAACTAGGGATTTAGCTCCAAGAAACAAATTTTGATGGGGACCCAGACAGCAGCCCTTCAAAGACTCAGTTTTATTCTGAACCTTTTCCAGAACAGATCACCCCAATGCCACCTATCCCAAACCCCAGAAATCTCCTGAAACCCTTTCCCTCCCAGAAAAGCCTTGGCAGTTTCACCATCTGGCTTTACCTGCCTGCAGTGGAGTATACGTTCCAAGAGAAAGATCAGCTGCAGAGACAAAAGTAACCTGCCCCTTCGCACCCACCTCAGGTTAAGAGCTGAAAGGCAGAAGGCTGATACCCTTAAAACTACCTTACTTGTGAACATTTTACAAGGAGGTTCTTTTAATTGCTGTACATAGAATTGGCCTAAGCTTCCAACTGACCATTTGGAAGCTTGGCCTGCCTCTTTCCAGAAGTCTATTACATCAATTCCAGTCTCCTGCTAATTCCACTTTTTATCACAATGGTAACATAAATGGCAATGAAGTGTGTCCAAAGGCCTGATTTTCACTAATGTG
Organism: Capra hircus; assembly: GCF_001704415.2. Lineage (NCBI taxonomy): Eukaryota > Metazoa > Chordata > Mammalia > Artiodactyla > Bovidae > Capra > Capra hircus. The sequence goes on along the minus strand of NC_030813.1, from coordinate 59,468,560 downwards.
TATTTTCTCTCTTACTGATAATTCTGGCATCGTGTTTTGAAGATCAGAACTACCTAAATTTTACATTTCCTATGGAAGAATGAAGGAAATTATAAGCATTCCATAAAAATTAAGTGGAAAAAAAGAAAGCCACAAAGCAATCAGGCAAGAAAAAGAAATAAAAGGTATTCAGATTGGTAGGGAAGAGGTAAAATTGTCATTTGATACAGATGACATAGTATATATAGAAAATGCCAAAGACTCCACATAAAAACTCCTAGAACTGATCCACAAATTCAGCAAGGTAATAGGATATAAGATTAACATACAAAAATTGGTTACATTTCTTCACACAAGCAATGAAATATCAGAAAGGGAATGTGAACAAATAATCCCTTTTAAAATCACATACAAAAAGTAAAAGGAATAAACCTCACCAAGTAGCTAAAAGACTTCCACGCTGAGAACTACAAACATTAATAAAGGAAACTGAAGATGATTCAAATATACAGAAAGATATCCCATGCTCTTGGACTGGAAGAATTAATCTTGTTAAAATGGCCATCCCACTGAAAGCAATCTACAGATCTAATGTGTTTCCTATCAAATTACCCATGACATTTTTCACAGGACTGAAAAAACTAATCCTAAAATTTATATGGAACCATAAAAGCCCATAATTGCCAAAGCAATCCTGAAGAAAAACAACAAAGCAGGAGGCATAAACTTCCTAGACTTTAGACAATACTACAAATCTACGTTACTCAAAACAATATGGTATTCTACAAAAACAGACACATAGAACAACAGAACAGAGCCCAGAAATAAACCCACACACTATGGCCAATTAACCTTCCACAAAGGAAGCAAGAATATACAACAGGGAAAAGACAGTCTCTTCAGCAAGTGTTGTTGGGAAGGTTGGACACTTGCATGCAAATCACTGAAGTTAGAATATACCCCTCACATTATACACAAAAATAAGTTCAAAATGGCTTAGAGACTTAGATACAAGATATGACACCATAAAACATAGGCAAAACATTCTATGGTTCTTGCTTGGTGGTCCAGTGGTTAAGAATGTACCTGCCAATGCAGGGAACACAGATTTGATTCTTGGTCCAGAAACGAAGATCCCACATGCCATGGATCAATTAAGCCCGTGTGCCACAACTACTGAGCCCACAGGCTGCAACTACTGAAGACCACCCGCCCTAGAGCTCATGCTCTGCAACAAGAGGCCCACACACCCAAACTAGTTTCTACTTGCTGCAACTAGAGAAGGCCTGCATGCAGCAATAGAGGCCTAGCACAGCAAAAAACTAACGAAAAAAATTTCTCTGACATAAATCATACCAGCATTTTCTTAGCCCAGCCAAAGCAAGAGAAATAAAAGCAAAAATAAATGAATGGGATCGAGTCAAACTTACAAGCTTTTGCACAGCAATGGAGACCATGAACAAAATGAAAAGACAACCTATGGGCTGGGAGAAAACATTTGCAAATGATGCAACTGACAAGGGATTAATTTCCAAAATATACAAACTGCTCACACAACTCATTAACACAAAAGAAACAACCCAACCAAAAAATGGGCTGAAGACCTAAATAGACGTTTATCTAAAGGAGACGTACATATCCAAAGATAACAATGGGCACATGAAAATATGCCCAACATAGCAAATTATTAGAGAAATGCAAATCAAAACTACAATGAGATATTACTTCACATCAGGCAGAATGGCCATCATTACAAAGTCTATGAATTTATTAATGCTGAAGAAGGTGTGAAAAAAGGGAACTCTGCTACACTGTAGGTAGGAATGTAAATCGGTGCAGCCACTACAGAGAACAGTGTGGTTGTTCCTAAAAAAACTTAAAGTGGAGTTAACATATGATCCAGCAATTCCACTCCAGGGCATATTTCAGAAGAAAACTATAATTTGAAAAGACACATGCACCCCTGTGCTCACAGCAACACTCTTTACAGAAGCAGGACATGGAGACAGCCTAAATCTGCGTCAACAGACGGAAGGATGAGTAAGAGGCAGCAAACACACCATGGAATATCACTCAGCTGTAACGAACAAAACAGTGCCACCTGCAGCAACACGGACGGACCTGGAGACTATATACCACGTAAAGTAAGTCATAAAGAGAAAGAGAAGTACCGCGTGATATCACCTATATGTGGAATCTAAAATATGACCCAAATGAACATATCTATGAAACAGACCCACCCACAAATATAGAGAAAACACTTGTGGTTGCCAAGGGGGCTTTGGGGGGGAAAGGATAAGGAGTCTGGGATTAGCAGATGCAAATTATTATTACAGATAAACAACAAGGTCCTACTGTATAACAGGAAATACATTCAACATCCTGTGATAAAACATAATGGAAAAGAGTGTGAATCACTCTTTGTACAGAAAAATTAATACAATATTGTAAATCAACTATACTTCAATAGCATTTCTAAAAAAGAAGAAAGCCACTGTACAAACCCATGGCCTTCACCACCATTTGGCTTCGGGGAGAACAGAGTTGTGAAAGTAGGAATAAGCAGATTAGACACGTTTCTCACTGTGTTCCCTTTCAGTTTAATATCCCTGCTTATAATGAATAGTTTTTATAATGAATATTTTTTAACAATAATAGTTAAGAGAAGCTCAGAAAGGGCTGGCATTGCAACTAGCTTCTCATCCCCTTAGAAAAGCTGAATCATGACGGCACACATTTATCAGACACAAAGACACTTTTGCTCTGTGAATTCAGGCAGGAACCCTTGAAGGCCTGGGTTGAGGATCTCACAGTATCAATCACGTGGCAGGAAACAGGTGAGGATGATAATGTGCCTTAAAATAACTACAAAGTCCAGCAGGCCTGGGAGGCCTTACCATCTCTCCTGGATACTCAGAAGGGCATGTACCTCAAGAGAAGCCCAGTTGGGGAAATCTAAAGGCTGTGTAGGGGTCCCATGCTGCAGGATTAGAGTCTGACACACAGGCCTTCATTTGTGCTGGAACAGGATGTTTAGGTAAAGAAGGCCAGAACATTTTCCTACTTAGGAATTCAAATTAAGAGTTGCTTCCTTGGGCCTCAAAAGCACTGAGATGCTTTTCATTTTCCTTATTCCACAGAGCGCCTTCCTTTCATGGGGCAAGATTCGGTCAGTTACCTTGGAGACTGGCCAATCAGAACCTTTCCCACCCTGACCATCAGATCAGAATGTACTGGCCCTTCATTGCCTAGTCTGTCCTGGCTCTGGTTTAACTAAACGAAAGTGAAGCAGAGAAGAGGCTGTTTGCTCTGCCTAACCTTTAGTCCTACACCCAAAGCTGATAAAACTACTAACTTGTCAAAAGTTTTGCACTTTACATACACTGGCACATTGAATCATCACAATAATCTCATAACTACTACATTCATGTCCATTTATACATGTCATTGAAGCTCAGTAAAGCGAAAGTTGCTCAGTCATGTCTGACTCTTTGCGACCCCACTGACTATACAATCCATGGAATTTCTCCAGGCCAGAATACTAGAGTGGGTATTATCCCTTCTCCAGCGGATCTTGCTGACCCAGGAATCGAACCGGGATCTCCTGCACTGCGGGCGGATTCTTTACCAACTGAGGTATCAGAGATATGTTTAAAACCATAAGCCCAAGTCTCAGGAAAAAGGAGGAAGTTTAAATCCACATAGTCTGACTGCACAACTCAGTGCTTCCTGTTTAAACCTTTCCAACCAGCTTTCTGAGAGGGCCACAACCTCCCTAGGACTTGATGGTGAGTGCGATATGAGAGCAGGAAAAACGATAAGGAACCCAAGACGGTAGGCAGAAGTTGGGGTGATACCACCTGTTGTTTTCTGTTGCCTCCATGTATGCAAACAATAATCTAAGGAAATCAAGGTCAAATTAAACAAGAATCCATCAACTAGTGAATGCATGAACAAAATATGATCTACCCATATTTAACAAACATATAAACAAAATACATATATACAGTAGAATACTACTAAGCAGTAAAAGGGCCTCCCTGGTGGCTCGGCTGGTAAAGAATCCGCCTGCAATGCGGGAGACCTGGGTTCGATCCCTGGGTTGGGAAGATCCCCTGGAGAAGGGAAAGGCTACTCACTCCAGTATTCTGGCTTGGAGAATTCCAGAGAGGGTCACAAAGAGACACGACTGAGCGACTTTCACTTCACTTCAAGAAATAAAAAGGAAGGAAATACTGATCAAGCTCCAACATAGATGAAGCTCAGAAACATTCTGCAAAGTGGAAGTGGCCATATGCAGAGAAGTACATATTGTATGCTTCCATTTATATGAACTATCCAGAGACGGCAAATCGACAGAGATGGAAAGTAGATTAGTGATTGCCTGGGACTAAGCCTGAGAGCAACAATTAACTGTAAATTGGCTCAGGGGATCTTACTGAAGTGATGGAAATGCTCCAGAACTGGATCATAGTGATAGTAACACAGGTCAGTAAATTGGCTGAAAATCACTGAATTAAACATTTAAGGAGGGGTGTTTTATGTAATTTGTACCTTAAAGTTTCAGATAAATGAGACATCTCAAAAAAAGTAAGTCTACCTACACAAAACTGCATCTACTTAAGAAACAAATTATTGAATCCACATTATGTCAAAAGCACCACTGTTAACAATAATTGATTATATAGGCACACCATCTTCCCACCAGTGAGCTCTACTTTTCAGATGGTTACTCGCTGGGGTTAGTCTTGTCCTTCGCTGGGGGGAGGGAGTGGTGTCAGGAAAAAGTTTTTCCATAGGACTGGCCTTATTAACCAGACACAAAGGACCCTGTGTAAACCAAAGACCAGCATGTTCACAGTGACTTATCAGTTCCTCCTCTCTGCTTGGGAAGTCTGTGGGAAGCTGAACTGAATGAGGTCTGGGAAGTGTAGACTCTACAGGAAGAGTCCACTGGGTCATCTCCATATCACCTTCCAAAAGCTGCAGTTGCCTGCAGAATCCTGATTACACCTGGCACTGTGAGATTTTGGAAATCTTATATGACCTTTCACAACTCAAGTTTCTCACCTGTAAAATAATAAGTGCTTCAGAGTCATGAGGGTAAAATATGGGAAACACCTCACAGAATGCCTGGCCATAGTAAGTTCTCACCTGCTCACAGCTTTGCCACCATTCAACAGATTGGCGGCCCACCAGAACATCCTCAGGCAGTGATCAAGACACTCAGATACTTCTGCTCTTGTTGCTGAATCTGTTTTCCAGGCTCTGAGCCAACTACCCCACTTCTGTTAATTAGTCTCTTTTGAGCCAGGTAGAAAGTTTCCTCACATTCCCATATAGTTCAACTCCAAAGAGGCCATATCTGTAAGTAAAACTTTATCATCAGTTTTTGGACAGTCAGTATTCTGAATGCCCTTTTGGGGTCTGGGGAACACCCCCCCAGCTGACACTCCGTGAGACAAAGCCATTTCCCTCTATAGACGCTGCGAACACCAACACGACTTTCCCAGTCTTCCTAAGACCTGGATGCTGTCAACCAAACACCTACACCTACTTTGAGATGTGGACTGTGACCCCACAGAACAGGGGCCACTCCACCCTGGAAGTGGGGGCAGCAGTGTCCAGCATTCACACCTAGTGGTATCAGTGCCGTGGGCAGGCTGGGTGCCCAGGCATTGGCAGCGGAGGTTGGACCTTCACAGGACCAGTTCTATAATATTTTGGGCATTGCTTCTGGTTCTAGAGCCTCTGAGTTGAATTTTCTGGTCCTCCCAGAGTCCTCACTAACAAATTTCTTTTCTTCTTGAATAAGCTAGAGTTGATTTCTTACTAATAAATCTGTACTGGAAGTAGTTGCTGTCAGCAGACCCTCAGGAAAATGGGAGGTAATCTGGATATTAGCTCCTGGGCCCAGTAAGGGCAGAAAGCAGTGAAACTCCAGCAGGTATGAAGGGATGGTACCTTATGAGTACCATAGTGAATAGTTCATCAGATTATCTGTTGTGGACAGAACTGAGTCCCCCTCACCCTCCACCAACATTCTTACACTGAAGCCCTAACCCACAATATGGCTGTATCTGGAAAGAGGGCTTTTAGGAGTTAATTAAGGTTAAATTAGGTCATTAAGGTTAGTTAAGGTTAAAATAGGGTGGACAGCTGCTGCAATAGAATTAGCGTCGTTATGAGAAACTGGAGAACTTGTACACTCTCTCCCCACCTGCACTCCGAGGAAAGGCCACGTAGGACAGAGTAAGAAGGTGGCTGTCTACAGAGTCCAGGAAGAAGCCTCACCAGAAACGGGCCGGCTGGCAGTAAAATATGTAAGGGATGGGGCTTCCTCAGTGACCCTGACCCCATCTCAGCAGTAGGAGACTCCAATGGCCTGCTTCCAGGATGGTTTTCTTCCTCTTCCCCATGGGACAAGGATTTTTCTTTTTCTTTCTCCAGCCTCATTTGATCTTCACTTGTAGTCTGGGGTGAAAGGCTGCTCTCCTTCTCAAGCAGATACTGCTTTTCTTACCTAGCAGAGATGAACCTGGGCAGGGCTTGTTTTTTTTTTCCATAGCAGCAGTTTCTCACCTCCCCCTAGCCTGCACTACCAAGAGTTTCATCTCAGTTCTCCGCTAGTATTGGGTGTTCCTTGTGAGTGCTGATAGAAGACCACGTAGAAGCACCTACATGTAGGCATGACTTCCCCTGTGTGTCTCAGGCACCGGTCTTTAAATTTTAGGCCACTGGGTTGGCTCAGATCATGAACTCCTTATTGCCAAATTAAGACTGAAATTGAAGAAAGTGGAGAAAACCACTAGACCATTCAGGTATGACCTAAATCAAATCCCTTATGACTATACAGTGGAAGTAAGAAATAGATTTAAGGGACTTAGATCTAGTTGACAGAGTGCCTGATGGACTATGGATGGATGTTCACGACATTCTACAGGAGACAAGAATCAAGACCATCCCCCAAAATAAGAAATGCCAAAAAGCAAAATGGCTGTCTGGGGAGGCCTTACAAATAGCTGTGAAAAGAAGAGAAACGAAAAGCAACGGAGAAAAGGAAAGATATACCCATTTGAATGCAGAGTTCCAAAGAATAGCAAGGAGAGATAAGAAAGCCTTCCTCAACGATCAATGCAAAGAAATAGAGGAAAAGAACAGAATGGGAAAGAACTAGAGATCTCTTCAAGAAAATTAGAGATACCAAGGGAACATTTCATGCAAAGATGAGCTCGATAAAGGACAGAAATGGTAGGGACCTAACAGAAGCAGAAGATATTAAGAAGAGGTGGCAAGAATACAAAGAAGAACTATACAAAAAAGATCTAAATAACCCAGATAATCACGATGGTGTGATCACACCTAGAGCCAGACATCCTGGAATGTAAAGCTAGTGGGCCTTAGAAAGCATCAGTATGAACAAAGCTAGTGGAGGTGATGGAATTCCAGTTGAGCTATTTCAAATCCTGAAAGATGACACTGAAAAGTGCTGCACTCAATATGCCAGCAAATTTGGAAAACTCAGCAGTGGCCACAGGACTGGAAAAGGTCAGTTTTCATTCCAATCCCAAAGAAAGGCAAGGCCAAAGAATGTTCAAACTACCACACAATTGCACTCATCTCACATGCTAGTAAAGTAATGCTCAAAATTATCCAAGCCAGGCTTCAGCAATACCTGAACAGTGAACTTCCAGATGTTGAAGCTGGTTTTAGAAAAGGCAGAGGAACCAGAGATCAAATTGCCAACATCCTCTGGATCACGGAAAAAGCAAGAGAGTTTCAGAAAAACATCTATTTCTGCTTTATTGACTATGCCAAAGCGTTTGTGTGGATCACAATAAACTGTGGAAAAGTCTGAAAAAGATGGGAATACCAGACCACCTGACCTGCCTCTTGAGAAACATGTATGCAGGTCAGGAAGCAACGGTTAGAACTGGACATGGAACAACAGACTGGTTCCAAATAGGAAAAGGAGTCTGTCAAGGCTGTATATTGTCACCCTGCTTATTTAACTTCTATGCAGAGTACATCATGAGAAACGCTGGGCTGAAGGAAGCACAAGCTGGAATCAAGATTGCCGGGAGAAATATCAATAACCTCAGATATGCAGATGACACCACCCTTATGGAAGAAAATGAAGAACTAAAGAGCCTCTTGATGAAAGAGGAGAGTGAAAATGTTGGCTTAAAGCTCAACATTCAGAAAACGAAGATCATGGCATCCAGTCCCATCACTTCATGGGAAATAGATGGAGAAACAGTGGAAACAGTGTCAGACTTCATTTTTCTGGGCTCCAAAATCACTGCAGATAGCAATTGCAGCCATGAAATTAAAAGACGCTTACTCCTTAAAAGGAAAGTTATGACCAACCTAGACAGCATATTAAAAAGCAGGAACATTACTTGGCCAACAAAGGTCCGTCTAGTCAAGGCTATGGTTTTTCCAGTGGTCATGTATGGCTGTGAGAGTTGGACTGTGAAGAAAGCTGAGTGCCAAAGAATTGATGCTTTTGAAGTGAGGTGTTGGAGAAGACTCTTGAGAGTCCTTTGGACTGCAAGGAAATCCAACCAGTCCATCCTAAAGGACATCAGTCCTGGGTTTTCATTGGCAGGACTGATGTTGAGGCTGAAACTCCAATACTTTGGCCACCTGATGCCAAGAGCTGACTCATTGGAAAAGACCCTGATGCTAAAAAAGATTGAAGGCAGGAGAAGGGGACAACAGAGAATGAGATGGCTGGATGGCATCACAGACTTGACAGACATGGGTTTGAGTGGACTCCGGGAGTTGGTGATAGACAGCGTGCTGCGATTCATGGGGTTGCAGAGTCGGACACGACTGAGTGACGGAACTGAACTGGGTTACTTCAGTTCTCTGATGGATTCAAGAAAAGTTATGACGTTGTGGATTATCTGCCTTTTCTTATTAGAGTGGGCTTACTGCATTCTAAGCAGAAGGCAGAAGCCTGAAGCACCTGGATTTAAAATAATGAAATGAAAGTCAACTTCAATCACAGCAAACTTGCCACTCTACAATTTGGAATTTTTGTGTTTAGGTTTTTTTTCTATTCAAGTTGCTAGACTCAATCCTTAAAAGCAAAATGTTGACAGCGTTGCAATTTCTGGAATATTCTGTGATACGGGACTTTATGAATTTTTGACACTATCCTTAGATACTTTTCCTATAACTGGTAATCCATTGCTTCATGCAATACTCTTCAAAATTAAAACAAAAAGTTCTTTATTCAACTATGAGTAAGGATACATAAAAATGAGTAAAATCTTTTTTAAACATAATATGGGCTTCCCTGGTAGCTCAGTTGGTAAAGAATCTGCCTGCGATGCAGGAGACCCTGGTTCGATTCCTGGGTCGGGAAGATCCCCTGGAGAAGGGATAGGCTACCCACTCCAGTATTCTCGGCTTCTCTTGTTGCTAAGCTGGTAAAGAATCCCCCTGCAATGTGGGAAACCTAGGTTCAATCCCTGGGTTGGGAAGATCCCCTAAGAAGGGAATGTCTACCCACTCCTGTATTCTGGCCTGGAGAATTCCATGGACTGTATAGTAAGGATAAATGAAAATCTGAGTATAATCTTTTTGAACATTAATATAGAAAGATCAATTTTGATAATATTACTAAATTTAGAGAAGATTCAAAAACTGCAATATTCATTGTATATCATTCTAATATGGTTTTCCTCTTTCTCAAAAAATATATTAATATAAATTAAAACTATTTACTTTTCCTCATTTGCACTATTTTAAATTTTACATACATGAAGTTCAATAAAAGAAAAATTTCACTGTATTTTATTATTATTTCAATGATTCCTGCAAATCATTGATTCCTCTGTAGCATAAAGGGTGTTAAAAAATGATCCACTGCAGGTGCTGAATAGATTGGGTATGTTATTGAAAAAAAATAAAAAAGGAACAGTAGTTATTGGAATGATTCCTCTACATTATTATAACAAATAGGTAAATGAGTTGTTATTGTTCAGTTGCTCAGTTGTGTCCAACTCTTTGTTACTCCATAAACTGCAGCACGCCAGGCCTCCCTGTCTCTCACTGTCTCCTGGAGCATGCCCAAGTTCATGTCCATTGCATCGGTGATGCCATCCAACCATCTCATCCTGTCACCCTCTTCTTCTGCTGCCCTCAATCTTTCCTAGCATCCGGATCTTTTCCAATGAGCTGGCTCTTTCCATCAGGTGGCCAAAGTATTGGAGGTTCAGCTTCAGCACCAGTCCTTCCAATGTATATTCAGGGTTGATTTCCTTTAAGATTGACTGGTTTGATCTCCTCGCTAAGGGACTCAAGTCTTTGCTCTTGACTCTATTCTCTTCTTGACCATTACATAATTATTTTACCATTAATTTATTCTTCTTGCTTTTAAAACTTGCCTCAAATCTATTCTGATACTTGTCAAGGGATAAATGAAGAGGAGTATGGGAAGGAGCTAGAACAGAAACAGATCTTTACAAGAAAAATATAGGACTTCCCTAGTGGTCCAAAGGTTAAGAATCTGCCTGCCAGTGTAGGAGACACAGGTTCAATCCCTGGTCTGGGAAAAGTTCATATGCCATGGGGCAACTAAGCTCATGCACCACGAGAGAAACCACCACAAAGAGAAGAAACACAGAGTAGCCCTGCTCATCACGACTACAGAAGGCCGACGAGCAGCAGTGAAGACCCACCACAGTCAAAACTGAATGAATAAATTCTAAAGAAAAACAAACGAACATAACGAAGGGCCTTTTGAACAGAGCTATTTTACACTCAATCCACTTTCCCCCCTTTTCTAAATCATTTCTTAGAATAATGCTTTGCCTGATTTTCGTAGTGGCCTAGAATCTGAGCACTCAGCCCTAAAAGCACCAAAGTACTGAAGGGCTTTTAAGCTGAGACTTCTGATGCGTATTTAGATGCCTCTTATTTTCAAAACTGTGTCCACAAACATAACCTGCGTGCCTATGTTTGGCATGGCACATAAATAGCACCTTAGGGACCATTTCCACAGGTCAAAATGGTTCATAATTTCCATCTGAAAACACTGAGCATTCAGTTCAGTTGCTCAGTCCTGTCCGACTCTTTGTGACCCCATGGGCTGCAGCACGTCAGGCCTCCCTGTCCATCACCAACTCCCAGAGTTTACTCAAACTTCATCGAGTCAGTGATGCCATCCAGCCATCTCATCCTCTGTCATCCCATCCTCTGTCATCCCCTTCTACCCTGCCCTCAATCTTTCCCAGCATCAGGGTCTTTTCCAAAGAATCAGTTCTTCACATCAGGTGGCCAAAGTACTGGACTTTCAGCTTCAGCCTCAGTCCTTCCAATGAATGTTCAAGACTGATTTCCTTTAGGATGGACTGATTGGATCTCCTGACTCTCAAGAGTCTTCTCCAACACCACAGTTCAAAAGCATCAATTCTTTGGCACTCAGCTTTCTTTATAGTCCAACTCTCACATCTGTACATCACTACTGGAAAAACCATAGCCTAAACTAGATGAACCTTTGTTGGCAAAGTAATGTCTCTGTTTTTGAATATGCTGTCTAGGTTGTTCATAACTTTTCTTCCAAGGAGTAAGCATCTTTCAATTCCATGGCTGCAGTCACCATCTGCAGTGATTTTGGAACCCCCCAAAATAAAGTCATCCAGTGTTTCCACTGTTTTCCCATCTATTTCTCATGAAGTGATGGGACCAGATGCCATGATCTTCGTTTTCTGAATGTTGAGTTTTAAGCCAACTTTTTCGCTCTCCTCTTTCACTTTCATCAAGAGGCCCTTTAGTTCTTCTTCACTTTCTGCCATAAGGGTGGTATCATCTGCATATCTGAGGTTATTGATATTTCTCCTGGCAATCTTGATTCCAGCTTGTGCTTCTTCCAGCCCAGCGTTTCTCATGATGTACTCTGCATAGAAGTTAAATAAGCAGGGTGACAATATACAGCCTTGATATACTCCTTTTCCTATTTGGAACCAGTCTGTTGTTCCATGTCCAGTTCTAACTGTTGCTTCCTGACCTGCATACATGTTTCTCAAGAGGCAGGTCAGGTGGTCTGGTATTATCTCTTTCAGAATTTTCCGGTTTGTGGTGATCCACACAGTCAAAGGCTTTGGCATAGTCAAGAATGCAGAGATAGATGTTTTTCTGGAACTCTCTTGCTTTTTTGATGATCCAGAGGATGTTGGCAATTTGATCTCTGGTTCCTCTGCCTTTTCTAAATCCAGCTTGAACATCTGGAAGTTCACAGTTCACGTACTGTTGAAGCTGGGCATGGATAATTTTGAGCATTACTTTACTAGCATGTGAGATGAGTGCAATTGTGCGATAGTTGAGCATTCTTTGGCATTGCCTTTTTACTGAGCATTAGTACTCTGCCAGGCTCTGTGCTGGGGTTACAGGTTAAAAAGATGCAGCTCCAACCCTTAGGGAGTAAAAGACTGACATGAAAACAAACTCTGCTAATACAGTGTGATTACAGGCCTGCTATAATAAACCTTTACACAACGAAGTTCAAGAGTCTGGAAAAAATTTATTGTGTCTGAGAGGGACTTCGGAGAACTTTAAGAGGAAAAGATTCACAGAAGTGACATTTAGTTAAAAGGGGATTTAATTAGCAGGGAGACAGGATATTTCAGACTGGGTTGGAAGATGTGAAGAACATGGATTTCGAGATAGTCTGAATTCCAGCTACTTGATTAACAATGTATACATGCTGCTGCTGCTGCTAAGTCACTTCAGTCGTGTACGACTCTGTGCAACCCCATAGACAGCAGCCCACCAGGTTCCCTGTCCCTGGGATTCTCCAGGCAAGAACACTGGAGTGGGTTGCCATTTCCTTCTCCAGTGCATGAAAGTGAAAAGTGAAAGGGAAGTCATTCAGTCATGTCCGACCCTCAGCGACCCCATGGGACTGCAGCCTACCAGGCTCCTCCGTCCATGGGATTTTCCAGACAAGAGTACTGGAGTGGGGTGCCACTGCTTTCTCTGAATGAATACATGACGCTTAGGCAAGTCACATCTCAATGTGAGTTTCTCAGTAAAAGCAAGAAAAATTGCCTGAAAGATCTCTATGGCTCTATGTACTTCCTACAGGATCTATTTACAGCCATCTACACTCTAGGCTCTGGAACTCTGCATTCAGGTGCTTATATCTTTCCTTTTCTCCTTTGCTTTTTGCTTCTCTTCTTTCCACAGCTATTTGTAAGGCCTCCCAAGACAGCCATTTCGCTTTTTTGCATTTCTTTTCCATGGGGATGGTCTTGATCCCTGTCTCCTGTACAATGTCACGAACCTCATTCCATAGTTCATTAGGCACTCTATCTATCAGATCTAGGCCCTGAAATCTATTTCTCACTTCCACTGTGTAATCATAAGGGATTTGATTTAGGTCATACCTGAATGGTCTAGTGGTTTTCCCTACTTTCTTCAATTTAAATCTGAATTTGGCAATAAGGAGTTCATGATCTGAGCCACAGTCAGCTCCTGGTCTTGTATTAGTTGACTGTATAGAGCTTCTCCATCTTTGACTGCAAAGAATATAATCAATCTGATTTCGGTGTTGACCATCTGGTGATGTCCATGTGTACAGTCGTCTCTTGTGTTGTTGGAAGAGGGTGTTTGCTATGACCAGAGCATTTTCTGGGCAAAACTCTATTAGTCTTTGCCCTGCTTCATTCCGCATTCCAAGCCAAATTTGCCTGTTACGCCAGGCAAATTACTCCTGTTTCTTGACTTCCTACTTTTGCATTCCAGTCCCCTATAATGAAAAGGACATCTTTTTTAGGTGTTAGTTCTAAAAGGTCTTGTAGGTCTTCATAGAACCGTTCAACTTCAGCTTCTTCAGCGTTACTGGTTGGGGCATAGACTTGGATAACTGTGATATTGAATGGTTTGCCTTGGAGACGAACAGAGATCATTCTGTCGTTTTTGAGATTGCATCCAAGTACTGCATTTCGGACTCTTTTGTTGACCATGATGGCTACTCCATTTCTTCTGAGGGATTTCTGCCCACAGTAGTAGACATAATGGTCATCTGAGTTAAATTCACCCATTCCAGTCCATTTTAGTTCACTGATTCCTAGAATGTCGACGTTCACTCTTGCCATCTCGTTTGACCACTTCCAATCTGCCTTGATTCATGGACCTGACATTCCAGGTTCCTATGCAATATTGCTCTTTACAGCATCAGACCTTGCTTCTATCACCAGTCACATCCACAGCTGGGTATTGTTTTTGCTTTGGCTCCATCCCTTCATTCTTTCTAGAGTTATTTCTCCACTGATCTCCAGTAGCATATTGGGCACCTACTGACCTGGGGAGTTCCTCTTTCACTATCCTTCATTTTGCCTTTTCATAGTGTTCATGGGGTTCTCAAGGCAAGAATAATGAAGTGGTTTGCCATTCCCTTCTCCAGTGGACTGCATTCTGTCAAATTGCCAACATCTGCTGGATCACGGAAAAAGCAAGAGAGTTCCAGAAAAACATCTATTTCTGCTTTATTGACTATGCCAAAGCCTTTGACTGTGTGGAACACAATAAACTGTGGAAAATTCTGAGAGAGATGGGAATACCAGACCACCTGACCTGCCTCTTGAGAAATCTGCATGCAGGTCAGGAAGCAACAGTTAGAACTGGACATGGAACAACAGACTGGTTCCAAATAGGAAAAGGAGTACATCAAGGCTGTATATTGTCACCCTGCTTATTTAACTTCTATGCAGAGTACATCAGGAGAAACACTGGACTAGAAGAAACACAAGCTGGAATCAAGACTGGCAGGAGAAATATCAATAACTTCAGATGTGCAGATGACACCACCCTTACGGCAGAAAGTGAAGAGGAACTAAAAAGCCTCTTGATGAAAGTGAAAGAGGAGAGTGGAAAAGTTGGCTTAAAGCTCAACATTCAGAAAACGAAGATCATGGCATCCGGTCCCATCACTTCATGGGAAATAGATGGGGAAACAGTGGAAACAGTGTCAGACTATTTTGGGGGGCTCCAAAATCACTGCAGATGGTGACTGCAGCCATGAAATTAAAAGATGCTTACTCCTTGGAAGAAAAGTTATGACCAACCTAGACAGTATATTCAAAAGCAGAGACATTACTTTGCCGACTAAGGTCCGTCTAGTCAAGGTTATGGTTTTTCCAGTAGTCATGTATGGATGTGAGAGTTGGACTGTGAAGAAGGCTGAGCACCGAAGAATTGATGCTTTTGAACTGTGGTGTTGGAGAAGACTCTTGAGAGTCCCTTGGACTGCAAGGAGATCCAACCTGTCCATTCTGAAGGAGATCAGCCCTGGGTGTTCTTTGGAAGGAATGATGCTAAAGCTGAAACTCCAGTACTTTGGCCACCTCATGTGAAGAGCTGACTCTTTGGAAAAGACTCTGATGGTGGGAGGGATTGGGGGCAGGAGGAGAAGGGGACGACTGAGGATGAGATGGCTGGATGGCATCACGGACTTGATGGATGTGAGTCTGAGTGAACTCCAAGAGATGGTGATGGACAGGGAGACCTGGCGTGCTGCGATTCATGGGGTCGCAAAGAGTCGGACATGACTGAGTGACTCAACTGAACTGAACCCTCTAGGCTTCCCTGGTGGCTCAGCAGTAAAGAATTTGCTCACCAACATGGGAGATCCAGGAGATGGGAGTTTGATCCCTGGGTCGTGAAGATCCTCTGGAGAAGGAAGTGGTAACCCACTCCAATATTCCTGCCTGGGAAATTCCATGGACAGAGGAGTATGGCGGGCTACAGACCAGAGTCACAAAGGGTCACACACGACCTAGCAACTAGATAACAACAATGTATTTCTTGATTTCTCTTCCCACCAAAAGATAATTATCCTCCCTCTCCCTAACATCTTCAATTCCTCTCTCCCTATGGCATTTCTCTTGGTCACGAAGAGTCTGGGTAGGAGTTTATCATACCTTAGAAAGAAGGCTCACCTGATTCTACATGGTAATTACTTTCAACAGCCCAACTTCTCAAGTTTCAGCTCACCACTGTAACTTCTAGACTATCTGTTAATCCTATCATGTGATCAAAACTGCTCAGACTGGAAGAAAACAACTAAGAAAATGCAGAAAATATTTTCCCTATGAAACAACCAGCTCAGATCAGTTCCATCTTTCTGATGCCATTAATGTTGCTGGTGATGCCTCCTTAGTCCCATTCAGTTCAGTCACTCAGTCATGTCCAATCTTTGCGACCCCATGGACTGCAGCATGCCAGCATCACCAACTCCCAGAGCTTGCTCAAACTCATGTCCATCGAGTCAATGATGCCATCTCATCCTCTGTTGTCACTGTTCTCCTCCTGCCTTCAATCTTTCCCAGCATCAGGGTCTTTTCCAAAGAGTCAGTTTTTTGCATCAGGTGGCCCAAGTATTGGTGTTTCAGCTTCAGCAACAGTCCTTCCAATGAATCTTCAGGACTGATTTCCTTTAGGATGTCCTGGTTGGATCTCTTTGCACTCCAAGGGACTCTCAAGAGTCTTCTCCAACACCACAGTTCAAAAGCATCAATTCTTCAGTGCTCAGCTTTCTTTATATTCCAACTCTCACACCCATACATGACTACTGGAAAAACCATAGCTTTGACTAAATGGACCTTTGTCAGTAAAGTAATGTCTCTGCTTTTTAATATGCTGGCTAGGTTGTTCATAACTTTTCTTCCAAAGAGCAAGCATCTTTTAATTTCATGGCTGCAGTCACCATCTGCAGTAATTCTAGAGCCCCCAAAAATAAAGTTTCTCAGTGTTTTCATTGTTTCCCCATCTATTTGCCAAGAAGTGATGGGATCGGATGCCATGATCTTTGTTTTCTGAATGTTGAATTTTAAGCCAACTTTTTCACTCTCTTTCACTTTCATCAAGGGGCTCTTTAGTTCTTCCTTCACTTTCTGTCATAAGGGTGGTGTCATCTGCAAATCTGAAGTTATTTATATTCCTCCCGGCAATCCTGATTCCAGTTTGCGCTTCACCCAGCCCAGCATTTCACATGATGTACTCTGCATATAAGTTAAATAAGCAGGATGACAATATACAGCCTTGACATACTCCTTTCCCAATTTGGAACCAGTCTGTTGTTCCACGTCTGATTCTGTTGCTTCTTGACCTGTGTGCAGATTTCTCAGGAGGCAGGGAATGCAGTCTAGTATTCCCAAAATTCTCTTGAAGAATTTTCCAGTTTGTTGTGATCTACACAAAGGCTTTGGTGTAATAAAGAAAGCAGAAGTAGATGTTTTTCTGGAACTCTCTTGCTTTTTCTACGATCCAGTGGATGTTGGCCATTTAATCTCTGGTTCCTCTGGTTCCCATTTCATCTGCCCTTTTTGATACTTTTCTTCAGTACACACATAATTCAATTCATCTGACATTTATTAAGTACCTAGTTTAGGTCATGAGAGTAACAAGATTGTATCTAAGGAGTTTACAACTTAAAAAAAAAAAGTGGGAGTTTACAGGGAATTCCCTGGCAGTCAGTGGTTATGACTCAGCACTTTCACTGCTGTGGCCCCAGGTTCAATTCCTGGTAGGGCTTCCCCAGTGGCTCAGCAGTAAAGAATTCACCTGCAATGCAGGAGACACTGGAGATGCAGGTTTGATCCTTGGGTCAGGAAGATCCCCTGGAGGGGAAATGGCAACCCACTCCAGTATTTTTGCCTGAAAAACCTATAGAGACAGGAGCCTGCCAGGCTACGGTCCATGGGGTCTCGAAGAGTCAAATGCGATTGAGTGACTGAACGTACACAAGGGAAATAAGGTCTTGCAGGCAATGCAGTGAGACCAACAACAACAAAAAGTTTACAATCAACTGGGGAAACAACTAACAAGGAAATAAGGCAGAATGTGGACAAGTACTGGAACATTTATGGAGTCCTTTCAGAGATCTGGGGTGGTAGCATTTTGGGGCAGACTTGGAAGAAAATATTTCAATTTGTGGAAATGGAAGCGAATCATATCCAAAAGAAGCAATATTCATTTTAAATGCACAGTGACAGAAAGTACAATGTGTACTTGGAGAAACATTGCTACACAGTGAAAATGGAAGCTCTTTTAATATAAACATTTTATAAAAAGGAAAAAAAAATAGTCAAAGAAACGAGACTTACAGTGAAAATAATAGTCTTCTGCCCAGCCTTTTCAGTCTCTGATCCTCCTTTTTATAGATAAGCTTTCTCAACCATTTCTTCAGACTCAAAGAAACGAGACTTACAGTGAAAATAATAGTCTTCTGCCCAGCCTTTTCAGTCTCTGATCCTCCTTTTTATAGATAAGCTTTCTCAACCATTTCTTCAGACACTGGCCATCATATTTTAAAATAATGTACTTTGAATACTGTTTCTTAGTTCATAAATTCTGGATATATCTACAATCTGCTCTGAGATGAAAATCTGACATTTTACTTGGGGCTTCCCAGAGGGTGCTAGTAGTAAGGAACCAGGCTACCAAGACAGGAGATGTGGGTTCAATCCTGCGGTCAGGAAGATCCCTTTGAGGAGGAAATGGCAACCCACTCCAATATTCTTGCCTGGCAAATCCCACGTACAGAGGAGCCTGGCAGGCTTCAGTCCATAGGGTCACAAAAAGTTGGACATGACTTAGCAACCAAGCACACACAAAAGCACCACCCCTCGTCATACAACTCAGATTTATCATTGCATTTGGTTAAATCGATTATCAGTGTTTATTGCCTTGCAAATGTTGTTCATGAAGTACCAAGCTGTATAGTTGAATTGCTATATTTCTCCTCTTGAAAGGATTATTAGTTAACAGTAATGTAGCTCTGCAGCCATATTGGAGTTCAAGCTCTGAATAAGGCAGTTCTTAGTTATATTAACTTTGAGCAAGCTATTTATTTTATCCCTCTGCCATTTCCTCATGTGCAAAGTGAGCACAGGACCTACAGGGTTGTGATAAAATTAAATAAGTTAGTACATGTAAAAGTATGTAGAACAATTGCTAGTACTTAGTATATTGCCAGAAAATGTTAGCTATTCCTATTACTGTGGGTTTTGTACTAGAGTTTACATTTATCTTTCTCCTGTGCTTTTCCAGTTGCTCCATCCATGTGAAACTATACACCATGGGGACCCACTCACATGGAAACAATAAATGTGGTTATAAGGCAATGTCTCCATATCTCAGCATTTTATCAAGTCTTTTCTTCTAAGAGTCCTCCCTCCCAAAACCTTGTCCTGCTCCAGTAGTTTTTTGTGTGCGCTGTCATGGGTCTTTCCTGTATTACTCTTCTGGATTAGATTCAGCTTCTTTGATCTCAAGTATCTTTATTTCATGATATACTCCAATTTGCTACAGCCTATCTACAAGTAACTTTCTTTTTAAAATATATATTATACATTTCAAAATTTCATTTATTTTTGGGCATGCTGGGTCTTTGTTGCGGCACGTGGAGGATTCTAGTACACTGTGTGGGTTTGCCGGCTTCTCTCTGGAGTAGCTTCTCTTGTGGAGCGTGCGCTGTGGAGCACAGGCTGTAGAGTGTGGGCTCAGCAGTTTGCAGGCTTCTCTCTGGGGTCGCTTCTCTTGTGAAACATAGGTGCTAGAGTGCAGGCTCAGCAGCTGCAGCACACTGGGCTGATTTGCCCTGCAGCATATGGAATCTTTCCAGACCAGGGATCAAACCTGTGCCCTCTGAATTGGCAGGCAGATTCTTAACCACTGCATCACCAGAGAAGTCCTATAACCAACTTCTTAAAATGGTGTATATAAGTAAAATTCTAAGTTTTTGTTTCAAAAACAGTTTTATTCCAGCCTAAGAAATGACAAATCACTGCAGATGGTGATTGCAGCCATGAAATTAAAAGACGCTTACTCCTTGGAAAAAAAGTTATGACCAACCTAGATGGTATATTCAAAAGCAGAGACATTACTTTGCCGACTAAGGTCTGTCTAGTCAAGGCTATGGTTTTTCCTGTGGTCATGTATGGATGTGAGAGTTGGACCGTGAAGAAGGCTGAGAGCCGAAGAATTGATGCTTTTGAACTGTGGTGTTGGAGAAGACTCTTGAGGGTCCCTTGGACTGCAAGGAGATCCAACCAGTCCATTCTGAAGGAGATCGGCCCTGGATTTCTTTGGAAGGAATGATGCTAAAGCTGAAACTCCAGTACTTTGGCCACCTCATGAGAAGAGTTGACTCATTGGAAAAGACTCTGATGCTGGGAGGGATTGGGGACAGGAGCAGAAGGGGACGACCGAGGATGAGATGGCTGGATGGCATCACTGACTCGATGGACGTGAGTCTGAGTGAACTCCGGGAGTTGGTGATGGACAGGGAGGCCTGGAGTGCTGCAATTCATGGGGTCGCAAAGAGTCAGACATGACTGAGCGACTCAACTGAAGAAATGACTGACAACTAAATGAAAATTTAGATGAAAAGTTTTTATCAGGGTTAAAAACTCCTCCACTAACTCCTTGAAAATAGTGTGATTTTAAAGAAATCTGATGCTATTGATCCTTTTCTTTCAAGGAGCTTTTAGGATCCTTTCTTCTGTGCTCCAAGTCTGACAAAGATATGTTTTGTTTTTTTAATTGATTACACTAAGCTACTGTATCTTTCAACCTGGAAATTTGTGTCCCTCAGCTCTACATTTTTCTTGTACTATTTCTTTGGTAATGGAACCCCTCGTTTCTCTGTTCTCTTGGTGGACTTTATTCTCTTTCTGGGATCAGTTGTTGAAACATCTGGTTTGGTCCATTTCTCGTATTTTTGCTTCTATCTTCTCCATTTTGGTTTTGTTTTTTCCATTGACACATCCTCTACTACCTTTCTATTCATTCATTCACTCACTCAACAAGTATTTACTGATGACTAACCTACTACATTCCTCTACATCCCAGGCAATGTTCTGGCAACTGGAGATTAAGTAATATGTGAGATAATCCCAACCCTTAGGTTGGACAAAATTGAAAAGTAGGTTAATAGTGCCATAATGTACCATAAGAAAAATTAAGCAGTCAGGAGAAGATATGAATGGAAGTAAAAGCTGTTTTAGGTAGAAGGATCCAGGGAAGGCCTCACATTTGAACAGCAATGTAAATGAAATGATTATGCAATACATGTAAGGATCTGGGAGAAAGCATTTCAAGCATCGTTGACTCAATGGACATGAATTTGAGCAAACTCTGGGAGACAGTAAAGGATAGGGAAGCTGGTGTACTGCAGTCCATGGGGTCGCAGAGTCCAAAGAGTCGGACACGACTGAGCGACTAAACAATTCCAAGCAGAGAGAACAGGCTATACAGGTTGCAAGAAGCCTGGTGTGTCTGATAAATACCAAGAGGCTAGTAAATCTACTGTAGGATGAGCAAGGGAAAGAAAGTGATTTATTTCCTTTGAGGAACAGTCAGGAGCAGATGGGGTGGTAAAGTCACATTATGGACATGGTAAGGAACATGGGTTTTATTCTAAATTTAGCCACTGTGAACAGGTTAAGCACTACTTTATATGTGATACTGGCTTGGTGAGGTAAGTGGCAGGCAGCGATAAGTGGAAATCAGAACCAGAGTATATTTAAAGGTCGAGCTAGTAAGAGTTGTTAATGAATATGGGCCATTAGGTGGAAAAAAGGAGAAAAGGATGATTTGGGAAGTTTTTACTTGAGCAACTGAATTAATGATCTACCATTAAACCCTGTAAAAAAAGAAAAAGGAAGCAGCAGATTTGGGAGGTAATGGAGAGGGAACAGGACTGTTTTTTTTTCATTTGTTATGTTTCCTTGCTTGTTCTGGCTACACCTTAGTTCCCCAACCAGGCATCTAATCTAAGTGCCCTGCAGTGGAAGCATGGAGTCCTACCCACTGAACCACGAGGGAATTCCCAGGATTGTTTCTTAACCGTAAGTTTGAAATGTCCTACATAATGGTTAAAAGCAAGGGGGTGAGATGCATGCATGAGTTCAATTCCTAGACTGGATGGGGTATGGAGCCTACAAAGATTTCCTTTTTCTCTTTAAGACAGAGATATAAGAGGAAGTGTGTAAACTGAAGTAAAAGAAAAAAGAGAAATTAATAATTCAGGAGAAAGATGTGAGTAAAGTCCTTAAATAGACTACAGGGAAGACAGAGGGAAGACAGAGTGTGTTAGTAACACAAGAGGCAGCTTCAGTTCAGTTCAGTCACTCAGTTGTGTCCGACTCTTTGTGACTCCATGAACTGCAGCACACCAGGCCTCCCTGTCCACCAACCCCCAGAGTTTACTCAAACTCATGTCCATGGCCTCAGTGATGCCATCCAACCATCTCATCCTCTGTTGTCCCCTTCTACTCCTGCCCTCAATCTTTCCCAGCATCAGGGTATTATCCAATGAGTCAGTTCTTCACATTAGGTGGCAAAAGTATTGGAGTTTCAGCTTCAGCCTCAGTTCTTCCAATGAATCTTCAGGACTGATTTCCTTTAGGATGGACTGGGTGGGTCTCCTTGCAGTTCAAGGGACTCTCTAGTCTTCTCCAACACCACAGTTCAAAGCATCAATTCTTTGGCATTCAGCTTTCTTTATATAGTCCAACTCTCACAGCCATGCATGACTACTGGGAAAACTATAGCCTTGACTAGACGGACCTTTGTTGGTCAAGTAATGTCTGCTTTTTAATATGCTGTCTAGGTTGTTCATAACTTTTCTTCCAAGGAGCAAGCATCTTTTAATTTCATGGCTGAAGTCACCATCTGCAGTGATTCTGGAGCCCCAAAACATAAAATCAGCCAGTGTTTCCATTGCTTCTCTATTTGCCATGAAGTGATGGGACCAGATGCCATGATCTTTGTTTTCTGAATGTTGAGCTTTAAGCCAACTTTTTCCCTCTCCTCTTTCACTTTCATCAAGAGCCTCTTTAGTTCTTCACCTTCTGCCATAAGGGTGGTGTCATCTGCATATCTGAGGTTATTGATATTTCTTCCGGCAATCTTGATTCCAGCTTGTGCTTCATCCAGAGGCAGGTAGGCAGATATATTTGATAATGAAAAGATGTAATGCTCCTGGCTTCTCTCTCTCAATAATACAAAAATTAGTTGATTAGTTATGAGCCATTAGAAGCTGTTGGAAATTTGAGCCAAGTATTGACTAAGTAGTGCAAAAGTCACCTCAGAGAGTGGAAGATTGAAATGATCAGAGAGATACAAGATTCTAGCTAAGCGCTAAAGGCACACTTCAAAAAAGTGGTTATCAGTTGACTGTGAGAACAATCAGCACAACTGTGTCTTTCTCCAGGTAAAAATAGCCATGCAGATATATGTAGGAGCTGATTAGTCAGAGATGAGATAATGCAAGCAAACAATAAGGGGATGGTTATACGGATGGTTCATGAAATCTAAACTGGATTGTTTAGATTTCAACAAACTTGTTATCAGTGTATCAGGTTCACCTGCAGATATATGGAATGTGGAATCAAGAATAGTTACTGGAGGCACTTCCCTGGTGGTCCAGTGGTTGACTCAAGCTTCCAATGCTGAAGGCATGGATTCAATCCCTCATGGGGGAATGAAGATGCTTGCAGCAGGATCAAAAGAATAGTTACTGAAGATTTTAAATCAGCTACATAAATTATCACTTTAGATGTAAATGATCAAAACACATCAATTAAAAAGGGACTGTCAGAGTGGATTTAAAAGATCAAACTGTATATATGCTAGTGATAAGAAATCTACTTAAAAAAATAAATATATTAAAAGTAAAGGGACAGGGACTTCCTTGGGGTCCAGTGGCTAGGATTCCTCCCTCCCAGGGCAGGGGCTCTGAGTTCAATCCCTGGTCAGGGAACTAGATCCCACACGCCACAACAAAGGTCCTATATGCAACAACTAAGACCCAGCACAACCAAATAAAAAAATTAAAAAATATTTTTTTAAGTAAAGGGATAAAGATATACCATGCAAACATTATCCAGAAGAAAGCTTGAGTGTTCATATTAATTTCATATAAAGTTTCAAAACTACAAATACTATCAGAGATAAAGAGGAACACTAGAAAATAACAGGTCAATTCCCCAAGATACCATGACACTAAATGTGAATGCACCTAAAACAAGTGAGCTTCAAAATACATGAGGCAAAAATAATAGATATGAAAAGAAAAATATATTATGTCCATGAACATAGTTGGAGACATCAACATTCCTCTCAGTAATTGATAATATAAGTAGGCAGGAAATTAATAAGGACACTGATGACCAGAGCAACACTATTAACCACCTTGATTAATTGACATTCAGAATATTCTACTCAATGATGTCGTTACACTTGTTTTCAAGTACACATGTAACCACTCACCAAAACAGACCATATGTTCCACGCTATAGATCAAATCTTAATAAACTTAATAATAGAAAATCTGAAACAATATGTTATCAGATTCTAATAGAATTAAACTAGGAATCAACAGCACAAATATCTGCAAAACTCCCAAACACCTACTAAGTAACCCTTGAATCAAACAGAAGTCTCAAGAGAATTCAAAAAATAATTTAGTCTGGAAAAAACGAAAATAACAAGCGAAATTTGTGAGATGCACCTAAAGGAATACTTTATACTTTTTTGTAATATAAGTATTAACTGCTTATATAAGAAAAAAAAGAAAGCTCTAAAACAGGAGCTTACACTTCTACCCTAAAAGAGCACATTAAATCTAAAGCAAACAGGAAGAACAATAAAGACTAAAGGAAAATTAATGAAAGTGAAAACAGAAAAACAGTAGAAATATTTAAGGAAAAATACTAAATTTACACAATGTCTTCAAGAAAATGGAAAAAAAGGAAACATTTTCATTTTATGAGGCCACTAATAATAAAACCAAAGACATAATAAGAAAAATACAAACCAATATCCCTTATGATCATAGATGAAAAATTCTCAACAACATATTAGCAAACTGAATTCAGCATCATATAAAAATAATAATACATCATGACCAACTGGGGTTCATTTCAAAAATGCAAAGCTGGTTCAATTGAAACTTAATCATTGTTTAAACAGACTAAGAAAAGCCACATGATCATCTCAATAAATGTAGAATATGACAAAATTCCACATCCATTAAGGTTAGAAGGAAACTTTTCTAAATTAATAAAGAACATTTGTAAAAATCTACAGTTAACATAATGGTTAGAGGCTAAAGGCTTTCCCCCTAAAACTGGCAACAATTCAAGGATGGCCTCTATTACTACGGATACTCAACATCACATTTAACAGGTTGAAAATGAAGTAAAACTGTCCTTAGTCATAGATTACATTATTGTCAACATAAAAAAGTACAGGACCGATCGGGGGTGGTGGGGGCTGGGGAACTTCCCCGGTGGCTCAGCAGTCAAGACTCTGCCTGCAATGCAGGAGACTCAATCTCTGCGTTGGGAAGAACCCCCGGAGAAAGAAATGGCAACCCACTCCAGTCTTCTTGCCTTAGAAATCCCATGGACAGAGGAGCCTGGCTGGCTACAGTTCAGGTTACAAGGGTGAGACACGACTTAGCAACTAAACCACCATCACCACCACCACCACCACCACCAGTTGAGAAGACTCAGGGAAAATGGCCTCATGGAGTAAAGCTTCAATTTCATTATGGCAATTCCAAGAATTAGGCATGGTGGAAGGATGTGGAGAAGGGTCAATTAGTAAGACTGAGTCAGATTAGGAAATAAGTTTCTTAGGGTTAAAATCTATGTGCTGTCAAATAACCTTTGAGTCTTGTTTAGTTATGATTATACCTTCCTTCTTGGGATGGGTCCCTTAGGTTGATTGTGATGATAAAGTGTGTGACAGGTCATGGTGGTCTTATAAGTATTACAAGGCATTACTCTGGATCTCCCTTAAATGCTGTCAGGACAGAAATAAATTTGAAAGAATTTTTTCTAACGCTCATTTTTTTAAAGCTCTTATTTCTTAAAAGATTCTTTTTTCACAGCAACTTGTATCATATGGATCCAAAGAATTCTTCAAGGTCATCTTAACTAGACCTTTAAACTACTCTTCTGTTCCTTACATTGTTTCCATCCTTTTACGTTGTCATTTCTCAAACTTTTTATCTTAGCTTTAGCATATGGTTAAGAGTGAGGCACTGAAAGACTGTGATTTTATTAGCTACCATCAGATCATCTATCAGTTCCTCATTTTATTAATCTTTCCCCCCATTATTTCATCCTTCTAGTTCTGTCGGTACTAAAATGGCTGTTCAAGGCTGCAACACAGCTGGCATGCTGGACTTCTCTTCTTCATTCCAGAAATAATTAGCTGATGTTGTACCTCGCCTTTCTTTCGCAAGGCTTTCTTCTCCGTTTTGGTGGAGTCTATCATTCAGGTACTTACCAAGAAAGGGGCAACGGAAGACAAAAAGTTCTTGACACCTTGAATATATGAAAGCATTCTACACTTGACAACTCAGCTTGAAATAGAATTGTTAAAAATAATTTTCACTCAGAACTTAGAAGCATCGCTTCCCCTTTCACTGATGAGAAACTTGATGCCATTCTTATTCCCAACTCATTTTAGGGGCCCAATTTCCACATTCCAATCCCATTTTTTTTTGGACTTTCTCATCTCGCCTTATGTTCTGAAACAAAACATGCCTTATCATGGATCTTTTTCCATTCATTGGATTCATTTTACTAAGTGCTCTCAAAGTGCCATAGAGTGTCAAGTATCCTTAATTACTTTGATACTTTGCTTTAAGAAATTTGTTAGATGTTAGACTTTCTGGAGTGATTTTTTTTTAATAAGATCCATCTTTTTGTATTTTTATTCTTTTTCATAATCCTTAAACTTGTTTTAAATATACTAACTTGTACTGTATTTTACAAAATCTATTTTCTAAGGCATTCTATAGCTTCTTCATGGATACAATCTCTTATCTTTGAAAACATTCATTTTCAGGTTTTCATCTCTATATTGATTGTTTTGGTTTTTATTAGTGCTGGGTCAATCTTCAAAAATCTGATTTTTTAGTTTATTCATATTCTAAAATTCACTTGGTGGGGACTCATCTTTCTCACTGGAAAATCTTCAAATGTCCAGATCTCTTTCCAGGTATTTTGTCTAGGACCACTGAGTTTCTACAGAAAACATTCCTCCCTCTTTTCCCCTGAGACCTGTTACTATTCTAGAAACTATGAATATGCCATCCAAATAGACAGAATTTATCTTCATTTTCAATTCATGTCTGGTTATCTGTTTGAAGACTTGTTTCAAATTCACAAAACACCAATTTTCATTCTACAGTAAAAGGTAAACTGTCTAGCTACCTAACTGCATAGAATTAGGCTTTCAATCACCCTATTTCCAGCTTTCAATCACCCTATTTCCAGCTTAAAATCTGATCGCCACATTCAGCAGCAATTTTTCCCCCCTCCCATTTCTAGGTTGTTTCGAATTTTAAGGAGCGAATCAACTTGCTTCTAAATAAGCATTCCTTCTGTAGTTAATTAGGTTTACACTTCCTCTACTATACTGAAATCAGTTTCTACTCCTTGGTCCACTGTCCAGCTTCCATTCTCTGGCTCCACAGATTTATACCTTCAGAAATATGTCATTTCAGTGGAGTTCTATTGAGGAGGCAGCTAGTACTAAAGCATTTGTGGTATCTATTATGTTAAATCAAAGTCCAGGCAGCATAATTTGTAATAGATAAAAGTGGTAAACTATCCGCACAGCTAATAGGGTAACCAATATGTAAAACATGGCAGCCCAACTCAATGACTTATTTATAGCTATTTAAAATAATTACACAGAGTTTTTTTAAATTTTGGCTTCACCATGTGGCTTGTAGTATCTCAGTTCTGCAACCAAGGACTGAACTCAGGCCCCAACAGTGAAAGCACCACATCCTAATCACTGGATTGCCAAGGAATTTTTAAAAACCTGTGATTATCAGTTTCAAAGTCAAACACTGACAATCATAGAGCATTAACCTGTGTAAAACCATACAGCAAGGAGAGAATATCCCAAAATACTTAATTATAGGATGCAGGGTTTAAACTTTTGGGGGTCTAAAACAAGAAATATGTATATAGAAAACCCAAGTTCTTAGTCAGACAAATTTCTTAACATTTCCAGGCAAGTCAAGGCCTCATTTTTTTGTAGCTAATTGGAAGTGAAGTGCAATAGGACTTTCAGACCAAATTAAGTATTATGATGAAGGCCAGGCCCAAATGGAGTTAATGAATAAAGAAAAGGTGCAAACTATTCAGGAAGCAGTATTTTGTAAATGTAATAGGAAAGGGTAGAAAAAGGAAATAAAAGTATGAATAATTTTATAAAAAGGGATAGTGTCAAAAAACCTCTAAAAGACCTACAGCAAGGAATAAACAGTGTAAGGAGGTACCCTTGGGAAGAGAAGCTTACTCAAAGAACCAGTGAAGAGAGTATCATCACTCTACTGAATTGAGCTGAAAGGGCTGGGGCTAGAATGTAACTTGAACAGACTAAAGATTACCATTTAGGGCCAAGGTCTTTGCCTAAACTTCCTACATGTCTTCCCACACAGGCATTCTTTTCCCTTCCTAGCCTCCCTTCCAGAGGTTCACAACCTTGATATTTTACTACATCTTGCCTTTCTTTCATCAACTCTCCCCATCTCTTCACCTTGTAATTAATACCCCAATCTAGCTATCAGTTTTCCTTCCAGTTTACTTTTGAATCTTACCTCTACCTCATTTCCAAAGCAGTTTGTTTCAGTGAGTAAATCCTTACCTGTACCTTCCCTGCCCCTAAAATCACACTACTTTCTCAATGCTTTTGTGCATTCAACAGCCCTCCCTCAATATAAATTCCATTACTAAATGAAGATAAAGATTAGGGATATAGAGAGTGAAGAGATACTAGTTGTAACTGATGCTACAGAAATGTAACTAACTTACTGTTATAAATAAAACCTAGAGTTAAAAGAGGAGTAAGAATATTGTTTAGTCACCTGGAGGTAATTAACTTAAAAATTTTTAATGGAGAAAATCAACCCTCACCTCAGCAGATGATTCTCCTGAATGTTTATTAAAACTTTGCCCTTCAATTTTACCTCCAGGTCATACATGACATCTTAAGGTTAAACCAAGAGAAACTACCTCTTCTCACATACACAGAAATATGACATTATGAAATTAAGAACTAAAGTATCTGTAATGGAATACAATGACTTTTAGGGCCAACTAAACTGTGCTATTTAGATAATCATTTTCTATGGGTCCCGTAAACCAAAAACAATGTATTTATTCTATTCTTCCAAATATCAGAAAAGTATTTTGTGCATGTGAAGCAAGTTTAGTAGAAGGATACTCTACAGTTGAACCTAGTTCATCAAAACATGCTATTCAATTCTCACCACGAGAACCGGTTTGTATATACTTTCCTTGAAGACCTCTCACCTGAACTCTTTTTCCTTTTCATTCATGCTTGCAAATGATCCCTCCACATTTCCTATTTTTAAGGAAAACAAGAATAACATTTCAGGTCTCAAAGACCTACCAGGTTTAGTAGGCAAACATAAATAACAGTATTACGGGATTTCCCCCCAAAATAACCTATGACTAAGTTCCCTGATAGCTTAGTTGGTAAAGAATCTGCTTGCAATGCAGGAGACCCTGGTTCGATACCTGGGTTGGGAAGATCCGCAGGAAAAAGGATAGGCTACCCACTCCAGTATGCTTGGGTTTCCCTTGTGGCTCAGCTGGTAAAGAATCCACCTGTAGTGTGGGAGACCTGGGTCCAATCCCTGGGTTGGGAAGATCCTGTGGGAAAGGAAAAGGCTACCCACTCCAGTATTCTGGCCTGGAGAATTCCATGGACTGTCCATGGGGTCACAAAGAGTCGGACATGACTGAGCGACTTTCACTTTCACTGGGTATCCTACTTACTGTAATTGATCTATTTCTAAAAAGGAGACTGACAGGTCTCCCTTTTCTTAAAATTCTGCAATCCTATGAATATGGCTAGGAGATACCAGTGGTATGTCATTAATCCTATTCCTCAGTATTAACCACTATAATACAAATAATGAACGTATATAGCAAAGGAATATATAGTTCACATATTAAAAATGGAGAGCTGACGATTAAATACAATAATCAGAACGTTAGCTATGTAAAACAAAAGGCACTATCTGTTGCCCTTAAATAAAAATTAGGTATTTTCTCTATATACTGTAAGGAAGAAACAAAGTACTAAGTATATTAACTCAGCAAGAAATAAAAAATACTTGGGTTTCTGAAATTTTGCCCAGTTTCTTAGTGTTTACCCTGTTTTATCTGTGTTCTTGAAAAAAGGATCTACAACCATCAAGTATCGTTAACTGATTTTAAAACAGCTTGGCCTTCTTGACTTTGGTCAACATCCTATCAAAAAGTAATTTACTGTAATAGACAAGTAAAACTATACTGTTGTGCTTTAATGTATTTTTACTGAAATTAAATGATGGGAAATGAATTTTACAACATAAATATCTGAGTAGATGGTATATTACTAAAGGACATACTCTCAGAAAATTTTAGAGAATTCACGTTAATTCTTTGATG
This sequence comes from Capra hircus, assembly GCF_001704415.2. Taxonomy (NCBI): domain Eukaryota; kingdom Metazoa; phylum Chordata; class Mammalia; order Artiodactyla; family Bovidae; genus Capra; species Capra hircus. The sequence goes on along the minus strand of NC_030813.1, from coordinate 59,438,069 downwards.
AATGAAACAAAGCACATACCAAGTGTTTACCATCCTTTAGATTTGACCATCCTGTTCTAGGGAATATCATGAGTGGTCTTGAATTCCATTTGTTTTCCTTGACTACATAAAGATATAGCTTGCACAATACTTAGCCCTTCATCCTGCTACTCCAGTGAGAAACAATTCCATCTCCAGGCTATAGTAACTCATAGGCCTGCTGAAAGCTGGTTATAAATGTCCTAGAGACACAAAGTAACAATCAGTTTGTCATCTGAAATAATTAATACAAATCCTAACAATATAGCCTCTTCTAATGCTGAGTATCAATAGAAGCAGGAGTAATCCACAAACAGAATAACCCACTTCTGAAACAATTCAGTCCTTTCCACTGTAACAGGCAACCGTTTCAGAAAGATTTTTGTGCTTACATGAAAATTAAAATTACTACTTTCAGTATCAACTACCTCTAGATTATTCTAAATTTCTGAATCAGAATCTAGCCAAATAATGTTATATTTTCAAATAAATTAATCAATTAAAATTAACTCCAATTCACTTTTAATCAATTGAAATTAACTCCAATTGCACTATCAACATACACTCATTACTATAAAGCTGTCTAGTAAAACTATCCACCTGGTTCCTTTTCTTATTTAAAGTAATGTGGAGGCTTAATTGCCTGTCCATTGATGAGCACCCAGAAAGAAGATATAAACCATTTTCAGGGGAAAACACGCATGCATTTATTTTTAAGAATTCCCAGTAAAGGGGGAAAAAAATTCAACATCTTTAAAAATGTGTTTATTTTTTAAAAAATCAGTTGTGTACAAAAGTGTTTCGTAGTTTTTAATTCTCAAGACAAATACCCAGCCCTCCACCCCCGGCCCACCCTGCTTCAATGGTCTTTCTGGTAACCCACCCATTATCCCCTTACAGGAAGTTAACGGCTCAGAATAGATCCTCCTATAGAATTTATCATCACTAACAGATTGTTTAGAATAGAGATCTAGAGAAGCTAACAAGCAAGATTCTTTCTCGGTGAGGTTAATGAGTATCCCTATAATGGCAGTAGACTTCCAGCAGACACCACAACAAAGCACCATCAATTGCTGAAAGCTAAAAAATAGATATTATTTTCAATAGTATTCCATTTTCTATTGGAAAAGTCTTTAAATTACATTAAATAAGTCTCTTTCCCCCCAAAGAAATAGTCTAGCTTTTATTACGATGCCTGTAAAAAGTAGGTAACAGCAAGCACACAAGGATCATTTAACAGCACAGTGCAAATGATTTTTGAATCCATTCATCCCCAGGACCAACTGATTAACTGTGCCACTCTGATTATATACAGCAGCACTGAATATATACATATACATATATATTCAATGCCTGGTTGGAATAACCAAGCAAAAGGTGACACATTCACAACTTAACATTTAGGTGATGATCACAGGTTTATGAGGGTAGATCAGTCCAACAGAACAGTAACAACAAATGGGACAAGTGAGATGCTGACATTTCCCTAGCCCTATGCCACAAGATTTTTGACCCATATTGCAACAGTGCAAATAGAACATGTGACATAGTATGCAGACAAGGCAGAAAAGTCATACTTTAGAAAAGGCTATTTATCAGTAAATATTTCAAGTTAACTTCTCCCCCAGTGATAGTAAACAGCTGATTTAAGCATTTATTTTTAACTAGTACTAAAAGAATGGAAATGCAAATTTTCAAAGTCAATGGTTTGTACAAGAAAAAAGTGATTCATACATTATTTTGTAAAAATCCATGAAATAAAGTTAACTGTAAACAGCTTCCTCTTTCCTATCCAAACACTGTTTCCATCTATGTACAAGAAAGTATACAAGGCTCCAACTGTCCCATGCCCAAATGTATCTCTAAAACAAAAACAAAAAAAAAACAAAGCTTGTTTCCTGTGTTACTAACAAGGATTGTGGACACATTATTATACCCCTATTGCAGAGTTTTAAAAGCTCCAATCAGGCATACACTTAGAGCTAAGAATTGCTTTTCACACTGATAAACTTGTTAAGCAGCAGTAACACAACATGCTGCATTCTGTACTACATAAATAAGCAATATGTACTTTATCTGCCAATTCTTTCTCATACTTTAAAATTATTTTGCATAGTTTAATGCACTATCAGCAATCACAAATGTGAAACACTTCCCCCCCCAAAAAAACACCAAAAACCAGCTTTTCATTTCACAAAAAATGCTTCTCAAAAGCAAAATGGTCAGAATATAAACACACATACATATACTCGAATGCATTATGTGTTTATGTAAATCACAGCCACAATTCCAAACATTTGGGAGAGCCAGCATGGAGCATCTAATTTAGTACCAAGTTCATCAAATATTTATATACCTTACCATATACTTATCTGGATCACAAACTGCTACTTATTCATTCAGTCTGTACTGAAATACTAACACAACTAATTATTTGTTCTTTTAAAAGTCAGACACACACTCAGGAAATAGACCTGATCATCACAGAAGACTATTTGAGTATCAGTGACTTGCAGCAAACTGTCTGCCCAGATGGGATAAAACTACACATACATTTAACTATAATTTTTGAAGCCTTTACAACTAACAAATCACAAACCACTGAGAATTACAAAAATAATTTCCAACAGGGTATACTTTCCCTAGACCTGCACTTTTACTGTTCTTTTTCTAAACATACATAAGACAAGAGAAAAAAGCAACTGCCTTTATTTTTATGTTTGGGGAAATAAATCTACCTGTAGAAAATAGGAGAAAATAGGAAAAAAAACAAAAACCCCGTAAAAAGGAGATAGTGGGAAATGTACCAGAAAACAGATAATCACATTAAATGTAAATGAGGTAAATTTTTGAAATGAAGATCCACTATGGAGAACCTCTCATACCAAATATTGTAGTTTTCCATTTCCTGGACACTGGGGATGTTGAATTGCAGTTAGATGAGTATACCCTAAGGGGCTAATGTGCATAAAAGTCACAGGCAAGTTACAGCTGCCGCCAAGAGCAAAGTATACAATGCTTGATCCTTAGTAACTTCTGAGTTCTCTCTCTCATTTGTCAAACCACAGGACAATTAAATATACCCTGATAATACAGGCAAATAGTAAACTGGGTAGAGGTGTTTGATATTTAAAATAATTCAAATATTACTAACATTACCAAGCCACCCTCCACTAAACAAAAAAAAAATTAATTCTAAACAACAATGGAACAAAAACTGTCCACATTTTCACACAATTCCAACCTTACCTCAAAATATAAAGAAAAGTACATGGTTTTAGCTATTTAAAATAAATAAAGAAAATCTTGTTTCCTTTGGCATCTTTAGAAAGTAACTAAATTACAATTAAAGAAGGTGATTATATAAAGAAATTTATACTTAGGCAAACAAAGGGGAAAAAACAGCAACTTGTGTTTAGTATGCAATAAAATCAACTACAAGAGTTTTACTACTGATTAGGAAAACCTTATAAGTTTCTGGAAGAACCTTCACATCTTAACATTACAATATATTTAATAATGGTTCTTTTTATTGCTTCTAAGATTACTGAGAAGTCAAATGAAATTATGCTGAATTTACTGTTCAAAACTATTTTCCAAACACTTAACCATTATAATTTAGGATAAATAACACTTGAAGAAAGCAAAAACCTTTTATAATATGACTTTCCATATACAGCCTTACTTTAATTCATTCAGATTTCATTACATTTTTGTTATTTTTGCATTGGTCCTGAATATTTAATAAGAACTGTGTTTCTATGTATAGAACTGCCTACACAAATCCATTTCACCCTTCATAAAATGTTCACATTAGTGTTAGAGCTTGCAAAACTAATAATTTTCAAACTTTAAACTTGGAGTGAAGTGTAACTTTAATACGTATAGAAAGTCTGACTATGTACAAGAGAAGGTAAAGTTTTCAATTCTCATATTATCAGAAACATCATAAAGAAAGCTAGATTTATAACACACTTCTATTCCTATGTGCATCTGAAGTATGTACAGTAAAACACCAACACAGCTTTCATGTGTTAATAGGGGGAAGTGCAAGCAATCTCTATAAAGCCAAAATTAGGCTAAAAAACCTGCAAACAGTTGATTTCATCCTTGCAAGTTCTCAAAGAAAAATTCCATCAGTTTAAAAATCAAAAGACGTTAAACTCACTGAAAAATTAAGCTGGGTTCTTTTCATTTAATCTGGGAATACTGCAACATCAAGTATTTACTGTTTTTACAAAAAAAAAAAAAAGAAACAAAATTGGCAGCTCCATTTTTACAGTATTTATATAGGAAAGTTTTAAGAGTGGAGAATTGTGACAAAACATTCCAAATGGATGACCTAAAATGGAGCAAGGGATACTGTCCTTCAGCACATTTCCCCACCAAATATAAAGAAATTTATTATTAGAATATTAGCTGTGTGTGGAAAGAGGGGAAAAACAGATATGTTGTCCCAGTCTGTTGACAAGGACAAAAAGGCTCTGACTAGGTCACCATCTTCATTTCTGGATAAATCTCGTATTGAAGAATTCTCAAATGCTTAAAATGGTGGTCTTTTCAGCTACCCATCCTAAGAAGTCAAGTACAAGCATGCAAGTAAATTCACAGGCACAGAGGATCCATGTTAAAAACAGTTAAGGTAGCTGTGATGCAACACCAACAATTTGAATGGCCCTGACACACTCAAAATATTATCTTAATTATTCAACGAAATCCTGAAGCAAACTCTTGCTAGTCTTGGTATACTGCTAAACACTAAAGTAGCATGTTTTTTCCATGGTTTTAGCTTAGCTCAAAAGAATTTTTACACTATTAAGTAAGAAAAAAATTAAAGTATTTCCCCTTTTTAAATTTACACAGACGTTTAATTAGCTTTATTTACAGAGCAGGGATTTTTTTCAGTCTCCAATGGTGCCTAGATAACATCATTAGGCAAGAATGCCAGTTTAAAAGAAATCTATGCAGAATCCTAAAAATAACAGATGTTGATGCTCCTCCAAGAAGGGGCAAGCTTGACTATATCAGCATCTCTCTTTATGTTTCAGTTACTCAGAAGCAATTCTGTTGCAGTCTCTACATCCCATGATTTTGAAGACAAGGCCACTATTACCGCATTCTGTAGAAAAGAAAAGGGGACAAAATAAAATCTCAAGGAAATATTGTTAAAATACGGTATCACTCACTGTCTTTATATTAAAGAAACCACACCTTGTTTTTTCATTTTTAAGTTACCCTGCACTTGTAGTGCATTAAAAACTCTAAAACCAATGGCTAGAGCTTTGGTGGCTCAGAAGTAAAGAATCCGCCTGCCAATGCAGAAGACACAGGTTTGATTCCTGGTCGGGGAAGATCCCACATGCAGTGAAGCAACTGAGCCCACGTGCCACCATTACTGAACCTGTGCTCTACAACTCAGGAGTCACAACGACATGTGCCACAACAAGAGAAGCCATCACAATAAGCAGCCCGCATGCCACAACTAGGGAGTGGCCCCAGCTCGCCATAACTAGAGCAAAAGCCCAAGCAACAGTGGAGACCCAGCACAGCCAAAAATAAGCAAATAAAATTACTTTTTAAAATAAAAAATTAATGACTGGAACCAGCCAAAGTAAAAAAAAAAATCACTAGTTTTAATAACAAAGTTTGCTTATCAAAATTAGATTTAGAGTACCACTGAACCATTTTTGTCAGCCAAGGATTTGCAACAATAATTTAACAAATAAATAAAAACCAACATGCCTGTATGTACTTACCCTATCAAAGCCCATAGCACATAGGTTTTCTATTTTTTTGGTGTACTCTGGACTAGAAACTGGTGCTCCAGCATACACATGTGCCCAAAGTCGAGCTGTCTGTTTGAACATTTCAGGATTTTGTTTGTACTATATGGAGGAAAAATTGTTTGATATGACAATGCAGTTATAGTATTCAAAATAGGAACTCATCTCTTAACTGCCTAAAAACCTGATTTTTCTAAATAAATATAGATTAGATTTGTTAAATGTGACTGATTCACTTTCCATAGCAAACTATGTCACTGAAGAAAAGACTGTTTAACGTGAACTTGCAATTCACAAGTTGCACTGATGAAAGAAAAACAAAGATATAATATTTATCAACTTTAATCTCCAATTTCAACAAAGGAGTAGAAAACTAACAATAAACGGAGTTATTAGAGATGCCTCTAATCATCGTGCAGTGGGAAACATTACACAGATAAACAGAATTACTAGCTTCTAAAATTAAGTGGACAGTAACTAATAAATGTGACCAATTTTTGTATTAATCACAGCTTGGGCTAGAATACAAACAGAGTTGGCTGTTTTGTTAAGAGTCGTATTACTGTAGTGATTTAAGGAAACCCCTTGTGCAGTCCTAACTTATAGCACATGTTTTAAGGTGATTATGAACTCATGACAGAGCACTTTTTAAAATGTAAGATTCTTCATATGCATTGGAAGAGGTAAATTTATTCTCAAGTATTCTGAGAATACCATTACTTAATAAAGCAAATTATAAATTTAAAATAGTAAATTCACTTTACTATTTCTTAAGATGTTTTATACACACTGCGTATTTCTATACATTAAAATAATAAATCTAGTTTCTACCATTATTAACAAGGAAATAAGTGAGAAGACCCAACAGAGTCAAAAGAAAAACTGAGTCCAATCTCAACCTCTGAGGCTCAGAAGTCAACAGGAAATCAAAGCTGAGGCCCAAGCCATGCTTCTATCAAAACTGAAATCAATAGGACATATATAACATGTTAAACCATAATTCTAAACACTCTACGGCAAATAATAGTAGGACATATTAACAAGAATATACATAAAATAAGGAGTGAACAGTTTTTCAAAGGAAAGGAAGAAGTTTGCAAGAGAAAAAGTTTTCTTAGGCAGGAGGCATGACAGACTAGGTGAAATGACATGTAGGAATGATCATCTTGAATAGCGTGAGTTTGAGGAACAGTAAGAATTTAGAACTGTGGTGTTGGAGAAGACTCTTGAGAGTCCCTTGGACTGCAAGGAGATCCAACCAGTCCATCCTAAAGGAGATCAGTCCTGGGTGTTCATTGGAAGGAATGATGCTAAAGCTAAAACTCCAATACTTTGGTCACCTGATGAGAAGAGCTGACTCTTTGGAAAAGACCCTGATCCTAGGAAAGACTGAGGGCAGGAGAAGGGGACAACAAAGGATGAGATGGTTGGATGGCATCATCAACTCAATGGACATGGGTTTGGGTGGACTCTGGGAGTTACTGATGGACAGGGAGGCCTGGCATGCTGCTGTTCATGGGGTTGCAAAGAGTCGGACATGACTGAGCGACCGAACTGAACTGAAGAATTTAGGAGTTAGTTCAAATCATGGAGGAACTTTTCAAACTAAATAATTTGGATTTACCAAGCAGGTGACAGCAGAGGTATTAATAGGTTTTTAATAGTAAAACGAAATAGGATTTGAACTTTATAAAGCTAACTGCTATCAGTGTAGAAGGTAAAGAGAAGAGGCTGAGGTAGGAAATTCCATCAGAGCAGTCAAGTGAGAATTTTTAAATATGTGAACTAAAGCAGTTAGAGAAGTATTATGACAGAGATACTGAGATATGAGAGAAAAAGAGACACAGAGAAGTACTCCGTATCTGTGACTTGGATATATAAACAAGCTGTCTATAGAAGGATGGACAGGTTCACAGGGTTTAAGAGTCTGCCTTCAGTTATGGGAATGTTGTACTAAGGTACCCATGGGATATTCATATAGAGCTCTCTGGTTCCAAACACGTTTTTGGGTTTAGGAGAAAGGTCAAGCCTGACTATTGTTATCAACATACAGGTGACAACATCAGTGTGGATATGATCATCCAAATGAGCGTATAAAACAGAAAGTAAAAGAAAAGATGTAGTAAGAACTGAGGAAGTGTATTTAAAAGGGAGGAGAGGGAATTCCCTGGCAGCTCAATGATTAGGACTCCACACTTCCACTGCAGGGGCGAGGGTTCCATTCCTGGTTGGGGAACTAAAATTTTAGAGGGCGGGCAACATGGCCAAAAAAAAGGGGGCGAGGGAGTAATGGTAGGAACTAAGAGGGAACAACTACAACTACAAAGATAGGAAGAGAAGTCAAGAGATGAAAAAAACTTCTGGGTTAAAAAAAAAAAATCCTACAAGGCTCAATAAATCCTAATGGTTTAGAGAGTAGGAGCTGGCAAACTTTCTTACAATAATTATTCAGGCTTTCAGACCGTGTGGTCCCTGTCATAATTATTCAATTCTGCCACCTTCTGCTGTAAACAAATGGGGGTGTTCCAATAAAACGTTATTTACACACCAGTCTGGTTGTAATTTGCTAACCTCTGCCTTGGAAATCAAAGATCAGAACTGAAAAATATTGATTCCATTTGGCAACTACAAGGTCCTAGATAACTTTCACCATGCCACGTCAGTGCCACAGCTGGAGCTGATTAACAGTATCATCAGGGAAAGATCATCACGGAATTAAAAGACAAATGGACACACATGAAGTAAACTGTTAATCATAGAATCAAGACAGTAGGCAGATAAATGGGTGTTCACTGTGTAATTCTTAAAAACGGCACATTAGGAAAAAGCAACTGACTGTACTGGGTTTATTTAATACACCCAATTAAACTACTATGTTAAAAAAAATCACTAAATTAGGTTTTCACTATTATATGTAATATAATAATCTCACAGCAAGAAAGGAAACCATTTCCAGATTTAGTTTCAATAGACATATGCTTATGTCCTAACATTGCAAACCACGAGGTAAGGAAGTCTTTCAAAAGGAACCATCTTACCTGATTCGCCACCACTGCATCTTGTGGGTCGTCTGGTTCTGCAGCTGCCAGCAGAGCTTGTAATGACAACAATACCGTGCGCAGAGTCATTGCTGCCGCCCTAAAATTCAAAACCGGCAGATACCCCAGTTGAAAACAGTTTGCATGACAAAGTAGATGTTTTCTGAATAAATATGGAAACTACTGGAGCTAAAAAAGACTTTTATCTCAATCATATAATTAAGTCTTAGAAATGTATAATTATATATCTGCCTACCATACATATATATTTTTAAAAACAATATATATAATATACAAATATATATATTTTAAAACAAGTAAATCTTTTCATTTCTTAAGATAACTCAAATTGCCTTAGCTTCCCCCCTGCCCCCATTACTGTTGCCAACATTCTGGTCAGCTTTATCTACTGACTTAACTTTCTATCCATTTCTCTAGACATAAACTTAAAGGGACAAAGTAACATGTGAAACTTCCTTTCTGTGTAACTCTAAAAACAAGATACCATCAAGCAAATATCCTTTACTTTCAAGAAAGTATAAAATTACTTGGAGGGCATTATGCTTAAGTGATATGTCACACACAAAAAATATAGTAACATTTAAATGTGTAATCTAAAAAATAAAACAAACTAGTGCCTATAACAAAAAAGTAAACACTAGTGGTTAGCAGTGGGAGAGAGGAGAAGGGAGGGGCAATATAGGAGTAGGGATGCGTTAGGGTTAGTTATTCAGTTGTGTCTGACTCTTTGTGACCCCATAAACTGCAGCCCAGTAGGCTCCTCTGTCCATGGAATTCTCCAGGCAAGAATACTGGAATTAGTAGTCATACCCTTCTGCAGGGTATCTTCCTGACGCCAGGATTAAACCTGGTCTCCTGCACTGCACAATACTTGATCATCTGAGCCACCAGGGAAGCCCAGGGATGTAAGAAGTACAAATTATTAAGTATAAAATAAGCTGCATGGATAAATAGTACAACAAATTCCACGGACAGAGGAGCCTGGCAGGCTAAAGTCCATGGGGTTGCAAAGCATTGGGCACAACTAAGCACTCAACAGTAACATAGCCAATCTTTTATAACTACAAATGGAATACAACCTTTAAAACTTGAAAATCACTATACTGTACACCAGTAACTTAGCAACTACCATAAAAAATTTTTAATGAAGAATGAAGGAAAATAAATCACTCCATAACATTCTGAAAAAAGAAAACATTTTGCTTAATATTCATGCTTCTAAATGTTTATAAAGCAAATATTTATCTAGAAAATGCTGCCTACCTAACTAGTAAGGATTCTGAGCATTTCTGTTAAAAAATTATTTGACCAGTTACTATAAAAATATTTATGAATACAACAGTGAAATAACATAATAGTGAACTATTTTAAATGTAGATTATTAAACATGTCCATTTTCACACGTTCAGTTCAGTTGCTCAGTTCAGTGTCTGACTCTTTGTGACCCCATGAATCGCAGCACGCCAGGCCTCCCTGTCCATCACCAATTCCCGGAGTCTACCCAAATCCATGTCCATCGAGTCGGTGATGCCATCCAGCCATCTCATCTTCTGTCGTCCCCTTCTCCTCCTGCCCTGAATCCTTCCCAGCATTAGGGTCTTTTCCAATGAGTCAACTCTTTGCATGAGGTGGCCTAAGTATTGGAGTTTCAGCTTCAACATCAGTCCTCCCAAAGAACACCCAGGACTGATCTCCTTTAAGATGGACTGGTTGGATCTCCTTGCAGTACAAGGGACTCTCAAGAGTCTTCTCCAACACCACAGTTCAAAAGCATCAATTCTTTGGCGCTCAGCTTTCTTCATAGTCCAACTCTCACATCCATACATGACTACTGGAAAAACCATTGCCTTGACTAGATGGACTTTGTTGGCAAAGTAATGTCTCTGCTTTTCAATATGCTATTTAGGTTGGTCACAACTTTCCTTCCAAGGAGTAAGCGTCTTTTTTTTTTTGGAGTAAGCATCTTTTAATTTCATGGCTGCAATCACCATCTGCAGTGATTTTGGAGCCCCCAAAAATAAAGTTTGACACAGATAATTCCAAACCAGTCTTTTTCAACTGGGTTCCCCATTTTAATAAGAGAAGAGAGAAAATTAAGTATTGTCTCGATTTCCCTAAGAATGGTTATCTAAATAGTACCGTCTCATGCTTAGGAAAGTTAATTTATAATCAGCAACAAATTTCTTGATGAACTGTGTCTCATACAGTTTCTTCAAACAGTAGCGTCAGTATCACCTGGGAACTTGTAAGAAATGAAAATTCTTAGCCTCATCCCAGATCTACTGAATTAGAACGTCTTGGGTGGTTTAACAGATATTCCAAGTGATTCTGATGTAAGTTAATTTCTGAGAAATACTGCTCCAGTGCATACAACTTAAAGCTAATTGAGAAAGGCTGTTCTAAACTGAAATAAAATCAGTGCCACAAACATAGGACTATATTTTATCTATTAGAGAAAAATTATAATACAAATAGTTTTTTATCTAAATGCTGTTAGAACTGTCATTTATATTAAACTCCATAAAATGCAAATTAATCTGTAGTGATAGCAGATAAGTGGTTGCTGGGAGATGGGGGAGCAGGAAGTCTGGAAGAAGCAATTACAAAGGAACCCACTAGAAAACTCTGGAGTATGTTGATTGTGTTCACTATCTTGATTTGTGAGTTTCATGGATGTATATGTGTCTAAACTTATCAAACTGTATATTTTTAATGTGTGTAATTTAAGGTCAATTAAACTTCAATAAAGTTTTTGAAAGTTGTGTTTTAAAAACCCCTACCTTGCCTTGTATCCCATATAAAAACAGAACTATGCTCAGTATCTTGTAATGATCTACAATGGAAAAGAATCAGAAAAAGAATATGTGTGTACAACTGAATCACTTCACATGTGAAATTAACAACATGTTAACCATTCTTCAATTTTTGAAAAATCAGAAAAAAAAAAGAAAAAAATCAGTTCAAAATGGATCAAAGTCCTAAACCTAAAACTATTTTTGGCTACTGTGCCTGGCTTGTGGGATCTTAATTCCCCAACCGGGGATCAAACCCCACAGCCTGCAGTAAAAACAGTGAGTTCTGACTAGTGGACTGCCAGGGAATTCCCAAGACTAAAACTTCTTATAAAACTCTTAGAAGTTGAAACTAGGGTGAAAGCTCCATGACAGTGCAGCATGCCATGACTTCCAGCATATCAAAGGACAGGCAGAAGCACAGTTAACAGAGTAAAAACTAGAAAAATCGGCCTACAACTGTATCAAAATTAAGAACTCCTATGTAAAGAAAAAAAAGTTTTAATATAAATCTTCCTATGCAGTGAGTATAATCAATAGTGAAAGGCAACTCACACAATGGGGAGAAAATATTTACAAAATCATACATCTGACAAGGGAATTACATACAAGAACTATATATACAACTATGTAAGAATTATATATATGTATATATAAGAACTCCTACAACTTGTTAACAACAAAAAAAATAAACTTCACAGACTACCTTATATCCATTTGGCTGGCTTTATTAAAAAATAGAAAATAACATTTGTTGGCAAGGATGTGGAGCAATTGGAATCCTGTACATTGTTGGTGGGAATGCAAAGGGACAGTTTGTTCTGAAAACTGAAGGAAAATCTAGAGTTGTAACTGGGTTTAATTCATAACAATCTCGATGAGAAAAGTCTTAAGTCTCCTGTATGCTTGAAAACTTTCATAATAAATGTTGGAGAGGTATTCATAAACCATTAAGAATTAATTGGTTTAAAAAGAAATTTAAATGCAAAGTTCTTACAAGTTGAACACAAAATCAATGTAAACAACAATTTTTTCAAAATTAGTTGTAACACAATTAACATTAAAACAAAACTTATTCTTCTGGCCCTAAATACAATAGAAACTATAACATCTTTGATGGTATAAAGATATGTGTACATTTTTTGCCTGCTCTACATGAAATTTTGAATCTAAACTTGGCAATGTGAAAAAAAAGACAACTAAACATACAATCTTCAGTTTTCATTTATTTTTCTTTTCACAAAGTACTGATTAAATTCATACTACTAAAAATAAATAAATAAATTCATACTACTGATAACTTCGAGATTTTTAGCATACAATGTGTAACATTAGCATAAATCTATTAAAAACAAATCCTAACAGCCAAGAAGGAGTATGAGATTTCGAAATGTGTTAGCTAATTTTAATCAGCGGATATTAGTGAGCTGAAACTCCAATACTTTGGTCACCTGATGCAAAGAACTGATTCACTGCAAAAGACCAGATGCTGGGAAAGACTGAAGGCAGAAGTAGGGGATGACAGAGGATGAGATGGTTGAATGGCATCACTGACTCAATGGACATGAGTTTGAGCAAGCTTTGGGAATTGGTGATGGACAGGGAAGCCTGGTGTGCTGCAGTCCATGGGGTCGAAAAGAGTCAGACACGCTGAGCAAATGAACTGATGACTGATGACTGAGTACTTTATAAACTATCTTCAGTAAATTAACTTTGCTCAGATCTCAAACTTGAATAAGCACAGTTAATATGGCTACTTATATATTCATTCATATGGACTGCCGCCGCTGCTGCTGCTAAGTCGCTTCTGTCCTGTCCAACTCTGTGTGACCCCCATAGATGACAGCCTACCAGGCTCCCCTGTCCCTGGGATTCTCCAGGCAGAACACTGGAGTGGGTTGGTATTTCCTTCTCCTTTGCGTGAAAGTGAAGTCGCTCAGTCGTGGCGACTTGTCGCGATCTCATGGACTACAGCCTACCAGGCTCCTCCATCCATGGGATTTTCCAGGCAAGAGTACTGGAGTGGGTTGCCATTGCCTTCTTCATCATATGGACTAGGTGGGGCCTTTAATATGTACAATAAAAAGCACTGAATTGTTTGTATTATAGACTAACTTGTCTGTCAAGGATCTTTCAGAAGACCATCAATAAATAATCTATTTTCATTCAAACACTGAATGCTACCTAAAGAGCATCTACTTAAAGAGAATGGCAGTTTTTTTGGTTATAATTTTTTGTTAAGGTATACTAAGAGTAAACTGCCGGACAGCTAGATGAATTTTTATATATGTATATATTCATAGCAATCACCATCTAGATAAAAATATAGAGTACTTCCAGCACTCAAAAAGCCTCCCTCTTGAACCTCTTTTTCACGACCCTTACCTATCCCCAATGCTGTCATAGTTTCTATCACCCAAAATTAGTTTTGACTCATCTTGAATTTCATAAAATGAAATCATAGAGTATGTACTTCTTTGTGTCTAGCTTTTGTCACTGAACATGTCTATGAGAATTATTCATGTTATTGTATCAACATGAACATGACTTTTTTTCTTACTGCCATGTAGTGTTTCGGTGTACAATTAATCCATTATATAGCCATTCTCTTGCTTATAGACATAGGGTTACTTGCAGTTTGAATAAATCTGCTATGAATATTCTTGAACAAGTCTTCTGGTGGCCATATGCACTCATTTCTCTCAGATTTCTCTGACATATAATACTGAGGAGTAGAACTGTTGTGCCACATTGAAGGTATATGCTTTGGCAGAACAGCTGGTTGAGTGTCTGAAACACATTATTACCAGCAACGCCTGAGGACCATTTACAAGTGTGTAGTGGCATCATGGGCTTCTTTGGTGGCTCAGTCCATCAAGAATCCACCTGCAATGCAGGAGATCGTCTGCAGCACAGGAGACCTGGGTTTGATCCCTGGGTCTGGAAGTTCCTCTGGAGGAAATGGTAATTCACTCCAGTATTCTTGCCTGGAAAATCCCGTGGACAGAGAAGCCAGGTGGACTATAGAGTCCACGGGCTTGCAAAGAGTTAGATGCAACTTAGTGACTAAACCGCCACCACTACAGTGGTATTTATGATTTTAATTTGCAATTCCCTGATGACTAATGGTGCTGAGCACAACTTATCAACCATCCAAATGTTCTCTGCCTGTTCATGTCTTTTGAAAGAGCAGTATCAATGAGTGCTATTTTTACGTGTTGTCATTTTCTTCCCCAGTAAACAGACACCTTTAGTCATAAGAGGTGTCAGGGGAAAAACACTAGAAAATAGTTTGCATGTAGGGTTATGCTATGAAGTAAAGAAATAAACCATACTAACATATAAGCCATCAAATATTAAAGGTAAATCACCATCCACATGTACTAATAAAAGATTTAGATTAACAAACTGTTTTCCAACATAATGATTCCAAATTAGCCTAAAAATTGACGTTTACAAATACACTGAATTTCTATTACCTCAACAAAGCTGGTGGGCCAGGGGGAGGGCCAGTAAACCCATGGATATCCAATCTCAACTATTTTATCTGATGTCTCTGATACCTTTTATTATTTGAACGACAGAGATATGAAAAAAAAAATTCAGCTATATGATCCGCCTTTGAAAATAGCTGACAATAGTGATCTGATACAAAAATTCAAGTTTTCTGTCTCTATATACACCATAATCTTTAAACTATTTATAGGAAGGTAATCAGAAGTGGTAGTACTGCTGGCTAACTCAGCAAAAAGAGAAGACAGTGAAAAATTTTAGTGTGGAGTTTTGTTTTCAGAGAGGCAGAGGTTTTATTCTGTCTGCTAAGAATAGCCTGACTGAAGTTAAAAGCAGAGGGACAGGCTACTGCAATCATCCAGGCAAGAGGCAATGCAACTTGGACCAGGGTAGTAGTAACAGACTACCAACAAAACACTGTTGGTTTCAATAACAGGATTTGCCGATGGAGTATAACGGTACCAAAGAAAGAAAGAAGCATCACAGTGAGGTCTGGCCTCAGCAACTCTAAGGATGTTGCTGCCAAAACTTAAGATGGAGCAGAAATAAGTTTGGGGTTGGGGAAATATTACCAACAGTTTAGTTTCAACATGTTTTAAGTTTGAGATGTCTATTACATAGTCAACTATAGGTGCTGTGCCTGGAGTTCAGAAAAGATAAATCTGTGAGTTGCTAGTATATAAAAGCTGAAGTTATGAAATAGATGAGCTCACCAAGAAAGTGAGTATAGATGGAAAGAAGCAGAGGTCATGACTTAGCCCTGAGGTATTATCATGTGCAAAAGCTCAGGAGATCAGGGAGGAAAGTCTGAGAGTGAGAAAAGGAAGGGGAAAAAAGAAGAAATGATGTCCTGGCAACCAACTAAAAAAAATGACAATGTCTCTAACACTGCAAATTTTCATTAATATCACTGAACAATAAGAGCTACAAGGGACTTTTGAGATGACTTTAAAGATAAAAACATGGAGGCATAGAAATTCAACAAATTATAAAGTCACAAATCAAAAGAATCACAGAAAATAGTTAGGTCTGTTCCATAATGTTCAACGTTTAAGAGTATGGAAACACAGATCAAGGAACTGGATCTCAAGAGATGATCTACTGAGGAAGAGGCTTTACTCAATGTGCTATCAGAATGGAAAAACAAAACCAGGAACTCTTGTCTGTTCATCCAGTTTCTAAATATACCAACTGACCCATATGCTAAATGTTGTCATTCCTGTTCTATCTTATTCAGCTTCCATTCTTTCCCTTTCTTGACAAATCAAACACATAACTTGTTTTCTTCCACTCCAATGACTTTTTATCTCTTGTCTGAATTTTTCAATCTGTATTTCCAGGCTTTACTCAAAGAGAAACACATAAAACAACTCATTTAAGCTTCTCAATAGCCCTATGGAACAGATAGTAACCTCATTTTTTTTTTTCAGATAAGGAAATAAAGGCATAAAGACCAGGTTTACTTAAGACCACACAAGTAAGTAAATGGCAGAGCCACAATTTTAACCTAATGGTTAAACACAATGCTGCTAGGAAATCAAGACAAAATATGTGAAAGCACTGTACAAATGAAGACACCACCTATAGAGGCGGTGCTTCATAGAATCTTAGAACCTTAATCGTGTTCAATTAGCACAACTTCTAACATTTTGGTGCCTACACTCCACCCAAGTCAGAGGTGATTACTTCAATACTTCAGTTTTGTCTCTCATAAAAATCTTCCAAAGATAGCAAAAAATTAAAATTACCAAAACAACAAACAAAATCCAAGACTTTTCAAGATGTCAAGTTAGCATCTGACATTTCCTAATAAATCACTATTTAAATACAGATTCCAATTTCAATTATAACATATTTTCTCTAATGTACTTGAGAGATTTCATCAAGTTTTAAAATTACTTCCCAAATAAGAGAAAGTATAATATGCTTATGCTTTGAGGGCAAGTACATATTTAACACTCTAACAGACTTAGAATCATATGAGGCTTGAACATGAATTCAAAATCTCTTACCATTGATCTTTCAGGATATCCAAACAAATAGCCCCTGTGACGGAACTAATATTAGGATGCCATATTTTAGTGATAAACCGGACCTAGAATATAAAGCACATTTGAGTTTTTAAGTAACAGGAAAAAAAAACAACCATATAATTTAAGTAAAACTTCAAAAAAAAGAAATCCTCAAGTTTGTTTTTTTTTAAAAAGCCCATACTTAACATTACATCATTTTGCCTAGGTCAAGGGATGGGTGTAGAAGACAAAGCATTCGGTAAGTTGAATGCTGTCAATGACGTACGTTAATAAATGCTCAAAAAAACCCACCAATTAACTATAACTAAAGGTGTTTATAATTTACCTAGCATAGTGTTAGATGTTATAAGAAATTTAACATGAATTAAGATCTATTTCGGTAGTACATAAAGTCAATATAGATAGCAAATGATGATTTTTTTTAGTGTGACAAAGGGTGTAGACTAGGTTTGAAGGAAAAAGCAAAATCAATACATGAAAACAGATGTAGTAAGTGATGGCAAGATTGCTTCTGATTTTTCTGTAGTATTTTTTCCTCAAATACTTTAGAAAAATGTAATACTTAAAGGTCTACTATTATTTGCCAGGCATTGAGGCTTCTAAGAAATTTATTCAGTATCAAATAACTAGCTAGCAATAGAAAATACAAACTCACACAATCTAATCTCAGATTCTAAATGTACCTGTTTGTCTTAGCATGAAAGAGCAAGAAATTAACAAGTGAAAATGCTAACTCTGAAATGAAATTAGGTTCATCAGCTCTTACTTATAAGCTTCTGGAGGAGGAATAGGAGAAGATGAAGGAGGGTTTTATCTGACATGTATATGATAGTCACCTAAGTCAAAATTCTTTAACACTTAACAGATTACTACAAGCCAAACTAAAAGTACCTTGCAACAATTAATTCATCAATGTATGCTCCAATCTAAGCTATAAATAGAAAGTAGCTAAAATATTTACGTTTCTGCTTCTCGTGATTTGTCTATGCTGCTGCTGCTAAATCACTTCAGTTGTGTCCGAATCTGTGCGACCCCACAGACAGCAGCCCACCAGGCTCCTCTGTCCACAGGATTCTCCAGGCAAGAATACTGGAGTGGGTTGCCATTTCCTTCTCCAATGCATATATGCATGCTAACTAGCTTCAATCGTGTCCGACTCTGTGCGACCCCATGGACAGCAGCCCACCAGGTTCCTCTGTCCACAGGATTCTCCAGGCAAGAGTACTGGTGGGTTGCCATTTCCTTCTCCAATGCATATATGCATGCTAACTCGCTTCAATCATGTCCAACTCTGTGCGACCCCATGGACAGCAGCCCACCAGGCTCCTCTGTCCACAGGATCCTCCAGGCAAGAGTACTGGTGGGTTGCCATTTCCTTCTCCTTGTCTATGCTATCTGTCCCTAATTCCCCACAAACTCACTAACATATTTACCATCTGAAAAAGCACTTTAAGTCACCAATGACTTCAAAATACCTAAAACTAATGGAGACTTTCCACTCCTAGTTCTTTCATAATTCTTAAAAAATTACACTTACTGCTTTCACTGATACCTACTTCTTTCCATCCACAGAACACCATTTCCTTAAAGGAGACTATCATTATGCTCCTGGCTTACTCAACAGTTTACTGACTTTACTGTTTTCAGTTTTGTTCCCTCTAATCCATTTTCTACAGTGAAACCAGAGAGCTCTTTAAAACAAACCAGATTCATGACACCACTCACTTAAGGCCCCTTAAGGACTTCTCATTTCCTTTATGTAAGCCCACACTCTTAAACTGGCTCTAGCCTACCTTTCAAACCTCACTATCACCCCACATTCAAAGCAAGTACTCAATAAATCCTATTTGCCTCAGGGCCTTCATACATTTCTTCCAATAACACACCTTAATATCCTCTTCTGGCTAACTCACACTGATTCTCCAAGTTTCAACTTCCACAACCACTCTCCCCGACCTGATCCCATAGCATCCTGCACTTTTCTTTTTCACAGTACTGATCACACTTCTATAATCTCTTCCACATTTGCCTAGTCTTCCCTAAAATGCATGGTGTCTATTTGCTTAGTAGAGCACTCCAAGCATCTGAAGTGCCTCACACTGAATAAATATACAATTAAAATTAACATTATGACAAACTTGTTATTAAAAGGCTAAACATTATCCTTTCAAATATAGTGAAGATCAAATAAGACAGGCATATAGGGCTCATGTACGAAAAACATTTCTGGTAACAGATATAACCATGATATTCACATCGTAATTTTTACCATTTGAGTTCCAAGCTTTACAATGATATAATAGTAAGCCACAATTTCAGTGACACAAGGATAGCAAAGCATTTTGACTTTCAATATTTTCAACAAGATTAGAAAAAAAAGAAAATTTCTTCTCCTTTTTGGCCACACCCACAAGGCATGCAGGATCTTACTTCCCCTAACCAGGGAACAAACCTGTGCCCCAGGCAGTGGGAGCTCAGAGTCTTAAGCACTGGGCCACCAGGGAAGTCCCAAGGAAAACAATTTTAAACACTGACTACTGAAGATGTCAAAAGGTTTATGATTTAGGCTGATGATCTAAGGATATGTGGATTGTGTACTGCTGTTTAAAGAAGCTGCAGTACACGATTCTCAGTAGACTCTACATGAAAACTAATATGCATATTATTATTATTAATATGTGAAATTATTAAACTTTGTTTCTTTGTACTACAATCTACAATTAGGAACAAGTAACTCTGAATTTGGAGATAATAATAAAGAGAATAATTTTAAAAGTCGCTCCATTATCTACTAGTACAGATATAACTGTCCTGTAAGTAGTTCTTTGTGTGGTCTTCCACACATTTTTTTTTTAATTGGAGGATAATTGCTTTACAATGTTGTGTTGATTTCTGCTATACAACAACGTGAATCAGCCATAAGTATACACATATCCTTTCCCTCTTGACTCACCCTCCCTCCCACCCCACCCATCCTTCTAGGTCTTTACAGAGCACCAGGCAGAGCTCCCTGTGTCTGCAGCCACAAAATTAAAAGACTCTTGTTCCTTGGAAGAAAAGCTATGACAAACCTAGACATCGTATTAAAAAGCAACGACGTTATTTTTCTGACAAAGGTCCATATAATCAAAGCTATGGAGTAGCTTTGTAGTCATGTAGGAACGTTAGAGCTGGACCATGTGCTGAAGGCTAAGCGCTGAAGAACTGATTGATGGCTTTGAATTGTGGTGCTAGAGAAGACTTTCAAGAGTGCCATGGACAGCAAGGAGATCAAACCAGTCAATCCTAAAGGAAATTAATCCTGAATATTCATTGAAAGAACTGATGCTGAAGCTCCAATACTTTGGCCATCTGATGCAAAGAGCCTGATGCTGGGAAAGATTGAGGGCAGGAGGAGAAGAGGGCAAGAGAAGATGGTTGGATGGTATCACCAACTCAATGGGCATGAGTCTGAGCAAACTCCAGGAGATAGTGAAGGACAGGGAAGTGTGACATGGTATAGTCCATGGGGCTGCCAAGTCTGACATGAATGAACAACTGAACAACAACAAAAACAAATAGTACTAAAATACTTATACAAATAACAAGCCAAGCTTCCTTATTTTCACAAATGAAACCAATAATAGCACCATCTGGGTAACTTGACAACAATCATTAATTCTGAGGAGCTCTTAAAGAATTTAGAAACAAAAATCTTAATACCATGTACATAATGTGACCAGACTGAAGTGAAGGAAGGGGACTATTTTTCATTCTCTATATTAGTGCACCATCATCAGTAATCTTATCTCCTCCTACAGGATGTATCCTATTATTTTTACACTCTTTAATTCAATAAAAATTTCACCTTCTACCTAATGGCAGATATGAACTCTCAGGAATTTCCAGTTTCAAGCTTGGAACTCATGGAAGTTACAATATTAAACTTGCTTTAACTAACTTGTACAAAAGAAAGTGCTATTTTAAATATGCATATGCAGAAGAGAAGACTCACTAAAGGTTATTATCATTGGTATTTAAACTCATTTCACATATAAGAATATATTTGTAACACCAAGGATAAAGAAGAAAATTCACAATCTAATCTCCAACAATCAGCTGGACAAATCACTGAGCTAGTTTTCCTAATTTAACGAGTTTTTCATTAATAGAGTGTATATTACAATTTACTTTTAAGTATGCATTGAATCAAATTCCTTCTACACTATATTCAGCTGACTCAAAGATTTATCTTCTCTGTCCAGAAGTAACCCTTCTGCTCTTGAGGTCAATAGTTTATTGCAAAAAAAAAACGAGCAGAAAATTCTCTGTGACCATGTTAAAATAAATCAATGTAAGCTTTCAATCTGGTGCAACTTCAGCTGCATAGCATTGAGAATTTAACAGTTAAACTTCAATACTTTAATCTCATAAAGTTTAAAATTAAATCTGAGGGGCTTGCTTGGTGGTGCAGAGGATAAGAATCTACCTACTAATGTAGTGGACACGGGTTCAATCCCTGGTCCAGGGAGATTCCACATGCCTGGAGCAAATAAGCCCACAAGCAGCAGCTACCAAGCACCACATGCTAAACCTACTGAGCTTGCGTGCCACAACTACTGAAGCCTGAGCTCCACAAGAGACGCCACCACAGTGAGAAGCCCCCTGTCACCAACTAGAGAAAGGCCTTGCAAAGCAACAAAGACCCAGCACAACCAAAAATCAATTATTTTAAAAAAAGACTTCTGGAGAACAGTTTGGCAAGAATCCAAGACATATAAGATGATTATTTGAAAAAAAAATGAAACCTGAGGCTACATATTAAACATGTGTGAACATAATTATGCAAGAAATTTACACAATTATTCCCCACTCTTTCCATTACATTTACCAAGCAGTAAAAATTCAAGTTTAATATAGGAAATATCCAAAACGTATTTATCATACATTAATTAGCATTTACTGCAAAAGCTTAGTACCATAAATTAGAGGAGGACCATCTTTAAAATGATACTAAATTCCAACTACAACTAACTGGTTGAAGTCAAAGGAAAGCAAATTTGGGCTGACTGAAGGAAGACTTTTCTAAATCTTGACGCTACCTCAATATGGAATGACTGGAATTAAGACAGTAGTGGCCTGAAAAGCAACATGAGCTATCAACAGTAGCAAAAACATCAGACAGACCTCAGTTCTTATGTTTTTAGTCTATTTTTCTAAAACCGGTGGAAAGAGGAAGGGTTAAAATAGTGATTTCAAAGATTAAATGAAATAATGTATCAAGTGCCTAAAACAGAGCTAGGACTATGACATCACTCTGGATTTATATTTATACACTATACATGGACATCACCAGATGGTCAATACCGAAACCAGATTGATTATATTCTTTGCAGTCAAAGATGGAGAAGCTCTACACAGTTAGCAAAAACAATCCCTGGAGCTGAATGTGGCTCAGATCACGAGCTTCTTATTGCAAAATTCAGATTTAAATTGAAGAACATAGGGAAGCCACTAGGCCATTCAGGTATGATCTAAATCGAATCTCTTATGGTTACACACTGGAAGTGACAAATAGATTCAAGGAATAAGATCTGTAGACAGAAGGCCTGAAGAACTATGGACAGAAGTTTGTAATACTGCTCAGGAGGCAGTGACTAAAACCATCCCAAAGAAAAAGAAAGGCAAAAACCCAAAATAGTTGTCTGAGGAGGCCTTACAAATAGCTGAGAAAAGAGAAGTGAAAGGCAAAGGAGAAAGAAAAAGATATATTCAACTGAATGCAGAGTTTCAGAGAATGGCAAAAAGAGATTCTTAACTGAACAATGCAAAGAAATATATGAAACAGAATGGGAAAGACTAGAGATCCCTTCAAGAAACTTAGAGATACCAAGGGAACATTTCATGCAAATATAGGCACAATAATAAAGGACAAAAATGACAAGGACCTAACAAGCAGAAGAGATTAAAAAAAAGGTGGCAAGAATCACAGAACTACACAAAAAAGGTCTTAATGACCTAGATAAACACTATGATCACTCACCTATAGCCAGACATCCTGGAGTGTGAAGTCAATTGGGCCTTAGGAAGCGTTACTACGAACAAAGCTAGTGGAGGTAATGAAATTCCAGCTGAACTATTTCAAATGTGAAGAGATGATGCTATTAAAGTGCTGCACTCAATATACCAGCAAATTTGGAAAACTCAGCAATGGCCACAGGACTGGAAAAAATCAATTTTCATTTCAATCCCAAAGAAAGGCAATGCCAAAGAATGTTCAAACTACTGTACAACTAGACTCCTTTCACATGCTAGCAAGGTAATTCTCAAAATCCTTCAAGCTAAGCTTCAACAATACATGAACTGAGAACTTCCAGATGCACAAGGTGGATGTAGAAAAGGCAGAGTAACTGGAGATCAAACTGCCAGCATTTGTTGGATCACAGAGAAAGGGAATTCCAGAAAAACACCTATCTCTGCTTAACTGACTATGCTAAAGCCTTTGACTTTTACTGTGGAAAATTCTTAAAGACATGGGAATATCAGACCACATTACCTGCCTCCCGAGAAACCTGCATGCAGCTCAAGCAGCAGCAGAACCGCACATGGAATAATGGACTGGTTCAAAATTGGGAAAGGAGTTTGTCAAGGCTTTAGATTGCCACCCTGCTTATTTAACTTTCATGCAAAGCACATCATGCAAAATGCCGGACTTGATGAATCAAGCTGGAATCAAGACTGCCAGAAGAAATATCAACAACCTCAGATACGCAGATAATTCGACTCTACTGGCAGATAGCAAAAAGGAACTAGAGAGCGTCTTAATGAGGGTGAAAGAGGAGAGTGAGAAAGCTGGCTTAAAACTCACCATTCAGAGAACTAAGATCATGGCATCTGGTCCCATCACTTGATGTAAACATATGTGGAAAGAGGGGAAAGAGTGGCAGATTTTATCTTTGTGAGCTCCAAAATCACTGCACATGTTGACTGCAGCCATGAAATTGAAAGATTCTTGCTCGTTGGAAGAAAAGCTAGGACAAGCCTAGACAGAGTATCAAAAAGCAGACAGAATACTTTGCCAATAAAGGTCCATATCCATATAGTCAAAGCTATGGTTTTTCCAGTAATCATGCACGGATGTGAGAGTTGGACCATAAAGAAGGCTGAGTGCTTAAGAATCAATGTTTTTGAATTGTGGTGCTGGAGAAGACTCTTCAGAGTCCCCTGGACAGCACGGAGAACAAACCCGTTAATCCTAAAGGAAACCCAACACTGAATATGCATCAGAAGGACTGATGCTGAAGCTGAAGCTCCAATATTTGGCCACCTGATGCAAAGAACTGACTCATGGAAAAGACCCTGACACTCAGAAAGATTGAGGGCAGGAGAAGAGGACAGCAGAGGATGAGATGGTTGGAGGGTATCATCAGCTCAATTGACCTGAGTTTGAGCAAACTCCAAACTCTAGGAGATAGTGAAGGACAGGGAAGCCTGGCACGCTGCAGTCCACGGGGTTGCAAAGAGTCAGACACGACTTAGCAACTGAATGAAAACAGAGGGAAATAAACACTTTTATTGAGACAATAATCCATCCTCATTTAAAACACACAACTTCTTGGTGGTAAGTATATTCAGAGTTGTACAACCGCCACCAAAATATAATTTTTGACCATTTCAACACCTCAAAAAGAATTATGTAACCACCAGGAGTCACTCCCCATTCCTTCATACTCCTCCAGCCATAAGCAACCAACAAATTACCTTTTTTTCTCTATGATTTTCCTCTTCTAATGTTCATGTAAACGACATTATACAATGTGTGGCTTTTTATGCCTGGCTTTTTCATTTAGGATGATGTTTTCAAAGTTCATCTATTTTATAGAACATATCAGCACGTTCATCATCATAAACAGAAGTGGTAAATACACCACATTTAATTTTTCCATTAAGTTGACAGACATTTAGAGAGCTTCCACTTTTTGGCAGTTATGAACTAGTGCTGGTATGAACACTTGTGTACAAGTTGTTGTATGGACACATTTTCATTTCTCTTGAGTAGATATCTAGAATTGCTATGTGTTATATGAAAGGAAAGGTTAGCACTCCCCTTGATAAAGACAGAAGAGACTCTAGAGCCTGACAACATGCATATGGTTAAGGCACCGCCATCTACCTCACTGCATCTAACCATCATGTTTTTCGGTAAAAAATAATGCTCGCTAATATTTACAGCATGCTGTTCTAAGTACTGTATTTTACTGAACCACAGGTACCATCAACTACTCAATACACCATTATTTTATATACCATGAGAAAGAAAAAAACTGGGCCAATTAAATTATCTCATCCACTAAAAGATATACCCTGATTTGAGAAATATTAAAAATGTGAAAAAAAAGTTTCATAGCATAATTGAGATACAATTTTTTTAATGGACTTACTCCTTCAAAAGGATTTTACAAATGAAGAAACACCTTAGACAACTTGCCTAAGATCAAAGTTTGTCAAATGCTGTAAGATCTGAACTGTGGGTGATTATTCTTGTTCTTGGCAGGTCCACATTCACTGTTTCAGAGATTCGGCCCTTACCCCTTCCTCATTAGGGTCAAGGAAGTAGAGCACGGTAGGCCTTACAAATCAAGTTTCTATTGGACCTCTAACCCTCAGTTCCCTCACTCATTAAGACTATCTTAGGAAGGCATATAAAATTCTCAGCACAATGCAAGTGACATCTTAATAGTAAAAATATAGTGGGTGTTTTTTTTTTAACTTAATAGTAAAAATACAGTGTTTGAAAGCAGTCTCTCTTGAGATCTTTTCTTTCTTCCCTCGTTTCCATTAGAAAAATTATTGTTTAGGCTTAGAGGTCATCCTTATCTCAAAACATTTAAAAATCTTTTCTTAAATTTACAGTATTCTACAATTAATATAAACTAAAGAGAATACTACTTATTTTAATGATAATATTGACAATCAAGATTACCTAGTAGAGGGTAACTAAGATGAGGATGAATATTATGTCACAGATATAAAATGAAAGTTTTATAGTGGTCACCTCTAAGTGGTCATACTGAAAAGATGTTCTTTTTAAAGAAATACATCACCATTCAAATTTCTACAACAAATACAAACTACTTTATAACAGCAGGGGGGGAAAAAAAAAATCAACCAGGCTTGAAAGGTAGGAATAACCAAAATGCCCACCAATGGATAAATAAAATGCAGTGTTTATGGAATACTATTAAGACTTAAAAAAGAAAGAAGTTCCAATACAAACTATTACATAGATGAGCCTTAAAGACATTAAGTTAAGTGAAATAAACCAGGTATAAAAGAATACAAACTGAGTGATTCCACTCAAATGAGGTACCTAGAGTAGACCAAAATTCATAAAGTATACCTGGTTACCAGCATGGGGAAACAGGGAGTTGTTATTTAGTAGATGAAAAAAGGTTCTGAAGATGGATGGCAGTGACAGATGCAAAGCAAACGGAATCTGCTCTAACGCCACTGCGCTGTGCATGTACAGCTGGTGAAGGTAGCAAGTTTTATGTTTGCTTACCACAATTTAGAAAATCAACCAGGTTTATCAGAAAATAGATGAACACAAATAACAGAGCATCAGGCACTTCACAATGGTAGGTGACACTTTACCCTGGAACTTCCATTACCCTGTCTATTCTTAAACAGGGGACAACCAGCAGGTTGAGTGAATGAATTCTGGAAAGACTAATATATGCTCAAGGGACACTGTACTTTTAGGAATCAGAGAAAATACAAAGGTGTATTAAGACATGGTCTTTGACCTCAGGAACACAAAAGCTAGTAAAAGATACATATCCCCAAATAATACATACATTAATTCATACTATAACTGTGTTAGCCCTATATAAGTTATATAAAATGCTATTGAGAGTAAAGGGAGAAACATTTTGACAGGCACAGCTTAATGGAGAAAGTAATACTTTACCCAGACCTCAAAAGAAAACCAGCATTGTCAATGACAGGGATAATGATTCAAGTGAAAATGACAGGAAAGTGTGAAAGAATAAGCATTATACAAACAGCAAATAATCTAGGTCGGAAAATGAAACCGATTTTGTAGGTGAAAGTGGGAAAGACCACAGAGGCACGTTATAGGAGATTTTAAATGCCCATCGCTATAAGGAGTTTAGACTATTAACAAGGAAAGAGAAGAAACGAAACATGATCAAAAACTCACTTTAGGAAGATTTACAGTACAGCACTACAAAGAATGAACAGTAGTGGCAAATATGAAATGGGGATTAAGTAACAGGCAAAACAGGGGAAGTAACAAGGCTGAAAGCCTAAACTAAAATGGTGAGGACAGTAAAAGGAAAGACGGAAAGTAAGCAGTTCAGTCAAAATGTAAGTTTAGGCTAGTTCCACTTGTTATACACAATCCTAGGTTATTCTGTTTCCTCTTTAACATTTATCACTATTGCAGTGATTTGTTCATTTTTTTCACCCCACTAGAACATGAGCTCTATGACAGCAAGGACAGTAAAAGCTTTATTTACTGCTATACTGCTATATATTTATTCAAAGAAATGCTGAATAAATCCAGAATACACTATTCCCTTAAAAAAATACACACACACACACACACACATATATATATATATTTCTTTGAGGCAAATAAAAATGTTTACGATTCTCTAAATGTGGGACACTGCAAGTTTTTCCAGACCTAGAATTTAAGCCACTGTCAGATACAGATCTTATTCCTGTCTAAATACATTACTAGCTGCCTCTAAGTAAGCTTGCTTTTCATTCTAATTCCAGAAGCAAACTGTTTGCCATTACCTGAAACCTTGTCCACACCAAACTTACAAAGCAAACACACACACACACAAAATCTGTAATTTTAATAAATACTAAAGTATGTATTAATTAAATGAACCAAGAAATATAGTTCATGCATAAAAATGGGCTTACAATACCTTAGGGGGATTAAATGGATATGTTTCTGGGATTTTAATCTCTAGTTGATATCTTCCTCCTAAAAAATGGGGAAAACAGAAAGTTAAGAATGTTGCTTGCCTCAAATATGTGAAGCCAAATACAGTGATAGAACTTTTCAAAACATATACTATTTTATATTCAATTACAACAGATTCATTTTAAAGTTGAAACCCAAAAAGGAAACAGACAAAATATTACTAGTTTTTAATTTAAAAGTCACTTAAAGCATACAGAATACCCATTTTATACAACTGATATTAGCTTATCAGTGAATAATCAGACTAGAGATGGATGAATATATTAAATCTATAGACAATCCAACGCCAAAGACTTCACTGGAACAATTACGGAGTACAGGTTCTATCTGCTTTTGCTTCCTTTAGTCCACACTGATAAAAGCTGCTAAATAAGACAAAAAAAAGGAAAGAAAAAAGGAAAGAAGGTAGGGAAGTATAAAGGCGCAGAAGGTACAGAGAATAAAGATACACAGATTATGCCATAAACTGAAAAAATCTATATAGAGCTGGTTCTCTCAAATGTGAAACTGTCCCAAACTTTTATTTGGGACATAAAATGCCAATACTTCTTGTTAAAATTTAAAAATCAAAATTCAACAATAAGACAAGAGGTAGGCACAAAGACAAAAACCTACTCTCTTTCTCTAAATAGGTATATAAAATGCAAAACTTTACAAAAAGATTGTTCTAACCAGTAATATATACACAGTAGGCAACATACTGGTATGAAGTTATCTTGAGCAACTAGCAGCTAACAGGGTATTTTTTTAAAAAAGTTTATCTAGCTTTCCATACTAAGATATTAAAAGGGAGGTAACTGCCCCTCAGGAAACTCTGAAGTGGGGGAGTCTTGCACTGGACTTCAGACTGGATTTTAGTCCTAACTCTAAAGAAACTTCTAATTCTAAAATTTTATGTTCTATTAACATAGAGTATTTACCATTCCAAAATACAACAAACAAAACTGTGCCAGTGAAATAGTTATATATAAAACTACGTCTTGAATTTGCTTCAAAATAATCAAGCAAATTAGATCAAAGACTGGCCATGAATTGATAGTTATTAACGCTGGCTGATGAGTACATGGAAGTTTCATTATACTATTTGCCTTCTGTATGTATCTGAAATTTTCCATAATAAAAAGTAACAGAATACAAATAGTAACTGTGCACTAGGAACACTATCGATTTCAAAATTCTATACACTCAATCCTCAGTATATCCTTCACTTCTTTCACTGTTAGGAATAAATGAATGCGGATCTGAGAATGAAAAAAGTAATTCACTTGGTACCACTTTCTTCGCCCCTTTTTGGTTCCAATTCTTCTTTTCTTGCTTATTCTTTTTAATAGACTCTCAGACTGACTGGTATACAAGTAGAACTAGATGCCTGAAGCACAGAGCACGTGACAGCAGTGAAACAGGAAGTCAAGAAGCCAAAAAGAAACAAAAGAAAAAGAGCCAAGAGAAGAGGATCTCAGGAAATTTTTGTGTATACAGAGATAACTTTATGTTCAGAGTTATAAATGTTAGCTTCAAATGTAGGTATAATAAATTTGGCCTGAGTAATATGTACAGTCTTCTTTTTCCCTCCTATGAACTTTACTTTTTTCCATTAAATTTCAAATTACTGTCTCTATAACCTTTCATATAAGGTTCTTCCTTCTTGAATGTCCAAAACAATCTCTTAGGAGCAGTATGAGAGCCCTGAAATACTATAGAAATAATGCTGGACCCTGCTGCTGCTGCTAAGCCGCTTCAGTCGTGTCCGACTCTGTGCGACCCCATAGACGGCAGCCCACCAGGCTCCCCCGTCCCTGGGATTCTCCAGGCAAGAACACTGGAGTGGGTTGCCATTTCCTTCTCCAATGCCATGAAAGTGAGAAGTAAAAGTGAAGTCGCTCAGTCGCGTCCGACTCTTAGCGACCCCATGGACTGCAGCCCACCAGGCTCCTCCATCCATGGGACTTTCCGGACCCGAGAGTCCCCCAAATCCTATTTCTACTCCATATGCTGTTAGTATGCTCTGTCTTGCATTATTTGACAACTTCAATATATAATCAATACAGCATTAACCGCAACATTATTTGACATGTATCAGAACAACACAACTAAGAAAGCTTTATAATATTCAATAACTACATTACTATCATAACAGCTTTCACTATAAAATATTTACTTCTTGAAGAACAGCTTTTAATATTAAACATCTATAATCTTTAAATTTAACTTAGTCCAAAGGGAAGCTGGGGTAGCAGTGAGATTTTATTTTTTAAACATCAAGAATGACTCCGTAAATTTAAAACAGCTCTTAGGGAGAAAGGCTCAAGAACTGAATTGTTCCTTTGCCACTGAGCCATTAAGGCAAAAGAAGAAAATTGAGGTAACATATACAATAACATGGTCATTTTAACTCAATCTGATTATTCTACACTATATAAAATAGCTGCCTGATTTCTTAATGATGGCTATTAACAATTTAACATTCCCATGTAAACTTTTGCCTTAGCTATTGAGATTTAAAAAAAAAAAACCCTCAAAATTTATCAAGAGCCCTGAGATACACATTATCAAAATATTTTATTCCATTCATGTCGCAATTGACCTCAAATGATGCTTTTCTTAAACAAAATGAACTTATCTTTAATAGTTTTATGAGAATACAATTTAAATTAATCTACTTCAAATACATATCCAAGAAGCATATTAAAACTATAAAGTTATAAAACATTAATGTCTCAGTGGCAGCAGCAGAAGAAATAAGCACTTAAAAATGATCAAGCTTGTTTCTAACTAGTGAATGTGGTATAGTTATAACTTAATCATCCGGCAAGTAAGTATGTATTGTCCAATTTTTAAAAACTTCATGTACCTTTATTAAGAGTTGCTAAGAAGGTAACAAACTCTCTGTCTAGTTCAGGAGCTCTCTTGTTTATAAATACCAATTTACTGGAAGAGCTGCAGTGTGATAATGCCCTACTATCTTTTAAAAACACATCTAAACAACCTAAAAAAAAGTAACTCAAGAATATTTATAATGTATGCCTTCAGAAGAAGCTAGTATATCATAAGTAACATATGCTACTAAGGAGGAACTTGATTTTTGCAAGATAACTCAAGATCTCTTCTCCAACTAACAACTGTCAAAAGGACTTCATGAATAGTCATTCATGAAAGAATCCAGATGAGGCCTGGCATATAGGAGGTACTATAAAAAATTAAGTAAGTCTAGAAATGGCTCATATGAACTATAGAACAAAAAATAAAATTATATCATTTCAGATTTGGTAGAATGTGCTAAGGATATTTTAGGGCCTTTAAAAATTCAAATGAAAACAGAAAAATAGTCTAGGACACTTAATTCTTCTGAAAAACTTTAAGTTATTGTTCATTACAGAATTATAGAACCACTACATTCAAAAGAGACATCATTGCCACTTCCAACAATCAATCAATCCTGTTTTATTCAAGAGCAGAAAGAGACTAGAAAAAAAGGCTTTAGAGTCAAAGGCTATTAGAGACTCAAATCCCAGCTGTGCAGCTTAGATGACTTAAACAGTTACTTAACTTTCTTGAGCTTAAGTTTCTTCATCTGTGAAACAGTGATAACCGTACTTACCTCATAAGACATGTTTTAAGGACTGAATGAGAAAAGACACATAAACCTCAAAATAAGAACTCAATAAATGCTACTACAAACAATATTACATGACTTCTATCAAATATGTGAATGCCTATTATATGCAAGAATCTTGGCTATACCATATAAACTCAAATATATAATAATATTCACTACTGAAGATCTGCCTAATGAGTGAATAAAAAGCTTACAAAGCTTCTTTCTGTATCTTACCACCCCAATTCCATGGTCTAAAGTATAAAGACTTAGTATGTCAACAGAGTTCAGGAAAGCTGCCTCCTTTCTTTTCTATATGCCTTGAAATGATCACTTAAAGCTTTCCTGAATAAAGAAAATTAAATATTTGGAATACAGCCTGTATAAAGACATATGAGTGAATTACACGCTAAATGACAAACTGGAAAGAGGAACTTTGCTTTAAAAAATAAACATAAGTCAGAAATTTAAGACAAAGTTTGTTACAGATACCATATGAAGGGTAACTGAGAGTTCGTGTAAGTTAAATGTTTAACATGCTAGTTGTAAATTTAATTTTACACTGTTAAATTCTAACATAATATTACCTGTAGCTAAGCTCTACTAAATCTGTTTTGGGAAAAGAAAAAAGTTAGCTAAAATTCAGTAAGAAAAATCAGTCTAGGTAAGTATCTAAATTTATTATTTAAAAACTGCTGTATATATCCTTAAGCCAAATGAAGTTACCTTCCACGTAGTTTATAAATGCTTAAGATTATCCTGATTTAGTGTTTCAGATAAGTTCTAATACGCACAATATTTTGATACAGAAAAAAGTACTTGCCTTCATATGGTGTGTCTGGAGGTCCTGCTATTTCTCCTCTTAATTCTGTAAAATTCTCATCTACAAGATCTACTTTAATTTGATTTTTGCTCGTCTTAAAAATAAACAGAAAATAAATGTTAGTTATATCAGCAAGGAAAAAACCTATTTTTATTAAAGTATTACCTATAAAAAATTTTTGAAACCCATTCTTTCATAAGCTTATCTACTCTAGTAAAAATAATATTCTGTAATTTTCAAGACTGTAATGAGCCAATCTGAAGAATACTTAAAACAAAAACACTAACAAAATTTAACTTCAATGTTTTTAACGACATTACGCCATTGTGAATAATAGTACAATGTCCTGTTGACTTTATTATAGGAATGTTTAGAGAAAACTAGCTAACACCTATTTTATACCTGCCAAATTCATGGGTATTAGATCCAAAGTGAAAATTCTATTCATCTATAGACGAACACTGCCATTTGATACCCTGGGCTACATGGGTTAGAGATAAACAGAAAATTCAGGGTCATTATAACTCATTTAGGCTATACACTCTCGTTTAAATTTCTAGATGCATAGGTTACTGAAAATATTATACCATCAAGCAGGATGATGAAAGCCATGTCTAGTTAATCCCTTTCCAAACAATTTCCTGAAGCCTAAATGCCCACTAGAATCTTTCAATGCCTTCCTCAATCTGTTTTTTTTGCTTAGTTTACTTCAATGGCAATTACTTACTTTTCAAAACAGATTTTTGTATTGTATTTATCTACATCTACTATATTTTGTACATTTCTCAAAGTACTGTCATATCAATCTTATCACTTCAATCTCTCAATGATCTTTAACAATCCATTTTCATAGAGTTATTTTCTGATTGTGATTCAGAAAACCCTCCAGTGGGATTCACTTCAGTGGTCACATGTACTTGCTTGCAAATGGGCTCTCTACTTAGATTTTGTAACCTTCACTAGTATTTGACTGGTCTATTCACCTAACACAACAATCCTCCCCTTTTCTCAATTTTTAAAACCATAATTCCTCAAAATACAGGTTTTGTTTTCATTTTTTGGTTACGATTTAAATATTTACCTACATTTAATTATTCTGTGGGGCTTCCCATATGGTAAAGAATCCACCTGCCAAGCAGGAGACTCGAGTTCAGTCCCTGGGTCGGGAAGAGTCCCTGGAGAAGGAAACAGCAACCCACTCCAGTATTCTTGCCTGGGAAATCTCATGGACAGAGGAGCCTGACGGGCTACAATCCCTGGAGTCGCTAAGAGTCAGGTACAACTTAGCAACTAAACAACAACTTACTTTGTACTTTACACTTTATTACCTAAGTGACACATGTACTCTTACAAAAGAGAGCCCCATAAGATTTCAAAAGAAAATTTTTGCTTTTGAACATACCTCTTAATGTTGCTTACTAGATGGAAAAATGTAAGATTATTTTAAAGTCCTTATCTGCCACCATCCCAAAAGAAGATACCATCATTTTCACTTTTTCTAAACAATTTAGTATCGAATGTTAAGTACAGAAAAAATATAACTTTAAAACCCAAATTTTAAAGATTTTATGTGACTTTTATCTTATTTTTAATAAGAATATAGGATTAAAAATCTTAGTTTATGCATTTTAACTAAAATTAGATTCACAACCATTTCTGCATTTGAGATTAAAGTATTTCATATTTTTCTGACGATAATTTTACCCCCAAATTAGATTTAATTATAAATATGCATAATAGGGAACTTCTTCCTATGCCCTAAAGAAAAAAAAAGTCATTTTCATCTTTAATATCTGCAGAAGAGGATGAAATGTACAGCTGTAGTAATGGTAAAATACTTTGTTGAGTAAGCACAGGAATGAAGAATGTTAAAATGAAAATCAGCGGTATTAGATGTTCACTAACCAATTTAAGAAGCCAAAAGTGTAACTTACAGAATCTATTTTTCTCCCCTAAGACTTCTAAGGAAAACAAAAGAGTAAATGGATCTCGCAAATCATGAATGCTTTCAAAGTTCTCTATAGCACCCCACAATATCTGCTTCCCCCAAAGAAGTAAGTAACCTTAAAACCGCAGGATACTAAAGGACACTATTACACTAAAGTTCAGGGGAGGGTAGAAAGCAGTAACAAATTAGAAAAGTTGCCCTGCAAATTGCCCCAATTGTCTGATCAGTAAAATGCTAAAGAATTATTAATTGTCATAGCTCTGTCCTTATTTCTGTCATTTCCCCCCAAATAATAACTCAGAGAAAAATGGGTCTTTTTTCACTCCAGGGAAAGAAAACTTTGTGTATAAAAATTTACTACAAAAGCTTAAGAAAATACATCACCATGATGAATCCCATTATAAAGAAGTATTCTGTTCTAGAGTCGGTTTTTCTGGAAAGTTAAAGATGAAGATTTTTCACAGCTTAATTTTTATATCATGCCAATTATTCTTTATTACATTCATACTCTAATGCAAACATCCAGTATTTCACAATCCAAAACTCCAAGACCACTGCCCACACAAACTAACTTAAAATCCCACCTTAAGACTCAGAACTATATGGGAGAAAGAAAATAGCAAAATGACAGACAATATTTTTAAAAATCATAGCTTTTGGATTCAGACAGAAAGGAGTTAATTTCCAGTTCTGCCAGTTACTTATGATGCTAATTCAGGTAAGTCACTTACCCTCTAACTCTCAATTTTATTATAAAATGAGAATATACTTCAGAATTAAATGAAAATTTCCTGGATAGAAGTAGCACACATACCCTTCCCCTAAAAATATTAATACCAAAAACCTTTGATTTCAAGCCCTGTATTATAAAATTTATTTCACAGGCCTGTTTTAAAACTAAGAATGGAAACTGTAATTTCTAAAAATAAAATTACGTGTTTCTAAATTTTAATGACCAAAACAACCAGAGAGGCTGAGGCTTTTGGATAAAACCTTAAAGAATGCTGCTATCATTATATATTTTTTCTGAGGACAGCTGGAAGGTGCTTTACTATACTTTCTTCTCCTAACTCATCTAAACATACAGTGGAGCCTCTAGTTGTCTTGATTTTTCTGACATTTCCTTGTGGCTCCAATACATTGCCAACACATAGAAGGAAAAGAGATGAAAAGAAGCCACAGCTCCTAATAAACAATTTTTAAATAAACTATTTTATTGATATAACATGCATGAAGTATGCAAAACAGTACATAATACTGAAGTTAATCTGATATATGAATGAACATTACTGATAATAAGCAACAGTGCAGAATTTAAAGGAATTCTGGTAGATTCTCAAAACCAAGTCTCTTGACGAACTGACATCATCAAAATCACAAAATTCTTTCAAATACTTCCTGGGATCTACTACATATTATATCTTAAATGTCAGTGAAACAACTAAGTAACAAAACCAAGCTCTTGCCCACTTGGAGCTTACATTCTCCTGTGAAAACCTAAAAATCGAAATATTTTATCACAAAAGCACAAAGTATAAAGCTACTTTTGTTTAACCTGTTTAAAACTCATTAGCTACCTGACTCTGAGCCAAGTTAAATAACCACTCTGTACCTCAGTTTCATCCTCAGTCAACTGCAGATCATAATAGGACCTACCATATACAGTCATGGGGGAATTTAATGAATACAGCACTAATAATGCCAGCAAAACAGTAAATGCTTCAATGTACAGTAGTCACTTAACACTGCAATATGTTGACTTTTGATGATGATGCTGGAGCAGAAAACTTTGAAACTGTACTTTAAAGGGATAACTTATCACATTAGCCTCTCTTCTATTTATTCTGAGGAAAGTTTTCTAAAATACAATTTAAATCCAAATTTCAGATAAGCAAATATAATTCTAAATGACCCCTGAAGTTACCGATAATTCTCATATGCTATTTAAAAAAGTTAGTTTGTTCCCTAGACAAATCACAATTACCAAATTCAGGAACACTGCTTATTACTATCATGTAAATAAATGTAAAATTCAATGCTTCCTTATTTGTTGGAAATGAGGCTTAAAAGATTTAACAGTTGCCATTATTTTCTCATAATTTAATATAAATGACTTATGTTTTCCCTACTGTTCCAGGGCTCAAGAAAAAAGATTTCTACCTTCTAAGCAATTAAAAACCTGAAGCTTAGGACATGTCATATTTCCAAAGCAGGGCTGATATGAAAACTGAGAGACTAGAAAAACTAAGAAACTAAGAAAAATGGGAAATTGAGGCCATGGGGATGCATTAGCGGTACTTAAAAAAACAAATTCTAGACTAGGGCTGTCCAACAGAAATAGAACATAAACCACAAATGTGGTTTTTCCAGTTTTTTTAAGTGACTGCATATTTTTAAATTGAGGTATATAGTTGGTTTACAATGTTGTGCTAGCTTCTGGTATACAGCAAAATCATCCAGCTATTCATATATATTCTTTTTCATATTCTGTCCCATTGTGGCTTATTACAGGATATTTAACATAGTTATTACCTGTGTTAAATGGTAGGACTTTGTTTTATCTTTTTATATGCAGCAGCTTGTATCTACTAATCCCAAACTCCCAATTTATCCACCCCCAATTTTGATAATGGTAAGTTTGTATACTATGTCTGTAAGTCTGTTTTTATTTTGTAAATAAGTTCATTTGCTTTTTTTTTCTGGCCACGCCATGCATGTTGTGGGATCTTAAGTTTCCCAATCAGGGACTAAACTTGGGTCTCCTCAATGAAAGCACAGAGTCCTAACCACTTGACCACTAGGGAATTCAGTATTTGTAACTTTTTTTTTTTAGGTCCCACCTGTAAGCGGTATCAAATGATATTTCTCTGACTTCATTTAGTATGATTATCTCTAGGCCTATCCATGTTGCTGCAAATGGCACTGTTTCTTTTAATGGCTGAGTAGTATTCCATCATGTGTGTGTATGTACACATATATGTATCTCACATCTCTTTTATCCATTCATCTGTTGATGGACATCAAGGGCACTTTCAGGTCTTGCCTACTGTAAATACTGGGTTGGCTAAAAAGTTCCTTCAGTTTTCAAGTAAAAATAAAAGACATTTTTCATCTTCACCAAGAACTTTATTGAACAACGCATTCACCATTTTGTTTCACTACCTTCCACCATTTTTCAGGCACCTTCATAATACCATCTTCCCAAAACTTTTTATCTTTTTGAACAAAAACTTCCAGGTGCTTTTTACAGTCTCAGGGAACTGTAACATTTATTAAGAGAATTTTGTAAAGACCAAAATAAATGGAGATCTGAAGGTGAAAGGTCTGGTGAAAATAACAGTTGAATCAGAACTTTCCAGCCAAGCTGTAACAGTCTTTGCCTGGTCAACAAAGAAACGGACAGTCTTGAGTTAGTCTGATAAAAGATTATGCATTTTCTGTTAACTAATTTCAGACACTTCTGCGGGGTGCTGGTTTCAGTTGGTCTCAATGGGATAAGTACATGTTGGAATTAATCATTTGGTTTTCCAGAAGGAGCTCATAATAGAAGACTCCCTTTCCAATCCTACCATATATATCACCTTTGGATGAAGACTGGCCTTTAATGTGGTTGGTGGTGGTTCATTTCACCTTCCCCACAATCTATTTATGCTTCACATTATTGTACTGTATCCCCTTTTCACTACCCATCACAATTTGTTTCAAAAACGGAATGTTTTTCTCACAAGTAGAAAACTGCACGTGGAAATATGGTCAAGAAATTTTTTTTTTGCCTAACTTATGCTATACCCCAAACCAAAGTGATTAATACCATAACCAAGCTGTTGCTAATGATTTTTAATGCTTGATTTGGGTATTTTGAATATACTGGCTATCTCCAGCCTGGCATAATGTTGGTTATTCTCAATTAATACCTTGATTTGATTGCTATCAACTTCAACTGCTCTACCTGACCACTGAGCATTGGCCAGCAAGAAATCTCCGGCCAGAATCTTCACAAGCCACTTTTGACACACTTGATTAGCCACAGCACCTT
Source organism: Capra hircus (assembly GCF_001704415.2). Classification (NCBI taxonomy): domain Eukaryota; kingdom Metazoa; phylum Chordata; class Mammalia; order Artiodactyla; family Bovidae; genus Capra; species Capra hircus. The sequence continues at coordinate 59,399,467 of NC_030813.1, read as the reverse complement.
CTCCATACACTGAACAAATCTTTTTTTCTTTCAGTTGCATTTTTACCTTTCTTGAAATAATAAAGCACAATATATTAAAAATGTTACTTTTTTCTTCCATCTTCAATATTAAAATGGCTACACAAAAATTCACCAATTTTGATTTTTTTAAATGCACACTGATATGACAACTGTCACAATACAATCTAAAATGTTTCAAATTAGTCATATAAGGGAGGGTTCCTTTTTCTCCACACCCTCTCCTACAAATTTATAATTTGTAGATTTTTAAATGATGGCCAGTTCTAACTGGTGTGAGGTTATACTTCAGTGTAGTTTTGGTTCGTATTTCTCTTAATAATTAACAATGCTGACCACTTCATGCGCCCACTGGTAATCTGTATGTTTTCTTTAGAGGAATGGCTACTTTAGGTTTTCTATCCATTTTTCAAAATTGGGTTTTTGTTGTTGTTGTTAGTGAGCTGTTTGTATATTTTGGAAATTAAGCCCTTGTCAGCTCCATCATTTGCAAATATTTCCTCGTAATCCATAGGTGGTTTTTTTGCTTTCTTTATGGTTTTCTTTGCTATGTAACCTTATAAATTTGATCAGTTCCCACTTGTTTATTCTTGCTCTTATTTCTTTTGCCTTTGGGAGACTGACCTAAGAAAACACTGATATGATTTATGTCAGAGAATGTTTTACCAATGTTCTCTTCTAGTTCTATAGTATTGTGTCTTATATTTAAGTCTTTAAGCCATTTTGAGTTTATTTTCATGTATGGTATGAGAGTGTTCCATAAACCATTTTAAAATTTTGTAGTAATCACATTAACAAGAGTAAAAGTAAACAGGAGAAATTAACTTTAATATTTTCTTCCAACATATTAAAAATTATCATTTTTAACATGTCATTAAAATTTCGGAGACATTTCACATTTTATACTACTAAGTCTTCAAGATCCAGCGTCTAATTTACAATTACAAAACATTTTGATTTGGAACGGCCATACTTCAAGTGTTCCAAAGCCACAGGTGACAGGCAGATTGACAGAAACAAGAAGCAAAATATTGGTTTCTGGGGAAGGACAGGGAAATGAGAAGAAACTATTAATGGGTAACGATTCTTTTGGGGGTGATGAGAATGTTCTGGAATTAGATACTGGTAATAGTTGCACAACTCTGTGAATATATTAAAAATCACTGAATTATTCAAAAGAGTAGTTTTTTTTTTAATTTGAAGGAAAAATTGTCACACATAGCTAGTGGGTGCAGTATTGGACAGTGCAGCTCCAGAGAACCAGGAAGTAGTAGCCTCTCCAATTACAACAACAGCGTGCCATTAAAATTTTACTTTCTGGACTGCTGTCATCACACTTGACACAATCTAGATGCAGAATAATTAAGGTTCTGAACCTACTAGTTTCATGAATATTTACTGAGTACCCACTATCTGCAAAGCAAATAGGTACTGGTGGTAAAAGCATCAACAGCAATGTTCTCTAACATAACCTAAAGCCATAAACAAATTTTCATTCTAAGGTATTACACAGCAATTTAATTTTTTTAATATAATCAGAACAATAAAAGATGTTCATCAATTTTCACAATCCACAGTCAAAAAATAAATTATATAATTTTTAAAAGAAGTGTAGGATACCAAGAGAGTCATGAAGAAGATTCCCTGAGGAAACCATCATTAAAGATTAACTTAGGTAAGGCCAATGATACCATTTCAGGCAGAAAGTTCATCCTGTAGAAAGAAAACAGAGGCAAAGAAGGACTTGGCATGTTTAGGAACTGAAAAGCCACCAATGTGACTAAAATACACAGAATAAAAAAGCAAGGGAAAAAAAGAGCAGAAATGAGAAAGGAAAAGTAGGCAATAGCCAGATTATGCAGGGTCATGAAGAACAGTGAGAAACATATGTTTGTGGCATGACAAACAGGTTTGAGTCTTTTAAAACAACTTGTCTGTATTGGGAGGGAAATGCCTGGAGACAGATTAAAGTAGATACACAGAAAAAGGTTAGGAATCCAGTGAGAATTATTAGAAAGTTCACTGAGATGAAGAGAAGTAGCTGAATTAAGAGAGGCAGGAGATAAAATATATAGGATTTAGCTATTACATACTGCAAGTGTATGATCTTAAGGAAGGAAACAAGGATCGCTCTTATGGTTTTGATTTTCCACTGAGTGGATGGTAAAACAACTAAGATGAGGAAACATGAAATTGAGGGGTCAGAGAGAAAATTAAAAAGGGAAAGAGAGAAGAGAAAATAAAAGAAGAGAGGAAAAGAGAAAATAAAAAATTCCATTTTAAACATGTTGAAAAAAGATGTCTACAAAAATCCAAAATGTCAAGTAGACAGCTGAAAATTCAGAGTGATCTGTGCTGATGATATGGTGAGCAAGAGGAAAATTCAGGATCATCTGTTATCACTGGCACCAAAGAAAGAAAAATGTTTCAAAGAATAGTTAACATTGCAGAGAGACTAATAATAATAATAACTACTATACCTTATATACTGTATCCTGATTTATATGTAATAATTCATTTAATCCTCATAATAATTTCATGTGTCTACCAATAAGGAAACTAAGACACAAAGAGATCACACAAAGCTAATAATCAGCAAAGCCTGGTTCCAAAAGTGACGTAGGAGCCACGGCATATACTTTCTATTTCATTATCATCAATTACAGGATGCCCTGCTGTTTGCCAATTAAAAAAAAAAAATTACACTATGACACAGTTTTTATCATTTAGAATTTTTATTTTACACAAATTCAAAGAGACTTTAGATTCTATATACATCACTCTTAAGACTACATAAGGAAAAATAAGCAAACATTATTTTCTTTGCAGTGAAAGCCCTAAACATGTACACACACAATTCTGAAAACACACACAAGAAACTGGCAATGGGGGGTAGGAATCCCTTAGAGTAGGAAAACAAAGAACTATGAATCTGAGATAAATGAGAGGCTATGGTGCTGTTTGAAAACTATTTTAAAGACACATACATACAACTTTTGTTACAGAACACTTTTAAAAGCCTGATGGACAGCAACAGGAAGGTCTTTGCAAAGTGAAAAGATAAAAACACCCATTATACCTGGTCATACATGAAAGGTGAGGGAGTGAAGGGCAATGATTAGAGAGAACTCTTCCAAACACTGACCATAAAGAGGGGAATGAGAAACAAAGTAGTTTGGACAGAGAAAGAGGGCAGAAGGTTGATTTTCTTCACAACACAGCCATTAGGCAGTATGTTTAAATGCTCATGGGATAGCTACGGTAGAGGGCTGAGAAATTAAAAATAAGGATGACAGGTAATGTAACGAAGAAGGTGGAATTGGCTAGAATGGGTGAAATCCTGAATGAGAATAATAAATATCCAAACTGAAAATCAACTACTCTTAAATCCAGAGACTGGAAGTTACAGGCTCAACCACTGGCCCCAAAACAGAGACAAATGGGCAAAAAAAGAGAATCAAACCAGAACAAAAGATCACAAGCATCTCTGCTTGAACCATTACCAAAGAATGAAAACCTAAATTATAGTTGACATTGCTGGCGGCACAGTGGGGCTAAGTTTGAGAGTGAAAAACTTCTAGAAGACACTTTTTTGAAGTTTTTACCTCCAGGATTCCTATAAGGTTTTCTGAGAGAAGATCAGAGAAAACTCCTTTCAAGATTCTGGCAAGGGAAGGGAGAAAGAAGCCATTTTTCTCATTTAGAAATAAACCCAGAGTATTCGGTTCTTCCTAACAAGGCCTGCCCTCCTCAAGAGAAACTATTTTGCCAGCGTGTAACATCAACTGGGGTTTTAACAGATCCAACCCATCTGAGAGAGGGGCAATATCCTCCAGCCCCCTCTAGCCTGACACCTATAGCTACTACAGATAGTAAATACAGCCTAATTGCTAGCCAGATAAACATAAAAGCTCAGACTAAAGGCCTGCTTACATAGTTCCTTTTATCAGATACACGTGCCTCACTTTCAAGAAGAAAATTACAAGGTATACTAAAACACAAAAAAGAGTTTAAAAAGGCTGAGCAAGCATCAGAATCAGACTCAGATATGGCAGAAGTGTGGGAATTAGACTTGAAATTTAAAACTATGATTAACATGCTAAGTGCTCTAAGAGAAAGAGCTGCTGCCGCTAAGTTACTTCAGTCGTGTCTGACTCTGTGTGACCCCATAGACGGCAGCCCATCAGGCGCCCCCGTCCCTGGGATTCTCCAGGCAAGAACACTGGAATGGGTTGCCATTTCCTTCTCCAATGCATTAAAGTGAAAAGTGAAAGTGAAATCGTTCAGTCATGTCCGACCCTTAGTGACCCCATGGACTGCAGCCTAGCAGGCTCCTCTGTCCATGGTATTTTCCAGGCAAGAGTACTGGAGTGGGTTGCCATTGCCTTCTCTGAGAAAGATCTGACAACATCCAAAACAGATAGATAATGTAAAGAGACAGATGGAAACTCTAAGGATCAAAAGTAAATGCTAGAAATCAAAAACATTGTCTAACCAATAAAAAAATGCTTTTGATAAACTCGTTAGTACCTAAACATGGAGAAAGAATCAGTGAGCTAGAAGAAATGTCAATAAATCTCCAAAACCGAAATAAGAATTTTGGGAATACCAGATGGAGAAAAAAAGGAGAAATATTTGAAGCAATAATAACTGAGAATTCCCCTAAATTAATGACAGATACCAAATCACAGATTCAAACCAAGCTAAATCTCCCCAAAATCGATACCGAAGTGTATTGTTGTTGTTGTTCAGTCGCTAAGTCGTGTCCAACTCTTTGAGACCCCATGGACTGTAGCCCACCAGGCTCCTCTGTCCATGGGATTTCCAAGGCAAGAATAACATTCAAACTGAAGAAAATCAAAACAAAGAAAACATCTTGAAAGAATCAAAAGGAAAAAAGGCACCTTGCCTACAGAGGACTGCTCTACATTAGACTTCTCTTTAGAATTCATGAAAACTACATGAAAACACTGATATATTTCAAATGTTAAAAAAAAGCCCCCTAAAATTCAGCACCCATTTATGATAAAAACTCTTCAAAAAATGGGCATAGAAGAAACCTGCCTCAACATAATAAAGGCCCTATACAACATACCCACAGCAAGCAAACATTATTCTCAACAGTGAAAAACTAAAAGCATTCCCTCTAAGATCAGGAACAAGACAAGGGTGTTGACTCTCACCACTATTATTCAACACAGGTTTGGAAGTCCTAGCTATGGCAATCAGAGAAGAAAAAGAATTAAAAAGAATCCAGATTGGAAAAGAACAAGTAAAATTCTCACTGTACACAGATGACATGATACTATACACAGAACACCCTAAAGATACTATCACAAATTTATTAGAGAGCTAATCAGTGACTTCAGTAAAGTCACAGGTTACAAAATCAATACACAGAAAGCACTTGCATTTCTATACATTAACAATAAAAAAATCAGAAAGAGAAATTAAGGAATAAATCCCATTTACCATCACAACAAAATGAACAAAATACCTAGGAATAAACCTACCTAATGAGACAAAAAAGTGCTGTATACAGAAAACTATAAGACACTGATGAAAGAAATCAAAGATAACTTTAACAGGTGGAGATATTCCATGTTCCTGGGTAGGAAGAATCAATACTGTAAACATGACTATACTACCAAATGTAACCTACAGTTTAATGCAATCCCTATCAAACTACCAATAGCATTTTTCACAGAACCAGAACGAAAAATTTCACAATTTGTATGGAAACACAAAAGACCCTAAATAGCCAAGGAAATCTTGAGAAAGAAGAATGGAACTGGAGGAATCAACTTTCCTAACTTCAGACTATACTACAAAGCTATAGTCATCCAAGCAGTATGGTGCTGGCACAAAAACAGAAATACAGACCAATGGAACAAGAGAGAAAGCCCTGAGATAAACCCATTCACTTATGGGCACCGTATCTTTGATAAAGGAGGCAAGAATATACGATGGCGAAAAGATGGGCTCTTCAGTAAGTGGTGCTGGGAGAACTGGACAGTTACATGTAAAAGAATGAAACTAGACACTTCCTAACACCATACACAAAGATAAACTCAAAATGGACTAAAGACCTAAATGTAAGACCAGAAACTATAGACCTCTTAGAGAAAACATAGACACAACACTCAATGACATAAACCACAGCAAGATCCTCTATGACCCACCTAACAGAGTACTGGAAATAAAAACAAAAATAAACAAGTGGGACAGAATTAAACATAAAAGCTTTTGCATAGCAAAGCAAGCTATAAACAAGGTGAAAAGACAACCCTCAGACTGGGAGAAAATAATAGCAAATGAAACAACTGACAAAGGATTAATTTCCAAAGTATACAAGCAGCTCATACAACTCAATACCAGATAAACAAACAACCCAATCAAAAATCAGACAAAAGGCCTAAACAGATATTTCTCCAAAGACATACACATGGCTAATAGACACATGAAAAGATACTCAACATCGCTCATCACTCAGAGAAATGCAAATCAAAACTACAATGAGATATTATTACCTCACCCTGGTCAGAATGTCCGTCACCAAAAAATTCACCAACAATAAAGGCTGCAAAGAGTGTGGAAAAAAGGGAACCCTCTTACACTGTTGGTGGGCATGTAAATTGATGCAGCCACCATGGAAGACAGCATGTAGATTCCTCATAAACTGGGAGCAGAACTACCGTATGCCCCAGCAAGCCCACCACCAGGCATATACCTTGAGGAAGCCAAAATCCAAAAAGGCACATGTACCCCAGTGTTCACTGTAGTACTAGGGTAACAGCTGGGACATGGAAGCAGCCTAGATGTCCGTCAACAGATGAATGGATAAAGAAACTGTTGTACATATGTACAATGGAATATTAGTCATAAAAAAGAACACATTTGAGTCAGTTCTAATGAGGTGGATGAACCTAGAGCCTATTACACAGACTGAAGTAAGACAGAGGGAAAAACCACACAAATATCATATACAGGGAATCTAGAAAGATGGCCCCAATGAACCTATGTATGGGGCAGCGGTGGAGACGCAGCACAGAAAGCAGAGTTAGGGATACAGGAGGGGTGGGGAGGAAGAGAGGGCGGGAGGAATGAAGACAACAACGTGGAGGCATACACACTTCCATATGCAAAACAGACAACTCATGAGCATTTGCTATATGACTCAGGGAAGTCAAACTAGGGCTCTGTAACAACCTAGAGGTGGGAAGGGGTGGAAGGTGGGAGGCCAGTTCAAGGGCAGGGGACGTATGTATACTTATGACTGGCTCAAGTTGATGTATGGGGAAGCCAACACAATATTGTGAAGCAATTATCCTTCAATTAAAAATAAATTTTAAGAAGGAAGAAGTCCCACAAACCTAGATTTTAATATACAATAAAATTATCCCTCAGAAATCAAGAATAAAGACATTTTAGACAAACAAAAAATTGAGGGAATCTGTTGCCAGCAGACCTGCTTTGCAAGAAACATTACAAGAAATTTTTCAGAAAGAAGGGTAATGATATAGATCAGAAACTTTAAATGTATATGAAGAAAGGAACGGCATTATAAGTGAAGATAAAACATGTACTACCTATGAAGTAATGTAATGTTATTTGGAAGAGCACTTTTTTTTGGCTATGCCACACAGCTTCTGGGATCTTAAGTCCCCCACCAGGGATGGAACCCAGGACCCTGGCAGTGGAAGCATGGAGTCCTAATCACTGACCACCAGGGATTTTCCAGGAGAGCACTTTTAAGTAAGTGTATATGGCACGTTCAAGGGTAACTACTAGAAAAGCTTTTTAAGAAAAGCATAGTTGCTATGCTAAGAAGAAAAAAGCCAGAATCATATAAAATAATCAATTAAAGCAAGATAAGGCAGAAAAGAATAAAAGGTGAAAGAAAAAGGCAAGGAACAGAAAACCATTTTAAAAATACGGTAGGCACTAATCGAACTGAATCAATGATAACCTTAAATGTCAATGGTATAAATATAATAATACAATATACTACTGAAGTGGATAAAAAAAGATTCAACTTTATGTTGTCCGTAAAAATCGCACTTTAAATACAAAGACACAGATACAACAGCAATAAAGGGAAGAAAAAAACTGAAAGTCAAAAAACAAAACACAAAAGAAAAGCTTTGTGACACAGAATTGTCAATGACCTCTTGAATATGACACCAAAACACAGACAACAAAAGTAAAAATAAAATGGATTACATCAAGATGAAAAAATTCTGTGTATCAAAGGATAAAATCAAGAGTAAAAAAGGCAAACTATGGAATGGGAGAAAATATTTGCAAATCATATAAATGACAAGTCGTTAGTATCCAAAATACATAAAGAGCTCTTGAACTCAACAACCAAAAACAAACCACCTATTTTAAAAATGGGCAAAGAACTCAAACAGATTACTTCTCCACACAATATACAAATGGTCATCAAGCAAACAAAAAGAGGCTCAACATCACTACGTACTACCATTAGGAAAATGCAAATCAAAACCGCAAGATACCACTTCACATCCACTGAGATGGCTACTATGAAAAAAAATGGAAATAACAAGAGTTGGCAAGGATGTGGAGAAATTGGAACCCTGAGCACTGCTGGTAGGAATATAAAATGGTGCAGCCACAATGGAAAACAGTATGGTTCATCAAAAAATTGAAAACAAAATTACCATGTGATCCAGCAATTCCACTTTTGGGTATATACTCATGAGAAATGAGACAGGGTCTCAAATAAGAAAATCTGCACACTCTTGTTCATGACAGCATTATTCAAAAAACCAAAAGGGAGAAGCTACCTGTCCATTGGCAGATGAATAGATAAACAAAATGTGCTCTGTACATACAATGGAATATTGTCCAGCTCTAAAACAGGAAGGAAATCTGACATGTGCTGCAGCGTGGATGCACCTTGAGGACATCATGCTGAGTGAACTCCATCAAAGAAAGATAAATATTGTATGATTTAGAGTCAGAAAGTAAAATCCACTGGGTGCAGAGTTTCAGTTTTACTAGATGAAAATATTCTGAAGACTGGATACACAGCAATGTGAATGGTTAAGATAGTAACTTTTGTGCGTATTTTATCACAATTTTGGGAAAAAAAACAAAAGGATGGAGAAAAGTATACTATGTTAACACTAATCAAAGAAAGCTGTAGTCATTTTAATTTCAGATAAATTCAAAGCAAGGAAAATTACCAGAGGAACATCATATAATGATAAACAGGTCAATTATCCAAGATAATGTTAAAAATACTTAAACTGGGAAATTCTCTGGTAGCACACTGGTTAGGACTTGGTGTATTCACTGCCAGACCCCAGGTCTGAAATCTGGTCAGGGAACTAAGATTCTGTAAAACTCAAGGTGTGGCAAAAAAAATAAAAATAAAAAAACTGTATGAGCACAAGAAAATTTCAAAATACCTGAGGCAAAAGCAATAGAACTACAGGGAAAAACAGATGAGTCCAGTGTTATAGCCAGAGACTTCAACATTCCAACATCAGTATTTGACAGATTCAGCAGGCAAAAAAACAAAAACAGAGTTGAACTAATCAACACCAACAATCAAACTGATATGTTATAATTGATATCTATAGACTGTTTCATCCAACAAAGAGCAAGATTCACACTCTTCTCAAGGTCACATAAGATTATTTACCATGTAGACATATCTGGTGCCATAAAACAAACTTTACAAATTCAAAAGAACAGAAACTATACAAAAATTGCTTTCAGAACACAATAGGAATAAACTAGAAATCAATGACAGAAAGACAGCAAGAAAACCTCAAAATACTAAACAGAGTTCTAAATAATACATGTGTGAAATAAGACAAACTAAGAGAAACTTTAAAATATTTTGAAATTTGAAAACAAAAATACAACAAAACTTGTGGGATTTGGTGAAGTAGTGCTTAGAGCAAACTTTACACTGCATGCATATATTAGAAAAGAAGAAAAATAAAAATCAATAATCTAAGATTCTACCTTATGGAACTAAAAAAAGAAAAAATTAAATATAAAGTATGCAAAAGAAAAAACAATTTAAAAATTAGAGCAGAAATCAATGAAACTGAGAACACAAAATAAACAAACGAAAACCAACCAAATCAAAAGCAGGTCCTTTGAAAAACCAAGTAAACTGATAAGTCTCTGCTGCTGCTGCTGCTGCTACTAAGTTGCTGCAATCGTGTCTGACTCTGTGCGACCCCATAGACGGCAGCTCGCCAGGCTCCCTCGTCCCTGGGATTCTCCAGGCAAGAACACTGGAGTGGGTTGCCACTGCCTTCTCCAATGCAGGAAAGGGAAAAGTGAAAGTGAAGTTGCTCACTTGTGTCCGACTCTCAGCGACCCCATGGACTGTAGCCTACCAGGCTCCTCCATCCATGGGATTTTCCAGGCAAGAGTACTGGAGATAGGTCTCTACACAGGTTAAAAAACAGCAAACGACAAGACACAAATTATTAAATATCAGAAATGAAAGAAGCCATCTCTACTAATCCCATGGACATCAAAGGAATGAAGAGTATTACAAATGACTATGCTCACAAATTTGATAACCCAGATGTAGTGGACTGATTCCCTAAAAGACAATCTGTTAAAACTCGCAAAGACAAGTAGACACTCTGAATGGGACTATATAGATTAAGAAGGCTGAATTAATAATAATTTTTCAAAACAAACAATGCCAGCCCCAGATGTGTCAATGATGAATTCTACCAAACATTTAAGGAAGAGATTTTCTACAATCTCTTTCACAGACTAGTGGTAAAAGGACCATTCCTAATTCATTCTGTGAGGCCAGCATTACCTTAGACTTCATTAAAGTAAAAAACTAAAACTTTTCTGCATAAGAAAAGATCAAGGGAGTGAAGACTAGACTGGGAGAGAATATCTGCATAAAAAAGTATCTGGAAAAAAGGACTGTTTGAGCAAGCTCTGGGAGTTGGTGATGGACAGGGAAGCCTGGAGAGCTGCAGTTCATGGGGTCGCAGAGGCGGACACAACTGAGCGACTGAACTGACTGAAAGGACTGTTATCCCAAATACACAAAGAATGCCTATACCTCAATGAAAAAAAAATTTTTAATGGACCAAAGACCCGAACAGACACCTCAGCAAAGACGACACACAGATGACAAGCATATGAAAAGACATGCCAGTCAAGTCACAGGGAAATGCAAACTAAAATGGGATATCACTATGCACTTATTAAAATGGCCCACATCCAACACACTGACAAGAGCAAATGCTAACAAGGCTTGCAGAGCAACAGGTACTCTCATCCACTGCTAGTAGGAATACAAAATTATGCAGATACTTTGAAAAGAGTTTGGCTGTTTGTCAAAAAACTAAACATAGTCTTAACATATGATCTGGCAATAAGACTACTTGGTATTTACCAAAAGGATCTGAAAACTTATGTCCACACAAAAACCTGTAAGCAGATGTTTATAGCAGGTTTATTCACAATTGCCAAAATGTGGAAGCCAACGAGATGTCCTTTAGCAACTGAATGAGTAAGTATTACAACCAGACAATAAGACGTTATACAGCACTAAAAATCATTATCAAGACATAAGGAGATATGGAGAAAACTTAACCATGTAAATGGAGAAAACTTAAAACACGCAAAAACTTAAAAACTGAAACAAACCAATCTGAAAAGGCTATATATTGTAAAATCCCAACGCTTTAACATTTTGGAAAATCAAACATATGGAGACAGTTGAAAAATCAGTGGCTGGTAGGATTCTGGGGAGAGGGAGGAATGAATAGGCAGAGCACAGAGGATTTTTAGGGCAGTGAAAATATACTGTATGATGCTACAATGATAAACACATGTCATTATACATTTGTCCAAACAGTAAACACCACTAACAGTGAACCCAAAGGTAAACTATGAACTTTGGGTGATACGATGTATCGATGTAGATTCATCCATTATAACAAATGTACGTACATGTTGGTGGGGGATGTTGATAATAAGGGAGGCTATGCATATGTGGAGGCAGGAGGTTTATGCGAAATCTCTGTATGTTTCTTTCTACTTTGTGTGAACCTAAGACTGCTATTTTTTTAAAGTCTTTAAATTAAGAAAATGAATACTAAATAAACATCCAAAAGTGTTCGTGATATGTAAAGAAAAAAAAAACAGAAGCAGAACTGTGATTACCAACTACAAAAATCTGCAGAATAAAAACTAAAAAGATGGCAAAAATGAAAAACAGTCTTTGCATGTTTTTGAGACAACTGGAGAAATTGAATATGGACTTTATTACATGATATCAAGATGTTTTGGTTAATTTGTTAGAAGTAATACCAGTACTTCTGTGTAAGAAAATGTTTTTAAATATATTAAAACAAAAAAGATATTAACATAAGCTGAAAATATGGAAGACATTTATACACGAGGCTAAAAAGATCACCTACATATGCTTTAAAATTCCTGAATAAAGAAAATGCAAGGTGAAAATTATCCTTGGGTCACTAACGTTATTTCCAAGACCTGAAGGACCTGAAACTATCAAACAATTACCATATCTGCAGACACAATAGGCTTCAAATACAAAGTCTGAGAGACAAGAATACTAGAATATTAAATGATAAAATAAGATATTAACATATCTAAACAACTGGCAATTTCAAATGTGTCACTATATATATTTATAACAAAACCCAGTAGTCATTACCTATTATCTAAAAAGCACTGAGAAACAACAAGCACATCAAAAATACTGTAATATTTATTTGGCTAGCATCAGAAAAACAAGCAGAAATACAAAAAGTAAATAAATATAATTTTAGTCATAGACCTCAACATTTCCTTGCAGGTAAACTACTTTTATTTTTTTAATTTTTTTTATTTTTAGACATTTTCTTTCTTTTTTTTTTTTTTTTAAATTTTAAAATCTTTAATTCTTACATGCATTCCCAAACAAACTCATCAAATATATTGCTGCTGTTGTTTAGTCACTAAGTTGTTCTCCAGCTCTTTTGCTACCCTACCCACATGGACTGTAACCTGCCAGGTTCCTCTGTCCATGGTGTTTCCCAAGCAAGAGCACTGGAGTGGGTTGCCATTTCCTTCTCCAGGGAATCTTCTCGCCCTAGGTATGGAACCTGAGTCTCCTGCATTGGCAGGCAGATTCTTTACCACTAAGCCACCAGCGAAGCCCTAAAATACTTGTAATGTTGTCTGTACTCTTGTCTGTATTTATAAAAGTTCAGGAACTTTCCTAAATAATAAACACAGGATGGAAAAAGCAGACACAGGCCCTAGATAGTTAAAAGTGAAAGTGTCAGCCGCTCAGTCGTGTCGGACTCTCTGCAACTTCATGGTCTGTAGCCCGCCAAGCTCCACCATCCACGGGATTTTTCTAGGCAAGAACACTAGAGTGGGTTGCCGGTTCCTTCTCCAGGGGATCTTCCTGACCCAGGAATCGAACCCGGGTCTCCTGCAGTGCAGGCACTCTTTCCTGTCTGAGCCACCAAGGAAGCCCCTAGATAGTTAAGGTACATAACAAACGAATGATTTCATTTAGTCCAGACTCACATCTTCCCATACATAGAAAAGTGCTTGAGATGTCTAGTTTTCTTTAACTGATAGTAACCGTTTCATGTTCCAACTATCTGCAAAACTCCTATAAGCCCTGGATCCTCCCTTACTTCGAGTCAGTTTCTTAGACCAATCTGAGAGTCTTCCATGCTTAAATCCTCAGAAAACCCACCAAATAAAACAGAATTCTCAACTTTTAGGCTGTGCTTTTTCTTTCAGCTGACAAACTAGAAGTTCCTATGTTTTCCGAATATGTAAACACATAGAAAAAGTTGTTAAAGATTCCCTCTGAAAGAGAGGGAAGGAAGGAAAGAATGGATGGGTAACAAGAACTTTTACTCTATATTTCCATAATTGAAAATTTTTAATAATGAAATCCTGTAGCCATAAAAAACAACTTTTTTTAACCTTCCAAACTTCTGTATCATTTAAAAAGAAAGTTTAAAGGGTTCAAACTACTGACCGTAAAAAAATTTAAAAAGAGAACTGAACCAAACAAAAATGAAGAAAAACAATGAAACCGTGACTCAATAAAATAAAACCAAAAGTCATAGGCTCAACTGATAAAATAGAGAATATGTGAACTAAAGGCAGGAGAAAGAAAGGAAACAAAAAAAAGAGATAAAGCAAAAAAAAAAAAAAAAAAAGATAAACCATATCCTGTGTTTACCACATATTAAAAACAGACCATAATTAATAAATGAAATCTAGTACATTTTAAATAAGAGACTTTTTAAAGCCTCAACTGACAAAAATTTAGCAGCCACATTCTAAAAAAGCCACTTGGTCCTCAAACATACATCCCACTTTACAAAAATAAAAAAAAAACAACCAAAGATCTCACAGTTTCAAAAAAAAAAAAATGAGAGATAGAATGATTACAAATACATTTTATAGGACAAATAATAGTTTTGATCCCCCAAACTTAGCCAGCACAATTCTGAACAAATATTCGCTAGTCTCACTTGTGTGTTAGTCACTTGGTCATGTCTGACTCGTTGTAACCCCACGGACTATACAGCCCACCAGGCTCCTCTGTCCAGGGAATTCTCCAGGCAAGAATACTGGAGTGTACTGCCATGCCCTTCTCCAGGGAATCTTCCTGACTCAAGGATCAAACCTGTATCTCCGCACTGCAGGCAGATTCTTTACCATCTGAGCCACCAGGGAAGCCATAAAAAGATACACAATTCTCCACAAACTCTTGGTTAACATACCATAACAAATTTAAAGTACTATTCACTATGCTGCAGTCCATGGGGCCGCAAAGAGTTGGATACAACTGAGCAACTGAACAACAATATTTACTATGACCAAGAGGGTTTTTACTCCAAGAATTCAAGAATATAGTTCCATGAAAATTTTCATCAGAAAGGTATCTGGAAATGCCTTAACTTGACAAATACAACTCTTAATCTGAAAAAGAACATATATCTAAAGTTGAGGTAAAATTACATTTTCTTTAAAAAAGGGAAAAGATAAGAATATCTGCCATTACTGCTACCACTTACAGCAATCCTTCCACTTAAACACAAACTCTTTAATAAAATTAAACACAAATTTATTCTGCATAAAATTTATTTTAACCACAAGAATTTTCAAACAGACACCAAGCTCAAATTACTTTCAAAGCTGTAACTTTAAGTACCTATCCTCTAGAACTGTGAGAAAATTAACTTCTGTTGTTTATGCCACCCAGTCTACGGTATTTTCCTGGGGCAGCATCGGCTAACACATCCACACCCTGATTAAAAAGAGAAGAAAATCCTCTGTTGCCACTGGAGGTGACTATTATATCATATCTTGACTCATTTCAGTTTACTTGCTAACTGTAAAAGGAATAAAACATATCTCTTCACAAAAAGATCTTGTGGCTCCCACCTTAATCAAGTTATTACCCAAGTGACCTAACATCACTAACAATGAGAAAGCCCAGTATTACACATATATATTAACATGATTCAACGTGAATTACACATTAAAATTGGAGTCCTGACAAAAATGTTTAATGTGATAATCTAGTCAAACCTTTATACCTTAACTCCCAGTTTATAAGAAATACAAGTTAAAACACCACCATGAGGAAATCTCCAGGATTAAAAATGGAGGGATTTGCAGAACTATCATAAAGTTTAAAAGACTAAAAACTACACTCAGGGAATTCCCTGGCTAGAACTCAGCACTTTCACTGCCATTCAGTTCAGTTCAGTTGCATGCGACTCTCTGCGACCCCATGAATCGCAGCATGCCAGGCCTACTTGTCCATCATCAACTCCCGGAGTCCACCCAAACTCATGTGCATCAAGTCAGTGATGTCATCCAGCCATCTCATCCTCTGTTGTCCCCTTCTCCTCCTGCCCCCAATCCCTCCCAGCATCAGGGTCTTTTCCAAATGAGTCAACTCTTCCCATGAGGTGGCCAAAGTATTGGAGTTGCAGCGTTAGCATCAGTCCTTCCAAAGAACACCCACGACTGATCTACTTTAGGATGGACTGGTCGGATCTCCTTGCAGTCCAAGGGACTCTCAAGAGTCTTCTCCAACACCACAGTTCAAAAGCATCAATTCTCTGGCACTCAGCTTTCTTCACAGTCCAACTCTCACATCCATACATGACTACTGGAAAAACCATAGCCTTGACTAGATGGACCTTTGATGGCAAAGTAATATCTCTGCATTTAAATATGCTATCTAGGTTGGTTATAACTTTCCTTCCAAGGAGTAAGCATCTTTTAATTTCATGGCTGCAATCACCATCTGCAGTGATTCTGGAGCCCAAAAAAATAAAGTCTGACATTGTTTCCACTGTTCCCCCATCTATTTCCCATGAAGTGATGGGACCAGATGCCATGATCTTCGTTTTCTGAATGTTGAGCTTTAAACCAACTTTTTCACTCTCCTCTTTCACTTTCATCAAGAGGCCATTACCAGGGTTCAATATGCAACGTGTAAACCTTAAGTGGATCCTACTAAAAGCAGGGAAAAAAAAAAAAAAAAGACTACAGAAGACATTTTTTAAGTAACTGGGGAGATATGGGAAAATATGAATATTAGATACTAAGGAATTAACAATTTTCCTAGGTAGAATACTACTACTGTGGTTATGTAAAAGAATGTCATTCAGAGAAGCTACATGCTCAGCTTTCAGTAGTCTTTCAGTAGTAAATTATCTTCATGACAGCACCTTTAACAGTTGTTGAATCTAGGCAGTGATGACAGAAGCATACTGAAAATTTTAATAAAAAGTCAAATAAAAATTTAAAAAAAATTTTTTTCCCACCACTTGTCCATAGAATGTCTAGAACACAGAACTTGCTCAAGTTGACTAGATAAACGAGGGCTTGGTCAAATGTTTATACAAGTAAACTCAATGTTTTTCCAAGGGGAAAAAAGTTAAACAGATAAAACTGGACAGTTAACTTTTCTGACTTATAAAAAAAGGTCACATTAAATGTTGAGAATATGATGAAATGGGCTGCCTCATGCACTGCCAGTGCCGGAGAAATTTACAACAACTTTTCTAGAAAGCACCTTGGTTATAAGTTCAGATTCTATGATCTAGTAATTTCTTTCCAGGAATCTATCTTAGGGAAATAAACTCAGAAGTATTATGTAAAGATATTCCTTTCAGTGGGAAAAAATAGAAACAACATATAAATGCTCAAAAAAAGATGGTTCACTAGGTAGTACTAAATATTAAATATATAAATACTATTTAATTCTAATGCTCAAGTTAAACACTAAATACTTAAAAAGAATACTTCATGTCCCGAAGAAAAAACACAAATGTATTAACAGGAAAAAAATATACTAAGATTCTGATTTGATTAAAAAACAGACGGATGTTAGTATCAACAGCTATCTATAGTTGAAAGAGGCTGCTGCCTGCTTTGTCATCTTTGTACATTTCTTCTCAATTCTCACAGAAGAGCAAGGAGACAGGATTAGGACTGAGTGGGTTCCAAATACTGATAGACTGTAAGCTCCTATCTCCACATAATCATAGTCTTCATTTTGTTGTTGTTCAGCCATCCAATTATCTCATCCTCTGCCATCCTGTTTACCTTCAATCTTTCCCAGCATCAGAGTCTTTAAGTCGGTTCTTTGCATAACGTGGCCAAAGTATTGTAGTTTCAGCTTCAGCATCAGTCCTTCCAATGAATATTCAGGATTGATTTAGGACCGACCAGTTTGATCTTGTAGTCACAGGGACTCTCAAGAATCTTCTCCAACACCATAGTTCAAAAGCGCAAATTCTTTATGTTCAGCCTTCTTTATGGTCCAACTCTCACATCCATACATGACTACAGGAAAAACCATAGCTTTGACTAGACAGACCTTTGTCGGCAATGTCTCTGCTTTTTAACACTGCCTAGGTTTGTCATAGCTTTTCTTTCAAGGAGCAAGCGTCTTAATTTTGTAGCTGCAGTCACCATCTGCAGTGATTTTGGAACCCAAGAAAACAAAGTCTGTCACTGTTTCCATTGTTTCCCCATCTATTTGCCATGAAGTGACAGGACCAGATGTCATGATCTTCATTTTTTGAATGTTGAGTTTTAAGCCAACTTTTTCACTCTCCTCTTTCACCTTCATCAACAGGCTATTTATTTAGTTCCTCTTCACTTTCTGTCATAAGGGTGGTGTCATCTGCATATGCGAAGTTATTGGTATCTCCCCCAGCAATCCTGATTCCAGCTTCTGCTTCATCCAGCACAGGATTTCTCACGATGTACTCTGCACAGAAGTTAAATAAGCAGGGTGACAAATAATACAGCCTTGATGTACTCCTTTGCCAATTTTGAACCAGTCCATTGTTCCATGTCTGGTTCTAACTGTTGTTTCTTGAGCCGCATACAGGTTTCTCAGGAGGCAAGTAAGGTGGTCTGGTATTCCCATCTCTTTAAGAATTTCCCACAGTTTGTTGTGATCCACACAGTCAAAGGCTTTAGCATAGTCAATGAAGCAGTAGTAGTTGTTTTTCTGCAATTCTCTTGCTTTTTCTATGATTCAACAGATGTTGCCAATTTCATCTCTGGTTCCTCTGCCTTTTCTAAATCCAGCTTGAACATCTAGATATTCTTGGTTCACATACTGTTGAAGCCTGGCTTGGAGAATTTTGAGCACTACTTTGAAGTCGGACACTACTTTGAAGTCGGACACGACTGAGCAACTAAACTTGCTAGCATGTTAAATGAGTGCAATTGTGCGGTAGTTTGAGCATTCTTTGGCATTGCCTTTCTTTGGGAGTGGAATGAAAACTGACCTTTTCCAGTTCTGTGGCCACTGCTGAGTTGTCCAAATTTCCTAGCATATTGAGTGCAGCATTTTAACAGCATCCATCTTTTAGGATTTGAAACAGCTCAGCTGGAATTCCATCACCTCTACTAGCTCTGTTCATAGCGATGCTTCCTAAGGCCCACTTGACTTCACACTGGCTCTAGCTGAGTGATCACACTATCATGGTTATCTGGGTCATTAGTATCTTTTTTGTATAGTTCTTCTGTGTCTTTTTGCCACCTCTTCTTAATATCCTCTGCTTCAGTTAGGTCCATACTGTTTCTGTCCTTCGTTGTGCCCATCTTTGCATGAAGTGTTCCCTTGGTATCTCTAATTTTCTTGAAGAGATCTCTAGTCTTTCCCATTCTATTGTTTTCCTCTATTTCTTTGCACTGATCACTGAAGAAGGCTCTCATCTCTCCTTCCTTTTCTTTGGAACTCCACATTCAGATGGGTATATCTTTCCTTTTCTCTTTTTCCTTTTCTTTTTGCCTTTCACTTCTCTTCTTTTTTTCCTTAGCTCTCTGTAAGGCCTCCTCAGACAGCCATTTGGCCGTTTTGCATTTCAGTTCAGTTCCTCAGTCGTGTCCGACTCTTTGCGACCCCATGAACCACAGCACACCAGGCCTCCCCGTCCACCACCAACTCCTGGAGCCTACCCAAACTCATGTCCATTGAGTTGGTGATGCCATCCAGCCATCTCATCCTCTGTCGTCCCCTTCTCCTCCTGCCCTCAATCTTTCCCAGCATCAGCGTCTTTTCCAATGAGTCAGCTCTTCGCATCAGGTGACCAAAGTATTGGGAGTTTCAGGTTCAACAGTATTCCTTCCAATGAACACCCAGGACTGATCTCCTTTAGGATGGACTGGTTGGATCTCCTTGCAGTCCAAGGGACTCTCCAACACCACAGTTCAAAAGCATCAATTCTTTGGCACTCAGCTTTCTTCACAGTCCAACTCTCACATCCATACATGACTACTAGAAAAATCATAGCCTTGACTAGACAGACCTTTGTTGACAAAGTAATGTCTCTGCTTTTTAATGTGCTGTCTAGGTTGGTCATAACTTTCCTTCCAAGGAGTAAGCGTCTTTTAATTTCATGGCTGCAATCACCATCTGCAGTGATTTTGGAGCCCCCCAAAATAAAGTCTGACACTGTTTCCCCATCTATTTGCATTTGCCATCACCTAAACCTGCACCTTCTCCAAAACTCATTTTAAGTTCCTCAGATTCCCAACTTCTGTGGATTCAATAAATTCACTTTGATACTCCCAACCCAGCTATTAGCTCACTTCATCAAAACAGAACCACTCTCCCTCATTATCAATCATCTTTACTGTCCTCACTTCCCTCCTTAACCAGTTTTGATTTCTTGGACATTCATCATAATCAATCCTTTGCAAATACTCTTGACAAACGATACTTTCCTTCCTTTAGTGTACTCATATGGCAAAGCCCCGATGCTAATTAAACTCATTCCCCCAATTAACTAAAAAACAAACAAAAAAAACTCCTTGCATCTACCCCTAGCACCTTTGTTGGGGGAGGGGCAAGGGACAACCACCATTAATAAGTCTCCTGTTCAAGCGAAAACCACAAATCCCAAGTGGAAACTTAACATTGCCCTAAGTATCTCTGCTCATATTAAAGATTAATCCTTCCACTTATATTTGGAACATTGCACCCTGTTCTTCTCCAGGACTTTGCACCTTCAATTACTCCTCCTCTCTCTAGCATAATCAATTTTTCCCATTCATTAATATACAAACATACTCTGATAAGCTAATAGAAAATTGTTTTAAAGATCTCTGAAGTCATGGTCTTCTCCAGCTCCCTATCTTCTCTCCTTTCCTATCAAAGCAAAACTCCTTTAAAAAGCTGACCATCCATAGTTGCCAATTAGTTCATCTCACTCCTCTCACAATCCACTTTGATAAGACACACACACCGTTCCAATTAAAATACTCCACTCAACGTCACCAACAATCACACTGCAAACTCAACGGTCATTTCCCCTATTCAGCAGCATTACAAAGTTGATCACTCTCTTCTTGGAATTCCGTCTTCTCTTAGCCTCAATGACATCACACTCTCCTTTGTAGGTGCTCATCAATTCAACATATGCCAGGGACCCAAGACAAAGTCCAGACTTTGTCCTAGACCCCTCCCTTTCTAATCAAATTCTCCTACTAGAGTTAAGTCATCCAGCCTAAGTTTTAAACTATACCATCTCTATACCTATGATGCCCTGATCTCTCTCCAGCTCTAACCTCCAGATTCACATCATCAACTGCTTGTTACTTTCTAGCCTTGAAACCTAACAAGAATAAGACAAAGTTCTCATCTTCCTCAACCTCCAGTGTGCCTTCTCCACTCCTATTTATTTAAATCACTACTACTGTTTCTTTTGTTATATCCAGCAAAACTCAACCTTTAAATACTAAATCTTTCCTCACATCTTCAGTGTCAATTCATTTTCCACAGCAGCCAAAATGATCTTTAAAAAGACACAAATTCTGTCTGTTGCTTTAAATCCTCAAATGGCTTTCAGAGTCACTTAAAATCCAAACTCCTTACTCTGGGCTTATAAAGTTGTATGTGATCTGGCTCCTGCTGCTGCTGCTAAGTCCTGTGTACATCTCCAAATTCATCTTACACCATTCTCCACCCTTACCCACAATACTCCAGTCTCAACCTTTTTGGCTGCTGAGACATTGCAAATTCATTCCCAACTTTAAAGACTTTAACAGTTTCCTCTGATTTGGACTGTTCTTTCCCTAGAGACACGCTTTTATCATTCAGATCTCAATTTAAGTTTACAATTCTAGGAGAGGCCTTTTCTGAACACCCTATCAAAACCAACTAATTAGTTTCATCAGTATTATTTTATCAATTTTATTTTCATCAATATTATTATTATAGCTGTACAATATTACTATACTACTCTGCACTGCATTTATTACTTACTTGTCTGTCTTCCCTTGCCCCATTCATTGCTATATCCCCAACACATATCATGGTGCCTAGCATAGAGGGAGCCCTCAAGTATCTTTTAAAGAGCTCTTGGTACTAATAATACAAAGATGGATGAGACATGATGCCTACCTGTGAGAAGCTTGCAGTCTCATAGGGAAAACAGCTTCAAATGATTTTAAAAATTACAGATTGGGTTAAAGTCCCGTGGGAACTGTATTCGAAGCTTTCCCAAATACCAAATTAAAAATACTCATACATATGTACATACACAGATAAAAATGAAAGGAATATCAAAATTAAGATGTATTTCTATATATATGAAATATTTCATAAACAAAACAAACTTTGCTTTAAAATAAAGAATTATCTCTTAGGAGTGAAATTACAGATAATTTTTACTTGACTATGGTTCCCCATATTTATCAAAGTTTAATGTTTGTTACTTTTACATTCACAAGAATTTGACTATTTATGTAAAAGAGAAAAGCAATTATATTGTTTACATTCTTCACTATATAATGACTATTAGCTTTCTATGTGCATGTAAGAGTTGATCATCCTAATGTATGACTAAGTTAATTTTAATTTATCTTCCGAAGTATTAGTTTAAGGGTTATCTCCAAGGAACTCTTCCCCTGAGTTTAGGTTACCTCACCCTCACAGTTCTCCTTAAACTCAGCAAGCACACACAACTACCTGTTCAATGTTTTACTGTCTTACTGGACCATAATGTACTCCATAAGGGCATGGACCATGTCTATCTTATTAACAAACATTAAGTGACTTTTAATAAATATTTGTTGAATAAATGAAGAAAATGTAGAATTACTAAAGAGTTTAAACCATCAGACTTCCCCAGTGGTCCAATGGTTAAGATGCTCTGCTTCCATTGCAGGGGACACAGGTTTGATCCCTGGTCAGGGAAGTTCTGTGTGCCGTGAAGCGCACCAAAAAATGCTTAAACAGTAAGTACAGACGATGTCATAAATAATACT
Source organism: Capra hircus (assembly GCF_001704415.2). NCBI lineage: Eukaryota > Metazoa > Chordata > Mammalia > Artiodactyla > Bovidae > Capra > Capra hircus. Next base: position 59,376,631 of record NC_030813.1, on the reverse strand, counting down.
AAATAGATGCCCCCTGAGATCATCAAAGGAGAACTACCAAAAAAAAAGCAGAAAAGATTCGCTTCCCTCCATCTTATTTTCAAGTTTTGGACTTAGACCTGATATCACCCCAACTCAGAACCTAACTACATTATCAAAAGAAACTCAACTTCAGTGGAGGCCATCTTTATCAGCATATTCAACTCTTCCTAGTACCAGAAGTAGGATGAAAGATTACTTTCATAGGGCTTGAGGATTAGCTTCTGGACCTTAAGAAATCCTTAAACTCATTCACGAATACAAATGTCTCTTGCTTATCAGGCAATGTGTTAAGCAATGGAGAAAAGAAAAATCAGGAAGATAGGTCTCTGTCCTCAATGACTCACACTCAGTTTCATTGGGCAGATGGAGACAAAGCACCTAAGAAAACACCTAAGGATATAATCAAAATATGACCAAGCCAAGAGATATTTTTTAAAAAGTCTGACATACCCACTTGAAATTTCATCCAAATATCCATATACCCTAAATTCTTGCACACATGCATCAGCAAGAAACTGGAAATAAACCAAATATCCAATGCTTAAACTGTAGTATACTATACACACACACATTTTAAAAATAAAGGAACTAAATCCAAAATCACTGCAGATGGTGACTGCAGCCATGAAATTAAAAGATGCTTACTCCTTGGAAGAAAAGTTATGACCAACCTAGATAGCATATTCAAAAGCAAAGACATTACTTTGCCATCAAAGGTCCGTCTAGTCAAGGCTATGGTTTTTCCAGTGGTCATGTATGGATGTGAGAGTTGGACTGTGAAGAAAGCTGAGCGCCGAAGAATTGCTGCTTTTGAACTGTGGTGTTGGAGAAGACTCTTGAGAGTCCCTTGGACTGCAAGGAGATCCAACCAGTCCATCCTAAAGGAGACCAGTCCTGGGTGTTCATTGGAAGGACTGATTCTAAAGCTGAAACTCCAATACTTTGGCCACCTCATGCGAAGAGTTGACTCATTGGAAAAGACTCTGATGCTGGAAGGGATTGGGGGCAGGAGGAGAAGGGGATGACAGAGGATGAGATGGCTGGATGCCATCACCGACTTGATGGACATGAGTTTGAGAGAACTCCAGGAGTTGGTGATGGACAGGGAGGCCTGGCGTGCTGCAATTTATGGGGTCACAAAGAGTCGGACACGACTGAACAACTGAACTGAACTACAGAAAAATTTAAGAAAAATGAAGCACAAAATATTTTGTATCACTTTTGAAAATCAACAGTCTCAGACAATCCACAATTAAGTACACTAATCCCAAACAGGATGGTTCACATAAAACAACGAAACCTGAAAGTAAAGCATCCCACAGTCACTTGAGAAAAAAGACTACACGCGCTAGCTAGCCCTGCATTTGTAATTACTAGAAAAATTCATAATCACACAAAGGCTAAAAATAATGAACAGAGTCAACAGATCCGTTCTAAACCTAGGTAAAGAGCACTTTAAGCAATGGCTCTAAAAGATTAGACACCTTTTAAAAGACTTGGAGCATACTTTAAATGTTACTAAGCTTACTACAATTCAGGCACCATGCTGGTTGCTGAAGAGAAAAATATGAGACCCCTCAAAGAGCTCAATGATCTAGCAGGAGCGGAAAGACATATATACAATCATTAACAATACAGTAACTGCTCTAAAAAGATCCTGACAAAGTGATACTAGGAAAAAGAGGTAATCTGCGTTCAAGAAAAGCTTATTAGGAATGGCATTTTAGAATGAGTTTTTCGAAAGAAAGAAGATACGGGCTTATTCCATGCAGACAAAACAACTCAATAGCAAGCAATTAATTTAGTTAGCTAAAGGTTGGAGGGAGAGTGAGGGTCTGAGGTATGTTTAGGCATGAAGCTGAGTTGAGACTTGACAGGAAGCAGGTCAGGAAAGGTAGGCTAGAAAAGAAAAGGTTGTGACTTCACGCAATAAGGGGTAGACAATCTAAAAGAAAATGACAAGATCATGTTTTAAAAATTAAATCCAGGGACCTTCCCAGTGGTCCAGAGGTTTATCCTCCATGTTTCCAATGCAAAGGGGCACAGGTTTGATCTGTGGTTAGGGAACTAAGATTCCACGTGCCTTAAGGTGAGGACTAAAAAATATTTTAAAAAAGTAAATAAATAACCCAGTAGCACGGCACCAGGGGGGTTGAATTAAAAGTTGGGACAGACTAAAGGCAGAGAACTAAATGTAAATTAGCAAACTATTTTAATACAAAGAGTTTATCTAAGAAAGCCTGAGCTAAGACAATTGACAAAAAGAACACAAAAGAGGAAACAAAGATTCAGGAGATATACGGAGGATGAGAGATGAAATCAGACTTATAAAGGGTATTAACAGAAGTTAAAGAAAAACCAAAATTTAGTATCAGAGCAACTGAAAGAGGAAAGCTGTAAGACAGAACTGGAAATGCTGAAGAAAGATATCTGCATTTAACAACTTAGAAGATGTTAGTAATGCCTGAAAAAGTAATTTCAGTATGACAAGAAACTGAAGAAGCCGGAGTACAGAAGCTAAAGAATTAGGACTTCGCTAATGGTACAGAGCATAAGAATCCACCTGCCAAGGCAGAGACTCGGGTTCAATCCCTGGTCCGAAAGATTCCACATGCCGCAGGCAACTAAAGCCTGCGCACAATGCACAGGCTCTAGGGCCCACAAGCCACAAGTAACGAACCTGCATGCAGCAACCACTAAAACCCACATGCCCTGGAACCTGTGCTCTGCAACGAGAAGCCACCACAACGAGAACCCCGAGCACCATAGGCAAGAGCAGCCCCTGTTCATCACAACTAGAGAAAGCCCGTGCCCACGAAGGAAGATCCAGCACAACCAAAACCAAAAAAGAATGAATTAACTTTTAAGAACCAAATACATGAGAGTATCTTTATGATAACCAGAGTAGGAAAATATTCCTTAAACAAGATATTGGGTTGGCCAAAATGTTCCTTCAAATTTTTCCAAAAGATGCTATGGGAAAACCCAAAAGAACTTTTTAGCCAATCCAATACAAAAAAAAAAAAAAAAAAAGCACACCACATAGGAAAAAACAGACAAATTTAACCACTTTAAAGGTAAACTCAGTAAGATCAAAGATGTGATAACATTAAGTGAAATAAGCCAGTAAAACAAATAATGTATAATACAGTAGTCAAATTCACAGAGACAAAAAGTAGAGCGCTGACCACAGGAGATGGGCATGGGAGAAATAAGGAGTTAAGTGTTTAATGGGTACAGTTTTAATTTTACAAAATGCAGAGTCTTGGAGCTAGATGGTGGTATTGATTGTGCAACAATGTGAATGTACTTAACACCACTGAAATTGCCCACTTAAAAATACACAAAGTGGAAAGTTTTACATGAGTGTTTACCACAATTTTTAAAAAGAGCATTAAAAAAAGTAAGACAAAAGTTAGAAATTAAGCCACATAATAGAATTAGACAAAATTATAGATAATTCTTACAAACCAGTAAGAAAAATACAAACGACAGAAATTCTTAAAAATGGGTAAATAATGAAAACACTAAATTTACAAAAGAAAGCCTCACAGCCAATAGACACAGAAATATGTTTAATATCTCTACTGACAAAGGAAATGAAAATTAAAATAAGCTACCATTTCATATCCATCAGACTAACAAAAATCTAAATTTTGTAGATGTCAGGTCACTAGAATTCCTACACATTTCTAGAGGGAGTGTAAACTGATATAATCATTGGGGGAACAATAATGCAATATCCAATCATGCAGAAGATGCAAATACACTCAGATCCTGCAAATCTACTTCCTAAAAAATACCCAAGCAAACATTTATAATAATGTTCAATGTGTCTTTTTTATAACTATATGCCATCAACAGGAAAATGAATCTATACAGTTGACCTTAAACAACAAGGGGGATAGGGATGCCAAACCTCTGTTCAGACAAAAATCAAAGTATAACTTATAGTTGGCCCTCCATATACAGTTTCTCCACATCTACACATTCAACCAACAGCGAATCATTGTGGACTGCAGTATTTACTATTGAAAAAAATCCACATATAAGTAGATTCATGCAGTTCAAACTCATATCGGTCAACTGCATTTTAAAATTGAAGAACTAGAGCAATTTATGCATTGTCACAGATAAACCTTAAAAAATAACGCTGAGAAGAAAAGTTGCAGGAGATGCAGAATATTATAACCATCTACCAAAGCCTTTGACTGTGTGGATCACAATAAACTGTGGAAAATTCTGAAAGAGATGGAATACCAGAGCACCTGACCTGCCTCTTGAAAAACTTATATGCAGGTCAGGAAACAACAGTTAGAACTGGACATGGAACAACAGACTGGTTCCAAATAGGAAAAGGAGTACGTCAAGGCTGTATATTGTCACCCTGCTTATTTAACTTCTATGCAGAGTACATCATGAGAAACGCTGGGCTGGAAGAAGCACAAGCTGGAATCAAGATTGCCAGGAGAAATAGCAATAACCTCAGATATGCAGATGACACCACCCTTATGGTAGAAAGTGAAGAGGAACTAAAAAGCCTCTTGATGAAAGTGAAAGAGAGTGAAAAGGTTGGCTTAAAGCTCAACATTCAGAAAACAAAGATCATGGCATCCGGTCCCATCATTTCATGGGAAATGGATGGGGAACAGTGGAAACAGTGTCAGACTATTTTTGGGGGGCTCCAAAATCACTGCAGATGGTGACTACAGCCATGAAATTAAAAGATGCTTACTCCTTGGAAGAAAAGTTATGACCAACCTAGACAGCATATTCAAAAGCAGAAACATTACTTTGCCAACAAAGATCCGTCTAGTCAAGGCTATGGTTTTTCCTGTGGTTATGTATGGATGTGAGAGTTGGACTGTGAAGAAAGCTGAGTGCCAAAGAATTGATGTGTTTGAATTGTGGTGTTGGAGAAGACTCTTGAGAGTCCCTCGGACTGCAACGAGATCCAACCAGTCCATTCTGAAGATCAGCTCTAGGATTTCTTTGGAGGGAATGATTCTAAAGCTGAAACTCCAGTACTTTGGCCACCTCATGCAAAGAGTTGACTCATTGGAAAAGACTCTGATGCTGGGAGGGATTGGGGGCAGGAGGAGAAGAGGACGACAGAGGATGGGATGGCTGGATGGCATCACGGACTCGATGGATGTAAGTCTGAGTGAACTCCGGGAGTTGGTGATGGACAGGGAGGCCTGGCGTGCTGCGATTCATGGGGTCGCAAAGAGTCAGACACGACTGAGCAACTGAACTGATGAAATTTTTCCAAAGAATTTTAAAACACTAAAAACTGACCTTACACTCAAAAATACTATGTTTATCAGTAGTAAAAAAGTATGCATGGGAAGGATATACTCAACTTTAGCATAATGGTTACTTCCAAGAAGGAGAGTACAGAATAGAGAAAACGTTAGAAAGTGAGCTTCCTCTGTAGGTTTTATTTCTTGGGGGGTTGAGGAGGGGCTAAAGCTAGTATGAGAATTAAGATCTATTAAATCTGGACCATGGATATAAAGGTTCATATATTATTTCTAAACTTCTAAGTCTAAAATGTAATTTTTAAAAGCATCTTTAGAAATAATGGATTGGAAGCAAGCAGCCTATGATTATTCTTTCCACCATAATAAGTTAAATGGAGTCAAGAGACCTGGTTTTAAACCTCTGCTTGGACTAAAAAGCCTGGCACGCTGCAGTCCATGGGGTCAGAAAGAATTAGACACCTCTTAGCAACTGAACCACCACCACCAGCACCAAGCTACTTGACAATGTGGAAAATTAATTTCTTCAGAGCTACAACTTTCTTACCTGAAATAGAAGCAACCTATCTCATAAGGCTGTCATAGATATAAAATACCCAATAGTAGGCATTCAACTATAGGTAGTTACCATTTTAAATTTGCAGTAAAAGAAAAGAACTAAATGGAGGGAAATGGCAAGGGTTTTGAACGCAATGAACTTGCCTCACCTTTTCAGAATTACATAGCAGAACGTACCATTGATGTCAGATGTATGCGACTACCACTTTCCAGCTTCCAAGACCCAGTTTTAAAATAGGGATTTTACAAAGGAATTCAAAATTACACACCACAGGATTACAATCTGGATTCCATGGTCCAGTTAAAGGAGACCAGAGTCATGTGAAGAAATCCAAAATAATCCCACTGTCTCCTTAAGAAAGACTAACCAACATTTTCAGAACTAAGTCCAAATATACTTTTGCATTCCCCTCGGCCACCAGTCCCCATAGGTTATTTACACACAAGGAAACATTATCAGAAGTATCAGTACTAAAGTCCCTCATCACCTTCAGCCTTTTCTCGAGCCACATTCACATAGAGCTATCACTGAACCATTGAAGGAAATTTTTATGATCCAAGGACAACAATAAGCAGAATATGAAAGTATAATTAATTCAGACATCTTCACAACTATCCACTTACTGAATATTCCTAGCACTGCTCTAAGCACTGAAAAGACTCTCTTGATCTCCTATTTTGAGAGAAGAAAACTGAAATAGTGCTGTAGGTATTAAGCTGAAAAACCAGGACTGAAATTCCAAAGCCCACACTCTTAATCACTAAGCTAAACTTACTACATTATGCTTGGGAAACTAAGTATCTCTGCCTCCTGGCAAACTTAAGTTCTCACACCAAGATAGAAAAGCAGAATATATTTAAAGATTAATGCAATTCTCAATATTGAATGACATGTCATCTACTGTTGTAATGATACAGTTATACTAGCATTCAACTTTTATAGTATTGTTTATGAAAAATATCATCTCATTAAGCAATCATATATAACAGCTGGAGTAAACTGGTATGCAAAAAACCTGGACGAGGGGGCTTCCCTGGTGGCACAGTGGTTAAGTATCTGCCCGCCAATGCAGGGTACACAGGTTCGATCTCTAGTCGGGGAAGATCCCACATGCTGCAGGGCAATGTGCCCATGTGCCGCAACTACTGAAGCCTGTGTGCATACAGTCTGTGCTCCTCAACAAGACAAGCCGCTGCAATGAGAAGCCTGAGCCCCACAAGGAAGAGTCGCCCCAAATGGCTACAACTAGAGAAAGCCCACATTGAGTAACGGAGACTCACAACCAAAAAAACAAAAATCTTATTAAAAAAAAAACACAGCCCAGGGGAAGCTCACCATTAACCAGATCTAGGTGTCACTGAGCAACAATCAATCTATCTAGGCTTCAGTTTCCTGAACTTACAGGTGAGGTTTTTCACCTAGATCTAAGGCCTCTTTCAACTAAAACATTCAATGCATTTTAACACATTCTCTAGACACTGTTAATGTATTTTCTGAACAAAGGCTTTAAAAGGCAGCTTTTGAAAAATCTTTAAAATTAAATCATATAGTATATGCTCTTATGTCTATCCTTTTACTCAAACATATCCAAAGCTAACCTGTGTTATTAAAAATCAGGAAACTGACTGAAAAGGGGTGGGTGTGGGGATTCTGATGATGCTGGTAATATTAACATTGTTTGTTTTGGGTGTTGGTCACACTTTTATCATATGTGCTTTGTACATTACCATTTATTATTTTGACCTGAAAAAGGTGGCTTTCCTCCAAAGATAACTTGTGTGTTCTAACTCCACAACGATGTTTGTGTATAATAGAGCTGTGCAACCTTTGTTATTAATATATAAATGTTTCCAGCTTAATTTTGTCCACAACTCCTGCTCCCTAACTCCAATTCAGGAGTCTACAGAAGAGATCATTTACTTATGAATTATACAGCATTCCTGTAATTCTTTTAAGACTGTCTCCTGAAATTCAGTCTTAACTTTCCTTTGGAACCGAGCTCAACAACCTCTCTTCCTACATACACACACCCTCAGAATTCCCACAGCACTGATTCTCTCCATCATTTTTATCTGTCTCCAACCAAGTAAGTCTTTCAGGGTTGTTTGCAAATATCCTCAATAAATGCTGATAACATATTTACTGAGAAATAAGAAAACATATTCTTTACAAAGGGATGATCTGCAAAGGAATCCCAGATGATTGATAGATAGATCAAAGCCTTTAAAAAATTAAAAAAAGAAATGCACTCCAAGAGCATTAATTGGACAGGCTTTTAATTTTTTTACCTCAGTCAATAACAAATCCAGAACCTCATAAGATTAAGCTACACTGAACTAAAAACTTACATAGCTGTAAAAAATCGCTTTTCTACTCGTAAAAAATTGTTCAAATTCTAGTTACATTAGTTTATAGCAGAAAATTTCACCTTTGTCTTTAAACTAGAAAGGAAAAAGTTTAAAAGAAAAAGATAATAATTAATTGATAAACCAGGGGCAAAGTCTTAAAAACAGAACACTCAAAGCTAGTAGTGAAAGTGAAAGTGAAGTCGCTCAGTCGTTTCCGACTCTGCGATCCCATGGACTGTAGTCTACCAGGCTTTTCTGTCCATGGGATTTTCCAGCCAAGAGTACTGGAGTGGGCAGTAGTCATGCTATATTAATTTTTTTGTACCGTTACTGTCCGTTCATCTTTTAGATAAATTATACTACAAACTCTAGTTAACTGTCTTAAATGTTCTTCTAAAGAGTTCTGTCTACAGCAGTGCTTCTCAACATTTGACAAAGTATGGAGACATTTTTAGTTGACACAATGGCAGGGAAATGGTAGGGAGGTGGGAGGAAGATTGCCTGTGCTATTGGCATCTAGTGCTCTTAGTCAGCGATTGTGCTAAACATCCTACAATGCACAGGAGAACCACCCACAACAAAGAAGTCATTACCTGCCCCACATGTCAACAGTGCCAAGGTTGAGAAACCATGGTCAACAGAAATTAAAAGACTTCCCTTTAAAGATTCATAACTACTTCTATACAGAATAGTCAAGTATGTAAAATTTAAAATGACAACAAAAATCCATTTAAATACTTAAGGGAAATTTATACAGTAGTAGTTTTCATGAAACCAATTTGTTAATGCCACATATTTAAATATTCCCTATGAGACTCCTAGAAAATGTTAGCAAAGTGCAGCTACAATATGAAAAAAACTACAGGGACAATACAGGACGAGAACAAACAAGCGTATGTGGACTGATTTATGGGCATTTTACTTCAGTGAACTTCAAAGTTTAAAATATTTTGCATACTGAAATGCAAGCAAACCTTTAATTACAGGTAAAGCTTAACGTTTAAACAATTAAATTAGGCTGCATTTAAATCTTTTAATCAGTAATACAAACCAAGTTCAATTATTTTTAAATAATTAAAAGTATGCCTACATTTGACAAGTCAGGATAGCATGGTATAATATAAACACAAGCAAACTTAGATCTAAATCCCAGAGGTGTATGTTCGCAGACAAATAATTTAACTTCTCTGAATCTCAATTTTCTCATGTAAGAAATAAAAAATCTAATTCAAGGACCTGTTCTTGAGAATTAGCAGTAACGTATATAAACAAATGGAGCTGCTAGTTCCTTTACAAATGGTGGTTGTTAATACCAGTAACAATTTATAATAAATAATAACATAACCTATGAGTACAGATTATAGCTTTACTCCGTCCTCATAAGCTACAATTCACTTATGTAATTCAACTAAAAATACACCTATTAAGTGTACTGTAAATCAATTTTCTATTCCTTGCAACTTTGAAATATTACTTCTACAGATTTAAATAAATTAATATCTCAGACAAGTGACAGATTTTCGAACACAGTCTCATGGAAAAAAGGCCTACATGGTTTATTTATTTTTAGTAAATAACGTATTAGCATGACTCAAAATTCAAAAGGATTCTTTTGATCCCTGTTGCCCCAGACACCCAATTCTCCTACAGGGAAACAATGTTACCAATTTCTCGTTAATCCTTTCACCTATACAAATACACATACTTCCCTACTTCTGACACTAATGGTGGCCTCTTCTCACTGATTCTATCCTGTACTTTCCACATTTAATTTATCTTGAGGCTGTATTTTAATTAACAACACACTCCAACAGTGGCCATTTACAACTTCTTACCGCCAGATGTAAGCTATCTTTACAAAGACACTTAAAAGGGGGAGGGGAAATCCTTAAAATCAATCAAGATTGTTAGTAAACACAAAAATATGAAATAAACTTTGGTAAAATGAAGATTTACATAGATGGCATGAGGAAATACTTATTATACCAGCCACTCAAATACTGCATTTACATACATAAAAAGGAAACATGTGGACTGTACTTCAACGTACTGAAAATAATCAACATAATACACCTATAGAATTGGACTTAAGTATCAATGAAATAAAATATATTGGTGAAAATAAAGCTATTTATTGGTTATAAATTCCAATATTAAATTATCTGTAATTAGTTGAATTACATTTCCTAAATGTTCTTTCTGGAAGAAGTTTCATTCCAGATTTATAAAGACATTGTTCTTAAAAAAATAATTTTCCTGTTTGGATTTTGTTTTCTTCCTCTGAAACACTACGTCACTTACTTGAAACAAGGTTTCATCATTGCTTATATATAAAAAGCTGTATTATTTTAACAATATGCATTACTAGAGCAATACAAGATTTCTTTTAAACTTCAAGTAGTAAGAATATCATGGTGAAAAGTCACTTCACATAATACAGAGACTATACGAATTACAAGAGCAGTGACTACTTTTAAGTAATAGAAAATAAAGCATTAAAGTCTTATACTAAGTTTCAGGCTTGTACAACTGTACTACAGAAGAAATGTTCTAGGCTACTGGCAATAATACTAGCTGCAAACTTTCATTAGGAAGATATATGTCAAGTATCCTGGAAAATCTTTTCTTACTAAAGAAAAATTTAGAATCACTGTCTCACTATATATCACAGTGCAGGTATTTATGATTCTTTTTCTGCACTGTACCACAAAAACACAAAGTCATCCTTCCATTCAGAGTTTTGGCACTTGAACAAATACAGAGGTCAGAGTTCATACACATGCTCTGTAAAACCAGTCATTACGTATATACTATTATATTCAATAAATCTGCTAGGATTTGGCATTTTTAAATAATTTTAAAGAATCTTCTCTACGTCTAACTGTAAAGACACAAAATCACTTCAGATTCAGTGGCACAAATAAAGTTCAAGTGCTTGCTATCAGACTTGTCAATAACTCATCACACACTTAGAATGCTGAATTTCACAAGAGAAAAGCACAAATAGCAATAATATATTCGATAATGATATTTGACATCTTGAAAATAACCATTCAGTATTTTTAATCTTTGTTGAGTCCAAGGAGGAAAAACAAACTAGCATTCCTGTTGATTATGGGTGTGAAAAATGTACTATACTTTCATAATTTTGAGTCAAATTACCGAAACATTTAAAATATATTAACAAATGTGGCCAATATCAGCGTACCTAAAATTTCTACAGGACTGAAGAGTAGTAGCTTGAGACAAAAATTTTTCATCATTTCAGATATATGTTGGAATAAACCTACTTAATAAAGAAACATAACAATGTATTAATCTGAAATCTCATGTTTTTAAGTAGGACACTTTTCAAAAGTAAGAAATAACTATGGGGACATCATAATGAAGTTTCATGGCACAAATGGCACACCACAACAGTGTCACAGAGGCATTGTCTTAGGACAGACTCTCTCATCTATAACTTGTAAACAGTATTTTGAAATAAGCTACTCATACACTCCACTATTTTTTCCTAATCTTAGCTAAAAATATTTAAACGTATTTAATATACCGAACGTGCCTTTACCTAGTCAAAAAGCTTCACATGTCAATCGAAAAAGAGGCCTAGAATGTCGGAGTAAGTGGAAATGAGAAAATAGTCTAATACGGAATTAATTTTCTATCTCAGGTGAAAATTCCCTTATCGCCCACTCAAATAAGCTAGTACCCCATTATGTCTTCTCTTTTCTCCCAACACCCAACCGAGAGGGAGTTAACTCCGAACATCCTTCTCTCATCAATCACTCCTTCGGTAAGGAAAGGAGGGTGGCAGCCAGACCGGCTATAACCCAGAATACCCTGAAAAGTGTGGGCCTTTGAGCGACGCGGCTCTCCGGATCCAGTTACCACCTTTCCCCTTCCCCCAACCCACTTCCCGGGTTTTCTCAGGCTCGGCCTGCTACCTCCCCACCCTACAGCCACACTTCCAGCTGTTGCCACTGCCGTGGGGCGCTCTCTAGAGCTCACACCCGACGATAAGCGCCCTTTCTCCATCTGCCCCTTAAACCTTATTCCTCCCCAGACCCCCCGCCCGCGAGACCGTCCATCCCAGGGCCCGGGGAGGGGAGGGGAAGGCGGCGGAAGGAGGGGGAGACTGCTGCTTCCCCACAGGCAGAAGGGCGGCCGCAAAGAAGGCCAACCGGGGGTTACCAGGGATATTGGGATTGCCACCGGAAGGGCCCTCCCGCCCTGGGCTGATGTGGGGGACGTCCGGGAGTTCATTTCTGACCTCCTCGCTCTTCAGCACCTCCTTGAACTCCCGCTTGATTCGCTGCACCGCGATGTTGGCCATGTCTCCGCCCGCAGCTGATTCGTACCCGCCTCCTCCGCCACCGCTACGACCACCGCCACCGCCGCCACCTCTTCCTCCACCGCCTCCTCCCCCGGCGATTCACACCCGAGCACACGAACGCTGCCACTGCCACCCCGGCCGCCGCACTATCTTCAGTGTGGAATCACCTCCGCGCCCGGCCACCAAAATGGCGCCGGGTCCGCGCATGCGCACGACGCTGACCCGGCCCGGCGGCGCAGCCGCTCCCGTCGTAGCCCCATACGCCTTAGCCGCGAACCTGCGCCGCGCTGTGCGGCGCGTCTCTGCCTGAGCTGCGGCCGCGTGGCTCCGCCCTGTCGGCGTCTGGAGCCAGGAGGGTGCGGCTTCCGCGCGGGCCGGGGCTTCCCGGGCCTCACGGGTCGTCTCCGGCGCCTCCGCCCCTGTACGAACGTAGGTGGTACGGTGGAGGCTTCCAGACCTTCGCCTCTAGCCGAAGGTTCGAGTCCAACGTGACGGGTTCACGCGGCCCCTCTAAGCTTGGAGCGCCGCCCTGACTCAGCCAGACCACGGGCTTAATGTATCCGGCTGTGTCTAGTGTCGGAAAACACTGTCCGGGAACTCGGTCTGGCCTATTTTCTGTTGGTTCTGAAAAGCCACTGCGGTTCGTTTTTGTCCTGCAGCCGTTACAGTTCTGTTACTGCAGTCATCCCAGGATCTTTCCAGGTACAACAAATCATTAAATTAAGTATGGTCATTGTTGTATCTCAGTTGTAATTGAGACCGAGTCTCAGTGGAGATGCCTGAGATGGGTTTAGAAGCCAGATGTTGATCTTTGGCCTACTTAGATAATTAATAACAAGCCGTGGAACTAAAACCATAGCTTTAAAACTTGAATGTACATCAGGATCCCTGGAGAGCTTAAGAAAAAACAAAAGAGTGTAAGGTGGGCCTAATTTGCATTTTTAGCAAGTTCCCAGGTGCTGCTGGTTCAGAGACCACAGTATGAAAACCACTGAACTAAGATATGTTCAGTAACTGAATATATAGGGAAAACTGGAGAAACCTGTCCCTCTTGGGGAGGAAGGGCAGCTTTACTTCTGTAAGCCTAGAGTCTACAACAGTGGCTTGTGCTAGTAGGCACTCAATGAATATTGAATGAATAAATGAGTAAAGAGTAAATGTTTTAAGTGGGAAGTAAATTTGAAAGGCAATTGAAAAGTGGTTTTTAGGGCTTCCAGTAATATGGTTTTGATACTAAGGGATGCTTTGAGTAGAAAACATTTTGTAATAAATAATATTTATTTAGAAGTTTATATTTCATGCATTTCTTTCACCTAACTAATCAGTAAAGCATCCTGTTAGGAAAATATCACAAATACACCGTCTTAGCAAAAATTACCAAAATTGTGGCAGTAAAAAAAAATAAGCCCCTGGGTATGAGTCATTCAGTGGAGGCACATGGCAAGAAAAGAATTTCTTGAACTGCCGCAGGAAGCAAGAGGGGATTTTAAATTCCAGCCCCCTTCCATACCAGCTCTCTCTCTTCAGCCTTGGTTTCCTCTTTCTGCAAGATAAGGAAGCTGGATGAGATGATCTCCTCCAAGTTTTAAGAGTTTAGAATTCTAAAGCATCTGGAAACATTCCCCTAAACGGAAGAACTATAAAAACCCTTCCAGCAGAGCCCCCTAGTGGTCCTAAGGCGAACCAACTGTACATGTGGGTCATGGCACAATAAAATATGGTATAATGTATAAGTGTTGAAATGCTATGTGTATTTGTGCCAGTACATTAAAAATAATTACTTCAATGTGTGAAAAAACTTTTTGAATACTTCACCTTTATCACTTTAATTCAGTCCCCAATATTAATCTTGGCGCTTCAAAGAAATTTAAAACACTCAAATCACAGGGGAACTAATTAGAAGGGTATGCTAATTTCTTTGGGGAAGAGAAGTTTGGTCATTTTTAAATGCACATAATCACTGGCCCTGAAATTCCACTTTCACTCCATTTTTACAGTCCTTCCTATTAACAATATGAGGCAACTGCCAATTAACTGACATGAGGCAATCCTCAAAATACGTTTTAGGGAGAAAAAGAACACTATGCTGAAAGTGATGTGGTATCCTGGATTGGACCCTGGAACCAAAAGGACATAACTAGTGAGATCTGAAAAAATTTTGTAATTTAGTTAATAGTGTAACTTAATTTCTTAATTTTGACATGGTACTATGATTATGTAAGATGCTAACATTAATAGAAGTTAGTATAGGGTATACAAGATTCTCTGAAACATTTCTGTAAATCCAAAATTATTCCGAAAGAAAAAGTTTACTTTAAAAACCATTATTAGGACTTTCCTGGTGGTCTAGTGGCTAAGGCTGCATGCTCCCAATACAGGGGGCCCAGGTTCGATCCCTGGTTAGGGAGCTAGATCACACATGCCTCAACTAAGAGTTCATATGCCACAACTGAACATCTTGCATGCTGCAACTAAGTCCCAGTGCAGCCAAATAAATAAATAATTGCTGTTTTTAAAAAATTACGATTCTGTCCAGATTGTGTATAATATACCACCGTTTATGTGAGGGAAGAAAGGAGTATGTTTGTGTATATGCTTGTGAATCCATAAAGTATCACTGGAAAAATACATCAGAAACTGACTGCAGTGGTAATCTCTGAGATAGTTTAAGTTCCTTGAGGAAGGCAAAGTGGGAGACTTTTCATCATGTATCCTATTGTATGTTTTACCTATTCATATCTAAATTTTTAAAAATGAATTTCCAGAAAGCATGTTATAATCTCTTTGCTGATATGTTAGTGCTGATTACTTCATTAAATAATTAATTGAATAATTATTGAATGCCTACTGTGTGCCAAGCATGATCTAATCCCTGGAGGCATACCAGTGAACAAGATCAAAAAAACCCTCAAATGGTAGGATTTACATTCTAGCAAGGATAAGGAAATACTCATCTCAGAGTATAGTCTGCAGTCACCTGGGGAGAGGGATCCCTGAGATGTCTGCAATGCCTAAACTATTATCAAAATAAACCTAGGACATTATTTTCCTTTTTACCGTGTTGATGTAAAAGCAGTGTTTGTGTGTTAGTCGCGTCCAACTCTTTGCAGCCCCCAAAGGATCTTCCCAACTCAGGAATCGAGCCCTCGTCTGCTGCATTGCAGGCAGACTCTTCACCGTTTGAGCTACAGGGAAGTCTTTTTTTAAAAATGGTATAATGGTGCTGTAAAAGCAGTAGTGAGCAAAAAAATTACTGTGCTAGTATGTTACTAAACTCATCCACTCACTATTTAAAAATCTTTCACTTTAGAATGTCTTCACTGAAGCAGTCGGGATTATTAATTATTATTAAACCTCAACTTTCAAGTAAAGTCTCAATGTTTTGTATGATACATGAAAAGTGAGTTTCCCTGGTGGCTAAGATAGTGAAAAATCTGCCTGCAATGCAAGAGACCTGGGTTTGATCCTTGGATTGGGAAGATCCCCTGGAGAAGGGAACGGGCGACCCACTCCAGTATTCTTGCCTGGAGAATTCCATGGACAGAGGAGTCTGGTGTGCTGCAGTCCATGGGGTGGCAAGGAGTCGGATACGACTGAGCGACTCACACACACACAGGAAAAGGATACATAAAGGACTTCTGTATACCAAAGCTCATGGTAAAGCACTTGTACAAAATGGTTGAGCTGCAAGCTGAACTTAATCATTTTTTTCATGGAACACGATTTTCCCTTAATGATTGAGACAAACAACTTCTCTTAAGAGTTGGCTATTTGGCAGATGATTTATCAAAAATGAACAATGTAAGCTATCACATCAAGGAAAAATAACTGACAGAATTTGTTAAACATGATAAATTCAAGCTTTCAACTGAAAAAGTTTTACAAAACATGTCTGCCATTGTGACTTGACAGCTTACCAATATGCTTAAAGACCCTTCTGATTAAATTGGGTGATATTGACAAATATGATTACTAGAAATTATACAATGGAGTATGTCAACATTTGGAAGATCTGCATAAATTAGTCAGGTAATAATTGGTCCAAATACCAATGCATAGTGTTACAAAATCATCATGGGGAAAACATCCATTCAAGGATCAAGACAAAAAAAAACGAAAAAAGGATCAAGACAGACTGATGGATTTTAATGTAACAGTACAAAAAGTTCATAACATTTCAGCTAACCTTTGAGAAATTACCACTTGTCTAGATTTAGTGTAGAGTTAATAATATCCACAGTTATCTGAAAAGGTTATTAAAATATTCCTTCCCTTTCCAATCTGCATAAGGCTAGATTTTCTTTATGTACTTCAATCAGAGCAACATGTGCAACATATTGAATGCAAAGGCATATATTAAAATTCAGCTGTGTTCCATTAAGCCAGCATTAAAGAGATTTTGTTTTAGAAAACAGTTATTTTTCACTGAAGTTATACTATTTATAAAGCATATAATGGATTTTATTATAGTTATTTATTAGTAAATATTTCAGTAATTTCTTAGTTTTAATTTCTAACACAATGCCCTTTAACTGATGTAAACAAATGCTTTTTGGAATCCTCAGTATATTCTTTAAGAGTATAATGAAGTACATTTGAGCATACTGTACTATTTCCCAGGTGTCACAGTTGGTAAAGAATCCACCTGCCAATGTAGGAGACTCAAGAGACACTGGTTTGATCCCTGGGTCAGGAAGATCCCCTGAAGTAGGAAATGGCAAGCCACTCCAGTGTTCTCGCCTGGAAAATTCAGTGGTCAGAGAAGCCTGGTGGGCTACAGTCCATGGGGTCACAAAGAGTTGGACACAACTGAGCATACACCATCGCTTGGTCCCTGGTGCCTGTGACTGTTTAAATGTACTGCTGAAGCATGAGATTTAGATCTAGAAAGTTCTCCACTTTCAGAATATATAGTGTATATAAACATTATTTAATAATTACTTATTTATTGAAGTGTGTGAAATTGGTTTTAGATGTATGGAGGAAAGTTCATCTGCCAGCTCTCTGCTGTCTCTAACAGAACAATGTGTTTTGATATGTTGATTCGCATAAAAAGAATTGTGGCAAGGCATAATCGTGCTTTGCTGACCATTGATAATACTCCCCTACATTGGAAACAAGTAAGTCTTCCTTTTTGTAGCTCCTGCTGGTTACTATGACTGCTCTACAGATTCAAATATCCTGTTCTATATGTAGAGGAACTTTTTTTTCCTACAGCCCTCTCCTGACCTTGTGTTTTGCTAGTTTTTTTGAGACTTTTTTCCTTTGTCCCTCACCACTGCCTATTCTATCCAAGCCCCTCACTTAACTCTCCTTTTGAAACACCCAGTCATAATTCTAAGGTCAGTTTGCATTTTTTTCCCCCTCTTTCACTGAGTCCTACCCTTCCCATCTTGTTAGCTCCTCTCCCCTACCACCCCAGCTGGGATGACGAACTCTAGCAGCAAGAGTGGAAACCAGCATTCAGATCCACAGTTGAACTGTTGAACTTAGCTCCAGGCCAGTGGGCACCACAGTATTGATTGTAATGCACACTGTATTATTTCAAATATAGAGAATAGATCAGAACCCCCACCACTGTGGCTTTCAGAATATCTGTAGCATGGCAGGGAAAGCTGTTTCAATAGCACAGAATAATGTTCCCTTGCCTTAAATTACCTTTTCTTCCTGTCAGACACAGAGGCTGTTTAGGTGGGAGCTTTTTAGGAAAGGACCTCATAATTCCACTCCGTCCAAGGAATATGCAACTACAGCTGGGACATAGTTATAGGACCTTCATACTTCATAGTCAAGATACCAACCACCTTTCCGATAGACTGCCCTCTGCTGATCATCCCAGTTATTTTTGCTGAGTTCCTGAATTCCTTTCTGTCCTCTAAACCAGAGTGCTCTCTTTTAGACCCTAGAATCACTGGGTCTCCAGTGAAAGATCCCAATCCTCCAGAGGCCACTCTTCAAATTCCTCTTCTTTTAGTTGTCTCAAAGACCATGAACTAGTCAACATGGGACTTCCTGCTAACTAAAATCCACAACTAACTTCTACCTACCTAGTCCCTTGATTGTCAATTACCTATCATTCATTCAGAATACAGATTTTGACAAATCATATAAGCTGCATTAAATTGGCCAGATATTCTTTGTTTGCTCCTCCAAATTCGCTCTCCACTGTTCTCTACTCTGTGCCTCTGGATGCTGGAAGTATGGGCTGCCAAGGAGTTCACTACATATACAAAGCTTTCTTACTTTCTGGATTCCAGTTGAACACAGCCAGTGGAATGCTCTGGCAGGAGATGAGGCCAAGGGTTAACATGCTACCTTTCCCTCCCAAAGGCCACAATTTCAATAGCTCTTTCCTTCAGCTGCAGGCTTCCCTGGTGGCTCAGACGGTAAAGCATCTGCCTGCAGTGCAGGAGACCCGGGTTCGATCCCTGGGTTGGGAAAATCCCCTGGAGAAGGAAATGGCAACCCACTCCAGGACTCTTGTCTGGAAAATTACATGGGCTGAGGAGCCTGGTAGGCTACAGTCCATGGGATCACAAAGAGTCGGACACGACTGAGCAACTTCAGTTTCAGTTTCCTTCAGCTGCAGCTACAGCTACTGCTATAGTTCTTTCAAGATTCCAGGAATTATGGGCTCCTATCCTTTCAAGCCTGGAGGCACCAAGAGCTCCCTGCTTTTGTTAGCCTTTGCTAGCTTCCTTTAACATTTTGTAAACAGTCTCTTGAACAAATTCTTCTCATTAACCACCGACTTCCTGTCGGGACCCTGTCTGATAGACCAAGGTACAACCATAATTCCCTACTCTCCTGAATGTGGTTGCTCTTTAGAAAAACTACTAATCAATCAATCCTGCTCTACAGTCTCTAAATCAGGATTATTTTGAGGAACTCAAAGTTACAGTTCTCCCCACTAAGGTGAAACTCTGAAGGGCCAGCTGAGGCATTGCCTTATGAACAGTAGATCAGTATCTTTCCCTTAATTGGTGCTCCCTGGAGTGGAGATTCACACCCGCTTTCCCCTCTCTACAGCTGAGCATTCAGCTGTACTGTCCTAAGAAATTACTCCTTTCCAGGGTTAACAATTCAGCCTCTATCCAGAGGCTTGGGGAAACATATGCAAAAGAATTCCCCCATAGGTCCTGAAGTTAGCAAGGCCCACGACTTAGACACACTAAAGAAACATAAGGAAAATCATAATTTAAAGTAGCAGAAGACATGTTTATTATATAAACATCTCAGCAAAAGCACTGTGCTCAGTAAAAACTACATTTTACTCTTTTTAAAGTGATTTTGATGTGTTGGCCAGTAGTATGAATTCTTATCCACTTTGGCCCAGCCGCTTCATTCATTCTGGGGCTATTGGTAATTCTCCTCTGCTCTTCCCCAGTAATGTATCGGGCACTTTCAGAGATGGGGGACTCATCTTTTAGTGTCATATCTTTTTGACCTTTTATACAATTCATGAGGGTCTTATGGCAAGTATACTGAGGTGGTTTGCTTTTCCTCCTCCAGTGGATCACGCTTTGTCAGAGCTCTGCCATGACCCATCAGTATTGGGTGGCCCTGCATGGCATGGCTCACAGCTTCACTGAATTACGCAAGCCCCTTCACAACAAGAAGGCAGTGATCTATGAAGGGGTTTTGCAGTCAGTAGGTCAGCAAATCTGGAAGGCCTAGTAGTAGCCACAGGGCTGGAAAAGGTCAATCCTCATCCCAGTCCCCAAGAAGGGTAGTACTAAACAATGTGCTAACCATCAGAAAAGTACACTCATCTCCCGTACTAGTAAGGCCATGCTTAAAATCTTGCATGCTAGGCTTCAGCATTATGCAAACCAAAAACTTCCAGATACCCAAACTGGGTTTGGAAAAGGAAGAGGAGCTAGAGATCAAATTGCCACATTCGCTGGATTATAGAGAAAACAAGGGAGTTTCAGAAAAACGTCTATCTCTGTTTTCATCAACTACACTAAAGCCTTTGTGTGGATCATGACAAACTGTGAAAGCTCTTAGAGAGATAAGAATACCAGGCCATCTTTACTGTCTTCTGAGAAACCTATATATGGGTCAAGAAGCTACAGTTAGAACCCTGTATGGAACAACTGATTGGTTCAAGATCAAGAAAGGAGTATGGCAGGGCTGTCTGCTGTCACCCTGTTTATATAACCTATATCTGAGCACATTGTGAGAAATGCCGGACTGGATGAGTTACAAGCTGGAATCAAGATATGCAGATGATACCACTCTAATGGCAGAAAGTGAAGAGGAACTAAAGAGCCTCTTGATGAAAGTGAAAGAGGAGAGTGAAGCTTAAAACTCAACATTCAAAAAACAAAGATCACTTCATGGCAAATAGATGGAGAAACAATGGAAATAGTGAGAGACTTTATTTTCTTGGTCTCCAAAATCACTGCAGATGGTGACTGCAGCCATGAAATTAAAAGACGTTTACTCCGTGGAAGAAAAGCTATGACCAACCTAGACAGTATATTAAAAAACAGAGACATTACTTTGCTGACAAAGGTCCACCTAGTTAAAGCTATGTTTTTTTCTGTAGTCATGTATGGATGTAAGAGAGCTGGACCATAAAGAAAACTGGGCACAGAAGAATTGATGCTTTTGAACTGTGGTGTTGGAGAAGACTCTTGGAGAGTCCTTTGGACTGCAGGGAGATCAAACCAGTCCATCCTAAAGGAAATAAATCCTGAATATTCATTGGAAGGACTGATGCTGAAGCTGAAATCCCAATACTTTGGCCACCTGATGCGAAGAACTGACTCATTGGAAAAACCCTGATACTAGGAAAGATTGAAGGCTGCAGGAGAAGGGAACAACAGAAGATGAAATGGTTAGATGGCGTCACTGACTCTATGGACATGAGTTTGAGCAAGCTCCGGAAGTTGGTGATAGACAGGGAAGCATGGCGTGCTGCAGTCCGTGGGGTCACAAAGAGTTAGACAAGACTGAGTGAATATAAACTGAACTGACTCCACCGATTAGAGTTTCAGATATGTCTAGATTAGTGTGTAGATGAAGCACATTCGCTGCTGAATGGAATTATTTTTAAAAAACATAAAGGCTTGTTCGATATTTTAATATGTATTTGGCTGCTCTAGTTGCAGCGTGTTGGATCTTCCATCTTCATTGAGGCATGTGAACTCCTAGTTGCAACATGTAGGATCTGGTTCCCTGACCAAGGATCCAACCTGAGCCAGGAGCACCGAATCTTAGCCACTGGACCACCACAGGAGTCCACACAATGCCTTATTCTTGACACTGGATAATTAGATTTTTAGATTTCTGCCATTATATAAAACTAAGTACCAAGGGTTTCTATATAGGCTCTCATTAGACTTCTTTGCAACACTTCATTACAGCTTTTTTTTTGTTTTGAAATTTTGGTAAAAAAAATTAAAATTTTGGTTAAAAAAATTTACTATTACTCATTTTTAAGTGTACTTTTCAGCGGCATTAAATACACTCACGTTGTTGTTGTGTAACTATCACCACCATCCATCTCTGAAACTTTTTCATCATCCCAAGTTGAAACTCATGTCCATTAAAAAATAACTCTCCATTCCTCCCTCTTTTCAGCCTCCAGTAACAGTATTATACTTTTTGTATCTATGAATTTGACTATTCTAGTTACCTCATGTAAGTAGCATCAGACGGTATTTGTCCTTTTGTGTCTGTCTCATTTCACTTAACAATATTTTCAGAGTTCATCTACATTGTAGCGTGTTACCAGACTTTCCTTTCTTTTCAAAAGAGAGTAATTTAAGATTCCGTTGCACATATATGCCACATTTAGTTTATTTGTTCATCATCAAAGGACAACTGGATTTTTTTTTTCGTCTTTTAGCTACTATGAATAATGCTGCTATGAACATGGGTCTACAAATTCTCTTTGAGACTCTGCTTCAGTTCTTTTGAATATATACCCAGAAGTGAAATTGGTGGATCATTTGGTAATTCTGTTTAATTTTTTGAGGAACCATCATACCATTATCCACAGTGGTTGCACCATCTTAGACTTCCACCAGCCATGCAGCAGGGTTCCAGCTTCTCTACATCTTTGTCAACACTTTATTACTTTTTTTTTTTTTTTAACAATAGCTATCCTAATGGGTGTGAGGTGATATCTCATTGTGGTTTTGATATGCATTTCCCTAGTGATTAATGATGTCAAGCATCTTTTCACGTGCTTGTTAACATTTGTATATCTTATTTAGAGAAGTAAGTATCTAGTCATGTCCTTTGCTCATTTTTTAATCAAGTTGTTTGTTTTGTTGTTGAGTTGTTGGAGATTTAAAATATATATATTCTCAATATTAATCCCTTATTCAGATAGATGATTTGCAAATATTTTCTCCTATTTTGTGCATTAACTTTTCTCTAACTTGATAGTGTCCTTTGATGCAAAAAAAAGTATTACATTTTGATGAAGTCCAATTATTTTGTCACCCAGGCTTTTGGTGTCGTATCTAAAAAATCATTGTCAAACCCATTGTCATAAGATTTTCCTCTATATTTTCTTCCAAGGCTTTTACAGTTTTTGATGTTTTATAGTTTTAGTTGTTTAGCTGTCTTTGATCCACTTTTAGTTAATTTTGCATTTGGTATAAGAGTCCTACTACATTCTTTTGCATGTGGATATCTAGTTTTCCCAGCATTATTTGTTGAAGAGACTATCCTTTCTGTCTTGAAGGGTCTTAGCCTTGTCAGATACAAATACACTTGACACTATATTTGAGGAATCATCTCAAGCTTTTAACCACAGAAGGTTAGTCTTATCTTTCTTTCCAGGCAGAATTTTAAATTTGAATAAATGCCACTATAATTATCAACATTATGGATGTTCAAGTAACTATAATGCAAGAGATCAAGTTAGATGAATGGGATACATGGAGAAAAAAGATATGGCCTCTGGTTATGAAACTACCTATTTATTGGGGGAGATAGAATATCTCATTTAAAAATGACTACAAATACAGGATAGCACATGCTAATTTTAAAATAAATAGCACAGAAATTACATGTCTTGAGAGTTCAGAGCTTGTGGTTTTAGAAATGGATTTTAAGCATTAAAATACCACTGTGTGCACAAATATTCACAGCAGTATTATTCATATTGGGCTTTCCAAGTGGCACAGTGGTGAAGAACCTTCCTGCCAACGCAGGAGATGCAAGATACGCAGGTTGGATCAATCCCTGGGGTTGAGAGGATCCCCTCGAGTAGGAAATGGAAACCCAGTCCAGTATTCTTGCCTGGAAAATTCCATGGACAGAGGAGCCTGGTGGGCTTCAGTCCGTGGGGTCACAAAGAGTCAGACAGAACTGAGCAACTAAGCACATTATCTATATCAGCAAAAAAATGGAAGTTATGCAAATGTCCATCAGCTGATGAATGGATAAACCATATGTGATCATATTGAATAATGAAATATTATTCAGCAGTTAAAAGAAAGTGGTGACTGCCACATGGATGAACCTTAAAAACATTATGCTAAGTGGAAGAAACCAGTCATAAAGGACCACATATTGTGTTACTCCATTTTTATAAACTGCCAAGAATAAGGAAATCCATACAAAACGGGAAGTAAATTACTGGTTGCCTAGGTCTGGATGGAAGGGGAGGAAGAGAGGAGGGAGGAATGGAGAGTGACTGCTAATGGGCATAGAATTTGTTTTGGGGCTGATGAGAGTATTTTGAAACTGATTATGATGGTAATTATGCAACTCTGTAAATGGTTGAATTGTATAGTATGCAAATTATATTCCAATAAAGATGTTATTTTAAAAATAGCCTCACCAATCCCATCTGTCCAGGTAAAAATGTGAATTTTATATGTGAACTACATCTCAACAAAGCAGTTATTACAAATGGAAGAAAAGAGGACTTGCCTGGCAGTCCAATGGTTAAGACTCTGGTCTTCCAATACAGGGGACACAGGTTCAATCCCTGGTTGGAGAACTAAGATCCTGCACAGCGAGGCAAAAAAAAAAAAAAAAGAAAACATACCAAAGATTCGAATCAGTAATCCAGAAAGAACTATAGTCTGGGCCAGATGACCTGTTTCTCTTAGGTTTGTAAAATCCTATCTGAAGCAATGCAAGAGTATGAATTTTTAATATCTGAGACAGTGGGCAATTATTGAATGTTTTTGTTTAAGGTAATGATATACTTATATGTTTTAGGAACATTGATACTGATGCCTCTCATTAGGCTGGACTGGAATGGAGAGGGACTGGAAGAATAAAACTTGTTTAGGTAACTGTTAAATTATTCTAGAATAGTAGTTTCCAAATGCTGACCAACAGTGTCAACATCACCTAGGAATTTGTTAGAAAGGCAAATTCTTGGTTCCCACCTCAGAGCTAGAATCAGAAACTACCTTAGGGTCCAACAGTCTGTTTTAATACATCCTCTTGGAGATTCTGATACAGGAAAATATTTGAGAATATTTCTGCTCTAGGAGAAAAGTAATGGGTATCTGAGAGACAGTGGTAATGATGTGCATGGAGAAACACTTATAGTTAATGTATTTCCAGTCAACTATTTGAAAATAAAGGCAAGAAGAAGGAAGCACAGAAGATTCACAGATTTTCTTTGGTATCATTAACAGATATAGGGAGGAGAGGTGGAGGTGCTCGTATAGGAAGAAGACAGTGAGTTCGAACATTTACATTCTGAGCTGATTTATGAAGTGGACACTGTTAATTGCCTGTCCAAATTTGATTCCCTCACCTGCCCCATTTCCTTCTTAGCTAAGTCCCTTTTTGTTCAAGTGTTCATCCTCCATGTGGCCATGTACTTCAGGGAGTCTGGGCACCTCCCTAAGACCCAAAAGGTGACTGTTGATTGATAGTAGTTACAGTTGCATGTTCTATAATTCTAATTCTGGTCAGTGAGCAATGAGGGGAGATCTGCTGGAGTTCTGAGACGGGAGAAGGAGATTTCTTTAAAGGGACATAAATCCAAGTCATTCCTCTTTTCCCTACCTCTAGGTTAGCTGACCCACACAGTCAAAGGTTTTGGCATAGTCAGTGAAGCAGAAATAGATGTTTTTCTGGAACTGTCTTGCTTTTTCGATGATCTAGCAGATGTTGGCAGTTTGATCTCTGGTTCCTCTGCCTTTTCTAAAACCAGCTTGAACATGTGGAAGTTCATGGTTCATGTATTGCTAATGCCTGGCTTGCAGAATTTGGAGCTTTACTTTACTAGCGTCTGAGATGAGTGCGGTAGTTTGAGCATTCTTTGGTATTGCCTTTCTTTGGGATTGGAATGAAAACTGACCTTTTCCAGTCCTGTGGCCACTGCTGAGTTTTCCAAATTTGCTGTCATATTGAGTGCAGCACTTTCACAGCATCTTCTTTCAGGATTTGAAATAGCTCAACTGGAATTCCATCACCTCCACTAGCTTTGTTTGTAGTGATGCTTCCTAAGGCCCACTTGACTTCACATTCCAGGATGTCTGGCTCTAGGTGAGTGATCACACCATCATGATTTTCTGGGTTGTGAAGATCTTTTTTGTACATTTCTGTGTATTCTTGCCACCTCTTCTTAATATCTTCTGCTTCTGTTAGGGTGTGGAAAATTCTGAAAGAGATGGGAATACCAGACCACCTGACCTGCCTCTTGAGAAACCTATATGCAGGTCAGGAAGCAACAGTTAGAACCGGACATGGAACAACAGACTGGTTCCAAATAGGAAAAGGAATACATGAAGGCTGTATATTGTCACCCTGCTTATTTAACTTATATGCAGAGTACGTCATGAGAAACACTGGGCTGAAAGAAGCACAAGCTGGAATCAAGATTGCTGGGAGAAATATCAATCACCTCAGATATGCAGATGTCACCACCCTTATGGCAGAAAGAGAAGAAGAGCTAAGGAGCCTCTTGATGAAAATGAAAAGTTGGCTTAAAGCTCAACATTCAGAAAACTAAGATCATGGCATCCGGTCCTATCACTTCACGGCAAATAGATGGAGAAACAGTGGAAACAGTGGCTGACTTTATTTTGGGGGGCTCCAAAATCACTGCAGATGGTGACTACAGCCATGAAATTAAAAGACACTTACTCCTTGGAAGAAAATTTATGACCAGCTAGATAGCATATTAAAAAGCAGAGACATTACTTTGTCAACAAAGGTCCATCTAGTCAAGCCTGTGGTTTTTCCAGTAGTCATGTGTGGATGTGAGAGTTGGACTATAAAGAAAGCTGCTGCTGCTAAGTCACTTCAGTCGTGTCCAACTCTGTGTGACCCCATAGATGGCAGCGCGCCAGGCTCCTCTGTCCTTGGGGTTCTCCAGGCAAGAATACTGGAGTGGGTTGCCATTTCCTTCTCCAATGCATGCATGCATGCTAAGTCACTTCAGTCATGTCTGACTCTGTACGACCCTGTTGATAGCAGCCCTCCAGGCTCCTCTGTCCACAGGATTCTCCATGCTAGAATACTGGAGTGGGTTGCCATTTCCTTCTCCCTAAAGAAAGCTGAGTACCGAAGAATTGATGCTTTTGAACTGTGGTGTTGGAGAAGACTCTTGAGAGTCCCTTGGACTGCAAGGAGATCCAACCAGTCCATCCTAAAGGACATCAGTCCTGGGTGTTCATTGGAAGGACTGATGTTGAAGCTGAAACTCCAATACTTTGGCCACCTGATGCGAAGAGCTGACTCATTTGAAAAGACCTTGATGCTGGGAAAGATTGAGGGGGCAAGGAGGAGAAGGGGACGACAGAGGATGAGATAGTTGGATGGCATCACCAACTCAATGGACATGGGTTTGGGTAGACTCTGGCAGTTGGTGATGGACAGGGAGGCCTGGCATGCTGTGGTACATGGGGTTGCAAAGAATTGGACGTGACTGAGTGACTGAACTGAGGTTAGCTGAACTGGAACTGCTACAGCCATCTCATTACTGTAAGGGTACTATTTAACAGTGTTCTGATAGTTCTAGACAGTTCAAAGTTCCAGGGAATAGAAGGAACATTTTGAGAATTTACTTAGTGTCAGACATGCTCAGGTACTTTACACATGTGATTATGTTATTAGAATGTAAGTTAACTTTTACCCTTATAATAACCTCATTTTGCAGATAAGGAAACTGAAAGATGGCAAATTAATGTGCCCCACACAAAGTTAAATACTAGGAAATGAAAAAGGATTCCCACAGGTCTTTGACTCCAGAACTTACACCCTTAACGTCAGTGCTCAACTTACAATGATCAGAAAACGGGACAAGATTGTAATTATTTGTAGATACTATGACTGTTAACAAAAGGAAAATATTAATGAAAGTTATTTAGAAATATTGAATTCAGTATGTATAAAAAATTAACTAGTATAAATCTCAACTAAGTAGAGCTGGAAGATCAGAATGGGGAACTCTCATGCCCTGTAGTGATAGCAGAGCCCAATAGGAAGAAGAAAGACTTTTTTTCCGTGAAGGACTCAGCCAATGAAAAGCTGAGAACTCTTTGTTTATTATAGCCCTTCCAACTCCTTTTTCAACCTACAAACTTGTTCTCCTTCCGTTGCCATGAGGAGGACTGTTTGTGGTTGCAGACCCCAAATTGCAATAATATTCTAATCCCAGATAAACCCATCATTGCTGAAGAGATATCTGGCAGTCTGTTTTAGGTCAACATTTTGGTGGCCCATACAGGGACCAGAGAAGACCCTGGAAGACCCTGGAGCTGATGAGCAAACAAGTGCAGAACCTACAAACGGAGCCCATTGTCACTCACTACTTTTCTCACTGATCCTGAAGTTTGGCAGTGCATCTTTCTCCTGGATCCAATCTCACATCCTGTTTACATTCTGAAGATCTTCAGGTTTCTAAGGTTTTTTTCTTCCAGGGTAAGTCTTGGTTCTGTATTCCAGTACTTGTTTGGCCCTTCATTCTGATTTTTTGATCAAACTGTTTGAATTAAAACTAGCTGAAATCTCATTGGCTCATTCCTTTGGAAATAGAAGCTGCCTCATGGAAATTGTACCAGGTTTTTCAGCTGGAAACTGACTTTAAAAAGCATTTCACCTGGCTCCTCCAGGACCAAGCTCTTTCCTTAGAATTGATTGTGATTAATTTGGAAGCAGTTTGAATTAGCTGTTTGAACAGTAAAATCTTTGAGTGTTTAAAATCATTTTTTTAAACTCCAGAGAAAAACCTCTAAGAATTGAGAACCCAGTTATCTAAATATTTTGAGGGTGCTTCCCCCAACAGGGTTCCAGCTGATTTTGTTTAAAAGCAATGGTCTTTGCTCATGTGTCTTCTAACTAAATGGGCTGTCTTGCCCAAAGGCAGTTTGGAATACCAGTGGCCATTATGGGGAGCTTTTGAAATTCTCAAACTTAATTTCCATAAAGCCAGATTTAATTACAATAGCTCAAAAATTTCCAGACCTAAGTGGAATGCTTATTTGGTATTTTGGGGCTTCCCAGCATTATCAGGAGTCTCCATAAAATTTCCGCTTTAAATAAAACTTTAAAATGAACTGAGGCAAACAGTTAAAATGGCTCCCAAAGCTTCAGGCTCTTCCTTAACCTTTTTGGTCTCAGGCTCTGCCTCCAGTGCCATCTCGTCTCTCTCCCTCTGCCCCTTTCGTCTGGACTCTACCCCTGGCACCATCTTCCTACTTCCTTTCTGTTACCGAAAGCACACTGACTGAAACCGCCCACCCTGGCCAGACACCATAGTAACTATTTACATGGGGTTGTTTTACAACAGGAGGTCCTGGTAAGGAACATGGAACTAATAAGCTACGACCAAGGTCAAAAGGTGACACCATGTGTCCAACCACCTCTCAGAATCCTCGCTGGCATCCATCTTGGCTGAACAATGCATGCACCACCAGGAAGGACTCTGAGTCAGAATGATTCGCCAAAGACAACCCAGTGACTAATCTCATCACCATAAAACCCAAGACTGTGAGCCATGTGGCAGAGCAGTTCTCCTGGGTTCCCTTACTCTCCTGCTCTCTGCCCAGACACCCCTTCCCAATAAAACCTCTAGCTTTGTCAGCACATGTGTCTCCTTGAACAATTCATTTCCGAGTATGAGACAAGAGCCCACTTTTGGGTCCTGGAAGGGGTCCCCCTTCCTGCAACAAGTGGTGACTTTGGTGGGACTCTTCTTCGCTGTGACTGATATCCTGACCACTTAGGGTACTTAGGAACCAGCTTGCCCACCGATGGACCAGACCCAGCAGCTGCAACTGGGACCCTTTTGTCTGTGGTCTCCTCTTGATGCGGACAATTGGCCAGAGTGCCCCAACAGGGTAAGGAATAAGAGACTTTATTGACCTCTCTTCCCCATCCCTCTCTCTTTCCTCTCCTTCAGTTCAGTTCAGCTCAGTCGCTCAGTTGTGTCCGACTCTTTGCAACCCCATGAATCATAGCACGCCAGGCCTCCCTGTCCATCACCAACTCCCGGAGTCTACCTAAGCTCATATCCAACAAGTCAGTGATGCCATCCAACCATCTCATCCTCTGTCATCCCCTTCTCCTCCTGCCCCCAATCCTTCCCAGCATTAGAGTCTTTTCAAATGAGTCAGCTCTCCATATGAGGTGGCCAAAGTATTGGAGTTTCAACTTCAACATCAGTCCTTCCAATGAACACCCAGGTCTGATCTCCTTTAGGATGGACTGGTTAGATCTTCTTGCAGTCCAAGGGACTCTCAAGAGTCTTCTCCAACACCGCAGTTCAAAAGCATCAATTCTTCAGCGCTCAGCGTTCTTCACAGTTCAATTCTCACATCTATACATGACTACTGGAAAAACCATAACCTTGATTAGACGGACCTTTGTTGGCAAAGTAATGTCTCTGCTTTTGAATATGCTATCTAGGTTGGTCATAACTTTCCTTCTGAGGAGTAAGCGTCTTTTAATTTCATGGCTGCAATCACCATCTGCAGTGATATTGGAGCCCATGTACTTTGCATATAATTTAAATAAGCAGGATGACAATATACAGCCTTAATGTACTCCTTTTCCTATTTGAAACCAGTCTGTTCCATGTCCAATTCTAACTGTTGCTTCCTGACCTGCATACAGATTTCTCAAGAGGCAGGTCAGGTAGTCTGATATTCCCATCTCTCAGAATTTTCCACAGTTTATTGTGATCCACAGTCAAAGGCTTTGGCATAGTCAATACAGCAAAACAGATGTTTTTCTGGAACTCTCTTGCTTTTTTGATGATCCAGCAGATCCTCTCCTTAACCTTTCCTATCCTACCCTTTTCTTCTAGTCCCCCAGTCCTGCACACAGAAATCTGGTCAAAGCGCCTCAGCCTGAGTTGAGGCTTGTAGGCTGATCACCTCCTCTTGGCAGAGAACTCAAATTCTGCTTCTGTTCTGGTCTGGTTTCTGGTTTGAATTCTGGTTCCGTTGCAGTCTCATCTGGTTTCTGGTAGGGCCAAGTTCCTCCCTTCTCTGGAGGTTCAGTGTAAAGTTCCATAACACCTGGTTGTCTGCAGGTGGCAGGAGACGTCTGTAAGGCCACCCCTTTTGCCCCCCTCTCCTGCCTCCACCTCCCTTTTCTTTCAACCTGGTTTCCTTTCCTCTCTTTGAAATCTTTGAGGACCTGAGATACTTTCTTTTATTCTGTTAGTGCTTGCATCTGAAGTTCTATGTCTCTATAGCAGGCTTTCTGAGAGAATAATCTTGCATTTAAGGGAGTGTCCGATTGGGGCTGCCAGGTCTGTGTGTTCTGTGTCGTGATTTGTAATGGCCATTTTGCTTTGTGTGGTCACCATTTGGTTTAGACCTGCAGCCATTTTGTTAGAACTTGATTTTCTTTCCCTGTGCTTTGAGACCACTGCTCTCAGGCTCACTTATCTAGACCGTCTCTAACTCCTGAGACGGAGGAAAAATGGGAAGAAGCCTTTAACAATTTTATTTATTCCAACTGTTATTTATAAACTAGTGAATTTTATATTTTAATATAAAATTACAATATAATTTCTAAACTTAGAATTGTTTAGAAAATGAAGCTAGACCTTGCATTTTGTCTGTCTGAAAATGCGTATGTCTTGGTACGTCTTTGTCTCTGGATAATATTTTTAAGATTTATTTGTAATGAGCTCTATTTAATTGGCTTAAAGAAAAGTAAGTGTTTACAAATCAAATACTTCTAAATTAAACTAAATGAATTCCAGGTTCATGTGAACTGGGAAATATTCAATATTAAATTGATACCGGGTAACATAGACATGTCTTCAGAACTATCAGTAAGTATAATACTTCTGTTGTACCTAGGTTTACTAGAGGTCAAATAAGACTGTATTCTGTTACAAATTTGTCAACAAGAAATGTACGTCATTGTGGAAAACAGGGAAACTAAGATGTGTTTTCAGTAGAAGACATATATAAAAAAATACTAAAAAAGAGTTACCCATGATCAGGATTGGATTACAATTAGTTAGATAAATAGATTTTGTTAGGAATGACATGACCATAGGAAAACTGGTTAGAGCCAACTAGGTCCAATGTGGCGGAGTTGACTTTCATTAGACCTTGAGCCTCCGGTATATATACCCATTGAGACATATCAACAAGCTAAATGATCCACCCATCAGCATTGACTAAATCTGATGGAATGTTCTAAACCCTTTTGATTGATTTTTTTTGGACACAACTTCCTAAATCGAATTCTGTTGAAGTTCTTTTGACCTCTAGCTAACTTTGGGATGCTTCAGAGGGCCCCTGAAACATCCCAAAGAAAGTTATTAAACTAATTGTGTTTATTTGGTTGGTTAAATTACATGGGAAATACTATCAAATGAGTAATAAATCCTCTCAGGTTAAAATGTATGGTAAAAAAAATATATATGGTAAATATTACTAATACAGATATCCTAGAAATTATATGGAGTTCCTAATGTTCTAATATGTCCTGGTATTCTAATGGGAAAGCTGATGACTTCACAAAAGTTAACAAAAGGACTGAGTGAACCAGCAAATATACTTGTAACTTTTATGGTTTCTATCTGAAAAAATTAGAGGTTTGAATCTGCGTTTTCCAGAAGCAGGGGAAACCTTCCCCTCAAACTAATTATGACAGTAATTTGGTAAAATTATACATTATAAACAAATTTTAAAAATTATATTTTCTCTCTATTTGACTCCTCCAGAGATTGAAAATTCTTAGGTTTCAAGTAACTTTATCAGATGAGTTAGGGAGGTTATCTCACTAACAGGTACAGAAATCTCATGGAATTTTTGAGACCCTAAAAAGGGAAAAATTCACCTAGGTTTGTTAGGTGAAATCTGTGATAAGCCTTTAGCATGACTTTCCCAGCCCTGTTTTATTTTAAAAGGTCAGTCTGAGACGCTATAAAAGTTTCAACAAAGCAAAAAGTCTATGATCAATTATGATTATATAAATCATCAGGCCAAATTTATTTTACAAACAAACTAGTCTTAATTTGGTGATATTTGATAAAAATAAGGGTAATTTTAGGGAGAAAAAGATGTTTCAAAGATGTTGCTGCTAAGTCACTTCAGTCGTGTCCGACTCTGTGCGACCCCATAGATGGCAGCCCACCAGGCTCCTCCATCCCTGGGACTCTCCAGGCAAGAACACTAGAGTGGGTCTCCATTTCCTTCTCCAATGCATGAAAGTGAAAAGTGAAAGGGAAGTTGCTCGATTGTGTCCGACTCTTCGCAACCCCATGGACTGCAGCCTACCAGGCTTCTCCATCCATGGGGTTTTCAGTTTGTTAATGGAGGTCTGTATCTAGTAAGATTCATTTCCTGGATAGTTCTTTGCTATTGTGTGGTATTAATGTAAAATTTAATTAAATTCTTTAAAACCACACTGTTTGTTTCTGAAGCTTATCTCAGTCATCTATTTTCGGATAAAGATGCCTCATGACCTACAACCAGGACTGAAAAAAGACATAATTTAAGGGACTGTTTCCAACCTAGATGGAAGGACCTTTTATCAAATACTCTTAACTAACTAATGCACAGTGAAATAGAAAGGAAATTGACTCTTAGATTAATTCCCACTTCCAAAGGCCCCTACACTGGACTGATCTATAGAGAGGACAGCTGACCTGATCTCACCTTAAAATGACTCTCAAACAGAAGAGAAACTACACTACACCAGGACAAGAAGACGACAACATCAGAGATAGACAGCTTGCCGAAGATGCTGGACCTGATTCATATAATCATACATAATGTTTTCTTGACTTTTTAGACCTTTGCATATAAATCAAGTGCTTTTCCATCATAGGTCTGATCCTATGCTTGTCTTAGAAATCAATCCAATTGTTGGCTTTGTGACCAGTTACCTGTGTCTAGTTCTGGGTTACCTTGGGGAATTTCTCTACTCCAAGGCTCTAACTAGTTGGCCCTGAAAAATTTTACTTGAAAGATTATAGTCATATTCAGATCACTATTGATATTACTAAATGAGATCCCCTCACCTGGCCAATTAATAATGCCTGCTCCTGACCTTGGCCATAAATTTGAGTTTTCTCCTACTACTCAAGCTCAATCAGAACAACCAGCAAAGTTTCAACAAAGGGAAAAAAATCTCCCTCAATTATGGGATAGATTTATATAGATAACACCAGGCTATGGTAATTTAGGTTGAAAGTCTCCTCTATATTGGAAACAATTAAATCATGCTAAGGATAATCAGTTTAGTAACACTAGGAAACTGGGTTATATGCCTTATAGACAGTGCCAGTATATAATTTCCCTGGAAGATAAAAATTCTTAGTACAGAATAGATTAAGTCGGGTGACCTGGGATATACTGGGCTACATCTAATGGAAGTTCTTAAGTCTTACTTATGACTTTACTAATACTGCTGGGCTATGTTATTTGGACAGGGAAGCCTGGCATACTGCACTACATGGGATCACAAAGAGTTGGACACGACAGAGCAACTGAACTGAACTGAGCTGATATTATTCGTATTTTGCCTGTTTTACAAAATTGCTATTTCTTAAACTGCCAAATGTGTGACTGAGGCCTCTGACAAAACAATATGTAGTTCCATATGAGATCAATGATAACAGTATAACTCTAGATATGGGAAGAAACAACAAGAGGAAATGTTTTCTTGGACCAAGAGGCTAGTAAGACAAGTGGTCCAGAGAACTTTGGATACTGTTTTATGGCCCCGTCCAGTAATAACACATTGAGTGGCCTGTCAACAGAATCTTTGCCAGACCTGAGAGTGAACGTTCTCAGCACCATGGGATGACATGGTCATGAAATGCCCCCCACTCAAAATCATGGTCAAGTTTACGACCAAGAAAGGGCCCTGCCAACTGAAAAGGGACACTTGCCATCTACCTCCAGAAAGGTTAAATCATGGCCACTGCAGCTGTTGACCTTCAAGACCCCTGAAAAGAGTTCAGGGTGAAAATCAGGAATAAGGCACTCTGTGTTCTGGGAAAAACTGCAGAACAGGCCTTTAGATAATTAGATCTTTTCAGGAGAAGATTTTATGAGTCCCAGTTCTTGCATCTTCTCATACCTAGAAAAACAATGACATCGTTAATAGTGATATCTGCTTTGGCTATTAAGGAAAATTTTACAATTAAAAGTCAAAATAGAGTAGCTATGGTTCAGACATCCTAGGAAATAACTAGGTGATACTATGGGTGTAATTTCAGATTAGACCTTGTATTGCTAAATACTTGAGTTTTCTGAGTTGTGTCAGGCTTGGATACCACCAGACATTCTCAGAAACGTGTTTGCTGGCAGCTAGTAACTACAACCTTACTTTTTATAAAACTAGGCAGCTGGCTACCTGGCTCCAAGTCTCCCTGAAGTGCCACGTCCAGACTGGGTTTCAGGTCTATTCTTGAAAAGAAATGAGATTTGTTTTGTCTATTTAAATTCTTGTTGTCACTCCTCCAATTATTTCTAATTGGGTCTGTTACACCAAAATGTCCGACCAAGGGATTGAGATTTTAATCATACAAGACTCAGATCTAGGACTCAGAACTCAAGAATACTTCTAATTCAGTGTCTATCTGCCAAATTGAAACAGTCCTATGCCCCATTTTGACAGGAAGTTATCAAAGTCATAGTTGCCCAGTTCCCTGCGTTAAAACTGAGCAGGATTCTGTGGGGCTCTGGAGTATGGATCTCCAGAGTATGTTCTGGAGAGTATGTTCTCCGTTTCTTATTTGTAGGATGTAGGCTTCATTCAGCCTCCTTGACCTTTCCTGAGTCCCAAAGGGCAGATTCAAACAATTGCTGATCAGGGAAGGAAGGGAATATGGAAACAGAGGAGAAACAATCAAATAATGGTACAGCCTTGAGGCAGGGTCCTGATTTCTACTCAAGAAATACGCTTAACAGTGTCTTTGAGTTTTTTTGCAGAACTGGGGCCCCCACCCAGGTGGAGGATGGTAACTTCAGGCTGAGCACAAGATTCCTGGAGCACCACTCTGTTGCCTCACCACCAACAACCAGTCAGAAGAAAGTCACACACCCTGCAGCCCTTGCCCTAAATGTTGCCTTCTCTTTCTAGGGCCCAGTGATGGCCATGGGCTACAGAAGATGAGATGGTTGGACGGCATCCCTGACTCAATAGGCATGGTGTGAGCAGGATCCAGGAATTGGTGATGGACAGGAAAGCCTGGTGTGCTGCAGTCCATGGGATCACAAAGGGTCGAACATGACTGAACGACTGAACTGAACTGATGACCATCCTTTTAGGCCTCCTGTTTGGCCCTGTCTGTTTAATCTCTGTGAGGGGATTAAACCTAAATTGCTGTTTTTACAAGGGTAAATGCTGGTTTCAGACACAGAATACCTTGAGTTAGATCAGGTAGAGAGAGACTTCTGCTCTGGTAGGCAGGCCTCTACCCATACACAGCAGAAAGAAGTTACAGAAGAAAGAGAACACCCCAATTCCCAAAAAGTATCTTGAGTATAAAGTCTCTCAAGGGGCAGTTGTTAGGGGAAGCACACTGACTGAAACCGCCCACCCTGGCCAGACACCATAGTAACCATTTGCATGAGTTATTTTACATCAGGAGGGCCTGGTAAGGAACAGGGAACTAATAAGCCACCACCAACTGGAAGAATTCAGGAAAGGTCAAAAGGTGACACCACGTGTCCAACCACCTCCCAGAATCCTCAGTGGCATCCATCTTGGCTGAACAATGCATGCGCCACCAGGAGTCAGTCATTCTGACTCAGAGTCACCATCATAAAATCTGAGACTTCTCCTGGGTTCTCTTACCCTCCTGCTCTCTGCCCAGGTGCCCTTTCCCAGTAAAATCTCTTGCTTTGTCAGCACGTGTGTCTCCTTGGACAATTTATTTCTGAGTGTTAGACGAGCCCACTTTTGGGCCCTGGAAGGGGATTCCCTTTCCTGCAATATTTGTATGTCACTGCTGCTGCTGCTGCATTACTTCAGTCATGTCCGACTCTGTGCGACCCCGTGGACGGCAGCCCACCAGGCTCCCCTATCCCTGGGATTCTCCAGGCGAGAACACTGGAGTGGGTTGCCAGTTCCTTCTCCAGTGCATGAAAGTGAAAAGTGAAAGTGAAGTCGCTCAGTGTGTCTGACTCGTAGCAACCCCATGGACTGCAGCCTACCAGGCTCCTCCACCCATGGGATTTTCCAGGCAAGAGCACTGGAGTGGGGTGCCATCGCCTTCTCCGCTATGCCACCTATACCTTGTCTATTCCCTCAAATACCCCAACACAGATTCTTTCACCAAACTTTCACTTTTCTCTGAAACTCTTCCTACTCCCCTTTCCTTTGAAATTGTCCCTTTAAAATTAAGTCTTCTGAGGATCCAAATGTCAAATCCTTAATTTCTTGTATTCCCTAAACAAAACTGAACTGCAACCCACAAATATTCTGGCAAAGTAACTGAAGATTCTCACATATTTGTTAAGAAATTTAACATAGACATTCAAACTTATTGACCTGATTTCTATGACTTATAGGAGCTAGTTCATATGCTTACGTGCGAAAGCCAGGCCCAGCAGTTAGATACAAACTGCTAATTAGGAAAATCCTGGAAGCTCTCTAGAATTACAGAAAGGAGACCCGTCTGCGAACTTATTATATAATCAGGTTTGGGCAATTTCTAGGCAACTTCACCAAGCAAGTCCTAGAACTTTTCCAAAGCCCGTTGACTGGACCAAAATTCAGGCTCGTATGCAAAAATCTGATGAGTCTGTTCATGACTATTATAATTGATTTCAGATTATTTTTAAGGAAAAGTCTGGTCTTCCGTCAGATGTTGATTCCACGTGGGTGGCTTTTAACTCTATCGGTTGGCTAAAGGTGGCTCAGTCAGTAAAGAATTTGCCTGCAAAGTGGGAGACCTGGGTTCGATCCCTGGGTTGGGAAGATCCCCTGGAGTAGGAAATGGCAACCCACTCAAGTATTCGTGCCTGGAGAATTCCATGGACAGAGGAGCCTGGTGGGTTTCAGTCCCTGGGGTCGAAAAGAGTTGGACATGACTGAGCTACTTAGCACAGCATAGCACAGGACCTTTACTTTTAGTAAAAAATGATCAGGATGGAATGGGAAACTATATCCACTCCATATTTTGTTAATCTGTTAAAGCAGCTCTCTCACACTCTAGATGAGTCATCTGAAAGAAAGACCACCAAACTTCATTATCTTCAACTCCAGCAAATGACGGCTTGCTTCTAAATGAAACCAGAACCCTTCTAGTTTCCGTTGCTGCAAAGTGCGAGGACATTGGAAAAGAGAGTACTACAAATATAAGCACTCTAAGGGCCTTCAGTCCTCTAACCAGACTTTCTGACATCCTCCCAGTTCTCCATGATGAGGTTCTGAGGAACAGCAGGGGCTCTTCTCAATCCTCACTTTTAATTAGCTTGGAGAAACATTTCTCCAGACTGGGGATTAATCTCTTCCAGTCCTAACTGACCCTGGAGCCGCACTTTCGATGCTTGACCCCACCGCTATGAAACAGCCCTTGCCTCAGAGTATTAAAACAGTTCAAATAGTGGGGCTCTCTTCTCAAGGGTTTTCTGCCCTTGAACCTGTTCCAATTTATTTAGCCCCTTTGCGAGATACACACCATTTTCTCCTACCTTCTCCACCCTTACCCATTTATTAGGCTGAGACTTCTTAGAGAAATATTGTGCCAGAATTTTCTCTCTCCTGAAAGGGTGAACTAACTCTAGAATTCGACAGTAGTTGTCAAAATAACCCACTAGGTGAATCAAACCATACTTTGACATTTTTTATTTGCTCCATCTCTGATGACACTAGAACAGATTCTGGAAACCCATTCCTAATGGGCAAAATTTCTAGCTGCTGTTGGCAAAATTTACATAGCTCACCTCTCATCAAGATTCAAATAGATCCCTCAAAACCTCTTCCCAGAATTAATACTTTATGTGTAAATGAGCCCTTCAAGGCACAAGACCCATAATAGAATATTTGAAGGCTCAAGGCCTCATAATTCCTTGTACTAGGCTCTCCAACACTTTCAGTTTACCAGTGAGAAAACCTAAGGGCTGAGGGTAGAGGTTTGTCCAGGACCTCCAAGCGACAAACAGCATCATTACTGACACCCTATTGTTTACAAGCCTGTTAAGTTACTAACTTCCATTCCCATGGGAAGTAAATTCTCTACTGTAATTGATTTATGCAGTAGATTCTTTAGTGTTTCAGTTGATGAAGCTAGCCAATACCCTTTTGCTTTTGCGTGGAAAGAAAAACAATTCACCTGAAGAGGATTCCTCAGGGTTTTACTGAGAGTCGTTATGTCCCAAAAATCATGAAGGCTGATTTGAATGATATAAAATTCTCAAGAGGCCTTGCTTTGTTGTAGTATGTGGGTAATTCGTTCGTCTTCTCAAGTCTTCTCACAGGAAGGCAGCATTCATGTACTAACATTTTTAGCCTTAAAAAAATAAAATGCAATTTTTAAAGGGACATAAGATCGCCAAAAACTACATTTTGCCCAAACACAATTTGAAAGTGAGGGTATCTGATCAAAACAAGGACTATACCTAGATCCAGATAGACTTCATAGTGTCCTAAAATTCTAAATGCCAACTGCAAGGTTTTCTTGAGCTAGTTGGTTATTGCTGAAATTGCATTTCAAATTTCTCCCTTATGGTGAACCCTCTGTATATTTTACTAAACAATAACAACCTGGACTCCATTTTATAGAAAGAATGGGACAACGTTACCTTCAAGACCTTAAAGGAGAGCTTGAATCCACATGCTCTGGGTAGCCTAAATATCAGAGTTCTCTTTTCCTCTTTGTATACTTGAGTACTTGCCCAAAAATACAGGGACCATCATCAACCCATAGGGTATTTTAAAAAATTTTTTTAAAATATTTTTTATCATCACAACTAATTTATTTTTAAAATATTTATTTATTGGCTGTGCTGAGTCTTAGTTGGTATGCACGGACTTTCTCTAGTTGTGGCGTCTTTGTGTGGCCAATGGGCTTAGTTGATTCAGGGCATGTGGAATCTTCCCAGACCAGGGATCAAACCCCCATCCCCTGCTTTGGCAGACATATTCTTACTGTACCACCAGGGAAGTCTCAACCCATAGGGTTTTATAGGTAGCCAGGAACACACAGATACCTCCTCCGTTACCTTGGAATGATTACAGCCACTGCTCTTTTGATTTAAGACCTAGAAAAACATTGTGGGATTCCCTTTAACCAGTTTTGTACCAAATGCTATAGAAGTTCTACTGAACTGTCATCACTCAACAATTTGAGGTCAACCACATTACCTCCTATGAAGTCCTTTTGTTTACCACTCCTCACATAGATCTTTTAGCAGCCTTAACCTTGCTACTACTTCCCCTTTGTCCTGATGAAGCAGTTGTGAAGAATTGCTTAATGCTGATGAAGCACCTCCTGATTCCTCATAATGATCTATAAGAAACTCTTGTAGTTAAAGCTGACTTCTCATTGTTCACTGATGGTTCTTGTTTAAACTATCCTGATAGCAAATATTATGCTGGGTTTGCTGTTGCAACTCTTTTGATGTTTCTGAGGCAGCATTTTTACCTATGGCTACTTCAACCCATACTTCAACTTCAATAGGCCTAGAGGAGCTATTCCACGTTCAAGGTCAGGAGGGGTGGCGGTGAGGAGATACCCCTCATCCAAGGTAAGGAACAGCAGCTGCGCTTTGCTGGAGCAGCCACGAAGAGATACCCCATGTCCAAGGTAAGAGAAACCCAAGTAAGACAGTAGGTGTTGCAAGAGGGCATCAGAGGGCAGACACACTGAAACCATACTCACAGAAAACTAGTCAATCTAATCACACTAGGACCACAGCCTTGTCTAACTCAATGAAACTAAGCCATGACCTGTGGGGCCACCCAAGACAGGC
This sequence comes from Capra hircus, assembly GCF_001704415.2. Lineage (NCBI taxonomy): Eukaryota > Metazoa > Chordata > Mammalia > Artiodactyla > Bovidae > Capra > Capra hircus. Next base: position 59,335,769 of record NC_030813.1, on the reverse strand, counting down.
GGGTCATGGTGGAGAGGTCTGACAGAATGTGATCCACTGGAGGAGGGAATGGCAAACCACTTTAGTATTCTTGCCTTGAGAACCCCATGAACAGTATGAAAAGGAAAAATGATAGGATACTGAAAGAGGAACTCCCCAGGTCAGTAGGTGCCCAATATGCTACTGGAGATCAGTGGAGAAATAATTCCAGAAACAATGAAGGGATGGAGCCAAAGCAAAAACAATACCCAGTTGCGGATGTGACTGGTGATAGAAGCAAGGTCTGATGCTGTAAAGAGCAATGTTCCATAGGAACCTGGAATGTTAGGTCCATGAATCAAGGCAAATTGGAAGTGGTCAAACAGGAGATGGCAAGAGTGAATGTCAACATTCTAGGAATCAGCGAACTACAGTGGACTGGAATGGGTGAATTTAACTCAGATGACCATTATATCTACTACTGTGGGCAGGAATCCCTCAGAAGAAATGGAGTAGCCATCATGGTCAACAAAAGAGTCTGAAATGCAGTACTTGGATGCAATCTCAAAAATGACAGAATGATCTCTGTTCATTTCCAAGGCAAACCATTCAATATCACAGTAACCCAAGTCTATGCCCCAACCAGTAACACTGAAGAAGCTGAAGTTTAATGGTTCTATGCAGACCTACAAGACCTTTCAGAACTAACACCCAAAAAAGATGTCCTTTTCATTATAGGGGACTGGAATGCAAAGGTAGCAAGTCAAGAAACACGGAGTGACAGGCAAATTTGGCCTTGGAATACAGAATGAAACAGGGCAAAGACTAATAGAGTTTTGCCAAGAGAATGCACTGGTCATAGCAAACACCCTCTTCCAACAACACAAGAGAAGACTCTACACATGGACATCACCAGATGGTCAACACCAAAAGCAGATTGATTATATTCTTTGCAGCCAAAGATGCAGAAGCTCTATACAGTCAACAAAAACAAGACCAGGAGCTGACTGTGGCTCAGATCATGAACTCTTTATTACCAAATTCAGACTTAAATTGAAGAATGTAGGGAAAACCACAGGACCATTCAGGTATGACCTAAATCAAATCCCTTATGTTTATACAGTGGAAGTGAGAAATCGATTTAAGGAACTAGATCTGATAGATAGAATGCCTGTTGAACTATGGACAGAAGTTCGTAACATTGTACAGGAAACAGGGATCAAGACCATCCCCATGGAAAAGAAATGCAAAAAAGCAAAATGGCTGTCTGGGGAGGCCTTACAAATAGCTGTGAAAAGAAGAGAAGTGAAAAGCAGAGGAGAAAAGGAAAGATACAAGCATCTGAATGCAGAGTTCCAAAGAACAGCAAGAAGAGATAAGAAAGCCTTCCTCAGCAATCAATGCAAAGAAATAGAGGAAAACAACAGAATGGGAAAGACTGGAGATCTCTTCAAGAAAATGGGAACATTTCATGCAAAGATGGGCTTGATAAAGGACAGAAATGGTATGGACCTAACAGAAGCAGAAGATATTAAAAAGAGGTGGCAAGAATACACAGAAGAACTGTACAAAAAAGAACTTCATGACCAAGATAGTCACGATGGTATGATTGCTCATCTAGAGCCAGACATCCTGGAATGTGAAGTCAAGTGGGCCTTAGGAAGCATCACTACAAACAAAGCTAGTGGAGGCGATGGAATTCCAGTTGAGCTATTTCAAATCCTGAAAGATGATGCTGTGAAAGTGCTGCACTCAGTATGCCAGCAAATTTGGAAAACTCAGCAGTGGCCACAGGACTGGAAAAGGTCAGTTTTCATTCCAATCCCAAAGAAAGCTAATGCCAAAGAATGCTCAGACTACTGCACAATTGCACTCATCTCACACACTAGTAAAGTAAAGCTCCAAATTCTCCAAGCCAGGCTTCAGTAATATGTGAACCGTGAAATTCCAGATGTACAAGCTGGTTTTAGGAAAGGCAGAGGAACCAGAGATCAAATTGCCAACATCCGCTGGATCATGGAAAAAGCAAGAGAGTTCCAGAAAAACATCTATTTCTGCTTTATTGACTATGCCAAAGCCTTTGACTGTGTGGATCACAATAAACTGTGGAAAATTCTGAAAGAGATGGGAATACCAGACCACCTGACCTGCCTCTTGAGAAACCTATATGCAGGTCAGGAAGCAACAGTTCGAATTGGACATGGAACAACAGACCGGTTCCAAATAAGAAAAGGAGTACATCAAGGCTGTATATTGTCACCCTGCTTATTTAACGTCTATGCAGAGTACATCATGAGAAACGCTGGACTGGAAGAAACACAAGCTGGAATCAAGATTGCCGGGAGAAATCTCAATAACCTCAGATATGCAGATGACATCACCCTTATGGCAGAAAGTGAAGAGGAACTAAAAAGCCTCTTGATGAAAGTGAAAGAGGAGAGTGAAAAAGTTGGCTTAAAGCTCAACACTCAGAAAACGAAGATCATGGCATCTGGTCCCATCAATTCATGGGAAATAGATTGGGAAACAGTAGAAACAGTGTCAGACTTTATTTTCTTGGGCTCCAAAATCACTGCAGATGGTGACTGCAGCCATGAAATTAAAAGATGGTTACTCCTTGGAAAGAAAGTTATGACCAACCTAGATAGCATATTGAAAAGCAGAGATATTACTTTGCCATCAAAGTCCATCTAGTCAAGGCTATGCTTTTTCCAGTAGTCATGTATGGATGTGAGAGTTGGACTATGAGGAAAGCTGAGTGCCAAAGAATTGATGCTTTTGAACTGTGGTGTTGGAGAAGACTCTTGAGAGTCCCTTGGACTGCAAGGAGATCCAACCTGTCCATTCTAAAGGAGATTAGCCCTGGGATTTCTTTGGAAGGAATGATGCTAAAGCTGAAGCTCCAGTACTTTGGTCACCTCATGCGAAGAGTTGACTCATTGGAAAAGACTCTGATGCTGGGAGGGATTGGGGGCAGGAGGAGAAGGGGACAACAGAGGATGAGATGGCTGTGTGGATGTGAGTTTGAGTGAACTCTGGGAGTGGGTGATGGACAGGGAGGCCTGGCGTGCTGCAATTCATGGGGTCACAAAGAGTCGGACATGACTGAGCGGCTGAACTGAGCTGAATTCAACCCAACATAATGAACTGTAGGCTCTTACATGGACTTGAACTTTAGCAAGGGATAAAACTGCCAGTATATATATTGATATGTTTTCAGAGCTCATGATTTTGGAATGAGCTGGAAGCAATGTGGCTTCCTTACTTTCAAAATACTTACTCACAAAAATTACCATGACCTCTATGTTCAGGAATTATCAGATGTGATACTTTTACCTGCCTCTTTAACTTACAGTTACTTAATAGGATTGTAAATACTAATTACTAACGTTTCAGAAAATTCTAACCTTCACTCTCTGGAAGCTAAGGAAAATCACCTTGCTGTTATTTCCTCAAGGAATGCTGCCCTTAAAGGGACCAGCAGCAGCCAGATCCCTGTCATTGTCCACAAGGATATTTCCTCAAATGAAAACTTAGAAAAATTAGCTAGAGAAGGTCCAAACAATTGACCTCAGAAAAGGAAAAACTCCATTGGAAATTCAAAAATTGTTGGTTTGATAAAAAGAAAAAGCTCAGGTTTGGACCCAATAGCAACCCAGACCTATCTGAATAAAATTCCCACTTCTCAGCACTGCGCATGAGTTAAATCATTGGTCTACTTACAGAATAATAATCTTCTTGAATCAGCATTGATGGGAAAACATTAACAAGGCCACAAAATGTGCCTAACTCACTTGTCCCATTTAGTGCAACAAGGGAAATCTAATTAAAGTGCACAGACATTTTAAGCTGCCCAATTGGCATTCATGTTCCAGCAAATGGATATCACACAACTCCTGCTTTCTCATGGATATAAACATGTTTGTAGCTATGGTCTATATGTTTTCACACTGCACTGAAACCACCGTTACATTGGCATACTGTGAACAGTCTGTGAATGAAGTGATGAATAAATATATGGCTAGTCATGGGCTCTGAAACAAGATTACTACAGTTTGAGCCTCATCTCCCCACTTACTATCTGTGTGATCTTGGACAAATGACTTAACCTCTCTGTATTTCAGCTCCCTCATCTGAAATGGCTATAACTGTAGTTACCTTATAGGATTGTTTTGAAAATATAAAATCTAGCACAAACTTCTGCTTCCAAGGAGAATGGAACAGATGTACTTATTCCTTCCACTAAATGCAACTAAAATCTCTGGATATTATATAAAACAAAATATAAGGAGACTCTAAGAAGTATAGAGGGGTGTGTGTGTGTGTGTGTGTGTGTGAAGTCACTCAGTCATGTCCAACCCTTTGTGACCCCATGGACTGTAGCCTATCAGGTTCCTCTATCCATGGGATTTTCCAGGCAAGAATACCAGAGTGGGTTGCCATTTCCTTCTCCAGGAAATCTTCCTGACCCAGGGATTGAACCTGGGTCTCCCAGCATTGTAGGCAGGTGCTTTACCATCTGAGCCACCAGGGAAGCTCAGCAAACCAACTAAAGATGTTAGGACCCAAGGAGGAATATAATGGTAAGCTCCTTGGTTTCATTTTCACCAAATGTATTCCAGACTGAATACTGGAGAAGCTAGCAGCTTGGACACACCAATGATTACAGACAGAAAAAAAAGGCCCCAGGAAAAACTTGCTCTCTCTAGCCAAAGGACCAGGAAAGGGGCAGTCTAGCGAGACAAAAACCTTTAAACAATTACTTCTCTACTTTAGGCAAATATCACAGAAAAAAAACCGTGGCTCCACCCACACAATCTCCCACAAAGGCCTGGTGGGGAGCCAAGACTTCCACTGTTTCCAGGCTGTGATGAGTCATCCCAAAGTCCTAGTCAGGGTAGTAACAGAGAAAACCAAACGGAGAGCCATGACTTGAATCTCTGCTTAGTGGGGAAGAGCACTGGATCCTCCAACTCCAGGTGTCAACGGAGACCATATGGGGAACCGGGACATTCATCCACACCCAAGGCACGCCGCCTCCTCCTTGCCCAGTGATGTCAGAGTAAGCCTAGTAGAGAGTCAGGACTTTCACCACTTCTTGATGGTAACAGTGCACTCCTCCACAGAGCTGGCAGAGGCCATGGAGGGAGCCAGAACTTCCACCCTCATTCAACAGTAACAAAATGCCCCTTCATCCAGGGAAGAAGAGAGGAGAACCCAGACTTCCACCCGCACCTGGCAGTGATGAGGTAGCAATCCCTGCCCCCTTTACCCACCAGAGCAGTGTCAGAGGAGGCTTGCTAAAACACAAGACCTAAATAAGATCTCGGCTTCCCAGGTGGCTCAGTGGTAAAGAATCTACCTGCCAATGCAGGAGACAGATTCGATCCCTGGGTCAGGAAGATCCCTTGGGGAAGGAAATGGCAACCCACTCCAATATTCTTGCCTGGGGAATCCCATGGAAAGAGCAGCCTGGCAGGCTACAGTCTATGGGGTTGAAAAAGAGTCAGACATGACTTATCAACTAAACAGCAGCAACAAAATAAGACCTAAATTCTTATCGTAATATCCCAAATGTCCACGTTTCAATAAAAAATTACTCACCATACCAAAAAAAAGAAAACCTCAAAGCAAATGAGAAAAAGGCAATTAGCAAATGCCAGCACTAAGGTGACACAGATAGAGCAGCTTGCAATTGCAATCATAAGCATGTGCGTGTGTTTGTGTGTTCACTGAGTTGCTTTAGTTATGCCTGACTCTTTGCCAGCCCATGGACTGTAGCCCATCAGGCTCCTCTGTCCATGGGATTCTCCAGGCAAGAATACTGGAGTGGGTTGCCATGCCCACCTCCAGTAGATCTTCCCCACCCAGGGATCGAACCTGGGTCTCTTATGCCTCCTGCACTGGCAAGCAGGTTTTTTACCACTAGTGCCACCTGGGAAACCCAACTATAAGCATATTTGAAACAAATTTAAAAATTGAAAGTTTCAGCGAAGAAATAGGAAGTCTTAGAAAAGAAATAGGACATGAATGAGACCCAAATGGAAATTTAGAACTAAAAAATACAATAGCTAAAATAAAATCCTGATGGATGAGCTCAACATAAAAATGGAGAGGTCAGAAGAATCAGTGAACTTGAAGACAGAAGAATATAATCAGTGAACTTGAAGATAGAAGAATATAAATTATCTGCTCTGAACAACTAGGAGAAAATGGATTTTTTTTTTAAAAAATTAACAGAATCTTGAGGACCTATGAAACTATAACAAAAAATCTAATATTCCTATCATCAGAGCCCTGAAGGAGAGGAGAAAGAGAACAGGGCCACGACAGCATTTAAAGAAATAATGGATAGATAAAGAGGAGAGGGTAGATAAAGCTGTACCAAGCTGACACTTATCAAAAGGACTGTAGTAACTATAGTAATTTCAGATAGAGCAGATTTCGCAGCAAGGAAAATTATCAGGGATAGAGTGGGTATGACATCATTAATAAGGGATCATTTTCCAAAAAGGCTTTATAATCCTTACTGTGCATCCTCTTAACAACTGAGATCACTTGTACCACACTTAGCCTGTAGTTAATACTATATATGTGTACTTAAAAATTTGTTGAGGGTATAACTCATGTTGAATATTCTTACTACAATTAAAAGAAATATTTTCTTAAGAAAAATCTGTAATATTTGCATTAGCTTTGCAATATATGTATGTATGTGTACATACATAAATTAAAATAATATCTGTCAAAGAAAAACAAATAATGGCTGAAAATCTCCCAAATTTGGCAACAAAGATAAATGTGCAGTTTATGACTATATGACTGAACTCCAACAGGATGCTTAAATTATGTCGACACATCATAATTAATCATTAAGGCAATTAGATTATTAACATAAATAGTGGAGGGTAAAGGTACATAAAGGGAGGTAGGGTAAAATGTCAACACCAGTAAATTTTTTCCACATGTGGAAAAATGACAGAACTATATACACACATTGTACTGATGTCAAATTCCCAGCTTTGTTGTTGTACTACAATTATATAAAATCTAACCGGAGCGACTTCACTTTCACTTTTCCCTTTCCTGCATTGGAGAAGGAAATGGCAGCCCACTCCAGTGTTCCTGCCTGGAGAATCCCAGGGACAGGGAGCCTGGTGGGCTGCCATCTATCGGGTCGCACAGAGTCGAACACGATTGAAGCGACTTAGCAGCAGCAGCAGCAGCAACCTTTGGGAGAAACTGGGTGAAGGATATGTGAGACCTGCCTGTACTATTTATGCAACTTCTTTTGAATCTATAATTATTTCAAAACTAAACGCTATTAAAAGCTTAACATACATAAAGCACTTAGAATAGTTCTTGCTACACAGTAAGCACGATAAATGTGCCAGCATCATTAAGCAATATCGGTAAGCACATTGGGCTTCCCGGGTGGCACTAGTGGTAAAGAACCCACTTGCCAATGCAGGAGACATAAGAGACACAGGTTCAATCCCTGGGTAGGGAAGATCCTCTGGAAGAGTGCATGGCAACCCATTCCAGTATTCTTGACTGGAGGATCCCATGGACAGAGGACCTTGGTGGGCTACAGTCCACGGGGTCACAAAGAGTCGGACACAACTGAAGTGACTTAGCACATGGGCAAGTACATTGCTAGTCGAGCGTCTTGAGGCCATACCACTAAAAATTATATTGGCCATTGCCCCTTGTTTGGCTCTACTGCTTCACCTCAGGCAAGTTTCTGAAATGACTCTGAATTTTAGTTTCTATAAAAGTAGCGTACTTGAAATAGATTAACACAGAACCTGACACACAGTTGATTCAACGTTTTGCTGCTCTGCTGCTAAGCCGCTTCAGTCGTGTCCGACTCTGTGCGACCCCATAGGCAGCAGCCCACCAGGCTCCCCCGTCCCTGGGATTCCCCAGGCAAGCACACTGGAGTGGGTTGCCATTGCCTTCTTCAACAAAGCTTAGTTCCTATCAACTCTCCTACTTTCACTAAATTATCACTCCAGACTGGCATTCCCATCTACATCAACTAACCAGGTTCAAACTTTACTTCCCTCAGAACCAAAATCTGTCTTTGTATGGACATCAGAGTTCCTAAAGTCCAGCTTCTCTGTTACTCATGACTTTATTAATGGTTCTTCACATTGTGAGAGCCTATATGCATTCATTTTACCTAAAATAATTTGAGTTAGATTTATATCACTTATAACCGTATCTAAAGTGACAGTTAATCTTCTAAGGTAAATTACTTAAACTACTTGAATTAAATACTGAAATTAAACTTCGTGGCCAGAAGTTCTTTTAGAAATAATTTAGTCCAAACTTTCCTAACTACTTCTCTTAAATTTCAAGATTAAGGAGTTCCCAGAAAGGTTCACAGACTTGCCAAAGTCATGTAGATAATGCCTGCTCTGAGCCAAGACTAGAAGCTGGTATCTTGAAGCTGTGACACCACAACCTTGTGCTATAGAGAAGTGGGAATGTAAACCAAAACCAGACACCTCTCTCTCTACATTCTATCTGTAGGGCTGTAGCTGCTGTTTAATGTTCATACAATACTGACTGCTAATTTTGATCTTGTAGTCAAGATGTTCCAATTTTTTTTCCCTTGAAATACAAGTAAATCCAAGCCTCATCATTCAGTTTTTAAGCAGCCGAGTTTTTTGGTTTGTTTGTTTTGTTTTGTTTTAGCACACAAACTCTGCTTTACATTAACCCATATTAAATTTCCTTTTGGATCAGCCTGTTTTAGATCTTCTTGAATCTTTATTCTGTCATTTAGCTTATCATTTACTAAACACCCCCCTTTTTGTACTATCTGAAAACTTGATAATGAGCTTCCAATATGCTCATTCATATTAAGTGATTCATGAAAATATTTAACAGGATGGGGCTCTATAGAGGCCTCTGACAAGCTACTGGAATCATAAATCATTTCGACTTCCAACAAAATGTACTATCATCCAGCTCTCCATGTTCATGAAACTTGTCAAATACCTTAAAAAATAAGGATATATAAGGTTCATACCATTTTCTTGATCTGCTACAGTAATAAGAGTAGCAATGAAAACTAATAGTGATGAATATTATTGAGTCAACAGTCTAAGCATTTTTCATATACTATTTTAAATGTAATCCTCTCAAAAATTCTGTGAAGTAAGTATTATTATCATATTATTATTTTATTATTGTGGAATCATAGTTCCCTGACCAGGGATCAAACACATGCTCCCTGCATTGGAAATACAGAGTCTTAACCCCTGAACCACCAGGAAAGTCCACTATTATTATTTTAATTTTTGCTATGGCAGAATAATTCAGGCTCTCTAGCGCATACACAGGTATGGTTTGGTTTTGGCTAACCACATAATTTTCTAAGTATTATTGTTTTCCTGACTGGTGGGAAAACAGAAATATACCTGGAGAAACTGGAAGGTTGTTGCTGTTGTTTTGAGAGCATTGGAAATGAAGCCGATTATAAGGGGATTTTTGTGAAGTTCTTGTTTTGTCATATATAATTCCCATTTTTTATCAATGCCTTCAAAGTTTGGATTATTATTGTTGCTTTGTGATAAGGCCATGCGTGGGAGATTGTTCTCCAAGAAAGCCGTGGGTGAGAATAGAGCTAGCCCAGAAGAGCTCCATTACATTTGGGTAGCATGACAGGCTCAGAGAAGTTTTGGTAAGTGGTGGAAGTAGGATTGAAATTCAGCCTCATTCCACTCCAAGGCCCACTTTCTTCCCTTGTGGGCGTGGGATCAGACCAGGGAGAATAGGAAACCTATCAGGAAGACCCACTTATTTCTTAGTGAATTCAAGCTGGGCCTCATGTTCATCACTTTTCTAAATATTCACATATCATTTGTTTAATTATTTATTCCATAATTTCCCCAAGGAAAAATGTGCTCATGGGCTTATAGTTTCCCAAGGAAAACTGTGCTCACGGGCTTATAGGGTTTTTTTCCCCTCATTATAGAAAATGAGGGGAATTACCTGCAGTCCAGTGGTAAGGACTCTGTGCTGTCACTGCTGAAGGCCTTAGGTTTGATCCCTGGTTGGGGAACTAAGATCCTGTGAGCCATGTGACTCAGTCAAAAAAAACTCCCCAAACCCTCTTTCCCATGTAGGTCCTAGCCTTTCTAATTTGATGATAATTCTCAGTGATAGAAAACGGAAGCAAAGTAGGAGCTGATAAATTCTGCTTTTTTCTCTGCCATGTTATCATCACACCTTCTGTTCCTTGTTCTTCTTGCTCAGAACCTCAACTTCCCTGACATTGTCTTTATGTAGTAGTTCTGTTAAACATGATTATTACAAGTTAGTGTTTTTGGATTAATTTATTAAACTACATCATAGGCAGTTTAGTACAAAACCTTGCTTTTAAAAATATTTTACCTATTCTGAAGCATTTTTATAGCTGTTCTCTCATGAAACAATAACTGAAAAGCATACTGTTTACAACATTTCCTTGAAAATGCAGAGTTTCGGACAGTAATTCAACTACTTTATTGTTAAAATGAAAGCCTTTTCCCCCAACTTTATTGAGATATAATTGACATAGACCATTGTATACATTTAAGGTGTACAGGCATGATGACTTGATATACTTATATATTGCAAAGTGATAACCACCACAGTGTTAGCTACCGCCTCCATCCTGTGCCATACTACCATTTATTTTTTCTGGTGAGAGTACTTAAGATCAACTCTCTTAGAAACTTTCAAGTACATGATATGGTGTTACTAGCTGTAATTACCACCATGCTGTATATTAATTAGATCTCCAGAACTTGTTAATCTTATAGCTAGAAGTTTGTACCCTTTGACCAATATCTCCCCATTTCCCACATTCCCCCAGCCCCTGGTAACCACCACTCTACTCTCTGTTTCTCCGCATTCAGCTTTTTCAAATTAAAATGAAAGCCTGTTTAAATGGTAGGAATAGAAGTTGAGTTCCATCTCCCAGAAAGTACAAAATGATAATGTAGGAAAAAATAAGAAATGTTATATTAATAACAAAAATTTTGTTTCGACTATTTCCCCCCCTTCCAAGTTATTCATTCTCTCTGGAGAGGTAAGCTGGCCTTGCATTTTTATTTCCTTGATTTGAATTTCCATAGATTTTCCATTTAAAAATATATTTGCATAATTTTGTATTTCCCCAAATAGCTAGCAAGAAATCCTCTTCAAAGTAAGTGGTTAGATGTTATGTTCAGTTGCTTCATTTACGGGACTTTGAAACTCAATAGAGGTGACTCAGAGATGACTCTTTGGGTTGGAATCTTAGGATTCAGCCACTGTAAAATTTATGCAAGATTATGTTCAGCATTTCATGTCTTCTCTGCCTTCCCTAAATTCTCTTAATGTAGCAGGATTTTCAGTTCACTTCAATGAAGTGTTCTAAAACAGCTGCCACATTTCGTATCTGTTATTTGCATTGGATTACAACTATGAGTCAGTCTCTCCCTTTAAGACACTCACAGCCTAGTTGGGAAGATAGCCATATCAATTAAAAAAAAATTCGATAAAAATACTGGGTTGGCCAAAAAGTTAGTTTGGCATTAGCCATAACACCTTACAGAAAAACCTAAACGAACTTCTTGGCCAACTCAATACAACCATGTGTGATGTGTGAAACAAAGGAAACATGTGCAAAGGAGTGAAATAGTGCAAAGGAGGACATTCTCATTGTGAGGTTCAGAAAAGAGTCACAGAATACTGTGAATGTTTAGTCACAGATATGAAAGAATGAATAGGTATGCAGCAAGAAATCAAGGTGCAAAGAACATTCCAGATAGCAGATACACCAGGTAAAAACCATGATGTGTGTAAAAATAAAGATGACCAATGTTCTAGTGAAATGTGTAAGTGGAGTGTGAAGTCCAGATTGTGATGTCATATGTCATATATGCCATGTAAATAAATTTGAACTTCGCCTGGATGAGAAAGTGAAAGTGTTAGTCTCTCAGTCGTGTCTAACTCTTTGAAGCCCCATGGACTGTAGCCTGCCAGGCTCCTCTGTCCATGGAATTCTCCAAGCGAAAATACTGGAATGGGTAGCCATTCCCTTCTCCAGGAGATCTTCCCAACCCAGGAATTGAACCCAGGTCTCCTGCACTGCAGGCAGATTTTTTACCATCTGAGCCACCAGGGAAGCCCAAAGGTCCAAACAGTCAAAGCTATGGTTTTTCCAGTAGTCATGTACGGATGTGAGAGTTAGACCGTGAGAAGGCTGAGCACCGAAGAACTCATACTTTCCAGTTGTGGGGCTGGAGAAAACTCTTGAGAGTCCCTTGGACAGCAAGGTGATCAAATCAGTCAATCCTAAAGGAAATCAACCCTGAATATTCATTTTAAAGACTGATGCTGAAGCTGAAGTTCTAATACTTTGGACACCTGATGCAAAGAGCTGTCTGTCTGGGATAGACCCTGATGCTGGGAAAGATTGAGGGCAGGAGGAGAAGGGGATGAAGAGGATGAGATGGTTGGGTGGCATTACTGACTCAGTGGACATGAGTTTGAGCAAACTGCCTGAGATAGTGAAGGACATGGAAGCCTGGGCTGCTGCAGTCCATGAGGTCACAAACAGTCAGACACAACTTAGTGACTGAACAACAAGTGGATGGTTTTGAATGGAGAAATGACTTGTCAGAGAAGGATCTTTGAAAATCATCCTGGCATCCAGCAATATGGAGGATAACTTACAGAGAGTTGTACTCAAGGCAGAATCACCATTTAGGAGATTATTGTATTAGCCTAGGTCCTGACTGATTGGTACTAGGTTTCTGGCTTGTGATTTGGATAGCTTGCTAGCTAGTACTCCTGCTTCAATTCTTCCCGCTCTGCTCTCTTACATAGCAGTCTGAGTAGTTTTTCCCTCCTTCTATTTTGTAAAATTTCACTTGAAAGAATGCTGCTGCTGCTGCTAAGTCGCTTCAGTCATGTCCGACTCTGTGCGACCCCATAGACGGCAGCCCATGAGGCTCCCCCGTCCCTGGGATTCTCCAGACAAGAACACTGGAGCGGGTTGCCATTTTCTTCTCCAATGCATGAAAGTGAAAAGTGAAAGTGAAGTCACTCAGTCATGTTCGACTCTTAGCGACCCCATGGACTGTGGCCCACCAGGCTCCTCCGTCCATGGGATTTTCCAGGCAAGAGTGCTGGAGTGGGGTGCCATTGCCTTCTCCGACTTGAAAGAATAGTACAGTGTATACTGACATAGCTTTATTCTGGATATATCATGTGCTAACTTTTTGCCACATTTATGGCTCTCCACCCCCTTCTCTCTCCCTGGCCCTCTGCACTGGATTTGTCTTGTCAGTTTAGCTAGGCTGGAACTACATTTCCCAGAATTCATTTCTGTGCATGGTGTCACAAAGAGTCTTGAGATTCTGTGCATATAAAAGTCTGCCACAGTTCATGGATCTGGCAGAAGACATGAGACTCCAAGGTTACAGTTAGAGGATTTTGCTACTCACAGCATAGCAGGCTGCGTAAGCTTCTTATTCATACAGCTCATTTTGTGTCCCCACCCTGACCAAAACAAAAAACACACATACACACATACTCCCAATCTTTTGTAATGGACTGTAAGCAAATCTAGGCTTCCCAGGTGGCTCAGCGGTAAAGAATCCACCTGCCAATACAGGAGACGTGGGCTCCATCCCGACATGGGTTAGGAAGATACCCTGGAGGAGGAAATGGCAATCCACTCCAGTAGTCTTGCCTGGAGAGTCCCGTGGACAGAGGAGCCTGGTAGGCCGCAGTCCATAGGACTGCAAAGAGTCGGACACGACTGAGCAACTGAGCATGCAATGCAAGCAAATCTGCTCAACCTTTGCCTTGGAAGGTGACATCATATTATTGTCTGGTTATGCTGCAGAGTGAGGCAATCTGCCCTCTGTCCCAGAGCAAGACACTCTCTCTCTCTTCCAAGGCTGCACTATAATACAATCTGATATTGCCTTTTTCTCAAGATGTACAGAAGAGTAAGAGAACCATGGAGAACTGTTGCCCAACACAAAACTCCATGACCATGAGGGATTTTTTGCACGAGATTTAGAAGGCATAAGTGAAGTAGCAGCCATCTTCTTTGTATAATTGTAATGTTAGTGCAGAGTACTAGCAAGTATTAGAGTTGTCTCTTATCTGTTGGCTCATGCTGCTGGTGTGGGGCAGCAGACAGACTAACAGCAACTTTAGCTCCTGCCAGATCTCCTCCACCAGCTTCTCCACCTCCTGGGGAAGATGCCTGCATAGCCCTTCAATAAAAGTCACCAGTTTATTCCTTGTATTATACCCCCATCATTAAAGTTGGAAACTCGGAGGTGATAAAAGACTCACCTCAGTTCTAGTCCATCCTGTTAATTTCACAGATTTCAGTTTGTTCTTGCCTCTGCCAGTTCACATCCATCTTTCTTCTCTGAGTACCCACTCTGTATAGACTCGAGAAACATACTCAGAAACAACAGCCTTATATAAGCCAATCAAAATGGTCTAGTACTAGCATAAAAAAATCAGTAAATAGATCAATAGAATAAAATAGAGAGCCCCCAAATAGATCCACACTTATAACATCACTTTTTTCTTTTTTAAAACAAAGGCATCGAAACAATCCAATGAGGAAAGGAAATTTTTCAACAAATAATGTTGAAACAATAAGATATCCAACGTTGTTTTGGCTATTTTAGTTCAATGTATTCCTTAAAAAATTTAAAATCAGTTTGTCTGTTTCTCCAAAGAGTCTTCAGAAATTTTAATTAAGATTGCATTGACTCTGTAGATCAGTTTGGGGATAATTGACATCTTAACAATTTTGAGTTTTCCAATCCATGAATATCATATAGTTTTCTATTATTTATATCCTTAATTTCTCTCAGTCATGTTTTACTCTTTTGTAATGGAGAAGTCTTGGGCACTTTTTGTTACATTTATTCCTGATTATGTTCTGGGTGACGCAAGGGTGAAGAATCCACCTGCCAATGCAAGAGACACTAGGGACACAGGGTCAGAAAGATCCCTTGGAGGAGGAAATGGCAACCCTCTCCAGCATTCTTGCCTGGAAATTTCCATGGACAGAGGAGCCTGGCGTGCTTCAGTCCATGGGGTCACAAAGAATTGAACACAACTGAGCAACTGAGCACATAGCATACATGTTATTATTATTTTTTCATTTTTTGGCTATGCCATGCAATTTTCAAGATCTCAGTTCCCGGACCAGCAATTGAACCTGGGCCATGGCAGTGAGAGCCCGGAATCCTAACCAGTAGGCCCTCAGGGAACTCTGTAATAACGTTATTTTTTTAGTGCTTTGTAAATAGTATTTAGGCATCACTGGTACTCTTGACTGGCAAATCCCATGAACAGATGAGCCTGGTAGGCTGCAGTCCATGGGGTCGCAGGAGTCAGACACAACTGAGCGACTTCTCTTTCACTTTTCACTTTCATGCATTGGAGAAGGAAATGGCAACCCACTCCAGTGTTCTTGCCTGGAGAGTCCCAGGGATGGGGGTACCTGGTGGGCTGCCATCTCTGGGGCTGCACAGAGTCAGACACAACTGAAGCGACTTAGCAGCAGCAGGTATCTCAATGGTAAAGAATCCTCCTGCCAATGCAGGATATTCATGTTTGATCCCTGGGTCGGGAAGATACTCTGGAGAAGGGAATGGCAACCCACTCCGGTATCCTTGCCTGGGAAATCCAATAGACAGAGGAGCCTGGTGGACTATAATCCTTAGGGTCGCAAAGAGTTGAACACAACAACTAAACAACAACAAAAATAGTGTTTAGTTTTTGTATTTTCCAGTAGTTTGTTGCTAAGATATTGACATCCATTGATTCTTTAACTCTGATTCCTTGCTAAATTTAATAATTAAAGCACTTTACTGTGTATTCCCTATGATTTTCTGTGTAACAAATCAATCACATAATCTGCAAATAGAAACAGTTTTACTTTTCCTTTGACTCTCCATATCTTTTTTTTTTCTTGCCTTATTGCAATAACTAATACCTCTTATATAATATGAGTGGTGAGTGCGGATATTCCATCTTTATGTCCAATCTCAGAGGGAAAGCTTTCCCTAGTCCACCATTAAGTATGATACTAGCGGCAGTGTTTGTACATGTGTCTACTCAGACTAAGGAAACTCTCTTCTATTCTTAATTTGATGAGAATTTATGTCATGAATGGTTGTTGAATTTTAGCAAATGCATTCTCTGTCTAGGTAGACAGGAGATACATAGCTACATATATTCATATATCTAGATCTATATATATATATATTCACATACTTATGTTTATATCTCTCTATATATATATATCTGGAGCCTCCTTTTAGTATAGCTTGTTCCTCTCTACTGCATTGTCCCGCAGATTTTAGCCAGCTCAGAGGCCGCAAACTCTCATATCTGCCTCCTCAGTTCAGCAAGATCTCTATTCTCTGCTCAGATTCAACAATAGAAAATTGTTCTCAGGCAGAGAGCTGATCAATCATGGAACTCACCTCATGAGTATCCTTTCTCTCAGAAATTGCAATCTGTGCTATTTACTGAATATTCTCAAAATAGTTGCTTAATATGTTTTGTGCTGTTTTATGGTTGATTATTCCGCTATGAGCAGAAGTGGAAGCCAAATATAGCACCAATTCAAAAATGGCTTTCTCTTCCTCTCTTTTTAATAATTACTTATTTATTGCCGCATGGGGTCTTAGTTGTGGTATGTGGGTGGGCTCTTTGTTATAGCACACAGGCTTAGCTGCCCTGTGGCACATGGGGTCTTAGTTCCCCAACCAGGAGTTGAACCCTCATCCCCTGCATTGCAAGGTGGATTCTTAACCACTAGACCACCAGGTAAGTCCCTGCTCTTTCTCTTAATTATGGAATAACAAGCTTCTTATTTTTTACTTTTCTGTATTTTCCAATTTACTTCAATAAAGTTTTCCCTGAATTCATGAGAAACCTATGGCTTTAAATATATATACATATGTATATTTATTTTTTATACCTATAATTGTCTTGCTTCTGCCCTGGAGTGGACTGTGTGGAACAGTGACCCTCTGTTTCAAAGGCCAACATTGCCTTCTGGGATTGAGCTGAAAAAAATCATTAACTAGGAGAACAGTAGAAAACAAATATTGCACCAAGAAATTGGGACATAATGCTTCTCTTCTAGCAGTATGTCTGTATTCCAGGAAGGATTAGGGGTAAAGGTGAAAAGCAAAAGGAAGTATGAATGCCAAATGAGTTTATCCCCATTCTATTGGTAAGGAAGAATAGATTGATTGATATTGCATAGACAGTTTGAAATCTCTGCCTAACCATTGAGACCCAAGGAATCGTCTAGGTCATAGTCATTTTGCAAATGAGAAAACTGAAGCCTAGAGAAGTTAGTTCGCCTTCAGTTATATAGCTTATTAATGATAACAAATTGGAGTAGAAAGAGTATGGGGTTTTAGTCAAATATTTCTAATCATATTTTGGTTCTACCACTTCCTAATTATGCAACTTGGGTCAAGTTATTTAACTTCTCAGGGCTTGTCTTTTCGTCTTCAAAATGATAGTAATCTTACCTATTTCAACTGATTGTTGTGAGAATTAAACATATAAATACATAGTTAATTCCAAATAGATGGTTGGTATTCAATAAATGTTATCTTCATATTCCTTGTAGTAATAGTTATTTGCAAAGCAAGGGTGCTGTCTATAATAACTCATACAGAGACTGTACAGTATGCTACTTTGAATAAAGGAAGTAATAAGATACAAATACTGGAGTCATACCCTTGTTCTAAAGCCATGGTTCTCAAAACATTTTAAGGAGTATGCAGGACAAAGAAATAAACATATTTTAATTTGTATATGTTGATAATACCTGTGATGCTCAATTCTATACCTCTATTTGGCGGGGCCATAGGGTGCCCAGATATTTGGTCAAGCATTATTCTGGGTGTGTATGTGAGGGTGTTTCCGGGTGAGATTAATATTTGAGTCAGTAGATTAAGTAAAGCAGATTTCCCCCTAATTGAGAGAGTGGGCCTTATCTAATCAGCTGAAGGACTGACTAGATTAAAAGGCTGATATTCCTGCAAGTCAGAGAGATTTTTTCCTACCTTGAGACTGAAATGTCAACTCTTTATGGTTCTCAAGCCTGCCAGCCTTTGGACTGGAACTGAAACGTTAACTCTCCTGGTTCTGTTCCTTTCAACTTGGACTAGAAGTACATCAGCTCTCCTGGGCTTCCAGCTTAAATACTTACCCTCCAGATCTTGAGACTTCTCAGCTCCCACAATCATGTGAGCTGATTCCTTGTAATAATTCTCTTTATAATTATAAATACACACACACATCTTAATGGTTCTATTTCTCATAAGGACACTAATATCATACCATAGATATACACGTGTACTTACTTATTCTTCACGTCTTCAGAATAGTCAACAAATAAAAATCTATTTCGGGGAATGCTTATGCAAATCCACAAGAAGTTGGGAAATACTAGGCAACAGCTAACTTCTCACATCTGATAAACCTCTTAAGAATGTATCTGCCTCTCTGAGAGTGCTGCTTTTCTCTAAAACAACATGGCTAGTTCCAGGAGAAAGTGAGGGGACTCAGGAGCAGCAGAACCAAAGAATACATGTCGATCAACTCATTCCTAAAAGTGTTACCTTGAAGGATAGAAAGTTTGAGCAACTCTTTTGTAACATTTCCTGTTTATGTTGCCTTCAACCAGCTTTTGCAGTTCTCTGTCTATGGCATTTTTAGTGGACTTGGCAGTATCGTGAATCATGCCCATGATCTGTCCCGTGACTGGTTGGTGACTGCTGGCAGCTGGATGGGGAATCCATTGAACAGAAAACATTTTTCTAATCCTTTCGTATGTTTGGTCTAAGTGCTATCATCAAGTCAGCATTAAATAAATGTTT
This sequence comes from Capra hircus, assembly GCF_001704415.2. NCBI lineage: Eukaryota > Metazoa > Chordata > Mammalia > Artiodactyla > Bovidae > Capra > Capra hircus. The sequence goes on along the minus strand of NC_030813.1, from coordinate 59,316,876 downwards.
TATGATTCTGGTTTTTAAATCTCCAAAATAAAGATAATAATGCCAGCTATATATTTTAAAATATGGTAGGAAAATTATAAAATGCAAAAGTATTACAAAATAATACTTTTGCTTTTCAGATGAAATGGTGCAAACAGAAAGTGTTACTGTAAACACTAGAAGGCACTATTTCACTACCGAGGCGGACAATGACTCTACCACAAATTTCTTGTATCATAAACTCCTCCTCTTGCCCAATTTCTATTCAAGAACAAAAAGTATGAGAAACTCTAAAATATACATTTGTACAATATACTAAGCAGTGCAAAGAAAAGGGAAAAGGAGAACTAATGTATAAAGGACACTATGAAAAAATGTAAATTCAATAGAAAGAAGACAGAGACAAAAAACCTGCAATAGGTGATAAAGCAGAAGAGGGATAATGAGAAGAAAATGAGGTCAAAGCAAGTTTCTTTTATACAGAGTAATATATGGGAAGTATTTTCAACGTCACAACTCTTTGTCATGTTGTATTGAGAAATCCTGATTTATAATTAGTCACTGGCTCTCTAGGTCTGTGTGGGCTTCCCTTTCCAACCTTTTTCACCCATCCTATTTCTCTCAACTGCACTTTGCAGAGAGGATGCTAGGGATGTGTCAGAATCCAAAATGAAGACAAGGATTAGGGAGGGGGTTTGGAGTTTCCCTGAAAACGTAAGTGCTGTTTTGATAGTACTGCTCATTGGAAGAAAAGTGACAAATTTCCTACTTATATCTCCCTAGATAATTATGTATCTGAATGCTTCATTTTGAGACTTAGAAAGGAATTGAGGGGACTGTGAGTGACAGAGAACAAAACTGGCCTAGACTGTGTGGTTAGACGAAGAAGGCCATGGCACCCCACTCCAGTACTCTTGCCTGGAGAATCCCATGGACGGAGGAGCCTGGTGGGCTGCAGTCCACGGGATCACAAAGAGTCGGACACGACTGAGCGACTTCACTTTCACTTTTCACTTTCATGCATTGGAGAAGGAAATGGTAACCCACTCCAATGTTCTTGCCTGGAGAATCCCAGAGACGGGGGAGCCTGGTGGGCTGCCGTCTATGGGGTCTCACAGAGTCGGACGTGACTGAAGTGGCTTAGCAGCAGCAGTGTGGTTAGAGGCTTTTTTAAAATTTTAACATTTGGAACTTAAGGCTTCACAATAACTTGAGGTTCATTTGTTGTTTGGTTGCTGGTGATTTTGCTTTGTTTCCTTTTCTCTTTCTCTGAAAGAATACCTTCTTCACCTTTTAATTCTTGACAATTAAAGGGATCCAGAAGGAAGCAGCACAGAGCTGGCTGGCTGCTGGTTATGGTATAAATTTAAAGAGGCATCTTGAGATTGGATTCTATTAATACTAGTCTATTTCTGAAGTCAACTTAGAAAAGGAAACAGGAACTGAAAGTAACAGATTTGTCCAAATCAAACACTGTACATTTAAGAACCTAGGCAATCATGGTTTGAGACTCTCAGGAAATTTTTACTGTGCTTTAAGGACAAGGAAATCAAAATGCCTCCTTTAGCACATTTAGATTGGAGTTTAAAACACCTGACTAAACAATTTCTCAACAATAAATACTCTATTATACTATGCGCTCTCTGTGAATCATGTCTCATATCTTCTGCACCTCACTGTCTGTACCCATAATGACTGGCATCCAGCAGATGCTCAACAGTTGAATGAATGAACATGGAAACATTCCCCAGGTATTAGTCATTCAGGCTATCACTGTCCTGCTTTTCTTTTTTTTTTTCTTTGATCTTTTTTTTGTCCTTGCTTTCTTTGGACCATGCTCTTATGATGGAAAATATTAATTAACTATCTCTTTCTCACTTCTTATCAGGAATAGTATCTGAGTCCAAAGAATATAATTGAGGCTGGTGTGAATCTCTGTGTAAGAGGGAGCAAGGGGACTTTAATAGCCAGTAAGTAAATCTGTGGTGCCCTCAAACTCCATGGAAGAGTGGGAAAAAGAAGCCATTGGTCATTGGAAAGTTAACACAACAGTGAGTCTTGTTGACAGAGGACAAATTCTTTCTTCATTATGAATCTAGACTTTGATGCCTTCAAGAAAAAACCATTAACGCAAGTCCTTGGGAGTAATAGCCACCTTGTATATGACCCAGGGACTGGCAGTATTGCTTCCCACCTAGTTGAAGTTCAGAAAGTTCTTGTCCAGCAAGAGCACATTAATGTTGATATGCAATATAGTCAGCCTTGCTGAGGTGATTTGTGCTGCCTTCCTTCTGTCTTGTAATCCATATTTGAGTCTATAGGGCTAGACCAGGGCAGATTGAGGGGGAAAGGTCCAAGGGATGAATCTCTTCTTATGCAAGGAACAGGAGCAGTGTGTTTCTTTTCCCTCCTAGGAGTAATGTGGGGTTGTAGGACTGAGTGTCTTGAAGAGGAGCTGTTTGGGGGAGAGTTAGGGGCAAAGCCTGGAATTTTCTGTTAAGAATGGAGCGGGGGGGGGGGATGTGTGTGCAATGAGGACTCCCTCCTAATGAAATCTTTGGGTGCTTTTCCTTTAGGAATGCAAGGGAAATTTCAAGTTAGCTGATATGAAATTACAAGACACACCTTGGAAGGAAAGTAATGACCAACTTAGACAGCATATTAAAAAGCAGAGACATTACTTTGTCAACAAAGGTCCGTCTAGTCAAGGCTATGGTTTTTCCAATAGTCATGTATGGATGTGAGAGTTGGATTATAAAGAAAGCTGAGCACAGAATTGACGCTTTTGAACTGTGGTGTTGGAGAAGACTCTTGAGAGTCCTTTGGACTGCAAGGAGATCCAACCAGTCCATCCTAAAGGAAATCAGTCCTTAATGTTCATTGGAAGGACTGATGTTGAAGCTAAAACTCCAATATTTTGGCCACCTGATGTGAAGAGCTGACTCATTTGAAAAGACCCTGATGTTGGGAAAGATTGAAATCAAGAGGAGAAGGGGATGACAGAGGATGAGATGGTTAGATAGCATCACCGGCTCAATGGATATGAGTTTGTGTAAGCTCTGGGAGTTGGTGATGGACAGGGAGGCCTGGCGTGCTGTGGTTCATGGGGTCGCAAAGAGTCGGACACAACTGAGAGACTGAACTGAACTGAACTGAACTGATATGTTAACGCCTGCCTCTTCTATAATTCTCCCATATAAATAATTAAGTTCTATTCCAGCAGAGTCTGTCTAGTTGTGGAGGCTGAAAGAACAGAGTAGTGAGGGGGAAAGTGTTATTCTACCATATATATATATATATATATTTTTTTTTTTTTTGGCTGCACTGCGTCTTAGTTGTGGCATGTGGGACCTTCGATCTTTGTTGTGGCATACAGGATATTTATTTGTGGCATGAGAGCTTTTTGTTGTGGCATGGGGATCTAGTTCCCTGACCAGGCCACCTGCATTTGGGGCATGGAGTCTTAGCCACTGGATCTCAAGGGAAGTTCCTACAATATTCTTTTTAAGCACTCCAGTAGAGAAGGGGTACAAGCCTAGCAGGCAGACTGTGGGTCTTAACTGGAGGCCTCAGCTCTTTGTCAAATTGACCTCTTCCTACGATGTGGCAACTGGCTTTCCCACAATGAGAGACCCAAGAAAGACCAACACAAAAGTTAGCCTTTATGACCTAACCTTGAAGTGGCACACCATCACTTCTGCCGTGGTGACATAGACCAACTCTGATACACTGTGGAAAAGCACCACAGAAGGGAGGAAATACCATGAGACAAGGACCATGGGAGCCTAGCTTGGAATTTGGCTACCACTGATGAAATTCCTAAATGTATTTGATTATAAAACCTTTTTTTAAAATGGGAATTTCCTGGGACTATTGTTCTATGAAACACACTTTAGGAACTGCTTTTATATTTTATGGGTAATGGAAGTCCATTGGAGTTTCTACATGACTGTGGAATGAATCTATGTTTTGAAACATTGCTGGCAGAAACATGCTGAATGAATCTAAGGAAGAGTAAAGATTAAAGTTAGATTCCAGTTAGGCAATTTGGCAGTGTTGTGCATGAGAGGTGATAGCAATGGGGAAATGGAAATTGGGGGTGGAAAGAGGAACCAAAGTGAGATACACTGTGGAGGCAGAAACAAGAGAACAATGTGATTATGAAGGAGAGAGGCATCAAAATGACCAATTTCTAGCTTTAAGTGATTAGGATCATGATGAGTCCAAGAGCCAACACTGGAAATACGGAGTGAGGATCAGGTTTGGGAGCAGTGTTGATGAATTTAGTTCTAGATATCTTGAAATTTTGTGCCAGTCAGGAGCCTATTTACATGAGCACATCAATGAATACATTTTTGGCCACAAGCAACAAAAACCCCTACTCAAAATGGCTGAAATAATAAAGGCAATATTTCGCCCCCAAATTGGAAATCTAAAGGTGGGATTGGCTTTATGGTTGACTTAAAGTGTCCCCAGTTCCATTTTCCAGTGGTGGTTCCTTTGGCTCTTCTCTCTCCCCTGTGTCAGCTTGTTCCTTGGGCTGATTTTTAAGAATGCTGCAACTATTCTGGCCTCACACCTGCAGGTGACTATCTTGGAGAACAAAGAAGTCATCTCACCTGTGGAGTGGTCTTTCCTCACTTGTCAGAGCCTAGATTGAATCTCATGCCTAGCATGATTCAATCCCTGAGGCCAGAGGAATGCTTTGTGTTCATTTAAACCAATTACTAGCTAGGTGGTTGGATAGGATTCTTAGACCAATGAAACCTACTGCTAGAACTAGGGTGTAATGGATGGAGGAGATAAAATCCACGAGAATGAGCCCTGCGGACAACTGAAAGTGTGATTCCAGAGCACAAAGCGAGGCAGATTTGGAGGTCATCTGCACTGATATTAATTTGAGGACTTGGGAGAATTTGAGATCACTTAGTGTTCTTGCCTGGAGAATCCCAGGGACAGGAGAGCCTGGTGGGCTGCTGTCTCTGGGGTGGCACAGAGTTGGACACGACTGAAGCGACTTAGCAGCAGCAGCAGCAGCAGGGTCGGAGACGGTGATGGCACCCCACTCCAGTACTCTTGCCTGGAAAATCCCATGGACAGAGGAGCCTGGTAGGCTGCAGTCCATGGGGTTGCAAAGAGTCAGACACGACTTAGCGACTTCACTTTCACGCGTCGGAGAAGGAAATGGGAACCCCCTCCAGTGTTCTTGCCTGGAGACTCCCAGGGATGGGGGAGCCTGGTGGGCTACCGTCTATGGGGTTGCACAGAGTCGGACACGACAAGAACAAGAGAATGTTGAGGAGCATTTGCATTAAAGGGTCAATGCCGAGTGATGGGAACCAACAAAAAAAAAGTAAGGCATGCGCAGAGAGGCCAGTATTTGTGGAACCAGGGCAGTAACGGCTTCTCTGTAACCATGAGAGAGGCAAAAGAGTTTACTTTCCATTTGTTTTTTCTTACCTCTCCAACTAAGTACAGTTCATAGGCAAATGCTGTGTCATTTATGGCATGATATCATCAATTCAATGGCCATGAATTTGAACAAGCCCCAGGAGATGGTGAAGGATAGGGAAGCCCGGCGTGCTGCAGTCCATGGGGTGGCAAAGAGTCGGACACAACTGAGTGACCGAACAACAGCATGTCATTTATTACCGTTCCTTTTTTCCTCTCAATCAGAATGTCCCTCAAAGTGAGTTTCATATGTATATATATATATACACACACACATATATGACAAATGCTCGGTAGTTATCTGTTGATTGGTTTTTGTTGTTGCTGTTATGTTTTTTTTATTATGGTGGGAAATTTGGCTAAGAAAGCACATTGTATGAATACATAGGAAAAAGTGCAACCAAAACAAGCAAGAACATTTGAGGAACTCTGGATCTTATTTAGACTCAAACATTGGTGTCATATTTAAAAGAAAAATTTTCAAACTAAAAATTATTTCCGTGCTAGTGAAACCACTAGGAAGCATCTCCTGAGTACACTGTTGTCTTCAGAAACATTGTTCGAAACATATTTACCAAAAATATGACAAGATTGTTTAAAATGTAAAATTTTGCATTTGAAAAAAAGTCTATGTTACATAATGTCAATTTAGTGGTTCTTTTGTTGCTTTTCTCCTCAGAATATGAGTCTAAATGTGTATATTTTGCATATAAGTAAGATAAGGGCAAAGAACCACCTCTTTATCAGACAGACATTATCTAATTGTATCATGCAATGCCTTCTGAAAACTTGTGTAGGCAGAGTTTATTTTACTTTATTGAAAGGAATTAGCATCTAATAAAATCCCAGCACACTAGGAAGCATCAGGAATCATCCTGGAAATCAATTAGCCTTTTAATTGATTGACTTTTTAAGATTCTAGCACCTACGCCACGCGCAGTTTACAGTTAACGCTGGATAATGATGATAGAGAAACTGTTATACACATAGAAATGTAATCGACACCATGACACATAAATTAGGTACAACCTCATAGAAAAAAAAGAGGTAGAATAAATTCTTTATGATTAATTTTTCATTTCAAGTAATCATTTTTGAGTGATTAAAGTCTAGTAAGTTGCTTTATTTTGAGACATTTTTTCCAGTGTTGCTCCTAACCGCTCTGCACTGGTCATGAAACAATGGACTGTGGAGATGAGAGTTTTAGAGAAAAGAGATCAGAAGTTCTGGCTCTGAAGTTAGAAAGTTGAAATGCCATTTTTTTTTCCCCTCGATTTCCTCATCTGTAAAAAAGTAGTAATGTTATCTGTTGCATTATTGTGAGAATTACACACAGCATGAGGGCTGGCAAATACAAAATGCTCAGCAATTGCTAGCGAGCGACTGACTGGTAGGTTTTATTTTAGACGGTCCCCAATGACTGATCTACTCTGCAAGTAATTGGTAGACAGAGTCATCTATGATTTAATGGCAGTTGCTGCTTGTATGATTTCCAGTATTTGGGTGGAGAACTGTTTATCAAAGCCAAGGACTCTGTGTTCTGTTTCTGTGTCATGTTTATTCAGTCATTAAGTAACCTCAGTGTCTGTCTTTGGCCCTCTATTACTCAGTATCTATGATTTAACTGTTGAAAATGATATCTGAACCCAAATTATGTTTCTAAGTCAGGTCAGTCTTTCCATAGAAAAAGCAGGCCTCCACCCAAATAAATCATTCTGCTCAGAAAACTGCATCCTAGATTTTGTCCCTGGTTCAAATTAAAATATATTGATTTTTATATGTTTAGAGTAAGACTTCTTCATTTCTCACACTGTGTTTTCAAATTCTTGCCCAAATATAATCTCTTTTTCATTCTTACCATCTGGAGCTAGGTGATCTTATGCTGTCTCAAAACTTCTGCCTTAGCCCTAGACAACTTACATTAGAGAACTGAAAATTCTGTGGGAGGTATCTGTTTCCACCTTCTTCTCATTTCAATTCATATTGGATGCTATAGAGTATTGGGTTGGCCATAAAGATCATTCGGGTTTTTCCATAAAAGCATACTGAAAACTCAAAAAAAAACTTTTTGGCCAACCTATTATTTCATCAGACATGCCAATTTATTCATGACTATCTCTCCTTAAACTTCCTTGGAGTCTCATTTAATTAAATTAATTTATTTGGCCACACCAGGAATTGAACCTGGGCCCTTGGCAGTGAAAGCATGGAGTCCTAACTACCAGGGAATTCCCATCAGAGTCTCATTTTAGACATGAACCATGGTGCCCTTAGCTCAGAGTTAGGAGAGAATGTAGGATTGAATGTTTTAAATATTAAATCATTTGATGAAATCTGACCGTACTTTTGGCCAACCATGCCGTGATATCATAGCAGCTGAAAGTTTAGCCAAGTATTTTAATTTTAAATAGGCTTCTGTGTTGAAGATGGTTCTAACTGGAATTGGAGCAGCCAGTGTTGACTCTCCTCTTACGCAGTAGGGGAGCTAGTGTCAAAATATTCTGCTTATTATTTTTTCTCCTAATTAGGTAATATTACCTCCTTTCGTCATTTTTTCTTATCTTTTAAACAGAGCCCCCGATGATAGCCTAACCTTATGACCTTATTGTCTTAGAATAATTTATTTAATGTGCAATAGCTATATGTGCACTAACAGTAGTAGTTTATAGAGTTTTACTGCTAAAAATGATCCGAAGGACTCTAAATGACAATGCTTATGAATTTACAGTTTACTATAGGAAAAGACTATATCCATGGTATTAAAGTAGGATTGTTATTGTTCAGTCTCTCAGTTGTGACTCACTCTTTGTGACCCCATGGACCACAGCATGTCAGGCTTCCCTGTCCTTTGTTATCTCTCAGAGTTTGCGCAAATTCATTGTGTTGATGATACCATCCAACCGTCTTATCCTCTGTTGCCTCCTTCTCCTCCTGCCCTCAATCTTTTCCAGCCTCAGGGTCTTTTCCAGTGAGTTGGCTCTTCCCATCAGATGGCCAAAGTATTGGAGCTTCAGCATCTGTCCTTCCAATGAGTATTCAGGTTTGATTTCCTTTAGGATTGACTGGTCTGATCTTGTAGCCCAAGGGAATCTCAAGAGTCTTCTCCAGCACCACAGTTCAAAAGAAAGTAAGGATTGCATCCCTGCAAAGGCTTGTTTCACTGTAAGGGGTCCAGAGAGGCCAGGTGGGGCTGCTTTGTTCACCCTCTATAAGAGCTGAGGTCAGATGCAGATACAGACTACTTTGAACGCAGAAAGCTCCAAACGGAGTCTTAGGCAGAGTCTTTTATATTTGCTGGTCACATAGACATACTCCTGCTAAATAACCAGTCTCAATGACAGAGCTGAGTCCAGATGTAAAACACTGATCTCTTAATAATCAATGTTGCCAAAGTGGCACGAACCATAACAACCCTGAAACTCCTCCAACTTGTGGTTTCCAATCAACACTACCAATCAGTATGTTTCACGACTTGACAAGGGTCAGTGCCATGCAAGAACTTTAGCAGAACAGTTCAGGTTGATTCCTGGCCTGTTGTGATTAACTGTCCCAGTAAGGTCTACCACCCCGATCTGTGTTTCAAGACCTTTCTACAACAAAACAATTATCCTTAATTTAACAGAGATTAACTTGCACATTTAGGTTCTAAACATTTGCAGTCATCAGTGAGGAGTTGGTACAGATTTAAACAGAAACTAAACCATCCAATAATAATAGCACAAATTTTCTCATACTTTATACTGACTTTATAATTCATTTGCCTCTCTGATCTATAGCTATCTGAACTTTAAGGTATATACCAGCTAAATGATTAAGAATCATAATCAATCTACCATTAATTAAGTCTACATCTTCCTTAGGTCAATTCTTCTCCATAGAAATAATGTCTTGTGGAAAAAAATCAAAAGACAGAGCCACATTGGTATTTTTCTATGTGGCCATAGTTAGAGCTCCCCTTTTTTTCACTCATTTTGAGAATGTAGACTACTTCTGGAAGTTAATTTTTCCTTCAGCTCACTTCTTGGCTCTTCAAAAGAGAAAAAAGTTTTGTCAGAGTCCTTCTCCCCAAAAGCATTGAAGTCCAAGTTGACAGAATATTATTCTTTTATTTTAAGCCTCATCAGAATTGTTGGTTTTTCCTTTTCATGAAACCCATATATTGGCTTCTTTCCTCTCATCAATAATTTCTCCTTGCTTTCATTAATCATTAATTTTAATCCTAGTCTTTCCCCTATTAGATCCCTGTGGTTCAACCACTGAGTTTATCTGTATGACTGGTAGCAAGTTCATCTTGGCTGGACATGGCTGCACTTCCCCTTCATTCCATTCCTAATTGTATGAGGTCAGATTGGATAAGTAGAGAAAATCCCGCTCTCCTGTCCACGAGCAAAGAAACATTGTTACAGTTAACCCCAGCCTGTGGAAGTGGGAGAAAGGATAATCTATCCCACTAATCTCTTTGGAATTCTTGCATTAGATTCAAAATAATAACAGTATCTTGTTTTGCATTATCAGCCTCTGGAGGGTGTAGTTACACACCTAGTCTAGAGACTATGAATTTGGCATTTGTCATAGACCAAATTTTGTGTATCCCCTCAAATTAATATGTTAAACCCTACCTCCAGTGTGATGGTATTAGAAGGTGAGGTCTTTGGGAGATAATTAGGATTAAATGAGATTATGAGGGCAGAGGGCTTCCCTGGCGGCTCAGATGGTAAAGAATCTGCCTGCAATGCAGGAGACGTGGGTTTGACACATGGGTCGAGAAGATCCCCTGGAGAAGGAAATGGTTACCCACTCCAGTATTCTTTCAAAGGGTTCAGTCCATGGAGCCACAAAGAGCTGGACACGACTGAGCGGCTGAGCACACTTTATAAGGGCGGAGCTCATGAGTGGGATTAATGCCCTTATAAGAGTCAGGAGGGAGCTTGCGGCTGCCTAATTTCTGCCTTGTAAAAGCAAAGCAGATGGCAGTTTGCAACCTGGTGGAGGGTCCTCACCAGGATCTAACCCTGCCAGCACCGTGATCTCCAACTTACAGCCTCCAGAACTGTTGTTCATAAAGCATTCAGTCTACGACACTTCGTTACAGCAGCCCAAACAAAGACAGCATTGAAAAAGAAAATTATGGAAGATTTGTAGTTAAATTCCTGCATCATTCTGCACTCTATTTTCCCTACTTCCATAGTAAAAACAATGTATCTAAGGGAGACATGACTTCAGTCACCTTCCTGTTAAGTTGCAAACTACAAGCTATAGGTTCGAGGACCAGTCCTTTAATCCTTCAATCTGTCATCACCCCTACACCTTTTTAAGCAGTTGTGTTTAGTTTCAATTGTCTATTAATCTACTACTTTGAGTGTGATAAGGAATATGATAAATCCAGTCCATTGAATGTGGTATTTCTTTGCCTATTTTAGCACCATGTGGGCAGAGAAGTGAGGGTCTTGATCCAAGGAAATGTAACTAGGAAGGCCAAATTGGTACAATATTTTTGTTCTAAATTTTTGATAGTATTCAAAGCATTGGCTTCAGTCACTGGGTATGCAAAGCCAAACCCAAAATATGAGTCAAGTTTTGTTAATATCCATCTAAGTTCCCCCCAGGCAATAGATAAAGAGTCAGTATTATCTACTAGCCAGCTATGAGTTGGATCTTTTCTCCTGGGAATACTTCCCACAGCTATTTGCAAACCCTGCCTTTTTGATGGCAAACGGAATATTTATTATTAATGGTTTAAGCTTCAGTAAGGGCCACTGGTAAATTTGTCAATTGATCCATTGATGCGTGATTTGAATTCCTCCATGAAGACTCATTTCATGTACCCAGGCTGCCAATTCAAGTGGTCAAACTAAATCATCAACTTAGTTGATTTGTTGATTCTTTGCATAAGGCTTCTTTGGTGAGCATCAACATGTACTACTTTGGTTTGCTCTTAGAACTTACATAAAGATTTTCAAAGAGCAGTATCCTTTTTGTCACCCAGTCATTTATGGTCCACTTGCCAGGTTAATTTTCAAATCCACTGGTCAAGAGTCAGTATATACTCAAAACGTAGGGTGTGTACTTGTAGCTAATTCTTCTATCATTGCCAGGAATACATCCTATAATTTAGCCCCCTGGACCAAGTTGTTTTTATCTTCCTTCATGAGAATTTTACTATCTGTTAGACAGTGGGCCACACTTTCCATATTGAGCCATGACCCTCAATTCTGGAACTGCTAGAATCATAACTTCAAAAAGCAAATACAATTTACATCTTGGAGATCTCTCTGAAGTCAAAGCAAACTAAAACTATGACCATTAAAGTTCAGATCATGAGATGACAGATAATTCTGGTAGATATTAATTATGAATGATAGTTTAGAAATTAAATGATATATAAATTTGCATAGATATATTTCCCAATCAGAGCTTATAATTATTAAAAAGATGAGAAAATAGTCTTTTCAACAAGTGGTACTTAGACAACTGGGTCTCCACATGCAACAGAATTAACTTGGACCCTTAACTCACACCATAAAAAATTAATTTGAAATGGATCATAAAACTTAAGAGCTAAAAAGATATAAAACTCATAGAAAAAATATAGGGACAAATCTTCATGACCTCAAGTTAGGCTATTAAGTGCGGCACCAAAAGCAAAAAAAAAAAAGATAAACTGGACTTCAACAAAATTTAGAAACTTCATGCTTCAAAGGACACTAACAAGAAAATGAAAAAGACAACCCACTAAATAAGAGAAAATATTTGCAAATCATATATCTGATAAAGGATATTTTATCCAAGGTACACAAAGAACTCTTACAACTCAACAATAAAAACACAATTTGATTTAGAAGCATGTGAAAAATAAAAGTAGATATTTTTCCAAAGAAGAGATGCAAATAGCTAATAAGCACACGCAAATATGTCACACATAACCAGTCATTAGGGAAATGCAAATCAAAATCACCTTGAGATACCACTTCATATTTAACAAGGAGACTTAAGAAAAAAAAAAAAAGGACAGTAACAAGTGTCAGTGAGAATGCAGAGAAATTGGAATACTCATACATTACCAGCAGGATGTAAAATAGTATAGCCGCTTTGGAAAACAATTTGACAGTTAATCAAAATGTTTAATTTAGAGTTATCATATGCCCTAGGAATTCTCCTGCTGGCTTCCCTAGTGGCTCAGACTGTCAAGAATCTGCCTGCAATGCTGGAGGCCCGGGTTTGATCCCTGTGTCAGGAAGATCCCTTGGAAAAAGGAATGACACTCCATTTGTCTTGACTGGAGAATCCCATGGACAGAGTAGCCTGGCGGGCTACAGTCCAAGGGGTCACAAAAAGTCAGACACAACTGAATTGCTGAATTGGACACTTTCACAGCAGTTCTGCTACTAGATCAGAATAGGCAAATCCACAGAAATAGAACGTATATTAGTGGTTGCCAGGGAATGGAAGGAGGTAAATGGGAAGTGACTGTTAATGGCTATGGGGGTTCTTTCTGGAATGATGAAAATGTTTTGAAAGTAGATAGCTGCACAAATCTATGATTATACTAAAACCCACTAAATTGTACACTTGAAAGAGTGAATTTTATGCTGTGTGAATTATGTATCAATAAAGCTATTAAACAAACTATTAAAAAGTAGCTCTTATAGAAAATAATAAATATTTGAAGGTTTTAATTTCATGTTTGGGGACTTCCCTGGCAATCCAGTGGTGAAACTCAGTGCTTCCATTACAGGGAACTAAGATCCCACAGGCCAAGTGGTACAGCCAAAACAAAAACAAAACTTCATGTTTATATCTCCTGAAAGCTGCTTCATTAACATATTTAGACTTACTTTACCAAAGAGGAAATGCAGATGGCACATGAGCACATGAAAAGATGTTCAACATCATTAGCTACTAGGGAAGTGCAAGTCAATGCCACGATGAGATAACACTCCACACCTATTAGAATGCCTAAAACTAAAAAGACTGACCATGACAATTGTTGGTAAGAATATGGAGGAATTAATCCTCATATACTGCTGTAAGAATGTAAAGTGAAACTTTGGAAGTTTGGCATTTTCTTAAAAGTTAAATACACACCTTCCCTAAGACCCAACTATTCCACTTATAGGTGTTTACTCAAGAAATATGAAAGCATATACTAATGCAAGGGCTTATACACAAATGTTCCTAGTATAACAGCCCAAAGTGGAAACCCAAATGTGCATGGATAAATTATAGTATATCCATACAATGGAATGCTACACAGCAATAAAAAGGAGTTAAGTCTTGATACATGAAACAACAGGGATATGCATACTGGGTAAAGGAAGCTAGACCAAAAAGGAGTACGTATTATATGGATTCATTTATCTAAAAGTCTAGAAAATATAAAATAATCTGCAGTTACAGAAACTAAGATGAGTGATTGTCTGGGAAGGATGGACTGGGATGAAGAGAAGGGAGAGATTATAAAAGCAACACTTTGGTGTTCTACATAAATTAGTTTTCTTGGTTGCGGTAATAATTTGATTGATGTATATGCATGTTAATTCTCATCAAGTTGTAGTCTTTAAATATATGCAGTTTATTTTAATTTACTTTTATCTCACTAAGATTTTTTAAAAAAATCTTTGATCTTTTGCACAGATATAGAAACTTCTTAATGGAAATTGGTATAGTTTTAGTGAGCCTCACTCATACAACAGATTTATTTATGAAAACTTGTAGTAAGCTAAATACAGATAAATAAAGTAACATTTTTTAAGCAACAAGGAAGCTCTTTAATCAGATAATTCTTTTTCTTCAAATAAGAAAAATTTGAACACAAAATGATGATATGTGTGTATATTTCTGAGATTTTATACATGCATAGATTCTTCTCTTTTTTTGGCCATGCAACTTGCAGGGTTTTAGTTTCCCAACCAGGGATTGAGCCCAAGCCATAGCAGTGACAGCTTCAAATCCTAACCTCTGGACTACCAACCAGGGAGCTCCTTTACACAAGCATAGATTCTTGCAACCACTACCACAGACAGGCTACAAAACAACTAACACCTGAAAGAATTCAACCTGCTGCTCTTTGTATTTAGATCATTTTCTAAACCTCATCTTGGCTACCACTGACCTGATGCATTCTAGGAATCAGCGAACTAAAATGGACTGGAATGGGTGAATTTAACTCAGATGACCATTATATCTACTACTGTGGGCAGGAATCCCTCAGAAGAAATGGAGTAGCCATCATAGTCAACAAAAGAGTCCAAAATGCAGTACTTGGATGCAATCTCAAAAATGACAGAATGATCTCTGTTCGTTTCCAAGGCAAACCATTCAGTATCTTGGTGATCCAAGCCTATGCCCCAACCAGTAACGCCGAACAAGCTGAAGTTGAATGGTTAGACCTACAAGACCTTTCAGAACTAACACCCAAAAAAGATGTCCTTTTCATTATAGGGGACTGGAATGCTAAAGTAGGAAGTCAAGAAACACCTGGATTGACAGGCAAATTTGGCCTTGGAATACGGCATGAAGCAGGGCAAAGGCTAATAGAGCTTTGCCAAGAGAATGCACTGGTCATAGCAAACACCCTCTTCCAACAACACAAGAGAAGACTCTACACATGGACATCACCAGATGGTCAACACTGAAAGCAGATTGATTATATTCTCTGCAGTCAAAGATGGAGAAGCTCTATACAGTCAACAAAAACAAGACCAGGAGCTGACTGTGGCTCAGATCATGAACTCCTTATTGCCAAATTCAGACTCAGATTGAAGAAAGTAGGGAAAACCACTAGACCATTCAGGTATGACCTAAATCAAATCCCTTATGATTACACAGTGGAAGTGAGAAATAGATTTAAGGGCCTAGATCTGATAGATAGAGTGCCTGATGAACTATGGAATGAGGTTCATGACATTGTACAGGAGACAGGGATCAAGACCATCCCCATGGAAAAGAAATGGAAAAAAGCAAAATGGCTGTCTAGGGAGGCCTTATAAATAGCTGTGAAAAGAAGAGAAGCGAAAAGCAAAGGAGAAAAGGAAAAATATTCCCATTTGAATGCAGAGTTCCAAAGAATAGCAAGGAGAAATAAGAAAGTCTTCCTCAGCAATCATTGCAAAGAAATAGAGGAAAACAACAGAATGGGGAAAACTAGAGATCTCTTAAGAAAATTAGAGATACCAAGGGAACATTTCATGCAAAGATGGGCTTGATAAAGGACAGAAATGGTATGGACCTAACAGAAGCAGAAGATATTAAGAAGAGGTGGCAAGAATACACAGAAGAATTGTACAAAAAAGATCTTCATGACCAAGATAATCATGACGGTGTGATCACTCACCTAGAGTCAGACATCCTGGAATGTGAAGTCAAGTGGGCCTTAGAAAGCATCACTACAAACAAAGCTGGTGGAGGTGATGGCATTCCATTTCAAATCCTGAAAGATGATGCTGTCAAAGTGCTGCACTCAATATGCCATCAAATTTGGAAAACTCAGCAGTGGCCACAGGACTGGAAAAGGTCAGTTTTCATTCCAATCCCAAAGAAAGCTAATGCCAAAGAATGCTCAAACTACTGCACAATTGCACTCATCTCACATGCTAGTAAAGTAATGCTCAAAATTCTCCAAGCCAGGCTTCAGTAATATGTGAACTGTGAACTTCCAGATGTTCAAGCTGGTTTTAGAAAAGGCAGAGGAACCAGAGATCAAATTGCCAACATCCGCTGGATCATGGAAAAAGCAAGAGAGTTCCAGAAAAACATCTATTTCTGCTTTATTGACTATGCCAAAGCCTTTGACTGTGTGGATCACAATAAACTGTGGAAAATTCTGAAAGAGATGGGAATACCAGAGCACCTGACCTGCCTCTTGAGGAACCTATATGCAGGTCAGGAAGCAACAGTTAGAACTGGACATGGAACAACAGACTGGTTCCAAATAGGAAAAGGAGTACATCAAGGCTGTATATTGTCACCCTGCTTATTTAACTTCTATGCAGAGTACATCATGAGAAACGCTGGACTGGAAGAGGCACAAGCTAGAATCAAGATTGCCGGGAGAAATAGCAGTAACCTCAGATACGCAGATGACACCACCCTTATGGCAGAAAGTGAAGAAGAGCTAAAAAGCCTCTTGATGAAAGTGAAAGAGGAGAGCAAAAAAGTTGGCTTAAAGCTCAACATTCAGAAAACTAAGATCATGGCATCTGGTCCCATCACTTCATGGGAAATAGATTGGGAAACAGTGGAAACAGTGTCAGACTTTTTTTTTGGGGGCTCCAAAATCACTGCAGATGGTGATTACAGCCATGAAATTAAAAGATGCTTACTCCTTGGAAGGAAAGTTATAACCAACCTAGATAGCATATTAGACTTTGCCAACAAAGGTCTATCTAGTCAAGGCTGCGGTTTTTCCAGTGGTCATGTATGGATGTGAGAGTTGGACTGTGAAGAAAGCTGAATGCCTAAAAATTGACGCTTTTGAACTGTGGTGTTGGAGAAGACTCTTGAGAGTCCCTTGGACTGCAAGGAGATCCAACCAGTCCATCCTAAAGGAGATCAGTCCTGAGTATTCATTGGAAGGACTGATGCTGTGGCTGAAACTCCAATACTTTGGCCACCTTATACGAAGAGTCGACTCATTGGAAAAGACCCTGATGCTGGGAGGGATTGGGGACAGGAGAAGGGGACGACAGGATGAGATGGCTGGATGGCATCACAGACTCGATGCACATGTGTTTGGGTGAACTCTGGGCATTGGTGATGGACAGGGAGGCCTGGAGTGCTGCGATTCATAGGGTCACAAAGAGTCGGACATGACTGAGCAACTGAACTGAACTGAATGGTGTAAATATTCTGAATGTGTTAGGTTCAAACTATCAATGTGACATTACTGAACTTGGAAAGAAATGGGCACAATTTGCTCTCATAGGGAAGGAGCAAGTATGAGTTGGTTCCAGCAGAACACTAATTATTGTTAATGTAAGTTTAACAGGCACACATGGAAAGAATAGTGGATATAAAATCAGAAATACAGTGTTGCAACGCGTAACTTCTGAAAGACCATAAAAAACTTCTCAAACTTCTGATTCAGTTACTGATCTGTAGACCTAGTATAATATGTGTTTGTGCTCAGTTGTGTGCAACTGTTTTGCGACCCCGTGGACTATAGCCCACCAGGCTTCTCGACCCAAGGATTGAACCTGCATCTTCTGTGTCTCGTGCATTGGCAGGTGGATTCTTTACATGGAGCCACCTGGGAAGCCCCTAGTATAATATACTGAACTCTTAATTACTAGGATGACCAACAATGAGCTCTTCATGGAGAAGTGAAAAGCATGGTTAAATACATTTAAAAATACCATTTATGATATGAAAAACCTCCAGCAAGAAACATGTTTTTGAATAAATACAAGTTATGGATCAATTTTGACAAAATTAAAGAGAAAACTATAATAAACAATCATAATGACCCAGTTTTTAAAACCAATGGGGATTCCTTGGTGGCTCAACGGTAAAGAATCTGCCAGCCAATGCAGGAGACATGGGTTCAATCACTGATCCTGGAAAATCCCACATGCCTCAGAGCAACTAACCCTGTGGGCCACAACCACTGAGCCTGTGCTCTGCAGCCCAGGAGTCACAGTTACTGAGTCCACACGCCGCAACTACAGAAGCCTGCACAACCTTGAGCCCATGCCACTGCAATAAGAAACCCACGCACTACAACAAAGAGTAGCCCCCACGCACCACAACTAGAGAAAGCCTGCGCAAAGAAATGAAGACCTTGTCCAGTTGCTCAGTCGTGTCCAGCTCTTTGCCACCCCATGGACTGCAGCATGCCAGATTCCCCTGTCCTTCACCACCTCCCGGAGCTTGATCAGATTCATGTTCATTGAGTCAGTGATGGTATCCAACCATCTTGTCCTCTGTTGTCCCCTTCTCCTCCTGCCCTTAATCTTTCCCAGCTTCAGGGTCTTTTTTAATTAGTCAGCTCTTCGCATTAGGTAGCCAAAGTACTGGAGCTTCAGCTTCAGCATCAGTCCTTCTAAAGAATATTCAGGACTGATTTCCTTTAGGATTGACTGGTTTGATCTTGCAGTCCAAGAGACTCCCAAGAGTCTTCTCCATCACCACAGCTCAAAAGCATCAATTCTTCAGTGTTCAGCCTTCATTATGGTCCAACTTTTATATCCATACGTGACTACTGGAAAAACCATAGCTTTGACTACACAGCCCTTTGTTGGCAAAGTAACGCAGCCAAAAATAAATAATTTTTAAAGATACATTAAATGTTCAGAAAATCACAAATAATTAAAGAATTTTAATTCCTCGGATTTATTTGGATTTTTAAACTGAATTAAAATCTATGAAACTACTGTATTTAGCTGATCCTTGAAATACTTGAAACCGCTTACAACAAACTTCATAGGTAGCAATTTTCTATTAGAATATTTTTAAGTTACTCTGGAAACAAGTTGTCCTATTGTTACACTTTAGGCCACTTCTCAGTCTTATACTAGCTAACTCAGCTCTCCTTTTCTTCCTTTCTGCATTCCCCAGAAACTCATTCGGCTGTAAATTTTTCTTTAAAGACTTTCCTCTGTTTAAGTTTATTGAATGGAAAGGGGAATGAGGGAATCTTTGGAAATATTTTATATCTTGATCTAGGTGGTGGTCACATGGGTATTTACATATGTAAAAATTCAAGCTGTGTACTTAAGATTTTTAACGTGGGTTCCCAGTTGTCTCAGAACCAGCATAGCACTGCACACCATGATTTGCTCATAGAAGGCTCTCAGTTTAACTGAACTGAACCAAGATTGCCGCAGCAGAACTTGACCTTTTACAAGCGCTTGATATGTGTTTGTTTTCCTTGTTGACAATGATGACTATTTGTGGACTGTGAACCTTCTTCCTGGTCCAAGAAACATTTGCCCGGAAGTCAGTTACATAATGATTAACTAAAACTACAGTTATTCCAAATTAGTACTTTCTCTTTCTGTCCTTGAGATTTTTAACTCATAATGGAAGATTTGGGCAGGAAATGGAACATGTTTTCTTTCTACAGTGGGTGGTGTTCATGATCTTGGTTTTACCATCAAAATATTGGTTGTACATAACGGTGCCATGATGTCTATCATTTCCTTTCCATCCTTTCTCTGCTTTAAATGAATTTTTCTGCACCTCCTACTCTAAGAGTTTGCTCACACATGTTATTCCCTTGTCAGCCCCCAGCCAGTTGGACCAGAAATAAACTAAGCTGGGCCAATTGGCTTTTCTCTCCCTAAAACTTGGAATTGAGATTTAGAAATCCCAGAACTCTCTTTCACTGCTTGAACTGGAGATAATATACAGCTGGTATGGGTATGCGTCATATGTACACTTGTGTATATAAGTGGTCATAGGCCGTTGTCTTGGGCTCTGCTATATCATGCAGTACCACTTAACTCTTGGGGATCTTTTTATCATTCCAAATTGTAGAAATACAGAGTGCCTCACTATTTAGCTGACACCTCCCTCTTTCAGTTTTACCTACTCTCTCAAGTCTCTTTTTCTATTTCCTAGCAGCATCAGGAGAATGCCTTGGCAACTTTTGGTCCAGAGGTTTCCTTAATTCTCAGCTCATTGAAGCTGACAATAGTTCAGAGGGTTCAGGCACCCCTACTTTACTAGTGATTTTTTTAATTAAAAAATAATTTTAAAAATTAATTTTAAAATAATTTGATTTAATTAAATCAAAGACATAAATAGATGGAGACATATTCCATGTTTCTGAGAATCAATATTGTGAAAATGACTATACTACCAAATGGAATCTACAGATTCAATGTGATCCCTATCAAATTACCAATGGCATTTTTCACAGAACTAGAACAAAAATTTCACAATTCATATGGAAACACAAAAGACCCAGAAGACCCAAAGCAGTCTTGAGAAAGAAGAATGGAGCTGGAGGAATCAACCTTCCTGACTTCAGATTATACTACAAAGCTACAGTCATCAAGACAGTATGGTATTGGCACAAAAACAGAAATATAGACCAATGGAACAAGATAAAGAACACAGGGATAAACCCATGCACCCATGGGTACCTTATTTTTGACAAAGGAGGCAAGAATATACAATGGGGCAAAGACAGCCTCTTTAATAAATGGTGCTGGGAAAACTGGACACCTACATGCAAAAGACGGAAATTAGATCACCACCTAACACCATGCTGCTGCTGCTGCTAAGTTGGTTCAGTTGTGTCCAACTCTGTGCGACCCCATAGACAGCAGCCCACCAGGCTCCCCTGTCCCTGAGATTCTCCAGGCAAGAACACTCGAGTGGGTTGCCATTTCCTTCTCCAATGCATAAAAATGAAAAGTGAAAGTGAAGTTGCTCAGTCGTGTCCGACTCTTCAAGACCCCATGAACCGCAGCCTACCAGGCTCCTCCATCCATGGGATTTTCCAGGCAAGAGTACTGGAGTGGGGTGCCATTGCCTAACACCATACACAAAGATAAACTCAAAATGGATTAAAGACCTAAATGTAAGACCAGAAACTATTAAACTCTTAAAGGAGAACATAGGCAGAACACTCGATGACATAATCAAAGCAAGTTCTATGACCCCCCTCCTAGAGTAATGGAAATAAAAACAAAATAAACAAGTGGGACCTCATTAAACTTAAAAGCTTTTGCACAACAAAGGAAACTATAAACAAGGTGAAAAGACAACCCTCAGAATGGAAGAAAATAATAGCAAGGGAAACAAGTGATAAATAATTAGTTTCCAAGATATACAAGCAGCTTATACAACTCAATACCAAAAAAAGCAAATAATCCAATCAAAAGTGGGAAAGGGACCTGAAGAGACATTTCTCCAAAGAAGACATACAGATGGCTAACAAGCACATGAAAAGATGCTCAACATCACTCATTATCAGAGAAATGCCAATCAAAACTACAATGAGATACCACCTCACAGTTGTCATAATGAAAGTGAAAGTGAAGTCATGTCCGACTCTTTGTGACCCCATGGACTGTAGCCCACCAGGCTCTTCCATCCATGGAATTTTCAAGCAAGAGTACTGGAGTAGATTGCCATTTCCTTCTCCAGGGAATCTTCCTGACCCAGGGATCAAACCTAGGTCTCCTGCATTGCAGGCAGATGCTTTACCATCTGAGCCACCAGGGAAGCCCAGTCAGAATGGCCATCATCAAAAAGTCTACAAACAATAAATGCTGGAGAGGGTGTGAAGAACAGGGAACACTCTTTCATTGTTGGTGAGAATGTAAACTGATAAAGCCACTATGGAAGATGGTATGGAGACTCCTTAGAAAGCTAGGAATAAAACCACCATATGACCTAGCAATCCCACTCCTAGGCATATACCCTGAGGAAATCAAAACTGAAAAAGAAACATGTACCCCAATATTGACTGCAGCTCTGTTTATAATAGCTAGAACACGGAAGCAACCTAGATGTCCATTGACAGATGAATGGATAAAGAAGTGATGGTACATATATGCAATGGAATACTACTCAGCCATACAAAGAAACACATTTGAACCTGTTCTAATGAGGTGGATGAAACTAGAGCCCATTATACACAGTGAAGTAAGTCAGAAAGAGGAATATAAATATCGTATACTGACACATATATACGGAATCTGAAGAAACGGCACTGATGAATTTATTTTCAGGACGGCAATGGAGAAACAGACATAGAGAACAGACCTAAGGACAAGGTGGGAGGAGAAGAAGAAGAAGGGGAGATGTATGGAGAGAGTAACATAGAAATTTACAATACCATGTGTAAAACAGATAGCCAATGAGAATTTGCTGTAAGACTCGGGGAACTCAAACAGGGAACTCTGTGACAGGCTGAAGGGTTGGGTGGGAAGGGAGATGGGAGGGAGGTCTGGGAGGAAGGGGACATGGGTATACCTATGGCTGATTCTTGATGATGTATGACAGAAAACCACAAAATTCTGTAAAGCAATTATCCTTCAATTAAAAAAAATTTTTTTAATTTCTTTTTTTTTGGCCACATGCACAGCATGTGGGATCTTAGTTCCCCCACAACAGATTGAACTGATATCCCCTGCATTGGAAGCACAGAGTCTTAACCACTGGACCACCAGGGACGTCCTATTAATGACTCTTTTAATGACCCCGCAGTCATAGAGAAGGGAAACATTCCCTGCCTTCTCTCATAATGTAGCAAGAGAGAATAACCTCACCTTAGAACACTGCATTCCCCACAAAGGGCAACTTTCACTTATACTGTCTTCCCCTTCTGAGGAAGGGGATAATGGAGAGGGTAGCATTGATTTTCCTAACTGGTACCTCTTACTGGATCCAGTGGGGAAGGGATAGATTCCAAAAGCTGATGTTTTCTCAAACATGAGTGTGTTATCTTTAGCTGTATATCCTTAGCTCTGAGCTCAAAAACAGGATCTCACTTTACTTAGAGTGAAAAATCCCTGATATAAACAATAATATGGGTTGGACTCCTTTCCAATGCTGTTTCATATAATTAGCAGTGTAAGTGCCTCACTTCTGGTAGTGACTCTCAAATATATGTATAAGACAAATTTTACAAATTTCAGTATTGGTTGGACTTTTTAATAGTCTAGTTCATTACTTTTAACAAACCATTTTCACATATACTGTGCCACTTAATTGTCTGGGCTATCGCTGATCCACAATCCTATCCAGAGATTACACTGGAAAATTCCAGAGTACCCCGGATTCCTAGTTAACTTTCCAATTACCCTTCCTCCTTAAAGTGCACAGCCTCCTTTCCAGACCCACAAGAATTCTAGTCGGAGCTGATTCTAGATTAAAACCTGTTTTAGGAAAGAATACCTTTTCATCAATTTTATTCCCCCATTAATTTGGCAGGTAGATTATTTCTAACAATTGCATTTGGAATCTGTCTCAGGATTTTTGTTCCTTCTGCATATCTACCATTATTCGTCTTTGTTACAATATAAGAAAAAGCACATCTTAGAATTTATGGTGTATATATTGATAGTTGGTTTCTGCTACTAAGGGAAAGTTAAATAAGTAGCCCATGGAAGGGGCCCTGTGTAACCTGACCCCTCCATGATTCTATTTCCTCCTTCTTTTAATTCTTACAACCTTGGCTAGTATGCCATTTGGATTGTGACGGAAACTAAAATAAAAGTCTGTGGATTTCCTCATATAGATAACATAATGGTTAGGAATAGGATGCTGCTGCTGCTAAGTCGCTTCAGTCGTGTCCAACTCTGAGCAACCCCGTAGACGGCAGCCCACCAGGCTCTGCCGTCCGTGGGATTTTTTTCAGGCAAGAGTACTGGCATGGGGTGCCATTGCCTTCTCCAAGGAATAGGATAGAAGCACTTAAATTCCGCCTGTATCTTGAAGGTTTCCTTCGAAATTCACAATCCTAAACATCACATTAGGAGAAATAATATCCTGATCGCAGAAGGTGATATATCTTTTAGATAAACTTTAGAGAAAGACTGAAATACATTTGTGACGGTTTAGGTGGAGATTGAGGGATAAAAATAGACATAGCATTATGAATTCCAGAACTCAATTATCTCCGTGTGTGTGTGTGTATAACATGCTCCAGAGGATGAAATAAGCAATATCTTCTAAAAAAAAAGAAATGTTTAGGGCACTTGGCAGTCATATAGAAGCTATCACAGCTGCTTTTCCACATTTATTATTAAACATTATCCCCAAGGTCAGAACTCAGCTTGCCTTTTATTTTCTTCACACTAAATATCTTTCTTTCTTCCCATAAAGTTTCTAATGTCTTCCTTATTTTCCCTCACTTGGTCCCCTTCTTCAATTTTTATTACACAAATTCTCGAAAAATTATTGTTACTTTCTTTAAAATGGTACAGAGAATATTGTCAATATATCAATTGTTATGTAGCAAAAAATAAATATGTGGAATGTTTCACTTTGAAGTTTTAAATTATGAAAATGCTACTCACATTCTCTATCTTCAGGAAATAATAAGATAGCAGTGAAATTGTAAACTCTTCAAAATATAGGAGTAATTTGATTTATTCCTATAAAAGTGAACATACTTTCTCAACATCTATTTCTCCCAAATTTGTGTAAGTAACTTCAACTGGCTAACAGTGAGGGTTTTACCCCAAATAATAAAATGGCTTTAACTGACTCATTAACTTTCAAAAAACTTGAGCATTGTTGACCAAAATTAATTCCAAATAAATTGTTTAAATAAATAATTGAAAAGTTAGACAAAATTTGAACTAAATATTTATTCAATGTTTGGATCTGAATGTTCTTTGTAGCCCTCAGGATTTTCATATTCATAAATGTGCCTCTAGAGCCAAAGACACAGTGGGTATTCCACATATACCTGCTGAACTGAAGATAACCAGATAACCTTGTAGGCTTCAAAGTAAAAAAACAAAAACCTGTCTCAAAGGAAAATAGGAAACAATTGACTAAATTTTTAAAATTTAATTTTAGTATATTAAAATTATAATTAATAAAATGAAAGATAGTGAACTGAAAGAATATTTGAAGCAAACAGGAGAGATGAAGAGTAGAAATAAATTTAAAAAAGCATAGAAATCTTTATTAAAAAGCTATTCCATTTATAAGAGCATCAAAAAGAATAAAATATTTAGGAATAAACTTAACCAAGGAGGTGAAAAACTAATACACTGAAAACACTGCTGAAAGAAATTAAATACACAAATAAATGGAAAGATATTCTGTGTTTACAGATTGGAAGATCTTATATTATTAAGATATCAATACTATCCAGTGATACTACAGATCAATGCAATCCCTATCAAAATCTCAATGACACTTTGTTTGCAGAAATAGAAAAATTTACCCTAAAACTCAGATGGACTCTCCAGAGACCCTGACTAGCCAAACGAATCTTAAAAGTGAAAAGAATAAAAAAAAAAAAAAGTGAAAAGAATAAAGTTGAAAGTCTCACATTTCCTGATTTCAAAACTTACGGTAGTCAAAATAATGTTGTACTGGCATAAAGATGGATATATATACACAAATGTAATAGAATGGAGAACCTAGGGAAAAAACTCACATATATAATAAAATAACTTCTTGACATGGGTGCCAAGATCTTTCAATAGGGAAAGAATAGTTTTTTTAACAAATGCTGGGAAAAATGAATATCCAATGCAAAAGAGTGAAGTCCAACCCTTACCCTATATATATATACACTATATATATAAATTATATACACTATATATACCCTATATATATATACACTATATATAAAAATTAGCTGGAAATTGATTAATGTTATAGCTAAAAACTATGAAAAGATCTTAGAAGAAAACAGGTGAAAAGCTTCATGACTTTGGATTTGGTAATAATTTCTTGGATATGACACCAAAAACATAGGCAACAAAAGAAAAAATAAATTGTACTTCATAAAAATAAAAGATAAACTGAACTTCATCAAAACTAGAAACTTCTGTGTAAAGGACATTATCAAAGAGTGAAAAGGAAAGTCACAGAATGAGAGAAAATATCATAAATTATACACCTTATAATGGATTAATATGCAGAACATATAAAGAACTCCTACAACTTAACAACAAAAAAAAATCCCACCCAATTAAAAAATGGGCAAAGGACTTTAGTAATCCATTCTCTGAAGAAGGTATACAAATTGATAACTAGAACATTAAAAGATACTCAACATCACTAATTATCAGGGAAATACAAATCAAAACTATATTGCAACAGCAACTCACACCCATTAGGATGGCTAATATTGAAAAAAAAAAGTTATAAGTGTTGGTGAGGATGTGGGGAAACTGAAATCCTCACGCACTCACTGGAAAAGACCCTGTTGCTGGGAAAGATTGAAGGCAGGAGGAGAAGGGGACAACGGAAGGTAAGAGGGCTGGATGGCATCACCGAGTCAATGGACGTGAGTTTGGGCAAACTCTGGGAGATTGTGAAAGACAGGGAAGCCTGGCGTGCTGCAGTCCATGGGTCACAAAGAGCTGGACACGACTTAGCAACTGAACAACAACAACGTCAGGCACTGTTGGTGGGAATGTAAAGTGATGCAGCCACTGTGAAACAGTTCCTCAAAAAATTAAACATAGAATCACCATATGACCCAGTAATTTCCCTTCTGGGTATATACCCAAAAGAATTGAAAGGAGGGACTTGAACTTTATTTGTACACCCATGTTCACAACAGTGTGATACACAGTAGCCAAAATATAGAAGCAAGCCAAGTTTTCATCAACAGGTGAAAGAATAAACAAAAATGGTATGTGTATATATACACACATAACATGGATGACCTTACATAATGCTAAGCGAAATATGTTAGTCATAAAAGGATAAATATTAAACAAGTCCACTTACTTGAAGTACTAAAAATAGTCAGATTTACAGAGATTGTGAGTAGAATGGTGGTTTCCATGGAATGGGACGAAGGGGCAATGGGGAGTTAAGAGTAAAACAGGCACAGTTTTAATAGGTAAAGGAGAAAATGTTCACGAGATAGATGTTGGTAATAGTTGTACAAGATGGATGTATTTAATACCAAAGAATTGTACCCTTAAAAATGGTTAAAATGGTAAATGTTCAGTTATATATATATTTAACTAATTAACAGCTGACTTGTGGCCACGCAGGTTCATATGTTGAAGCCCTAACCCTCATTGTGACTATGTGGAGATAGGATCTTTAAGGGTGTGTGTTTTATAATGTGTTAGTCACTCAGTTGTGTCTGACTCTTTGCGACCCCATGGACTGTAGCCTGCCAGGCTTCTCTGTCCATGGAATTCTCCAGGCGAGAATACTGGAGTAGATTGCTATTCCCTCTTCCAGGGAAACTTCCCAACCCAGGGATCAAACCTGGGTTGGGAATTTCTCACAGGAATATTCTTTACCGTTTGAGCTACAGGGGAAGTCTCCCTTTAAGCGGGTAAGTGAGGTTAAATGAGGTCATAAGGACAAGCCCTAATCCAATAGGAATAATGTCCTTATAAGAAGAGAAAGACACACCAGAACTGTCTCTGCACAGAGTAAAGGCCACGTGAGGACAAAGCAAGATGGTCATCGGCAAGCCAGATCTTGATCTTCCGGATTTCCTACCTCCAAAGCTTCAGGAAAATAAATTTCTATTGTTTAAGACATCCAGTCTGTCCTATTCTGTTATGAGAGCCTGAGTAGACTAACATAACCACAGTTGTTGTTTTCTTTTTTTTTAAGGAAAAAAATCACTAATGATGTTTTGAACTGTAAAAATAATGCAAAAAATTCAAACCATACAAAGTGTAAAAAATCATTAGGGAGACTCTCATAACCCCCACCCCAGAATAACCAATGCCAATAGTTATAAGAATATCTATCAGAATACTTTATGAGTACATGGGGCATATATATTTGAATTACAAACACTTTCTACTTCTAATGCAAAAATCAGAGTAGGTCTGGATCAGAAAAGGAAGATATCTTCAAGTTTGTTAATGCCTAAAACATAATTTTACTATTCATACATTCCATTACCATTGTACATTTAGATTATTTCTAGATTTTTTCCATCATAAAATGTTAATAACTTCCTTATAGTCATTTAAAATTATTTCCAGCCTCATATTTTTTAGATCCTAACATACAATTTCACGAACCTCATTCCATAATTCATCAGGCACTCTTATCTATCAGATCTAGGCCCTTAAATTGATTTCTCACTTCCACTGTATAATCATAGGGGATTTGATTTAGGTCATACCTGAATGGTCTAGTGGTTTTCCCTACTTTCTTCAATTTGAGTCTGAATTTGGTAATAAGGAGTTCATGATCTGAGCTACAGTCAGCTCCTGGTCTTGTTTTTGTTGATTGTATAGAGCTTCTCCATCTTTGGCTGCAAAGAATATAATCAATCTGATTTCGGTGTTGACCATCTGGTGATGTCCATGTGTAGAGTCTTCTCTTGTGTTGTTGGAAGAGGGTGTTTGCTATGACCAATGCGTCTCTTGGCAAAACTCTATTAGCCTTTGCCCTGCTTCATTCCGCATTCCAAGGCCAAATTTGCCTGTCAATCCAGGTGTTTCTTGACTTCCTACTTTAGCATTCCAGTCCCCTATAATGAAAAGGACATCTTTTTTGGGTGTTAGTTCTAAAAGATCTTGTAGGTCTTCATAAAACCGTTCAACTTCAGCTTCTTCAGCGTTACTAGTTGGGGCATAGACTTGGATTACTGTGATACTGAATGGTTTGCCTTGGAGACGAACAGAGATTATTCTGTCATTTTTGAGACTGCATCCAAGTACTGCATTTCGGACTCTTGTTGACCATGATGGCTACTCCATTTCTTCTGAGGGATTTCTGCCCACAGTAGTAGATATAATGGCCATCTGAGTTAATTTCACCCATTCCAGTCCATTTTAGTTCGCTGATTCCTAGAATGTCAACGTTCACCCTTGCCATCTCTTGTTTCACCACTTCCAATTTGCCTTGATTCATGGACCTGACATTCCAGGTTCCTATGCAATATTGCTCTTTACAGCATCAGATCTTGCTTCTATCACCAGTCACATCCACAACTGGGTATTGTTTTTGCTTTGGCTCCATCCCTTCATTCTTTCTGGGGTTATTTCTCCACTGATCTCCAGCAGCATATTGGGCACCTAATGACCTGGGGAGTTCTTTTGGTATCCTATCATTTTGCCTTTTCACAGGGATCAAGACCATCCCCATGGAAAAGAAATGTAAAAAAGCAAAATGGCTGTCTGGGGAGGCCTTACAAATAGCTGTGAAAAGAAGAGAGGCAAAAAGAAAAGATATAAGCATCTAAATGCAGAGTTCCAAAGAATAGCAAGAAGAGATAAGAAAGCCTTCTTCAGCGATCAATGCAAAGAAATAGAGGAAAACAACAGAATGGGAAAGACTAGCGATCTCTTCAAGAAAATTGGAGATACCAAGGGAATATTTCATGCAAAGATGGGCTTGATAAAGGACAGAAATGGTAGGGACCTAACAGAAGCAGAAGATATTAAGAAGAGGTGGCAAGAATACACAGAAGAACTGTACAAAACAGATCTTCACGACCCAGATAATCATGATAATGTGATCACTAATCTAGAGCCAGACATCTTGGAAAGTGAAGTCAAGTGGGCCTTAGAAAGCATCACTATGAACAAAGCTAGTGGAGGTGATGGAATTCCAGTTGAGCTGTTTCAAATCCTGGAAGATGATGCTGTGAAAGTGCTGCACTCAATATGCCATCAAATTTGGAAAACTCAGCAGTGGCCACAGGACTGGAAAAGGTCAGTTTTCATTCCAATTCCAAAGAAAGGCAATGCTAAAGAATGCTCAAACTACCGCACAATTGTACTCATCTGACATGCTAGTAAAGTAATGCTCAAAATTCTCCAAGCCAGGCTTCAGCAATACGTGAACTGTGAATTCACTGATGTTCAAGCTGGTTTTAGAAAAGGCAGAGGAACCAGAGATCAAATTGCCAACATCTGCTGGATCATGGAAAAAGCAAGAGAGTTCCAGAAAAAACATCTGTTTCTGCTTTATTGACTATGCCAAAGCCTTTCACTTGTGTGGATCACAATAAACTGTGGAAAATTCTGAAAGAGATGGGAATACCAGAGCACCTAACCTGCCTCTTGAGAAATCTGTATGCAGGTCAGGAAGCAATAGTTAGAACTGGACATGGAACAACAGACTGGTTCCAAATAGGAAAAGGAGTCCGTCAAGGCTGTATATTGTCACCCTGCTTATTTAACTTCTATGCAGAGTACATCATGAGAAACGCTGGACTGGAAGAAACACAAGCTGGAATCAAGATTGCCGGGAGAAATATCAATAACCTCAGGTATGCAGATGACACCACCCTTATGGCAGAAAGTGAAGAGGAGCTAAAAAGTCCTTGATAAAAGTGAAAGAGGAGAGCAAAAAAGTTGGCTTAAAGCTCAACATTCAGAAAACGAAGATCATGGCATCTGGTCCCATCACTTCATGGGAAATAGATGGAGAAGGAGTAGAGACAGTGTCAGACTTTATGTTTTTGGGTTCTAAAATCACTTCAGATGGTGACTGCAGCCATGAAATTAAAAGACGCTTACTCCTTGGAAAAGTTATGACCAACCTAGATAGTATATTCAAAAGCAGAGACATTACTTTGCCGACTAAGGTCCGTCTAGTCAAGGCTATGGTTTTTCCTGTGGTCATGTATAGATGTAAGAGTTGGACTGTGAAGAAGGCTGAGCTCATAAGAATTGATTCTTTTGAACTGTGGTGTTGGAGAAGACTCTTGAGAGTCCCTTGGACTGCAAGGAGATCCAACCAGTCCATTCTGAAGGAGGTCAACCCTGGGATTTCTTTGGAAGGAATGATGCTAAAGCTGAAGCTCCAGTACTTTGGCCACCTCATGCGAAGAGCTGACTCATTGGAAAAGACTCTGATCCTTGGAGGGATTGGGGGCAGGAGGAGAAGGGGATAACAGAGGATGAGATGGCTGGATGGCATCACGGACTTGATGGATGTGAGTCTGAGTGAACTCCGGGAGTTGGTGATGGACAGGGAGGCCTGGTGTGCTGCGATTCATGGGATCGCAAAGAGTCGGTCACAACTGAGCGACTGAACTGAACTGAACATACAATGTAACATTATCCTTTCCATTACCATTTTTCATATAGGTTATTTCCCTCTTTTTTGCCCATCATATTAATACAAATGTAATTCATGTCTTTATAACCTTACTCTTTTTAAAACTAATTCATTAGTTTTCCAGTAGTGAAAATTGGTCAATGGATGTGATACTTCTAGAGAACTTGATATATATCGCCAGCTGATATCCAAAATGTACCTGCCAACTTACCGTCAGCAGTGCCAACAGTACCAATATTAGATAGTCGTATTTAAAAATATCTCCCTCTCTGCTAAAAAAAAAAAAAAACAAAAAACTACAAAACTCCCAAAGTATTTGTAGTTAAAAAAGGAAATATTAACTTGCATTTTTTCTTGCTACTGAGATTGAAGATTTTCAAATAACTATTAAGTCATTTGTATCTTTTTGTATTTAACTCATACTCTTTACCTATACACATATTAGAGGCATTAATATCTTTCTTAGTGATTTGTATGAGTCCTTCATATATTACATTACCCTTTTATTTATCAACATTTATTCCAAATATTTCCCAGACTGTTTTGTCATTTAATTATATATGTCCATTCAACAAATATCAATTCATTATGTTCTAAGTACTGTGGTGGGAATTCTATGTTGTTTTTTACATTACTTTATATGGAGAATTATACACATACTTTTTGACTCTTCCACTGCTTAGTTTTCAAAGGTTGAACTTAGGGCAAAAACCCATGTATGATCCTGTCTCACTGGTCAGGGCTGGTCCTTTCTATCTCTCATGAGATTGCAAGCAGACATTAAGCAAGGATGCAGTCATCTGATGCTAGACTGAGGATGCAGGATGAGCCCAGTCAAGGCAGTTCACTCACACAGCTGGTAAACTGATGAGGCTGTTGGTGGAGGCTTGTTCCTCTCCACCTGGAGTCTTCAAATATAAGTCTGCTTGAGTGGAGTGGCATGGAACCTTGCTTCCTCCAGAGCAAGCAATCCAAGACAATGAGGCAGAAAGCTGCAATCAATGCCTTTATGACCTAGCCTTAGAAGTCACACATCTTCAGCTGTAGCTGAAGGGCTACAGGTCAGAGTAGCCCTTTTTCAAAAGGCTGAAGGAGTCTTATTTCCAGAGTTGAGAATCAGTAATCACTGGGGATTATCTTGAAAGCTAGCTATGAAAGGTCCTAACATCTTGATTTTCCTGTAATTTACTTTATAAAGCAAATGCTGATAATTTTGTAATGTTCTGTACCATTACAATTTAGTAGTATACTGCTCTCAAACAGTCGTACTTTCAAACACATATGTGCACATGGGTGCACTCAAGTATATGAGACTTTGTGTTCCACAGATTAAAGTTCCACAGATTAAAGACCCTGTGTTACAGTCAGCCTCTGAACTTCATTAGGTCACATTAGAACTTCTGTGAACTTCATTAGATACCACTTAAAACTCTCTGAATTTGAGTAAACAGAGTTCAAGATGCAAAGTTTAAGAAGCTTGACTTCTACGTAGTTGTATTGTTAACTTGGAAACGCTTTGTTTTACCAGAAACCTTTCATTTTCTAGACATTTTTACCTGTGATCCCACTTTAATTAAAAAGCTCTTGCCCTTAACGATTTACTCACCTTTAGCTAGAACATGATTTTCTAAGTTGACATGGCATTTTACAAATGCTTTATTTTAAAGTTACAGCAATTATTTCTACATAGGTTATTCTAAGAGAAGTCAAGGCACAAGTAAATTGGGCAAAATAAGCAGCCTGTCATCCCCAAACGACCGTCCTTGGGTCTTGCCTCCAGCTTAGGCCCAGGTCACTCCCCCATGCCTGTTAGCTCACATGCTCTAGAGCTATGCTGTCCCATATGGTGACACCAGCCACACCCAGCACTTGAGCCTTGCTCTAAGTGTAAATTCACATTCACTTTTGAAGAGTTAGTATGACGTAAACATGAACATCTCATTAATAATTTTTACATTGATTGCATGTTGAAACTGTATATTGGACGCATGCTAAGTTGCTTCAGTTGTGTCGGATTCTTTGGGCCCCTACTGGCTGTAGCCCGCCAGGCTCCTCTGTCTGTGGGATTCTCCAGCCAAGAATATTGGAATGGGTTGCCATGCCCTCCTTCAGGGGACCTTCTGGACTCAGGGATCCAACCCGCCTCTCAAGTCTCCTACACTGGAACGTGGGTTCTTACCACTGAGCCACCTGGGAAGCCTCATAATATTTTGGATAAATTAGGTTAAATAAAGTATACTATTAAAAAAAAAAAAGCAGCTCTCACAGATTATACTAATTCGCTGAAAGTGACTCAGCTAGTTGAGGTGATAAACCAGACACTGAGGCAGAAGTCCAGGTTAGGCGAAAAGGTCAACTCAGAATAAGGAAGGTAGTTTCTTAGAGCTAACTTTCACCTCTCCTGCACGATAGGCAAATAAGCACCTCTGTAAAATCTTTGGAACTCACACTTTTCATTTAACCACTAGTCTCGCTTTAATTAAAGCCTGTCCATTCATGGACCTCAGAAAACAAGAGTAGCCCGAAGTTTTCCCAAAGTGGGAAACTTCTCGGGCCCGTTGTTCAGTGGGGAGACTTAAGAAGGCCAGAATGAGAGAGTAGGAAGCATCACCTTGGTTTAGAAAGAAATGAGGTTCTCACACCGTAAGTATCATCCTTATTTCAGTCCCGAAGGTCAAAGCAACAAAGGTTAGAGCTGACTGCCTAACAATAGCTTTCCTCTCCCAGGTCCCCATTATCGCTCTATCAGTCCTGCATTCCCGTAACACTCCTCTTGAACTGAATGCAGCCAGCTTTCCGAGCGGAGTTTGCCTTCGGGACAGGGGATCAATAACTGCCACGTCTGTCATACTTTTGTTTATATAAGACCAAACCTCGATCTCCAATTTTCACCTGGGCCTGAGTGATCCAAAACAATCTCTACAAGTCTCATCAGACACCACCTTGCGCCCCCACCTACCACTACCCCCGCTATTCTAAAGCCTCCAGCTGAGGAAAGCCATCAGCTTAGGCACCACTACCCCCGCTATTCTAAAGCCTCCAGCTGAGGAAAGCCATCAGCTTAGGCACCACTACCCCCGCTATTCTAAACACTCCAGCTGAGGAAAGCCATCAGCTTAGGCAAAGGGAGACACACTGTCCACGACACACGAAACAGAACCTACGCGGGCCACTTCAACAAACGCGGGGCCTCGCCCTCTCCATCACACAACGTTGAGCCCCACCCCTCCCAACCGGAACTGCAACTCCCGTGTTCCGTGCCCCCTCGAACCGCGTGACGCTCGCGGCCGCCCCGCCCCTCCGGACCCACTGGGCAGGCGCGGGGCGTGCGCATGCTCGGCAGGGCGGCTGCCTGGGTATTGAGCCGCTGCAATCTGTTGCGCCGCCGCCCGCGGGAGCCGGCAGATCCGGGTCTCGTGGCTTAGAGTGACGTGGTCAGTCGAATCAAAACAGAGGAGGGGAGGAAGCCGGCGGCCAGGAGCGGCGGCGGCAGCGGCTTCCCGAGCAGCCGCAGCGTTCCGGAAGCTCCAGGCGGTCTTTCTGCCGAGGCTTAGTCCGGGCCCCCATCCTCCCCGCCCCGTCGGTTGTTTGGGCGGGTGAGTGTCTCCCATTTCTCCCACCGCCGTTTGCCGGCCCACCTTCCCCTCGCCCCGATTTTTCCTGGGGGCTCTGGCGGGCTGCGGCGGCTGCGGCAGTGCGGGGCTGCTTCTCGGGCTCAAGGGGTCCCCGACCGGGCTGGCGACTCTGCATCGGGAGAAGCCCGCTGCTGTCGAGCCCGCGTCCTCCGGCGAAGAGCCTGAGATTTGGCTTTCTCTGCAGGAGACCAGAGTCGGGACTTGGCAGGGAAGTGGACGGTAGCCACGGGTGGTTTTATTTTTAGGGCAAGCAGTCAACTCGGGTGGAGGCGTATAATGGAGTAAAAAGAAGAGTGAGTGAGTCGTAGCTGGAAGGAATCCCTCACAAACCTTGCAATCTGCACTAAATCATTTACCTCTGTTTCTCAGCGCTTGCCGGGTCTGATGTAGTCACCGGGATGCGTCCTTTGTTGTGATTGATGAGACTAGAAAGCTGCCATCCAGAAAGCGGGAGCTTTTAGCCCTTACTGTGTTGTGAATTTAAAGGATTCCTTTTTTCTGTTTGTTCAGTACGTGGAACCAGAGCTGACAGTAAAGAGGTGGTACCCTTTATTGGGATAAAGTGCGATAAACTGGTTACCGGAGTACCTGAAGTCCCGTGTTACCATTAGAGCCAGTTTTCCGAAGTGTCTTTTCGTGTGTGTATTAGGATTTTAGCCACAGTGATGTTCGTTAGCTGGAGAGCGTCAATAGGGTGTTTTCAGTTGCCCTAGTTTACAGAATCGAGGATGTGGCCTTAGGAGAATGTCTTGGCTTTGCATAGAGAAAGTCGGATGAGCTTCCTGCACGTAATACCCACGTTTAAAGAGATCTTCCAGTTATGTGTTTTGTCAGAAACCGTTGGCAGCGTAGAATAACTTGGACGGCGTAAGCCCTTCCAGGGGAAGTCTTGAGCCCCTTAGAAGGCGTTCTCACTGCCCAGTCTGTGGAGCCTGCAGGTTTGTGTTCCCTTCCACTTTAGATGACCCGACACGCAGATTCTTCTGGGGTAGCCTGCTTCGAGCCCTGCCACCCTCCGCGCCTTTCCACAGCATGAATGAGACCAGAAGACCAAACCTCTGTTTTGTCCTTAGTTTTTTTAAAGTTTTTTTTTTGTTCCCTCCAGAGAATTCATTAAATTGAGGTGTTTCTTTAGCAAAAGGCAAGAAAGAGAGCTATGTATTAAATTGATTGTCATTTATCAAATCCAGGAAGAGGTCTTAGGAATTTGAACTACTCCCTTGAAGGGTATATTATGTCCTTGTGTGGTATAAAATGGACCTCTTCCTAGCAGGTTTCTTCCTTCAGCGTGTGCAGTCGAGATCTTTTTTTCGTAATACCACAGTTGGAATGCTGCTGATCGAAACAAATGAAATTATGTTTTCTTGAAGTTCTTTCTCTTTTTTTTTATTTTTTAAGCTAACCTATACCTAAATATTTTTGTTTATATGAAATAATTTGTGATAATTGGAGAAAATGTTGATTAAAGCAGATAAATGAAAAAAAGAAGAAATGTCATCGATATTCTTGCCATCCAGAGACCACCAGAATGTCAGCAGTGGTTTATATCCTTCCAGACTTTTTTGCATTTAGATATTTTATACAGAAATGGTATCATACCTCATGTTCTTCTGTAACCTACTTTTTCACATATTAGCACTTCATTTTTGAGTAACGCATTACAGTTTTTATAGATACTCTTGGACCTTAACTTTTATAGAATATTCGCTGTATGTTTGCCAAACCATAATGATTAAAATCATGGTTTTAAAAGATTTCCTCTCAAATCTCTCATGATGATATTATAAGATTTATGAAATCAATATGCATTGTGTGACAAACTAAGACTTTGCTTGTTTAACTCTTGGGAAAACAGGCACAGAATAGCCTGAG
The DNA here is from genome assembly GCF_001704415.2 of Capra hircus. Lineage (NCBI taxonomy): Eukaryota > Metazoa > Chordata > Mammalia > Artiodactyla > Bovidae > Capra > Capra hircus. The sequence goes on along the minus strand of NC_030813.1, from coordinate 59,280,295 downwards.
TTAACACTATGGAAATTTGAAAAACTTTTGCTCACTTGGTGATTTGATTTAGTTCTGTGCCATAGCTCCTGTATGTCCCAAATGTTGACCAGCTGTCCATGCCTCCAGCAGTAAGGTCCTAAAAGATTTTACTTTATACACTTAATATGCTTTATGAACACTGAGTCTTGGATGTGTGCCTGCTTTTAGTCCAGTGCTTTATCAGTGGTGCCAAAAGAGAAGCAAGGTTCCCTGCACCTCAGCTTCAAAGGATAAGTACTTACTAAAGAGTATCCTCGGAGAAGGCAGTGGCACCCCACTCCAGTACTCTTGCCTGGAAAATCCCATGGATGGAGGAGCCTGGAAGGCTGCAGTCCATGGGGTCGCTGAGGGTCGGACATGACTGAGCGACTTCACTTTCACTTTTCACTTTCATGCATTGGAGAAGGAAATGGCAACCCACTTCAGTGTTCTTGCCTGGAGAATCCCAGGGACAGAGCCTGGTAGGCGGCTATCTATGGGGTCGCACAGAGTCGGAGATGACTGAAGTGACTTAGCAGCAAAGAGTATCCTAAATATACTAATAACCCACTTGGGTCCCTTAGTCATAAACTTACTTACATGTGCCTTGAATGGTAGTGTTCAATATGTATTCTAGATTTGTCTACTTCTTCCCATCTCTACTGCTACCACCTTTGCCAACTCCTACCGTATCTCACCTGGCCTACTGCAGAAACCTCTGGTCTTCCTGCTTCCACTTTGGCTTTTTATGGTGCATCCCCTTTCCCACAGCCTGAGGGATCCTTTAAAATGTCAGATCGTGTCACCCCTTTGTTGAAAGTCTCTCATCACATTCAGAGTAAAATCCTACCTTTCTCAAGGTTTGCCAGGCAGTAGAGGTCTAGGCACTGCCTTCCTCTATCTCACCTTGTATCCAAATGCATTGATCAGTACCCAGGAGTCTGGCAACAGCAGTTTCTTCCTGTGTTCCAGCTGCACTAGCATTGTGCTAGGGACTTGCCAGGTTTGCTCTTGCCTCAGGGCATTTGCACTTGCTCTTCCTTGTGGCTTCAGTCTTCTCCCAGATCTTCCTGTAGCTGATTCCATCCTGTCATTCAGGTCTCAGTTCAGCTATTGTCTCTTCAAGATTGCTTCCACAATTATCTCACCATTCTGTCATTTTCTTTATAACATCACCGTCTGGAATTTCCTTTGTTTTTATATTCTGTCTCCTATACTAGAAATTAAACTCTGGGGGAAATGAGGACCTTGTCTGTCCTTTTCACTGCCAAGCAGGTGCTCAGTATGATGGTTGAATGAATAAACTTGAACATGACTGTATTACTGTTGAATGCACTGTCTCTTTTTCTTATATATAATTTTATTTATTTATTTATTGACTGCTGGGTCTTCATTGCTGCGTGGGCTTTTCTCTAGTTCTGGGGAGTGTGGCTGCTCTTCATTGCAGTGGCTTCTCATTACGGTGGCTTCTCTCATGAAACACAGGCTCTAGGGCCTGTGGGCTTCAGTAGTCGCTGCATTTGGGCTCAGTGGTTGCGGTTCCCAGGCTCTAGACCACAGGCTCAGTACTTGTGGTGCACAGGCTTAGCTGCTCTCCTGCATGTGGATCTTCCCAGACCGAGGATCGAGCCTGTGTCTCCTGCATTGCCACCTGGATTCTTTACCAGTGAGCCACCAGGGAAGCCCCTCTACTGTCTCTTTTAAACCAGTTCTTTTTATGGCAGAACCCTAATTTTCAGTCTCCTTCTGTAGGGCTGTACCTTGATTCTCCTACTTCAGTAGTTCTTGATGTTTGGACCAGGGAACAGCCATGTTGTACTTTTTGTTTAGTCACTAAGTTGTGTCCGACTCTTTGCGACCCCATGGACTGCAGCACGCCAGGCTTCCCTGTCCACCATTTTCTGGAGCTTGCTCAAACTTTTGTCCATTGAGTCAGTGATGCCATCCAACCCTCTCGTCCTTTGTCATCCCCTTTTGCTTTCAGTCTTTCCCAACATCAGGGACTTTTCTAATGAGTCAGCTGTTCGCATCAGGTGGCCAAGGTACTGGAGCTTCAGCTTTAGCATCAGTCCTTCTAATGAATATTCAGGATTGATTTCCCTTAGGATTGACTGGTTTGATCTCCTTGCAGTCCAAAGGACTCTCAAGAGTCTGCTTCAACACCACAGCTCAAAAGCATCTATCTCCTTGAGCTGGCTTAAATTCATGTTTACTGAGTCAGTGATGCTATCTGACCATCTCATCGTCCACTGCCCATTCTCCTTTTGCCTTCAGTCTTCTCCAGCATCAGGGTCTTTTCCAGTGAGTTGGCTGTTTGCATCTCGTGGCCAAAGAATTAGAGTTTCAGTATCAGTCCTTCCAGTAAATATTCAGTGTTGATTTCCTTTAGGATTGGCTGGTTTGATCTCTTGCACTCCAGGGGACTCTCAAGAGTCTTCTCTAACACCACAATTAGAAATTATCAGTTCTTTGGTTCTCAGCCTTCTTTATGGTCCAACTCTCACATCCATACATAAGCACTAGAAAAACCATAGTTTGGACTATGCTCAGTTGCTATGGTTGTGTCCAACTCTTTGCACCCTGTAGACTGTAGCCTGTCAGGCTCCTCTGTCCATGGGGATTCTCTAGGCAAAAATATTGAAGTGGGTTGCCATGCCCTCCTCCAGGGAATCTTCCCAACCCAGAGATCGAACACAAGTCTTGTATGTCTCCTGCATGTATCAGGTACTATGCTAAAAAAGTTTAACATGTTTTTCAGTTAACTGTAAAGCAACTCAGATATAGGTGTTCTTGCTCCCTGTTTACAGATGAAAGAACTGAGACATACTGAGTAGCAGGTTGGATTTGAACCCAAGTCAGTTTTCTTAATCAGTATACCCTACAGTGTTTAGAACTATATGCAGTACTTTAGTTTTAGTAAGCCATTTTTTTGTTGAGGGCAAAATAATGTTTTCCATGCCATTTCCAGTCCTTAATGAAGTTCATTGTTTTTTGGCCTTTGTGCCTGAAGTTGCACAATTGGTAGATGACCTCAAGAAACATTCTGTAAAGACTCCTATATCTTCTTGCTTTGTTGTATTGAGTTTTCAGAGCCTACCAGGTTTAAAGTAGATTTCTCCTCCCTGTGCATTACCTTGCATTCCACACATCCAGAATCTATCACTTTTCTACCTGCTCATATACTCATTTGAATTCTTCATACATTTTCTTCATTGATTTGGGTGTTGTAATATTTGGACTACCATGGGATCATCATAAACTGAACAGATTTCTCACTGTAAGACCCTTTGCAAATGAGTTAAAAGTACTGAATTTGATTGATGCATTGGTTTGGGGGGCTTCCCTGATAGCTCAGTTGGTACAGAATCCTGCCTGTAATGCAGGAGACCCCGGTTGGATACCTGGATCGAGAAGATCCGCTGGGGAAGGGATAGGCTACCCACTCCAGTATTCTTGGCTTCCCTTGTGGCTCAGCTGGTAAAGAATCCTCCTGCAATGCAGGAGACCTGGGTTTGATTCCCTGGGTTGGGAAGATCCCCTGGAGAAGGGAAAGGTTACCCACTCCAGTATTCTGGCCCAGAGAATTGTATGGACTAGTCTATGAGGTCTCAAAGAGTTGGACACACTGAGTGACTTTCACTTTCACTTTGATTTGGGGTGGGGAGGATACTTAATCTAGAGAAATACTGGTTTGTCTGTCTTCTCTTCCTAGTCTTAAAGCCTGAATAGCTATATTTATCTGTGGAAGCTCTGGTCGCACATGATCTTTAGCAGAGCTCTATCATAACCCATCTCTGGCTTTTGTAAATAACCTATGTGGCTCCTTTTGCTTCCCTTTTCGTATTCAGTTGTCTGTGGCTATTTGGCTTATTTGATTGGGAGGCCCACGATGTCAGGGAGGACCGATTAAGCAACAGTAGGCTTGTTGATGGGATACATAAATGAAGAAAAATATCAACTTTAACTATATCTGTAAAAAGCAGTACGTTGAAAAATCTTTTCCCATATAGTTTAATAAGACTTAGAACAAAAGCTTCAATAAAAGATACTAAATTGTCTACATTGACAATTAATGGTGATATATTAATATGTGAGTTATAAAGATTTTGCAGAAAGTAAGCCCTCCTGACAGTTATATTGTAGCTTATATTAGAATATTTTTAAGATTGTAAAACTTCTTAGGCAAGTACTACTACAAGCTTATAAGCAAAGGTATTCTTTTGGTGTGTGCTTACGTTCATGTCCATGTTTCAGTCCACATAACAAGGGCTAACCATCTGAATTGATTGTATGCACATGGCAGTAGATCCTACAGTTAAGTATCAATGTGGGCGCTTCAGAGCGATTTGAAAAGAAGGCTGAAAATTATTTGAATCTGAAATTAAAACAGTTAACCTGTACGCATCTCAATAGCAATGACATTTACTGTTCATGAAGTCTATAGGCTTGTCTCTTGACTTCCATTACATAATATATGTTTAGCTTACACATCAGCCCTCCAAGTCAGACATTGTCACCTCCAGTTTACACTGGAGGAAACAGGCTCTGGTTAGTAAGTTGCTTAAGGTAAAGCCACTTGGGACTTGTGGGATTCAAACTCAATTTTCTTTGACCCAAAATTCATAAACTTTATATTACAACAATGTTGACCAGTCTTTTTGTCTTATAGAATCATGGGAGCTATAATAAGTAAACCCAGTTTTAGCTGTCAGTTTATGCTACTAGAAGTACTTTCATGAATTGTTTTGTTCTGTTTAAATCTAAATTGGATATGCGTGTCTAGAGTCCCTCCTTTAAAAAAACAGGAAAAAAACCCTGAGACATGCTTGTTATTGAAAAGCTGCAAAGGATAGTAATATATAAAACCAACAACAAAAGTTACAATCCTGTACACATATTTCACACTGACTGTATTTCACATATCCTGTACAGTGACTGGAAAAGGTCAGTTTTCATTCCAATTCCAAAGAAAGGCAATGCAAAAGAATGCTCAAACTACCGCACAATTGCACTCATCTCACATGCTAGTAAAGTACTGCTCAAAATTCTCCAAGCCAGGCTTCAGCAATATGTAAACCGTGAACTCCCTTATGTTCAAGCTGGTTTTAGAAAAGGCAGAGGAACCAGAGATCAAATTGCCAACATCTGCTGGATCATGGAAAAATCAAGAGAGTTCCAGAAAAACATCTATTTCTGCTTTATTGACTATGCCAAAGCCTTTGACTGTGTGGATCACAATAAACTGTGGAAAATTCTGAAAGAGAAGGGAATACCAGACCACCTAACCTGCCTCTTGAGAAATCTGTATGCAGGTCAGGAAGCAACAGTTAGAACTGGACATGGAACAACAGACTGGTTCCAAATAGGAAAAGGAGTACATCAAGGCTGTATATTGTCACCCTGCTTATTTAACTTCTATGCAGAGTACATCATGAGAAACGCTGGACTGGAAGAAACACAAGCTGGAATCAAGATTGCCGGGAGAAATAGCAGTAACCTCAGATATGCAGATGACACCACCCTTATGGCAGAAAGTGAAGAGGAACTAAAAAGCCTCTTGATGAAAGTGAAAGAGGAGAGTGAAAAAGTTGGCTTAAAGCTCAACATTCAGAAAACGAAGATCATGGCATCCGGTCCCATCACTTCACGGGGAATAGATGGGGAAATAGTAGAAACAGTGTCAGACTGTATTTTTTTGGGGCTCCAAAATCACTGCAGATGGTGATGGCAGCCATGAAATGAAAAGACTCTTACTCCTTGGAAGAAAAGTTATGACCAACCTAGATAGTATATTCAAAAGCAGAGACATTACTTTGCCGACTAAGGTCCATCTAGTCAAGGCTATGGCTTTTCCTGTGGTCATGTATGGATGTGAGAGTTGGACTGTGAAGAAGGCTGAGTGCCGAAGAATTGATGCTTTTGAACTGTGGTGTTAGAGAAGACTCTTGAGAGTCCCTTGGACTGCAAGGAGATCCAACCAGTCCATTCTGAAGGAGGTCAACCCTGGGATTTCTTTGGAAGGAATGATGCTGAAACTCCAGTACTTTGGCCAGCTCATGCGAAGAGTTGACTCATTGGAAAAGACTCTGATGCTGGGAGGGATTGGGGGCAGGAGGAGAAGGTGACAACAGAGGATGAGATGGCTGGATGGCATCACGGACTCGATGGATGTGAGTCTGAGTGAACTCCGGGAGTTGGTGATGGACAGGGAGGCCTGGCGTGCTGCGATTCATGGGGTCGCAGAGTCAGACACGACTGAGCGACTGAACTGAACACATATTTCCTTCCAGTCTTTAACTTTTAAAATTCATCTTTGGTACAGCTGAGATGTAGTACTCACATAAGCTTGTATTCCTTTTGAGGGGTGGGAGTGGGGTCAACATAGTGATCTTTTTACCGTAGTCTTAGAAAATATCTAAACTTGATTTTAACTTGCTGCATTTTATAAGATATTTTGAATAAACTGGTTTACTTGAAGTTTTCGCTTAATATTGAACATGAATGTAGTTTCCAGTTTTCACCATTATAAATAATGTGGTGAACCATGGCTTTAAATAGCCAGTCAACCAGTCTTAATTATGTAAAAAAAATCACATTTTAATGACTTGAAATGCGATTTTAATCATAGTTCAGCAAGTATATACAGCATTTATATTCTTGCAATCCTAGAAAATTTAGTCTAGGGTTTTTTTTTTTTTTAATAATTTTACTTGTTAATTAAAAAAATTTTGGGCTGTTCTGGGTCTTCCTTGCTACACACAGGCTTTCTCTGGCTGCGGTGAGCAGGGACTACTCTAGTTGCGGTGCATGGGCTTCTCATTGCAGTGGCCTCTCTTGCAGGGCATGGGCACTCGAGCTGGGCTTTAGTAGTTGTGACGCACGGGCTTAGTGACCTCTTGGCATGTGGAATCTTCCTTGCTTAGGGATCAAACCCGTGTTTCCTACCTTGGCAGGTGAATTCTTTATCACTAAGCCACTCCGGCCTGGCGTGCTGCAATTCATGGGGTTGCAAAGAGTCAGACACGACTGAGCGACTGAGCTGAACTGAACTGAAGCCACTCAGGGATGCTCCTACATGAGGATTTTTTAAAATAGAGGTAGCCTCTGAGAAGAAGAGAACCTTTTTTACTTTTGTGGTTTTTTTAAACTTCTGTATTTGAATTGTGAAAGTATAAATGTGATTGCTTTTAAAATTAAAAAAAAAAAGTTCAACTCCTTGAGAAAGTGTATGTTTTTCTAAACTAAAACCAATTTTTAGGTTTATAGTAAAGCTTATGTTTTGTTTATAACATTTCAAACTTGAGTGCTTTTGTTTGAAGAAAGTTATCTTTTTGTTGCTTTATTTTCATATTGAACTTTCATTTCCTTTTTTAAATTTAGGTCAAAACACAGATGTGAGTCTCAAGTTTGTAAAAATACAGAATAAAGCTGGTTTATGCTTGACTGCACTCATTGACAAGTATTGCAGGTGCAGCACTTTCAAATTTTAACAATGATAAAGATGCTTCAAATCAAGTTAGGGATACAGTAAGCATCTTCTTGGTAAATGAAGTTTTAGAGGATGTGTTCTGGTTGCCATCTTGTTTTAGCTTATACTTTTTTAAAAAAAGCTAATTTTTTTTTTTAACATATTGTGTATTTTGTTGCTTTGTACTCCTGGCAGAGGTAATATAGAAGAAACTGACTTACTTGAGAAATTTTGAAGACTTCTGTTTTTCCTGTGGTGCTTATTCAGATTTCACTTTTTTTAAAGATTGAGGTATTTTTTGGCTGTGGTGTGTCTTCATTGCTGTGAGTGGATTCACTCAAGTTACAGCGAGTGGGGACTACTCTCTAGTTAGAGTGCGCGGGCTTCCCATTGCAGTGGCTTCTCTTGTGGAGCACAGGCTTTATGGTCGTGAGTCCCGAGTTTCGTGTTTTAGTAACATTGCTTTCTGTATCACAGTGGTTCTAAGCGTTTTTTTCCCTGTCATCATGAATGGCATTTGTGAGCACCTATGTCCAGATAGGTCGTCTAGGCTGTAGCATGGCTGAGATACGCCATGAGTTAATCTGAGTTGGGAGAGTAGTAACCATAACTCCGTTCTGCCCCAAAAATCATATAGGCAAGGAAGTGAAGGGGAGTAATAGTGAAAAAAAGTCTTGATTCTGCTCTGGTTTATTTGAACGGTGGAATGATAGAAGGCAGGAGGAGAAGGGGACGACAGAGGGTGAAATGGTTGGATGGCATCACCGAATCAATAGGCATGAATTTGAGCAAACTCTGGGAGATGGTGAAGGACAGGAAGCCTGGTGTGCTGCAGGCCATGGGGTCACAACTTAGCGACTGAACAATAACAACAAATCATTCGCAGATTTGTAACATTACTTGTGATGTACTTCAGAATTTCAGAACATGCTTGTATTTTGTAATATAGCTATTGAAAACTGGGTTCTTAACAGTTGCATCCTCTATGATTTGGGGGGCGGTCACAGAATATGGAATTTTTATAACATCTGTTAAATTTTTCTGTTTCTAACTTAATGGAACACAGTGTTTTTTCCTGAATTAAAAATTTTTTATTCAGAATGTGATTAAGTAGTGCTCGAGTAGAAATTTCAGAGAACATTTTCAGAGCTTGAAACTTTGGGTTAAGATGCTAAATATAAACAAAGATGATTCAGTTGCAGAGTTTTCCCTTGTTTGGCTGTTTATAATAAATTTTACCCCTGGGCCTTGAGAGAGTCTTTAGGATTGTACAAGAGTAAAGAATAGCCGGGGAAGAACAGAAAATTTGTAGATGAGGGACCAAGATTCAGAACGGAAGACTTCCTTTCTTTTTTACTTTTATGCAAAGGAGTGATAGCTGAGCCCCAGGGGAATTCAACCCCACCCCCACCCCAAAGCTGTATACAAAGAACTTGGTTGAGGATTGAAGATACATTTCAAATCTTAAGGCTTAGAGTTGAATTGCCTCAGAGCATTTTACAGTTTATAAAGCACTCTTTAAAATTCTTACCCGATCCTTGGAATAACCCATTAAAATAAATAGTTTCAATTATCACTCTTGTTTTATAGGTAGGGAAACTGAAGTCACAGAGAAGCTCATTTATCCATTTTTTCAGTAGTGTCGTAACTTAAGTCATTTATCTAAGATATATTCTTTCTGCTATCCCATGCTGTTTTTAGTGGGTGTTCTTAAGGTGATTCCTAGAATACAGTCGGGCTCTGTCCATGGAATTCTCCAGGCAAGAATACCGGAGTGGATAGCCAGTCCCTTCTCCAGGGGATCTTTCCGACTGAGGGGTCTAACCCAGGTCTCCTGCATTGTAGGCAGATTTTTTTTTTTTTTTACCATTTGAGCCATCAGGGAAGCCCACGATCAGATACAGGTAAGGGGAAAAAAAGGTTGTAGAGGAAAGAAAAGGTAGTGTCTAAGGTGTAGGAAAATAGGGTCACATTAGCAGGGAATTTCCAGAAAAGTAATGGGGGCCGGGGGGCCCTTTAACCAAGTCCTGTGATGCAACCACAGGAAATTCTTGATAACCATGAACAGTTCAGCTGTTAGTATAAAAGGCATAGAAGTTAAGTGAGTTAAGTAGTTCTCCTTTTGAGCTTTCTCTGGAGAGATTATCACAGTAGTTGTTTGTCTGAGACATTTATTTTGGCTGTTAATTATATACTAGTATGTGATTATATTATTATTATTACAAGAATGAATTATAATTAGTAATTAACTTGATTGCAAACGCTTGGAGGTAGGGCTTAACGTTTTATTTCTTCTGTATCCTCCTCTGAACTCTTCTGCTAGCTACCTAGTCCCCTGGGGACTTGTCAGATATATCCTTTTCAGGAAAGGAGAAGTGAGAGAAGACTGGGGTTTGAAGCCCTGCTCTACTGGGTGACTTTGGGTAAGTCACTGACATTTCTCAGGGCCTCAATTTTTTTTCTTTTTAAATGAGTGAATGAGAACTGCTGCGTCCCCAAAGTTTTAAAAGTACCTTTTATGAAGTTGTGGTTTGTTGAATATGAATAAATGAAGACAGCATCCTCTGATACATACCTTATCTATACTGTGCTATCTTGCACAGGCCTCCTAGTCAGATTGGCCTTGTGTTTTCTGTACATTCCCATTCTCCTTGAGGAAGAAAGAACATTTTGTTGTCATTCTTTCTAGCCTACTCTCATCTCTTCCTTTTGAATAGTATGCCCTCTGAAAGAATATATTTTAAGCTTTTTGTTATCCTGTAAAAATGTTTTTTAATAAGATTTTCGAGTGTGGTTTTTATTTTTCTCTTGTAAATAGCTAATTCTGGATGGGCCTATCAACTTGGGAAAAAATGCACAACACAAGAGCCATGAGTTGAGTTTATTCCATGTCTTACTGACATGGAATAGCACGGGAGATAGGCTCTCAGCTAGCTCTGAGGAACCATTCCAAAGGTAATGGAGGAGCTGGTATCTATATGTGCAGTCAGTTGAAAGGTTACTGAAGTTGCCTGGATCAGATATCTCAATTTTAGTGCTTTCCTGTGCATGGGAAGATGCAACAATCTGAGGTCATTGGAATTCTTCCTTAGATAGGCCTCTCGACTGTCTGTGCTGCTGTGCTGTGCTTGGTCGCTCAGTCGTGCCCCACTCTTTGCTCCCCCGTGGACTGTAGCTTGCCAGGCTCCTCTGTCCATGGGAATTCTCCAGGCAGGAATACTGGAGTGGGTTGCCATACCCTTCTCCAGGGGATCTTCCCAACCCAAGGATCAAACCCAGGTCTCCTGCATTGCAGGCAGATTCTTTACTGTCTGAGCCACTGGGGAAGTCAAGAATACTGGAGCTGAAGGGATAGGGTAGCCTAGCCCTTCTCCTGGGGATCTTCCCAACCCAGGAGTCAAACCTGGGTCTCCTGCATTGCTGGAGGGTTCTTTACCAGCTGAGCTACGAGGAAGGCCCACCTAGGGGTCCATAAATCCAAAACACAGAATGTGTCGCCCTAAATTCTTTCATTGTGTACTTACAGATCAGCAGCTATTGTGGCTAATGATTTGATCCTTAAAGAACTAGAATGGCAGGGAACATTCTTTGGTTACACACAGTATAGGGTCACCCTGTTGGATCAAATAGGGAGTAGTAGGAATTTGTAACTGTAATTGCTTGGCTATTAATGTGAATTTCAAAAATTTGTCATGCTAGAACTCAGGAAGTTTTAACTCCTAAGCACAGAGAATTGTGGTATTTAAGGAATATAATGGATTTATTTCAATATTTACATTTTAAAATGACTTTAATCTCCGAGGCAGCATTTTAGCCTAGTTTTTACCAGATGATGACTGACTGATCTGAACTTGAAACTGCATCCTTTCTCCTTGCCCACTTCCCATCAGAGAATCAGACTTGCAAATATAGTTTAAGAGGAAAGTATGTAACTCGAAAGAAGTATTAGAAAGTTAATTGATGGTTATCTAATTTCTGTAGTGCTCTAAAGTTGTCTTTATACAGTATAACCTTCATGATTGGTCATATCCAACAGATGTGCAATGAGTCTTGGTCAGGAATTTACATTATGACTTCCTGTCCAAGGTCTCTCTCATACTGGATGGAAATGTGATCATGGTCAAATTGCTCGCTTATCTGAACTTATTTTCCTCATTTTAAAAGAGGAATAATTTTCTTGCTTAACTTGTTGGAAGGGCTGTTGTTAAGATATGAAAGTAGCTAGAAAGCTGCAGGCATAACTGTTTTAGATATGACTGTTTGAGATCCATTTCTGATAAAAGAATAAAGCAAATGAGTATGTTGCAAAAACATTGTATCTGTGGGAATTTGAACACGTTATTACATTAAGATGTTGAGTCATCTGATGAAAGTAATCTGAACTTCTAATTATACATGTTAGTGTATGATATAATATTACTGAAATTGAGAGGCAAATATTTTGTTCTCCCTGTTTAATATGAAAGGTAGCCAGAGTTTTGGGATAGCTCTCCTTAATTGGTTGATCAGTTTTCTAATTGGCTACTAGGCAAAAGCGGATTCAGAAAGGGGTTTGTTGAAAAATTATTTTTAGAATTGAGTAATTTTTCCTGTAATTGGGAATAAGGTTAAAAATAGAGAGTAAATGCAAAGGCAATTTTCCTGAATGTCTGGGGGGCCAGTTTCAGCTGTTTCTGGTGTGCTTTACTCTTTTGGTTTTTATAACTTTGGAGTGTTAATAGCATTGATTTTTTTTTAGGTAAAAATGTATAAAATACTTCTGAGTTCCTCATTTCACTGACAGCATCTCTATTTTCTGTATTATAAAAACAAATTGCATGCATTCTAAATTGTTACTTTGTATTTTGCCCTTGCTGTGGGTTTTTATTTTTAACTTTTGATCACTGTAAAGATAGGACTAATTGAAAAAGTGATTTTATCATAAGTCACCTTCTTAAAATTACAGTAGAAAGATAGTTTTCATCCTCTGACCTTGAATTAGGCTTGGTTATACCTGCTTTCTCAAGAAGAGCCCTCTGTTTGCATGGGGAGAAATCAGAAGAATTATCGTTTGTCTATAAAAATGTATTTCTAAAAAACTGAGGTATGCTTGAAATTTTTAATACTAACAGGTCATGAATCTGTATGTATCCATCAACTGGCTTCAGCAGTTATTGAACTTAGGACTTTTATTTCACCCACACCTCCCCTTTTGCAGGGTTATTTTCACCTGGATCCTAGGCATAAAAATCTCTATAACTGGAAATACATAGTGAGATCTCTCGGAGATAAAGACTCTTTTGGATGTGACAATTGACATTATAGTTATGTTAAAAAATTTAATGCAGGGCAGTTTCCTAAATGACATTTAATCCAGTCAGTGTTCAAAGTTCCTTTTTGTTTGTATCATAATTGTCCTTTTGTTAGGTTTGTTTGCTTCCGGATTCAAACAAGGTCTATATACAGCATTTGATTGATGGCTCTAAAATTTCTTAAACTGTAACCATATCCCTGCCATCTCTTGAAGTTTTGTTTACTTTTTACTATTTATTTATTGAAAAATTGGAGTTAGTTTTCCTTAGTTTTGCTGCATTCAGCATTTTTCCTGATTTATAATAAAAGTTAATATATAATTATTATTTGATAGGGACTCCACATTATTTGATAAGGACTTCCCTGGTGGTCCAGTGGTTAAGATTCTGACTTCCAATGCAGAAAGTACTACTAGTTTGATCCTGGTCAGGGAACTCAGATCCCACATGCCTTGCAGTTTGGCAAAAAAAAAACAAACTATGATATTGAAAGATAAAATATACAAAATGAAAAGTGAAATCTTGTCACTCAGAGATTCCCGATGTTAGTTTTCTTATGTTTTCTTTCAACTTTTTCAAGTGTGTTTTTTTGTGCTTTTAAAATATGTGTATGTACTTTGCTTATTTTTGTATCCTTTTTAATATATTTTAATATTACATTGTGTTTATTTCCCCATGTCATTATGAAAGAAAATGAAGCATTTGGCTGCATAATACTTCACAGTATATATCTTAATTTAAGCATTTCCTTTTAGCCAGACATTTGTTTGTTGTTTAGTTGCTAAGTCACACCCAACTCTTTGCAGCCCCATGGACTGCATCCCACCAGGCTCCTCTGTCCATGGGATTTCCCAGGCAAGGATACTGGAGTGGGTAGCCATTTCCTCCTCCAGGGGATCTTCTCAGCCTAGGCACTGAACCCGTGTCTCCTGCGTCTCCTCCATTGGCAGGCAGATTCTTTACCACTGAGTCGCCAGCCAGACATTTAGACTGTTTCCAGTTTTTCACTGTGATAAAGCTGTGATAACCGTCTTAGTACATAGGTCTTTGTATTTCAGATTTTTAAAAAATTACGGAACCTTAGAAGTGGAATTATTCAAAGGGCATGAACATTTTTTAATTTCTGAATTCATATTGCCATAAAAATTACATTTTGTAATCTCCAGTGCAGTTCCCACTTTAAGAATCTGTTTGCATATGTTCCATGTTATTAAGAAATCTTTGCTTATCATATTAGTTAGTGGAGTGTGATTTTTTTCCCCTATTCTTTGGCTGTTGTTGGGGTTTCCCTGGTGGCTCAGACGGTAAAGTGTCTGCCTGTAACACGGGAGACCCAGGTTCGATACCTGGGTTGGGAAGATCCCCTGGAGAAGGAAATGGCAACCCACTCCAGTATTCCTGCCTGGAGAATTCTGTGGATTGAGGAGCCTGGTAGGCTACAGTCCACGGGGTCGCAAAGAGTCGGACACGACTGAGCGACTTCACTTCACTTCACTTGGCTGTTGCAATTGTATTTGAGATTTTTTAATGCATATATTATGTTGTAAGTTTGTTGATATTTTTCATTGTTCTGCCATTAAAGATCAAATACTCACTTAAATTTGTCTTCTAGAATCACTTAGGGTTTTTTCCTTCCTTAATTGCTAGAAGGCATTCCTAGCATGTACTTTGTACATTCCTAGCATTTATTAAACTGTTGATCCCCTCCTCATTTATTTGTAATTCCAAGTTTTGATATGTAAATACACTTTGTGGTTGGTATGTTCAGAAAATTCTAGAAAAAGGAATTGTTTCCCTGTTTACTGAGTTTTAATATTATCTCTCATCTCTCTCCTCCCTCCACCCTCTTTTTTCTGCTTCCCACCTATGAAATATATCCAGATGTCTTTGATTCTGAATGAGTCTTGGGAAAACACCTTAAAAAAACCTAGTCTAGTCCTCATCTGTTTTCCTTTATTTTCCTTGTTATATGTGTATTTTAAAAATGAATTCCCATTTGCTTTTATTTTAAACTGTATTTACCAGATGTTACCAAAACATTATACCAACATTAGTAGTTTATGATGCATACTCTGTTGTTAGAGCATTTTGATCCTGTTTAACTGTTAATACTTCCACTAGAGGCTTAGTAGAGGAAGGGAAAGGTAAAACATTGAAAACTGGCTACGCCCTGAGCCAGAGGGTATAGTCTTATGTACTTTCCAATCCAGAGACAAGTTTTCATGTATCTTAATCCAGAAACAAGTTTTTATAGTCTTTAGTATACTACAAAGAGTGATTACCTCAGATTTAAGGCAAAGGCTGACTTTAGAAATATCCATTGTATGGCCTGTTTATATACTTGGTTATTTCTCACTGATAATGGGATTTGGTTTATTTTGTAACACATATACTTACAGAG
Organism: Capra hircus; assembly: GCF_001704415.2. Classification (NCBI taxonomy): domain Eukaryota; kingdom Metazoa; phylum Chordata; class Mammalia; order Artiodactyla; family Bovidae; genus Capra; species Capra hircus. The sequence goes on along the minus strand of NC_030813.1, from coordinate 59,265,135 downwards.
TTTAGAATACCATTTTTATGTATTAATGCTTGCTAACAAATTCAGTGATGATGGAAGGTCAGACAGTGCTTAAGATAATTTAGCATGTTCAGTTCAAGAGAAAGGTTGAGGTGTAATTATTTGTCTCTTGAGCAGATATTTCTGGTATGGGAAGAACAGGATGCTCACAGTAAAGTTATTCTTTTGAAAAGTTAATATTTTTTGAATCACTCAGAAGAGACAAAGGCAGTATATAGTGACAAGTTTTCTCACTACTTTTGTCACTTAGACACTTGGGCCCCCTCTTCCAGAGGGAACCAGTTACATCATTTTTGAATACTAAATTCTTATGGTTTTAAATGATTGGTGAGTATCCATAGAAGAAAATTTATCTTTAAGTTATTAATGCAAGGAAGTTTGGCATCAACCTTTAGTATTTATTTTGGATAGACTCTTTTGTTTACATGTTTGTGTGTTTACATATATGTGACAAATTTGCATACCCATATGTAATATGTGATTCAATTTTAAAAGTAAAATATAGAAAATTAGGAAAGCAAGAAAAAACATCTGATAACCTTAACAGAACTGGTATAGTCATTTTAATGCAGAATACTTCTCCCCTAGATTTAAATTCTGGCCACATAGTACTTCTACATACTTTTGCCCCCTTAACCACAAGAATTTCATATTGAGCATACTGGGTTTCTGACTCATTTCTTATAAGGGATATGAATTTCTTAGTAATATTGCTCTTGGAAGCAGGAGCAGGGAACTAACCTTTATTGAAGAAGAGAGGAAATGAGAGATTGGCGAGAGTAGGGAGGTTAAATAAGGGTACATATTTTTATAATTCAATCTTGAGAAAAATAAAGGAAAAGTCAAGTTTTGGTATTTTGAGGTTCTTAGAACTGATTGCTCTTGTTTTTTTCTTCTTTTGTTTTAAATTTTTTTTTTTAAGAGAGGATCGAATCCAAGATTGAATCCAAGGATAAGCTGACATTTTGTTGTTTAAAATGTTTGCATGGAAGGACAGAAATGCCTTGGGTAGCCATTGCCTTCTCCGGGGCATCTTCCCCACCCAGGGATCCAACCCAGGTCTCCTGCATTGTAGGCAGTTTCTTTACCATCTTAGCTACCAAGGAAGCCTAATACGCAGTACCTGCCTCAAAGCAATATTAATTTATAAACTTCTTGGTAGAATTTCAAAGAGGACGATCCCAAAATGTTTCTGGAGGACAATAAATGTCGGTGGAATTAATAGTACATTACCCAGGACTTTCTTGATGGTTCAGTAGTTAAGACTCCATGCTTCCACTGTAAGGGATGCCAGTTGGATTCCTGGTTGAGGAACTGAGAGCCCACAGGTTGTGTGACACAGCCAATAAATAAATAAATAGAAATATAAAGAAAATATTATATTACTAATTTAAGATAAGTAAAACCAATAATAGTCTATTTCTTTTTATCATTTATAAGGACTTTCCTAGGATCGCCTGGAAGTAATATTAGTCTGTCTCCTCTATTTTGTAGGTTTACCTTGATCTTGTGGTTAAGAGAGTGTTTGATAGGTTTTTCTACTATAAAGTTACCTTCTTCTGATTTCTATCCTTTAGAAGGGAGTCAGGAAATCTAGTCCATGTTTAAGGCTGGGGTAGGGTTAAGCTTCATCTCCCAGAGGATGATTAATACTACTTGGAATTTTATAAGGAAGATTTGTCCCTTTCCCTCCTACTTTCCTCTCCCTTTGTGGGAGTATTTTAAAGCAAACCATAGATGACACACATGTCATTGATAAGAGAATTTTTATAGTTCTTGATACATATTGCTAAATTAAACTCCAGAAGGATTATGGCCATTAACTGGAGGACTAGCAATGTATGAGTAAACTTTTATGGTACTTTTTTGGTGTTTTTTTAGGTGAAAGTTTACGTTTTAATTTGCATTTATTTGATTAGTTAGGGTGACCTTTTAAAATGTTTGTTAATTAGCTGTAGCACCTCTTTTGGGAATTATCTTTTCCCTTGGTCTTTACTTATTTTAAAGGTCTTTTAGAGACTCTGTTAGCTATTTTAACTCCTTTTTTTCTTAGAGACTTAAGAAATTTATTTACATTTTGCTTACTGGCCCTTCATTTTTAATCATCTTCAGGGTTTTGTCTTTTATTCATATCTTATGATCACATCATTCTTAGTCCTGTTGTATTCTTTAAAAATTTTTTCCTCCTCTTGCATTTACCTGTATATATTATAAGGAAATTTGGCAGCCATTGGTAAAGCAAGAAGTAAACAAGTAAGACCATTTTAGGTAAAAGTCATCTAATGGTAATTCCATTCCAAATTAATGTGAGAACTCTTTGTGGGTTAGTCTAGCATATGAATTACTTGCTTTAAAAATTCATGACTGGTTCTCCTAAGCATTTTGTATTAAAAGTACTTTTATGTTATACTTTATAAATATTTACTGTTTTGGAGTGTATTATAGAGAAGGCAGTGGCAACCCACTCCAGTACTCTTGCCTGGAAAAATCCCATGGACAGAGGAGCCTGGTAGGCTGCAGTCCATGGGGTCGCTAAGAGTTGGACATGACTGAGCAACTTCACTTTCCCTTTTCACTTTCATGCATTGGAGAAGAAAATGGCAACCCACTCCAGTGTTCTTGCCTGGAGAATCCCAGGGATGGGGGAGTCTGGTGGGCTGCCGTCTGTGGGATTGCAGAGTTGGACACGACTGCCGCGATTTAGCAGCAGCAGCAGCAGCAGCACTGTATTACAAAAGTATGAGATTAACTTTTATAATCTTGAAACCTATGTTGACATTTTAGTATGTTTTGGGAATTTTTGTTACCCCTAGGTATTGTAAAATACCTTCTTTTAAAAAAAGTATAATTTCTTAAAAAAGAAACCTAGGTGATAATAGCTTCTTGCAAAGATATATTAAAACCAAATAGTTTCTTCTGTAAGAGAAACCAAGATGAACTGTCACACATGTGCAAATATATAAAGGCCTTCCCACCTAAATTTTTAGGCTTGGGAGACATTTTATGTTTTTTTTTTTACTTCCTTTTAGTCCTTAACAATTATGACAATAACAAATAGTTCCAAAGTAAAAGAGCTGAAGTAAAATTGTCAAAAGAAAGTCAAGGGTTTATGGTTACCCTTCAGTTCTTTCAGCTTGTTCCTGGAAGAAGATAGTGTGTTAGTCACAGCATTAAAGAAAATGAGAGTACTCTCCTAATAATGTTTCACATTGTCATTGGATGTTATTTTTAATTGCTGTTGGGATTTTAGATCTATTTTCCTATGGTTGTTTACAGTTCTGTCAACTCTTTAGCTAACAGTCTAATAAATTAATATTTAAATGGAAATAGACCCTTACAAATCTGGCTTTGTAGCCACCTAGAAGAAAAGGAAGCAAATAACCTATAACACGTTCTTAATCTTACTGTGATATAATGGATTAATACTCAATAATATAAAGAGCTCCTAAAATCAACTAGACAAAAAGAGTTTGAAAAAGAAGAAATAACTTGAAAAGATGTACAGCCTCATTACATGGGTAATAAAAGCAATAAGACACATTTTGGGGCCTGACATTCTGGCAAAAAGTTTTTTTTTTTTTTTTTGTATATTTAAGTATTGTTATACTATTAGTGGTGGTTACATTGTATGAATTGCTAACTACTATGCTGTGCAATTAGTAATATATACTATGTGCTTTTGATTGAATTGAAATTGGTTAAGGCTTTTTGTGAATGCCTTTAGACCTAGAGATTTCTTTTAAAAAAAACCAAAAACTTAGTCCTACAAAATATGGGCACAGAGATGTTTGTTGCAACATTATAGTAACAAATGTTGGAAAGGCCCTAAATTATCTTTACTAAAGAAATGCCAAAATTGTATGTTCATGTTTTGGAGTATTATGTAACCATTAAAAAGAATGAAGTAGAGCTTTATATATTGAAAGGTCTTCAAGACTTAATGTTACCCAAAAGCAAGCTGCAGAACATGTATAATATGATCTCGAAAAACCTACCAAAATGATGTATGTGTATATATACTTAAAAGGATATAAATACATATAAAAAGACCTGAAAGTAGTCACACTTGACTGTTAACTATGGTACATCTGGGGAAAGGGAGGAGAATTGGGGAGCGAGAAATGGGAAGGTGGACATTTGCCATTTTACTCTGTGCTTCCAGGGATACCACTGATACTAAATATGTAACACTGATAATGTTGCTGTTTTACAAATATTTGCTACTAAGAGTGTTTGGCCTAAGCAGGAACCACTTTTAAAACGTTTTATTTCCTAAAGAATCAGTCCTGTATATAAGCATGCAGTTCCATGGCATAATTCTAGAAAACACAGTAATAGAAAAGTAGTGTCTACGTTTTTCATCTTTTCCAAAGTTAAAAACAGGCAATTGAATTTGACTCCCCAAAGATGAACTAAGGTAAATTAAACCGAGCTAGCGTGAGCTGGAATGTTTAAGGTTCTAACCGCAGATAGTAAATTGGTAGCACTGGAAAATTCCTTCAGCACATACAGAAACAGGATGACTCAACCGACTTAACTACAGCTGAAGTCTACCAGGGAGGGTTTATTAGTTGTACTTGGTGGAGGAAATGACCCAGATCTGAGGAATACGGGAAATTGTGTTTGCCCTCCCAGCATAGTGAGTGGATTATTTTACTGCTTTCCTGTGCTGAGAGTTGTTGAAGAGTGGACGGTTTGAGAGCTTTAGATCTGTTTTATCCTTTATGCTGCATTCAAAAGTCATCTGTAAACTGTTGCTTAATTTACACCCAGAGTCATAATACCACAAATATTCATTATAGTGGGAAAATACTGACGTGATATATAAGTTAAATGCTTGTTATGGCAAATCCTAAAATAGAAGAAAGTAGAAATGTATAAAAGCTCTCTATCACTCAACTTCAGTAATTATCAATTCACGGCCACTTTTGTTTCTTAATGCCGTATTTACTTCTCTCTCCTAGATTATTTTGAACTTCTTCAGTGCACTGTTATTTTTTATGACTTTGGCCTTTTGTGACCAACTGGAGTAAAACTGGTTGTCTTCAAGGGTCAAACCCATAACTTTGATATTATTCAGCATTGTTCTCACATTAAGGATGTGTATTGAGGAGGCAAATAACTCCTCTGAAACATGAAAAACAAGAGCATTGTTTTAAGTTACTTTCTATGAAAGGGCTCTTCTAGGCCGATTTACCAGAATTCTGATTCAGTAGCCCAGTTTTGTCTTGCCCAGGGTAGAGCAGCTTCTTAATGTCTTTGGCCACCAAGGGGTTTAAATATGGGGTGGAATCAGGTACAGTTTTTGCTCTAGTACTCAGCTGCTGATGTGCATTGTTGCTTGTTCTGAGGTCCTAGCCAAAACATAACTGTTGCCATTCTTTTTTTTTTTTTTTTAAGTAATTTTAAAGTGGAAACTCTTAACTGAAAATAGTACATAAAACAGCTCAAGTTTACATATAGAAATTTCCACAGAAGCATTGTACTATTGAGGAATGTCCTATTTGTAAATGCATTTTCTTATTTTACTGGCAGCTAATTAAGACCAGCTGATACTTTTAAATTCTAGTTGATTTACATGTTCCTGGCATATATAGATACAGAGAAAATAAACATTGTCCAAAATTTTAAAAATACTTGTTCATTGCTATGACTTAAGCAAAGAGGGAGGTGTTCAGAGACAGAGTGATGATTAAAATAGGCTCCTGCCCCCAAGCTGTGTCTTTGTCTGGAGGGGTGGGTAGTGGTGGAGTCTAATTTTATAAGTCAAATGAATTAAAGAGACCTAAAAATAGCTGTTTTATAATTTTGATAGGTGCTAAAAAACAAGTCTCCTTTCGTTTTATAAAAGTCAGTTTGCTAGTACTTTCTTAGAGTATTTCTGTGTTAAGGGACTATAGAACTGGATAGACATCGGACTTTTAGTATTTGAACTTTATTTTAAAAAAACTTATGATTATATCTTTTAATTTCAACCAACATTGCATTGGCCTGGCAAGGCACTGAGAGGGCAGGAGGAAGGACCCGTATTTGTGAATATTGCGTATGTCCACACCCAGCACAATCCGAGCCCTTTAACAGTTGAGGAGCAGACTTCCAAGGGTGAACTTTATGTACACAAAAGGGTAAATTATGTTTATTTTCAGGGTTTTCTCTACATCGAAAGCTTATCAATTAAAAGAACATATGGACACAGAGTGGCCTCAGACAAAACTGAAGTAGTCAGAGTTTGTATTTGATTTTTGAGAGTGAGACTGTTCAGCTTAGGTTGCCTTGAACTCTGCTTCCCCTCCCCAAACCCACTTACCTTAGCTCAGGCAAGAAGATACTAGATGGGAAATAGGTTTTCCCTGACTGTTATGTGACTTGATTTCACCTCAGTGTATCTTGGATGTTTCCCCAAATCATCACATAGAAAATTGACTCATTCTTAAAGATGACCCTGTATGCGAGAGAACAAAAGAGACACAGATGTATAGAACAGTCTTTTGGGCTCTGTGGGAGAGGGAGGGGGGGATGATTTGGGAGAATGGCATTGAAACGTATAATATCATATAAGAAACGAATCGCCAGTCTAAGTTCAATGCAGGATACAGGATGCTTGGGGCTGGTGCACTGGGATGACCCAGAGGGATGGTATGGGGAGAGAGGTGGGAGGGGGATGGGGAACACATGTACACACGTGGCGGATTCATGTTGATGAATGGCAAAACCAATACAATATTGTAAAGTAATTAGCCTCCAATTAAATAAATTTAAATTAAAAAAAAGAAAATTGGCTCATTCTTTTCAACAGCTGTATAGGACTTCATGTACTCATACTGTTGTTTATTTAATTAGAGCTACATGGATAAATACTTTGAATTAATATTTTTTGCTCTTATAAAAAACATTGCAGTGGGCATCCTTATATAAAAATTTTGCATGTTTATTTGGATATGGATATCTGAGTCATCCATGTAAAATTCCAATTTTCTGGTAAAAGTGATGTTTAGATTTGCATTTCTTACATTTTGTAGTTGCTTATTGGTTCTGTTTTCCTTGTGAACATGCTCTTTGCTCCTTTTATCTGTTAGACTGCCATTTTCATACTGACTTTTCAGAACTATCTGTAAATTAAGGAAATTAACCCTGATACGTGTTGAAGGTGTTTTTTCCTAAAGTTCTTTGTCTTTACAGTGTATTTTTGGCTTATAGTAATGAATATCACTTTAACTGTCAAAATTATTGATCCTTTATAGTTTTTTGGAATTATGTTCTTCTGCATTCATCCCAGTGACCTGGTTGTGGTTATATATTGTGACTTTTTAAATTTAATTTTTTCTATATTTTAAAAGTTTTCGTATATATGTACATAGTCATTATAAGAAATGTGTAAAAATTAACAAAATGAATGTCTGTCCTCCAAATTACATTCTCCTCTCCAGAACTGATCACTCATTAAATTTGATGTATTTTCTTCCAGTCCTTTATGTATGCATCATACTTTAAAGAAGTAGACAACTATTTTACCATTTCTGAATAGTCCATTGTTTAAAATGGCACCTTTTAAGAAACAGAGCTGAAGATTTCGGCTGATTTTTACTAAGAAAGCTCAGACAGTAAACTAGGAAACTTTTCTCAGTGACAATATATACAAAATAAAACTTCGGGATATATAATCTCTCATAGAAAACTATATTTTGGATTACTACCACTATGCCATATGTATAACACAGTTGTTGTTCAGTTGCTTAGTCACGTCCAGCTTTTTGCAACCCCATAGACTGCAGCATGCCGGATTTCCCTGTCTTTCACCATCTCCTGAAGCTTGCTCAAACTCATGTCTACTGAGTCAGTTATGCCATCCAGCCATCTCGTCCTCTGTCATCCCCTTCTCCTCCTGCCTTGAGTCTTTCCCAGCATCAGGGTCTTTTCTAATGAGTCATCTTTTCGCATCAGTTGGTCACACTATTGAAGCTTCAACTGCAGCATCAGTCCTTCCAATGAATATTCAGGATTGATTTCTTTTAGGATCGACTGGTTTGATCTCCTTGCAGTCAAAGGGTCTCTCAAGAGTCTTTTCCAACAATACAGTAGTCCTTTGAAGTTTGTTTTTTAGAATGAAAAGTGAAAGTGTTAGTTGCTCAATTATGTCTGACTCTTTGCAACCCCATGGACTGTTGTTGCCTATCATGGGATCTCCCAGGCAAAAATACTGCAGTGGGTTACCATTTCCTCTTCCAGGGGATCTTCCCAACCCAGGGATTGGATCAAACCTGCATCTTCTGCATTGCAGGTGGATTCTTTATGGGCTAAAATGTCTTTAATTTGCTTGTCCATAAATAACAAGTAATTCTTGGTTAGAGAATTCAAATAACAAAGGACCATATAGTGTATGATTCCATTTACATGAATTGTTCATAATAGGCAAATTCATGGGGACAGAAAGCCAGTTAGTGATTACCTAGTACTGGGAGGAAGAGAGGAAAGTGAAGAGTGAAAAGTTTCCTAGTTAACTCAGCAGACATGAGTTTGAGAGGAAAGTGAAGTGAAGTAAAGGTTTTGTTTTAGAGTTATGAAATGTTTTAAAATTGTGGCAATGATTGCACAATTCTGAGAATATCCTAAATATTGAATAGTACCTTTTTAGCACCTGAACTGTATAGTACGTGATTTATCTCAGTGAAGCTGTTATAAAAAATAAATTCAAGTAATACATCTGTGTGTAGATGGAATAAATATTTCTAAGACTCACTTTTATAAATATTCTAAAAATAAATAAAGTACCACCTTTATTACGTTCAAAATTCTGGTAAAGTCATAGGTCAGTTTGCCAACGTTCTGTTCTGATCCATTGCTCTGGTTGAGTATTTGTGTGGCCTCACTTTAAAAAGTTAAATTGCTCCTGCATCTAGAATTTGTTTTGTTTTAGGAATGAGGGTAAGGAGTCAGCTTTCCCCAACACTGTTTATGGAATAGCTTATCTTTCCCCCAGTGATGTGATGTGCTGCTTTTTGGTTCTTCCAGGTCTTAGTTGAACATTTCTTATATCTTCATCGGCTTTGCCCCCATTCATTTTCCAAGACCCTGGATTGTGTTCATTATCATTATCCTGAATTCTTTTTCTGAAAGGTTGCCTGTCTCCACTTAATGTAGTTGTTTTTCTGGGGTTTTATCATGTTCTTCATCTAGGACACCATCCTCTGCCTTTTCTGCCTGTCTGACTTTCTGAGATTTGGGGGTTTGTTTTGCAGGATGCGGGGTTGTAGTTCTTCTTGCTGCTTCTGTCTGCTTTCTGGTGGATGAGGCTATCTAAAAGCTTGTACAAGCTTCCTGATGGGAGGGACGGGTGGTGGGTAGAACTGGGTCTTGCTCTAGTAGAGGGGGCAAGTTTAATAAAACTTTGTCTGCTAATGGGTGGAGCTGTGTTCCCTCCCTGATCATTGTTTGGCCTGAGGTGACCCAGCACTGGAGCTCACAGGCTGTATGGTGGGGCCGTTGGTGGCCCCTAAGAGGGCTTCCACCCAGGTGTGCTTCCCCAAACTGCTGCTGGCAGTGCCCTTGTCGCGGGCAGTGAGCCACAGCCACCCCTTGCCTCTGCAGGAGACCTGCCAACACTAGCAGACAGGCTTGCTTCAGCCTCCTCTGTGGTCACTGCTTCTTGCCTCTGGGTCCTGCTGTGCACGAGACTTTATGTGCCCTTCAGGGGGGGGTCTCTGCTTTCCCCCATCCTGTGTAAGTTCTATAATCAAATCCAGCAGACCTTCAAAGTCAGATTCTCTGGGGATTCCTAGTCCTGTGCCAGCCCCCCCAGGATGCGAACCCTGACGGAGGGCTCAGAACCTTCAGTACGGTGGGAGGACATCAGTGGTACAGTTGTTCCCCAGTTTGCGCGTCGCCTACCTGGCAGTCTTAGGGTTTGGTTTTTATCCTCATTGTGCCCCTCCTGCCGTCTCATTGTGGCTTCTCCTTTGTCTTTGGGTGCCAGGTATCTTTTTTTTTGGTGGGTTCCAGTGTCTTCCTGTCGATGGTTGTTCATCAGTTAGTTGTGATTTCAGTACTCTCACAAGAAGAGGGATGTCCCTCTACTCTGCCATCTTGGACAGATCTCCTCACTTGTTACTCTTATTTTTCAAGATCTTCCCAGCCATTTCCTGGCTATTGTCTTGTTAGTTCATGCCCCTCCTCCCCCCTCCCCCTGACATTGATATCATTTTAGATAACTCATTTTTTTTTTCTTTCAGAGGGCTTTCCTGGTAGGATGAAGACTGCAAAGTGGACATAGCTTTACTGTTGTTGTTTAGTTGCTAAGTCGTTTCCAAATCTTTGTGACGCCGTGGGCTGTAGCCTGCTAGGCTTCTCTGTCCATGAGCTTATCCTGGCAGGAATACTGGAATGGGTGGCCATTTTCTTCTCCATTTGACATAGCTTAGGCTGCTTTAGTAAAACAGCGCAAACTGAACGGCTTAAACAACATTGATTTCTCACAGTTCTGGATTTGGGGAGGCCTGTGACTAAGGTGTGGTAAGGAATCTCTTCCTCCTTATGTAGATGGATGCCCTCTTGCTGTATCTTCACATGTCAAAGAAAGAGATATCATATCTTTAAGGGCACTAATCCTGTTTATACGGGCTCTACTCTGATAACCTTATTACCTCCCAAAGGTAGTGGTGGTGGTTTAGTCGCTCAGTCATGTTCAACTCTTTGTGACCCCTATGGACTGCAGCATGCCAGGCTTCCCTGCCCTTCACTATCTCCTGGCGTTGGCTCAAACTAATGTCAGTGGAGTTGAGGTGCCGTCCAACCATCCTACCTCCAGATACCATCACCTTGGGGATTAAAGCTTCAAAATAAGAGTCTGTGGGGGGCGGCAGTTGGCACAAACATTCAGTCCGTGGCAGTGCTGAGGCTAACAAAGTTAAAGGATTAAGTGATTAAGCAGAATAGAGCGCTAGCAACAGCATCTTCACAGGTGGGACCAGTAGAGTATATGAAGACTTTTGGATTTATAGAAAATCAGTCTGGTGATAAAGTGGTAGCCAGTCATTTGTATAGATTCATAATTCAAGATTAGTAATTCATAGATATAAGTCAATAAATTTGAACTGTAAAGAGAACTATTATGAATCTATACATAACATGAATTCTTCATAGCTCAAGAGAAAGAGTAACTCTGAATAGTAGTCTTATGATTTATTTTTTCCTTCCTCCTAGATTTAAACAGTCAAGTTAAATCAAGCTGGGTAATCATGGCAGAAGGTGGATTCGATCCCTGTGAATGTGTTTGCTCTCATGAACATGCGATGAGAAGGCTGATCAATCTGGTGAGATGAACAGGGCAGTCCTCTTCAGAACTGAACTGTACCCCCTCTGTCTTGTTTTTGGGAGAATGTTGGTTATTGGAAAATTTTCATCCGATGGGCACTAAAAATTACTTCATAATGAGAATTCCACAGTGGTTTAAGTCATAATGGTTACAGTGCTTGCCAGCATTTCTTTTTGTGTTTTTCTGAGCATTTCTTTTACTAGAGATAAAAACAGATTGCTGTCTTCATTTATAGTAGATGTATGTTGGTGGAATTCACCATTGTGAGTGGTAAACACACATTTATGTAGACTTCTCTGTATTAATGCATATTGTTTTTGGTTATACAGAGCTCATTTACCTGATAAACTGTTAGGAAATCACACATCCTCTTATGATATAGTTCAAATCCTACTCTAAAAAATGGCATGACAATAAAGATTTCTATATAGATCATTTCCAAATCCAAAGCAATTATTTGATAGAGGCAGATTTCTGAATAGATTCTTGATAGGTTCTATTGGAGTATAGTGAGATTTCAATTGTAGGTTTAAGACTTTCCTAGTCTATAACCTTAAACACAAGGCTGTTTATGTATTATGTAACTGACATATATATATATAATATATATATATACATTGTTTATGTATTATACTTTATACTTTTTATGTACAAAAGGAAAGACTTCACTATTATTAAAAATAAAATAAAATTGACCCTTGAACAACAAACGCCTGAACGAGTTTGAACACTGAGGGTCCATTTATGGGCAGATTTTTTTCAGTAGTAAATACCACATACAGTACTGCATGACGCAGTTGGCTGAATCTGCGGGTACAGGACTGCTTGTTTGGAGGAATTGCATTACAGAGGGCCGACTATAAGTTAGATGTGGATTTTCAGCTGCATGGAGGGTTGGTGTCTCTAACCTCCTCATTCAAAGGTCAACTGTAAGTTATTATGTTATTGATTATAACATTTTGTTTGTTTAGAATAGTCTTGTACAGGGCTGTATTATTATAGGGCAGTTAATACAGGTTGGTTCAAACATTTGCTGAAATACTTGAATTGTTGGTAGTTAATTAGCAAGTTTCCTGCCCACTCAGTGTACATGTAATCAGTGCATTGATTATGAATGATACTTCTTTGAGAGTTAGCCTATACTAGGACTTATGATCCTTAAAAATGCCTCAAGAGGGTAGAGATGAACGAGGAACTTAAAAATTAAATCAGACTTTCTTGAGTATAGAAATGTGGCAGTATCATCTCTCTGATAACCTGACATAAAAACAGATTAGTCTGAATAGTCCCTTCAGTCATGTCCAACTGTTTGCGACCCTATGGACCATAGCCCACCAGGCTCCTCTTCTGTCCATGGGATTCTCCAGACGAGAATGCTGGAGTAGGTTGCTGAGCTCTCCTCCAGGAGATCTTCCTGACCCTGGGATTGAACCAGGGTCTCTTCTGTCTCCTGCATCGATAGGCGTGTTCTTTACTGCTAGTGCCACACGGGAAGCGCCAGTCTGAGGAGAGATGATAAAAAGTACTGTCTGGGAATTCCCTGGCCAGTGGTTAGGGCTCCACGCTTTCACGGCAGCGGGCCGGGGTTCATTCTCTGGTCTGCTAACTAAAATCCCATAAGCTGTGTGGCCCAGCAAAATAAATTAGTAAATAAATTTCTCCTGTTTATGTATAAAGTTTAAGCTGATAGTTTTAATGTCTGAATTCAATCAAATATAAGGCACACTTTTCGAATCACTGTGATGTTAGGAACAAAAGATAGCCTTGTAATCTATTTATAGTAACATTTCTCAAGAGATTAGTTTTTAATAAGGATTACTACCTCTTTTTATTTTTTAGTATAATACTTTTTATTTTTAACATACTTTATTTTATTAGCTTTGCTGCTTTTTAAGAGTTGGCTAAAACTAAGCCCTGCTCTTTAGGATTCCCTGTACACGTCTGTTCTCTTTAGTAGATTGTCAAGGAAGCCATGTTTAGCTTTTTTTATAACGAGCATAGTATTTCATGTTTGATGGTACATTACTTATAGCGATCTTTGTTTGAAATACTAATTTTGTGATAAAATTGACTTCAGATTTACAAATTTTCAAAAGTCCACATCTCTTAGTGTGTGCTAGATATTGTCACATCACTATAAATTACTGATGGATGACCCACTTGTGTATAACATGCTGATAGTTTGATAGATGTTGAATTGTGGTTTTTAATTTTTATGTCATGTGTATTCTTTGATTTAAATTCAGAGTCAAGCAGCATTTTGGGGTCATAACTACTCTTTGTTGGTATTTAGTTCAGTTCAGTCCCTCAGTCGTTTTGGTATTTAAGTGCTTTCTAAACATTTTTTTCTAAAGAAGTTTCTTTAGAAATATGGTCTCTAAATTCAGTAATTCAAATATTTCTGAATAATACTACTTATAATAACCAAAAATTATAAGCAACCTAAATGTCAATTAGTAGAGCAGTGATTATCATAGAAATTATATGATAAAATCTTGTTTGCAATAGTTATATTTGAAAAATATTTAAAAACAAGGGAAATAATGTGTGTTATATGAAATGAAAAAAAAAGATACACAAATGGCATTTAGTATGATCTTGCTTTTCTGTATACACATACCTCATATATATGTGTGCATAGGAAGAAAGACTAGAAGAGAATACATCAAAATGTTAAAATTGGCAATCTCTGCATTGTAGAATATAGGGTGACACTTCTCTTTTATAGTTTCCTGTATTTTCTGTGATAATAAATCTTATAATCAGAAAAAGGGTATCTAATGAAAGCTATCAACGTTTTCATTAAAATGTTATCAGTATTCCTTTTGTAATACTTTAGGCATCTTTTCCACCTCTCATGCATGTGTTATCTTCTACTTATACTTCACAGGATCCTTTTTGCACAGTACCTATTGTCTTATTACCTTGTAGAACTCATAACTCTACAGCCTATATTTTAAAAGCAGCTTATCTGTTTAAATATATTTTTTCTGTATTAGTTATAGCTACCAGAATGTAGATGTCTGCACGCTCAAGAAACTCACAGGTATAACAATACTGTTAAAGTATGATGACAGGGCAGAGATTCTTATTTTTTAAAAAACTGGACATTTAATTCATCTTTGTAATAAAGTAACATCTCATTAATTTCAAGTCCTAATCTGGAACTTTTGTATTTTCAACTTCATGTATAATAAAATTGGCTTTTCTTGTAGGTTAGAGTATTACCAATTCCTGAGAATTTAAAATGCTAATAGCAAGTAAAACTTGAAACTTGAGGATTTTAATGATTGGTTATGGTTAGCTCATTAGTTGTATGTTGCTAATGAGTTGCAGTTTTGTTTGGCCTGTTCTGTGGAAATAGGTGGGCTTTGCCAAGGAATATATTCAGCTTAGGAGCAGTTAAGATTTTACCATTAGTTCCTTTCCATTTTAATAAAGTTGTGTTCATTCACAATTTAAAACTAATTTATTTTCCTGATTTAGTAATTATATCAGTTGTAAGTTCTTCATTGTAAGTAATAGAAGTTCTAACTGATTTAAGCAGAAAAAGGACATATTAAAAAAATATTACGTGGCTCACATTGAAGAGACTGGCATGGAAGATGAATAGCATCAAAGGGAATGTAAATACCAAAACGAGCCCATACTTTTAAAATTGGCCCAGCCAAAAAGCTGCTGCTCCTGAATTTCAGACTTTTGTATATTTCGCGGTTGATACACTGTCCCCTTTTGGACAAATAGTAGACATTTTATACTTGACGTGTGCATAACTAGACCTTTCTTAGCCCCAATCTTATACTTCTGTCTTCTCTCTCTCTCTTTTTTGACTGCACTATGCAACATTCTAGTTCCCTGACCAGGTATTGAACCTGGGCCACAGCAGTGAAAGCACTGAGTCCTAACCATAGGACTGCCAGGCAATTCCCTGTCTTCTCCATTCACTCCATTATTCTGGCTGCTCAGGCAACAGTGTTTGCATCATCTTTTACTCTGTTCTTTCAACCCAATGGCTAATGCAGAAACCAGGGGTCAGTTTTAAAAAGTCCCTTTGGATCAACCTTAAAAGTATATATCCAGAATCCATCCCTTTCTTACACTTCCAGTGCAACACCCTAGTCTAACCTACACTGTCATTTTTGCCAGGATTATTGAAATTAGCCTTCTTGCCAGTCTCCTTGCTTCTCTCCTCTTGTCATCTCCATTCTCTTCAACTGTAGTCTCACTGCAGCAGCTGAAATGATTTATTTCTGATAAGTCAGGTCATATACCTCCTTTACTCATGGTTATGCAGTAGCTCCCCCTTCAGACATTTGTAGTAGAAAAAACACTAGGGACTTCCCTGGTGGACCAGTGGTTAAAACTCTGCACTCCCCACTGCAGGTGGCACAAGTTTTGCTTGTTTGGGGGACTAAAATCCTGCATGTCGTGCTGCGCTACCAAAAAAAAAACCCACAAAATTTATGTGGTCCTGTGTAATCTGTCCCCCATTACCCCACTGGTTCCTCTTTGCTAACTCAGTTCTACCAGTTGCCATTCCTGAAAAATACAGGTCACATCCGAAGGATCAAGAGTCTAAATGACTTTAGACTTTTCAACAGCAAAACTGGAAGGCAACAACACAATGACTTTAAATTCTGAAGGGAAATTATTACCAGTCCATCATTCTGTATCCAACCAAATTGTCAATCAAATAGGGTCTTCAAAAGTTTTGCCTCATGTACTGTTTCTTTCACTGCTGGGCTCAGGTTTGATCCCTGGTTGAGGAATTAGGATCACACAAGTCACATGGCATGGCCAAGAAGAAAAGACCTGGAGGTAAATGCTAAAAGAATCAGCTAAAAGTTGAAAGTGGTATGCCTCTGTGCAGGGGGAAATAGGAAGCGGTGAGGAAGTGCTCTTTTGGAGAATAAACTGATAGAACAGTTTAAGTTGTTTACATGCATAACTAATAAAAATTTAAACAAAGAGCAAAATCCTTACAAGTTCGTGAATACAAAAAGAAGGTGCGACTTGTGGATAACTAATTATGTTGTGTGTCTTTCCCCCTCTATGGAATATAAAGTGCTACCAGGAAGAAACCAGGATTACTGCTTTTTAAAGGAAAGTAGAAGATACTCATGGGAAGGCTGCTAGTTGGGTTTTAAGGACCAAGACAGAAGCCAGGGTAACCCCAACCTCTATAGTGGATGTGAAATAGGAAGGAAAAAAAGGATGCCTGGTCCAAGAATGGAATGCACTAGTAAACCTTAAAATGAAGCCTTCCCTACTTGGAACCTTGAGAGGTTCTCTAGGCTGCCTGCATGGGTCCCTGGAGTAGGAAATGGCAACCCACTCCAGTATTCTTGCCTGGAGAATCCCATGGACAGAGGAACCTGGTGGGGTACAGTACATGCAAGCTGCCTGCATGCTTGCTTGATAAGGGACACTGTTTGTATACCCTAACTGCTCACCCAGCCTGCTGCTGCTGCTGCTAAGTCGCTTCAGTTGTGTCTGACTCTGTGCGACCCCATAGACGGCCTCCTACCAGGCTCCTTTGTCCCTGGGATCCTCCAGGCAAGAACACTGGAGTGGGTTGCCATTTCCTTCTCCAATGCATGAAAGTGAAAAGTGAAAGTGAAGTCACTCAGTCGTGTCCAACTCTTAGCGACCCTATGGACTGCAGGCTACATTCATTAATGTAGTCCTCCAGCCTAGTCCTTCATTAATAAATATGTACAGGAAAACAAGCAAAGAGTTGAAGAAAACAAAAGTACTACAGTGTGGTCTCAGGTACAGCTACATTAGAAGACAAGAGGAAATAGATCCTTCTAATATGAAAAGTCATAATGGGGAGTTCCTTGGTGGCCCAGTGGGTTAAGAATCCACCTGCCAATGCTGGGGACATGGGTTTGATCCTTGGCAGGGGAACTAGATTCCCACGTGCCGCAACTACTGATGCCCAGATGCTCTAGAGCCTGTGCTGCTCAACAAGAGAAGCTGCCACCGCGAGAAGCCCAAGTGCTGCAACTGGAGAGTAACGCAGCAGTGAAGACCCAGTGCAGCCAAAAAACCAAAACAAGTCATGATGAGTGTATAGCTCTAAACACTGACCCATGCAGGCAGGTTGTGCTGGTCTTAAGTACCACTGGCAACATGATTTTTCTAGGTGGTAAAGTTACACCACCAAATTCTTGGTGGAGTTAAAATTAATATCTTCCCTTGATTTAAATGTGAAAGTCCAGTTAAATTCCTTAATAATTCTATGTCAAGTAAAACCACCCAAAAAATAACTTTGTGTTACTCTTTGAAGGGGTCTTAGATTTTAGGCTCAGGTTTTTTACTTACGTGAATATGTGGCAGGACCTTTGAAAGCTAGGGGGGATGCCAGCCAGTCACAACAACCAAAGAGCTGCTTTGCAGATGTCCAGATGCCCTAGTACTGGCACACTTGAGAACCTTTGGATAGGGGGAGAATTAGGGTTCATAAAAAAAGGAAATCCAAATAAGCTGAAGGCAGACATGAAGAAGAGAAGCATGGTTAATAGAAAGCATAAAGTAAAATGTTATGTGTGAGTGGATTATACTCCCTTATTAAAAGAGACAGGTTGGAGTTTTAAAATGCTATTTACAGGGGAGATAGACACTGAAAACAAAATACAATAGATAAGTGATAAACGAGTGGAGAGGGGGGAAGCTGTCCCAAAAGGATGTGGTATTAATCTCAGACAAAATAGACTCCAAAGCCAAAACAGTTGAACACAGGAATAATACTGTCAAAAGATAGAATCCATCGTGTTTGGAACAAGCTATTTATGTCCCAAAGAACAGAGAATGCAAAAACTATTAGAAATGAAAGAAGAAGCATATTTTGGAAGTGTCTGAGAAATGTTAGTGAAAGCCATTGAGATGCCTATGCAGGTTCAGGTTAGAGTGTGTGTAGGTCAGGTTTCCCTGGTGGTCTTGTGGTTAGAAATCCATCTGCTAGTGCAGGGGACTCAGGTTTGATCTCCGGTGGGGGAGGATCCCACATGGCACAGAGCAACTAGGCCCATGTGCCACAACTACTGCAGCCCAGGCACTGGAACCTGAGCTCCGCAACAAGAAGTCCACGCAGCATGCAAGAGTCGCCCCCGACTTGCCGCACACATCAACTAACACCCAGCCCAGCCTAAAGTAAATAAATAAATCTTAATCAGCTGGTAAATAATCTGTCTGCAATGCAGGAGACCTGGGTTCCATCCCTGGGCCGGGAAGATTCCCCTGGAGGAGAGCATGGCAACCCACTCCAGTATTCATACCTGGAGAATCCCCATGGACAGAGGAGCCTGGTGGGCTACATGGGGTGGCAAAGAGCTGGACACCACTGAGCGACTAAGCACAGCACCCAAAAAGAAGAAAAAAGTGTGTAGGTCAAGGTCAGTTCAGTCACTCAGTCGTGTCCGACTCTGCGACCCCATGAACCACAGCACGCCAGGCCTCCCTGTCCATCACCAACTCCTGGAGTTCACTCAGACTCACATCCATCGAGTCTGTGATGCCATCCAGCCATCTCATCCTCTGTCATCCCCTTCTCCTCCTGCCCCCAATCCCTCCCGGCATCAGAGTCTTTTCCCATGAGTCAACTCTTCACATGAGGTGGCCAAAGTACTGGAGTTTCAGCTTTAGCATCATTCCTTCCAAAGAAATCCCAGGGCTAATCTCCTTCAGAATGGACTGGTTGGATCTCCTTGCAGTCCAAGGGACTCTCAAGAGTCTTCTCCAACGCCACAGTTCAAAAGCATCAATTCTTCAGCGCTCAGCTTTCTTCACAGTCCAACTCTCACATCCATACATGACTACTGGAAAAACCATAGCCTTGACTAGACGGACCTTAGTCAGCAAAGTAACGTCTCTGCTTTTGAATATGCTGTCTAGGTTGGTCATAACTTTTCTTCCAAGGAGTAAGCGTCTTCTAATTTCATGGCTGCAATCACCATCTGCAGTGATTTTGGAGCCCCCAAAAATAAAGTCTGACACTGTTTCCACTATTTCCCCATCTATTTCCCATGAAGTGATGGGACCAGATGCCATGATCTTCGTTTTCTGAATGTTGAGCTTTCAGCCAACTTTTTCACTCTCCACTTTGACTTTCATCAACAGGCTTTTTAGTTCCTCTTCACTTTCTGCCATAAGGGTGGTATCATCTGCATATCTTAGGTTATTGAGATTTCTCCCGGCAATCTTGATTCCAGCTTGTGCTTCTTCCAGCTCAGCGTTTCTCACGATGTACTCTGCATATAAGTTAAATAAGCAGGGTGACATTATACAGCTTTGACGTACTCCTTTTCCTATTTGGAACCAGTGTGTTTTTCCATCTCCAGTTTTAACTGTTGCTTCCTGACCTGCATATAGGTTTCTCAAGAGGCAGGTCAGGTGGTCTGGTATGCCCATCTCTTTCAGAATTTTCCACAGTAGGTCAAGGTAACATTTGTAAATGTGTTGAAGAGGATCTGAGGAATATATCTCATATTCATAACTGGTTATATTGGAGAGAGTTTGACAGGCATGTAGGCACTCTTTAAAGCCATAGAAAGTCTGATGCTGATCCTCCATTTTAAAAAAAAATAGTTTTATTTATTTATTTTTGGTTGAACTGAGTCTTCATTGCTGCGATGGTTTTTCTCTAGTGGAGAGCGGGGGCTGCTTTTCGTTGTTTCTGTTGTGGTTTGCAGGCTTCTCATTGCAGTAGCTTCTCTTCTTGCAGAGAGGCGAGTAGGCTCAGTAGCTGCGGCTCCCAGGCTGCAGAGCGCAGCAGTTGCGTCTCATGCACTTACTTGCACTGTCTCCTGTGGGATCTTCCTGGATCAGGGATCGAACTGTGTCTCCCGCCTTGGCAGGTAGATTCTTTACCACTGAGCCACCAGGGAAGCCCGCGGACTCTCCTTTTACAGATGGGAACACTGAGGTACAGGGCTTTAGTCACCTTTCCTAAGGGTTAAAGCTGACCAGCGAGTCGCAGAGGCACACCTGGGCTTGACATTTAGCTCTAACCCTGTGCTGTTTCTTCAGTATGGTGATCTGCTCTGCCCCCTGTGGGTTTCCGTCAGGTACCTTAAAAAGCACTGTATTTGTGATCAAGGGTGGGTGGGTAGCAGGGTAGGAGAAAAAGTGGAGACTCTTCACTGTACTTTTTTATCTTTTAAAACTTTGTGAGTACATTACTTATTCAAGTAATTAACTTAGAAATAAAACTTTGTTAGCGTTTCAAAGGCAGTATAAGCAGTACAGTTATATACAAAAATTAGACTTTTCCCACTGAAGAGTAAAGTTTTTTAATGCACTGTTACAAAGAAAATATATTCTGCAATATTTACTGGCCTTTTAATAACTTTAATAAGACTGTCTTATCTTCCCTCTGTTGATTTCTAAATTGGTAGAATTTTTCTCAAGTTAAATATATATATATATAAAATTAGGAAAACCTTGTATGTCTCCTAAGGCTAAATGGACATTAACAGCAATTCACACTCTGTACCACTGCCTCATCAGTGCTGTGTAAGGTCTGATTATTTAACTGCTAAGCTGTACCAGTACCGAGAATATAAATCTGTTTTTTGTGCATTTTATTGTACATTTCCAATAGGGCTTTTAAAGCAAATGACTATATCTCTGACTACATTCTCATAGGAGTGTTTTAAATGATGTATTAGAAACGGTGGTTCAGTGCCAGGCTGGTAAAACTGCAGTACAAAGAATGCCCATTTTGGGGTGCTAATGGCAAAGCTTTACTTACTCTGCTGCCATGTTGCCTTAGGTTACACAAGTATCAGACTGTTCTTAACACGGTTGTGTTTTGCCAGGTTCTGTTAATGTTCATAAACATTAAAAAATGGAGGCATTATCTGATGTTACTGATACCTTTCTATCCTAGCCTAATATTCTAATTAGAACTCTAATGCTTTACTCATTAGATACTGGCTAACAAGACTTAAAGAGGTGGATAGGAATATGCAGTAAATCCCTTTCAGTTAAAATCAGGTATCTTTATCATGTTACATATAATTCTGTGTTTCATTACTTGATTTAATGGTGGTAATACATCTGTTGATAAATATTGGTTTTCACTGATGTAGTAGTCGAATGCTATTAGACAGGTAGAAAGATGTCAACACAAAACCACAATCTAATTATAAATCATTCTTTTAAGTTGTATAATTTTTGTGTCTCGGAGGGTATTTTTTTAAAGAGGTGTTTCCTTATAACTAACATATCTAGTTTGTTTTGGTTTTTTAAAAATCACTTATATTTCCTTACAACCATGAAGATGCCCTGGAGAGAGTCTTTTTCCGTTCCCACCGAAGCCACTTGCAGAATTATTCTGTTTTTATCCTCTTCTGCTCTCTTGTCACCTCCTTCTGTTCTCCTCCACTGGCTGTCTCTTGGCATACAGTTTCTTCTATTAACGATAGGAGTTCCAGAAGGAGAGAACAGATGGATTTAGAAATGTGAATTTAGATTATGTTTTGTGTTTTTCCTCTTCTGTTGTAACCTAAGATTTGGAATGCAGATAATTCCTTTTTTGTTTGTTGAGCTCTGTAGTTCAGCCCTTATCTAAACAGTGTACCTGAAACTTCAGCATCTTTAATTTACTTAAACTTGTTTCTGTATTAAAGTGCTATAGCATGTGCTCTGGGAGATCATTGGTCCGATTCACCTTAAAAGCCTGAGTAAGTGAAGTCGCTCAGTCGTGTCCGACTCTTTGCAACCCCATGGACTGTAGCTTACTAGGCTCCTCTGTCCATGGGATTTTTCAGGCAATAGTACTGGAGTGGATTGCCATTTCCTTCTCCAGCGGATCTTCCCGACCCAGGGATCGAACCCGGGTCTCCCGCATTATAGACAGACACTTTACCGTCTGAGCCACCAGGAAAGTTTGACTGATGTCCACTGTACTTAAATAAATCACAGTAAGACCTGTTATTGGCCTGGAAGATGTATGCCTTAAAAGTTTAAGAAACTTCTCTACCCAGGAAATGTTATCTACTGCTACTATCTTTTCCTCTTAATATATTTTTTGTTAAATGTTTAATTACTGAAATAAAAAATATAGTAATATTCTTTCAAAAAAGCAATCAACATATTAAAATAAGATCAAACCCCTCACTCACTTCTCCGTATCTGGCACAATACTACTTCCCTAGATGAATTTGGTATGCATTTTCCCAGATCTTTCTAACAAACATTTAGATACTATGATATATATATTTTATCCCCAGTTTAATAATATTGAGCATTTTCCATGTTGCTGTAAAGCCTTTTTAATAATATGGTTGACTTTTGGTTTTTACTTTAGTCAGTAAAGGAAATGTTCTGTATTTCCTTCTTTCAAATCTTAATATTTTTTTTATCATTATCATCTAGCCACTGGAAAGCTAAATGGTCCTGTGATTTATGGTACAATTGAGTTTACCAATTAGCAAGTGTTGACCTTGAAAAAAGTCAGTTATTTTACCAGCAAAAATGGATTTATTTGGGAATAGCAGAGAATTGCAATTCAGGACAAGCAAGCCACAGTGAAAGGAGAAAGTTAGGAGGGGTCATTCTGAACAAAAGCCCATTGAAGAAAAGTGAGAGTTCAGGGTGATTATGGTTTCTCACTGGCTGAGTTTCTGGGGTAATCAGTTTCTTATAGGAGATGCAACGTACATTTTGTACTGTTGGGGCCTATAATTAATGGCTCTTCTACTGAGGTCTGTAACAATTGATAAATCTTATAATTGGCATCAAATTGTACTGTGTGATAGCTCTCCCTTCTGGCCTCATGGTTTTCCTTTGTTTTTACAGAAGGGGGGTTATGTTTTATTTAAAAGATAACAGTAACTAGTACATGTCTTCATGGCCCAAAATTCAAGGAGTACCAAGTATAGAAAGGGAAAAATAAGAATCTCCCTATGTTTGCCAGCCTCTCATTGCCACTTTACTAATTATAATTCATAGTTTCTTTTGTGTTTCCATTGTTGCTGCTGCTGCTAAGTCGCTTCAGTCGTGTCCAACTCTCTGCAACCCCATAGATGGCAGCCCACCAGGCTCCCCCGTCTCTGGGATCCTCCAGGCAAGAGAGTGGTTGCCATTTCCTTCTCCAATGCATGAAAGTGAAATGTGAAAGTGAAGTTGCTCACTCATGTCCGACTCCTAGCGACTCCATGGACTGCAGCCCACCAGGCTCCTCTGTCTGTGGGATTTGCCAGGCAAGAGGACTGGAGTGGGTGCCATCGCCTTCTCCTTCCATTGTTAGGACTGTATAACAAATTACCCTAAAACTTAGTGGGATTAAAAAAGCCTTTTAATTAAGTGGACAAACTCTGTGTCTAGAGTTCATACAGAGCACAGTGGAGATGGCTAGTGTGCTGCATAACGTCTGGGTTCTTAGCTGGAAGACTGAGAGGCTGGGAGCAGGAAGAGCATGGAAGGCTTGCTCACTCGCTGTCTGGCAATTGATGCTGGCTGGTGGCTGAAACCCTGCCTAGCGCTGTCAGCCAGAACACCTACATGCGGCCCTTCATGTGGCTTCATGCCTTCCTCACAGCACAGTGGCGTCGTTCCAAGGGCAAGCATCCATCCCAGGGGAGGATGAGGAAGGGAAAGAAGCGTGCAGTGGCTAGATACTTCTTGCAACCTAGCCTAAGGTGTCACATATAACACTTCTGCCATACTTTTGGTTGTAGCAGTCCTGAACCTGCTCAGCTTCAAGAAGAGGGGCAATAGACTTCACCTCTTTTTAAAATTGAAGTATCATTGATAAACATTAGTTTCAGGTGTATGACTTATATGTATTGGGAAATTACCATCACAGTAAGTCTAGTTAATAACACTTGTCACCATACACAGTTACAGAATGTGTATGTATGTATTGTATATACATAATTTTTCTAGTGATGAGAACTATTAAGATCTATTCTCTTAGCAACTTTGAAGTATGCATATGGTATTATTAACTAGAATCACTATGCTGTAAATTATCTCCCTATAACTTAATCATTTAACAACAGGAAGTGTACATTTTGTCCTCCTTCACCCATTTCGCTCACCTCCGACCCGCAAACCCCCCCACCTCTGGCAACCACCAATCTGTTCTCTGTATCTTTGAGCTCTCTTTTCTTGTTTTAGTTCCGCATATGGTATTTGTCTTTCTCTTACTTATTTCACTTAGCATAGTTCCCTCAAGGTCCATTCGTGTTGCCACAAAAGGCAAGGTTTTGTTCTTTTTAAAGGCTGAATAATAATTCCACTATGTGTGTATACACATCCTGGAGGAGGGCATGGCAGCCCACTCCACTATTCTTGCCTGGAGAATCCCATGGACGGAGGAGCTTGGTGGGCTACAGTCCATGGGATCTCAAAAGAGTCGGATGTGACTTAGCTACTAAACAACAACAACTTTCGCATATTTGTATTTATTTTTGCCCTTCTTGCCTTTGCTTTTAGAGTCATCCAAAAACTCATCACCAAGACTAATGTCAGGGAGCTTACCACCTATGTTTGCTTCTAGGATTTTTGTGGTTTCAGGTCTTTAATTTATTTTGAGTTAATTTAAAACCATTTCTGAGTTAAGAGAACTAAATGTGATCAGATATAATTAGATTCTAGCTATCTCTCACTTGAGACATTGGGCTTCCTCAGTGGTGTGATTATGCAGAAATTCTTGAATGTAACTTTGTATTATGTCATTTCTTTAAAATTCTCATTCTGTAATTTGGCAATGTATATCAAAACTTAAAATGTATGTACCTTCATTATAGCAACTCTTCTCTATATTCTAAAGAGATTAACCAGTATGTAAGAATGTTTTTATAGGAACATTCACAACATTGTTTTTCATATATAAATTTGGAAATGATGTATTTAAATGGAATGTGGTACAGTATTAAAAATTGGGTAGAGCTGGGTTTTGACAGTCTAAGGTTATTTCAAGCCATCCTTATTACTGAGAACTATATGAGGTCTGGTTAGGGAACACTGAACAACTGTTTAACCATTTATTTTAAAGTACATTTTTGCTGTTGGTTTTGGCATTTCACTTAAAAAAAAAAGTGATAACTATGAGCAGGCTTACTTACATAAACAGGCTGCCCTTTCCTGCGTAATGCTATAATCTGAAAGCATACTATGGGCCATGACCTGAGTTTTTTATATACATTTTATATTTGATTTTATATATGTTATATCTTTTAATCCTCACCATGATATTAACGTTGATAATAGATTGTATTTATTTCTTTTGTAGTTTGAAACTCTGCTTTAGAAAGTAACAGACACAGAATTTGAACCCAGATACCTCTGACTTTGAAGCTGCTTTTTTGAACCACTGTTCTGTATGACACTGTTTATCAGTCCGCAGGTAGATCTGTGCCTGGGAAAGAAGAGCACCTCCAATATACATTAGATTCTTGAGTAGACACAGAAAAATGGCAAATAAGTTCTTATTTAGGTTCTGTGTTAGTTGCCCCAGGCTGCTTTAACCCAACACCACAGACTGGGGGCCACAAACAGTAGCTATTTCTCATGGTTCTGGAGGCACTGGAAGTCCAAGATCAGGGTGCTACCTGATTTGGTATCTGGTGATTGGGCTCTTTTCTTGGTTTTCAGATAGCCACCTTGCTGTATCCTCATGTGGCCCAGAGAGGCTGAGGGCTCTGGTCTCACCCTCTCATGAAGTGAAGTAAAGTGAAGTCGCTCAGTCATGTCCGACTCTTTGCGACCCCACGGACTGTAGCCTACCAGGCTCCTCCCTCCATGGGATTCTCCCTCCATGGGATTCTCCCTCCATGGGATTCTCCCTCCATGGGATTGTCCAGGCAAGAGTACTGGAGTGGGTTGCCATTTCCTTCTCCAGGGGATCTTCCCGACCTAGGGATCGAACCCAGGTCTCCCACATTCCAGGCAAACGCTTAACCTCTGAGCCACCAGGAAAGCCTCTCACCCTCTTACAAGGACACTAATTCCATCAAGGTGGCTCCACTCTCATGACTTCATCTAAACCTCATCACCCCCCAAAGACCCGTACCCCCAAACTCCATCACACTGGGGATTCGGGCTTTAGTATATGAATTCAGAGGGGTGGAGGGAATACGAACATCCATAGCAGATACCTTTTGATAATTCCAAAGAGAGATTTTCTGTTTTTCTTGTAATTTTTTTAAAGAATTTCTCCAAGCTAAGATTCCTCATAGAAGTTCCATTTATCTGCTTTTTTGCCATTAGAGTCTTCTCTTTGATCTGTGTTTTTTTCCATCAGCCTCTGACAGCCAAAGTTCTATATTAGGCTTCCTAGATAGCCTAAGAGACTATTTTAGCTTCTACATTTTCCCTAACATAAAATCTCGGTGCCAAGACTCTTACATTCTTTTAATCTCTGTTTTCTTCTTTTTTCCCAATGAAGAAAAGCATTTATTCTAACCATACTATTTTGTCTCATCGATTTTGAAGCTAATTCATTTAAGGAACTTTACATGACCATCCTGGTTAGGTGGGGAAATCTAAATCTACTTTTAGTTCTTTCCTGGGATCCTGGGATCAGTGTTAGTTAGCAAAAGGGTTTACCTGGGGAGCAACCATTGACTGTAAATAGTCCGCATGTGGCTCCCCCCACTCCACTGCCATACAGAAAATATTTGAAGTTTATGGCTCCATACTATAGTTACTGCTATGCCTGTTTCCCTTATATTAGTATCCTTTTTTTTAAAAATAAAAGTATAGTTAATTTACAGTGTTCTGTTACTTTCTGTCATATACCAGGGATTCAGTGTTATTCCATTATGGTTTATCACAGAATTTTGAATTTAGCTCCTTGTGCTATATAGTAGGACCTTGTTGTTTATTGATTTTCTTTTAATTATTTTGTTTTCACAAATGACTTCCCTTTGGAGTGGCCAAAATCAGCATCAGTAGTCCCACTGTATTCCTCAGATAAGTCAAGAGAAAACTGAGATGCACTGTAAATTAGGCCTCTGTTTAAAGAGTTTTATCAAAGCAGTGAGATTCTCTTGTTTTACTAAATGTGTTTTTCTAATTCTTTAAAGACTATATAGTTTACCCATCACAAGTGTGTGAATCTGACATACTGAATATATATCCCAACACACTGGTTTGGACAGAACATGTAAATCCAGGACCAGAAATGTAGTTATGATACTTTGGCACCTCATTATGCAGAGCCTGCAGCATCGTCTGCCTGTGAACATGTAGAGCGTAGGTAGCCGGCAACCTGTGGAAGACCAGCCAGAGGAGCAGGATCCAACTCCAGCTCTCAATGGAATGTCCCAAAGACTCGCTGCAGCTTGGACTGGAGATACAGTGCTTCAGTCAGCCAGACTCTCAATGAATAATTTCTTTTCATTCTTGATCTTGTGTGTGTGTGTGTGTGTGTGTGTGTGTGTGTGTGTGTGTGTGTGTGTGTGTGTGCAGGCACTTTTTAACATTTTTATTAAAGCTGAAAGGGCTTCTTTCTGCAAGGCATGAGTTGTAATTTGACTTCCCACTTCTGGCTTCCCTTACCTAGAAAAAAATCAGTTCTAAACTGACATAGCTACCACCTAAAACTGACATAATTTCTATATTTGTCAATTGTATGTGAGTGAATTAATTTTCTAGAAATTTGTATAACAGGACAAATTATACATTACTGTTTTTTATCATAGTCCCAAAAGGAAGCTTATTCCATGTAGTAATACCTAAAGGAAGAGATCTCTTTTAGTGCTGAAGGAAAACACTGGGTATGTTAATCTTAGAGGCTATTAGGTAATTAGATATGGTCATTTTCACCTTACTCTGAATTTGCTTCGGTTCAATAGTATATCACTTGTATATCAATTCACTGGAATATTTTGTAACCATTCAAAATTGTGGCTGGTTACACAATGTTTCAGTCTAATGATATGTTAATAAAAATTATGATACATTTTGTACATTGTAAAGTAAAATAGAATTGGGATTGAAAATCTCTACTTCAGAGTTAGTACTGGATATATTAGCTAACCTCCTCCAGACTCGAATTTCTTCATCTGTAAAGAAGGAATAATAGCCCCTGCCTCCTCTAGTGAGTGTGAGGATTATCTAAATTCTTAGTATAGTCCCTACCACATAAAAGTTCCTAGTAAATATTTGTTATTACACTGGTTGTAGTTATGTGTGATTTAGTTGCTCAGTCGTGTCCAACTCTTTGCATCCCCATGGACTATAGCCTGCCAAGCTCCTCTCTCCCTGGGATTCTCCAGGCAAGAAAACTGGAGTGGGTTGCCATTTCCTTCTTCAGGGGATCTTTCCCACCCAAGGATTGAACCTGGGTCTCCTGCACTGCAGGCAGATTCTTTACCAGTTGAGCCACCAGGAACCCTGGTGATTAATTGTAATTATGTGAAACTGCATATTTTTAAGACTAGAAAACATAATGATAATTTACTAGGCAGAGAATTAATCCACATTAATTCCTAAGTATTCTGTAATGTTTCTTGTATTATAATGTAATACAAATAATTATTTAAATTATAATTTAAGGTAATATTTATAAATTCATATCATTAAAATATATTTGTATTTAAATGTACTTCTAATATGATAATAATAAGGTACTCCTGTCCCACATTGATTAAACATATCAGTATCTGTTATTTATCTTAGAATTAGAGGCAGTCAAACTAATGCCATTAACAGCAAACTGTGCTGACTTGTGCATGTACAAAGAGCGTTTGGTTCTGAGGTTGACTAAATCCAGCAGCTAAATAGTATTGCTTGTATGCCCCAAACACAGTGGCCTTGTGGTTCCTCAACACCAACTCCCAGGTACCTTTTCATCCAGGGGCCTTTCCTAGTTGTTTATTCGGTCTGGAATTCCTGAATTCTCATGTCCTTGATCTTTACTGTTACTGTCGTGGAGATAGTCCCTTCAGTGTTCCTGCCTCTGTATGCATGATTTAAAGTGGCTACTGGATTGCCACTGTATGCCATCCTATTTTCATTCTCTCTGTGACTCTTTGACATTTTTATATTTCTTAGTTGTCTGATTTTCCCCACAAGACTGTATGATCTTTAAGAGTAGAAATTTTGTCCTTTTCACATCGTATGATCAGTACCTGGAACTGTACTTGGCACATAGTAAGCATTTAGTAAACATTTTGAATGAATAAGTGGATATAAATGATAGTTGCATTATAACTAGACATAATTAATGAGCATCTCACATTTTAAAATGAACATTTGTATATAGCTACACGAAAATATTTCTTTTTTCTTTTCTTTCATCAGTGTTTCCTAATGGCTTTACCTGATGTCATTAGAAGTAGTGTTGAATGATTTAAGGGCTAGATAGTAAATATTTTAGGCTTGGAGTCTCTATGGCAGCTACTAAACTCATCTGTTTTAGGAAAGCAACACAGATAATATGTAAACAAAAGGGTGTGGCTATGGTTCAGTAAAACTATTTATGAAAATAGGCCTCCAGCCTGCAGGTTGTAGATTGGTGACCTTGCTATAGACTACAAAACCACTGCAAGGGTGTGGGGTAAAACTCTGACCCGAATCATCACTGGAACATCAAAAAAGTACACAGTGAGTATCTTATCTGGTAGACCCACGTTGAAGCAGGAGGATGGGACTGGTGCAGGCATGAAAAAGAAGCCTAGAGCTGGTGATGTGGCCCTCCATTGAAGTAAATTTGTGAGGAAATGGATTTGGGGGCTTTTCACATGGAAATCATGTAATTTGTAGATGTCATTGAGCTCCTGTTAGCTAGCAAGTCAGGCCTCAGGACAAGGGCAGCAGTTCTAGTAGAGCTATAGCCAGAAGCCAGAGCCGGCATTTGAGTTACGTAATGTACAAGAACTGATAATTCATTGGTCATTTTAATCACAGCTGTAGGTTTGGGGATATGCTGTGTGGTTGCTAAATATTAAACCCACAAAAGTTCTTTTTACTCCTTATTTGATGTCTTAAGTGATTAGATAGTGCTTGTGCTATCCAGTGACATTTTTTACCTAATAAACCTTTATGTTTTACACAATCTACTTAGAGGTGGAGGAGGAGTAATAGGAAAAGATACATATGCTTATAAAAACGTAAGGACATCTCTAGTGAGATTCACAAAAAGCTGAGTTTTGTGGAGGCTTACTTTGCCAACAAAGGTCCGTCTAGTCAAGGCTATGTTTTTTCCAGTGGTCATGTATGGATATGGGAGTTGGACTGTGAAGAAAGCTGAGCACTGAAGAATTGATGCGTTTGAACTGTGGTGTTGGAGAAGACTCTTGAGAGTCCCTTGGACTGCAAGGAGATCCAACCAGTCCATTCTGAAGGAGGTCAACCCTGGGTGTTCTTTGAAAGGACTGATGCTAAAGTTGAAACTCCAATACTTTGGCCACCTCATGCGAAGAGTTGACTCATTAGAAAAGACCCTGATGCTGGGAGGGATTGGGGGCAGGAGGAGAAGGGGACAACAGAGGATGAGATGGCTGGATGGCATCACTGACTCGATGGATGTGAGTCTGAGTGAACTCCAGGAGTTGGTCATGGACAGGGAGGCCTGGCATGCTGCAATTCATGGGGTCACAAAGAGTCGGACACAACTGAGCAACTGAACTGAACTGAAGGTTAGGAGAGAGAGAGATTTACCATGCATAGAATATCTTTTTGTACTTTTGAATTTTGTACTGTGTATACATATTACTTATTGGGAAAAAATTAATAAAACTTAAACAGAATATATGCAAAGTAGGAAATTCATTAGGTCTGATTTGTGACCCAAAGGCTAGAAGTCTGTTTTCAATTTCTTTAGAATGTATAATTTGTTTACAGTATTAACTATAGTCACCATGCTGTACTTTACATGCGCGTAACTTACTGATTTTTTTTTTAATTAGACATTTGCACCTTTTGACCTCCTTCACCCATTTTGCCCACCCTTCTCCCCCTGCCTCAGGCTGCCACCAGTCTCTTCTCTATATTCATGAGATTTTTGTTTTTAGATTCCACATATAAGTGAGATCATACAGTATTTATCTTTTTCTGACTTACTTCACTTAGCATAATGCCCTTGGGGTCCATCCATGTTGTTACAGGTGGCAAGATTTCATTCTTTTTTTATGGCTGAATAATACTCCTGTGTGTGTGTGTTTTCTTTATCCATTCATCCATCCGTTGACACTTAGAGGTTATTTCCGTATCTTGGATATTGCAAATAATGCTACAGAAAACATACAGTTATATGTATCTTTTGTATCTTTGTGTTTTTGTTTTCTTAAGGTAAATACCCAGAAGTGGAACTGCTTGATTTATATAGTAGTTCTATTTTTAACTTTTTGAGTAACTTCCATACTGTTTTCCATAGGTTGCTACCAATTTTTATTTCCACTGACAGTGTACAGGGGTTTCCTTTTCTCCATATCCTCACCAACACTCATTATTTACTGTCTTTTTGATAATAGCCGTAGAATGTATAAAAGGGTTTTTGAATTGATTCTTTGCATATTTAGGAAGGTTTAAGGTATCCAGCATATTTTTTTTTATAATAATTAAGATCTGTTTTCTCATTCTAATTCAAATAGAACTACTTTTAGTGGTATACAGAAAAACAAGTCTGATCATCTTAGCAATTTATAAGATGATTTATTCTGTTGTTTCAGATGAGGTCATAATTTGTCTAGCATAGTAATAATAATAGCTAACATTTCTTCTTTCCTGTGTTGTCACTACATTTCATATGTGCTGTGTATTTAATTCTTACCTGTATTCAGATCTAGGCATATCCTCATTTTACCACGTGAGGAAACTAAAGCTTAAAGGTGTTAAAGAATTTGCCAAAGGTCTTGAAACTCTAGAAAGTTGCAGAGCCTGACTTTAAATCAACATCTGTCTTTGTTCAGAGTCCAGCTAAGCACAAGTGCCATGGAGTGGCTTCCCCAAATAATTGCAAGTGATGTTAAACTGCTTTAATGGAGAGAGGGTATGATTATAAAGTAATGAAGCAGAATTGAAAAGTTGCATGCTCATTCTGTTTACTCTGTGTCATCTCTTTTAAGATATATGAGGTTATCATTTTTAAACATCCTAAAAGGCCTCAGCATAGGGTGAACATTCATAAAAGGATGATGTCTGTTTATTGATAGATGGGTCTTTTCTTTTCAATTATCTTTTAAACTTCATAATCATATGGTTCCAAAATTAAATTATATGTTAAGATAGACAATGAAAACTTCAAATCCCATCTCATCAGAACCTACTCTGTTCCTCCAACCCACTGCCCAACCCCTGTGGTATCATTTTTATTAGTTTCTTATTAATCCAACCACTGTTAATGCAGATGTAAGCTAAAAGGAAAAAAAAATCCCTTTCTTTCAAAAGGCCTTTTCTATAAAGGGAACCTGTTTTTCTCTCTCTTTGCTTCTAATTTTAAGTGAGAAAAAAATCTTGTTAACCAAGTTTACTCTTTCTTTAGTAGCTCTCCGCTATGGTTAAGTGCTTTTCCTTTGGTAAGTCTAATAACATATGGCAGTAGGAGTTTCTGTCACAGGTAACTTTTTAAAATTCCTAATTTAAGTAGGTGAATTGCACCAGACCACAGTATATTTGAGTATTATGTTGAGGAGAAAAAAATCCCACCAAACTGATCAGGCCCTATATGTATTCTGTGTTTTTATCTGATATTTGATTTTGAAGGTACAGTAGATAGTGTGGTAGTGTTCATTAAAAAACAAAGCATGATCTTTCTGATAAGTAGTATCCGTTTTGGGAAGTCTGGTGGCTAATTTCCTTTTTTCTTATTCATTGTAGTTGAGGCAGTCGCAGTCCTACTGCACAGACACAGAATGTCTTCAGGAATGTAAGTAATGATGGGACAGGCGGAGGCTTGGCATTGGGGGCACAGTTAGGGATCGGAATATGACTGAACATTTGCCAGAAATTATGCTTACAGTTTGCTGTTTAAGGAGATGACTCTCAGTAATGTATCTCCTACTTAAGATGCTTAATTTTTTAAGTTAAAAATGTGTTTTTTGGTCCTGCCACAAAATCAGAACTGCCTCATTGAATAAAATCATAAAACCATAGATACAAAAAAAGGAAAAGAAAAACTTCCAGAATAATAAAAGATGACCACTGTTGACAACTTGGTGTAAACCCTCCCAAGACCTTTTTTTGGGGGCAGATATGTGAGGAACCAGTCACTTTGGGCTCATTGGACTGAACACTGGGGCTTTAGCACAAACCCCTCACTCTTTCCCTAGCATCTATCTGCATCCACTGGCAACTTTGAGAGTTTGTGAGTGCAGGAAGGGGAGGCCATTTTTTGCCAAGGTTTGGAAGCTTTGGGAGCCATTGGAATCATTCCCTTGGCTCTGACATTAGAAGTCTCAAGAGGGTCTGGACAGTGGGGAGGTTTCTCCATGACTTTTGAGGCAGTGGTGATGATAAAGTGAGAATCAGTGTAGGAAGGTGGATCCTGCATGGTGAATGTAGCTGGTGGACTTGGTGGCCGTAATATGAGGCATCTTTTTTCAGGACAGAAATAACCTGAGGGATACTTTGAAGGGAAATAGTAGCCAAACCAGTCCTGTACCATAATAATTTGACCATAAGAATGGAATTATGACATTCACAGGATGGTGAAGCCAGGCACAATTCAATTCATATATACCTAGAAAAATGGGATCACTTTGTATATGTTGTTTTTCACTACTATATTGTGACTATATCAACATGTATTTACCTTAAAAATATTTACTAAATAGTAATTCATTATGAGGATGTACCAGTGTTCAAATAATTCCCTTCTGTTGGAATCTTAGGTTACTAATATATTTTTGCTGTTATAAGTAATACTTAAATAAACATCCTTATGTACATTTTAAGACTTTTGACATACTGCCAAATTGCACTTATTAGTAGGCTAGTTGCGTGTACTTCATATCTCTGAAGCTGAGTGCTACTTTATTATGTATATGAAGCGAAAGCAAAACACAGCAAGGTGTCATTATAAAGAGGCTTGTTACTACATTATTAATTACTGTTATTACTGTGTGAACTGAGCATCCCATCAAATTCTGTAAATGGAACAACTTAGAGAAATAGAAGCTAGTGCAGTGCCTGGCTCAAAGTAGAAGCTTTGTCAGAAGGTAGTCTTTTGGTGCAACAGGACAAAACCATATGCCTCTGGGCAAGAAAGTAACGGACAGACATTCCATTAGGTTTGGGGCGTGATGGGTGGTGATCGGTGCCCCCACTCCAGGTTTCTTTGCATTGCCTCTTCAGCAGCATTCACTAACCTACAGTGCTCCCTCTGATAACCAGCTCAGATTTTTGCCTCAGCAGAAAAACTAAAACCTGTTCTTCTTGTTGGAATTAATCTCATTGAACTTCTGATGGGGAAAAAGAAATTTATTGTATTTGTGGTGTTTGTGACCCTTGAGCCAACCCCACCTGTAAACCAAATATACTCTTATTTCTGTGAGTGAAATTTCACTTCTTTAATCCAAACATAAAAGCAAGACTCTAGAGCTTGAGTATTCATTCAGTTATCTTAGCCAGTTGTCCACCGCCCGCTCTGCTCACCCCAGTCCTTAGCATTTGGTGGAAATCCTTTCTAACAGCCATGTCTTTAAATGGTTTAAGCAGTTGTTTCCTCTGAGTGATATGTAATTATTTTTTCTGTGTATTTTAAATCTTTAGCAATGAGCTAATGCTCACATATAAAGTATATATGTTAATCAGGGGTCCCCACAACCCCCCTTCTGTTTCAGTAACTTGTGAGAATGGCTAACAGAATGGAGGAAAATAATTAAATTACTGTTACCGGTTTATTATAATGATGCAGTAACCAAATGGGAGAGATGTGTAGGGCAGGGGACAAGGGGAGAGGTGCAGAGCTTCCCTGTCTTCTTGGGTACACCACCCTCCCAGCCAACTCCATGTGTGCCCTGGCCCAGAAGCTCCGTGAACCCCATCATTCAGGGGGTTTATGGAGGTTCCGTTTCATAGGCGTGAGTGACTAGATCGTTGTCCATCTATATAAGTTTAGAGAAATAACCCCTCAGGATCTGTCAGCTGTTAGATCCTCTCTCTTTTTCATCTTCCTTGTGTCCAGCTAAATTAATAGTGTCACTGTGAATATCCCATTTGACATCTTACTTGTAATACTTACTTTTTCTTGTAACCGAAGACTTAACCATTGAGTAGAATGGAACACTGTATTTTAGTGTACAAAATCCTTTTACATTTTTATGATGTGACGTTTTTCTAGACCACAGAGTAAAAGGTATTTATCCTCTTAAGGCAAATAATTCCTAGGCAGTGAAGGGAACAGGTTTTATATCCCCCATGTGATTGTACTTCTTTAATACTCAGATTATTTGGCACTATATCAGTGTTTAGAATGTTTAGTGCTAAACAGTCATCACAATAAAAACCAAAGTGGCCAGATCACGTAAAGGCTGTCTCACTCCTCCCTGTTGACTTTACAACAGCTGCTCCTCATACTTGCTTGTATTGGCCGCATGCAGTGCCAGGGAGTTTGAGTAGCTTATATGTTCTGAGACTTCGTGAAGAAGCCCAAGTCAGTTCAGATATCCGGCATCTCTAATCCCAAAATACATGGTTCAAAACTCAAACAGTTAATTAGTGTGTAGTGAAAGAGGATTTCCTACTCATATTCTCCCATCTGTCCAGGTCCTGTCTTTGGGCATTATTTGCCCTCTGTGTATCTTTCCACAATTTCTTTATGCATACACAGGCAAATATTTATTGTTTGCCACCCCCCTTTCTTAGTACACACTGTTTTTCACCTGTTTTTTCCCCTCTGTCAAGAAATAGCTTGTCACTTGTCTCATGTAAACATGCCTCACCATTGTGTTACAGCTTCACCCCAACCCCCACATACCATAATTTCTTATTTGAATGCTCTTGGCAAACATTTAGGTCTGTTTTCAGCTTTTTGTTAATAACCCTGCAGAGTATGTCTATGTAAAGTACCTTCTAGAGCCAGTCTTAAGTTTGTGCTACTGCTGTAAACAAGAAAAATACTGTGGTCATCGGTTCGACTGTCCTGGTTCAGCTATTGCTGATATGGGCCTTAAGTTATTGGAGAATGAGAGAATGCTCTTATCAAACCTAGGAAGTCAGGAAAACTGTATCTGTTTAGCCTTTTTAAGTAGAGGATTCTGCATATTACTGCCCTGCAGAAGTTTTAGAGGCACACTTAGCTTTTTCTTCCTCCTCCTCCCATCACCATTTCAGGCTTTTGCCAAGTGTTGTGCTTCTCTCATCTTGTTGCCATTTATATCTGACCCTTTTTCATTCTCACTTCACCATCTTATCCAGTCCGGTCATTCACACCAGGACCTTTCTGCACGTAGTCTTTTCTGTGCTCAGTTGCTAAGTCATGTCCACCTCTTATGTGACTCCATAGACTGTAGCCATCCAGGCTCCTCTGTCCATGGGATTTTCCAGGCAAGAATACTGTAGCGGGTTGCCATTTCCTTATCTAGGAGATCTTCCCAAACCAGGGATAGAACCCATGGTTCCTGCCTCGTGTCCTGCATTGCTAGCAGATTCTTGATCGCTGAGCCACCAGGGAAGCTTAATTTGATCCTAAAGCTGATCAGCTATAGCACAGATCAGTAGTGGCTGATGTTTATCGAATACTTACTGTGTTCCAAGTACTGTGCTACTTTTCATGTACTGATCATTTCCATCTTCACAACTATTCTATGAGATGATGGTAATATTTCCATTTCACAGGTTAAAAAAAAAATCGAGGCACAGAGATTATTTATTTAAGAGGTGGTAAAGTCAAACAGCTATGAGATAGTTTCATTTTTAAAAAGTTAATGAATTAATTAGGAGACGTAGGAAACCATTGTTTCAAACTAGAAATGCTACCCTAGTCTAGAGAACTAAGGAAAGAATGGGCAGAGAAAATGGAGCTTTTTTTTTTTTCACCAGACGAGAGTGGGTTGTAGGATGTTGTTGAATGAGTTAAATGAGATCATGCCTGACAGGGAAAAATAATGAGTCCGCAGAATGACTGAGTTTGTGAAGTTGGTGAATGGCAGCCAAACTAGCGATGAACTATTGCATCAGATTCACTTGGAAAGCTTTAAAAATATTGTTGGTTCCTGACCCCACCCCGGAGGCGCTCCTGAATTAGATGATATGAGGCAGGGCCTTAGAAATGGTGGCGTGGATGTTGTCACAGGCTATTCTGTTGGGCATGCAAGTCAGGGATCCACTGGATAAAGGCGGAAGAAGGAATGAGGTTGACTGGAGCAGAGGAGGATTTTTCTGAGAAATGGTAAGTGGTAACATTGGTGAGTAGGGCCACGTCTTATGAGGAAAGGCCAGGCTGAAGAGTTCAGAGTCGAAGCAGTAGAAGTGGAGAGTGAGTCACTGGGTTAGTCAGCAGAGGTGTGTGCAGAGCAGTGTTGTAAGCAGGCTTTTTCGGCAGCAGTGTGCAGGAAGGAGAGGCTGCGGTGGGAACCAGGCTAGGAGACAGCACCGGGGAGCTAGGAGTCATGTTAGCACCATGGGAGTCTCACACAGAGAGTGAGCATTTTACCACGTTTGCTTTGTCTAGAACTAGGCATTTGTAAATTTGGGATCTGAGGTTTAACTATCTGAAACTTCACAGTCCTTTACTTGTGAAGAGCATCAAAAAGCAAGGGACCCATTTTCCACACTGAATTGGCATTGGGCTTACACTTCAGGTCTAACTAATGTAGCATTTTAGTTCTGAGTGGTACACTATATGAAGTGATCATATGTAGACAACACAGTTCTCTTTCTTTGACTCCTTTTATATACTCTTAACTGCTAGTTGTAAGTTTATCAAAAATCCTTTTAAAAACTGTATTTGCCAATTTTACTACCCACAGGAGTAATAGCTTCCAGGGGCCTGTCTTCTGTGTGATACTGTCAGAGATTATGACATAGCGAAGAGGTTAAGAGCATAGACCCTGGAATGGGACCACTGTATTTAAACCCCAGCTTTGCCACATGCCAGCTGTATGGCATTGGGATTTAACCCCCCATTCCCCAGTTTCCTCATCTATAAAATCAAAGGTATTATATACCTGCCATAAAATAAGATTGCTAAGGAATTCCCTGGAGGTCCAGTAGTTAGGACTCAGCACTTTCACTGCTGATGGCCTGGGTTCCATCCCTGTTCTGGGAAGCTGGGAACTAAGATCCCACAGGTCTCCAGGCGCAGCCAAAATAAAAATAAACAGATTGTTAAAAGGGATTAAGAGAGATAATGCCTGGTTCAAAGTAGCCGCTCAACTTTTAACTATAAGTCAGTAATAAAAATAATAGATAATATTTTGCTTTAAAAAAAAAATCAGTCTTGGAGCAGCTTAAAGGATAGAATTAGAGGAGTCAAGAGTAAGTATGAGGAGGTTGGTTAAGAGGCCATTGCAGTAGACCAGACAAGAAGCTTGAACAAGTGTGGGTGTGGAGCTGAAAGTGGACAGATTTGAGTGGTATTTAAAAACTAAAATTGACAATAACCACCTATAGATACTATTTTCTCTAGAAATCTGATCTTCTAGAATTTTCATTTCTGACACTTTGAGTTCTCTAATACACATTTCATTTATTATAAATTTGTTAAGCTCGTTCCATGAGCCAGGTACTTATTCTGAAATAAATAAGATATGGCTGCCTTGAGGGACTGATACGTACACAGACACCAGATTTTTTTTTCTTCTGGATAAATGCATAGACTTTGAAATAACTAGATCTTAATCCATATTCTTTTTCCAAAAAAAGGCCAAATTAATCCCTGTTTGAAAATGTCATTAAAGGGATCTTTAATTCATATATGTACAACTTAGATGTCCCCTTTTCCTTAAGCTCTATTTTTTTTTCAGGCTGCTTCTGTAATTAAAATGTATGACCCTCTCTCCCCTAGCATGGCTTTCCTGTATATCAGGTGGTCCTAACCTGGGTTCTGCAGATCTCAGTATAGCTATGAATTGCCATGAATCTTTTGCAATTATTAATATATACAAAATTGTTGAATGTGTATGCATGGACTGTTACTGTGGAGTCTTTTTCTTTATCAAATTCTCAAAGGATTCTATTACCACACTACTATACTTTTAAAAATCTTTATTTAATAGGCTCTGGCTTATGACTATTTTATACCATTTACCATTTAGATTTTCTCACAGGAGGAAACAAATTGAAGATGTGATATTTAATAATTCTTAAAAGTATTAATAGTTTTTATATTAATACAATTTTGAAGTTATTTAAACAGAGTTTGTTTTTACATTTACTAACAACATGGTAATTATTCAACAGTTTTTTTGTTGTTGTTGCAAATACATTTTCTGTTTGTCTTTAGTGCCAGGACCCTCTAGTGATAATGGCATCAGTATTACCATGATCTTGATGGCCTGGATGGTTATTGCAGTGATCTTGTTTCTGTTGAGACCTCCTAATCTAAGAGGATCCAACCTAACTGGAAAACCAGCCAGTCCTCATAACGTAAGTGTTGTGGATTAGAGATCTTTTGGGGTGGGGGGATGGGTGTAGCCTGGGACAGGGGTGGAGTTGTTTTGACTGAAATATCTAAATTACCAAAAGGAAGATTTAGCTCATAGAGTAAATTAAATTCTTCCTATGTAGTTCCAGTAAGTCTTGCAATCCCAAATGGCTTAGTTTTCATGGAGTTACACATAGAGAAGTACAGACCAGTAGCCCCCACATCATTTTAAGATAAATTTCAATGTTTACTCACACGAGAAACATAAAAAGTGGTCCAGTTCTTAATAATCCAGTGATAGTTCTCAAATCTCAGTCCTCCAGTTTCGAGGTCTGTCCACCTCACAGTTGATCCCTTTGCCTCTCATGTCCCAAGGTTCCTAGATACTCTTACTAGCTACAGTTCAAATGTCCCTGCTTGAGCGTGCACACACACACACACACACACACACACATTCACTTATTCACTTTCTCTCTCTCCATTTTCTCCCCTTCTGTCCTAGATGTCAAATATAGCAGGGACACGGAGCCCGTCTGGCTCAACCTGCTTTCCCATCCTATTTCTCTCAAATTCATTCTGACAGTTCTGCATCACAATAGATCAGCTGAGCTGGCAAAAGGAGTGGTAGGAATCATTTATGTTGATAAATCTTGATAGTCACGATTATAACAATTTTTAGAACCTAAATGAAAAATATGATAAAGTGACCCAACGGGGAGTTTTTGATTAACGTCTTTAATAGAGGCCTCCATTAAAGGATTCTTTTTAATTGTTTTCAGAGCCAATATTTATACTTGTTTTCTTTCTCATTTGATTTGGGTATTATCTCTTTAAAACTATTTCCATGGTGGCTTCACTTGTTGGACACCAAATTATCCCACTAGTTCCCTTCTTCAGCCTAAAATAATTGCTTCTTTCCCCCAATCTTGTGTTGCTAATATTAAAAAGAAATTTAACTAGACCAGTTGCTTATATAGGAGAAAGCAAATATGCAATGTTAATTGGTCAGTGCTTTGGGGCTGGAACATTTAGATATGTAGCATGCTGACTTTAGTTAAGAAAGAAGCCATCATTAGCACTATATAAAATGCCTTATTTTTAGGTTTTCTTCGAGAGGAGTATATCCATAAAACAGCTTGTGTGTTGTCTTGATAAAGTGCTTTCTCCCTAGCCTTTTTTCTTTCTGTGTACAGTTTTGTTACTTTCATATCAAAGAGCAACATCCTCAATGTTTGGCGCTAAATTAGAAGCCATTTAAAAGTGACAGAAATGCAAGATTACCATCATTGTAGACCAGCAGTTCTAGGAATGGTAGTCCCACAGCTCTAGGAATAAGCATGAAGACATACTGACCAATTACAAGCAGAAAAATTGAATATCATCTGGGGTTTCATATAGCATATCAGAGTAGTAAGTAAGTGGAATCTTCCTAAAGATTCCTAAAAGCCCTGCTCTTTCCTTTACAGTTCAGCTTTCTAATACAAGTAACAAAAATCATTTCAGCCTGGTTTAAGTAATTGGCTTTATTGGTGTACATATCAAAAAATCCAGAGGGAGGGTCAGTGTTTAGAAAGTTTTAACAGTTCATTAGAGACCTAGTCTCTTTCCTCAGACCATTATTTATTCCAAGGTAGGCTCCCTTTCTGTCCCCTGTAGGGCAGCTACCAGTAGCAGCTGGAGCCAGCTATTTCCTCACTGAAAGATGTTCTGTAGAGAGAAATACAAGTCTTTAGCTTCATTTTAATTCTACTGTACTCAGTCACCTTATTAGCAAGAAGGATGAGACTGCCTTAATTGGTTTAAATATCACTTCTAGAGCTGTCAGGGAGAGCACTTTCAACTAAGTCAATATCACTGTTACAAAATTTTCTTTTCTTCCATACTACAAAGAAGAAAGAGACAAATGTTGGTGAATCACAGTGCTGTCTTGTGCAGAAGAAACATAGGAGAAGTCCAAATAAGTATATGATTTAGGATGGGAAGCTGAGGGCCATCACTGCTCAGTTCTTACTGTATGTGTTAGATTG
This sequence comes from Capra hircus, assembly GCF_001704415.2. Lineage (NCBI taxonomy): Eukaryota > Metazoa > Chordata > Mammalia > Artiodactyla > Bovidae > Capra > Capra hircus. The sequence continues at coordinate 59,223,296 of NC_030813.1, read as the reverse complement.
GTTGTACTGGGGAATTTAAGAAGTCAATTTCATAATTTCTCTCTCTCTGATGTCAGGGTCAAGATCCACCAGCCCCTCCTGTGGACTAACTTTGTGGATATGGGAAGTGAAACTAGTTTAACACCTTGCACGACCAAATGAACGAAGATGACCAGAGTACTCTTAACCCCATTAGAACTGTTTTTTCTTTTGCATCTGCAGTATGGGATAGTATTGTTTTCATGAGCTTCTAGAAATTTCACTTGCGAGCTTATTTTTGCTTCCTGTGTCATCACCTTTCCTATATTTGAGTAAATGATTACATTAAAAAGTTACATGGGGCTTTTTTGGTTATCCTAAACTTAAACATTCCATTCGTTCTGTTTGTAACTGTGATCATAATTTTTGTGGTAATTTCTGGCCTGATAGAAGGAAATTTGAGATCTCTACATTTAAATATTTTAAGTACTTTCAATGGGTTTAAAAATTGTTTTTCTTTAATAAGGTATTTATAAAGTTATTTGGGGTTACCTGAGATTGTATGAAAGAAAATTAGAACCACACTGTATTTATATTTACCTTGGTAGTTTATTTGTGGATGGCAGTTTTCTCTAGTTCTTAGGACTGTGACAACTTTTGGAATATTTTACACATTACAGCTGAAATCTGTATCATCCACTACAGATGATTTATGTGGCTAAGAAAAGGAGAAAAGAAATGAAATAACTGTTTACTAAGTTTTTATTCCCATAAAATGTCTAATATTCAGAAAACTTTAAATAAACATGATTTAAATGGTGGATGATTTACAGTCCATTATATGAAATTTGTAAGCCTCTGCACACTAGCCTTATTACACAGTTCATGAAAGGAGGAAAAAATTTAATTCTTTCTACCTTTGCCAGGTATAATCTATACAGTAATAATTTAAGCTATAACTTATTTTTAGAGTGGGTGCCTCTCAGGAAACTGCTTTTGTGTTGTAAACTTCCCTGTTAAATGAAACGATCTTAAAGCTGTCTTGGGGGCCTGTTGGGTTACTGACATTTGAATGCTTTCACTTACTCTTTTTTTTTTTTGGAAGATAAAATTTAGAGTCTTGTTATCTTTCTGACTTTAAAAAATATTTAATGAATTCTTGGTTTACTCCAAGGGAAAAGGAGGAAGATGAGAAACAATCAAGGATATTTTTTCTCAACCTCTGTTTCATTCTTGTTTGGTAATAGGATGGATTGGGGTGGGGAGGGGCACTAATATAAGGAAAATTTTTGAAATATATAAAAATGTAAAAGGTTTCATTTGTTTTTGTTCAGTTTGAAAGAAAATGAATACAAATGGCATTAAAAAGTCTGCATGACCTGTGTGGTTATAGAGTTTTTTCTAACAAATGATCGCAGATGATTTATGGGGGCTAGAAGATACTTTGCTGTCAATGTAAGGATGCTGCCCCTCCCAGATCAGTTTAGCTTTTCACTGTATAGACCTGAGAAATTACTTGTATGAATTAAATAAACTTCTCTATATTATTGTACTGTTTAATAGAGTCTCTGATACAATTACATGACACTTGTAGGGTATTTTTCCCCTTTATTATGATTCTGTTCTAGGCTATAAACACTGTAAGGGCTTCATTTCATTATATAATCTGATATCGAATGCTTGCATTCCTCCTGTGCATCTTGGCTTTGTGCTCAACTTTTCTTGAAATAAAATAACCTACTGTTAATTACTTGTGTTAATCGAGGGGTGTCATAACACAGGTAAGTCAAATCCTGGGTAAAAGAACACCATAGATTTAAGGTTTTTCCTCTTAATATGGCCTATTAAAAGCCTTCTCAGCTTCATAGCTTTTAAAGCAGAAAGGGCAGGAATGGCCTAAGATGGAGCTGAATCCCTGTAATCATTTCTTTTTCTGCCCTTGCCCCTGAACTTTGAAGGCTAGCACATATCTCGTAACGGTCTGCTGTTTAAGCTGCTAGAAAGCTAGTCTCTGGAAGAGATAGTGATGTGTCACTGACTCTGTGGTTCACAAAGAACTAAGAATTGACTTTGGGGAATTCCCTGGTGGTCCAGTGATTAGGACTCCATGCTTTCACTGCCGAAGGCCCAGGTTCAATTCCTGATCAGGGAACTAAGACCCTGTAAGCCACGTGGAGTGGCAAAACAAACAAACAAAAAAAAGAATTGACTTTGGTTGAAGGAAGTGGCTGTGACCTGGAAACAGTATCTAGTATTAGCTAGAGACCTGGAAATCTGGGTTCTTATTCCTAGTTCTTCATTTCTGTCACATGTACTTAATTGACATTACATTAGAATATTAACCATTCCTATATGGACCATCTATTTAATTAATAACAAAAGTTCTTAGTGAAGTATTTAGTCTTGGTTTTTCTGCTTGTACAATTTCTCTGCCCTCCCAACAAAGACAGTATGCGGTAGCACATAAAGTATTCCTTTTAACCTAATTAGTAATTTATACTATTCTGTTTTATCCCTAAAGCTTCTACATGTGGCCTTTTTATTGAGCATACTCTTAGTCATTATTTGGCTTGTAAACATTCACCTAAATTATGGCTACAATAGTTTTTAAATAGTCTGGAAAAAAGCTTCACATTTTAATCACTTTTGGCTCTTAAACAGCCCACAAATGCCATTAATAGTTTATTTTATTTTAGAGTTATTTAATGTTATTTTATGCAAAATAATGTTTTGTTCTGTTTTGCTTTCCACATGGAAAAAACATTAGAACTGTGTATAGTAAAAGATTTTATGATGTATCTATCCAAACACTATCCCATGTTCAGTAAGTCATATTTTAATTTTAGACTACTTGGAGAGAGTTTCTAAAGTAACTATTAACTACAGCTATTCAGTGGTTACTTTTAGTTTCTTTGTGATATGCGATGTTACAGTGTTTATAAATTATCTATATCTTATATTTTCAAAGGAACCTCAGAAGTCTCACACCCTGAATCAAAGTCTGTCAATGAATAAGTGCTAAAATTTGACCAGCTCAGCTTAAGACACAAAACAGCAACTTGAAGGAGAAACTGAGAGAGTTTAAATTAATGGGTGAAATTTTTGTTGTTGCAATAGTAGGTTTAGTCTTAACTTTATAACATTTCTAAATGAAAAGTCATATGTATTTGTTACTGTGTCTGATGATTACTTTGTTAAAAGCAAAAGTGGTCATGTGATGTACCAAATGTTAACTGCTGTTTTTAAATGTTTAAATCATGCCAAACAAATCATGTCTGTGCCATCCAGGGTTTATTGTAATCTTTTACTGAGTACTTGGACTGGGAAAAAGGGCTTGTACTATGCACTTTTTATTAATGAATAAATAGGAAACATTAGTAACACTCACTGCTTTCTGTTTGGTTTTTGTGGGAAGAGAAGGGAGCATCTTTTGCCTAGTAAAATGTTAAAGTCCTTTATTCAACAGTTTTTTTGGGGGGTAAGATTTTTTTACCCTTAACTAAGACATTCCTAAGCAAGAAGAACTTTGAGTTATACAAAGAATATTTATGTAATAGCAATCTGGGGCCAGTATTCAGAAGGATTCTAAGAATCTCTAGGAAATTAGGTTGCAATTACATTTCTTTTGTTATTTCTTCCTAGAATACAGGTCCAGTAGACAGACATTTGCTATCCAATAGTGTTAATTATATGAGCAGATATATGTTACCCAAAAGGAGCTAGACATGTAACTGTTCTGAAAACAGACAAAAGTGACATTTGCTTTTGCTCTGTGACCTGGAATGCATCCAGATACTAAAGATCACAGAAGCAACTAAGTGTTCATTGACAGATGCACAGATAACGATGTGGTATACACGGAATAGAATATTACTCAGCCATGAAAAAAGGAGTCTTGCCATTTGTGACATGAATGAATCTAGAGGATATTTTATGCTAAGTGAAGTGGGTCAGAAAGACCAATATCATACTGCTTCACTGATATGTGAAATATTAAGAAAAAAGTGAAAACAGACAGATACACAGAACAAATGGGTGGTCGCCAGAAGGGAGAGAGCAGGGTGGAAGGTGGTGTGGGGAAGCAAGGGAGGACAAAATAGGTGAAGGAAATTAACAGGCACAAACCTCGTTATAAGTAAGTCACAGGGGTGTAATACACAGCATAGGGACTACGGTCAATAATAGTCTAATAACTTTGAGAACAGATGGTTACTAGACTTGTGATGATTTCATGTACATAAATGTCAAATCATTACATAGCATACCTGAAACTAACAATGCTTTATGTCAACTATATTTCAACTTAAGAAATCCCAGGACTGGGACCTGGGTACATATTTAGAGCTCTGGTTGAGAGAGGAACCTGCAAAATAGACTGAGAAGGAGCATCCTGTGAAAGAAGAAGAAAACCATATGCATGTAGTCTTGGAAGCCTGAAAAGAAAGCAAATATCTAAAGGGAGGAGGGCTCAGTGGCGTTCAGTTCTACTGAGAAAAAACATGGAGGTGGAGAGTTGAACATTTTGACAAAGGATTCGTAGTGAACTTGAGAAAAGGTGTTTTGTTGGAGTAATGATGCAAACCCAGCTTGGAGTAGTTAAGGGAAGAAATTAGGGTAAGGAAGGAGAGACAAGTACAAGTGACTCTTTGGAGGGGGTTTTCAGTGATTGGGAGCAGAGAAATGGAGTAGTAACTTGAGTGCGATGTGGGTCTGGGGCAAGAAGAAATTTCTATTGCTGTTGTTTTAAGATGGAAGATAAAGAGTATGTGCAGAGTTGTGAGGTGATAGCCAAAGAGACCCCTCCACAGTGATGTCACCCCTGTATTGGCCTCAGCACCAATATCATCGTGTGTGACAGCAAGACTCACTAATACCTACATGTTTTTGCCAAGGCTCCCTACTGTCTCCCTACACCCATAGCCTGGCTGTGGTAATTCGCCTTAGAGACTACCTTGATTAATCCTGTCATGTCCTGTACCCCTGTTTATATTGGCTTCCACAAGTCTAAGACTCCAAGGCCATCATCATTCATTTCCCCTCAGCTGATGCAATCTCATACCTTTCCTCCTAAACTTAAGGGTCATCATCTGCAAAAGCCCCATATTTTCAACGCTTTCTCTGAACATTCCCTTCCCTAAAACATGGTATTTCCTTAAGGGTACTAACTCTTGCCTCTTTGGTGAGAGCTATTTTCTTTTCCAGATCATATGACCAAGGAATGGAGACAGTGAACCTCTTCCCAGTTTCTCTTTTGGACAGCCAGGCTATCATTCTCTCCTCCCTAAAACTCTCCAACTCTTGAAGCTCATGCTGTTAGAGTATTCTACCCTGGCTTTCACAGTTATTTATAGACTTCTGGATTACTCCGCACTCCTTGAAGATTTTAGCACCGGACTTTCTGCCTATCTTTTCAGCATTCTTCTATGGTGATTCTGGTATCAGTATCCAAGAAGACAACCCTTTCAATACTCAGTCCTCTAAAATCCTCTAGTTATCTCATTTTCTACACACCTGCAGCCATCCACTCCATGAGCAAATCCTAGACCTATAATTTTAAACCTTATTACTTGTATGTTCGTAAGAGAATTTTGAAAAGTGGCATACTATTCTAAATTTTTTTTTCCTTTTAGAAGTCAATGCAAAGCAATCTTGATGCTCTTTCTTAACATAGGTTCATATGTGTCCCTCCCACTTCAGAAACTGTACTACTGATGTCATTTTAATTATTTTTTTCTGTATTTTGCTGAAATACACAAGGAGGTAGAAGGGGATCTAAACCTTGATTTGTATCTTTCACCCAAATGTGGCTCCATGTGTGAGCAAACCAAACAGAATCTCTACAACTACCTTCATTTATTTTAATACAGTTGTTCAGTAAAGCCACAAGTAACAGCAAGATTATAATGCAGAAACTACAAGAGACTGTGAGACTTGCAGACAAAACTTGATAGCCTCAAAGCATTCAGATACCTGCAAGCCCAGCTGCTGTTCTTCATGCCAGAATCAGTGTGATTAAACACCTTGGAATGTGAAGTCAAGTGGGACTTAGGAAGCATCACTGGGAACAAAGCTAGTGGAGGTGATGGAATTTCAGTTGAGTTATTTGAAATCCTAAGAGATGATGCTGTAAAAGTGCTGCACTCAATCTGCCAGCAAATTTGGAAAACTCAGCAGTGGCCACAGGACTGGAAAGGTCAGTTTTCATTCCAATCCTATAGAAAGGCAATGCCAAAGAATGTTCGAACTACCACACAAGTGTACTCATCTCACACACTAGCAAAGTAATGCTCAAAATTCTCCCAAGTGAGGCTTCAACAGTATGTGAACCGAGAACTTCCAGATGTTTAAGCTGGATTTAGAAAAGGCAGATGGACCAGAGATCAACATCCTGCCAATGTCTGCTGGATCATAGAGAAAGCAACAGAGTTGCAGAAAAACATCTGCTTCATTGACTACACCAAAGCCTTTGACTGTGTGGATCACAACAAACTGGAAAATTCTTAAAGAGATGGGAATACCAGACCACATTACCTGCCTCCTGAGAAATCTGTATAGAGGTCAAGAAGCAACAGTTAGAACTGGACATGGAACAAAGGACTGGTTCCAAACTGGGAAAGGAGTACATCAAGACTGTATATTGTCACCTTGCGTATTTAACATATGCAGAGTTCACCATGAGAAATGCTGGGGCTGAATGAAGCATAAGCTGGAATCAATATGGCCAGGAAAAATATCAATAACCTCAGATATGCAGATGACATCACCCTTATGGCAGAAAGTGAAGAGGAATTAAAGAGCTTCTTGATGAAATTGAAAGAGGAGAGAAAAAAAGCTGGCTTAAAACTCAACATTTAAAAAACGAAGATCATGGCGTCCAGTCCCATCACTTCATGGCAAATAGATGGGGAAACAGTGGAAATAGTGTCAGACTTTATTTTCTTGGGCTCCAAAATCACTGCAGATGGTAACTGCAGTCATGAAATTAAAAGATGCTTGCTCCTTGGAAGAAAAGTTATGACCAACCTAGATAGCATATTAAAAAACAGAGACATTACTTGGCCAACAAAGGTCCATCTAGCCAAGGCTATGGTTTTTCCAGTAGTCATGTATGGATGTGCGAGTTGGACCGTAAAGAAAGCTGAGCGCCAAAGAATTGATGCTTTTGAACTGTGGTGTTGGAGAAGACTCTTGAGAGTCCCTTGGACTGCAAAGAGCTCACACCAGTCAACCCTGAAGGAAATCAGTGCTGAATATTCATTGGAAGGACTGATGCTGAAGCTGAAACTCCAATACTTTGGCTACTTGATGCGAAGAACTGACTCATTTGAAAAGACCCTGATGCTGGGAAAGATTGAAGGCAGGAGAAGGGGACGACAGAGGATGAGATGGTTGGATGGATCACCGACATGATGGGCATGAGTTTAAGCAAATTCCGGGAGTCGGTGATGGACAGGGAAGCCTGGCATGCTGTAATCCATGGGGTCGAAAAGAGTTGGACATGACTGAGTGGCTGAACTGAACTGAACTGAACTGAATCACCCTGGAAATTTTCAAGAACGGCTCAGACTTTAGTCAATGCTTAAACCATTTAAAGTTGGCATTTAATATGTTTTTAGATATGTGTGTATAGTTTTGTTAATAAAAGTATTAAACATCATCACTGACTCGATGGATGTGAGTCTGAGTGAACTCCAGGCGTTGGTGATGGACAGGGAGGCCTGGCGTGCTGTGATTCATGGGGTCACAGAGTCGGACATGACTGAGCGACTGAACTGAACTGAACTGAAGATGAAACCTCCAAGTGGAAAAAGTATTGTAAGATTTGATATGCTAAGTCACTTCAGTCGTGTCCGACTCTGTGTGACCCCATAGACAGCACCCCACCAGGCTCCCCTGTCCCTGGGATTCTCCAGGCAAGAACACTGGAGTGGGTTGCCATTTCCTTCTCCAATGATGAAAGTGAAAAGTGAAAGTGAAGTCGCTCAGTCGTGTCCAACTCTTAGCGACCCCATGGACTGCAGCCTATCAGGCTCCTCCATCCATGGGATTTTCCAGGCAAGAGTACTGGAGTGAGGTGCCATTGCCTTCTCCAAGATTTGATATAACAAGTTTAACTAGTTTAATGAATAAATCTTTTAAATTCTATCCATGTCAATTTTATCCACTACTCTTTGCCATTTTTATAGTCCTACAAAATATTTAAATTGCTTTAAAAGTATTCCAACTCATTAATTTAAATGGCATCTTTTTAAATTCAGAACGTGTCCAAAATGTCCTGTTTCTACCTCTGACCTTCACCCTTAACAAAAATAAATATAAAATGAGGAAAGACAGATTTGAAGTGTCTTGATTAATGAGTATAAGGGACTTTCCCCAAACCAGAATTCACTTTATCCCTTTGTTTGGCGTCCAGAATTTTACCCCTGGTGAATGGATCATAGTAAGGGTTTGTTTGGATAAAAGGTAAGTCTTTCTTTTGTAAAATGCACTATTCTTGGACATATCAATTTTGAGAAAGAGTACCTGTGAAAGTTGAGCCAGAAATTTATTCCCTTAAATATATCTGTGCAAGGCATAACTAACCTTTACTGTCAAAGCCAAGATAGTGTCACCCTTGGTGTGAGATGAGAGGAGGGGGAGGATATTACTAAAATCATCATGCTTTTATTCCCTGATCATCTTGCTCTTTTTTTAATTTAAATATAAATTTATTTATTTTAATTGGAGGTTAATTACAATATTGTATTGGTTTTGCCATACATCAACATGTATCCGCCACAGGTATACACGTGTTCCCCATCCTGAAACCCCCCTCTCCCTCCCTGTACCATCCCTCTGGGTCGTCTCAGTGCACCAGCCCCAAGCATCCAGTATCATGCATCGAACCTGGACTGGCTGTTCGTTTCATATATGATATTATACATGTTTAAATGCCATTCTCCCAAATCATCCCACCCTCACCCTCTCCCAGAGTCCAAAAGACTGTTCTATACATCTGTGTCTTTTGCTGTCTCGCATACAGGGTTATGGTTACCATCTTGCTAAATCCCATATATATGCATTAGTATACTGTATTGTGTTTTTCTTTCTGGCTTGCTTCACTCTGTATAATCTCGCTCTCTTTTAAAAAACATGATTATTTATTCATTTTTGCCTGCACTGGGTCTTCACTGCTGTGTGCAGGCTTTCTCCTGTTGCAGAGCATAGGCTCTAGGGCACATTGGCTTCCATAGTTGCAGCACTTGGGGTCAGTAGTTGTGGTGCTTGGGTTTAGTTGCCCTGTGGCTATAGGATCTTCCAGGATCAGGGATCAAACCTGTCCTCTATATTGGTAGGCGGATTCTGAACCGCTGGACCACCAGGGAAGTCCTGATCATCTCTTGAATCTGTTCATTGCTCTAAATCTCTTGGGTTACTACACTGGACATACTGCTTCTAATTCTTGATGGCTGTCATTAGCTCTGAATTCATCCTTTTTATTCCTCCAAGCCACCCTCTTTGTTTCCCCCTGTTAATGCTATATTTCCTTTAGGAGCTTAATTTTCAAAACTTGAGGAAGGAGCTTCCCGGGTGGCTCAGTGGTAAAGAATCTGCCTGCCAATGCAGGAGACACGGGTTCAGTCCCCGGTCCTGGGAAGATCCCACATGCCTCGGAGCAGCTGAGCCCATGTGCCACGACTATTGAGCCTGTGCTCTAGAGCCCAGGAGCTGCAACTGCTGAGGCCATGTGCCACAACTACGGGACCCTAGAACCTGTTCTTGGCAACAAGAAAAGCCACTGCAGTAAGTCTGCTCACTGCAACCAGAGCATAGCCCCTGCTCGCCACAGCTAGAGGAAAGCCTGAGCAGTGGCAAAGACCCAGCACAGCCAAAAATAAAGCATCCCTGACCTGCTGTGCTAGATGCTTCTATTGTGTATTCCCACAAGACTATATATATCTTCCTTAATAAAGTTATTTTACATGCATCTGTGTTACTGATGTTTCCCCACAGAGAGTAAAATATATGAAGGCTGGGAATGTACTATTCTTTACTCACAATTCTATTCCTAATGACTAGCACAATTTTATCACGTAGTAAACACTTGGAGGAAATATCAAGCGCTTTTTAAATTTTAGGAGGAACCTGTTTGTAAATTGAAATCCTACATGAAATTTTGATAATATGAAGCAGATTGACAGATAAAAGTAGAACTGCTCTGATACGGAGGAGGAAGTCGGAGACACAGTGCTCTGTCAGCTTTAACCTCCCACTCATTTTCTTTCTCATAGACTCTGACACACCACCAGGGAAACTCAGAGCTCCATGATACATAATCTGAAAATAATTGCCCTACCACATGCAGTTCTCAAACTTTTTGTTCTCAGGACTCCTTTATACATTTAAAACTTGAAGACCCCAAAAAGCTTTTTCATGCTTATTATAGCTGTTTGTATTGACCCTATTAGAAATGAAAATTGATAAATCACAAAGCAATACATCAACTCCTTAAACTTAGCAATAATAAGCCCATTGGTGGTGGTTTATTTGCTCACCGACTCTGTGTGACCCCAGGAACTGAAGCCTGCCAGGCTCCTCCCTCCATGAGATTCTCCAGGCAAGAATACTGGAGTGGGTTGCCATTTCCTTCTCCAGGGGATCTTCCCAATCCAGGAATCAAACCCAGGTCTCCTGCATTGCAGGCAGATTCCTTACCAAGTGAGCTACAAGGAAAGCTGTAAGTCCATTACATGTCAACATAATGTATTTTTATTAAATTACTTCTAAATAAAAAATTAGAAGATTGGCATTGCTTTACATTTTTGTAAACCTATAATATCTGCACTGATGTGTTATAGGGGCTTCCCTGGTGGCTCAGATGTAAAGAATCTGAGGGAGACCAGGGTTCGATCCCTGGGTTGGGAAGATCCCTTGGAGAATGAAATGGCTACTCAATCCAGTGTCCTTGCCTGGAGAATCCTATGGACAGAAGAACCTAGTGGGCTATATAGTTCATGGGGTTGCAAAGAGTTGGACATGGCTGAGCGACTAACACACACTGACCTGTTATAATATCACATGTCATATAGCCTCTGAAAAATTCTACCATATCCTTCTGACAGAATGAGTGAAAAAAGAAAGGGACATATTAGTATTATCATAAACATGTTTTTTACCTTCTGGATCCCTTGAAACGTTCTCAGAAATAATCAGCACATTTTGAGAACTGTTGTCCTATATCTAAAGGCCCGTTTTAGCTAATATAGTTTGATTTTGTTTCTAAGATTCTATTGAGCTTTTTAAAGATTATGATCGTTATCAAAATACTAACAATGTGAAATGAATAATAGGTAGAAAAATGTTGAATTCAAAATAAAGGGACTAGAATAGTGGTTTTTTATTAGAAAGCCGACTGTAACAGTAAACAAATCTGTACGCACCAGGTTAAAAAAAAACCTTTGGGACTGACTTGGTGGTCTTGTGGTTTAGACTGCGTGCTCCCAATGTAGAAGGTGTGGGTTCAATCCCTTGTCTGGGAACTAAGATGCCACATGCAGTGTAGTGTGTCATGGCCAAAAGACCAAAAAAAAAAAAAAAAGATACTTCTATTAAATGCATTGAAATTACTGTTTATTTGTCTCCCCCACAGCTTGTGAGTTTTGGAAGAAAGAATTGGATTTTGATCTATTTTTGGTCTCTAGGATAATGTCTAACACAACAGGCACTAAATCTTTGCTGAATGAATCAATTTAAGCATATAGAATGTACAACGCCTACATATGCTATCACTTTTTCTAGAATTCACAGCAAACAATTCAACAGCTTGTTTCAAGTGCACATCATGCTCATATCAGAAATCTGTCATCTATCTACATGGTATTTTAACATGCCTTTATAAACTATCCACTTTCCTCGACATGTTTCAGATGGTCTTTGATTTCAATATTACCTGAATAATTTTTTAAAAAATTTATATAATTCATTTTTATTTATATAATTGATTTACAATGTTGTGTTAGTTTCAGGTGTACAGCAAAGTGATTCAGTTATATATATATATATTTTTCTTTTTTCAGATTCTTTTCCATTACAGGTTATTACAAGATATCAAGTATAGTTTCCTGTGCTATATACGAGATCCTTTTTGGTTATCTTTTTCTTTTTTTGGCCCTACTCAGCGGTATACCGGTGGTTACCCAAAGGGAATCCAATCAGCACCCTGTGCAGTGGAAGCGCAGGGAGTCCACCACAGATCGCCAGGGAAGTCCCTGATTATCTATTTTACATATAGTTGTGTGTATATGTTAATCCCAAACTCTTAATATGTCCCTCCTTCCCCTTTCCCCTTTGGTAACCATAAGTTTGTTTTCTATGTCTGTGAGTCTATTTGTATTTTGTAAAGTTCCTTTGTATCATTTTTTAAAAAAAGATTCCACATGTAAGACGTGATATAGTTATCTTTAGCTGACTTCACTTAGAACGATAATCTCTAGGTCCATCCATGTGACGTAATTCTTTATTTAACCAGAGGAAAGAAAAAGTCATGACTGCTTCCCCCACCTCTTTAAATTTGAGGTTTAAGATGACCTTGGAGTGGGGAAACTGGAATAGAACTGCTCTCATTAAAAGTGGGCGGCTCCATACGTTAATTTCACTCTTCCTCATACGCGGCACTTAGATCTTGCATGCTCTCTGCTACCTATCGTGCACAGACGTCTCAAATCTCAAACTTGGCAGGAGTATCTGGAAAATCTGCCTGGAGGGCATGGCTGTCTCGCTTCTCTACTCCGGGATCAGGGTGGGGATCACTAACTGGTCCAGTCATGATGGACTCAGCATCCATCTGGCGTGACTCCTTCCCAGAAGCGGCGGGTCTATGTAAACTGACTAAACCCTCGGACTCGGGCCCGCAGGGTACGAAGGATCCACGAGCCTGGAGGACGTGGGACTGGAGGAAGCTGCTGGCCACGCCTGATCCACAGGGTCTAGGGGAGCCGGAAGACAAGGCAGGCCCTCCAGCCTGCGGGGAGACCGGAAAGGGGGCCTGGACCTTCCGGTCCCCTTAGGCCTCAGCCCCAAAGTATGGCTGACCTGGCACGCACGCGGCACCACCTCAGCGCTGTCAGACAGGATGGGGACACGTGGAAGGAACCGGGGGCCAGATGGCAAGAGAAGACTTCAGACTACAGGGGAACTAGTACCTGATCTACTCGCTCCCCAGGATCTAGCCGCTTGGGCCTTGGTGGACCCGCAGCGCACGCAGCCCCGCCCAGCGCGGCTCTCGGCAGGGGCGGGGCCGCTGAGCTGGACGGAGCGGATTTGCTCAGCTTCGGCAAGGGGCGGGGTCTGTCCCCCTCCCAGCCGCGACTAGCCACGCCCCCGTATCCCCGCCCCTGGGCCCCGCAGGAAATTGGGGAGGGCCCTGGCCTAGCTTGGCGGGAGGGGGAGCAGGGATGCAACTGAGGGCAGAGTCCGGGAGGGCTTGGCTCCCAGGGAATGAATCCTCCGCCTTCTCGGGTGGAAACCTTTAAATACGGGCTCGGGCCCGGGACTCAGGGTGTGGCCCCTGGCAGCCCGAGAAGGGTGTGCGGTGAGGGAAGATCAGACGGAGCAGGGCGCGAGTGCTGAAGCTGCGGCTGCGCGGCCCAGAGCGAGGAGCTGTCCGAGCCGGGGGGATAGAAGCGGTTGCAGCGCTCCGTGCCTGGAAGTGGGTAAGCGCCTTTCTCGGGCTGGCCCCGCCGCCCAGTGGGGTGCTCCCGGATCCCGCCGGGATGTGAAAGGAGCCGGGCGGCGTGTGCGCGCTGCTTCCAGTCGCTCGCTGCGCGCGGTCCCAGGCTTTCCAGTGTCACGACTCTCCATCTCCTCTTCTGGGCTCTGGGCGGGAATCGTCTTTTGGATCTGCTGCCTTGGAAGAGGGATAGCTTAGGCTTTTAATTCAAGACTCGGCGAGTCTTCCAACCGCTTCTCTTTTCTGCTTTCTCCCACTTTGCGACTTAAGTGAGATTTCCCTGGCGCCTCTGAAAACCGAACATCACCGGAGGAAGTGGTCCTTTGCTTAGGGACCCCATTTTGGCCTCTGAATCAAAGTCTTTTGTGTTTAGAATTGCTCACATGGAGTGCTGCTGCTTTTCTCCCTTCACTGACCGCCCTTCTTAAGAAACTGACAAGAAAATGAACCACAGAGCCTTTTTGAAGGCGAAGTCCTAAAATCTATATAGCTGTCCTGAAATGCATTGTTGGCTGCCACACCATATAATGGCTTTATTTCATGTAAAGAAAGGCCTTTCTTGAGTGTTTCAGTAGATCGTATTTGTGTGAGGCCTTGACAAATTATACCTTCTTATATATAGGAACATAATTGAGTAGGGTCGAGAATTCTGGTATATAGAAAAGAAGGATTCACTGATAGGGAACTTTTCAGGGATATACAGAGGAGTAACTGTTCACTGACTGCCCTCAAAGACACAGGGAGTCTGTGAGTTTCTTCAAATCCCCTGAGAAATGGACAACTGTAGTCTGGTCTGTTTCTTGGTGGGTAGGAGGGTGGTTCTGGAAATGAAAGAGGTTACTGTGTGCTCTGAGATGTGCTTGGTAGTGCCTAGCATCTAGTTTAAGGTAAGGGATAGACAACCCTGATTTAAAGGGTCTCATTTCTTCTCCTGTTGCTGTACTCCTTTAATAGGAAATCTGCACCCAATAATCATACTCCATCTTCTCTTCTTGTTTCCACAGCTTTACATGAAATCCTTTAGATATAAAGTTAACAGTCTTATTCATTGATTGAATATTTTTCCCAGGTCAGGCATTTGTTAGTATTTAATTTCTGAAATGTCTAAAATGATGTGTGAAGTTAATGTGACATCCATTGCCTTAGCTTTGTGGTTGTTTAGTCACTAAACTGCATCCGACTTTTTTGCAACCCCATGGACTGTAGCCTGCCAGGCTTCTCTGTCCATGGCATTTCCCAGGCAAGAAATGTGGGTGTGGGTTACAATTTCCTTCTCCAGGGGATCTTCCTGACCCAGGGACTGAACCTGCATCTCCTGCACTGGCAGGCGGATTCTTTACCACTTAGCCACCAGGGAAGCCCATTATACTGGGTAGTTATAGAGTACACTGAAGAGAGGTGGAGATGGAGGGATTATATTCACCTTAGATTGTAATAGGAGGTTCGCTGTTTGTTAGCCAGAGCTTGTAGGTTGAAATATTGATCTGAATTTGTAAAATTTTTAAAGAAAAATAGTTTTGGGACAGCTTGGATTGCTGTGACTTTCCCAAAACACGGGATAAAAAGTCATTTCAAACTGACTTATTCGTAAGCAAATATTACCATTTCCCGGACAGCACAGTAGAGGATCAGAAGGTATATAAAAGTAGAAATTTAAAGTGGTACCAGAAGATATCTGTGTCAGGCAAAGTACATCACTAACACTGTATCAAGCTCCATATTAAAGCTTATTGAAGCTTTGTTGAAACTTCCAAGTGGACTTGCACAGATGGTACATTGGGCTTCTTCAGTAATTTACCCATTGTCATCTGCGACCCATATGAAATAGCAACACAAGGACACCCCCAAAACACATGCAGTCCTATACAGGCCCACCTGCCATCAACAGTTTACCCTAGCTGCTTATATGAAAGGCAAGCTGAATATGGCCTGGCAACCAAGGTGGATAAGAAGTAACTCTGGGGGCTTCCCTGGTGGCTCAGTGGTAAAGAGTCACCTGCCAATGCAGGGAACACAGGTTCAATCCCTGGTTCAGGAAGGTCCCACATGCCAAGGAGCAACTAAGCTGGTGAGCCACAACTCCTGAGCCAGTGCTCTAGAGCCTAGGAGCTGCAGCTACTGAGCCTGTGTGTCACAAGTAATGAAGCTCGTACGTCTAGAGCTTGTCCTGTGCAACAAGAGAAACTACTGCAATGAGAAGCCCTTGCACTGCAACAAAGAGTAGCCCCCCGCACCTCACCAGCCGCCACAATTGGAACAAGCCTGCAAGCAGCACTGAAGACCCAGCACAGCCATAATCTTTTTTTGTTTGTTTTTAAAGAAGTAGCTCTGAGAAGACATGCTACAGTTCTACCTTAACAGAAAGGATGATAGGATTTTGGACAATCTGCAAAAATACTGTGATAAGCCTTCTAAGCTAAAAATACTCAAGTAACAGTTTTCATCTCAAAAAGACCCTTAATAAGACTTACTTATCCAATTGATATTTATTGAGAGCCTATTCTAGGTGCTTGGGTGAAGAGCAGCAGAGAAATGTTAGCCTGGGACCACCTTATTAAACTCCTGAACCTAAGAGTTCATCATGTAGATATTCAACGCATGTTTATTGTAAGAATGTTAACAGAACCTGTTCTGGTTGAGATTGAGGGCATAGGCTGCCCTTACAACCTCTTGACTATGGGTTAAGTGATAACATCATAAAATCCTCTCTTTCAAAAGTCCTTTGAGATTTCACTTTTTAGGTATTCCACATATCTTGGTTTTGATTAGAGAGGCCACCTATCTAGTAAGGGTGTTGCTGTCTGTGGTAGTCCTTCAGATTTGTCACAGTTCACGACCTGACCTTCAGCCTTACAGATCTGGAAGGTTGATTTTTTTTTTTTCTCCCACAGACCCATGGTTAATGAGGTTTTAGGTGTTAACTTTCAATGCCTAAGCTCATAAGAGACTGATGGATATACTAGGATGGAACCTTGGTAATACAGTAGGGAAGTTTTATTCTAGTGCCTGGAATACTGATGTCTCAAACCCAGGCCATCCCTTTCTAGCATTTTAATTTCTGGCAATCTGAACTCATAAGGCAGAGTGGAATCAGAGCCAAGAATTTGGGGGGTAATTTGCCATCCAAGCATTGGGAAAGCCTTTTCTTGCCTCACTGTTCTGAACCCAGAACACTTCTGACTTCCAGATTCTGTGTCACTCTAGATAGCTCTGAAATAAATGTCATTCTTCTTCTTAATGTTCCTTTTCCAGGCTCCAAGCTGATCATTCCCTCTTCTTTTTCTTCAATGGAGCTTGTTAGGTTTTAGAAACATTAATGCCTTTGATTGTTATGGTTACTTTCAGCTGTTTCCTTAAGTTATTAAATTATAGCCTCATGGATTTTTATGGTCATACCATCCTGAAAAAGGCATTTGAGACCCACTTCCAATTCATTTCCACTCTAGGAGACAATTATTACCTGTTAATACTTTTTTTTTTTTTTTTCATAATTTTAAACTTTTGGGACCTTCCCTGGTGGCTCAGTGGTAAAGAATCCACCTGCCCATGCAAGAGACATGAGTTCAGTCCCTGGTCTGGGAGGATCCCACATGCTGAGGAGCAACTAATAGTGAATTGATCCTGTGCTCTGGAGCCTGGGAGCTGCAACTGTTGAAGCCTGAGCTCCTTGAACCGGTGCTCCAGAGCAAGAGAAGCCACTGCAATGAGAAGCTCATACACTGCAACTACAGAGTAGCCCCCACTCAACTAGAGAAAAGCCTGAGCAGCAACTAAGACCCAGCACAGCAAAATAAATAAATAAAATTATTTTGTAAAAAACAAAACTTTTATTTTGTATTGGGGTGTGTGTACTTAGTTGCTCAGTCGTGTCTGACTCTGTGACCTCATGGACTGTAGCCCGTCAGGCTCCTCCATCCATGGGGATTCCTCAGGCAAGAATACTAAAGTGGGTTGCCATGCCCTCCTCCAGAGGATCTTCCCAACCCAAGGATCGAACCCAGGCCTCCTGCATTGCAGGCAGATTCTTTACCATCTGAGCCACCAGGGAAGCCCAAGAATACTGGAGTGGGTAGACTATCCCTTCTCCAGGGAATCTTCCCGACCCAGGAATCTAACCGGGGTCTCCTGCATTGCAGGTAGATTCTTTACCAGCTGAGCTATTAGGGAAGCTCTGATTAACAATGTTGTGGTAGTTTCAGCAGAACCGCAAAGGGACTCAGTCATACATATACATGTATCCATTCTCCCCAAACCTCATTCCCATCCAGGCTGGCATATAACATTGCCTCTCACTACTTAACATCCACTATTTTTTCCTTGTAACTAGGCAGATCGCCTCACTTCTTTGGACTCATTTCTGTATGTAAGTCCTTATCTATTCCCTCCTATCATCTGAAATGCCCTCCCCGCTTATATTTCCTTTTTATATCCTATTCATTCATTTTTTTTTTTAATCCTATTCATTCTTTAGGCCAGTCTTAGATCTTACATTTCCCTTGATGTAGGTTGATTTCTTATTTTGATTCCTCTGGACTTTAACACTTATTTTGTCATTTAATTGGTTATACTCTCTTGTATAATTGAACCATGTTAACTGGGTGCCACTAATTCCATTTTATCCTTTAAGTCAGTTTAAAAGTCACCTCAGAGAGACTTCAGTTCAGTTCAGTTCAGTCTCTCAGTCGTGTCCGACTCTTTGCAACCCCATGAATCGCAGCACGCCAGGCCTCCCAGTTCACTCAGACTCACGTCCATCGAGTCAGTGATGCCATCCTGTCATCTCATCCTCTGTCATCCCCTTCTCCTCCTGCCCCCAATCCCTCCCAGCATCAGAGTCTTTTCCAATGAGTCAACTCTTTGCATGAGGTGGCCAAAGTACTGGAATTTCAGCTTTAGCGTCATTCCTTCCAAAGAAATCCCAGTACTGATCTCCTTCAGAATGGACTGATTGGATCTCCTTGCAGTCCAAGGGACTCTCAAGAGTCTTCTCCAACACCACAGTTCAAACGCATCAATTCTTTGGCACTCAGCCTTCTTCACAGTCCAACTCTCACATCCGTACATGACCACAGGAAAAACCATAGCCTTGACTAGACGGACCTTAGTTGGCAAAGTAATGTCTCTGCTTTTGAATATGCTGTCTAGGTTGGTCATAACTTTTCTTCCAAGGAGTAAGTGTCTTTTAATTTCATGGCTGCAGTCACCATCTGCAGTGATTTTGGAGCCCCCAAAAATAAAGTCTGACACTGTTTCCACTGTTTCCCCATCTATTTCCCATGAAGTTATGGGACCGGATGCCATGATCTTTGTTTTCTGAATGTTGAGCTTTAAGCCAACTTTTTCACTCTCCTCTTTCACTTTCATCAAGAGGCTTTTTAGTTCCTTTTCACTTTCTGCCATAAGGGTGGTGTCATCTGCATATCTGAGGTTATTGATATTTCTCCCAGCAATCTTGATTCCAGCTTGTGTTTCTTCCAGTCCAGCATTTCTCCTGATGTACTGTGCATATAAGTTAAATAAGCAGGGTGACAATATACAGCCTTGACGTACTCCTTTTCCTGTTTGGAACCAGTCTGAGAGACTTGCTTTACCCTAAATAAAATAGTCCATTCCCCACAGTGTTTCTTTTTCAGCTTTTCCTTTATTTCCTTTATGTGGAATTTACCACAACTGCCATTGTTTTGTTTGCATGCTCTCCTACTAAAATATAACTACCTAAAGGTGGGAATTCTTGTCTGTCCTGTTCATTGTTGTATCTATAGTACATAGAACAATAGTGTCTGATACATAATGGGGTCTTTAATAAATGCTTTTCAGTTGAATTATTCCCTAAATAAATTGTTAAGTAGTTGAGGGTCAGGACCTATATTATTCTATGGCCAAATTCTCTGCTGTGCCAACACAGTAGACTGGTAAATTCGGAATGTTAATTTTTCATGAAGGAGAAGAAGGGGATAAGCCTGAAGAAAGTTGAGGCACTTTTTCTGCAACCAGATGCCCAGAGTCTCTTCTGTAGAGGGGATAGCAGCAGTGAGTGCTGGAGATACATCTTTGGTAAGCCTGCTCCAGGCCCAACTCTCCCTCCCACAGGTGGGAACTTTCAGGACACTCCCCTCCGCTTTAGCCACTTAGCAATTCCAACTCAGTCATAGCTCCCCATACATTTTCCTTGTCTATAGGGCGCTTGAGGCTGGGAGAGTATTAACAGGCAGAACTGAAAAATAGAAGGGTGAAGTAATGAAAGACACATGGTGGCCAAAAGTTTATTTTTCTAGGCTCAGTGTTTTTCTTAAGGTGTATCCTGGAATACTAACAAAGGTTGCTTGTGGTAGCAAAGTAGATAAGGATGGGGTAGGTGTGAGTCTTTTGTTTACCTTATTACACAGATTTTTTTGGGGGGGGCTGCCCCAAATGACTTGTGGAATCTTAGGTCCCTGACCAGGGACTAAATCCAGACCAACTGCAGGGAAAGTGCTTAACCATAGGACCATTAGGGAACCCATCAGGTTTAATTTTTGATTCATATGAATTATTACCTATTCAAAATAAAAATACATTTAAAATATTACTTTGTAGGTATATTGCTAAGCATATTGCTCTCTTTCAAAAGTCATTAGGTTACAAATTCTGTACATATTTACTGTTTTACTGAAATTCCATCTTAAGTTATTAAAAGGTCATTAGAGGGAATTCCCTGGCGGTCCAGTGGTTAGGACTTTATGCTTCCTCTACAGGGGGCTAGGGTTTGATCCCTGGTCATGTAGCTAGGATCCCATAAGCTGCACAGCCAAAAAAAGAAAAAGGGAGTCATTAGAGATCAGACTCTGGGAGCTGATATCTTGTAACCATAACCAAAAGATCAATTTATAAACCAGATTATTTGTTTATTAGCACAGACCAGGATACTTGTATGGGTTGTCAGGCCATTTGTTTCCAGTAGGGAAGCTTACCCAGAGAACCAGTGAAGATTAGAACATTGTTTGATTAGTGCAAATTCATATCAGAGGGAATTGGATCATCTTAATTACGTGCTTTGTGTACCTTTTTTCACTGTAGGGATATACTTGCCAGGCACTGTATCTAGGTGAGCCTTCCATATTACCTTCTCTGATCCATGCAGGAATATACTAACAGGTTCTTAAACTCTCTAATTCCCATTTTCCTTCTCTTTGGAATCCATGAATGGGTTAGATCAGATGGTGTCTGAGATTAGATTTGGTCCTTGGCAAGGGCAAAATTTCTAAGAATTTGATCAGTTTGATTATTTTTATTCTTATTACTGAATAAATTGACATTCTTTTGTATAACTCAGTCCCTTGTCATTTTGATTAGTGTGAATCAGTTCACCTTCACTTGGAAAGTCATCAAAATCTGTGAAATAACTTTGCTAACTACAGAAATTAGTCTTAAGTAGCTAAGTCGTGTCCAACTCTTGTGATCCCATTCACTGGCCCGCCAGATTCCTCTGGCTATGGGATTCTCCCAGCAAGATTACTGGAGTGGATTGCCATTTCCTTCTCCAGGAGATCTTCCCAATCTAAGGATCGAACCCAGGTCTCCTGAACTGCAGACTGATTCTTTACGAACTGAGCTACTAAAGCCCAACTACAGAAATTAATTTCCTTTAACTATTTTATAGTTTCTGATTAAAATTGAAATAGAGTTTAAGATCTTTGTCCAGTACCTAAGAAAGAATTGCTGAAGCCAAACTGTGCAGGGAATATAATCTCAGAGGTCAATTTTGGGCTTAGAACTAATCTTAATATCTGTCATTTTAGTCTAAACCTGTCATAAAGCTGACCTTTGTACACCAACATTTAGTTAAGCAAGAATTGCACGGGTGTATTCACCTATGAATTTTCCCTTGGCAATCAAAGTTATGCTACTGTGTTAGAGAGCAAAGGTTTTATTGTGCTCTTTGACTTTCTAAATATTAGGTCATTATAATCTTTGTCACACTTTTTCAGTAATATCAGTTACTATAATTTTTTCCATGTTTCGTGCTGGTACAGCTGAGAACAGGCTAGGTCATCCATTACCTTTTTTAAAAAAATCACTGTTTTCATAATTCTTAATGGGTCTGATTGTAGGAAATCTTTCCCTATACCTGTCACCTTGACAGTTGTTATAAAGTGTGATGAATGTGCAATGTGGTTTCTTTAAATTTTCTGTTCTCAATAGTCTTACTGTTTCTCTTCTAGTCCAGCCATGTTTGAAATTAAGAAGATCTGCTGCATTGGTGCAGGCTACGTTGGTGGACCCACGTGTAGTGTCATTGCTCACATGTGCCCTGAAATCAGGGTGACGGTTGTTGATATCAATGAATCAAGAATCAATGCATGGAACTCTCCTACACTTCCTATTTATGAGGTAAATCATATTAAACAATGCATTGTTCTTATGCTCTTTGCTTTCTTACTTTTTTTGCTAATTTAATTTGATGTAAAACTCTATGACTGTAACTGTAGGAATAAAATGGAAAAGTCTAAATACATATTATGAACATTATAATTATGTCAGATATGCCCAGGAAAAATGTGTAGAAAAAAGTTTACTGAATATTAATAATTGTATTAGTGGAGTGAGATGATGAGTAATTTTCTTCTCCATTTTCTAATTTTGTCTGTTAGTATGGCTACCATATTATAATAGTGCAATTAAAAAGTGGCATTCTGTAAAAATAAAAATTAAAAAACTGGTTGTTTCTAATATTGATTCAGGTAAGCCTATTATATTTTTGGATTATTGTATTTATCTCAGATAAACCTTGAATGAATAAATGGTGTCTTTCATGTTCAGTGTTCAGTATCACAAATTTGTTTAAATTGGAATTTCAGTATTTCTTTAATTTAGAGAACTCATAGTTAGGAAAATGTGTCTCTATTTTATTGAGTAAGGTTTCATTTTTAAAAGTTTTCATAGTAAAAAGAGTTCATGATATTATCCTTTTGAAACCCAACAGAAAAACATTTGAAAGTTTTGAGGATAGCATTTTTCTCCAACATCAATATATTCTTTTTTTTTTCCAGAAAAGTTTTGTAATTTATAAGACTAATCAACTGTAGTCTTTAAGCAGTCTTTAGCAGGGGAAATCTCTGTAAGATAAATCTTCCTGCTGTTTATAGTTCTATGAATAGAAATCCATGATTTGTTAATATCTAAATCAGACTTAGAATTTTTTTAAAGCCCTCTGTGTGGTAGCTTCTGTTTGTGCTTTATCCTTTCTTCCTCTACCAGATGAACTTCCTGTGATACTTCTTTAAATACCTCAGTGTGATGGCATTTCTTTCCCTGTTAGATAACACTACTACTACTTTGGTTTGTGGGAATTTTTAAAAGCATTTTGGAAAGATAACTTGATTAATAGTTCAATAATTCTGATATCCATAAAAGGGCTGGAAGTCATCTGAAATCTTGTGAACGGTATTTATATCCAGTCATTCAGTTGATTACTGAATTGATTATTACATAATTATTATGCCAGCATAATTTTTCAAACACAAAGTGTAACAGAATGGCTAAAATTATGACTGCTAACAATGCCAAATGTTGACAAGGATTTAGGGCAATTGGAATTTTATGCACTGCTGTTGTTTAGTTGCTAAGTTGTGTCAAACTCTCTGTGACCCCATGGACTCTAGCTTTCCAGGCTCCTCTGTCCATGGGATTTCCCAAGCAAGAATCCTGGAGTAGGTTGCCATTTCCTTCTCCAGGGAATCTTCCCAACCCAGGTATCGAACCCACGTCTCCTGCATTGCAGACAGATTTTTTACCACTGAGCCACCGAGGAAATGCTTATACACTGCTGATTAGAACATAAATTGGTACAGCCAGTTTGTAAAATGTTTCAGCGATAATTATTAAAACTGAAAATATGCATAGTCTGACTTAGGAATTCCACTTCAAGGCGTATATGCAACAGAAAAGCTCACATATATGCACCAAAAGACAGTATTACTAACAGTGTTATTCCTGATAACCCCAAATGGGAAACACCCTACGTGTTAATTAGCGACAGAATGGATACATAAATTATAGTTTAATTTTATAATAAAATACTACGTTGAAAAATCAATGAAACTACTCCTGCATGCAAGCATATGTTTAAATTCTATAAAAGTAACAAGTCATTGGACACAAGGTAGTCCATACTATATATCCCATTTATATAAAGTTCAAATATAGATATACTGGCCTGGTGGTAGAATTCAGCATGATGGTAGTTTGAGGGGTTGTAGTTACTAGAAGAGGACATACTGCAGGCTTTGATTTAATGTTTTTTGGTTTTGTTTTGTTGACCCAGCCAGGCTTGTAGGATCTCAGTTCCCCAACCAGAGATTGAACCCAGGCCACAGTAGTAAAAACCCAGAATCCTAACCACTAGACCACCAAGGAACTCCCCTGTTTATATTCTTCTAGTTCTTATATGGATAGTGATCACACAAGTGTGTTCACTTCTGAAAACTGAGCACTTTTCTGTGCTAAAGTATATGTACTGTTTAAAACTTTTTTTTACTTCACTAAAATTTTTACTTAAAAAAAAGATTATCTCGAACTAGAAGTATAAGCTATCTATAATATATTGGCTTTAGATTTTTTTTTTTTCGAGAAAACAAAAACGTTAGTTGATCAGAACGCATGTTCCCTAGATTCTTATTATTAGTACTGTTTTTTAAAAAAATAATTGGATTTATTTCTTTATTGACTGTGCTGGGTCTCTGTTGATGCCAGGGTTTTTCTAGTTGGGACGAGCGAGGGCTCCTCTCTAGTTGAGATGCATGAGTACTCAGTAGTTGTGGTTCCCAGGCTCTAGAGCACAGGCTCAATAGTTGTGGTGCATAGGCTTAGTTACTCCATGGCAGGTGGGGTGTTTCCAGACCAGGGTTCGAACCCATGTTTCCTGCATTGGCAGGCAGATTCTTTAGCCACCAGGGAAACCCAGTTGTTGCTCAGTTGCTAAGTCGTGTCCAACTCTTTGAGACTCAATGGAAGACCAGTGCCATTTCTATTATCTGAAATTTGAAACTCTTTTTCCTGAGACTTCAGTGCTTTAAATTAAATATAGTATGTTCCACAGATACAGAAAACTTGTGATTACCAAAGGGGAGAGGGACGGGAAGAGGGGCAAATTAGAGATATAGAATTAACAGATATAAACTATATGAAGTAGATAAGCAACAAAATTATCCTGTATAGCACAGGGAATTAAACCCATCATCTTGTAACAACCTGTAATGGACCATAATCTACAAAAGTACTGAGTTACTATAATATAGACCTGAAACTAACACAATATTATAAATTCAGTTCAGTTCAGTCGCTCAGTTGTGTCCGACTCTTTGCGACCCCATGAATCGCAGCACGCCAGGCCTCCCTGTCCATCACCATCTCCCGGAGTTCACTCAGACTCACATCCATCAAGTCCGTGATGCCATCCAGCCATCTCATCCTCGGTCGTCCCCTTCTCCTCCTGCCCCCAATCCCTCCCAGTATCAGGGTCTTTTCCAGTGAGTCAACTCTTTGCATGAGGTGACCAAAGTACTGGAGCTTCAGCTTTAGCATCATTCCTCCCAAAGAAATCCCAGGGTTGATCTCTTTCAGAATGGACTGGGTGAATCTCCTTGCAGTCCAAGGGACTCTCAAGAGTCTTCTCCAACACCACAGTTCAAATGCGTCAATTCTTCGGCTCTCAGCCTTCTTCACAGTCCAACTCTCACATCCATACATGACCAGAGGAAAAACCATAGCCTTGACTAGACTGACCTTAGTTGGCAAAGTAATGTCTCTGCTTTTGAATATACTATCTAGGTTGGTCATAACTTTTCTTCCAAGGAGTAAGCGTCTTTTAATTTCATGGCTGCAGTCACCATCTGCAGTGATTTTGGAATCCAAAAAAATTAAGTCTGACACTGTTTCCACTGTTTCCCCATCTATTTCCCATGAAGTGATGGGACCGGATGCCATGATCTTCGTTTTCTGAATGTTGAGCATTAAGCCAGCTTTTTCACTCTCCTCTTTCACTTTCATCAAGAGGCTTTTTAGTTCCTCTTCACTTTCTGCCATAAGGGTGGTGTCATCTGCATATCTGAGGTTATTGATATTTCTCCCGGCAATCTTGATTCCAGCTTGTGTTTCTTCCAGTCCAGCATTTCTCATGATGTACTCTGCATATAAGTTAAATAAGTAGGGTGACAATATACAGCCTTGACGTACTCCTTTTCCTATTTGGAACCAGTCTGTTGTTCCATGTCCAGTTCTAACTGTTTTGCTTCCTGACCTGCATACAGATTTCTCAAGAGGCAGGTTAGGTGGTCTGGTATTCCCATCTCTTTCAGAATTTTCCACAGTTGATTGTGATCCACACAGTCAAAGGCTTTGGCATAGTCAATAAAGCAGAAATAGATGGTTTTCTGGAACTCTCTTGCTTTTTCCATGATCCAGCGGATGTTGGCAATTTGATCTCTGGTTCCTCTGCCTTTTCTAAAACCAGCTTGAACATTAGGGAGTTCACAGTTCATGTATTGCTGAAGCCTGGCTTGGAGAATTTTGAGCATTACTTACTTATTTATTTATTTTTTATTTAAGTATTAATAATAAATTAATAAATTTATTTAAATTAACTATACTTAAATTAAAAATAAATAACAGCCAAATACCCAAAATAAAAGTAATAGCCACAGAAGAAGTGAATCCGTGATCTCACCTTGCCATGTTATACTTTTTTTTTTTTGAAAAATTAAAGGTTAAATTCCTCCAAAAAAACACAATAGTATTCTACACTGATATTGAATCCAATTGGGATATATACTTAGAGAAAAAGAATTAAGATCTAAGATGATTTTTTTCCATGTCTTACTTGTTTTTTCTCACTAACCTACCAAAAAAATCAAGTCTTTCTTGTTGTTTCACGCTTTTATTTCATAAAATTTTTCTTCTTTAAAACTCTTTAAATAGAATCTAAAAGATTTGAAAGTCTATCTAGCACGGCTGCCCATTCGAAACAATGTTTGAGTTCTCAGAACTCTAACAGCCCATAATTGTATTGGCTTTATGTAAAGTTGTAATTATTTGGTCTTCATAGTTTTTTTAATCTCATTTTTAATATGTCTACTCCAGAAAATTAGATGATGATAAGCTAAGCAGCTATTTCAGTTCTGTACTAGTTAGTGTAGCTTGCAAAGAAATGGAGTCTTTCAATAAAACCCAGCTGACTTTGGAGGTTAAAAACATGGCATTGCTACTTTAAAATTCTAGAAGGAATCTTCTTGTAAACAAGAAGATTCTTGTTTTAACAAGTAGAATGGTTTTCCTCTTAGCAAGTAAATGACTTTAGGCTTATAATTTTCATGTGTATTTCTTAGACATTAGTTGTTAAAAGACATCTACTGAAGGAATTTATAAATCAGAAGAAAATAGATCATTTCCATAGCATTGTGTATTTAAAAAAAAAATTGGGGGAAAAAATTAGGAAAATGAGCCATGTGACCCAATTATCTATTTTCAAATATATGTTAGGCCTTTGTTCCAAAATGGAACAAAATTTATTTCTTTATTTTGTGTTGTAAAACTATTCCTACACGTTTCCTTGGCCATATTGAAGGTGTGAATGTTAGCTGAAATGTCAAATAGGGAGAACTGTGAAAGAAGAAGAACAGAGACAAGTTTAACCAGAGTTCATGCTGTTTTATGAATTCCTTTACTGAGTAGCTTATACGTATTGTTACCAGTTGTGATTTTACACTGACCAGTGACTATGCCAAAGCCTTTGACTGTGTGGATCACAATAAACTGTGGAGAATTCTGAAAGAGATGAGAATACCAGACCACCTAACCTGCCTCTTGAGAAATCTGTATGCAGGTCAGGAAGCAACAGTTAGAACTGGACATGGAACAACAGACTGGTTCCAAATAGGAAAAGGAGTACGTCAAGGCTGTATATTGTCACCCTGCTTATTTAACTTCTATGCAGAGTACATCATGAGAAACGCTGGGCTGGAAGAAGCACAAGCTGGAATCAAGATTGCCGGCAGAAATATCAATAACTTCAGATATGCAGATAACACCACCCTTATAGCAGAAAGTGAAGAGGAACTAAAAAGCCTCTTGATGAAAGTGAAAGAGGAGAGTGAACAAGTTGGCTTAATGCTCAACATTCAGAAAACGAAGATCATGGCATCCGGTCCCATCACTTCATGGGAAATAGATGGGGAAACAGTGTCAGACTTTATTTTTTGGATTCCAAAATCACTGCAGATGGTGACTGCAGCCATGAAATTAAAAGACGCTTACTCCTTGGAAGAAAAGTTATGACCAACGTAGACAGCTTATTAAAAAGCAGAGACATTACTTTTCCAACAAATGTCTGTCTGGTCAAAGCTGTGGTTTTTTCAGTAGTCATGTATGGATGTGAGAGTTGAACTACAAAGAAAGCTGAGTGCCAAAGAATTGATGCTTTTGAACTGTGGTGTTGGAGAAATCTCTTGAGAGTCCCTTGGACTGCAAGGAGAGCCAATCAGTCCATCCTAAAGGAGATCAGTACTGAATATTCATTGGAAAGACTAATGCTGAAGCTGAAACTCCAATACTTTGGCCACGTGATGTGAAGAACTGACTCACTGGAATAGACCCTGATGCTGAGAAAGATTGAAGGCAGGAGGAGAAGGGGATGACAGAGGATGAGATGGTTGGATGGCATCACTGACACAATGGACATGAGTCTGAGTGAACTCCGGGAGTTGGTGATGGACAGGGAGGCCTGGCATACTGCAGTCCAGGGGGTCGCAAAGAGTCGGGTACGACTGAGCGACTGAACTGACTGACTGCTGAGGCTCATGTGATCCAACCAGGGATTGAATCCAGGCCCTCAGCACTGAGAGCTTAGACTCCTAACCCCTAGACCACCTAGGGAATTCCCAAGGGAAATATTTAGAAAGAAAAATGATCAGACTTGACTGTTGATTATATAAAAGGATGAAGGAGAGGTACGAATCTAGAATGATATTCAGGAATTCAGGGCTGGGGAATTCCCTGGTGGTCCAGTGATTTAAGTCTTGGCACCTTCACAGCCGAGGCCTGGGTTCAGTCCTTGGTTGGAGAACTAAGATTCCACATGCCACAAGGCATGGCCAAAAAGAAGAAAAAGAATTCAAGTCTGAAGAAGTAAAGTTAAGATTATCCAGGTATTAAAAAAAAATATTATGCAGGCAGCAATAAAATCAGAGTAGGTTAGCCCTCTCAGGAAGGACCTATAGTGAGAACAGAGCATGAGTCAAGGGCAGAACCCTGGAAAATACCAATGTTTCATGGTGGGTGGAGGAAGAAATGCCTTAGGGAAGCTATGAAGAATAGTTTAGAGAAGGTGAACTAAAACCCAGAAGAGTTTTAGTGGTGCAAACTCCATAAAGAATATGTCTTGATTATGAGTGACTAACACAGGGGCCAGTACTCAGTCACTACTTGACAAGTATTTGCAGAGTGAATAAGCTGTCAATTATGACAGATACAGCAGGAGTAAGAGATGAGACGTATTCTTGCAATTCAGTATTATGGAGGCCATTGCAGGTTTTACAAGAACAATTACAAGTGGTAGGAGATTGGAGAAGTAAGAGTGTAGAAAAGGAATGACTCTTAAAAAGTTTAGTAAGGAAATAAAGGTGGTGGTCACTGGAGAGGGACATGGGGTAAAAACGATTTTTTTTTTAATTTATATTTTTTTCCTATGGTTGATAAAGAATCAAGCATGTTAATAAACTAAGGTAGACAAATCACATAGAGAAGGAAAGGTCAAAATTATAAGAAGAAAGAAGCTAACTGATGGAATTAAAGTCTAGAAAAATAGCAAAGATGATGAGGTCAAAAGCACAAGAAAAGGAACTGGCCTTGAAAGTCGCCTTCTCAGAAATTGGAAGGAAGTAAACAAGGATGGGGCTTCTCAGGTGTTTCAGTGGTAAAGAATCCACCTGCCAGTTCAAGAGACTAGGGTTTGATCTCTGGGTTGGGAAGATGTCCTGGAAGAGGAAATGGCAACCCGCTCCAATATGCTTGCCAGCAAAATCCCATGGGCAGAGGAGCCTGGCAGACTGCAGTCAGTGGGGTCAGACAGGACTGAGCACACAGCCATGCAAATGAGGATGGATAAAGGTACTGGTTTGTTGGTGGGAACGGGAAATAAAAATGACTGGAACGTTGGTCAGTCTCAGTTGTCGGAACATGGGAGGTACAATCCTCTGAAGAACCTGTAGTGTAGGTTGGAGCAGTAACCTCAGAATGAGAGGACAAGTAAATATATTACCAAGCTACCTTGAAAAACTCAGCTAAGTGTATGTAGGGTCCACAAAGTTGTGCTCATTGTGATTTTTTTCCCTGGTGGTCCAGTGGTTAATGTTATAAGTTTATATTTTATGGGTCAAACTATATTAATAAAATTAGGCATTTTTACTGTCTAAGAAGGAAATAGTAATGACCATCAGATGAAACTTGGTAATAAGGTATTCATGTTTTTACTCAGAGAACAGAATAGTAGATTCTGTTAATATTTAACAATGAAAACTTTTTGTGTTACCATATTTATTAAATAGTTATTACTTTAATGTTAATTTTGTTCACTTAAAAAAGCCATTTAATAACTACTTCTAAAAAAACCAAACTGGATAATTTGCTTTGCTTTTTCTGAATAAAACAAAAGCTAATTTTAACCTGTGAAAGGATCTGAGTTCTTCCATTAAATAGTACCATATAAACTCGAAATACTAATTATGATAATTACATAATGAACCTAATAAGAGGTAGAACCTATATTATAAACTGCTTCTGCATTTGTTTTGGATATCTACAAACATCCCATTGATTTTAATGGAATAATGTAGCTGTTCATGTTGAAGTCTTATTAAGACTTATTGTAAATTCTGCATTGCTCTGATTTTAGGTTACTTTAATTTAAATACCGGAAGATTATATATAGGATTGAATTAAATCTTTGCTATTTTACAGAGATTTACCTTTACAGAGATAACCCTTTACTCTAATTTTCTAGAACCTAGTCAAAATAAGGAAACAGTTGCTATAACTGGTGACACCAGGGACTTCCCTGGCTATCCAAGGGTTAAGACTCCACACTTCCACTGCAGGGGGCAAAGGTTTGATCCTGGTCAGGAAACTAAGATTCTGCAGGCCATTCGGACAAAAAAAGAGACATTTCTTGAACTGAATAAAAATGAAAATATAACATATCAACTTAAAAAATTATATGGGAAAGTAACAATTTTTTTGATAGACATATTTCTTATAATAGGACTTAGAAAAGTTATAAATTTACGCATGTGTAAATATTTATCAACTATTTCACAACTAGTCTGAATGGTCTGTGTTCTACGACCTGGATTCATGGGAGTAAACCTGCATTCATAATGACGATGCAAAATCAAATGTTTGCTTGAAATCACAAAAGACTTTGACTTTCCTGATCATTATGTGATACTTGGTGTTAACTGTTAACTCTTATGAAATAGTCTGGAACATGGTCAACAATGAAATGCATTAAGTTGATCTGCTGCTTTAACTGTTCAAGTTCAGTTTTGCTTTTTTTTTTTTTTTTATGTTACATAATGTGCATTAGATGGCCTTTGGTACCAGTTTGATCTTTGAGTTTTCTACAGAGGTGTTATTTGAGAGCAAATCTAGACCTTTAAATTACAACATGACCTTTCCCTGAATGAATGCAATTCTATACTATTGGGTTATCTCATCTGGCTGGTAAAATTTATGTGCAACTTCGTTTCTTTTCTCTTTTTAGCCAGGACTAAAAGAAGTGGTAGAGTCCTGTCGAGGAAAAAATTTATTTTTTTCTACCAATATTGATGATGCCATTAAGGAAGCTGATCTTGTGTTTATTTCTGTAAGTATTTTCCTTTGCTGTGTGAGTTAATGTATTCTTGTCTGTATAGAAGTTTCATTGTAGTTTAATAATAAATCCAGTGGCATTAGGCCATAGCATTACTTAGTATAAAGCTGTCCAGTTGAATTTTGATGCTTACTAATTTTATCCAACAATTCACCAAACTCTATGATCATCTGATCATTTCAGATCATTGAATAAATAAGTTCAGAGAAAGTTCTAGTCTGAGATCTAGAATTAGGAAGTGTTGATAACTTGTGAGCACACATGAGCACATAGGGTGATAGTATATGTATTTCGTTGTTTCTTGGTTCCCCTGCTTAGTGTAGGTACGGTAAAAAGAATCAGGTAAAGTTTGCTGCAACTGTACAACCATCTCCTATCTAGATGAATTTATATTCCAAAAGTCATTTTAAATTAATTATTTAGAACTTGGCATATCTTGATTAGGTTGTTAGGCTAGTCCATAAATAACTTCAGTTCATAATAGAACTTAACTGTTGTACCTTTGTAATTAAAAAAAAAGTAGAATCAGTGCTTGGGAATACACTCTGGTAATCCAATATGTGAACCAAGGTAGCTTTTTTTCTTGCTGTTTTGGTGGCTCAAATATTCTGTGTGTGATGGTATAGTTATCACCAGGTGGTAGCTGAGCTAGCGTGTTATATGACTTAAGACCTTTATAGCCTTATGGAGTAAGGGGAAAGCCAGTGGTGTGAGCTTGGACAGGGTTCCATGAGATAAAGAAAACACCAGGGGTGTCCATAGTGTAGAGATGATGTTGAATTGATTATGTGTATCAAGGCAAAAGCAGTACTGTGAAGAAATATGAACTCCAGGAGAAAGTAGTAATGAAACCCTTGGTGAAACTGCGCTATGAATTCAGTCTTTTTAAAAATTACTTCAGAGGAACTGGTGCCAGTTTTGTGACTCACCTATCCTTTGTCTGCTCAAGCTTGTAGAAGGTTAGGGTAGAGGCATAGAAAAGGAGAAATTATTTGGGAGTATCTAGATGCTTGGAGAAAATCAAGAAGTTACCTTAGTCCCAACATTTGGATAACCACAACCTAGAATGGGAATAGGGGACTTTTCTGTAAGAAAAAGAAATATTTTTTTTAAAGAATCTATTCTTAAGGCAATAGAGTTTACCTTAGTGTGTTCTGGCAAAGACAGCTGATTATACACTGCCTGAGTTCCCTTGACTCCCTTGAATCTTTCCAAGCTATTGCTTTGTGTGCCTGTTAGAGTTATTTTTGTGGTATGACTCCTACCTAGCTTCCATTTTTCTCTGCATCAGTTTTTTTTTCAAATTGTGCTTGTTGTATACTTTTCATTATGCAAAATAGCAAACTTATGCAAAAGATGGAACCAACGATATAATGAACCCCTACGTAACCATTCTCCATTGTCAACAGTCATCATGGTCATTCGTGTTTTTTGTCTTTATAATTTTTTTGGCTGCTCCTCGGGGTATGTGGGATCTTAGTTCCCCCAACCAAGGATCAAACCCACACCCCCTGCAGTGGAAGAATGGAGTCTTGACCACTGGACCACCAGGGAAGTCCCCAATCTTCTTTTATACTTCTCTCCCATCCTAGATTACCCAAATTATTTTTAGGCGAATTCCAGGTAGGAATAGTTTTATGCTATGGAATCAGTTTTCAATGGTTATCTTTAGAGCTCCTTTGCCTGGGGAAACCATCTGATCATCCCACATCTCCAGCATGGCTCACATTGTCTTATCAGTCGTCTTCGCCCTTCTGTGCGCCACCGCACCTTGACTTCCATACCTAAGTCTTTTCCTAAGTTGTTCCATGCATATAAACAAAATTTCCTCATGCTTCTCACACCTCATCTAAATCTTCATGTTTTGATTTATTTTGGTTTCATGCTTTTATTTGGTCTCCCATTAAGTCATAAGCTTGTCAAGAGAAGAAAATTGGTGCTACATACTGGTTCAAAAATTATTCCTATATAGAAGTTTGGACTTCTCAGAGTATTTTCACTTTTATGTGAATGTTATGAAACTCATGAGTTAGATTTTAGAGCATGTGTTATTCTCATTTTCCAGTGAGGTCATTGAGACAAAGGCAGCCATACTTCCCCACGGTTACATGATACAGCTACACCAAAACTAAATGCCTGGACTCTGAACTCATGGTTTCTTTTTCTTTCTATATGATAGTCTTTGTCTGCATAGTGTTCTGTATCCTGGAGGTGCTAGATAATTTCTAGTTCTAAATAGCCAAGAAAGCATTTGTGAATGACACTGCAGACATTTATAAAAACTTATTGATATAGGTCTATAAAAAAAGGAGAGTACAAGGAGTTTTAAGTTTAGTTTTAAAGACTAGGATAATATGTATACATATAATCAGGAGAAGAAGTAAGAGAGAACTTACATTTCATTTCAGTCCATGAACTCCTTTTGGAGTCTCCTTCATCTTTATATCTCCAGTCTTAGCTTAGTGAAGTGAAAGTGAAAGTCACTCAGTTGTGTCCGACTCTTTGTGACCCCATGGACTATACAGTTCATGGAATTCTCCAGGCTAGAATACTGGAGTGGGTATCCTTTCCCTTCTCCAGGGGATCTTCCCAACCCAAGGATTGAACCCAGGTCTCTCATATTGCAAGAGGATTCTTTACCAGCTGAGCCACAAGAGAAGCCCAAGAATACTGGGGTGGGTAGCCTATCCCTTCTGTAGTGGATCTTCCTGACCCAGGAATCAAACTGGGGTCTCCTGCATTGCAGGTAGATTCTTTACCAACTGAGCTATGAGGGAAGCCCAGATGAGCTATGTGGGAAGCCTAGTCTTAGCTTAGACCCTGCCTATCCTGCTATCCTGACTCTGACACATATATAGTAGCTTCTCAATAGAAATGTAGAAATGTAATGAGTGAGTTCTCCAGGTACTTCAAGCTGTTCCCTAAGGTATTATATTTATAAAATGTATTATTTCCATGGAATTAATAGAGGGTGAAACCAAGCCTACTGATGCTGTTAACTTCCCACTTGACTAGTCAGTTGTTGGTCCAGGGTGTATCTTGATATAAGTGAACATTTCACAGATACTTTGTTCTTAATTCCGTATACTTTCATCAGGTGAACACACCAACCAAAACCTATGGAATGGGAAAAGGCCGTGCAGCAGATCTGAAGTATATTGAAGCTTGTGCTAGACGCATTGTGCAAAACTCACACGGGTACAAAATTGTGACTGAGAAAAGCACAGTCCCAGTGCGGGCAGCAGAAAGTATTCGTCGAATATTTGATGCAAACACAAAACCCAACTTGAATTTACAGGTATGAAAAAGGAAGCATTAGAATCTGGCCTTCTTATGTAAATATCAGTGCTTTGAGTTGTCCATAATGAATTCTAGCTTAAAACTTTCCTTTGCTTTGGGATTTTAGGTGCTGTCCAACCCTGAGTTCTTGGCAGAAGGAACAGCCATTAAGGACCTGAAGAACCCAGACAGAGTACTGATTGGAGGGGATGAAACCCCAGAAGGCCAGAGAGCTGTACAAGCACTATGTGCTGTGTATGAGCACTGGGTTCCCAGAGAAAAGATCCTCACCACTAATACTTGGTCTTCAGAACTTTCCAAACTGGTTAGTATGTAGCACTCAACTCTCTATTAAGTTTAAGCCAAGGACTTATTTTTCTTAATGCTGATAAGCTACCTAGGTACTTTTTTAATAAAAGATATGCTTATGAAGATAATATTCTTGTGTATTATGAAATAATTTCATAAAGGGATCAAGTATTTGGGTTAGAAATATTTTAGAATATGTAAAAGAAAATAGAGTGTACTAAAATACTAATTTTAAAAATCACTCATTTCCTTCTTTTTATTTTCTCTTTTTTAAATCTTCACCTTTATTTATTTATTTTTTAAAATATTTATTTATTTGGCCGAACTGGGTCTCAGTTGCAGCATATGGGATCTTAGCTGTGTCATGTGGGATCTAGTTCCCTGACCAGGGATTGAACCCAGGCCCCCTGCATTGGGAGCAAAGAGTCTTAGCCGCTAGACTACCAGAGAAGTCCCTTTTGAGGCCTGACGTGCTGTGATTCATGGGGTCGCAAAGAGCTGGACACGACTGAGCGACTGACCTGAACTGAACTGAACTGAATCATCTTTCTTCTCTAATTTAAAACATTTTTCTGAACCAACCCACCCATTGCCTCTTTAGATTGAACCCATCAGAAACTTTCATATCTCCTTCAGTAATTTGCATCAACTTGATGAAATATAATGCAGATTATATAAAATGTTTATCTTAGTTCATTGTATTCTTCCTTTTTTTTGTTTAAAGACAGCAAATGCTTTTCTGGCCCAGAGAATCAGCAGCATTAACTCTATAAGTGCCCTCTGTGAAGCAACAGGAGCTGATGTAGAAGAGGTGGCCACAGCCATCGGAATGGACCAGAGGATTGGAAGTAAATTTCTGAAAGCCAGTGTTGGTGAGCTGAAAGTTTTCTATGCATCTAGAAAAAGTTAGACCTCTAACTTTAAGGAAGCCTTTGCTTGACACCCTTAAAATGATGATTTCATTATACATGTAGCCTTCAGCTTATCAGGGACTTTCTAAGTGAGACAATAGTTACATATTGTTTAATAATTAGTGACTGATTAGTATATAAACATGGTTCAGTGTTTCAGAAGAAATATATTAATGTTTTATTAGAACATTTAGGTAGAATAAGTTTAGGAGATCACATCAGAAATCATGTAACACCTTACTGAAGCAATAGGAAAAAATTCCTTATCATTTGCTTTTCCTACTGATCAGTCAGTTCAGTTCAGTCGCTCAGTCGTGTCTGACTCTCTGTGATCCCATGAATCGCAGCACACCAGGCCTCCTTGTCCATCACCAACTCCCGGAGTTCACTCAGACTCACGTCCATCGAGTCCGTGATGCCATCCAGGCATCTCATCCTGGGTCGTCCCCTTCTCCTCCTGCCCTCAATCCCTCCCAGCATCAGAGTCTTTTCCAATGAGTCAACTCTTCACATGAGGTGGCAAATGTGACCCTAGTGAAATATCTTCATTACTTGTGGATTCCATATTTGTGAATTATTTAGCCTACTTGCTAAAATGTATTTGTAACCCAACATCAGTCCTCATCTGGTCATTTGCAGATATGAACAGAGCAGCATAAAATTTGAGTCACCCAACACATACATTCCCAGTTGAAGTTGAATAAGGCAGTACTCTTACCTTCTTGTTTTAGCCCACATACTGCAAATGTCTGCTGTTTTTGTGGTCTTTTTAGTACCATATTTTTTGCATTTTGGTGCTTTTTCCCCTCTGTGATTTCACTGTTTAAAATGGCTCTCAAGAATATTGCTGAAATTTTTTCTGGTGTTCTAAAGTGTCAGCAAATTATGATGTGCCTTACAGAGAAAATACATGTGGTTTGATAAGCTTCACTTCAGTGCTATTGGCTTTGAGTTCATTGTTAATGAAGGTCAACAATATTTTTAAATAAGGTGTCTCTAAATATAAGCACACATAAAACAAGATTATGTTGATCAGTTGACAAAAAACATTACCAGAAGCTCCCAGGAGCCTAATGCTGTATTTTACCTACAAGCAGCACTTCAGTATTTGCTAATTCAGTCTTTGTGGTGAATTTATAGGATATAACTACTGAGTTTAATGAGAATTGTGTATATTTTTGGATTTAAATTAATAAAGTTGATGTAAAGGTAAAAAGAGTCTTTTACAGATTGGGCCACAGGCAGCACTTCCTATGTTTCTGGGGCTTTATGCCATTTTTCAGTACTGATTTCCTGGCCTTTTCTGTCTTTCTGATATTTACTTCTAGTGACCATTTAATAAAAATAGCTACTGTTTCCTGAAGGCATATTATGCAACAAGTTCTGAAACAGGTGTTTTATATATCTTAATTTATAACCTGTTATATAAAAGTGTTGCTGATTAAGGATTGGGGGAATTTTCATAAGTTGTTCAGTCATACAACTAGTGAGTGGCTAGGTGTGTCTGACTTCAAAGCTCATGCCAACCCTCACTGTATACTGCATTGCTCTCAAACAGCGGTGGGCGAACTATAGTCCTCAGGCCAAATCTGGCCCACAGCTTTTTTTTTTTAATTAAGTTTTATTGGAAAATAGCTATGCCCATTTGATTACATATTGTCTATGACTGCTTTTGAGCAACAAAGGCAGAATTGAATAGTTGTGCCAGAGACTACATGACCTACAAAGTCTAAAATATTTTTCACTGGGAATGTTAAAGTTTGCCAGCTCTGTGTTAGAGTGAGAGATGTGGAGCAGTTATACCAGCTAATGATGGAAAAAATAGAAATGTAGCCACAATAAAACTTAAGTTAGAAAATTATTTTAAATTATTTGTAATTATTTAAAATTATTTATAACTATTAGGAAATTATTTATAGTTGATTAGTTTCTTGCAAATTTCACATAATTTATAAACTCATTAATTTTCCCCCATTCAAATTTTATTATTAAAAATCCTAGCATAGGCCTTCTGATTAGTATGACACAGAAATTTGTAACATGATTTAGTTGTGTGGTTCCAAATGAAAATATTGTCATTTTTTTTTTTCTTTCTTCAGGTTTTGGTGGGAGTTGCTTTCAAAAGGATGTTCTGAATTTGGTTTATCTCTGTGAGGCTCTAAATTTGCCTGAAGTAGCTCGTTATTGGCAGCAGGTATTTATAGTCAACAGGTTATGATTAACTTCCGATTAAAACATGTCATCTTTTTCTGTCAAATGTTTTTGAGAGTATTAATTTTTTCTAGGAACTCAATTATTATTATATTCAATTTGTTCATTTTAGGTTTATTTATTGAGCTTCTGTGTTTATAATTTGTCTGTTTTGGTAATCAGCTATGATGAAAGTTTATGATAAACAAGTATTCCTTTTACTTTTAATAACAAAATTTGCTCCCTGTATAAAGCAAGAGCTTTTAATTGTAGTTCTTCATCTTGAAAGGCATAAGAGAGAAGTAAAAGAAGAACCTCTGTTGTTATGCTTGCAAATGGTTTGCATGTGTTGATATTTGTTTTGTCCCTTTGAGATTCACAGAGCTAAAATTGGAGACCCTACTCAAACTGGAAATAGAGTTAACATTTATTGAGTGCTTACTCTGTGCCAGGCACTCTTTAAAGTACTTTGTATGTAGTATCTTAGTTCTCATCATTAATATTATCCCAGAAGGAAATGGCAACCCACTCCAGTGCTCTTGCCTGGAGAATCCCAGGGACGGAGGAGCCTGGTGGGCTGCCGTCTATGGGGTCTCACAGAGTCGGACACGACTGAAGCGACTTAGCAGCAGCAGCAGCATTTATAGATGGGGAAGCTGAGGCTTAACAGTGTTAAGTAATTTGCTCAAGATACCAGTCAGTGTATGTATCTTTTCCAAATATTTTTTCCCAAGGCTTATAATTTTTCAGATTTCAGCAGTGAGTAGGAAAGTAAGGAAATGAGCATTTTTAGGGAAATAAACACTTCTAAGTTCCTTTCACTCACTCTAGTGTAACGGCTTTATGTTACTGTCCATTGTGGGGAAAATGCAGATAAAGGCTTCATTTTCCAGGTTCCATGGCAGTCCAGTGGTTAAGATTCCACAGTTCCACTGCAGGGAACACAGATTTGATCCCTGGTTGGGGAACTAAGATCCCACAATGCCTTGCAGCTATTGGCAAAAAAATAAAGGCTTGATTTTTCTAAAGCTTTGAGCTCATTTCCCAAGCTTTCAGACTCTGAGATGGCTTCTGGAAGCTTAGAGCCTTAAAAAAAAAGTCTTTCCTTAAATTCCTCTGGTCACAAATATGATGTTTGTTTATAAATTCTTAGGAAAGTAACAGATTAGATGATCAGAGACTTTACTGGTCACAAATATGATGTTTGTTTATAAATTCTTAGGAGAGTAACAGATTAGATGATCAGAGACTTTTACTTGTAACATTCAGTTAAAAATTTCTCCAAATGTTCATGGTGTTATGGTTCATCTGGAGGCAACTGTAGCTCTGTACGTGGTTTGACTGTTCTCTATCTTCTTTCTACTCACACTCAGTTTTGAAGAGGGGTCTGGTTAAGCATATGAGCGAGTACTTTGGAGTTTAGTTGCTTCCTTAGGGTTTGGAGAAGTTGGCTAAGGAGAACACTATTTTCTATGTGCCTTTTTAGGCTGGCCTCATGGCAGACCTCAAATGGGGTTGGAATTTACCTGTGCTCCTCACCTTAACATTCATCCCAGTCTGATGCATGTAAAGTTAAAACCAAATGAAACTTATAAACTTTTCAGGGTGGGGAGGAGTGGGAAAGGAAGGGAGTGGGTAAATTCTTTGTTTTTTTCTAATCTGTGGATACTAAAGAGGTTGGAAACTTTTGCCTCCTGTTAATTCTTAAGGTTTGTATTTATACAAGAGTACTAACCATAAAGGTATACGCAGTGTATACACAGGCTGTACCACTTTTAACTGATCCTTGCATAATTGTGTACATCCTTTCAGGTTATAGACATGAATGACTACCAGAGAAGGAGGTTTGCTTCTCGGATCATAGACAGTCTGTTTAATACAGTGACAGATAAGAAGATAGCTATTTTGGGGTTTGCTTTCAAAAAGGACACCGGTGATACAAGGTATTAATTCTTTCCTTTTTGAGAATCTTAAATCCTCATCCTGATTTTTTGATGGTAGCTGTATATGTGAAATACATGTATGTGTATAGTATAAAGAGTAAAAAAATGGACGTTCATATCCTCACAAGAAATAGAATCTCACCTGTATATTAAATCCATAGGTATTAAAATATATGCCATTCAGAAGCATAGCAAAGCTGGGTTTTGTTTTTTTCCTTCAGAGAGTCATCTAGTATATATATTAGCAAATATTTGATGGATGAAGGCGCACACCTCCATATATATGATCCAAAAGTACCAAGGGAGCAAATAGTTGTAGATCTTTCTCATCCAGGAGTTTCGAAGGATGACCAAGGTGAGTCAGGCTTTGTCTCCCACATGTCATTTTGAGTTTGGGCTCCCAAACTTATTTATTCTCTGGAAACCTTTGGTTGTTCAGTTTTTGTCATTGTTATCATTGCTAGGCCCCTCTTTTCAACCTATATTCTCTAAAATTAAACTCTGAGTCATTGCTTCATCAACTTTGATTTGAAATAATCCAGTGGATTAGTAATGTAATTACTAATTAGTAATCAAGTAATGAAGTAGATTACTCTAACAATGTTTCCAAGATATTCTTTTAAAAAGCCCCAGAAATTATAAGGAGATGCTTCTGGGACAAGACTGGGGACTACTCCAGGCCCCTCACTGTTACCCCCACTCATATTTCAACCAGACCATTCCACTTCTGTCAGACTCTCAATTCCTCCTGCAATCCTAGTGTTAAAATGCATAATTTCAAATCACTCCTCTCTTACTGCAGTTTTTTGTTGGGTTGTTACAGTGGCCCGGCTCGTGACCATTTCCAAAGATCCCTATGAAGCCTGTGATGGTGCCCATGCTGTTGTGATTTGCACTGAGTGGGACATGTTTAAGGTGAAGTGACAGAAATGAGATTAAGGAAAATTTTAGAGGTGTTCTAATAGCATTTGGGGTGGAGTATGCGTTCCTGTATATGCTCTAATTATTTCTCTGGTTCTTTCTTTATAGGAACTGGATTATGAACGCATTCATAAAAAAATGCTGAAACCAGCCTTTATCTTTGACGGACGACGTGTCCTGGATGGGCTCCACAATGAACTACAAACCATTGGCTTCCAGGTAAGCATCATCCTGAATTGGTTTTGTTTCACTTGTTGGGTCGTTTGCCTTTTGAAATGGGCTTTGAGTTTCTTCGTTTTCATCTTTTTCATTTATTTTTTGGCTGCACTGGGCCTTCGTTGTGATGTGCGGGCTTCTCATTTTGGTGGCTGCTCTTGCTGCAGAGCACAGGCTCTGGAGCACGTGGGCTTCCGTAACTGCAGAACATGGCCTCCGTAGTTGTGGCTCACAGGCTTAGCTGCTCCTCGGCATGTGGGACCTTCCCGGATAAGGGGTGTCCCCTGAACTGGCAGGTGAATCCTTAACCACTGGACCGCCAGGGGAATACCTGGCTGTAAGTTTTATGATTTTAATATTTTCTCATTTAGCAGTAACATAACTCTGGGAAAACGTCAGTCAGTTCTCTGGGAAGTCTCTGTGGTGTTTGTGAAATACTCTACTCCCTCCTCAAATTCATAACCTAAAGGGCATTCAGTTTGGTCTCTCTTACAAAGTTTATAGGGCCAAGATGTGCCTCACCCTACCTCGTATAAACATCAAGTAAGAAAGTATAGGCATTATTTTTTTTTTTTCCTAGAGCCTCCAAAGCTGCTCTGTTACACTGTGCGCGCCACACTGACCCCCTCAGAGGCCAGGTCATTTATTCCTATAGAAATGTGTTAGTACTATAGTTGTCCCATGATGGTTTAGGATCCTCTGTCTCTGAGTGCTTAGCACTATGCTGGTGCTGTGAGAGGTCTAAATGAAAAGTATGGGAGCTGCAGGGGTGCCTGGCCCTCTTTTAATGCAAAGC
The DNA here is from genome assembly GCF_001704415.2 of Capra hircus. NCBI lineage: Eukaryota > Metazoa > Chordata > Mammalia > Artiodactyla > Bovidae > Capra > Capra hircus. The sequence continues at coordinate 59,181,166 of NC_030813.1, read as the reverse complement.
TTGTCAGTCAGTTATGGAACGTTTGGAGAGCAGACAGAAAGCTGCACAATACATTTTGTGTTGCACCCACTTCAGTTCTACCAGGGGCCTCAAAGGTATTAATAAGAAAGAGCCCCTTTCCATTTCCTCAGCAGACGTGGAGTCTGGGCCCCGAGGGGGAGGTTGGGAGGATAAAGAAATCTGCCAAGAGATTGTTGTCAGCAGAGTCCCAGAGCAGAGCAGAGTGTGGCAGTGTTTCGAGTTGGCTGTGTGCGTCTGCTTAGCACCAGCTGTCTGGGAGAGGTACTGATAAGGCCTCGTTCCCTGTTCGGAATATCTGATCTATTTCTCTTAACCTGTCGCTGACTTGTTGAAGATCCTTCTTACTTATAATTCAGTGCCCACTCCTCATCCATGAGAGATTAACTTGCATCACAAATCAGATGACATCCTTGTCAGTACACATTCCATCAAAGACCCTGGGGACTCTTCTATCCAACCCCTCCTTAGTGAGTAATGGGACTGTTTTTCCCAATCATGACTTAACTTAGCAGTGTTATTTTTTAAACATTATTTGCAGGCACAGAAACATTTTCTCTCATTGCTGTTTTACTCATCTAGAGGAGAAATGCAGAGACATATATATATAAAAAATGAGTTCGAGCTCTTATAATTAACTATTCCTAGTAAGGGTTAAAAAAACTATTAGACTGGAATTGCTAAATAAAGAGAATTTATAAGCCATTAAATAAGACAACTGATTAATACAAAGCAGAGGGACCTCCTTGGTGGTCCAGTGACTAAGACTCCACACTCCCAATGCAGGTGGCCTCTTTTCAATTCCTGATCAGGGAACTAGATCCCACATGCCTCAACAAAGAGTTCACATGCCACAGTCAGAGATCCTGTATGTAGCAATGAAGATCGATCTTGCGTGCTGCCACTAAGACCTGGCCAAATAAATAAGCAGAAGCCCTTTGTGGTATGTGTCAGCATTAAGTATTAATTTTTAATTAAAAATGTCCTTTTTAATTAAAAATACATTTCTGAAAATTAGTATATTTCTCTCTGCTGTAGAGAGGAGATAAACTATTATTAAAGAAACAGTATCTGTAAAGATAATATTGATAATTTTGGAAAGAGGGGGAAAAGTTTTAAATGTAATATGCAAAATGAAAATTGACTACTATTGGTTTATTGAAGGTTGACTTAATATGCCAGACATTGTCCTGAGCACTTTATCTAACTGAATCCTTACCACAGCCCTTCGATGTAGGTGGTTAACACCATTTACGAACAAGGAAGAAAGACCTTAGAGAGTTTAGGTATCAGCAATTATCAGTCAGGATTCCAACTGGAGCCTTTAAGACTCTGAAGCCTGAACTTCTAAAAACTATGCTGTTATAACTTATGCAAGTTTTTTAGAATAAGGGAAACAAGACTTTAGAATAGAGTTTGGAAGAATGTGAATGAATGGGAATCTGGGCTGTTTATTGCTTTCACATCTGCTTTTAAAGCCACAGTGGCATGTAATCTCCTATTCTGTTTGAGAGAGTCTGGTGTTAAGAACGAGAGGAGTGAGCATGTCTAGATATGAATATGAAAAGGGGAATGTAGACTGACTGTAGAAACAAAAAATATGGAAGGAACCAAAGGTCTTTCACAGCAACCCACACAACCTGAGAAACTTCTTCTGCCTTTAAAAAGAAAAAAAAGTCTTCTAGGTTTTAGCCCTTATTACACTGTATGGCAAAATGTTACATTTAGGTATTGTTAACAATTTTCTTTTCTCCTCTAGATTGAAACAATTGGCAAGAAGGTGTCTTCAAAGAGAATTCCATATGCTCCTTCTGGTGAAATTCCAAAGTTTAGTCTTCAGGATATGCCCAACAAGAAACCCAGAGTATAGACATTGCCATTTTTATTTGGAACTTTTTTGGTACTTCAAGATAGCAAATATCTATCTGATAGTAAATGATAAATGAACCAAGTGCTTTTAAGGAAACAAAACTATTTTTTTAATAATCAAATTTATACTAGCTATATGGGAATTAGCATATCTGATAATTATGAAACTAGAATTTTTTTACGTATTTTTATAATATTGTTACCTCAGTGATTGGATGAGTAGCAAATAATCATGTTGGTTTTAATGGTGTCGATTTTTGTAAAATTAAACTTCAAACACTTTTTACTTTAGAAAATATCTTTAGGCAGCACTTCAAAATCGAATGGTAACGGGAGTGACACTCCTCAGTTTTTCTGATCAGTGGTTTATCTACTTGTCATTAAGTATGTATTTTCACTGCTGGAGTAGGAAGTGACTACTCACTCCAGTACTCTTGCATGAGAAGTTCTATGGACATAGGAGCTTGGCCGGCTACAGTCCATGGGATTGCAACAGAGTCAGACACAACTTAGTGATTAAACCACCACCCCATGTATTTTCTGCCATGAAATGGCTGTGCTAAATACTGGGCTAAACCTGTTAACCTTTCCAATAGTGTCATGGAGATTTAAAGTTTTCTGGATTAATTGGGTGAGGTGTGTTCCATGCCATTTCTTGTCTCCCTGAACTGAGGAGGGTGCCATGGACAGAATGTGGCCTTTGTGCTTTTTTTCCGCCTATGCTTCCACGTTGGAAGTAACCCTACAGGTCTGGTTTGGTTATTGTTCTTTTGCTTCTTTTGTTTTAATGGGCTGTATCGATGGTTTCTTGAGTCCACTGCCCATTTCCAATCAATTCAAATAAGACTAAACGGTAATCTTTTTTTAAAAAAACATGAAGAAAAAAATCAGTGTAGTGAAATGAAAGTCTGTATCATTCCTTGTTTTTCCTCACTGATCATTGTTTTTTAGTCTAAAAGCCCAAACTATGTTACTTTTACTTGGTATTTTATTCCTGTGACTTACTGCAGTTTCTCCCATTTTAAGTAATAAAATCAATATAATCTCATACATAAATTTACAGTAGTAGATTTTACAAGTTAATGTATAGCATAATCCTAAAATAAGGAATTTTGTGTTTTCATCTGCTTTTTTTCTTATGTCTCTTGTTGACTTATATTTGATTTTCTCTTGTGTTTATCATTATTGAAATATGTCCATTTGATGCTTGTGCTCTGCCGAGAGTATACAAATTGAGTTAAACAGATACAAATCTCATCCTTTAGGAATTTTGCAGTTCAATAATAGAGATAAAGATGAGGACAGAGACATCTGTACAGATATCAAATACATAAATAAAATATTCTTCATAAGCCAGTGTGTGGGTTATTTTTTGTCTCGTGCAAATTCGTGACAGTATGACATTAGACAGGAAAATCACTCCTTTTTTGAGAAAGGGGCATTATGTTGTTGTTTCAAATGATGCAAGAAAGGAAGAGAACAGACCAGGTATTGGCAAACAAAATCCCATGGGCCAAACCCGGCCAGCAACCTGTGAGCTAAGATGTCTTTTACATTTTTACATGATTACATTTTAAATGGTTTCATATATATTGCTATCTGACCCTTTAAGAAAAAGTTGGCAGACTAGAGTGAAGGAAACAAAACAACAGAAAGAGACAATAGATGGTCCCTTACTCCTAGATTTTGAAATGGGAGTGGGCTTATTAACGAACTGCTCTTCATTTCTCTTGAGAATATTCTTATATTCTGCTAACAATCTTAAAGTCTAGTAAAGGGATTATAACGCAAAGGTGTCTTGCTAAAGCAGTTGAATAAGGCACCAGTTTTAAGTTGCAGGATGCTTCAGTGCCTAGAATTGATAACTAAATGTGTAAAACATGGTTACTGATTAGAAGGTGGGAGAACTGGCAAGTGGATGAAAATACAAAAGACAAAGAGCCATATAACCTGGCTGTAATGGGGAAGAAGTGACTTGGTAGGTTAATTTATAGCAATTTGAGCCTTTATGTGAAAAGTTGCAAGAAGATGGTTACCATTGTTTTCTCTATTAAGACAATTAAAGACCTTGTGTTTTTTTAAAAATTGATACGTTTCTATTTTTAGGGGAGATCACTGGTGGCCCATATTTAGGATTTTGGGCTTTCACTGCAGTGGCCCTGGTTCAACCCCTGGTTGGGGATGTGAGACCCCACAAGCTGTATGGTATGGAAAAAAAAAAAAGATTTATTAGCTAGTACTTTTGAGATTATTAACTAGTACTTAAAATTGAAAATAATACATGGACATGATTTTTAAAAATTCAAATCAATACAAAAGGATATATAAAAATCTCAGGACTTCCCTAATGGTCCAGTGGTTCAGAATCCGGAGGCCTGGCATGCTCCGGTTCATGGGGTCACAGTCAGACACGACTGAGTGACTGAACTGAAATGAACTGAACTGAACTGAACTGCCAATGCAGGGAACCATGGGTTAGGTCCCGGGTCGGGGAACTAAGATCCTGCAAGCTGTGAGGTATGACAAAAATAAATACATACATTCGGCTGCAAGTAAGAGAAACTCCTGTTCAAACTAGTTTCATTAATAATTATATCTGACCAAATAGGAACTGGGTTTTGGAGTTGGCTGATTTAGTCATTGGAAATGGGGCAGAGACCTCTGTTCTTCTCCCTTAGTCCAGCAGCTACCCCTCTTCCAACTTCTTCCCTCTCCCCTGGCAATGCTGATGCCCTGCTGGCACATTTTATTCTCTTTCTTGTTGTGAACACACAAATGAGAAATATTAAGTTTATGCCATTTCAAGTTGACTTTGTGATTAAAAACTATGTGCCACCTGTCATTTTCACTTTTTCAAAGAATTTCATTTGTACTACAGAAAGAAAAGGATCAGACATATTGAAATGTGCACATACCAGATATTACATATTGGAGACTATGGCTGCATTAACTTGTACCACCCGGTCAGAAATTTTTTATAGGCTGCCTGCCATGTCTGTGCATTTAAATGTGCTTGTTTTTAATGCATCATTGTTTAGGAAGGTCAGAGCTCTGTCCTGGCCTTTCAAAATTCAGGCCTGCCCATTCTTGTACAGTTGTACAAAGGACTATACCTACATCTCTACAGTACATGCCCACCAGATTTGGTCACATATTCTAGTCTTGATAGAATGGTCAATTATGCAATAATGAGTGGAGGAATAACAAATTCAAAAGATCGAACATTTCTTGCTAATCACCTTTCAGGTTTTTGGAATATATTTAACTGGAGAGTATCCTGAGATTGCAAGATGTTTTAAAGTTTTTAAATGTGTTATTATTTAGCTGTACCAGACAGGATTTTTCTCAAGAGTATGTAACCAAAATAAAGGAGTAAATGGACTATTGAGATCTGACAAAGGCTGCAAACGTCACCCATAACTCCCAATTTCACATCTGTATCAAAATAGCTTCATTTTACCACTCACTATTTTTATGAGCAGTTGTTACAAATTAAAACTTTATCAGTTCAATTCAGTTCAGTCGCTCAGTTGTGTACGACTGTTTGCGACACCATGGACTGCAGCACGCCAGGCCTCCCTGTCCATCACCAACTCCTGGAGTTTACTCAAACTCGTGTCCATTGAGTCGGTGATGCCATCCAACCACCTCATCCTCTGTTGTCCCCTTCTCCGGCCTTCAATCTTTCCCAGCATCACGGTCTTTTCAAATGAGTCAGCTCTTCGCATCAGGTGGCCAAAGTATTGGAGTTTCAGCTTCAACATCAGTCCTTCCAATGAACACCCAAGGACTGATCTTTAGGATGGACTGGTTGGATCTCCTTGTAGCCCAAGGGACTCTCAAGTCTTCTCCAACACCACAGTTCAAAAGCATCAATTCTTCGGCATTGAGCTTTCTTTATAGTCCAACTCGCACAATCATACATGACTACTGGAAAAACCATAGCCTTGACTAGACGGACCTTAGTTGGCAAAGTAATGTCTCTGCTTTTTAATACACTGTCTAGGTTGGTCATAACTTTTCTTCCAAGGAGTAAGCGTCTTTTTATTTCATGGCTGCAGGCACCATCTGCAGTGATTTTGGAGCCCCTCAAAACGTTTATACTTACGCTAATAAAATGCCATTTTAATTATTTTACACTGGGATAACAAAAATTTCACTTGACAAAATAACTCTTCTGTTAAGATATTTCATTATCACTTGCCTACCCTGGGCAATTATTAACAGCAGATTATGTTACAAAATCAGAGTCTGAAAATTAATCCATTTTTTTTTCCTGTGAAATCCCATAGACAGAGGAGCCTGATAGGCTACAGTCCATGGGGTTGCAAAGAGTTGGACATGACTGAACACACACAACATAAGGAAAGTGATTCAAAATATATATGGCTCCCCTGAGTTAAATTAAAATGTAATTTTCAAAGTTATACACTATAAAAAAAATTAGTTCACGTACTTAAAACCTCAAAACAGAAATGGCTATCCAACTTACATATTTTACCATATTGCCATCTAAATACATCCCTAGTGAGATGTGGTAGAAAAACAGGATTCAGAGTCAAAGGATGAATTTGAGTTCTACTAGTTAGGAAAGAAATTCCTCACTCAGATCATTACTATGATAGAACACAGTCACCTCACCAGAGTGATGTAAGTTGAATAAAAGGAATAAGTGGACAGTGCATGTGATGAAGCAAATTTTATAAAATCAGAGTTAATATTTTATTATTAGGTTATATTTCCCCATCTTGGACAAAACCATGGTCTTGGTTTCATAGAAGTCCTAAACAAGTAATCAATGTAGAACTATGTTGTAGGTGTAAAACAGTTGTTATCTATATGAAGGGTCTACACTGAAATTCTTAAGCCTTTCTAAATTATTCCAATGTTTTTGCTAAACAGACATAACCTCAAGTCTATACTGTTTCATCACAGTATGTCATTTTCCAGAAATGAAAGGTGACAATGATATACAGAGGCTCAAAAGACTTTCTTAAAGTTTTTAATGTATTATTTAAATGAATGATAAACTCTTACAAAGACATTTTATGATTATATCATAACAAGCAATTGTTTACTGGGACAAAGAAGATATCCTAAAAGATGAATGAATTATTATAGTTAAATATGCATAGCTTATTGACATTTTTCTTAAAACAAAAAAATTAGGATATATGCACTGAATTCTAGGCATTACACCATGACTTCTGTTAACAACTGGAGTGAAACTTCCAAAACTGTTATCATCTTGAATGTCTCGTTAAATGTTACAGGGCTTTTGTTTTTCTTTTAGCCACTAGATTTTTCAGGAAAAATTCACCTATTTAGGAAAAATAAAAATATATTAGTATCAATTTAAGGTATAGATTTCAGAATAATTATACTTCCATGTTTCCCTTTAAAGACGACTTCTGTATTTATTGGTGTTTCCTTCTTCTCAATTCTCAATGGCAATAATTTTCTAACCCCACAGATCCCCCACATCTTTGGCTCTTTCCTCAACCATAATGATCATTATCCTTAAAAGACGTTTTCTATCACCACAATATCTACCATTTTTCTTTCAAGTAACTCAACATATTATAAAGGGTGACCCTATCGTATCTAAGGTGCATTTATTCTACTTTATGTACATTTATTCTACTTTATGTGCAGTATCTACTCCTCAGCACTGATAAAGTATTGCTGTTGGTTGGCACAGTTATTTCAGAGAGCAATTCGGCTACATTATTAGCCTAGATTCGATATTTATAAAACAGAGACCTTGCTGCAGTTGAGCAAATTCATTTGATGGAATCTCTTTAGCTTATTCCCCTCTAGGGAAGCAAGAGCCCTTCACTTATAATGGGCTTGCATTCTCTCTGCACTCTTAAGATGTGCCTGTGCACTAAATTAGCTACTTGGAGGAGGCATTTCACTTTTCAGGTCTTAAGGTACCGCTTAGTCTCTGGCTGTTACACCACGGCTCAGTGCTTAACGCCAGAGCTCAATACTCCAGGCCCAACATTATGCGGAGTCTTAATGTTGTTGTCACTTAGTTGTGTCTGATTCTTTTGTGACCCCATGGACTGTAGCCCACCAGATTCCTCTGTCCATGGGATTTCCTAGGCAAGAATACTGGAGTGGGCTGCCATTTCCTTCTCCAGGGGATCTTCTGAGTAGAATGCAATGACTGTGATGTGTACATAATCACCAAGAACCCCAAGGCTCATAACCTAGCCAAGTAATGGAGAGAATAATCCCTGCTGTCCCAGGCTTTATCTAAATCTGATAAGAACAGAACCATATTATTATGTCCTAATCCATCTGAATCTAAGGCTTTGTTCTTTTACTGGTAATTTTAAAGGAATTTAAAAGTTTATAATTCACTTACTTGTAAAAGTGAGAAATTTGCCTTACCAAAAAACAAAACAAAACAAAAAACCAACATAAACTCCTTTCAAATGATATTATTCTACTTTAACCACCCTGGAAGCTGCTGTTGGTCCTATCCTTTATATATATTTTTAGCTTGCCAGCAGCACTGCTTGAAGAAGAATAATTTATAATTATTTCCAAAGTTCCCACAGTCTGTCAATCAGCGTCTGATCAAATTCTTGGGTTTTATAACCAAGATAAGCTGTTGCTAGTTCATCAAAAAATTCTTCAATTTCTTTACAGAACACACTAAATACTACATCTAAATATTAATTTTTACAATCAGAATTTATGTCTAATTTAAACATATCTAGGATTAGACTTCAACGTATAACAGTCATTAAAAAGATTATTAATGTATAACACAGTTTGGATATATCAAAAAAATAACTAGCTGTTTATTCTTGTAATGGCCATTACCACATGACTTTCTCTCTTAAAAAGGCTTTTATTGTCACAAGTCAGCTCAAGCTATTTATCAAAATAAGAGCTGAAATTACAAAGGTAAAAAATCATATTGCAGCTAGTAAAATTACACTAAAATTATGGACTAAACAGAAGCATGAACTTACCTGCTTTGTATGAAGAACGCACCAGGGGGCCACTTGCAGTATAATGAAATCCAAGTTCATTTCCTACTTTTTCCCAGTATTTGAACTTTTCAGGAGTAACGTATTCTTCAACCTAGATTTAAAGAATTCTAGATTCTAGAATTTTCCGAAATCATTTTAGTTCTATATGTAAATCTACTTGTTGGCTACTTGGTCAGAACATAATGGTAGTGAATTACAGTGAAGGGGAAACATCAATTTTGTATTACACTAGCTATTCCAATGAGGTCGATAAGAGTCAGACACGACTGAGCGACTTCACTTTCACTTTTCACTTTCATGGATTGGAGAAGGAAATGGCAACCCACTCCAGTATTCTTGCCTGGAGAATCCCAGGGACAGGGGAGCCTGGTGGGCTGCCGTCTATGGGGTTGCACAGAGTCGGAAACGACTTAGCAGCAGCGGCTATTCCAAAAGAGAAAGGATCAGTCATGCCTGTAAGATCGATCCCTAAGGATAAGACTGTGTTACTTATCTTGTATCTTCTGCTCAGCACTGTGTCTGGCACATGGAAAAGTGCCAGAAAGTTTTACTCAAGAAAAGTTTTCTGAATGAATGAATAAATGTCTGATATAGAAATAGGGAGACTGGCTTTTCTTTCTTACTTCACCTCTGGCTCTCATATAATTCTAAAACAAATCACAAGACTGGCAGGAGTTATATGAATGCACTTCCCGACTTAAAAGTTTTTTTTCCTATAGGTCACTTTCGTAAGACAATATTGAGGGCAGCAAATAAGTGCTAGCATAGCCGCTTTATGCAGATAATAAAATGGAACGGGAACTCAGAAATATACATGGAACATTACACTAAAAAGCAGCTTCTGAATTTTACCTACAGAAAATAAAGATTTAATTCAAACTGCCAAGAAACATTTGGCAACCTATGGTAGTTTACTGTACCTTAAGGTGGCGCTTTGTTGGCTGCATATATTGTCCTAAAGTCAAACAGTCCACATCTGCCTCACGAAGAGCTATAGGAAGAAAAGCACACATTATATGAGCAGATTTTTTTTTACAGTGCTATCTGTATGCATTGCTGTAAAGAGTAGCTTTTAATTATTATTTGAGTTTATTACTCTTTGAACCAATAGATAACTGCAAGTTGGCCAAGGGCCTTCAGGTAAAATAAAAGCTTTTATATTTTAAAATTTAAGAAGCTCAAGAATTGCAAAGCAAACAGATTTAATACACTAAAAGTCAAAAGCACACCATGTTATGTAACAGTGCTGTAAGTAAGCACTTTCTCAAAGGCCTGGATTCATCTTAGTCATCTTTGAGCTCAGTGGTTGACAGAGCTCCTGGTACCTGGCTAGCACTCAAAAATTGTCTTGACTGGACAAGAAAAGCAGACAAAATCATGTTTTTAGTTGATGAAAGGGTAAGGAATAAAATGGAATGCAAATTCCATATTCTAAGCATCCTGTACATCATTCCATAAAGTTTTAAGAAAACATTCTTCCTTTCCTTTCTATGCTGCTGTTTATAACCACATCCTAAATTTTTGTTCTCACTAGCACTTTCACTGAGACTATGGAGAAAGCATACCAGGTCTTCCAAAGTGGGATTCCTGCTATCACTCAAGTTAAATGGAAAAGAGTTTTCATTTTCCAATTTCTTTACCTTTCATCGTGGCATATACTTGGTCATCATTCTCACCTAAACCCAACATAATAGATGTTTTAGAGATAACATCAGGTCGAACCTCCTTGGCATGTTTTAGTACGCGTAGAGACTGGTCAAAATTGGCCCGGGGATCACGAACTTTCCTTGAAAACAGCAGAGTTGTTGTCAGCAAGAATAACCACAAACTCAACTAAGTACATAATTATGCAAGCAAGCTGAAACACCAGGAAGGTACATTCTGGACATCACGCCGCATCATATGGGTCAATGGCAGCATTTGTGCACAAATGTCTAACTGTTACTTTGGGAAAGAAAATAAGGCTTCACTAGGCCCCCAGTTCTGTTGACTTTTCAGGCCTTTCAAGCCTGGGGCAGGGAAAATGAGAACAGAAGTCATGAATGAAGTAATTCAGTTTATGAATTACTTATTGAGAAACCAGGATTCTTCAGCCGGAGAATGAGTGGTTATAAGGGTAACTGAGAGAAGGGGGAAACATGGAAGAAAATTTCGATACTGAACAAAGAAAAAACTGTTTAACCTGAACCATTTCAGAGGACTGAAACTTCTATGTTCATTTCTTTTCTAAAGACTAAGCTGCCCTCTGCTGGTAACTACACAGCATTGACATTTCTTAGGTTAAAAAAAAAAAAAGCACTATTCTGGAATTTTCACTGGAAAGGATAATGTTTTTTAAATGAAAACAGAGAAACTGGCACCCACTGGTGGTGGGATCATAAGATATGACAAGGCTGGAACAGGCTGTGTGCTTGACTTCAACAGGGGACAAACCACCAAGTTTTAAATGGATAAAGACCCAAAGGACACAGTTGCTGACGTTAAATTGCATTGATTTGAACTCTAATGTACCTTTATTCTGTGTAACTGATCTGTTGTTATGGTTGCTATTTTTAATCAGAGACCAGTTCACACAGGAGGAGAGGGAACAAATTTATGAATTTAAAAGTAACCACAATACTGATAAGGAAAATACTTTTTGAAAGTATTTATCCACTGAATTTAAATTATGCTCCCTAATACAGTTATGATTTAGTAGAAATGCTGGTTGTTGTTTATCATACTTCTGACACAGAATAACGTGTAGAACCTAATAAAATCACTACCAAATGCTTTACTAAAATTATGAAAATGAATGTATAATCTTGCCTGAAATTTTTTATTTTTCTGAAATACGAATAGTTATTGATACAGAATAACAATCTATAATTATTCTTAACTACTAAAATTACTAGGAAGAGTAAGAAAGCACAGCACCTACTTTTTTAAAAGAGATTTAAAATACATCTGAATGATACCATTTTTTTTCAGCATCATTTACTGTATATATTATTGTCAAATGCATTGTTATATGTCCTTTTTTAGAACTACAATCAATTGCTCTTTTGTAATATGTTTCTTTTTGAAAATTGTTCTTTGGGAAAAAACCCCAGCTCATCAGCACTTGCAATACTTTACCAAAAAAAGGAAAGGAAAAAAGATGCTAGTTATGTTTGTATGCGTATACCAAAACATATACACACATGCATAAATATGTAAGTATATAGACACTGAGATGTAAGTAACTGATATTGCCAGGTGGAAATATGGATGATGTCTACACTCTTTTTGTTGTCTATATTTTCTAATATTTCTGTACTAGACATATATATTTTTTAAAAAAAAAACAGTTTTGTTTAAAGAGAGTTCACTTTATAAAATTACAATCTTCTCCCCTGAAAAAAAGTATAGCAGATTTGACCCTCCAAACTTCCCAACATTACTCCATACATGAAATCACCTCTGTAATTCTGGAACTGTTTCTACATTATGTGCGTATACATCTAATCCTGACAGGGCAACTTTCTCTATCGCTTTAAGATCTCCTCGGAAATCAGGGGTGAGACATTCCACAAGAATTTTTGGATTCCTATAGTGAAAAAGAGATAGGTATCACACTGAGGAAAAGAATTGACGAAACTTGCTCAAAATAGAAACCATCAATATGCATTCAGCATCAGTTTCAGCACAGTAAGCTTCAGAATCTTGCCAAGAACAGCACCAACAGACAAATGCTTATATATGAACTGTTAAATGAAAACAGTGACAACCTAGAACATCAGATAATATGTACACTGTGGTTAAAACACATCTGCTTGCAAATAATGATCAGAATAAATTTTGGGATGACATAAACTTTTAAACTTTATTAAAAGGTGTTTGAAGAAATTAAAATATTAAATATTAAATAAAAAATAACATATTTTTATGAAAGTAAATTGGGATACCTCTTATGTGAATATAAAGTGATTGCCTTAATTTTGATTTCTTTTAAAATTCATGAATAATGCCCTCCTCCCTTCCTCTTGGTAAAATATTTCACAAGTATTCTGGGCTTTAAAACCTGTCTTCTGAGTTGCTGAGTCATGAACTTTGCTTAAATGAAATACAAGCTAAACATTTATCTATTTATACTATGCATTCAAGCATTAAAGTATGAACTAGGTAATGGAGCTGTTCCCTTTGATAAGCAGTAGAAATGACTGAGAAACTAATAAACTTTTTCACAAACAAAATTGCAACTATTTTTTTTGGAGTTGTTTTATGAGAGAACAGATGTAGAAAGCACCACATTGTACCCTCTCTTGGATTCAAGAGATGTTGAAAGAACACATCCTATAGCTCACTGTTTAATTGCAAGGAGGGACCCACTGGTAGTTTGTGAAATCAATTTTATGGGTGGAACAGCAAACTTTTTTTAAATGAACTATTAAAAAAACAAATAGAAAATATTGGGGGAATCAGGGCAAAAACATTTACTGAGTGTGCTAGGTGCCAGACTAGTTCTGAGCTATAGGAAATAAGCATAGACTCCTTTTTAAAGGCTTTTAAAATAAAATTTACATATTAATAAAATGTGAGTTATGGGTAAAATCCCCAGGGCATGTCAATATCAATAAAATTTATATTATGATTACATATTTTAACAATGTGGGCGTTTATCTCATCCTAACTTCTCCTAGATGATGATTTATTCAATTCAGTCCTGGGAAGACTTTAATTTCCAGCAGATTATAAAACGAGTTTTTATAACCCCCTGCAAAAGGTTAGTAACCACTGCTTTAAGTTAACCTTAAAAAAACCTTAAATAAACTGAATTTAATATGGGTCAACAAAAGTCCCTAAATTACATAAGCAAATGCAAAAACAAGTACCTTTCCTTTAAGTAAGATACAGTCTTTGCAAAGTGCTCAGCTCCTCCATCAGGCATATCTGGAATCAAGAGAATCCACTGCTTAAGATGACGTCACAGCTTAATAATTCAATTTAAGAAGAGGTAATGATGTCTCACTAACCATCTCGATCCACAGACGTCAGGACAACATAATCCAGACCCCACTCTGCAATTGCCTTTGCCGTATTGTAGGGCTCACTGGCATCCAGTGGAGGTGGATTTCTTGCAGTCTTAACAGAACAAAACCTACAACCTCTTGTACATGTGTCACCCATCAACTAGAATAGAGATGTTACAGTTTAAATCAAATAAACAAATGACAAATTATACTCATAAGGGAATAAAACTGCAAGGAATGAACAAATTTTGACCCTGTTTATATGAAATTTGAAACATTCAAAGCTAAACAATATAGTTAAGGAATACAAATATATATGGTAAAACAAGAAAGAAAAGGAAACAATAAACTCAGAATAAGGAGTAGTGTTAAGGGAAAAAGAAAGGGGATGGGATCAAGAAGGGATGAAAAACTAATGTTCTGTTTTCAAACTGGAGGTATCAGGGTATCTGCGTATTGGTAGTCTTTATAACTTACACATAGGTTATAAAAATTCTTTTATATCTATATAACAAAAATGATGTTAAAATAAACAAAATATTCAATTAACCTATCAATACGCAGATCTCTGTGGAAGTTAAACAGAAGGCATAGCTCCCTCTTGTTAAACAGATGAAACAGAAAAACACATAAAACGTTAGTAATGGGATTCCCTTCTGTTTCTCCAGGACACTGCTTCTGCTGCCATGGGTCACTACCATACTCTACCCCTCGCCAAGCACAGCCACTGTGGATGTTTTGGAGCCACTGGAGTTTCAAAGCCCTATGCTAAAAAAAAAAAAAAAAGCCCTATGCTAAAAAAAAAAAAAAAAAGCCCTATGCTAGGGGTTTTGATTTGAGGCAGAAAGCAATTCTTTCCCTTTATGTTTAACTCATTCAGAAGGAACTCACTGCAGTGGTAATTAGGCCCACCATCTCAAAGAATGTTACTGAAACAATGAAACCTCCCAGGAGCCACTAGGTACCAATAGTGATCATAGAGAGCAGGCAAGGGATAAAACCAGAGATTTTCATCAGGGAGTATTCAGAATAACTCCTTCCTTCAAGAATTGATGTTGCATAGAGGGAAAGTTATGACCAACCTAGATAGCATATTCAAAAGCAGAGACATTACTTTGCTAAGAAAGGTCCGTCTAGTCAAGGCTATGGTTTTTCCAGTGGTCATGTATGGATGTGAAAGTTGGACGGTGAAGAAAGCTGAGCGCCGAAGAATTGATGCTTTTGAACTGTGGTGTTGGAGAAGACTCTTGAGAGTCCCTTGGACTGCAAGGAGATCCAACCAGTCTTTTCTGAAGGAGATCAGCCCTGGGATTTCTTTGGAAGAAATGATGCTAAAGCTGAAGCTCCAGTACTTTGGCCACCTCATGCAAAGAGTTGACTCATTGGAAAAGACTTTGATGCTGGGAGGGATTGGGGGCAGGAGAAGGAGACGACAGAGGATGAGATGGCTGGATGGCATCACTGACTCGATGGACGTGAGTCTGAGTGAACTCCGGGAGTTGGTGATGGACAGGGAGGCCTGGCGTGCTGTGATTCATGGGGTCGCAAAGAGTCGGACATGATTGAGCGACTGAACTGAACTGAACTGAACTTAGAAAAGCTCTCTGAGCCAAAGCAATCTTGAGAAAGACTAGAACTGGAGGAATCAACCTGCCTGACTTCAGGCTCTACTACAAAGCCACAGTCATCAAGACAGTACGGTACTGGCACAAAGACAGAAATATAGATCAATGGAACAAAATAGAAAGCCCAGAGATAAATCCACACACCTATGGACACCTTATCTTCGACAAAGGAGGCAAGAATATACAATGGATAGTGGTGCTGGGAAAACTGGTCAACCACTTGTAGAAGAATGAAATTAGAACACTTTCTAACACAATACACAAAAATAAACTCAAAATGGATTAAAGATCTAAACGTAAGACCAGAAACTATACAACTCCTAGAGAACATAGGCAAAACACTCTCTGACATAAACCACAGCAGGATCCTCTATGTCCCACCTCCCAGAATACTGGAAATAAAAGCAAAAATAAACAAATGGGATCTAACTAAAATTAAAAAGCTTCTGCACAACAAAGGAAACTATAAGCAAGGTGAAAAGACAGCCTTCGGAATGGGAGAAAATAATAGCAAATGAAGCAACTGACAAACAACTAATCTCAAAAGTATACAACCAACTCATGCAGCTCAATTCCAGAAAAATAAACGACCCAATCATAAAATGGGCCAAAGAACTAAATAGACATTTCTCCAAAGAAGACATACAGATGGCTAACAAACACATGAAAAGATGCTCAACATCACTCATTATCAGAGAAATGCAAATCAAGACCACAATAAGGTACCACTTCACACCAGTCAGAATGGCTGTGATCCAAAAGTTTACAAGCAATAAATGCTGGAGAGAGTGTGGAGAAAAGGGAACCCTCTTACACTGTTGGTGGGAATGCAAACTAGTACAGCCACTATGGAGAACAGTGTGGAGATTCCTTAAAAAACTGGAAATAGAACTGTCTTATGACCCAGCAATCCGACTGCTGGGTATACACACCGAGGAAACCAGAACTGAAAGAGACACGTGTACCCCAGTGTTCATCGCAGCATTGTTTATAATAGCCAGGACATGGAAGCAACCTAGATGTCCATCAGCAGATGAATGGATAAGAAAGCTGTGGTACATAAACACAATGGAGTACAAAGAATACATCTGAATCAGTTCTAATGAGGTGGATGAAACTGGAGCCTATTATACAGAGTGAAGTAAGCCAGAAAGAAAAACACCAATACAGTATACTAACACATATATATGGAATTTAGAAAGATGGTAACTATAGCCCTGTATGTGAGACAGCAAAAGAGACACAGATGTATAGAACAGTCTTTTGGACTCTGTGGGAGAGGGAAAGGGTGGGATGATTTGGGAGAATGGCATTGAAACATGTATAATATCATGTAAGAAATGAATTGCCAGTCTAGGTTCAATGCAAGATACAGGATGCTTGGGGCTGGTGCACTGGGATGACCCAGAGAGATGTTATGGGGAGGGAGGTGGGAGGCGGGTTCAGGACTGGGAACTCATGTACACCCGTGGCAGATCCATGTTGATGTGTGGCAAAACCAATACAGTATTGTAAATTAAAATACAGTAAAAATTAAAAAAAAAAGCAGCTACTTGAAAAAAAAAAAAGCTCTCTGGATGGCTCTGTATTATTCTAGAAGGAGCTCTATCTCACACGAATTTCCAGATTCTCATGTAAATAGTCTCTTGCTGGTATAACTCATTTATCAGACATTCCCGAGACAAGTATAACTTTAAGTTAGACATAATTTAGATTTAACCCAATATTTCAATCTCTTTGTATGAATAAATACGGTAGACTGCATTGTGAATTCCATTTCTTACTCCATCATATTAAGATTGTACATTTTACCCACTGCCATGTTACTTGCAGGGCCCACCTTCTGAGGGAGGAACTTAGACCTCTATTCCCATTGATGTCTGGCTTGGCCATGTGACTTATTTTAGCCAACAGAATGACAGCAGGCATGACCAAGCATAAGCCTCAAATAAGCATGGATGCTTGGCTTGCCCTCTTGTGCTCCTTCCATCCTCTGTGATAAGAATATCCTTGGTGAGCAGCTGGTCCAAGAATAAAGCTCTGCAGAGGAGACCTGAGTCCAACCTACTTCCTGGAGTCCAGTTTAGCACACTCAAGATCAGAGGATCATGGGCTAACTGAAAGGCCCATGAGAGGGAAATATAAATTAATAGAAGAGGTAGTTCAAGGTAGCATGTAATTAATCATTATATTCTAGGTAGATGGAAGAATCAATAACAGACTTATTCAGAGAAAGGTGAGATTGTAACAAGCTAGATTATTCTGTCAAGGTTCGCCCCCACCACAAACTCATATGTAACAAAAAATATCATATTTTTTTTGAGACTCAAAATGAACATTTGTAGGAAAAAGACATAAAACATTTCCTTTCGGTTTCTACACTAAAACTCTGGAATTTGAGGGTGGCCTTACCATGATTGTGGCTGTGGCGGTAGCATGTTCTCCACCTCCCCAACACTCTCCAATATTGGGACATCGAGCTTCCTCACACACCTATGAGTAAAAGAGAACTGAATACAATCAGGTTGAAAATATTTACCAACTGAGAAATTAGTCATCAGGCATTTTATACTATCCATTCTTTATATAGTATGTTAAGAAATTCACTATTTGGAAATGCTGTTAAACTGCCAAACTACACAGATATTAGGATTCTATTTTTAAATTAAAAACTATGAATGTATATGTTTTATATGTACAAATAAAAAAGTCTACAAGGGTATATGTTGAATACTTAAAGTGGTAAAACAAACATTTGAGATTTCATATAGTATGTTTCACATTTAATATATCCTTTCCAACAAGCATGTACTTAATTTGTAATACAAGACAAACAAAAACTCTCATTCCCTGAATGGCAGAAAAAAATTTTTTGGTTTGTACTATTAAATAAGTGGCTAAGAAATACAATTACTTTTTGCTTCTTTTGCAGGGAAAATAACTTTTAAATCTATTTCCATTACTGAGAGTAACGTGAAAACGTCTTTACTTTCCTTGCTATTTTCAATGTGTATTTTATTAATTTTCAAGTTATATATGCATAGAAAAATTATGTCTTCTAAAGAGGGATACTTAACCCTTAACAGTAAGTAACAAAACTTACTGTGTGAAGATTTAAATTCCGCAAAGTGTTTTTCAGCTTATTGTAATTCTTCCCCATAGGAATCTCTGTCTTTAGCCATGGAGGTAGTCTTAACCTGCGGAAAGCCAAAATAACTATATGCTAACAAATATGTTCCCAAATAAGCACACCGCTTTGAAGTTACTTTGATCTATTAAGATGACCAACTGGGAATTTTCCCCCTGTAATCCTGGAATGATTCTTTTAATTTCTGCCACAGGAGATAACAGAATCAAAGTTCAGTTCAGTTCAGTCCAGTCGTTCAGTCGTGTCCGACTCTTTGTGACCCCATGAATCGCAGCACGCCAGGACTCCCTGTCCATCACCATCTCCCGGAGTTCACTCAGACTCGCGTCCATCAAGTCAGTGATGCCATCCAGCCATCTCATCCTCTGTCGTCCCCTTCTCCTCCTGACCCCAATCCCTCCCAGCATCAGAGTCTTTTCCAATGAGTCAACACTTCGCATGAGGTGGCCAAAGTACTGGAGTTCCAGCCTTAGCATCATTCCTTCCAGAGAAATCCCAGGGCTGATCTCCTTCATAGTGAACTGGTTGGATCTCCTTGCAGTCCAAGGGACTCTCAAGAGTCTTCTCTAACACCACAGTTCAAAAGCATCAATTCTTCGGCGCTCAGCCTTCTTCACAGTCCAACTCTCACATTCATACATGACCACTGGAAAAACCATAGCCTTGACTAGACGGACCTTTCTTGGCAAAGTAATGATTCTGCTTTTGAATATGCTATCTAGGTTGGTCACTTTCTTCCAAGGAATAAGCGTCTTTTAATTTCATGGCTGTAGTCACCATCTGCAGTGATTTTGGAGCCCAAAAAAATAAAGTCTGACACTGTTTCCACTGCTTCCCCATCTATTTCCCATGAAGTGATGGACCAGATGCCATGATCTTCGTTTTCTGAATGCTGAGCTTTAAGCCAACTTTTTCACTCTCCTCTTTTACTTTCATCAAGAGGCTTTTTAGTTCCTCTTCACTTTCTGCCATAAGGGTGGTGTCATCTGCATAATGAGGTTATTGATATTTCTCCCGGCAATCTTGATTCCAGCTTGTGCTTCTTCCAGTCCAGCGTTTCTCATGATGTACTCTGCATCAAAGTTAAATAAGCAAGGTGACAATATACAGCCTTGACGTACTCCTTTTCCTATTTGGAACCAGTCTGTTGTTCCATGTCCAGTTCTAACTGTTGCTTCCTGGCCTGCATACAGATTTCTCAAGAGGCAGATCAGGTGGTCTGGTATTCCTATCTCTTTCAGATTTTTCCACAGTTTATTGTGTTCCACACAGTCAAAGGCTTTGGCATAGTCAACAAAGCAGAAATAGATGTTTTTCTGGAACTCTCTTGCTTTTTCCATGATCCAGCGGATGTTGGCAATTTGATCTCTGGTTCCTCTGCCTTTCCTAAAACCAGCTTGAACATCAGGAAGTTCACGGTTCACGTATTACTGAAGCCTGGCTTGGAGAATTTTGAGCATTACTTTACTAGCATGTGAGATGAGTGCAATTGTGCAGTAGTTTGAGCATTGTTTGGCATTGCCTTTCTTTGGGATTGGAATGAAAACCGACCTTTTCCAGTCCTGTGGCCACTGCTGAGTTTTCCAAATTTGTTGGCATATTGAGTGCAGCACTTTCACAGCATCATCTTTCAGGATTTGAAATAGCTCAACTGGAATTCCATCACCTCCACTAGCTTTGTTCGTAGTGATGCTTTCTAAGGCCCACTTGACTTCACATTCCAAGACGTCTGGCTCTAGATGAGTGATCACACCATCGTGATTATCCGGGTTTTGAAGATCTTTTTTATACAGTTTTTCTGTGTATTCTTGCCATCTCTTCTTAATATCTTCTGCTTCTGTTAGGTCCATACCATTTCTGTCCTTTATCGAGCTCATCTTTGCATGAAATGTTCCCTTAGTATCAACTTAGATTTGCTCAAACCACTTTAGAAAACACCCATAACTGTGTCTATCAGGGCACTTTGCTCATGTCTTTGTTTTGCAAAGGCACAGAGTAATACCATCTTTAAAAAAAAAAAAGGAGCTTTTGAAACATCTCATTCCCTAATGAATAATACTGACAAAAAGTTCTGTATTTGTTCAGATTAAAAAGAGACCCCACAGGTGAACTTTCTGTTCTTTGATTTTGATAGGTGTTAAATGGAAAAAAAATGTAAAATTTGGAGTAAAGGCTACATATCCTCAGGTTTCCCTTGTCTTCCACCCACTTGTAGTCTAGAAGTTGCTGGGAAAAGTATCTCCCCAAACAATTTGTGCTCTGCACCAAATTCTCTTACAATTCTTTTAAACTAAGGCATGCTATCCGTGCTAGGAGAAACAAGTTAGATCATCAGCACCCAGTAACAATGAAAACCTTATCAAAGTATAACAGACTAGTATCAAGGTGATAATCTTCGCTCTCTGAAGACACTTGTTGTTGGATGGACAAAGGGAGATGGTGGGTAGGATGGATAAGTCCTAGCAAGGCCCTCAGAGGACAGACAGAAAAGAAAATTTCACCTATTTGCTTATTCTATGTTAGTTATTAGTTCTTTCTAATGATTTTTAGCTAAATTTAACAAGCTGATTAAAAATGTATTTCAGGGTTTGGTTATATCTGAAAATGACACACTATGAAGAAATGGGATGTTAAAATTACCCCAAATTTTCAATTACCTTTCTCCTTTCTGGCGTTTTAAATTTCCTTTATATTCATCCCAGGTACTCTTGTCAGCCAGATCACCAGATATAAATTCTTGAAGGTCTGGTCCTCTCTGTAAAAATTCCTTTTTTTCATCTGGCAGGGTACTTACTTCTCTGACAGGGCTGCATAAATATCTTCCAAACACCTAAACAAAGGGTTCATTATGACATTTATTTAGTTTGCTGTTTAGTCACTAAGTCATGTCTGACTCTTTTGCAACCCCATGGACTATATAGTCCACCAGGCTCCTCTGTCCATGGGATTTCCCAGGCAAAAATTTATTTAGAAGAGTTAATAATAACTTAGTTTTAACCTATTTAAATAGCTAAATGGAAGAGTAAGCCAGAGAACTGATTCAGAAATGTTAAACTATTTACAAGCTCTGTGTTGAATAAGGCTAAGGAGGACCCAAAGGGAACAAAACAAACCTAAAAAATAATAGGAATTAACTATTTCTGTCTAGATTTAAAATAGATTTGGAAACGTCTTGAACTGGCTAACAAAACATGCCACACTTTATCTGTATCAGGACTAAAAGTCAGTCATTCAAGTTTAAACTGCAATAATAGGAGAAGATGCTACAGATTTGAATTTTCTATTCCTGAGGAGTCAAGGACGTTTAAATAAAATCTGAAGTAAATTATCTCTGTCTTGGGCTTTGGATAAACACGTGTTAAAACTTAGAAGTTTAAGGTTTAACCCAGCTGATTTCAGAGAACTTGAAGTAGGGAAACCAAACTTACTATTCCAATTTTCTACGTTATATTCTGTGTTTGATCAAGGAAGTCACTCAACATATATTTGTTGACCAAAAGAAGCCGTCAGCTTATGGATTTGAACACACACATGGACAAGACAGCCAAAACACTATAAAACTCAAAGAGTTTAAAAAAAAAAAAGTGTGCCTATTAAGATGCTGTACAATTGCTACTGTTCTCGGCCAAGTCTCCCGCTCAAGCTTACAACACAGATTTGGGTTCTAACTGCCCAAACCGGTGTCTAGTACAAATCACTGACATGCAAGAAAAAAAAAAAAAGACACCTCTCAGAGTCAGCCAGAGATACCTACAAACAAATCACTACCAGAGACTTAACTTCCTTGGGGTGTCTGAAGAATTAGACGAGATACCACACGAAAAATGTTTAGAAGAAAACCTGGCTAGAAGTAAACATCCAGTAAATGCTGGCATTATTGGGTGCTCTAAAGGGATGGGAGCCCTCTACCCTACGCCCGCACCCTGCTCCCCCAGCCGCTCACCCGGGGGCCCACGGTGCGGACCGCGCCCCCGCAGCGTAGAGACATCTCGCTCTTTCTTTCCTAGCAAGGACGAATAATCAGTAATTCCCGGGAAAAGAGAAAAGGACAAACCGTCGCCAGATTTATGACAACATGAACCACCCTGACCCGGTGGAACTCGCGCAGCTCCGCGATTGGCTGCTTTAGTCTAGCGGTGTCGCACACTGATGACCCCACACGCAGACCTATACGGACTATAAGTGCGTGATGACGAAAGACGCTCTCTCTTTGCCGCATCTACTGCGAGGTGAGGTGGTTTCTGTAATCGGTGGGCCTGGGGAATCTGAAGCCATCGGCTCTGGGAAGGCCAGCGGCGCGGTTGTGGCCCTCGGGAACTCTATCGTGGTTGTCTCCCCACACAGTGACCGCCATATGAATTTGGTTGAGCTGGAAATCGAGCCCTGTACTGGGCTTTCAGGCCTACCCCAGCTCCTCAGCCTTGCCGGGATGGCGCCAGCTTGACAGGACACCCGGGGGTGCGCTGAGCAGGGAGTTCGCCGGCTGGGCTTATAACATGCGCCTGCGAGCTGCTCCTTCGAACCAGGGCGCAGCGGGGACCTCTCTCGGTTCGGGTCCTCCCGTATTCTTGCCGGCGGTCTCCGGTAGGAGTGGAGTTCCGTGCGGTGGAGGTTGGTCGTTAGGGGCCTTCTTCTTACCCTAGGTGTTTGTGTTTCAGAATGAAGACCATTCTCAGCAATCAGACTGTCGACATCCCAGAAAATGGTACGAGACTTGGTGTTTGCGTTTTTCTTACGTCTTTACTACATGCTCTATACCTTGTTCCGAGGCCTCACGAGTACGTTCTCTCCTAGTCGACATTAACTTGAAGGGACGGACAGTTATTGTGAAGGGCCCCAGAGGCACCCTGCGGAGGGACTTCAATCACATCAATGTAGAACTCAGTCTCCTTGGAAAGAAAAAGAAGAGGGTGAGTTTTTTGTTCGTTTTGGACACAGTTGCTTGTTTGGAAGGTTGTGATTTAAGAGTAACAAGATGGGTTGCTTTTCAAATTACGAAATTCAGATTCTGTGTTTTAGCTTCAAATTGGGTGTTTAGAATTATAGCTAGTTTCAATGTTGTTGCTTTAACAAAATTGGAAGATCAAATTCTGAACAAAGTAGATTAGAAAAACTCCTTCCAGACCAGGGTGCAGCGGGGTAGTAATGATTCGTAGCAGATCTTAATAATACTGTTACAAGTTAAGTTTTTTTTTTTCCCTGATTGTTTTGTAAAAATCTTAGGGACGCAGCAGTGGGTCTTAAACCTGATAATTTTCCAGGATTGACGTTTAATGCAGCTTGTACCATACTTTTGTTTCTGGGTTGTCGTTCCTTTGTGAAATAGTGTACCTTTAATGCATAGTAATAAAAATACTTTGAGGTGGTGTGGCTTTTTTTTTTTTTTTTGGCAAGTCATACTTTTTAATTAGGGCAAGTACTACAATTTACAGTGATTTTTGTGAATAAATGGACTTCTTTCTAAGCCTGCTTATTTCTGGAAAGAGTTTTCTAAAGTTTTTTTGTTGTGTTACAGCTCCGTGTTGACAAATGGTGGGGAAACAGAAAGGAACTGGCCACTGTTCGCACAATCTGTAGTCACGTACAGAACATGATCAAGGGTGTTACACTGGTAAGCAGATTCCTCAGACTGCTTTGTTTTGGAAGGGGGAGGTTTCTCAGCTGTACTTCATGTATGCAACATATATGTTTGCTGCAGAGAATAGATTATGCATGAAATTTAGTGGCGTACTTGAGCTCTAGTGCTTGGGAAGAGGTAATGTTGGCAGATGTGTCCAATAGGCGTTCCTGGGTTTTGGGATTAAGTGATACATATGTGTGTGTGTGTAAAGACCAGGTAGTCTTTGATAGTCTGCTGATGGTTTTTTTTTTTTCCCTACACAAATTAAGTCTCATTTTCAAGGTGCATGCTTATAGAAAAGTAACACACGGGGTAGACTTTGGTTTCTTGTTTGATGCCTGTCAATACTACTCTTGTGGGGATAGAAAAAGGTGGATCAAATTTCTGAATTCCATGTCCGTTTCCTTAAAAACATACCAGGGTAGGTTCCTTGAGTGTGGGTGCCTTTGTATCCTTAATTCTTGCTATCTGGTGTACCTTAGTAATTCAGTATGTTAGCCCTGGTGCCCAAGATGAAGGGCTTTGGGGTTCTTTATGAGAAACTAGTGTTGTTTACTGTGGGCATGGTGGTTAAATCACTGTGGTCTCCGACTCTTTCGCAACCCTGTGAACTGTAGTCCACCACGCTCCTCTTTCCATGGGATTTCCCAGGCAGAAATACTGTAGTAGTTTGCGATTTTCCTTCCCAACCAGGGATCAAACCCATGTTCCCTGCACTGGCAGGTGATTTCTTTACCACTGAGCCACCTGGAAAGGCATAGGCGGTAGTGAAACACTTTTCATTAAGGTGCGCACTGCAGTCCGGCAAAGAGACAACAGAAACCGATGATTCTGTATACAGTTGTGTGGTGTGGGTGATTTTATAACGCCTTGACATGAGTATGTGAGAACAGTTTTCAGTTTCCTTTGTCATGGAGGAGGAAGTTTTCCTCTAAAGTCTCTAGAGATTTGGTCATCCTTTTCTAGGTGCAAAGAGGGAAACAACCCTGACAAATATGTAAATATTCCTTACAAAGGGGCAGTTCCTACTTGGTTTTCAGAGAAAAACTGGGTATCCTGTTCAAATTTCTCAGCGTTACTGATGGTTTCTTTATTTAAATCTAGGGCTTCCGATACAAGATGAGGTCGGTGTATGCCCACTTCCCCATCAACGTTGTTATTCAGGAGAATGGTTCTCTTGTGGAAATCCGAAATTTTTTGGGTGAAAAATACATACGCAGGGTTCGAATGAGGCCAGGTATGGTTCATAAGTTTTTTTTTTTTTTCTGCTTGTGAAGGCTTAAATATATTTTGGGTTAGTTATAACTAAGGCTAGATTATTTCAGACTTACCCAGTACAATTAAAGTAGAAGTGCACTTAAAATAGTTTTTCTCTGATACATAATTGATGCGTCTAACACTGAAGCAAATTTTAAAACTTAGTGCTCTTTGATTCTGCTTTTTTTTTTTTCTATTGAATTGAGGGGGAGTGGGAGGTCTTGCACAAAGCTTGTGAGATCTTAGTTCCCCACTAGGTATCAAACCCTCGCCCCCTGCATTGGCATCATGGAGGCTTTAACCACTGGATCAGCAGGGAAGTCCCCAAAAATGAGCTTTGAAGAATACCAAAGGTATACAATGGAAATAAGAAATAAGATTGGATACAAAGCTTATTTATTTATCTGGCTGAGTCTTAGTTTTTGCTTATTTATCTATGGGATTCTTAGTCACAACATTCAAACTCTTTAATTTGCAGCATGTGGGAACTAGTTTCCTGACCAGGGATTGAATCCAGTCTGCCTGCATTGACAGCCCAGAGTGTTAGCTACTGGCCCACCAGGAAGTCCCAGGAATACAAAATTTGCCCAGATAATTCAGATTCTATTACAGAACAGATAGTTTCATTTGGTGTGTGGAATTTTAAATCAAGTAAATTGCTCCTTAAACATTTTAAGTATTCTATAATTCTTATTTTTTATCTTGACACTATGCAAATGCCCTCTTAATATTTTAGGGGTGGCCTGTTCAGTATCTCAAGCCCAGAAAGATGAGTTGATTCTTGAAGGAAATGACATTGAACTTGTGTCAAATTCAGGTTTGTATGTTTACTGTGCATAATTAATGCCTATAAAGTCTTGTCTATCTAAATCCTGGAGTTGAATACCTGGTATTTGTTCATTTGGTGAGGGTTTTTTTTAATTTTGGGAATCTTAATTAAAAGCTATAAAGTACAGCATGTGATGAAATACTTGTGATGAGTTTGGCTGATAATTGCCTTATCTTTTTCACCCTTATAGCTGCTTTGATTCAGCAAGCCACCACAGTTAAAAACAAGGATATCAGAAAATTTTTGGATGGTATCTATGTATCTGAAAAAGGAACAGTTCAGCAGGCTGATGAATAAGATCTCAGGTGGGATTTTGTAATACCTGTATAATTTTATTGCTTTAGTTGGGTCTAATTAATAAACTTAAACTGTAGTTGTAGCAAAGGCAGAAAGTATGTTTTACATGATTGGGAATAAAACTTTTCTGGGTAAGAATATTGATGGAGAATTACAGACTGTTTCTTTTCTTTTTTACAGTGATCCTGCTGCAGAAACAACAAGATAGCAGATGGTTCTATGGACTCAGTTATGATCCTTTAAAGAGACAATAAAAACTCTTGATTTGAGATTTTTTCCTACTGATTTGTCATTTCAAACTATTTGGCCAGTAAACAGTTAAGTAAATTCTAATGTGTTAAGAATAATAACAGAAGGAATAGGAGTGGTTGATTTTGTTGTTGTTGTTAGCAAGACTTAATGGCAGAAGGGGCTTGAAGGAATACCAAGGACATTTCAGGCAAGAGGAATACGGTTATCGTGGGAAGAACTTTAGGAGATGCCCTGAAGGTATGTAATTTTACAGTGGCATAGATTTGAAGATTTGTGAGGCAAATGCCTGAGTCGCAGTAACTGAAAAGGCAGCTGAGAAGTGCTACTTGTCTTGGTAAGAATTAAAAGATGGAGTTAATTTATATTTATGATAAACATGGTTGCTGTAGTCTAAGGTTCTCTCAGACCCAAATTTCAGCCACTTCTATATCTTAGTCTTTGATAGCTTTAAAAAAACTTAAGAAACATTCCATGTGTCATACTTCAGATACACTACTAAACAATACTGTGTTTTAACTCAGTAGGGTTGCCCCTAAACCTGCAGTCCTCCCCTATCTCATTTGTTAGAAACTGTAACTGTGTAATTTCTCAGGCAATACATTCAACTTTGTCTTACCTACTGTGTCTAGTCCATCAATAAAATCTGTGGGCTTACTAAGATCTTGGTTGAAATAAATGAAATTAATTTTATATTCAGTTAATCATTGGTTTGATGATAACAGTTAAATTTTTTGTAAATACAGATTTTGCTTTGAATTATTTTGAGATGAGGTTTGGGGTAGGTGTTGGATGGGTAAGTTGTCTTCCTTTGAGTGACAGGTTAGCAGTCAGATATTTTCAGTGAAGCCTGTTGAGCTCATTCCTCATGTCCGTCCTAGCATACCCTGCTCCAGTTTTTGTCCATAATGTTTATAATGTAAGATTAATAGTTTACTTTGTTGGGTATTGATTATATACTCTTTTCCTGCTAAGAGTCTAACCTTCATGGGGGGGGTGTGACCTTGTCTACCCTGGGATATTCTGAGTTCTAGAACAGTGTCTGGCATATAGCTGTTTGCTGAGTAATTGGTTCCCAAATTGCCAGGGAGATTCAGGTTGTGGAGATTGAGTAATAGTAATGGGCCTCAAAAGATGTTTTTAAGGTATTGACAGAATTTTAAAATTGAATTTGAGGGTTGAAATTTCCAAGTGGCAGTGTTGCAGAGGGATAAAGGTGTTATTGCAGAGTGTCGGTATATAGGCAGTGGTAGCAGCAATGGGAGTGTGTAACACCAGAAGTGAAGCGTGGAGACTTTAAAGGGTAACTGTTGGCAGTCTGGTTGTAGCTGAGGAGTTACTTCAATTTAATAACTTAGATGTGGTAAAGGAACGTGTAGCAGCTTCTCCCCAGGGAAGCTGTCCGTGTTTTCTGTTACTACAGATGAGCATGTAAGTGCATCCTCAGTTTTGAGGTGTATCAGTCTACATTTTCTAATGAGAAAACATACTTGGGAGTAAATTGCCCATTTGGCACACAGTTTCGGCGGATGGAGGGAGGGGGTGTTGGCAGAACCCAGTTAAAACACCATTCACATTCCACAGTCCTTAAGTTGAATATAAATAATCAGCATAACCCAGTTTATTTGGAATGAATTACATTGAGAATTAAAACATCCAGTCATAATTTACTGACCTCAATTTCCAGAGGCTCTTTAAACACCATAATTGCAATACTTCCATATATATCAGACTTAGTGGTGAAAGGGTTGTTAAACTGAACGTGGAGAATGCAATAATATACAAAGTAAACTACATTTTAAGATGTTCTTCAAGTTTTGAAAGGTAAATTAAAAGATCTGTCAAAAGCTGCCAACAGTTCCTAACTGACTCTATGGTTTTATTTTTTAAGTAAACAACCAACCATGTATTTGGTAATGCAGGATCTATGTTGTGGCAAAGGCTCTTTAGATGTGGTATGTGGGTTCTAGTTCCCTGACCAGGGATTGAACCCAGACCCCCTGCTTTGGGGTATGGAATCTTAACCACTGGTCCATCAGGACAATCCCCATTTATTATTTTAAAATGAATTTAAGAAAAACCTGAAAGGTATAACTGAGCATGAGCTAGATTAAAATATGTACCTAGGGACTCATGGAGCTTCCCTGGTGGCTCAGATGGTAAAGCATCTGCCTGTGGTGCAGGAGACCCGGGTTCGATCCCTGGGTTGGGAAGATCCCCTGGAGAAGGAAATGGCAACCCACTCCAGTACTCTTGCCTGGAAAATTCCATAGACTGAGGAGCCTGGTAGGCTACAGTCCATGGGATCGCAGAGTTGGACTCAACTGAGTGACTTCAGTTTTCAGGGACTCATGTATCATGATGGCTTAAAGACTAGTAAAATTCCCAGATGGCAAAAAAGGACAGCATTGAATTAGGGACTTTACTATTGATACCTTCTCTTCCCTGGTGGCTCAGATGGTAAAGCATCTGCAATGCAGGAGACTCCGTGAGATCCCCTGGAGAGAAGGGAAGGGCAACCCACTAGTATTCTTGCCTGGAGAACCCCATGGATGGACCATAGAGTTGCAAAGAGTGACTAACAGTTTTCACTTTGTGGCAAGGTGACAAGTTTAAAAGATACATTAAGCACTAAATGTAAAGACTTACAAACAATACAAGATAATCAAAACAGGACAGGAAAGCAAACATCTTAATTCCAAGTCTGTTTTTAGGACTGAATATGGATTTCTTTTTCAAAACCTTGGATGTTGATGAGTTGCTCAACTGATACTCTAGGATTAAAAAACTAGTTACTATAATCATGTATAGCCTCAAGCCTAATAATCAGATGAAAGTTGCTCAGTCGTGTCCGATATTTGTGACCCTTTGGACTGTAGGTCTCCAGGCCAGAATACTGGAGTGGGTAGCTGTCCCCTTCTCCAGTGGTTCTCAGAGAAATATAAAAAATTCTTGGAAAACAAAAGCTGCTAAGGTTGGAGGAAGGATGCAGTTGGAACAAGGAGACAAAAGGATCTAAAATTTTATTATCTGAATTGGCCAGCCAGAAAGAATATTGATGTCTTAACCACTTTTGCATTTGTTTGAATTGACCAATTGTGTTATTTTTATCTTTGAAACTTAATGCTGTTATCAATTAGTATCTCAGTTATGCAGGAAATAAGCTTTCCTTTGACTGGAAGTCAGACTTCCAGAGGAGTAGACAATAGTTAAATATTGACTCACCTAAGGAAAGAATGGGTATAAATGGGTTTAGATTCAGGTTTTCTTCCAACATTTAGAATACAGTGAATGAATGTTAAGAACAGAATTCAAAAAAGTCAAACTGCAAATTCTGTTTCAAGAATTTACTTAATCCTAGCTTCAAAGGTTGCAATGTAAGAATAGTTTACTCAGGCCACCAGTACTCTGAATTGTGTCCACAGTTGGGAGGTGCCTTCTACACCTTGAGAGGTCCATATGTGCTTGTGTTAGATCAGTGAAGGACTTCAGGGGCGAGAACAAGTCTCATGGGATAAATGGTAACTTGATAACGATAATATAAAAAAATCATATCTTAGAATGTTTTCTGCATCTGTCACCTAAGATTCAGGTGAGGAATAATACCAATTTGAAGGAAGTTGCTGTACTCTGAGGTTGAATGACCTCTGTCTTCACAGGCAGTTGGATCTAGTTGAATTTAATCTTTGTCCTCTGATGTTTACATGAGTTACTAGAAATTAAATGTTATTTTTAAAAAAATCATCTGATAAAAGAGCTCATAAAATGAGATGTTTTATAAATGCTCAATTTTAATTTCTATTGACAAAAGCTGAGGGATTGATGTGCTTAAGAGTTTATAATTGGCTATAGACAAATGATACTTAACCCTATTTTTTTCCATTTGAGAACCACCCTGACCAAAGGGGAAAGCACCTAAAAAGTGACAGAATTTTATCGCTGACAATCTCCACTGTGGAATCTTAACAGAGTTGTACTTTCAAAACAATTTATTTTATCATAAGTAGCTACTGGTATGAATAGAGGAAAACTAGAGAATAATGATAGGAAACAGCTCATCAAACACCATGAGACAACGTATCAGAAAATCGTCATAGGCTTACTGTCGAGGGAAACCTTTACCTCAGATCCAAGAACTGAATTCACTGATGTCAACACCTTTTAAGGGACAATTTGAACCATACAATGGAGACCAAGATTGTCATTACCTTGGCTATCACTAAATTCTCAAGTTGTCCTTTTTCTACAATATAGGTGTATCTTCTGTAAGTTACCAGTATATGGAACTGGAGTGAATTTTTAAACTTTTCCATCCTGCAGACAGAAATAAGATCAGCTTAGCTAAAAACTCTTTTGTGACCTTTCTTTAATGGTATGTGCTGTGAGTTCTTTGCTTTCCAAATTTTTCTTCTCTTTCGCTTATGAAAAATAGTAATTGATAACAGTAGAACCAGAGTGGAGAAGAAACAACATCCAAAGAATATCAGCGGTTTCTTCTGCACAAGAAGTAAGCAGACAATACATTCTGTGTTTCTTTGAGCCTGACTGCATCTAGGACTACCGTTCTCAGAAAGGAAGCCATTGTTGCTGATCAGTTTGTTGTAAAACTGGATTGAGGATTTAGCTTTGAAATCGGGTGTGAAGAATCCAAATCTGGGTCTAGATTTTTCTTCAGTCAGTTTGAATACATAATAGCCTTTGATTTTGATTTTATCAATCAGGTATGCTGAAAAATACCAAAAATAAACATTATTAATCACATGTGAACTATTAGATATCCTTAAGAATTTAGTTTTCATTGAAAACAGTCTAAAACTCATGCTCATAAAACATTTTCATTAAAGGTTTTTTGACATTCTTTTATCAATGATCTTTCTTGAGAAGATGAATATAGGTATAATGTAATTTTTTAAAGATTGAATTAAAACATATCTATAATCATACCAAAACACCTGCAGGAAACTCAGATTTAAGAACTGTAGCCATAAAGGTCAAAGGACTTAACTGTCAACTTGTTCACAGTGTTAAAAAACAGAAAAATTTTGCTTATTTACCTTGATTCCAGAGCTCAGATGTGAGATAACGGCCCAATAACTGCACTTGATTTCCCCAGCCACTCACTCTGGCTCGCCTACTCAACTCTTTTATACCTTCTGTCAACAAACTTACAGCACCTCCTCTGTTGGAATCATCTTTGACTACTCTCATACACACATCCAATCCTGTTGACTACCTTCAAAACACATCCAGAACCTATCCACTTCTCACTATCTCCACTCTTAACTGGAGAAGGAAATGGCATCTCACTCCAGGACTCTTGCCTGGAAAATTCCATGGATGGAGGAACCTCCTAGGCTACAGTCCATGGGGTCCGCAAAGAGTCGGACTCGACTGAGCGACTTCACTTTCACCACTCTTAATAACCTGACCCAGTCCACCATTATCCTTACCCAGACCAGCGCAATTCTCCCTATATCAATTCTTGCTCCTTTAGAGTGTGTTCACAAGAGCAGCAATTCTTTTGGTGTGGGTTGGATCTTGTTAACCTGTTTAAAACCTAGAACCTTCCTATCCCTGAGAGTAAGCTACAGTTTTTACGACGCCTTCTAAGCCCATAATAGACTATCATTAATGAGCCTGTTCCCCCTCATTGTTTGGTTCATATTACCTGGTAATGTCATATATTTTAAGGGAAATGGCCCTCGAACCTCACCTTTCAAAGCCTCCTGAATGTATTTCTCTAAGTAGTATTTTCGGAGCTCATCATTTTCCAGAGACTGGTCATCGATGCCACTGGCCGTGATGTAAACATCCATGTCTCCATAGTTCCTCCGGATCCACTTCAGCACCCTGCGCTCTCCCCAGGGCATCACGGCCAGGCGGGTGGGGGAGCTCAGGCAGGTGATGTCCTGCAGAAACTGGATGTCCCTGTCTGTGTCGTAGGTGCTGCCGTTCTGGCGCTCGTGCATCACGAACCTGGTGGTGAAGTGGTTCAGGGCGTAGAAGTCCGCAGTGCCCTTGACCAGCCTCCTCTCCTCCTCAGTAAACTGAGGCAGCGTGGAGCGTGCGAGCCCTTGCCTATTCTTGAAGGCGACGTACTCTCTCATGGCCAGCGGGTAGTCCCCCGTCTTGAAAAGGGGTTCTGCGAACCAGGCGATTTGGAACTGGAGGAAGCGCTCGGCCGCCTTCCAGTGCGAGTCCGCGTAGGGATTGGCGGGCTCGGCCCAATCCGAGTGCAGAGACAGCGACAGGGCCCCGCGCTGCACAGGCCTGTACTGCCGGTCGTAGAGGTGCCAGGCCAGGGCGTGGGCGATCAGCAGGTGGTGGGCTGCCCAGTAGGTGTCGTTACTAGACTGCTCGTAGATGTCACTCAGTCGGTTAGGCTCGTTGATAGTGATCCAGAGCTTCACCAGGTCCCCCAGCTCCCGGAAGCACAGGTCGGCGTAGTCCTGGAAGGCCTCGGCCGTGGACCGGTTCAGCCACCCTCCGCTGTGCAGCAGAGGCCCAGGGAGGCCTAGGTGGGTGTGGGTCGGATAGTACAGCGTGACCATTGAGGAGATGTTGAGCTTCAGCCCCTCGCTGACCACACACCTGTAGTACCTCAAAGCCTGTCTGTTAGCCATGGACAGGTTGCCAGTGGGAAGGATTGAGGGCCAGTCCAGAGCAAACCGATAGTGGGTCACTTTCATTCTTGCTAACATCTCAAGCTGTCTTTTGATGCTGACAAAATCCGTGCATTGAGCTGGCCTTGTTTTCAGCCTCACTCCTTCCACTCGGTGCAACAGTCTGTTGCCCGTCACATTCCACACATACAGATGAGGATCGCTGAACTGCGGGGAGGAAGCCACGGCCTCAGGCTGTGAAAGCAAGCACATGCAGGCAGGCAGAGTCTTAGCATGCGTCCTCTAAGAGAAAGAGGTGTGTGTTAGTCACTCAGTCATGTCCAACTCTTTTGCGACCCCATGGACTGTAGCCCCCAGGGCTGGAAGTGAGTTGCTATTTCCTCCTCCAGGGGCTCTTTCTGACCCAGGGATGGAACCTGGGTCTCCTCTATTGCATTCGGATTCTTTACTATCTGAGCCACTTCAGACCTTCAGACCAGAAAGGAAGAGCCTGATCTTATTTTGTCTCTCACAATAGAGAAAATAAATGATGCACATGTCCTTCAGAACAACCTGTGTCTTCCTGCTTTTTTCCTGTTGATGTCAGCAAAAAAGGCCTGATGGATTATCCTCCCTCCAGGCCCTTGAAATTTACCAGGTAGACAGGAAAATGTAGAGAAAGAACCACACCTAGGGCTTGGCTTGCAAAACAATTTGTCTTTCAGAAAACAGGAGGATGTTTTCCAGTTCCTGGGTCCTAAAAACCAGGTAATATGGGGTTGGGGGTGGGGGTGTGTGTGTGGGGTTCTCATGTGATTCTGTTCAAATGCATCAGGAAATTGGCTTGGTTCTCAGTTAA
Source organism: Capra hircus (assembly GCF_001704415.2). Lineage (NCBI taxonomy): Eukaryota > Metazoa > Chordata > Mammalia > Artiodactyla > Bovidae > Capra > Capra hircus. The sequence continues at coordinate 59,146,792 of NC_030813.1, read as the reverse complement.
AAGGAACCACAAAAGATGGACCTTCCAAACCTGTCATAAATTAAAGGCAAATTAGCATTCCAGTTGTGGAGGATTTCACTGAGATTAGCATTTGGGGTTAGAGGAGGCTGGTGGACCCCAGCCACAGTTCCTAAAATAGGCCAGTGGGAAAGAGCAGGAAATGACCCCTTGAGTTTGCTGAATGCGGCTAACACATTCCAGTTGAAAAATCCAAGTGATGTCACACGTCCATCATTCAGTTCTCCCCTTCCCATGTGCCTGTGAGAACACAGCATTTATTCCTCCAAAGGGAGGATTCTAAACACGCTCCTTATATAAGGTAATGAAGTGTGAAAGGAGAGAACCCTAAAATAACCCCCAGAATCTCACAGGTTGACTCTTGAATCCATTCTCTGCCCCTCCACTAAGCAGAGAGCCCTGGACTCCTGCTCTGGTTCTGTCCCTTTAAAAGCCAGGCTTGACAACTCTGTTTAGTGACAGAGCAATCTCACCCACCTCACAGGTGTACTGTGAGAAGTCTGTGACTCTGGGCAATTCTCTGTCAACTCTAAAGCACTCTACAAACATAAGATACTTATGACTTGGGTGTAGCTCTCCCTGCAATTATCGCCTGTTAGGCCCTTGAGTCTAAATTAAAACAGAAAAGGGCTTAAGAAAAACAAGTTCAAGATTAATAAGAAAAAGTGAAAGTTCTGTTCTTGTTTTAATGTGCTTTTTCTTCCCATGACTGAATTTAACTGCACCTGGTAATCAATGGTAATTAGCCTTTGGTAAATATTTTCCCTCTAATTGTTTTCTCATGTGTCATCTTTCATAGTCTAATTATAAAATCATATCATTGCCCACTTGCCATCTGCCAACTAGCTATCTAGAACATTAAACGGAGAGAACATTGATCATGTGAGCATGAAGCTAAATCTGTATATAATTATTTGAGTAAAACCCTTAGCCTAGATAGCCAGTTTCAGTGTTTTGAAACCTCAGAGCATCATGGTATTGAAAGGGTATTTATTTACAAAGGGCAATCTTACAGTAAGGTAAGGTACAATGAAATGAAAATCTGTTTTACTTTTAAAAATCTCCAGAAAGCATTAGTCTTAGCAACTGTGTGATTAATCTGCTAAGAGAAATAGTTGAAGTATTGCACTCTGACCTCAGCCCCAGCTCCCAGAGCTTGGTTCTAAAGTTCTATTTTCCACTAAAAGGATCCTGGACTCCTTGGAAAAATGGCTGTTTTCAGGTCTGGTTCAGGAAAGGAATGAGGGGATCCTGGTGAATATTGCACCAGAAAAATAAGAACATACTTAAAAACTGGAAAGGAAATGTCAAAAAGACATAAAAACAGCTTGAAAGAGTCCCATATGCCAAATTTGAGATAATTTGAGCATCAAAAGTTCCAGTGAATCAGTGACAACAATGAATTATAACTGAGTTAATTCACTCATTAAACAATGTGTTTAATTCACTTAATAAATACAGAAGAAATAATCTAATTAGAAATTTGCCATTTTGCAATCTACAAAGTAATAACTAATTCAGGCAAGGTTCATAAATCAATGTTAAGAGCATTGGTTGAATGCTGTTGAGAAATAGGATATTTATACAGTCTTAAAATATCACCATCAGACTAATTCTTAATTACAAATGGAAAAGGACCTTTCAGTTAAGAGATCTGGCAAATGCCACATCAAGAAATCTGGTGACTGCTACTTCAACTAGTGTCTCCAGTAATGAAAGAAACTGACTTTATGTGCCTCCTATGGGCTGGAAGAAGCACAAGCTGGAATCAAGATTGCCGGGAGAAATATCAATAGCCTCAGATATGCAGATGACACCACCCTTATGGCAGAAAGTGAAGAAGAACTAAAGAGCCTCTTGATGAAAGTGAAAGAGGAGAGTGGAAAAGTTGGCTTAAAGCTCAACATTCAGAAAACTAAGATCATGGCATCTAGTCCCATCATTTCATGGCAAATAGATGGGGAAACAGTGGAAACAGTGTCAGACTTTAATTTTCTGGACTCCAGAATAACTGCAGATGGTGATTGCAGCCATGAAATTAAAAGATGCTTACTCCTTGGAAGGAACGTTATAACCAACCTAGATAGCATATTAAAAACCAGAGACATTACTTTGTCAACAAAGGTCCGTCTAGTCAAGGCTATGGTTTTTCCAGTGGTCATGTATGGATGTGAGAGTTGGACTATAAAGAAAGCTGAGGGCCCAAGAATTGATGCTTTTGAACTGTGGTATTGGAGAAGACTCTTGAGAGTCCCTTGGACTGCAAGGAGATCCAACTAGTCCATTCTAAAGGAAATCAGTCCCGGGTGTTCATTGGTAGGACTGATTTTGAAGCTGCAACACCAATACTTTGGCCACCTGATGCGAAGAGCTGACTCATTTGAAAAGACCCTGATGCTGGGAAAGATTGAGGGCAGGAGAAGGGGACAACAGAGGATGAGATGGTTGGATGGCATCACTGACTCAATGGACATGGGTTTGGGTGGACTCCAGGAGGTGGAGATGGACAGGGAGGCCTGGCGTGCTGCAATTCATGGAGTTGCAAAGAGTCGGACATGACTGAGCAACTAAACTGAACTGAATATGATGTATTGGAAAATACACAACAGCATCTATGTAGTATTATTTCTAGAAACACTTAACTGAATCTAATAAAGAAACAGAAATCCATGCTTGCAGACATTTTACAAGCAACTGGGATGTCCCTGGTGGCTCAGTGGTTAAGATTTCACCTTCCAATGCAGGAGGTGTGGGTTGAGGAGCTAAGATCCCACATGCCTCCTGGTCAAAAAAAACCAAAACATAAAGCAGAAGCAATATTGTAACAAATATGATAAAAATTAAAAAAAAAAAGTCCCACATTCTACAAAGCAACTGGCCTGAACTCTTCAAAACTATCAATACCATGAGATTAGGGGGATTTCTCTCAATTAAAGAAGCTAAAGATACACATAGGCCCAGATGCTGGGGAAGGCATAGTAGTATTTTTTAAATGTTATTTTCATTTTGTAGTCTTCTTATAGAGCCCATCTACTCTTGCCTGCCCATCATCTATTCATACAACCTTTGGCTGAGTTTTCAAAAAGCATCCAAATTTTTCTTGGTAAAGCATTTATCCTCATTCCTTAAGTGCAAGTAAAGCTGACTCCTCAGTGGGCTCCAGGTGTGAGCAAGAAGCCCAGGTCTGATTGGTCACAGCATTGCTTTCCCCTGACCAAGTGATCAGCTCTTGCTCCGAGGAATAGGAGTAGGGTCCTCAGAGCGGACTGACGGTCATAGTGTCAGTTACTGGAGAGCAGATGGGTCTTCACATGAAGCAGGAACTTGCAGGTTGGGTTATGTACAAACCGGAACTCTTGTCTCTCCTGGGGCCTGTTGTTGCTGGTTCTAGACTTTGCAAAACATAAACCTACTTGAAGTGGTAGGGAAAAGATGGTCTGCCTGTGCCATGTGGAAGAGGAGAGACATACTGGGTAAGTGCGTGCCTCTCCGGGGGTCAAAAACTGAAGGTGAGTCACTGTGTTTATATCACTCTCTATATCTTTCCTCCTTTTATCACTCCCGGGCCTTTCCTAAAGTTTTGTTTAAATACTGATAGGGGTTGAGATTCATAACTTTGGTCACTCACGGTTTCGGCCCTTTTGTCTAGTTGTATCCCTTGCACATCTTGTTTTTCCATAAGCTTCTCGAATACAAGTACTATGAGGTCTTATAGCATAATGGTCAGAGACAGACAAATCAGGGTAAGTTGGATAAGTTATGTAACCTTCCTAAGCTTCGATTTCTTTGCCTATAAAATGAGGGTTTTGTGATTAAGTATACTGAATGCACATACATCCAGAAGTTAAGTGCTTGGAACATAGTAGGAGCTTCAAAAATAGTTTCAGAAAAATTATTTCGGAAAGGGCATTGTGCATCTGAGAACTTGAGGATAGCTTGCTACATGTTCTGTCACTATTTGTTACCTTAGGCAAGTCACTTTCTGTTATTAATTGACAGGCCTTACTTTCCTTAGCTATAAAATGAAAGATTTGGTATAGGCTCACCTGGGTCTAAAAGTTGACCTTTTTCATACACTATGCACTGAGTACTTACTGTGTATCTGAAACTGCTCTAGTAAGGCATCCAGCAGGCAGTAAAGCCTCAAACCTCTCCACTGTCTTGCAGAGAAAGTTTGCATTCTAGTAGGAGAAACAGGTGATCAGTAAGGAAAATGTGTAAAGCAGTTAGCAGAGGATGGCAGTGAGGGAAATGAGATACTGATTGAAGGGTACAAACTTCCAGTTATAAGATTAACGTGTTCTGGGGGTCTATTATACAGGATGATGACTATAGCTAATAATATTGTATTGTATACTTGAAAGTTGCTAAGAAGATCTTAAATTTTCTTATCATAAAAAAAGATCTTAAATTTTCTTGCCTGTGATGGTATGGAAGTGATAGCTAATGCCATAGTGGTAATGTTTTTGCAATGAAAAATGTATCAAATCAACACATTGTACACCTCAAACTTACACAATGTTGTATGTCAATTATATCTCAATAAATCTGGAGAAAAAAAGGAAAATGTGTAAAACATAGTATGGTAGATGTGATGAATGCTATATAAGAAAATAAAGCAGGAAGGGAGAATAAGCAGTGATAGTGATGAAGTTATGTTGTTTAGAGTAGAGGGAAGCCTTATTGAGAGGTTGACATTTGAGTTACATTTGAAGAAGGTGAAGAATGAGGCAAGTCAGGAGGCCGCATTGGGGTATAAAGACCTCATAAGGCAAATGACCCAAATTTATCATAAATCACTTAAATGAAGGTCCACTAGTAATTTGCTTCTGGCAAAACAAAAATCTAGGGAATTCCCTGGTGGTCCAGTGGCTAAGACTCCATGCTTTCATTGCTGAGGGTGTGGGTTCAATCCTTGGTCGGGAAACTAAGATCCTACATGCTACATGGTTGCAGCCAACAAATTAAAAAAAAAAAAAAACTGTAAAATTTGTTTCCTGTAATTTTGATACTACTGACAAATGGCTGTCACAAAAATGACTGGAAGATCTCTCTAGACTATATGCAACTTGAGGGCAGTATGAAAAGCTCTCAGTAAGCATGAATTCTTCCCTTCCTCTCTCTTCTTTCCCCAATGTCCCTTATAACCCCCAAATAATCATGGTATTTGATATTATCTGACAGCTGTTTCTTAGATGTCATTGAGTAAAATGAAAGGGAATACTGTGTATTATTTGGAGTTGGTGATGGACAGGGAGGCCTGGCGTGCTGTATTTCATGGGGTCGCAAAGAGTCGGACACGACTGAGCGACTGAACTGAACTGATAGTTAAATTTGTGGAGCTTCCTAGGTGGCGCTAGTGGTAAAGAGCTTGCCTGCCAATACAGGAGACAAAAGAGATGCATGTTTGATCCCTGGATCAGGGAAGAACCCCTGGAGGAGGGCATGGCAACCCACTGCAGTATTCTTGCCTGGAAAATTGCATGGACAGAGGAGCGTGGTGGACTACGGTCCATAGGGGAGCAAAGGGTCAGACACAACTTAGTGACTTAGCATGCATGCATAGTTAGTTTGTAAGTAGCCACTTACCTTAAGGACAGATTCAGTGACACCCCAGGAGAAATCACAGGGAAACTGACCCTGCACATCTGGTGTGGACTCTTTCACAGAGAAACCATTTTCTTGAATGATCTGTTTATAGTAATGTGCTGAAGACTTGGGCTTTCTTTCTTTTTGTTTACTATTAAAATCCACATAAAATAATCCTCGGCGAGTGGTATAAGCATCCTGCCATTCAAAGCCATCCAGGAGGGACCAGGCTGTGTAACCAAACACTTGTATTTCATCAAACTTGATTGCTGTACAGAAAGACAAAAGCAGATGTTCAGAGGCCTAAACACTCTGGTTCATGCTTACAGCTTCACAAATGACATGCCAGGGGCAGCATATTGTGAAACCAACCTTTTGCCTAATTTGCAGGCCCATTATATCAACTAGGAATTTTATTTTATTTATTTTTTTGAATTTTATTTTTATATTTGAAAACGGGCAGTTATTTTCAACTAGAATGGTCTTCCCAAGTGAACAACACAGTTAAAGGGTCAAGTTTAAAATATTCCTTGTCAGGGAACTAAGATCCCACGTGGGGCACCACGTGGCCAAAAAATAAATACATAAAATAAAAATAAAATATTCATGAGACTTAACTTAGTGTGCAAATCTGTGTCAGAGTGCATGGTAATTTCCAGAACCCTTTGGGACCAATGCAGATGCCAGCTTTGACCAAGAGTTTCTCATTTCAAGCTTGGGTGGTTTCCCATTTGTGGACAAACTGTCTTTTATGACACAATCCTCAGGGACTGAGACATCAGCTTTGAGAATGAACATATGTGAATGCAGATTTAAGGAGGAGACAGAAGCACGGTGATGTAAGAGAACAAGAATTGACTGGGCCCAGGGGCAAGAGGGGAGAGGGCTTGCTCTATTGTGCTCCTGGGCGGGGCTCTTGGGCAGGTTTCTCGACCTCAGTTTTCTCATTAGTAAAAACAGAGGATTGAAAAAGATGATCTTTCAGAAATTTTCTAGCTCTAAATTTAACAACGTTTAGGAATTAGATAAAAATTAAATATGCAATAAAAACAACAATGGTTCAATCAAACATGAACCTTTGTTCTTAAAAGCTTTCATTTTCTCACGGAAATGTCTCCTTTCTGCACTTTGGGGGTTTTATCACAGAATTTCTTTTCCTAAAAGGGAGAATTAATGTCAAGAGATTCTAATGAGATAAATGTTTCAACAGGCCGTGGGTCTCGTGCTTTGGTGTCATAGGGCCCTGTGAAAGGAGGAATGGTAATGCCTAGGGAGTGATACCACCTCTGCCCAGGCGCTATGGGCAGAGTTCTCTGCTCTGGAGGCCCCCATGTGCACGAGCCCTGGGGCTGGGCCTGGCACAGCTCTGTTCCATGCGATCCTCCTGCAGTTTAGAACACTAGTGTCTTGCTCTCCCTGGGGACCTTCCCTGAACACTCTCTACAGAACTGGGGATTTTTTTCTCAAAGTTTGTGACTTTTGTTTTGGCCACTCCATGCAGTTTGCCATGATCTTAATTCCCTGACCAGGGATTGAATCCATGCTTTGGCAGTGAAAGCACGAAGTCCAAACCACTGAATCCCCAGGGCATTCCCTTCAAGCTTGTGACTTCTAAAGAGAGCTATAGAGTTGTAGAAAGAGCCACCAAGAATTCCTTTATATGGGAGAGAAATGGAGCCCAACTCTGTAGGGGACAGAACCATCATAATCAAAGCTCGTCTTCTGCTCCATTATTTCTTTCTTTTTTTTTTTCCAAAGAAAGCTCCATTATTTCAATCAGCCACCTGCAGATGTCACTCCCTGAGTAATGGAAAAGGAATGAGAGGATGAGCAGGGCTTAGAGAAATATCCAGGAACAATAGAAATTGTTCAGCTTAGCCATTCATGGCTCATTCCCGGTATTCAGACTTCTCATCATCGAGTCATATAATAGAGTAAAAGGACCACAGTCAAGAAAAGCTTTCAGCATCTTAAAACTGTTAAACTTTGGACATGTCTCCTTTAGCACTGGTGGCTCACACGGTAAAAAATCTGCCTGCAATACAAGAGATCCAGGTTCAATCCCTTGGTCAGGAAGATCCCCTGGAGAAGGGAATGGCAACCCACTCCAGTACTCTTTCCTGGAGAATTCCATGGACAGAGGAGCCTGGTGGGTTACAGACCATGGGGTTGCACAGAGTTGGACACGACTGAGCGACTAACACTTTCTTTTCATTTTCCTTTTGTATTATGTTCTTTTTGAAGGAATGAAGCAGCACCTTGTTGAAAATTAGGATGTATCTACAACCTAAAATTATTCTGCTTTCAAACTCATTTATAAAGGACATGAAACTGAAAAAAAAGGGGACATGAGAGTAACATAAAATTCTGTCATCACTGCACAATAGAAAAGTCCAACAATACCAGCAACCTAGTCAAAGGTGACCTTAAATATCCTATAGCAAAAAGTATTCAAAACAGTTTTTTTTTAATTGAGCTAATGTACGACCAACCTTGAAGAACCTGGTTGAGGAAGTTCTTCATCATGTAGATGGCTGTGGTATCCTCTGTTTTTACGTGACTGTCCATGAACCAGCCATTCTCAGTAATCAAGATTCGGGGATTGCCATATTCCAGTTTAATCCAGTTTAGCACATCTCTTAAATTGAGTGACACGTTTTGTCCCAGTTTAGCCATAGTGTTGGGGGGCTTGAAATTGTTGGGTCCAAAGGAAAAGGCAAAGAAGTCAGCTGTGCCCCTCACCTCATTCTTCTCTGCTTCAGAGAAACGAGGTAGAATGGAGAGCAACTGCTTTCTCATCACTTCTGGATAGTCGCCATCCCTGTGGATAGGGTTGGCAAACCACCCGAGCACGGAAACCATGGATTGCTGGCACTTGAGTATATCCATTGTATTTTCTGATCTGTTTGGTTCAATCCAATGGGATCCCAATGTGATTGACAGCTGACCCTTCTGATGTGGGCGGAAGTTTCTGTTGTAGTTATGCCAAACTTTCGAATGAGCCTAGTAATAAGAAAATATTGTTAATCTTTATTGCTGTTACTCACAAGGTTGTGACTTGGCTGGTAGAAGGTATTTTCATGGATAAATTAATGAATTGCTGGGTGATGGAGGGGAAAGCTGCCAGAGAACTCTGATAACTACGGAGTCTGCACTCTGTTCACTTCCTCCATGCTTCCAACTTAAAGGTTCCGCTGTAAGATCACCGAGGGGCAGGCAGAGAGCCCTTGTCCAAGCTCCATCTTACTTTTTCTCTCCCTGTCTCCCTTCCAGGCCTTCTTGGGGCTGCATGCAGGTGAGATACTATGTAGATTACAGGGTTTTTTTCCTCTACATAAAAAGACTCGGAGCAGTGATCTTTCATTCGTCTACAGAATCTTTTGGCACTAAGTTAGAAATGCAGGATAACACAGCCTTTAAATTCTATAAATGGATAATAACAGAGCTCACCTCTTATTGTAAGATTTGAATGAATTAATGTACTTTAGGAGAGTACCTGGCACAGAGTAACCTCTATATGAGCCTTAGCTATTATTACTGTTATTACAAAAGGGTGGCAGGCATGGTACAAAACAGAAAACCAGTGGAAATAGTGTAGGATTTGGGGTCAGCACACTTGGGCTTCAAGTTGAAGTACAAGCTACAGTGGCCTTTGACAAGTCACTTAAACTTTCTGAAATCTCTTCGTATCTTCAGCTGTAAAATGAAGTTACAAATAATAATCCCCTTTGTAAAGTTGTTTTCAGATGCAGGGCTAATGTATATATTGATTATGTAGCATAGAATAGAGCATCCAGGAGCTACTGCCTAAAGATGGATGTTATTATTGGTCCCCCTGGAGTTTACATTTCCAGTTGAGCTCACTTAAAACAGAGCCTCATGATCGGTCTCTAATCTATTTAATAGGTACTTATTGAGTGCTAACTCAATGAATGCCTGTCTTGCCTTGCCTTGAGAAGCTGAAATAAATAGCACAGGAACCTGCTCTCAGAAGCCAATGATCTCAATGGGAAAATAAGACTAAAATGTGTGAAAGAGAAATATATAGCACCACATAAAATAAAACAGTAAATTAAGCCAGTAAAGAACCATGAGGTGTATCAGAAGGAGAGCCAAAGGTTAAGGATTCCAATTAACGGCTCTAGGCCAGTTAAGGGCTTCCGTGGTGGTTGAAACAGTAAAGAATCCACCTGCAATGTGGGATATCTGGGTTCGATCCCTAGGAAGATCCCCTAGAAGAGGGCATGGCACCCATTCCAGTATTCTTGCCTGGAGAACTCCATGCACAGAGGAGACTGGTGGGCTATAGTCCATGGGATTGCAAAGGGTCGGACACAACTGAAGCGACTAAGCACACACACAAGGCAGATTAATGCCCAGGGTCTCTTTCCTGTCCTGGGAAGCCAGAACTTCCTGGGGAAATGAACACATTTTCAATAGGCTTCCCATATTTTTCTACATTTGCTTCTTTTTGTTCCCCTCTCTACAAGGATGGTGTTTTAAAAAAATTAACGCACATTTAATGTGCATTATGTAGTCTATTGTACATCCTTATGTAGTCTATTCTCCTTTCCTCTTCTCAGCACCTGACTTGCTTGCCTCTTCTTGTCTCTTCCTAAATCTGCCAATTTCTCCTCTATTTGGGTGCTTCTAGAACAAGAGCACAAACCCTTACTGCTTCTAACCCACAAAGTCAGCTTTCAATCTGTTCCTTTGCTTTTTTTTTTTTTTTTTTCCCCTTTTGCTCACTGGAGATGTTTTATTATACTGGGTTGAATTATCCAGAAGTGCCTTTTTGTAGGTCAAAAATAATAAAATATGAACAACGATTCAATCCTAATAGATCCTGTGGACATTAAAAATGCTCCATAAAATCTTGTTAGGGTGGGGAGAGATAAACATAAATGTAAGGGGTGAGGATTTCAAAACTGATGTCTCCTTGCTTTATGCAAGAAGAGCTAAATTAAGCAATTTCATGAAAGATTTTCTGAAGAAGGAGATGCCTCCAGCTATTACCTCTATCTACCTGTTCTTACTCAGTTTTCATTGGAAGATTCTGGGAGCACTGAGCAAGCATCCCAATGTTCCTAAAGATCCTTAAAGAATATTCTTCTCACAAAAGTTTTCAGGCTGTAACCTCTTCCCCTGCCTCCAACCTGAGGTTGCAATTTCTGGAAGGACTCTCAGTACTGCCTGGGACAGACTCTATCTGAAGTGGTCTCAGCTGCTCCAGACTTTTCTGGGGCTGGAATCACAGCGGGTCTTAACTGCATTTTTCCTGATTTGAAACAAAAGCAATTGTGCATTGCTAGAATTCAAAGGGAGGCATTCTTTGCTTATTCTAATCCATCACTTAATCCCTTGGTAGCCTCAGTGCTTTCATCCATAAAAGCCCCAGTGATCAGTAGTACGCCTCCTGTGGGTGGGTGTGCACCTCTGATGTGTAAACTGAAAAGCATTAAACACATGTAAGATTCTGAGCTATAAAGTAGCTGCCTGGCAAATATGATGTCATCAGACACTAAAGGGAAAGTGAGTTGAAATTTGTATAATGTATTAAACCAGTCCCAACAGCAATTAATCAGCTCTAATAGGAAAAAACAAGGGAGAATTTTCTTTGAAATAAATATTCTACTGCATATTTCAGTGATTAAACAAAAGATGATGTAAGTTGTGATAAAACAGACATATATCTTTGCAGTAGTTTTCCAAGCAAGTTTTCTGGAAAAATAGATCTCTCCATATATCTAGATACACATGCTATATACACATTTTGTTATGCCCCAAGGTGACCTTGGTGTTTCACAGTGTCTCTTTCACCTTTGCTGCTATTTGCATAGGCTATCAAGGTATCTAGGGTTATCTTTGCTCTGGGCTGAAGAGAGCCTCTCCATTCTCATGTGGAGAATGGGGGGGAGGTTCTTTGTGCAGTATTTATAGTTATAACTTGATCCTGTTTGCCAAGTAACCAGGTAAAAAGTATCGCTCCAAAAGAGTGAGTTTGACATAACTCTTGATGACACTGGAATATCTATGTGCATGCTTTGGTCCAACGCTCAGAAAGGAGGTCTGCTGGGGAAACTGGACCACAGTTGGTGGGGAGAGTGCAACCTGGGCCCTGCAACCTTGCACAACCGTCATTCTGTGATTTTCCAAGGTTACCCTCTTTCTTGTACAAGGCCATCTACCTTTGGAATGATTGATTTAAGGGAGCTTCAACCTTTGTTCTTTAGATTCAGTAGCTTAAAGGAGAAGTCTGCTTTTTCTTTTTGAGGCAGATAGCAGGCAGAGACAGCCAGGGGCCCAATATCTCATTCTGCTCCCCCCTCTAATCTAACATAGAAGTTCTCTGATGCCACTGGAAGTCCAGACGCATGATAGGAAGCAAATAAGATAGCTGGACAACTTTAGAAACAAAGATGAAGAAGGGGTTAGGGTCAGGATGATGGAAGGGACACAAATGCAAGGCAGTGCTTTGGATGGCATGTATCGAAGAAACCTGGTACATCACACGTATCTGTATTTAAGGAATGCCCAATCATTGGTCAAAAATTAAATTTTCAAATCTGTGCACGGTTTTAGTCACATTTTGGCTGAAATATTTGCATTTGAACTTTAAACTTGTTTATTGTTAAAGCTATTTAATAAAGTATTAGCACCATTAAAGCAAATTTACTTTAAAACTCCACAGAGCACATTGTTTCCATATTTCTGTTTCCCTCCCAGCTTTTCAAAATATATTTCTCAGCTAAAGTCACTCTAACATTTTCCATGTTATTTTTAGTTTTCATAATAACCTTAACAGTATGAGTTGGATGAAATATGATTTCCTTAGTCATCTCCCTCTTTTGATAAAAATTAGCTTGTCTTTCCTTTCCTGTCTCCTTTCCTCCTCCCTCTCTTTTCTCTCTCTTCGTTCCTTCTTCCCTCCGTCACACCCTTTCCTCCTTCCTTTCTGCCATAAATAATGTAATGACTCTCTTTGGTCATATAGCTTTTAATTTGTTTGAATTATTTCCTTTTTTTTTAAAATAAAAACCCAGGAATGAGCTATCTGTTTTTTGAAATACCTTTACATATTTCCAAATTGCTTTGCATACATTTTGTCCTTCAGTGTGGCTGTTTTTCAACCATCTACTTGGAATCATTGATTGCTCTTTTGGGGGATAACTGGCAGTCAGGAATGCTATGTAAGTGCTGCTCACCTACGTGGTACCACGGGGGACAGGACCTGGATCTTGAGAGCAGGACGCCTAGGCTTTGGCACTGGCCCTGCTACTAACTAACTTTAAGGTCTTGTGTAAGTCATTTCCCTCCTAGAGGCAGTCAGGTCCCTCCTTCATTATACTGAGCTAAAAATAGACATTCCAGAGAATTACTGTGAAGATAGAACAGGTAATATACTTAAAGACCTATGAAAACCACAGAAACCTAAATTTAAAGTACTTTAAAGGAGGAAGCTGAAAATTAATTAACTTGCTGTAGAGAACAGCTTTGGGAAGTTGTGTGGGCATACTAGCGTTCCCAGGTGGTGCTCCCTGAACTCTCAAGGCTCCTGGCCGACAGTTTTGCCCTTGTTGCTGCTGACTGAGTTTATTCATTGTCTATTTGGGCTAGAATTAATTTCCGTTTGGTTCATTTTTACATTTACCTAGCACTTAAAAAATTTTTTTTACTTTTACCCAGCACTTCTTTATATTAAGTATCAAGTTTTCTATTAGTTACAATCCTGCTCTTCTAAATTATTTAATATTCATTCACTCCACATTATTTATTGGGTGCTTAAGATGTGTCAACTTTATAGTTCATTGCTAAAAAGATTATATGACTATTATTTCTTTGAAATATATTATGTGAAAAAAAATATGTGATTGTTATTTTCTTATTATTTTTTGGACAATCTTGAAACTCTCTTGGAAACAATATCTTACGCTCATTATTCTTAGGAGAGAATTTAAATATTAACAGAAGTTATGACTTTTCATAAAGAAAATATTTACCCATTTTATTTCTAATGGTTTGAATTTGTGTTTTGTATGGTTGGAGTAACACAGATCATGTTAAAATTCACTATTTTCCTCCTATTTTCTTTTCAATCATGATCTCTTCAACTTATTCTTACAAGTCATTGATTGTTATCAATTTGCATAGTGTCAGGATTTCCCCATAGAAGTCATGTAAAAACTAATATATTTGTTCCTGCAAAAAAAGGTCCTATTATTGTCACAGGATTCTAATTTCAATTATAATATTACTAGATTAAACTAATGCCTGAGCCAGAATCTAAGCAACACAAAGAAGAAAAGGTTTAGAATAAAGGCAATAATCTATTAAGTGAAGCATCTGTAGGTTTCTCCAGATACTAGGCGGGCACTTAGAAGAAATCAATATCAGTAAATTGGTACCTTATTGAAGTTCAGATTACTTGCTCAAGGAGAATATATGCATGCCAACTTTGCAGAAGGCAGAATGACATTTTAAGTTTTCTGTTATTATTAAATTGACAATAGTGATCCTGTTAGTAATATTTTCAGGCAAAAAGACTGTATCTCCAAGTAAAACTGAAGCCAAAATGGCCTGGGTTGGAGACTTGAAGCCTTTCTCAGAATTTAGAAATAAAAAGTTAAAGATAGTCAATATAGAAACCACTCTGAAAATTACAAATAATGTAATTATTACAAAAGTAAAAAGAAGACCTACCACTTTGGGGCTTGCCACAAAGGCAGACTGGCTGGAAACCTAAGGAACCTAAAACTTCAGGGCTCCTCACTGGCCTGAGGCCCCATGAAATATCCTGGGTGGGGTGGGGAGCCAGACAGTAATTGGAAACGTTTCTAATTAAGTATTTCTGATAAATTCCTTGATGAGACCTCAGAAAATAAGGAATCTGAATCTCTAAGACTACAATTACTACAGTAATTTGTTGTAATATTTTTCTCATTCTAAATAGATGTTTACTTTTGTACCAACACTTGTGTTTATGACTTTGTTTTGCTTGTTTTCTCCTTTATGTAAATTTCAGGCCCAGGCAACATAGATCCACTCTTGGCCTACAGGGTTCTTAACTGTATCTATTTTGTTCACAGTTTTACAAACAGATGCTCAGGGGAGAGCCTGGCATAGAATACTTGTTGACTGAATGCCCACTATGGATCAGCTAGTTTGCTGGTGACCTGAGATACATTGTTGATAATACAGCCTCTGCAGAGCAGCTTTTATTTCTCCCATTTTAGAGAAGAAACTGAAGTTAAAGAGACTGAATAGTGATGGAGCCAGGACGTGAACCCAGGCCTCTCTGAACGCTATACTAAACCATCCGGTTTTCTCTATGTCCCACCAGTTCTAAATTTTGAATCTTGGGGAAAGGCCATTTGACATGAACCATGACAGACTGTTTTAAAATTACATTTTCTTTCTGCTGCACTTGGTTATTAAAAGAACTAAATAGTCTTAGAATGAGGGTCTCACCGTTGCCTGTTGAGAATAAAATATCTATATACGGGTCTGAAATTTAGGATCATGTAGAAAGTTCATGGAGGACCTACCAGCAAATTTGGGATTTTCAGAAAACCATGTTGTTGTCCAAGTGCCTAGTACAGCATGTGACATTTATGTGTAATTCCCCTCTTTCCTAGAACTGGCAATGTTGACATTGGATATTGTTCTCACTGCTGTCAGAGGCTAAATGAATCCCTTAGGAACCATTTTTACACTTGACTGTCTTGACTAAAGATGGTGAACTGTACACCATTGTCAATGTTAGACTGAAAGGGCAGGGATGCTTTGGTTGCATAGCACTTAGCACAGCATCATCTTTGCACAAGTCTTAATTAAATAGTTCCTTAAAGGTGAGTGACTTTCATGATAAAATAGAAAAGTATTTAAATTGCATAATCAGAAAATTTATAATATAAACAGTAGTAAAAATAAACATATATCTAGTGCTAAACACACTGAGCTTTT
This sequence comes from Capra hircus, assembly GCF_001704415.2. Taxonomy (NCBI): domain Eukaryota; kingdom Metazoa; phylum Chordata; class Mammalia; order Artiodactyla; family Bovidae; genus Capra; species Capra hircus. The sequence goes on along the minus strand of NC_030813.1, from coordinate 59,131,222 downwards.
CAATACACTGTCTAGGTTTGCCATAGTTTTCCTACATCACTTTGCTAACAAAGGTCCGTCTAGTCAAAGCTATGGTTTTTCCAGTAGTCATGTATGGATGTGAGAGTTGGACCATAAAGAAGGCTGAGCACTAAAGAACTGATGCTTTTGGTAGTGCTGGAGAAGGCTCTTGAGAGTCCAGGGGACAGCAAGGAGATCAAACCAGTCAATCCTAAAGGAAATCAATCCCAAATATTCATTGGAAGGACTAATACTGAAGCTCCAATACTCTGGCTACCTGATGAGAAGAGCCAAATCATTGGAAGACTCTGATGCTAGGAAAGATTGAGGGCAGGAGGAGAAGAGGGCGATAGAGGATGAGATGGTTGGATGACATTATTGACTCAATGGACATGAGTTTGACCAAACTCTGTGAGATAGTGAAGGACAGGGAAGCCTGGCGTGCTGCAGTCCATGGAGTTGCAAAGAGTGGACACAACTTTGTGACTGAATAACAGACATTTGTGGTTCAGTCAATAAAGATACTAAGCACTATTCTAACTACTTTCCATGTCCTATCTCATTACAGTCCTCATTTAAATCTCGAGAGGTAGGTACTATAATTATTCCCATTTTATAAGAGAGCAAGGGAAGAGAGGTTAGGTGGTTTGTTCATAAGTTAAGTTAAGCTGAGGCTGTATTGCTCCAAGTTTTGTGTTCTTGCCTGCTAATTAGAGGTAGAAGATGGACTTTAGAGATCATTCGGTCTAATTCTTTAAAACTCTTTGTTACAGAAAAGATGCTGAAGCACGAGAAATAAGTAACTTGCCCAACGTCTCAGTTAGTGCAGAGCTAGAATTAGAGCTAAATCCTTCAGCCTCTAGGTCACTGTCATTTCTGGACATGATGCACATTAAACTATGTGCTTTCAAAACAGACATTTATATTTTAGACTCAAAGGTGATTGAACAGGCTGTGTAAATGCAAGGAGTATGTAACAGACATGGCACAAAAATGAGGGGCAGTACACTGAGAAAGACATGTGACAGGGGGTGCCAGGAACACTTTAAGAGGACTTCCCTTGTGGCTCAGCAGTAAAGAATTCACCCTCAATGCGAGAGAAGCAGATTTGATCCCTGGGTTGGGAAGATTCCCTGGAGAAGGAAATGGCAACCCACTCCAGTATTCAGGCCTGGAGAATTCCATGGACAGAGGAGCCTGATAGGCTATATAGTCCACGGGGTCACAAAGAGTCAGACAAAACTGAATGACTTTCACTTTCACTTTTCATCCAGTCTTACCAGCTGGGACATCATCTCAGTCCCCAAACCGAAAGGTCATCAGCATTACCTCCTGTTCTGCTTAATTATTTTTTTGCCCTGAAAGAAATTATACACAACAATAAAAGCAAGTTTAGAAAAATCATTTTTACTTCTTGCTTTCCTTCAACCCATGGCTATTATTTTATCCTTTTCTTCACACTGCATTCATTATGGTGATTAATTGCTTAAATTCAAGTCTATAAACACTTATTTAACAAAACAAGGCAGCTTTGCACAGTGACAGTATTGTAGCCAATTAAATTTATCCAAAGTGTGATCGTTGCTAATTGAAAACTTTTCCCAATATCCTGCTTAAAAACAAAACAACAAAAATGCACACATACAAATACAAAGAGAAAACAAATACAAGCCACTTTAGTAGGCATTTAGAAAAAATATTAACAAGATAGCTCCTGCCTTCAGGTGACCTATGACCTCTAGTAGGAGAGAGAAGTACAGAAAGAAGTAGAAGAAAAATTAGTTAGAAATGATAACAAAATCTTAATGTAATAATATGATTCAAAGTTTTAAAGAATGTCTATATGTGTAGGCTTATATATAGAGAGAAATATATTTTGACATTGAACAAGCTGCTAGCATTGTTAGTTCTGAGGTATGGATTTAGGGAGTAAGAAAAGAGAAGACTGTTCATTTTTAACTTTATGTCTTTCTGTATTGTTTAAATGTTTTGTAGTAAAAATGCATTATTTTGAAATTTTAAGAAGTCAAGAGAATAGGTTGAAACATGTTTCCTGTCAGTGAATTTAATTGCTCTGTGCTATCACTTTTCACTTTCTCTGAAGTTTCAGAAGTCTCAAATTTAAAAAAAAGTGACTTACATAAAAAGTTCTGTTCTTCTGGATTTCATTCTATATTAAAGAATGTTTAGTTTTTTTTTTTTTACTCCAGAATAACATGTTCATATTTAAAGGTAAAACAAGGAAGCATACAATAACATGTGATTACCATGTAAAATGAACTGATAACAGTAAACCCAACCCTTTATTTAAGACTCAGTCACAGAATCTCGGGTCAAGCTATGATGCTATAGAGAACCAATGAATGGACTCCTCCAAAATACTAAAGGATCCTGGTTTTCACCAGCCTCAAGTCTCCCTCAATTTTTAGGTAGTACTATTAGATCACCCAGGAAGTCAATTTCATTACTTCTGTGATTCACTATTTATTGATTAGTAAGTTAGGAAGTTCTAGTCTATTCTCAGTGTCCCTCTGCTTTTCAGCAACAGAATCACTGTTAATGTTCAATAATTTTAATTACTCCTTTTCTTTCAATATAAACTATTTTCTAATATGAGTTTTCTCAGTAAGATTTTTTGCATGCAATTAAATGACACGTGTTATATTATAAACTAGTACATGTTTCCCTCAGTTCATAGTTTCATTGTATTCACTGTTTCCATTAGTTACAATATTTTTGATCTCCAGTTGGGCCTAATTTTCCATGTATGAGAGTGTTCACATCAAATCAAGCTGTTTAAATACGATCCCAATGTTATTCTCTGAACATTTATAATTACATTTATTTAAACCTGTTAATCATTCACTGAAGTATAAGTTTTTCTACTTAATGATTAGAAAAGGTAAACACTGGTCTCTTGAAGGTTTTAAAATACCAACTGTCCTCTACAAATAGTTTTTTTACTAGACTGTTCTGTCAAACAATGGTATTCTGGTTATTGAAACTCTTTGGCAATTCTTATCCAAAAGCTGTTTTAACCTTGTATTCAAATTTGATTAGAAACATTGATAAGAATACTATTTTTAACTTGCTTGATCATTATTTCCTGTGTCTTGTTAGACGTGTCTTAGGTCCTAATAAAGATGAGTTGGGATTATAATATAGGTACTATGGCGTTCCCTGGTGGCCTAGTGGTTAGGATTCTGGGTTTTCACTGCCATGGCCCGGGTTCAATCCCTGTTGGGAAACTGAAATCCTGCAAGCTGCTCAGTGAGGCAAAAAATATATATATATTATATATATACACACACACATATTTGTGTGCATATAATGTTATATATATACCATGCATTAGCTAATTAAATGAATAATTATGTTAACATTTTTAAACTTTAGATGATATTGTCAAAGGCACGCATATATGAGTAAATAGCACTTTAATGGGACATTAAAGTTTTGACAAGTAAAAATTAAAATCATGGGACAAATAATAAACCTCATGATTAACGCATGAGTTAGGGATAAACTGTTCATAGATTTTGTGGACAAATAAAACACATAGCTAGATTGTTTTGGTCTTTAAATAGGCAAAGTGAAGTCAAATATCTATCAAGTCTGCATCAACACAAGTGGCTGCCATGAGGTTGTAGGCTGTAAATTGGTCTTTTTTGCTGAGGCTAGGTAGCTGATTCACGTCAGCTAACTTGCTAACTTGTATTCAGACTGATGAAATTTAAATTTTGGATCTGACACTTATTGTGAATTAAAAAAAAGACATTTGTATAGTTGTGCAATCTCACAATTATACAAAATACAAATTTCTGTGGGCTTCAGTTTCATCAACTATAAAATGCCTATAAGAATACCTACCTGGCAGGGTTGATGTAAAAATTAAATGAGATAACATATGAAAAGTGGGGAAGGAAATGGCAACCTAGTAGTTTCTGACACAATAATAGGTGTGCAATAAAATAGTTTTATCATAATAGCTATTAAGAATAGTATAATAGAACATAAAAAAAGTTATCTGTAATAATTGTGTCAAGTGCCCATTTTAAGAATTAAAACCAGTTTCTGTCCTTTATCCCATTTCTGTATTATTTTTCCTTTGTTTTGTTTTTGGTGTTAGAAGGGAAGTGGTGGAAGGTAGCAAGTTAGTATTTTTTTAATGTTCTCATGGACAGAAAAGCTTGGGCAAGTTTTTTAGCTAGCAGATTTAACAAAAATTATTTTTGATATATTGTTGTCTTGCAACCCAACTTTAACAAGGGAGCTTTTAAAAATTCCTTTTATTTTCCCATGGAGAAAACCATTTCAGATGATCCTTGGAGGTTTTGCTTCTCTGTAACCAAGACAAGCTAAAAAGTACTCCTGCTAGAAACTCCATTTTGAAATATTATGCTTAGTTTTCAAAATATTCGTGGGAGGTTGGGCTGAAGAGGTTTAAAAATGACATTTAATCTATTTAAATGTGTCTATGAAACAGGGCAGCCTTCTTGTTCAAGAAAACAGTTGCAGCCGTCTGTTGCCAAAGAAGGCTTAGCTATAAATCATGTGAATGGTGGCTTTTTCACAGCTGTTTCTGCAGTTTTAGCACTAAATTTTGGTTAGGAATTTTGACGGAACCCTTAAGAAGCATACTATATAAAGATGACTGTTTTCTTTTCTTTTCAAAATACAAAATAATCTCTTTACTTTCTTACTTTATGTATTCTTTGCTTTTATTTTTATTTATTTTATTTTTTGCTTTTAATTGTGAAAATTGTCATAACACGTAAAGGTAGAAAGGATACTATAAAGACCCCTGAAAACACATCACTCAGTTTTAAGAGCTGTCAACATTCTGCACCTTGTTTTGAGATGGGCTTTCAATGTAAACTTTTTAACAGAAGCAGGTATACACAATGAATTTGCATGTTCTGAAAAGACAGTGTGTTTATGCCAGTATCTGGTTTAGTGTGTGTGTGTGCGTCTGAAGCCACTTTTATTCAATTACAATTTTAAATCCTTTCTGGGGCAAAGCAGATTTTCCTTAAATAGGAAATAATCAATTGAATTATTTATTGAATACCTAATACATATGCAGCCTTGTGTGACCTTCTCTGAGGGAATGACGCCAATAAATGCCAAGACAGAGTTCCTCAAAGAGGTGGAAAAATAGGGCATAAATCAAGTCGTATTCCAGGCTCAGGAACAAACTGGTGAGGCCTTGACCTCGAGTAGAGTTTCCCAACGTATCTTGTCCTGAAAGCCTCTTTCACAGTATTAAGCAATCTCTTGAGCCCCTGAGGAATTTAAAGATATCATTTCATCATTTGTGTGTGGTATACAAACAAGTGTTGATCTATATTTTCTTTTATGTAATTCTATTTCATTAAAGATTGTACTGAAAAGTTTATTTCAAATAAATTTAAAATATTCAGAAAATAAAATATGAATATTTAAAATACTCATACATAAAGATAAATATTGGCATTTTCCCATTTAATAATGAATAGGTTTATGTTACTAAAATTATTTTAACTACATAAGAAAATGTATTTTATGACATATTTTTAAATGACACACTGTGTTTGGTATTAGGACTGAAAAAGTAAAAAGTGAAAGTGAAGTGACTCGTGACCGATTCTTTGCAACCCTGTGGACTGTAGCCTGCCAGGCTCCTCCATCCGCAGGATTTTCCAGGCAAGAATACTGGAGTGGGTTGCCATTTTCTTCTCCAGGGGATCTTCCCGACCCATGGATCAAACTCAGGTCTCCTGCATTGCAGGCAAAGTCTTCACCCTCTGAGCCACAGGGAATCCCACTGAATATATACTCAAATACAGAATAAAATGTACATATTCATTATGGTTTTCCAAGGCTGGTACATTCATATCTTTTTGTATGGAATGTGATATTGGGCATAACAAAGATGAACATTTTTTTATTTTAAATGTCACATATTTAAGGATATTAGAAAACACTGGTCTTTCATATATAATAGTATATAAGATTTCCTTTCAAAATAAACTTTTTTTTCACTTTCTTTTTTTCTGGCCAATTATCTTATGGGATTTCAGTTACCCAACCAGGGATTGAACCCCGGGCCATGGCAGTGAAAACACCAAATCCTAACCATTAGACCCCCCGGAGACTCCCCTCAAAATAAACATTTTTAAAGAAAAAATAATTAATAATGCATGTGGTACTTGGGTATACAAACGAGCCTGCAAAAAGCCACCATGAAGTAATGCTTTGTGAAACACAAAGTTATGGCATCAAAAATGGATAAATATTAATATATTTATAATATTGCTTCTATAACATTTTGTCTGAATTCTTGAATTTTACTCTTAAAAAAGAACAAGTGTGCAAAAAGTAAGTTTATTGTTTTGTTCATAAATAACTATATAAGAGAAATGGGTTGGGGCAACTCTTTCAAGTATTTTACAATGAAAAGCCAAACTAGATACAATCATCAATGTTACTTTCTCATTTAATATTTTTTAAAGCATCATTTGTTATCGAAAAACATCCTGATATGCTATAAATTAGGGTCTGTGTATGGGACTTAACAAGTCTGGTGAAAATCTCCTTGAGGTGATTTTATAAAACTGAGACAATTGTATGTCCCTCATATTGATTGTATTTCAAAGTTACTGTTCTTTATGGTTCATATCTTTAACCAGTTGACAATTTATAGCTTTAAACCAGTTGTTTTCAAGGGAGAGAAGGGGGAGAAATTGTGCATCCCCCCTCAACTCCAGGGGACATTTGGTAATGTCTGGAGACAATTTTGGTTGTAACCCTGGGGACAAACATGCCACTGTCATCTAGGGGATAGAGGCCAGGAATGCTTCTAAACTTCCTGTAAAGCACAGGACAGATCATGGAGGAAGAATTATTTGGCCCAATATGTCAACAGCACCCAGGTTAAGAAATCCTGGTACTGTGTAAACAGTACACATCTATGATGGATAATAACTTAAACCCATGAAATGATCAGAACTATCATAGAAGCTGGCAGTATTTAGTTGTGTAATAAACTGAAGGAGTTACCATCTTATGAGCAACCTCATATCCCCCACCTCCCTATATGTTTACTCAGAGGCTCTCAAATATTTCATTTTAAGGTGGGGGAAGGGAATAAAATTCATATATTTAAATTATTTTGCATATTTGTTGATTTACAGATAGAATAAAAACATATACCATTACTGCCTTTATTAACATGAAAACTTGGCGCTTTGCTGCTCTGAGGCATGCGTGCATAGGCCAAACAGGCTAGAATCTCGTCTCTGGGATTTTAAAACCTGATTTTGGGACAGAGAACTCTTTCCTCTACAAAGGAGAGTACGAGGCAAACCCACAAGAAGAAATGAACAAGAGAGACTAAGATAAAGGGCTTGTGAGGGTGTCCTAGTTACTGGGTCCATTCATCCCTGTGATTTGGTTACAGGAAATTGCTCATTTTTGCTTAAGTCAACTTGAGTTAGGTTTTTATCTCTTGCAACCAAGAATCCTAACATAAAACATACCACTGAATAAATATAAGCAATATTTCAAGAATTAGCTAGAATGCAATGAAATACGAATTTTGAACCTGTGGTTGGTTCTTCGATTACAAGGTATAAGATAGACATCCCAAACCATTCATTCCACAGTATTAATACCTGTTGCTGCTGCTGCTAAGTCACTTCAGTCGTGTCCGACTCTTTGCGACCCCATAGACAGCAGCCCACCAGGCTCCCCTGTCCCTGGGATTCTCCAGGCAAGAACACTGGAGTGGGTTGCCATTTCCTTCTCCAATGCATGAAAGGGAAAAGTGAAAGTGAAGTCACTCAGTCGTATCCGACTCTTAGCGACCCCATGGACTGCAGCCCACCAGACTCCTCCATCCATGGGATTTTCCAGGCAAGAGTATTGGAGTGGGTTGCCATTGCCTTCTCCATATTAATACCTAGCATGTACCTAATATTCTGTATTAGGTGCTGGAAACGTAAAACACATCAAACAGTCTCTCCTTGCAAAGAACTCTCAGGCTAGTTGAGGGAGATGGAAAAATACCACATGAAAGGAGTGCTATGATAGACGCAAACATGTCTTATTACGGGAGCCCTCAGGAGGGCACTAACTCTGATGAGTCGAGAACTTAGCAGTGGAGACTGCCGCAGTTGAGTCTTGAAGGACATTAGATGGATAAAGCAGGGAGTTAGAAGGGCATTCTAGCTGGATAGAGCGCTGGTAGACTTAGCACGCACACACAGAGGCTGCGTGGAGAGGAGTAAGTGAAGTGAAGTCGCTCAGTCATGTCCGACTCTTTGCGACCCTATGGACTGTAGCGCACCAGGCTCCTCCATCCATGGAATTTTCCAGGCAAGAGTACTGGAGTGGGTTGTCATTTCCTTCTCGGTGGAGAGGAATGGTAGCGTAAAATTAAGACCCTCTTGGGCTTCCAGGGTGGCTCAGACAGTGAAGGATCTGCCTGTGATAGGAGAGACCTTAGTTCCATCCCTGGGTCAGGAAGATCCCCTGAAGAAGGGAACGGCTACCCACTCCAGTATTTTTGCCTGGAGAATCCCATGGACAAAGGAGCCTGGTGAGCTTCAGTTCATGGGGTCACAAAGAGTCGGACACGACTGAGCGAGTTTACCTTTCACAAAGCACTCCTAGTAGTGCGTTATTATGGAGAGTAGAGTACTAGGGGTTAGCGTCACTGATGGGAACAGGAGTGTGGCCAGGAGGGAGGAAATGCAGGCTGGGGCTGTGTCTTAAAGATTGTGAAAACTTGGGACTTCATTTCTAAAACTTTGGAGAGCCACTAATGGATTTTATGCAAAGGAGTGACATGATGCTTGGTAGAAATGTCATTGTATAAACAGAGATGATAATAGGTACCTGGGAAGGTTGTAAAAATCATAGAAAATATTTAAAGCTATGATTACAGTGCTTAGAGATAGTCAAGGCCGAAGAATGCACCCTCTTTCTGTCCAAATGTTGTTAAAAACTCAGAGTGGAGGATCTATTAGTAGCTATCAGACTTAGCTTGCTCTAAGGTAATCCCCAGATATTCAATAAAGTGAAATCTAGATTCCAGGTCAGTCTCAGGACTGGCTAGACCATTCAGGTTTCCTGCAAACCAGAACATTTAAGACTGAGATGGTGCTTTCAACATCATCCTGGAACTAGAAAGGCTACAAAGAGCCACTGTGAAATCTTTTCAGTATCTGAGGACTGGGGAATAAAGTGGTCTATAAATGACTTATGAATTTAGTTTTATATTAGTTTTTTTTTTAACTCAATAAATGTTCTTGGACAAAAAACTAAGCCTAAAGAAATGCTTCTTCTGGGTCACAAGTTGACATAATAAGGGAGAAATATTTCGTTGCAACATAAAATATCAAATGAATCTTTTCTATGTTAAAGGAAGGCGAGAGAGGGGGTAAATAAGAAAATCTAGTTCACCGTGGGCTGCCAAACTATTGCGAGATTTCTCTCTGGTGCTATAAGTCACTGGGTTATGCAGTAGATTTCACTTTCTGACTGATTGCAAGAGACCCCTCATGCTCCTTATTCACTTATAGGTCAGTGATTTAGAAACTTAAAGGGATAAAAGTAATTATTTGGAAAATAATTAAAATGTAATCCTTTTATTTTAAACAATAAAATTTATCTTACTATCTAATTTTATGTTAAAGACAGTTTATTTCAAACTAGAGGAAAATGAAAAATATCTGAAAATATAGCTTTGATAGAATAAGTTTGGAAACAGTATCTATTTGTTAATTAAAACTTTTTTTCTGTGTGTTTTTATCAGATAGTTTTTAGGGCTTTAAATTAACCACTGAAACATATTCTTCATGATAATTCTAATTGTTAACATTTTTCCAGGTAGGTGACCAAAAACTTTTTAACAATTTAGAATATTTTTATTTATAAAAAGGTTAAATAAGCATATATGCACATGTGTATATTTGCATAGAAAGCTTTATAAAGACTATATGAGATACTACTAACAGTAGTTTCCTTGAGTTTGGGATTATCAGGTGCAGAGGGAGGGATAAATTTAACTTTTTCACTTTATATCTCAATTTATATGAGCATGTATTATTTTAATAATTTAAAGAACTAAATAAAAGGAATATTTTTCTAAAATATATATGCATAATCTTCATAGTTAATAGCTGTATGCTTTCTCCCCTTTGAGGTCTATTTGCCAAATCACAGTATACCCATACATTAATATTTGTTCTGTATACAAGTACAGTCAAAGATACATAAATGACCTTGAGATTGTAGTGCAATATGTTAACTGAACTGCAAGGGCAGGTGTGACTGAAACATAGTGCAATGTACATGTACAATAATCCAAAAAGTTCAAAAAGGAAAGAAGGGTTAACAGGTATTTTTGTATGTGAAAATTTAGACATGGAGTAATTTTATGTTCCTATACATTTTTCTGTTTCTATATATTTAACATTTGATTATTAAAACATCAAATTACTTCTCCTAGCACATTATGAAACCCTGCTAGTAAAGCTTTTTTCATTTTCAAAATGTAGCAGGTGTCCAGAGTAATTTATTTTTTCCAAGTAAACTATTTAGATTAAAAAGTGAAGCCTGATTCTAGATATTAGCCTCAATATAAGACAAAACTTGAAAATTCCTGAAAGATTGCTCTTTTAAAAATATTCTTAATATAGATATTCTGTGTTTAATAATATTATAATTTATAAATTCCATGGTCACAACAGCTCATTTTACTCTCTAACCTTGGGCAACTTATTTAATCTCACTAAGCTTCAGTTTCCTCATCTTTAAAATGGGGATAATAAAAGACCTAGTTCATAAGGTTATTATGAGGATTAAATATGATAATACATATAATATGCTTAATGTCATTTGTGGTAAATAATAAGCTCTCAATAAATATTAGCTATTATTTTGCTTACATTTCACTATTCTTTTAATCATTTTAGCATTTCCCAACATAAACTCTAGGTTTTGAAATATACTCCTTTAAAACACTTAGTAGAGCATTTTCTTTCCAGTTGTTATATTACTAGTTTAATTTTAACTCCTAGAACAAATAGTCTCATCTTTTCTGCCATGTAACACAAAATCAACTGGAATACATTTATTTCAATTCTTGCATTTAATATGTATTATCAATTAGCTAACATTTATCTACCTCATTATTGCTAAATATCACTAAGAATAGCAATATCAACAACAAATACATGTTTGAAATGGTTATGCCTTAACATTAAGTTCTGAATTGGTTGCATATGGTCAGAAAAAGGGTTTCAACAATTAAATTTATGAAGGACTGGCTTTCCACAGAATGAAAGTAAACTCATATTCTCACTTTCTGATGTATAGCTGTAGATTTAAAAATAGTTAATTTAAAAAGTGTAATATTTAAGGAAAATAATTGGGTTAATACAGTAATAAAACATGCACTACCTTAAGTATGAAATCTGAGGATAGAACTTGTGAATTAGACTAAAATTAGTTGAGCTGATTTCAGTAAAAATTTATTTAAATGAAACATACATTTTCATACAGTTTCTTTTAAACTCCTGCTCTTTATATTCTGAAAGTATACTATGAAGTCAGCTGTACAGTACCTTGATCAGGTTGTGTCCCACGGTGTAGACAGCTGCTAAATTTCCCTTCTCTCCAGGAGCATGGATACCAGTCCCATACCCATGCCAAGCGACTAGATATGGGTTGTGAATTGTAATCCAATATTTGACACGGTCCCCAAATGTCTGGAAACAGTATGTGGCATAGTCATTGAAGAAATCTATTATGGTTTCATTTTTCCACCCCCCATATTTTTCCTGGAGAGCCAAAGGCAAATCCCAATGATATAAAGTAACTATAGGTTCAATGTTTCTAAGTACCAGAGCATTGAGAAGAGTATTGTAATACTGGAGACCTTTCACGTTGACAGCTGATACTATTCCACCTGGGAAAAGCCTTGGCCAGGAAATTGAAAATTGATAGAAAGAAACGCCTATAAAATCCAGGGCTGATAAGTCCTTTTCCAGAAAAATGTAACTGTCACTGGAACTATTCGTGGTGTTGACATTTTTAAGGTGTGTATGGATGAAGTGATCCCATATAGAAGGTCCTTTTCCGTCTGCCTTCCAATTTCCTTCCACTTGAAATGCTCCAGTCCCAACGCCCCAGAAAAAGTTTTTAGGAAAAGTGTCATAGAGAAACAGCTGACTTTCATTTACCGGACTGAAATTAGGATTTTTAGACCATATAGTTCTTCCGTCTCCAGAGAATCCAGTTACAGCTCGTAGGAGAATAAACGCTGACAGGATGACAGATCTTGGCAGCCCCCCGCTGGACATTGTTTTCCTATAGCGTATGTTTCTTTCGTCGGTGCTGAAGAAAATCCATTCATTCCCTGGAGATCATGCTGCACAGCCTGGCTTCATTTGCCACTAACTGCTCGACTGTCTTATCAACGCTTCAGTATAAAAGCTTGTGATTGTAAAGCTCTGTCAATGATTAGCTTGAACTGTGAGACTTAGGATGGGTCAGGGAGAGCAACGTAATTTGAGGGAGGTGGCTCTATTACACTCACCAGCATGTTGCCTTCTCTCTTATTATTGGAAAAATTATATGGAAATGCATCAGTGACAAATAGTTCAAATGTATAACTTATATATAAATAAGGAAGGAAATGCCATAGTTTCTTTGTCGACTTTCATAGTGATGAAAATCTTTTCTGGATGTTTTGGACATTATTGAGTAAAGAGTATACCTTTTCTATTTTTGTAGGTTTTGAGTGGTAATTTTATGTTTCACATTTCAGAAAAAGCAATTTTATGGACAAATAAACAGCATTCCTATATGCTAATAATAAAGAATTAGAAAACATAAGATATTATACATGCATGAAAATTATAACACATTTAAGAATCTTATTAACTACTGTTTATTTTAAGAACATTTAAAAAATGTATTTATAAATTAAAAAATGAAGGAAGAAATATACAGCACTTTCTGGGTGGAAACACTGAATAATTTCCAATTTAATTTATACGTTTAATGCACTTTTAACCAAAGTCCTCTGATCCCAAATTTTAGTTCAACAAAATTATTGTGGAAATTCACTTAAAGAATAAATACACAATAATTGCAAAAAAAAAACACTGAAAAAGAAAATAGTGATGCTGTGTACTGCCTTTAGATATGAAAACATAAAGAAAAATTTAAGGAGCATTGTCTGGAATAAGAATAAATAGAAATAAGTATTGTACAGAACCTATAGCCTCCAAGTGACCTTGGTTATTTGGTCATTAGTTAAAATTTTAAAAATCTGAAGCATCACATACTAGTGAGAGGCAGAACGGTTAATGGTTTGGCTTCTACAGTTAGACTGCCTGAGTTTAACGGTTGTGTGGCTGAGGACAAGTTTTTCAGCTTCCTGCACCTCAGTTTCTTTTCATGTACAATAAGGCATAATAATAGTATCAACTACCTGAATTATTGTGAGATAATACATGTAAAGCACTTTGAATAGACACTGACACATAGTAAGTGCTCAATGAACATCATTCTTATTTCTATGTGAAAAGTGATGATTATTCAGAAAGTGGTGCAAGGATTTAGCATAGAAGACACTAAGTTCTGGCTCCTGCCTACATGTTTACCTTCATTTCTCATCCATTAACCACACGATCTGAACCACATGCAACCCTCTTCTCTGCAGCTGTAACAGCCTTTAATGAGCTCTGCACACACCCATTGCCCCTACCCCTGTGCCTTGGTCTGTGTGCTCTCTGCATAGATGTGCTCTCCCCACCTCAGTTAGCTCTGGTCTACGCGTCCTCCAAAACTTCAGTACGTCTTCTGGAAAGCCTTTCTGACTCCCCCATTGATTTTATTTTTAAAAATTATTTTGTTTATTAATTTGTTTTTGGCTGTGCTGGGTCTTTGCTGTTGCTAGGGCTTTTCTCTAGTAGTGGCGAGCAGGGACTGCCCTCCAGCTGCAGCGCACGGGCTTCTCACTGGAGTAGCTTCTTTTGGTGTGGAGCACAGGCTGTCCAGTACGCAGGCTTCAGTAGCTGTGGCGCACAGGCTTATTTGCTCTGCGTCATGTGGGATCTTCCCAGATCAGGGATCGAATCTGTACCCACCTGCATTGGCAGGTGGACTCGTCACCTCCTTATTTTATTTATTTTTAAATTTAGATTTTAAGAAGGTTTTAGTTTATTGGCCCTCTCCTGAAAACACTCTTCAGTCACTGCAGGTAAAATCACTCCATCTGCAGAACCTACTCCACCTGTTGTCCAGGCTCCAGCTTGCTTTTTGCCAGCGTCACCATTGGCCTTACAGTCCCGACTTCATTCTGTGCTTGCATTCCTTTGGCTGTTTTCTTGAGGTTTGCTTCTTTTCATACAGGCCACGTCTTGCAAGTCTGTGTCTGGGTTCATTTTGGGGGATGTAATCTAAGGAATTGTAAATCAACTGTCTTGTCACCATAAAATGGGTTCTAAATCCAAATACCAAGATGACATCTGGTGTGGTTTTATACATTTTAGCTAGTTTTTCCTGACTTTCTGTCTTAGGCACTGCTGTGTCCCCAGGGTGAAGGACATTTGTTTCTACTGAGGCAGCAGTTTGGTCATGAACTTCCTGGTCCAGATGGTTACAGTGACATTCATGATGGAGGTTGATCCTCAGGCAGGTCAGGAGGAAGAATAGCCACTCTGATTTGATTTAAATGAATATTCTCTGTGTTCCCATGGCAGCCCATGTTTTCACTGTTACGACACTTAACATACACTACATTTATCTGTATCTTTTGTTTGACTGTAATCTCTGTCTTAAAAACAAGAGCATTACTGTTTGGTTCCCTGTTGAATATCCGGGGCCTAAACTTGTGTTGAATGAAGGAATGTAGCAATGATATACTATGCATACCTCTGTCACTGCATTTATCATATAATCCCAGAACTGTTTGTCTCTCTTACTAGACTGTAAGAATATCTCTTATTTAAATTTTTATCTTATCAGAGTAAATGCTTGATCATTGTCTGTTAAATGAATGGAGTTGATGCAATTAGTTCCCTGTTTTAAGATTAAAATTTCCTCAGTCTAGTGAGACAAAATTGACATATAGGGCTTCCCATATGACGCAGTGGTAAAGAACCCACCTGCCAATGGAAGAGATGCAGGAGATGCAGGTTTGATCCCTGGATGGGGAAGATCCGCTGGAGGAGGAAATGGCAACCCACTCCAGTATGCTTGCCTGGGAAATTCCATGGACAGAGGAGCCTGGTGGGATACAGTTCAAAGTGCTGCAAAGAGTCAGGTATGAGTGAGCAACTGAGCACATACGCACACAATTGATATATAACATTGTTTTAGTTTAAGGTGTACAAATAATGATTTGATATATATATATTATGAAATGATTACTAAATTTTTTTAAATATAATAATTCAGAACCTCATAAATATATTCATTTCAAAAATATACAGCCACAGAAATTTAAGATGGTAAATTTTATGCTATGTGTATTCTACCACAATAAAAAATATGTATACATAGGGAATTTCCTGGCAGTCCAGTGGTTAGGACTCTGCACTTTCATTGCTGAGGGCTCAGGTTCAATCCTTGGTTGTGGAACTAAGATCCCATAAGCCACATGGTGCCACAGAAATCTAGAAGGAAACAGAAGTAAAAATGAAATTATAGAAATATATGGTTTATAGGATGATATATATATTTGAACATACATAATTTGTAATTAAAATATTTGAAAAAATAAAAAATTGAAAAGCTAATAACAAACTTGAAAAATGAGCAAATCTAGAAAGGTAATGGCCAACTTTTTATTATGTAAGTAATTCATTGCAAATCAAGAAAAATAAATAAATGGGTAAACTACATGAGTAAAAAATATACAAGAGAAGAAATTGTAACTGTGTAGCTAATGAAAAAATTTTAATGACTGGTAATTAAAAGCACTTACAAAAATTACTATACAACATTTTCTTTTATAAAATTATCAAAAATATATGTAAGTAACAAAAATCAACATTAATGAGGTTGTAAGACATTGCTGATTAGAATATATTCGTACAATACTCATGGAAAACAATTTTTAATATATTGTGAATCTTAGATTTTATTCTATCTTTTAATCCAGTGATCTCTGATGTATAATAAATTAATTAAAAATATATAAAGTGCTGTGTGTGCAAATATTTTTGTAGCAGCATTATTTATGACAGAGGGAAATTAAAAATAATTTAAAGATTCATTCATAGGGGAATAATTACCTAAAGCATGAAATGTCCATTTGATGAAATGTTTATTATTAACATTTTCAAAGAATATGTAGTAACATTAAAATATTAAAGATAAAAAACTGAAAAAAATTCAGACAATAAAATGAATAATCAGTATGATTATAATGATGTAATAAAAGCTATAACCAATACTTAGAATTATAAGAAAATACCCACATTTTTGGCTTCCCTGGTTCATTGGTCATAAAACTGCCTGCAGTGCAGGAGACATGGGTTTGATCTTTGGATCAGAAAGATCTTCTAAAGAAGGAAATGGCAACCCATTCTGGTATTCTTGCCTGGGAAATCCCATGGACAGAGAAGTGTGGTGGGCTGTAGTCCACAGGGTTGCGAGAGTTGGACATGACTTAGCAACTAAACAACAATAGCAACAACCACCCACATTTTTTACCGTATTGCATTCGGTAATATATCATATCATACCATTTCTTGGTATTTCCCCAAATGAATTAAAAATTTATGTCCACACAAAAGCATGCACATAAATGTTTATAGAAGCTTTATCCATAATTTCCCAAAATTGAAAGCAATGCCATTCAATAGGTGAATGGTAAACAAAGCTGTGGTAAATGGAATATTATTCAGTGATAGGAAATGAGCTATCAAGCCAGGAAAAGACATAGAGGAGCCTTAAATACACATTACTAAGTGAAAGGAATGAATCTGAAATGGCTACATACTGTATGATTCAAACTATATGATAAGCTGTAAAAAGACTATTGGTTGCCAGGTACTGGGGAGAGGAAAGCATGAATAGGTGGATTGCAGGGGATTTTTAGGGCAGTGAAATAAATATTCTGTAGGCTCCTGTAATGTTGAGCCCATTAATCAAAACCTATAGAATTTACAACATACACAGTGAATCTTAATATAGACTATAAAGTTTAGTTAGTAATAATATATCAATATTAGATTATCAATTATAATAAATATACCACACTAAAGCAAGATGTTAAATATGGGAAAAATGTGGGGTAAAGGAGTGAAGGAATTTATGGAAACTTTGTAACTATAATTGCTCATGAAAAAGTATTAATTAAAAAATAGTTTGTTGACAAAGACTAGGTTTTGAAATGTATACTGAGCATTTTTTAAGTTAATTTGTTAAATTAACTATAGTTGATTTACAATATTGTGTTAGTTTTAGGTATACAACTTCAGATTCTTTTCATTACAGATTATTAGGCTATATTGAATATAGTTTCCTGTGCTAAAATGTAAATCTTCGTTGTTTATCTATTTTATATATAGTGGTATACAGTGATATGTGTCCCACCTCTGTTCACTTTGGTAACCATAGGTTTGTTTTCTGCGTCTCTGAGTCTGTTTCCGTTTTGTAAATAAGCTTGTTGTGTCATATTCTACAAATAAGTGATAGCATACGGTATGATGATCTCTAGATCCTCCTGTGTTCCTGCAAATGGTAATATCTCATTCCTTTTTATGGCCGAGTAATATTCCACTATATTACTCATTCAGTTCCGTTCAGTTGCTCAGTCATGCCAACTCTTTGTGGCCCCACTGACTGCAGCACGTCAGGCTTCCCCGTCCATCACCAGCTCCCAGAGCTTGCTCAAACTCATGTCTATTGAATCAGTGATGCCATCCAACCATCTCATCCTCTATCATCCCCTTCTCCTGCCTTCAATCTTTCCCAGCATCAGGGTCTTTTCCAATGAGTTAGTTCTTCACATCAGGTGGCCAAAGTATTGGAGCTTCAGCATCAGTCCTTCTGATGAATATTCAGGACTGATTTTCTGTAGGATGGACTGGTTTGATCTCCTTGCAGTCCAAGGGACTCTCAAGAGTCTTCTCCAACACCACGGTTCAAAAGCATCAGTTCTTTGGTGCTCAGCTTTCTTTATGGTCCAACTCTCACATCCATACATGACCACTGGAAAAAAGACTAGACTAGATGGACCTTTGTTGGCAAAGTAATGTCTCTGCCTTTTAATATGCTGTCTAGGTTGGTCATAGCTTTTCTTCCAAGGAGTAAGCATCTTTTAATTTCATGGCTGCAGTCACAAACTGAAGTGATTTTGGAGCTCAAGAAAATAAAGTCTTTCACTGTTTCCATTTTTTCCCCATCTATTTGCCATGAAGTGATGGGACTGGATGCCATGATCTTTGTTTTTTGAATGTTGAGTTTTAAGCCAGCTTTTTCACTCTCCTCTTTCACTTTCATATTACTTATATATATATATACACACACACACACATACCCCATATCTTTTTTATCCATTTATACATGTATCTGTTGATAGGCACTTAGGTTGCTTCCATGTCTTGGCATTTTTAAAGAATAAAACGGAAAAATAGATAAATAAATTTTATGATGACAATGACTCAATACTGAAACAAAAATTTCCAAATATTTACAAAAATAGATTATGAATTTATGAAGTATTTTTCATGGCTTAGTGAATCAAGACTAGGAGCTTCTTTTTTTTGTAAACAACTATCAAATATTTTTTGAATATTTTACTCATAAAAGGATCCATCTTAGGTCCTAGGAGAGGACTATATACATCCGTGCCCTCAAAGAGTTTACAGTTTAGTCAAGGAAAAAAAGAATAAAAAACATAAAATGTCTAAGAATTTAGATAGTGTCTGCCAAGTACCAGGTGAGTGGGGCAGATCTATACACTCTAGGAATTCTACGTTCAAAGCACCACTTCATAATGCTTTGTACAAATGACAGAATTTTATAGTTGAATGGGTCTTTAGAGATCTGGGTCAAGCCTTTATTTTATAGATGAGGGCTTTGAGACCAAGATATTAGAAGCCAGAATTCATCATTTAATCATTCATCTATTTTCATTCAACAAATCTTTATTGATTATCTCCTATGGTCAAGCACTTTGTTGGAGGTTGGAATTTAAAACTGAAGATGTCACAGATTTCACTGATTCAATTCACAGATTCAGATCTTATAGAAATACATCTGTGCTCACTCAGTTGTGTCTGACTCTTTGCAGTCCCATGGACTATAGCCCACCAGGCTCCTCTGTCCATGGAATTTTCCAGGCAAGAATACTTGAATGGTGTGCCATTTCCTACTCCAAGGGATCATCCCAACCCAGGGATGGAATCCACATGTCTTGCATCTCCTGCGTCGGCAGCTGGCTTCTTCACCACTAGCGCCATCTGGGAAGCTTAGAAGCACATAGGAGTCGTATATAATCCAGCACTGTGAGTCTGTGTGTGTGTGTACATGTGTGTGTATGTAAGTGGAAGGCTGAGTGGAGATGCCTGAAAACTCTTACTTTTTTCTTAAAAAATGAAGAATGAATGACAAGATTTAGCCAGGAGGAGGAGGGGAGGAGAGAGAAAAGCTATCCCATGTAGATGGAGGAGCATATTTAAAGTCCCAGGAATGGAAACGTTTGGCAAGTCGTTTAGGACCCCCGGGTCCTAAGAGTTAGAGGGAAATGGCAAGAAATGATTTGCAGAGATTGGCAGGGACTAGGTAATGAAGAAGTTCATGACCCATGTTGCTGGAATTTGGCCTTTACCTTGAAAGAAATAGGCAGCCACTGAAAATATTTTAAGCAAGTATGTAAGGTAGGGTAATACTGTATAGACAGACCCAGAAATACAAAGTTAAGGCCCACACAGAAGGTCATCTGCCACACATTTGTCTGAAGAAGGAGTTCCAAGTTGTCAGGTGGCTCTTTACAGTGATTCAGAGATCCAGACTGCTTATGTGTATGGTCAGTTGCCCCTAAGGCCTCGCGGGGGCCTCACCCACTGCACTCAGTTGGTGAAAGTGGAAACCTGACAAGCTTTGGCCTGGAAGTGATGTACACAGTTTCTAATACATTGCAGTGGAGAAAACTAGTCCTGTGGCCACTTCTAGAGGCAGGGTGAACTGGGCAATATTCTCTGGTGCTCTTGCATGCTCAGTCACGTCCAACTCTTTGTGACCCCATGCACTGTGGCCTACCAGGCTCCTCTGTCCATGGAATTTTCCAGACAAGAGTCCTGGAGTAGGTTGTCATTTCCTACTTCAGGGTATCTTCCCAACCCAGAACCGAACCTGCGTCTCTTTCATCTCCAGTATTGGCAGGCAGATTCTTCACCTCTCCACCACTTGTGTCCCGACTCTACTCTCTACTCAATGCTGTGGATGGGAGAGCACGCGATTTGGTATTTAGCCAGCATCCTCTGCCACAGGGAGGGCCCTGATCAGATCTTCACTCTAGGAAAATCACTCTGGCAGGGAGTGGGTAATACTGGAGGCAAGGAGATTGGTTAAAAGGCTCGTCTGTTAATCTGAAAAATGATCTGGCTTGTACAAAACATAGTATGTAGCAGGGTAAGATGGAGAGAAAGAGATGAGTTCAAGAACTAGTTAGAAGATAATACCAACAGGCTTTGATAATCAACTGGATATTGAGACAGAGTTTAGAAGAGAAAGGAGCCAGTGGTGACCCAGGTTTCTGACTTGGGCAACTGGTTAAAAGTGAGAACACAGGATTTTGAAGAGAAGATGGTATTCTTAACATTTTGAGTTTGAGGTATGAGATATCTGGTGTCCAGTTAGCTATTTGAGACTAAAGTTTGAGGAAAGATCTTTTTCTGAAAGTATAAATGTGGGCCGTATCAGTGCGTAAACAGTGGTTGAAACTTTAGAAATAAATGGAGATGTATCACACAAGAAGTGAAAAAGTAGTTTTTTGCAAATCTTTACAACATTTTTATTGTGATGAAATATACATGGAATTTACCATGTAACTGTTTTTAGGTGTACAGTTCAGTGGCATTAAGTACAGTCATATTGTTGTGCCACCATCACCATCCATCTCCAGACGTCTTTCATCTCCCCAAACTGAAACTCTGTACCCATTAAACAATGACTCCTCATTTCCCCCTTTCCTCAGCCCCTAGCAATCACCAACCTACTTTCTGTATCTATATGAATTTGACTTCTCCAGGTACTTCATATAAATAAAATAATACAATACTTATTCTTTTGTGTTTGACTTATTTCACTTAGCATTATATTTTCATAATGGTTCATCCATTTGTAGCATGTGTCGGAACTTAATTCCCTTCTGAAAGTGAAAGTGAAAGTCACTCAGTCGTGTCCAACTCTTTGTGATCCCGTGGGCTGTCCATGAAATTCTCCAGGCCAGAATACTGGAGTGGGTAGCCTTTCCCTTCTCCAGGGGATCTTCCCAACCCAGGGATTCAACCCAGGTCTCCTGCATTGCAGGCAGATTCTTTACCAGCTGAGCCACAAAGGAAGCCCAAGAACACAGGAGGGGGTAGCCTACCCCTTCTCCAGGGGATCTTCCCAACCCAGGAATTGAACCAAGGTCTCCCACATTGCAGGCAGACTCTTTACCAACTGAGCTATCAGGGAAGAGGTCGAATAATATTCCATTGCATGGCTATATCACATTTTATCCATTCATTCATTGATGAACATTGGGTTGTTTCTACCTTTTGGCTGTTGTGAATAATGCTACTATGAACAGCATTATTCCCCTGGTGGCCCAGTGGCTAGGACTCTGGGCTCCCAATGCTGGGGGCCTGGGTTCAGTTCCTGGTTGGGGAACTGAATTCCACATGCCACAGCAAATAATTTGCATGCTGTAACCAAAAAGATCCCGTATGCTGCAACTAAGACCCAGCAAGCTAAATAAATAGATATTTAAAATAAATAAATAAATTTATTAGAGTCCCTGCTTTCAATTCTTCTGAGTATACATACAAAAGTAGAACTACTGGATCACATGTCCCTTCTATGTTAAATTTTTTGAGGGATTTCCATACTGTTTGCCACAGTCTCAATTTTTGCTGCACATCAAACTCACCTCTTGAGTTTTAAAAAATACATGTGCTCAGTCTCCATCCCCTGGAGACTGATTTCAGTATATCTGAATAGACACCTGACTTCTGTTTCTTTTTAGAATTCATATTCTTTAAGATACTAGAAACAAATTAATAAGGTTGGTTTTAAAAGAGTAAGAAATTCTATCATGTAAGAATTGAATCGCCAGTCTATGTCTGATGCAGGATACAGCATGCTTGGAGCTGGTGCATGGGGATGACCCAGAGAGATGTTATGGGGAGGGAGGTGGGAGGGGGGTTCATGTTTGGGAACGCATGTAAGAATTAAAGATTTTAAAATTTAAAAAAAGAAAAAAAAAGAAAAAAAAATAAAATACTACTGTATTAAAAAAATAAAAATAAAAAGCAAGCACTTAAAAAAAATAAATAAAAGAGTAAGAATAAAAGAATATGGAGCTAAAAGTTGAAGTCCTCACTTAATATTTGGAGTGTATCCTTACACACACACACACACACACACACACACACACGAGCCTGGCAAGCTACACACACACACACACACACACACACACACACACGAGCCTGGCAAGCTACAGTCCATAGGGTCACAAAGAGTCAGACACAGCTGAAGTGGCTTAGCATGCATGCATGCATGCTAATTATATATAAAGCATTAAATCCCTTGCCTGATATATATGTTGCAAATACTTTCTCCCAACAATTTCTCTCTTAACTCTTTAAAAAAACAGCTTTATTGAGATATAATCTCCATACCATGCAATCATCCACTAAAGATATACAGTTCGATAGTTTTTAGTGTATTCAGAGTTCGGCAACCATCTCCACAATCAATTTCAGAATATCACTGAACTCTGCTTTACTATATTTACATGTGAAAATGGTTTTCGCTTTCTGTAATCAAATTATTAATTTCCTTTTGGGTTTCTGGGCTAGGGAAGCAGTCCCCAGTCCAAAATTATAAGGTATTCTCATATATTTTTAGTACTTTTGTAGTTTTGCTTTTCATGTAGGATTTTCTTAAAATTAATTTTTATTTTTATAAACTGACTCATTTGAAAAAACCGTGATGCTGGGAAAGACTGAAGGAGGAGAAGGGGATGACAGAAGATGAGATGGTTGGATGGCATCATCGACTCAATGGACATAAGTTTGAGTAAATTCTGGGAGTTGGTGAAAGGGAGGCCTGGCATGCTGCAGTCCATGGGGTCGCAAAGAGTTGGATATGACTGAGTGACTGAACTGAACTGAACTATTCCCCTGTCCCCTCCCCTACTTTCAACTCTGTAGCTGTTCTTCTAGAATTTGTATATTTCCACATTTGAAGCTTGCATAATAGTCAGGTACGGTTGTTATCCTTCAGTTCATTAATTTTAGACTATTGATACCCTTCCACAGTAGATAAAGATTTTGGTTTCTTATGTCACCATTTTTTGTTCGCTAAAATATTTTACTTTTTTGGTTACATTGATACATTATTTTTTACACAAATATTATTCATTGCTGAGTATTGTAGTATACTATGATTATGTTCTCTCTCTTCCTTTTTGTTTTTCTTACAGTTTAATAATTGCTTTGTTTCTCACTTGCTTAGTTGTCTGTAGCTGTTGTCAAATTCCCACACCTACCAATAGCTCTTAGTACGAAGTTGATCTCTATTATTAGTTTCAATCCTTTTTCTCAGATTACTCCTCCTGAAGACCTTTGTTCCCCTCCATCTGCTGATGCTCTGGGCCTGTTCCTTTCTGCCTATTTGTCATTTTGGGACTTCTCTTTGCTGACAACTTCGGAATTCCTTTACCTTTTCATGGTTTCAGTTCCATTATATGAATCTCGTTCTTTCATTTTTTCTGGTTTATTCCCTCCTGTCCTGGAGTGAATGCCCCAGTAGCTTTGTTCAGAGGGCACAGTGATGCCAGCCCTTGATCTGCCTGTCTCCTGGGTGACAACTTCTACAGTCCGGACTGCATGCCCTCTCACTACACCTGGGGCACAGCTGCCACCTGGGGGCTCCTCTCTCTTTCTTTTTCAGTGCAAATGGTAGGATGCCATCAATTGAGACACAGGTTTATGAGGGAAGATCAGGAGTTTAGTTTTGGACAGATTAACTTTGATATCTCTATTAGTGGAGATGTGAAGTTGGAAAATGGATATAGAAGTCTGAAGTTTATAGGAAAATTCAGCAGCTGATAGAAAATTGGAAATGTCAGTATTCATGTAGTATGTTAGGCTATGAGATTGGATAAAATTACCAGGCAGTGAGCACAGAGCAAGCCCTAGAGCAATCAAATATTAAAAGGAAAGGAAAATTAGGAGCAATGAACATAAGAATCTGAGGAGTGGCTGTTGAGGAAGAAAGAAAACCAGGAGACAACATGTCCTTGAAACCAAGTAAAGGAAGTGTTTCATTAAGAAATTATTCTCATGAAGAAATGCTTTGCTGAAATCATAGAGATTTAAGGTATAAGGTTATCAATAATTTATTAATTATACTCTCAAGTTTTTTTTTAAAACAGAGGATGCTTCTTAAAAATTTTATTAAGCTTCATAGCCATGTTACCTGGACATGTATACAAATACTTGGACATAAATACAAATTTTCTGATTTCTTTGCTGTGACTATTTTTTTCATCCCAAGTCTGAAGACATCTCAGACTTAACATGTTCAAAAAACAAACTCTTGCTTCCTATCTTCGACAGTCCTGTGTGTTTCACGGTACAACTATCCACTTTAGGGTCTTCTTTTTTTAATATAAAAAAGTTATAGGAAAGTGGCTAAAAGAGTAAGAGAGTTCACACACATCTTTCATTCAGTTCTGCTTCAGGTTAACTTACATAATCACTTGCAATGATCAAAACAGGGATACTATGCTATGCTACTATTTATTAAAGTACATATCTTATTAAAATGTAGCCTATTTCCTTCTAATCTCCTTTTTGTCCATTATTCCACATTGCATTTATTTACTGTGTAATTTTAGTCCTCTCCAATCTGTGACAGTTTCTCCATCTTTCTTTGTCTTTCATGACCTTGAAAGACTGTTGCTGAATCCTGGTTAGTTAATTTATAGAAGGTCTTTCAGTTTTGGTCTGTTTGATATTTTCTCATGATCAGATTTAGATTATACGCACAAGTAGAAGAAGGTTAAAGAGGTGAAATTCAACTTTTGTAATGGGTTTCAACATATGGTAATGTTCAGTCCAGTTCAGTTCAGTTCAGTTGCTCAGTCGTGTCTGACTCTTTGTGACCCCATGAATCGCAGCACGCCAGGCCTCCCTGTCCATCACCAACTCCCGGAGTTCACTCAGACTCACGTCCATTGAGTCAGTGATGCCATCCAGCCATCTCATCCTCTGTCGTCCCCTTCTCCTCTTGCCCCCAATCCCTCCCAGCATCAGAGTCTTTTCCAATGAGTCAACTCTTCGCATGAGGTGGCCAAAGTACTGGAGTTTCAGCTTTAGCATCATTCTTTCCAAAGAAATCCCAGGGCTGATCTCCTTCAGAAAGGACTGGTTGGATCTCCTTGCAGTCCAAGGGACTCTCAAGAGTCTTCTCCAACACCACAGTTCAAAAGCATCAATTCTTCGGCACTCAGTGTTCTTCACAGTCCAACTCTCTCATCCATACATGACCACAGGAAAAACCATAGCCTTGATTAGACAGACCTTAGTCGGCAAAGTAATGTCTCTGCTTTAGGTTTTGAAAATAATATTTTTAGATCAAGCTGAACATCTCAAAAATGTCTAGGAAATCCCAGGTGTTAGAGATATGCTATGTAGTGTTAATTCAGAGCTAATGATAATATTTATGTAAAGATCAAACCAGGTATAATATTTAGAAACATAGAGTACAAACCACTTGACTTTCTCTTAAAGCAAAGTTAACTCTATAGGAACTAGCAGTTTAAATAGATATCTTAAAATTATTGTTTATATCCTTTCTGTGGCAGTGAATCAGACTTCATCTGACTAAGATTTTGCTGTATATTTTATGAAAGATGTGAATTTATTGGAATTCCTTTTTCATGTGTCTTTTCTATTCAGCTTGTGTTCATTTACAAGATATTTTTCACCCTCTAATATACACTACTCTGTATAAACAGTGAGTACATTCAATTCTACTTAAACTGCACATTGAGAAAGATGACCTGTGAGATTTCCCTGGAAGTTCAAAAATATTTTCATTGCAAACTTTGTTGAAATATGCACAACAATTCTGGGTGTATCTTATCATAGAAACTCAGATTCTCAAGTGTCTTAAACTTCTATAATATCCAAGTATGTGATCATTCTTTAGTGTGCGTGTGGGCATGCTAAGTCACTTCAGTCGTGTCTGACTCTTTGCAACACTAGGATCGTAGCCCACCAGGCTCCTCTGTCCATAGAGGTTCTCCAGGCAAGAATACTGGAGTGGGTTCCATGCCCTCCTCCAGGGGATCTTCCCAACCCAGGGACTGAACCTGCATCTCTTAAGTTTCCTGCATTGGTAGGCTGGTTCTTTACCAGTAGCACCACCTGGGAACCCCTAAACCTGGTAATTTCCTCTATTTGTTGTATGATTATTATATATCCTCACATTATTCCCACGAAACAACAAAAGTTCTAGAACTACTTTGATTTGTAGGACTTGGAGAATGAAAGACTATCTTAATTGTAAATCTACTCTCACTACAAAATATGGTTCACATTCCTGTTGTTCTGTCTATAAACAACTTTAACATTGCCAATGCATATTTTATTTATTTATTTTTTGCCCCACGTGGCATGCAGGATCTTAGTTCCCCCACTAGGGATCAAACCGGTGCCTGCTACAGTGAAAGCACGGAGTCTTAACTGGACCTCCAGGGAAGTCCTGCAGATGAATATTTTAGGGATTTAATTCATAATTTGAGATACATTTTATTTATATAATCAAATATGTATGCCAGAAGTAAAGTTATATGCTTTTTGTTAAATTTATTATTTTAAGTGCAACTTTCTGCTAACATAAGGGGAAGATATTGATTTATTAATGGAACAAACTTTTTTTTATTATTTGTAAGATATTATCAGGCAAGTTTATATAAATTTGGATTACTCAAGCATAATCACATTAAGAAGATATCATCCAAGAATTAAGATAAATGACCTAGTTACTACCTAATTTCCTAAGTTAGAATATGTCCACTTTAATGGTGACAGATTATGACTTAATGATTATGTTCATAAATGGATTATAAGGTCAACATCACCGTTCTGGATCTCTGCAGGCATCACAAACCTAGAAAAGGACAAGCTGCCTATCGGACGGCTTTCTACAAGGAAAATGTTCCAATAAATCCTAGCAAAGCAGGACGTGCTAATATTTATCCAGAGGGCAGAAAGTCACATTTGTTGTTGCACAGTGAAAACTCGATTGATTTCTGCTGACTTATAAATGTCTAAGTGAAAGACAATGTAACTATTGTGCTCTTGAAAAGCATTTCTGAGTGACTCTAAGGGTTATATCTTATTACATAGATGATTTAACTAAGACACAGGCATTAACACTAATTTAGATTGCCTTTGCAATTGTTTTTCACTTATGTATGGCAGTAGATAGTAAGATTATAAAGGTTAACCAAAATTCAAGTTATGCACTTCCTAACTAATACATAGCTTTTAAGTCATTTTCAAGAGGGCAATGGAGGTTTCCCAGGTGGTGGCAGTGGTAAAGAATCTTCCTGCCAATGGAGGAGGCATAGGAGGTGTGGACATAGAAGGCTCAAGAGACACAGGTTGGATCCCTGGGTCAGGAAGATCCCCTGGAGTAGGAGGTGGCAACCTGCTCCAGTATTCTTGCCTGGAAAATTCCATCAACAGTGGAGCCTGGCAGGCTCCAGTCCACGGAGTCACAAAGAGTCAGACATGACTGAGTATTCACATACATTATGGAAGGAGAGCCAATTTTTATTCTCATAATCCAAACTATTCACAGATTTAGAAATATATTAACAGAGATGTTACTGTCAATATTCTTACTTTTGAAGTAAAGAGTTCTCCATGGAATGTCAGCAATTCTTCTACAGGTGATATATCCCTAAATGGAAGAGAGAAAGAGAGCCCTACCTTTCACAAAATCTACTTTCTCTACAAAGTTTTCCTTGAAGCTTTTTCTTTTAAGAACTAAGACAAGGCCAGTCAGTATCAGATGATCACATCCAATACATAATATATCCCTTAAAATGGGTCTTCTCTGTGATATGTCACAAACCATTATTAAAAGCAAAGAATTTTTAAAAAATATTTTAGGCTTCTAGATAGATACCCCTAATTCTGGAAACTGCAGCATTGATTTAATTGCTATATTATCTGTTACTGGTGTTATTCTACCAGTTAATTATTAGTCTTATTTATTCATCAGCTAGTTTTAGAAACATTTATACTAAGAAGAGCTCAACTAAGGAAAGCATGACCAAGGAAAACATGAGGAAATAGCTTTGGTGAAAATACCTTCAAGAAAACATTAGCCAATCTGTGTTGGCTAATGTTTTACATCAGTGATAAATGACTTTTCTGGGCCTCTCTAGAAAAACTGTCTAAAAATCATTAGCCCTAGTTCGTTGTATTCTTTTTTGCGCACTCTCAGTTTCCTGGAGATGCATTATTCTAGTCTTTCAGTTAATAGTGAGAGATGGGAGTAGTTATGACCTATTGTCATTTTATTTTCATTGTTGAAGAAAGACCACATAGAGATGGAAGGTGCACACAGGCTGGCCTTTTGCTTGGAAAAAATTCAAACTATTATAGAATAGTGCCCTGTAAGCGTTAAAATCCAGATGCAGTTATCATGGAGAAGCAAACTTAACAGGGAACTCTGCTGCTCTCCTATAGACACATTTTTAAAAAATCACATTTGATCATCTTTTTAGCACTTTTCAGATTTCTCTACCATGCAAAACAAATGTGTATCATATTTTGCCACAAAACATTTAGCAATCTTTTATTTTTTCTTTTTTTGGTCATAAAATACAAAGGTGGCTCAGTTGGTAAAGAATACACCTGCCGTGCAGGAGATCCAGGCTCAAACCCTGGATGGGGAAGGAAATGGCAACCCAGTTCAGTATTCTTGCCTGGGAAATCCCATGGACAGAGGAGCCTGGTGGGTTATAGTCTGTGCAGTGGCAAAGAGCTGGACACGTCTTAGCAACTAAACCACCAACCAAGAATAATAGGATCATAGCACTCTTTAGGCTTCAAATCTTATGATTTCTTTATAGCACTTACCCATATCTAAAAGTACAGATTTTATTTTTGTCTACTTATTTTTATCATTTCCTCAAAAATAGACTTCAGAAAAGCTGGGACTGTCTGTCTTGTTTGCTATGGTTTCCCAGCATGTACATAAAATGTGCTGACACACAGTAGATGCTCAATAAATATTTGTTGAATGATGCATCAGTAAAAAAAGCACCGCAGTGGAGAAAATAAGCCTGAGTATTTTGTTCCTGCTTATTTTTTGGTTATCCTTTGGTTTCTTTAAAACATTGCTGTTCTGGTTATCTATTATTTTACAACAAACTACCCTAAACTTAGTACCCTAAAAGAACAATCATTTTATTATGCTCACATTACTGTTGGTCAGAGAATTTAAGCAAGACTTGACTAGGTGGTTTTTCTGCTCCACATAGTGTTGATGGGGTCATTTCGTGGAATTCCACCAGCAGCTGGTATGGTGTGTTGAAGATGGTTTCACTGATAAGCCTGTTACCTGGTGGAGACGGTTGTAAGCCTGGACTCAACTGGCCCTCCTCCTGCTTTACATGGTGGCTCAAAGCTCCAAGAGAGCAAGATGGGAGCTGCTGGTCCTCTAAAAGCTTTATTAGGAAGCTTTACTTGGAACCGTCATAGCATCATTTCCACTATATTCTTTGGTCAAATCTATCACAGGCCAGTCCATGTTTGGGGAGGAGCATTAAATATATATAGCCATTTCAAATCTGGTACATTTCTGAGATAGGATAGTTCCAAGTAAATGTTCCTAAAGAAAACAATCCAACAAATTCAGTTCAGTATCTTTCTAGTGGTTAGTCTTTTGATTTAAATCTTGCCTAAGTTCAAGGAGGGCTTCCCTGGTGGCTCATAACCCGGGTTCGATCCCGGGGTCGGGAAGATGCCCTGGAGAAGGCAATGGCAATCCACTCCGGCACTCTTGCCTGGAAAATCCCATGGACAGAGGAGCCTGATAGGCTACAGTCCATGGGGTTGCAAAGAGTCAGACATGACTGAGCAAAGTTCAAGGAAGGCTTCAAAATACTAAAATAGAAATGCAAAAGTTTAAACTTGTATAATGTAAAAGATATGTAAATGTTTTAACATACATCTTATTTGCTTGAGCCTCTCTGGTCGCTCGGCTGGTAAAGAATCTGCCTGCAATGCAAGAGACCTGGGTTTGATCCCCGGGAGAAGGGAACAGCTACCCACTCCAGTATTCTGGCTTGGAGAATTCCATGGACTGTATGTCCATGGAATCACAAAGAGTCAGACATGACTGAGCGGCTTTCACTTATTTGCTTATTTACAACACAATGAACACTATAAATTGGTTTAGGTTCTCTGAAGTTACACGCAAAATCTTTTGTGATGTGTCTGCCATGTACATTTTTCTGGGGAGTAGTTTTTTTATTGATTTCTCAACAGATTTGATTCCCTTCTTCCCCAATCAAGTATTTCCCTAAGCAAAACTGTGGAGTAGGTATGTTCATTTTTGGAACTATCTCTCTTGATATCACCTAGCTTTGTATAATAATAATAGCTGATTTAAAAAAAATTATTCACTTATCCAGGAAAAGTTTCATAATAACCCTACGAAGAACACAGAACTATTATCATTGTTTTACAGTTGAGGAAACTGAGGCATAACAACTTGCCCATGGTTACACAATTAGCATGTGGCAGGGCTAGGAATCCTGGCATATTGGCATCAGAGGGTCCAATGCACTGAGGCCCTGTTCATGAGAGTAGTTTACTCCTTTGTAAATTGTGGATGATAATAGTAGCCAGTGTCACTGTAGGTATAAGATGAGTTAAAGTGGGATAGTCCATAGCTGCTTGCTTGGCACATATTATGCTGTGCAGTTAATAAATAGGAGCTCTCTGGGCTTGCATGCTCAGCTGCTTAAGTCCTGTCTGACTCTTTGTGACCCTGTAGACTATAGCCCTCCAAGCTTTTCTGTCCATGAGGATTCCCAGGCAAGAATACTGGAGGGGCTTGCCATGCTCTCCTCCAGGGGGTCTTCCTGACCCAGGGATTGAACCCAAGTCTCTTATGTCTCCTGCATTGGCAGGCAGGTTCTTTACCACTAGCCCCACCTTGGCTCAGAGGTTAAAGCGTCTGCCCGCAATGCGGGAGACCCGGGTTCGATCCCTGGGTCGGGAAGATCCCCTGGAGAAGGAAATGGCAATCCACTCCAGTATTCTTGCCTGGAGAATCCCATGGACGGAGAAGCCTAGTAGGTTACAGTCCACGGGTCTCAAAGAGTCGGACACGACTGAGCAACTTCACCACCCACCTTAACCTCTGTTTCATTCCTGAAGGCTTTGCTATCTTTCATTGCAGAGATACTGGGTGTGATAAAATGCAAGGTGGAACAAGGGGTGGGTGAGGGTGGATAAGGATTTGAAAGTCTAGGGCCAAACCTGGAGATATTGCTCTTCCCATTAAACTACTTAAGGTCTCAAGTTTTCTCTTAAAATTGTATGCAAATGTCACATTCTATTCTAAAATGCCATTGCTTATCTATTAATATAAAACTTGTTTACTCCAAAGCTTTCGGGATCATCGTTTTTCTAGGGAGATGTACCTCATTTATGCCTTGGCTTCCAACACAGTTCTTTGACAGACTCAGCAGCAGCTGAGGTAGGTTTGGGAGTTTGGAGGCCTAGATTCCCAGTTAGGGCCCCTAGCTTGTTTGGGACCCACTTCAGTGTTCTTGCCTGGAGAATCCCAGGGACGGGGAAGCCTGGTGGGCTGCTGTCTACGGGGTCGCAGAGAGTCGGACATGACTGAAGCGACTTAGCAGCAGTAGCAGCTTGTTTGGGCGTTATATTATTCATTTATAAAATGGAGTGGGTGGTAATGACTATTTTATCAAAATCTTTTTTGTTCTGGAATTATACAGTATAAAATTGTCCTAAAAGTGTTTTCAAACTGTGGGTCTCCACTTAAAAGTAGGCGAACAAAACCAACTGGATTGGTCAAACATTTAAAAGATCAGGGGAAATACTGTTTGGTGAAATTTTAATTTCGGAATAGATGTTAAAATGTAATTTGTGAAACATACACCCAAAATGTTTGCCTTACTGCCGCTGGTAATAGAAACATTTTTTAAAAAATATAAACATTTTAAAGCTACTAAGAAGGGCAATGAAACCTCCAAACGTGCTCGCCCTCGGAGGACATCCATTTCGAGACCTCCCCAATTGAGGGCCTCTACCAAAAGTCGAAGGCGCAAAACAAGGCTCGGCCACGGTCCCGCCACTCCTTGAGACGCCAGCGTCCAGGCTGTCTCAAGGGCCGCACCTGGGCTCACGTAGCCCTCCCGCCTCCCGCCGGGACCCAAAGGAAGCTGCGCGCCTCCTGACGTCATCATCGGGCGCCGCTGCCTCGACCTCCTTCCACTTCGCGGGAGAAGTTGTTGGCGCGAATGGATCCCGAGTCCCGGTAACGGATCCCCCAGCCGGCCCGGCCTGCTTGCTCGCGCGTTCATCCGTGGGCTGCAATGGTGAGCACCTGGGAAAGGCTTTGCGGCTGGGGGGCTGGGGAGAGTTCGCAGGCAGGGCGTGGACCTGGCTCTCTTGGCATGGAAGGTCTGGGAGGACCGGGATGCGTGGCTCCGGAAGGGAACGAAGGCACGAAAGGGGCTACAAGCTGGGCGCCGGGCTCACAGCTTTCCTTCCACTGCGGGCTTCAGCTTTCGGCCGCAGCCAGCGCGCAGCGCTCTTGGTGCTGCGCGGCAGCTTCACGTTTTCCCACTGTTGGGGGAAGGGAGGAAGGAAAGGAGTAATGAGGTGATTTGGGGGGCTCAGGGGTAAAGTTGCTTTTCCTGTTAAGTGTTGCTTCCAACCTCGGTTTGAGTCCTGCCTAACGCGTGGATTTCAAGCTTTGAGTGTCAGAGAAGAAGAGTCGAACAAACTTCATTTCTGATGAACAAGTTTCAGGCCTTCAACTTTCGTCTTTAACAGCACCGCGAAATACTCTCATGAATGTTTCTCAGCCTTCAGTTTTCGTACTTTCCTCATTAGCAGCTCCGCGAAGTGCTCATCAGCCGTTTTGCGATCGAGGGCACGGGGAGGATGTTTTATTTTGCTCAGATGAGTTCATAGAAATTAAAGGGATAATACGGTTTACAGGAGAGAGGGCAAACCTGGGAGGAGCAGCTGTAGTGCATTTGACAGCTGTCATCACTTGTCACCTGATATTAAAAATAATCTTAAACAAACCCTCAGTGCCTAATTCTGCATAAACCATATAAAGAGTGAAATAATTATGCAGCCGTCAAAACAAAACATTCATGCTAGAATGGCAGTAGATACTAGTGTGTGTTTGAAATATTTTAATGTAAAGGACAGTTTATTGTGCTGCATTAAGCTGGAGTCTACTTAATAATCAGACATTTTTTTCAGTCATTTTATTTTCAGTCAGCATATTTGTCACAGTGTCCACATTCTGGGCTGTGTGTGTGTAATTTTATGCCAGATTGGGAAACCTTACAGCCCTTTGTGTTTCTTCTCAGAGAAGGATGAAATAATGATAACAGCATAATAGTCAGCTTGTAGCAAGTATTTTTTTTTTTTTTTTGGAAGGTAGCAAGTATCTTCAGGTGGATATGTGGGCTGTTTATATTACATGTCTTTTCTCATTTAAACCTCACAGCAGTCCAGTTTTAAAGATGGTAAAGGGGGCCTTTAGAGTTTAAAACACTTTGTGATGTAACTAATAAATGGTTGAACTAGAATTAAAACCTAGGTTTTTCTGACCACCACATTATGCAACCCCCCTAAAATGACTGTAATTAGTAACTACATTTTGGACTTAAGGCACTGCATAGTAATTGTGGAAAATTCTTAAGACTTGGAGTCTTGAAGGTAAGAGTGAGGCGATGTTTTGGTATTGCTCTGCCATTTAATGATGAAGTGGTTTTTGAACAAGTAAATAGCCTAATTTTAACCTTCTTAAATTATGTTTCCTTAACTGTAGAAAGGGAGAAATATAGCTGCCTTGAGTGATTGTCTTGAAGGTTAAACAAAATAATAAATGTAAAGCTTCTGTTCTGGTCCCTGGCTTGTGGTAGGAAACATACAACTACACGACTAATGATCTCTTTCTCAGGAAGGATTGTGTGGAACGTTAAAGAGTTTAAGGGGCATCAGAGATACCTTTGATGTTGTCAGTTATGGAGAACGATAGCTTATGTAGTCAACTTTTGATCATTCAGGTACTTTACATAATTGGTTCTTAGTACTCCTGTTCAGGGTGCAGATGAAAAATAAAGCCCTTCTCAAAAAGAGTGAGAGTCAAAGGGATCGGTTTTGCTGTTTGTAAAGGGAAAAGATTCTATAAAGAACATAGCAAGTTTGGATTTTATTGGTGTTTAGTTCTCTCTTTAGTACAAAAAAGAGCAGATCCTAGACCAAAATTCTGTTCAACCTATGTTTATTAGACACCTGCACATAAGTTACATGGTATAGTAGTTTGTGACTTTTGTTTGGCTCTCAGCTGTCCCTTTGATAATGTGGTGAATGGTATGCAAGTTTGCTGCTCACAGAAATATGTAAGGACATACATACGCCACTTAAAGGGATTCACATATCTTCTGAGGCCCTTCGATAGATGTAAGGTTAGCAACTCTTGCCCTGGGAGCTGCATCTTTTTCTTAAATCTTTTCCAATTAAAAGTTATCAAAGGTGTAAAATATTGTGTATCTATAAAATGGAATACTGTGCAACTATCAAAAAGAGAAATCTTTGTGCCCTGATACGGAACAGTTGCCAAAATAATTAAGTGAAGAAAGATACAGACAGTATGTAAAATATGCTGCCAGTTTATTGTAGAAAAGGAGAGAAAAGAATATATACATATTTGCTTGAAGATGGGAAGGCTACACAAGGCACTGATAACATCTGTTGCCTTCAAAGATTGGGAAATGTGTGTCTGAGAGGCAGGGTAGGAGGGAGACATTTTACCCTTTTGAATTTTTGAACCATGTGAATAGAATGTCTATTAAAGGAATTGAAAATAAATAGGATAAAAAGTAGCCATGTAAGTGATTTGGATTGCTGCTGCTGCTAAGTCGCTTCAGTCGTGTCCGACTCTGTGCGACCCCATAGACGGCAGCCCACCAGGCTCCTCTGCCTATGGGATTTTCCAGGCAAGAGTACTGGAGTGGGGTGCCATTGCCTTCTCCTCGATTGCTATGAGGACTTAATTATTTGCTTAAAACATTAATGAAACTTGAGAGATGCCATTTAAAAAAACGTGCCCTGGTGGCTCAGAGGTTAAAGCGTCTGCCTGCAATGCGGGAAACCTGGGTTCGATCCCTCGGTCGGGAAGATCCCCTGGAGAAGGAAATGGCAACCCACCACTGCAGTATTCTTGCCTGGAGAATCCCATGGACGTAGGAGCCTGGAGGGCTACAGTCCATGGGGTCGCAGAGTCCACACGACTTCACTTTCACTTTCAACATATTTAATTCATTGACTGCCATAGTTATTTATTGAAAATATGCAGAAGTTTGAATTAAACAGGCATGAGACTTGAGGGATGAGAGAGAGGTCAGAATGCATCTAAGCTGCTGCTTTGCCACATTCTAGGGGAGACCTTTCACACTGAAGTTTACTGCATGAATGCTTCCCTGGAGCAATGTTGTCACCCTTTTGTATTAATAATATAACTTTTGCCGTTTGTACTAGTACTTGACCTATAAGACTCTTATTTCCTTTCCAGGCTCATCGATCTGTTCTTTGAGTGTGTTAAGCTAGTTCTGTCTCAGCTTTTATTTTTGTTATTTTCTCTCCTTGGGATACTCTTTCTCCTCTTGGAATACTCTGCCTTTTTCTCACTCATTCAAGTGTCAGTCATCACTTCCTCAGAGCTTTCTGCGTCATATCTAAGAAACCCATTACCTAATCCAGGGTCATGCTTCTATTGTCTTCTGACAGTTTTATAGTTTTAGCTCTTAACATTTAGGACTTTGATCCATTTTGAGTTAATTTTTGTATATGGTGTGAAGTAGGGGGCCCAATTTTTTTTTTTTTTTTTGCATGCGGGTCTCCAGTTGTTTCTGCACCACTTGCAAAGTATTCTTTTCCCACTGAATTGCCTTGGCTCCCTTGTCAAAAATCAGTTTACCATAAGTGTGAAGGTTTCTTTCTGGACACTGAATTCTATTCCATCGATCTGTGTGTCTTCCCTAAAGCCAGTAATGCACTTATTTTATTACTGTAGCTTTGTGGTATATTTTTACATTGGGAGGTGTAAGTCCTTCAACTTAGACCTTTTTCAAGATTGTTTTGCCTGTTCTGGATCCCTTGAATTTCTAAAATATGAATTTTAGAATCAGCAAAGAAGCCAGCTAGGATTTTGTTAGGGATTGTATTGAATCTGTAAATCAATTTGGAAAGTATTGCCATCCTAACAACATAATGTCTTCTGATCCATGATATGGGCTATCTTTTCATTTGTTTGTGTCTTCTTTAATTTCTAAATAATATTTTATAGTTTTCAGAGTATGGATTTAACACTTTTGTTAAATTTATTTGTAAGTATTTGGTTCTTATTGATGATGCTATTTTGTTCTTATTAATGATGTTATAGATGGAATTGTTAATTTCATTTCTGGTTTGTTCTTTTGAAAAGTATAGAAATACAGTTGGTTTTAGTATATTGATCTTGTATCATGCAACCTTGTAGAACTCATTTAAGTTAGTTCTAACAGTTTTTCATTTTAGTAAATTCCTTAGGATTTTCTTTATTTAAGATCATTTCAGCTGCAAATAAAAATAATCTTGCTTCTTTCTGCCCAATCTTGTATGCCTTTTATAATTTAGCTTTGCCTAATGGCTTTGTTTTTTTTTAAAACCAGAGTGTTGAATAAGAGTGGTGAGAATGGATCTCTCTCCTGAACTTAGGGAATTACATTCCAACAGCTTACCTGTCGTTTTTAAAGTATAAGCTTTTAATATAATTTAAAATTATTAAATTTCATTTGTCTATTCTGTGCTGCTGTTAATATACACTTTTAGTCAGATATATCATTTTGCATTTAACTTTTTCAGGATTAAAGATTTTTGCATTTGGATAGATTTTGTGAAGTGTGTTGGTGATAATCAGTTTCTGCTTGTGGATTTGGTGGATAAATTAAACATAGTAATCAAAATATTTGTATTTCTTTACTTTCAAATTCATGGGAAATAGATGGGGAAACAGTGGAAACAGTGTCAGACTTTATTTTTTTGGGCTCCAAAATCACTGTGGATGGTGACTGCAGCCATGAAATTAAAAGACGCTTACTCCTTGGAAGAAAAGTTATGACCAACCTAGATAGCATATTCAAAAGCAGAGACATTACTTTTCCAATAAAGGTCTGTCTAGTCAAAGGTATAGTTTTTCCAGTGGTCATGTATGGATGTGAGAGTTGGACTGTGAAGAAGGCTAAGCACCGAAGAATTGATGCTTTTGCACTGTGGTGTTGGAGAAGACTCTTGAGAGTCCCTTGGACTGCAAGGAGATCCAACCAGTCCATTCTGAAGGAAATCAGCCCTGGGATTTCCTTGGAGGGAATGATACTGAAGCTGAAACTCCAGTACTTTGGTCACCTCATGCGAAGACTTGACTCATTGGAAAAGACTCTGACGGTGGGAAGGATTGGGGGCAGGAGGAGAAGGGGATGACAGAGGATGAGATGGCTGGATGGCATCACGGACTCGATGGACGTGAGTCTGAGTGAACTCTGGGAGTTGGTGATGGACAGGGAGGCCTGGCGTGCTGCGACTCATGGTGTCGCAGTGAGTCGAACACGACTGAGCGACTGAACTGACTGATTTTCAAATTAGAGAAGTAAAGCCAACCCCACAGAGCACTGCAGTGCTTATTTTGCATAAAATCCTGTACTCTTCAAAGTGAGTGAACACAGTGGTATGATATGGTTTCTCTTTGCATTTTTGGTAGGCAGATATAGCTTGTTTGCTCGTTGAGCCCATGTACAGTGGAAAAGTTACTAGCTGTTTGGTTATACTTCAAAGTAAATATGTATCAGCTTTTGTACTTTGATCTTTTAAAGTTAAAAGGTCATTATGATAGCTTCCTTTGTGCAGGTTTAGGAGTATTTATTGCAAAGGTTTTTTTTCCCCCACCTCTAACTCTACTAATAGATTTGTAATTAGCAGATTTGGAAACTTCTAAAAAATTAATAATTTTTTTTTTGAGTACTGGTCTGGTACTTTGTCTTGACTTATGTCAGTTCAGGTCAGTTGCTCAGTCGTGTCTGATTCTTTGTGATGCCATGAACCGCACCATGCCAGGCCTCCCTGTCCATCACCAACTCCCGGAGTCCACCCAAACCCATGTCCATTGAGTCGATGATGCCGTCCAACCATCTTATCCTCTGTCGTCCCCTTCTCCTCCTGCCCTCAATCTTTCCTAGCATCAGGGTCTTTTCCAGTGAGTCAGCTCTTTGCATCAGGTGGCCAAAGTATTGGAGTTTCAGCTTCAACATCACTCCTTCCAATGAACACCCAGGACTGAATTCCTTTAGGATGGACTGGTTGGATCTCCTTGCAGTCCAAGGGACTCTCAAGAGTCTTCTCCAACACCACAGTTCAAAAGCATCAATTCTTCGGTGCTCAGCTTTCTTCACAGTCCAGCTTTCACATCCATACATGACCACTGGAAAAACCATAGCCTTGACTAGATGGACCTTTGTTGACAAAGTAATGTCTTTGCTTTTAATATGCTATCTAGATTGGTCATAACTTTCCTTCCAGTGTAAATGTATATTAAAATTGCATTTGGGCTGCCTGATAGGTGATGCTTTTCTTTAATAGTGTTGTAGAATTGTTAGTTACACCTTAGGGTAGGAAGTGCAACAGATCTTTCGCTTTTGCTTACATTTATGTGACTCAGCTGGTAAAAGATCTGCCTGCATTGTGGGCGACCTGGGTTCCATCCCTGAATTGGGAAGATCCCCTGGAGAAGGGAAAGGCTACCCACTCCAGTATTCTGGCCTGGAGAATTCCAAGGGGTCACAAAGAGTCAGACACGACTGAACAACTTTCACTTCACTTCAAGAACGTCTTATATTTCAAAACTTTTACTAGAAAATGTCTTGTTGGCATTTTCAGTTTTTTCATCTATGAATTAAAGAATGTTATAGACTTTGTTATGTGGATTAAATTCATTTTTTAAAGTGTTTAAATCATTGTCTAGCACAGAGTAAGTCCTATTTAAGGGTTTGTTAAAAAAGTAAATAGGGACTTTCTTGGCGGTCCAGTGGTTCAGAACCTGCCTTCCAATGCAGGGGACGCAGGTTCGACTGCTGGTCCTCGAACTGGGATCCCGCATGTTGCAACTAAGCTCTGGTGCTGCAGCTGCTGAGCCCACACGTTCTGGAGCCCACAAGCCACAACTTGAGGGCCTGTATGCTGCAAAGAAGAGCCCATGATGGAAGATCCCCCCTGCAGCATCAGAGATCCTGTGTGCCCCAATTAAGACCCAACACAGCCAAGTAGATAAATAAATATTTTTTTATTAAGTAAATGAAGCCCTAAATCAGGGCATTGGCAATAGAAACAGAAGAAGGAAGACAGCAGTAGTCAGGAGATTCTTAGATAGGTTGGTGAGGTGGAGGGTCAGAAGGAGGAAAAACAGTGCCCATTTTTCTGTTTTGAGTGAATGCTTATGCTGTGCATTGAGGTGGGAAAGAGAGAAACAAGTACCCCCAAAATATGAGCTTGGTTTTGGATGTTATGAGCTGGAGGCATCTTTGGGGCATTTGGATAGAGGTGAGATCCAACCAGTCCATTCTGAAGATCAGCCCTGGAATTTCTTTGGAAGGAATGATGCTAAAGCTGAAACTCCAGTACTTTGGCCACCTCATGGGAAGAGTTAACTCATTGGAAAAGACTGATGCTGGGAGGGATTGAGGGCAGGAGGAGAAGGGGACGACAGAGGATGAGATGCCTGGATGGCATCACTGACTCGATGGATGTGAGTCTGAGTGAACTCCGGGAGTTGGTGATGGACAGGGAGGCCTGGTGTGCTGCAATTCACAGGGTCACAAAGAGTTGGACACGACTGAGCAACTGAACTGAACTGAAGATGACAGACTGTTTGGCTACATGGATATGGAGCTCAGAGGTCTGGAGTAGAGACAAGATTTAGGAGGCTCAGGTGGCTCAGTGGTAAAGAATCCACCTGCTAAGCAGGAGACGTGGGTTCAATCCCTGAGTCAGGAAGATCTCCTGGAGAAGAAAATGACAACCCACTCCAGTGTTCTTGCCTGGAAAGTTCCATGGACTGAGGAGCCTGGCGGGCTTTAGTCCGTGAGGCCTCCAAGAGTGGGTCACGACTGAGCGACTAAACAGCAGCAGCAGCAGCAGCAGCAGCAGCAGTAGTGTGCTTCTAAGCGGTACCTGATTTTGAGATGGATGTAAGTTAGCTTATGCAGTGTGAGTATGTGAATCAGAAGTTTTTAACTGAAGGTCCATGGAGAGCCATTAATAGGCTTTAGAGAAAAGCTGTGAAGAAGAGTATTACACTAAAAGTGAAAGTATTTTGTTTTTTGTAGCCACAATACTGTAATATGACAAGAGTACCATATGATAGAAGAGTCAACTTGAATAATTTTCCTGGGAAATAATACACGATAATGTTAATTTAATACCTGCTTAAAATTCCTTAAAACAAAGAGCAGTAGATAAAATCATGCCCACAAATTAATCTCAAAGTTTATTTTAATAAGCAATCTTTAAAAAAAAAATCTACCATCAGTTTCATTTTACACAGTTAAGAACCTCTCTTTCTGAGCCCAGTTGTGAAGGTCAGTGACTTTAGAAATAACCACTCATGTGTTTAGCCATTATTAATTAAGCATCTGCTTATCTGAGGTGCTGGCTCTGTACTTGAGATACAGAGGTGAGTAGGATAGACAAGCCTCCTGTATGGAATTTATAGCAATGTGTTCAAACTCAGATTTCTATGACTATCAAAAGTATCTCCTACTAATCATTTTGGGACCCATTTCAGGTCTTACTCCTGTCCTTGAGGCTGTCTGTATTAGGTGCTCCTGGTGCTTTTACAGTTTTGTGATTAGCTCTGTCTTAGCACTGTTTTGTATTTAATTCTTCATATACTAATTTGTCTCCCAGGTAACTTTATGAGGTCTTTTTCCTGTTTGTGTCCTAAGTCCCTGGCATGGTGCCTATCTGTAATCACATAAGGATCAAATGTATCAGAAATAATAAGGGAAAGGCCATATTGCTAGTGATGGAGTGTGGCTGCTTTTGCTTAGATCCTGAGAGTTATCAGGATCTATCAGGGCTTCCTTGATAGCTCAGTTGGTAAAGAATCTGCCTGCAATGCAGGAGACTCCAGTTTGATTCCTGGGTTGGGAAGATCCGCTGGAGAAGGGATGGGCTACCCACTCCAGTATCCTTGGGCTTCCCTTGTGGCTCAGCTGGTAAAGAATCACCTGCAGTACGGGAGATCTGGGTTCAGTCCCTGGGTTGGGAAGATCCCCTGGAGAAGGGAAAGGCTACCCACTCCAGTATTCTGGCCTGGAGAATTCCATGGACTGTATAGTCCATGGGGTCGCAAAGAGTTGGACATGACTGAGTGACTTTCGCTTAGAATTATGGTAAAACTATGAGGGGGCAGTCGTGGTCAAGTAGAGAGAGAACTATGAAAGGAATTTGGAGTCAGAGGACCAGGTCACAATCTGGTGTGCCATCTCTAATCCCCACAAGAATCTTGTGAGGCAAGTGGCATTACGAGGAAACAGAGGGCCAGAAAAGGTAAGTAATTCATCCCAAGTGCCCGGTGCATGTGTGCTAAGTTGCTTCAGTTGTGTCTGACTCTTTGTAGCCCACCAGACTCCTCTGTCCTTGGGACTCTCCAGGCAAGAATACCGGAGTGGGTTGCCATGCCTTCCTTCAGGGGATCTTCCTGACCCAGGATCGAACCCATGTCTCTTACATCTCCTGCATTGGCAGGCAGGTTCTTTACCACTGGTGCCACCTGGGAAGACCCCAAGTGTCTAGTGAAAGTGAAAGTCACTCAGTCGTGCGACCCCATGGACTATACAGTCCATGGAATTCTCCAGGCCAGAATACTGGAGTGGGTAGCCTTTCCCTTCTTCAGGGGATCTTCCCAACCCAGGATTGAACCCAGGTCTCCTGCATTGTGGCCAGATTCTTTTACCAGCTGAGCCACAAGGGACACCCAAGAATACTGGAGTGGGTAGCCTATCCCTTCTCCACTGGATCTTCCCCACCCAGGAATCGAACTGGGGTCTCCTCCATTACAGGCGAATTCTTTACCAACTGAGCTACCCGGGAAGCCCAAGTGTCTAATAGTAAGTGGCAAAACTGACTAAAAGCTTATGTTTGTCAGACTTAATTCTACTTATTTTTCTATAAAATGAAGATAAATCGTTCTGTTTGCCTTTATACCTCATAGAATCGTCAAAAGAGATAAATCTGTGTCCAGTAGCTGTAAATAGAAGTGTGAAAAACTTGTTGCTATTAGCTGTCTGTGCTAAAATCTGTTTT
Organism: Capra hircus; assembly: GCF_001704415.2. NCBI lineage: Eukaryota > Metazoa > Chordata > Mammalia > Artiodactyla > Bovidae > Capra > Capra hircus. The sequence continues at coordinate 59,088,296 of NC_030813.1, read as the reverse complement.
AATGTTTATGTGATTTTTGCCTAAATCTTTTGCTTTATTTGAACTGTCATGTTCAATTAATAACTATTTAAAAAGAAAATAAGAGTTAATTACCACTCTTTTGGTTTCCCCAAATAAAACCGTTTCTTTTACCATTTCTTTTAGAAGTGAAATCCTGGGACAAAGGGTATGCACATTTAAAATTTTGATAAGTGTTGTTGGATTGTCTTGGAAAGGTTATACCAATTTTTACTGTTATTAGCAGTATAGTGTGTGAGAATCTGTTTCCCCACACCTTTGACATACCTGGGCATTACGAATCTTTTAACACTTAGAAAAATAATCAAGTTCTAATTTATCTATTATTTGTCAGGTTGAGCATCTTTTATTATTCGGTTATTTGCATTTCTTCTATAATTTATCTACTGGTAACTTTTATCCATTTTTTTCTACTGGATTACCTTTTATTGATTTGTAGGAGCCCTCATATATAATGTGTGGTAGATATTTTCACGTTAGTTATTTTTTAACTTTATGATATCTTTTATTTTTATGTAGTCAAATTTTTCTTTCTTAATGGGTAGTTTCTAGTCTTGATGTTCTGCTTGGAAGGACTTCCCTTTGCTAAGATTATAAAAATAAATTTAAAAGTGTGTTCCTTTTTCTACTCATATACTGAGCAAGAATTGTTCTGTGCAGGTAAGAGTGATGTTTAGATCCATTATTTGGGAATTTGATTAGTCACTAGTGTTATTCTTTATTTCATGAAATCTTTAAAGACCTGGAATACCAGATAGGGACTGTTGATAAAGAATAAGGTAAAGTCATGGTATAAATTAAAGTCAAATTGGTGACCTTTTTATCTTAGATGTTTATACACCAGATGGCTGCTCACTTTGGAGGTAACTCCTAAAAAAAGTGTGAGTAGAATGACTTTCACTCCAATGAAAATTCTTTTTCAAAAGTTTAGATTTTTAGTAGATATTGAGTTAGGATCAGGATGCTGTAATTTAATTGTTCTGCTGCCGTCAGAGTGTAACGGCATGAGGAGTGGGAAAGTAGGGGAGAATACAGGGAAAGGAAAGGGGTTGTGAATAGGAAGAATTACTTAGGAAGAAAAGGTTGCAAAAATGCTTAGGATTGGCAGGGTGGTACAGACAGAAGTCAGAGAGCTCAACGTTACCAATAGTTCCATTTCCTGAATTATGTTTTGTTTTCTTTCTCTTTGTGGTTTTAAGTATTTGTGTTTCCATCACAGATGGAAAACCACCACTGACTTTAAGCTGATTGTTAATGTTCAGTATTGAACTGTGGTGCATGTGTGCTCTGTGTGTGTATTTGAAAAATCACACTATTTGAAGACTCACTTGGTAATTTCAAAAGTGAAACTCCAATGTGAAACTCTCATTTCCTCCAGAGGCAATAAAGTAAGTAGTTGTCCCCCTCAAATTCAATTCTTTGCAAATTATACGGAAGACTGTGGCTTTCTGGCTTTCTTTATTATCTAGTTTTTCTTTAGCAACTGACACAAATGTCTCAGTTTCATAGCTAAGGTACCATTTTGCAAACAATATATCTTAGATTTTATTAGGATGGATTTGTGACTTTTTTATATTAGGAAATTTACAGAAGAGGGTATAAAACCAGGGAAGTCTGTAACCTTTCAAGAATATTTAACATGTCTGTGTACCTCGTTTATCTGTTTTCTTTATTGGCTTAACCACAAAGCTGTGTGTTTCTGTGTTTGCAGAACACACTTATTTGGGATTTTTGACATTTTAAGAGTGTGACAGTTACCGCTAGGATCGAGGAAAAACATTGTTACCTTGTTACACTTGACAAAGTACTTTTAACAGGTATTTTCCTCATTACAGTAAAGAGAGAGAACTTGGAACAGGCAAAAAAAAAATTGAAGACTCAGGATTATAAGCATTGAGGATAGGAATAGGGAAAATAGTTCAACTCCCTCTTTGAACCCAGTTCTTTGAAATTCAGATCCTAAAATCTCATATTCTGTGTTCCTTATACCCTTCCTTTCCTGTGAGTAGAGAACTGTAGGTGGAGATGTTTCAGTGATATGGAGGGTTAATAGTGCATAAATGAGGGAGAAGGGAAGTTTTTTACTGAGTCAGATTTGTGATAGATACATAATTAATCCTCATAAAGTGTAGGGAGTATTCGACTCACTTTACTGATGAGAAAACAGATTAAAAGTCAAGGTCATACCTTGGTCCACTGGAAAGTGCTAGAGCAGAGATTCATACCAGGGATTTCTTACTCTAAGGTCTATTGCCTTTTCTCTACACCACAGTGTATTCAGAGCTTAAATCTAAAAGTCCGTCCTAAAGAACATCAGTCCTAAATATCCATCGAAAGGAGTGATGTTGAAACTGAACCTCCAATACTTTGGCCACCTGATGCGAAGAACTGACTCATTTGAAAAGACCCTGATTCTGGGAAAGATTGAAGGCAGGAGGAGAAGAGGACGACAGAGGATGAGATGGTTGGATGGCATCACCGACTCAATGGACATGAGTTTAAGTAAACTCCTGGAGTTGGTGATGGACAGGGAGGCCTGGTGTGCTGTAGTCCATGGGGTTGCAAAGAGTCAAAGAGGCGGACACGACTGAGAGACTGAATTGAACTGAAAATCTAAAAGCGTAGGAAGAATATGTATCATAAGAAAGATGAGTGATATTAATTATGTTACATTGCAAATGTTTTAGTATGATTAATTTGACAGAGTAATTGAAGGAAGTATAATCAAAATTTTTCCTTTGGAATTTGGAAAAATCATGTAAAGGGAAATAATTTAAAAGTTCTTAGTTATTAAGGTCTTAAATGATCAGGGTTGTAAGAGTTGTTCTTCTCTCAAACTGGAGTATAAATTCCATAGGCAAGGATTATGTTCTTCAACTCTTTGTCTTTTCCCCTAGTGTGTCTACGATGATGGGGTATGTGCAGGCATAATCAATAAATGCTTGTTACTTGCCTCTTAACTGTGCTGTTTTTAGCAAAAATTTCCTTTATTTTTGCCCTGTTTTTGGCCAGATTCTGAGGATTAAAATGACTTTTCATTAGGCACATTATTATTATTTTTGAATCTTTTTGCCTGTGCTGCTCAGCTTGTAGGATCTTAGTTCTCCAACCAGGGATTGAACCCGGGGCCTTAGCAGTAAAAGCTCGGAGTGCTTACCACTGGGCCACCAGGGAATTCCTTAGACTCATTTTTTTGACTCAGGTAATTTTATCAGTTAATTTTTGCATCTAAAAAGGATGCTGCTGCACACTTGGAACTATATCATTGTGAAGACATGATTGAGAGTGCACCAGTGTTATGTAGAGTTGTTCCTTTTTACAACTGAAATTAGAATTTTGTGCAGTTAATGTTTGTTTATGAATCTCCTTTTTTGCTTCTAGGATATTCGAAAATTCTTTGGGGTTATACCAAGTGGAAAGAAACTTGTAAGTGAAACAGTAAAGAAGAATGAGAAAACAAAGTCTGCTGAAGAAAGTTTAAAAGCAAAGAAAGGAATAAAGGAAATCAAGGTCAGTTTTCCAGATGCAATGTTGAATTGTATAAAATAAACTCAGTTCTGAGATTTGATATATTGAGAGCCTTATGTAAATATAAATTTCGACGTATTTAGCAGATAATAAGGTCTTACTTATTTCTAGTTTATATATCTTACTGTGTCTATAGTTTGGTATTTTCGTTAACTGTTTTAACGAAAACGTAACCAAAGTTTGCTCATAAAGACATAAGCTCCAGTATTGGGCTTCTCGTGAAGCAAGGCTTTGGAGGAAAGCTTTATTCTTTTTCCTATCCTCCTTGGGCTTCAGAGAATTTAAGATATAATATCACTATGATAAGCAGGCAGTGGTGCCAGTAGTGTATTTGAGTTAATGTTGTTCCTCTGTGTGTAAAATGTGAGAATTTTGCAGCTCTACAGGTAGGTTTACTACTACCCCACCCTTTATGCCATAATTGGCATATGAATTATATCTATATATGTTAATACTCCACATTCAATATAATAATTATTGCTCTAAACCGTTATTTTAAAGGAATTAACAAAGGAAAATTGCTTTGTGACTACATATGGTGATGGATGTTAACTAGGCTTACGGTCATTTTATAGTATATGTAAATATTGAATCATCATGCTGTACACCTGAAGCTAAGATAATGTTACATGTCAATTACATCTCAGTAAAAACTTCCTTTGTAAATAAGGTAAAAATAATTTTAAACAATATTTTAAAAACATGTAAGAGTAAAATTACCAATGCATGTAATTAAACTGTCATTAAAATACCAATAAATTATAATTTAAACACATAAATTAACTTTTTTTATTTCCTAGGTGAGACTAAAATAAAAATCTGTCTTCTGCTGTCAAAAAAAAAAAAAAAAACAGGAAGATTGATCTTTTGTACTTAACCATATATTGGCCACTTCTGGTGTTTTCCTTTCTTATCAAAGATCTGAATTTCCATCTACTATAATTTTCTTTAATTAATATATTTATTTATTTAATTATATAAATGCACCCAGTCTTAGTTGCAGCACACAGGATCCTTTCGATCTTTGTTGGCAGCATGCAGAATCTTTAGTTGCGGCATGCAAATTCTTAGTTACTGCACGTAAAATCTAGTTCTCTGAGCAAGGATTAAACCCAGACCCCCTGCATTGGGAGCGTGGAGTCTTAGCCACTGGACCACCAGGGAAGTCCCTTATACCATTTTCTGTAAATCTGAAGAATTTTCTTAAGCATTTCTTGTAGAATAGGCCTATTGGCAGTGAATTCTGTAAGTTTTTGTTTATCTAAAAATGTCTTTATTCTGTCTCCATTCTCGATGTTTTTGCTGGATATAGAGTTTTGGACTGATAGTTTTTGTTTCAGCACTGTAAAGGTGTTCCATTCCTTTTTTTTGGTCTCCATTTTTTTCTGGTGAGATGGTAGCAGTCATTTATATTGTTTTCTCTTGTATGTGTGTATTATTTTCTCATGCTGCTTTAAAAGACTTTATCTTTGAGTTTCAGCCTTGCCCATGGTGTACTTGGATATAGTTTTCTTTTTTTTAAATACTGTTTAGGGTTTCTGAGCTTCTGAGTCTGTGAATTTATATATTTTTTTGAATTTGGTAATATTTTACCATTATTTCTTCAAATATATTTCTGCTTTACTCTCTCCTCTTCTTATAGGAGAAGAGTCCTTATATATATATATATATATATACACACACACACATACACGCATATGCCCACACACACATATATGTATATATATTAGAATTATGGAATTGCACTACAGATAATTGAGGCTTGTTGTTTAGTCCCTCAGTCGTGTCTGACTCCGTGATCCCATGGACTGTAGCATGCCAGGCTTCCCCCACCTTCACTCCCATAGTTTGCACAAACTCATGTCCATTGAGTCAGTGATGCCATCTAACCATCTCATCCTCTGTCATCCCATTCTCCTCCCACCTTCAGTCTTTCCCAGCATCAGGGTCTTTTCAGATGAGTTAGTTCTTCACATTAGGTGGCCAAAGTATTGGAGTTTCAGCTTCAATATCAGTCCTTCCAATGAATACCCAGGACTGATCTCCTTTAGGATGGACTGCTTGGATCTCAGTGTAGTCCAAGGGACTCTCAAGAGCCTTTCCAACACCACAGTTCAAAAGCATCTATTCTTCAGTGCTCAGCTTTCTTTATAGTTCAACTCTCACACCCATACATGACCACTGGAAAAACCATAGCCTTGTCTAGACGAACCTTTGTTGACAAAGTAATGTCTCTGCTTTTTAATATGCTGTCTACGTTGGTCATAACTTTCTTTCCAAGGAGTAACCGTCTTTTAATTTCACGGCTGCAGTCACCATCTGCAGTGATTTTGGAGCCCAAAAAAATAAAGTATGCCCCTGTTTCCACTGTTTCCCCATCTATTTGCCATGAAGTGATGGGACCAGATGCCATGATCTTAGTTTTCTGAATGTTGAGCTTTAAGCCAGCTTTTTCACTCTCCTCTTTCACTTTCATCAAGAGGCTCTTTAGTTCTTCTTCACTTTCTGCCATAAGGGTGGTGTCTTCTGCATATCTGAGGTTATTGCTATTTCTCTTGGCAATCTTGATTCCAGCTTGTGCTTCATCCAGCCCAGCATTTCTCATGATGTACTCTGCATATAAGTTAAATAAGCAGAGTGACAATATACAGCTTGACGTATTCTTTTTCCTATTTGGAACCAATCTGTTGTTCCATGTCCAGTTCTAACTGTTGCTTCCTGACCTGCATACAGGTTTCTCAAGAGGCAGGTCAGGTGGTCTGGTATGCGCATCTCTTTCAGAGTTTTCCACAGTTTATTGTGATCTGCACAGTCAAAGTGTTTGGCATAGTCAATAAAGCAGAAAGAGATGTTTTGCTGGAACTCTCTTGCTTTTTCCATGATCCAGCAGATGTTGGCAATTTGATCTCTGGTTCCTCTGCTTTTTCTAGAACAAGCTTGGACATCTGGAAGTTCACGGTTCACGTATTGCTGAAGCCTGGCTTAGAGAATTTCGAGCATTACTTTACTAGCCTGTGAAATGAGTGCAGTTGTGTGGTATTCTTTGGCATTGCCTTTCTTTGGGATTGGGATGAAAACTGACCTTTTCCAGTCCCGTGGCCACTGCTGAGTTTTTCAGATTTGCTGGCGTATCGAGTGCAGCACTTTCACAGCATCATCTTTCAGGATTTGAAACAGCTCAACTGGAATTCCATCACCTCCACTAGCTTTGTTTGAAGTAATGCTTTCTAAGGGCCACTTGACTTCACATTCCAGGATGTCTGGCTCTAGGTGAGTGATCGCACCATGGTGATTATCTGGGTTGTGAAGATCTTTTTTGTATAGTTCCTCTGTGTATTCTTGCCACCTCTTCTTAATATCTTTTGTTTCTGTTAGGTCCCTACCATTTCTGTCCTTTATTGAACCCATCTTTTCATGAAATGTTCCCTTGGTATCTTTAATTTTCATGAAGAGATCTCTAGTCTTTCCCATTCTGTTGTTTTCCTCTATTTCTTTGCATTGATCCCTGAGGAAGGCTTTCTTGTCTCTCCTTGCTAGTCTTTGGAACTCTGCATTCAAATGGGTATATCTTTCCTTTTCTCCTTTGCTTTTCACTTCCCTTCTTTTTCTTGGGGATGGTCTTGATCCTGTCTCCTGTACAATGTCACGAACCTCCGTCCATAGTTCATCAGGCACTCTGTCTGTCAGATCTAGTCCCTTAAATCTATTTCTCACTTCTACTGTATAGTCATAAGGGATTTGACTTAGGTCATACCTGAATGGTCTAGTGGTTTTCTCCACTTTCTTTAATTTCAGTCTGAATTTGGTAATAAGGAGTTCATGATCGGAGCCACAGTCAACTCCCGGTCTTGTTTTTGCTGACTGTATAGAGCTTCTCCATCTTTGGCTACAAAGAATATAATCAGTCTGATTTCGGTGTTGACCATCTGGTGATGTCCATGTGTAGAGTCTTCTCTTGTGTTGTTGGAAGACGGTGTTTGCTATGACCAGTACGTTCTCTTGGCAGAACTCTTATTAGCCTTTGCCCTGCTTCATTCTGTATTCCAAGGCCAAATTTGCCTGTTACTTCAGGTGTTTCTTGACTTTCTACTTTTGCATTCCAGTCCGCGGTAAGACATACATCACCTGTTCGTTTGAGGTATACAGCATGATAGTTTGATTTACACATATTATGAAATGATTATCACTCTGGGTTCAGTTAGCATCCATCATCTTATATACATACAGTGAAAGGAAGAAAAGTTTTTTTCCTTGTGAAGAACTCTTGGGATCTGCTGTCCTAAATTTTCCTGTGTAGCATACAGCAGTGTTAACTACAGTTGTCATGTTGTACATCACACTCCTAGCACTTCTTTATCTTAAACTGGAAGTTTTTACCTTTTGACCACCTTCCTCTAGGTCCCCCTGCCCCCCACCCTCTGCCTCTGGTAACCATAGATCTGATCTCTTTTATTATGAGTTCATGCTTTTTTATTTTTTGCTTTTGATTCTATGTACAGTGAGATAACCAGTATGTGTCTTTCTCTGATTTATTTCACATAGTTAAATGCCTTCGAGGTCCCTCCACGTTGTTAGAAATGGTAGGATACCCTTATTTTTTATGGCTGAGTAATATTCATATATTCACAACTTCTTTATCCATTCATCCATTGACTGACGCTTGGGTTGTTTCTATGTCTTGGCTTTTGTAAGTAATGCTGCTGTGAACATGTGGGTGCAGATAACTTTTCAAGTTAGTGTTTTTTCTTCCTTTGAATATATTCTCAGAAGTGGAATTGCTAGTCATGTGGTAGTTAGTTCTATTTTTAATTTTTTGAAAAACCTCCATACTGTTTTTCATAGTGGCTGTTCCAATTTACAGTTCCACCAGCAGTGCACAAATGTTCCCTTTTATCCGCAGCCACACCAGCATTTGTGATCTCTTTATCTTTTTGATGATGCGTCTGGCCTAGTCTTTAGGGTTTCTCAGATGGTACTCTAGTGGTAAAGAACCCGTGTGCCAATGCACACAGAGACCTGAGAGATGCGGGTTCAATCTCTGGGTTGGAAAAATCCCCGGAGAATGAAATGGCAACCCACTCCAGTATTCTTGCTTGGAAAATCCACATGGACAGAGGAGTCTGGCCGGCTACAGTCCATAAGGTCGCAAAGAGTCAGACACGACTGAAGCGACTTAGCAGCAGCAGTAGGAATAGGCTAAAGAATAGGCCAGTGTGTGCGTGCATGCTACGTCACTTCAGTCGTGTCCAACTCTGTGCGACCCCACAGATGGCAACGCACCAGGCTCCCCCGTCCCTGGGATTCTCTAGGCAAGAACACTGGAGTGGGTTGCCATTTCCTTCTCCAATGCATGAAAGTGAAAAGTGAAAGTGAATTTGCTCAGTCGTGTCCGACTCCGCACAACCCCACAGATGGCGGCCTACCAGGCTCCTCTGTCCATGGGATTTTGCAGGCAAGAGTGCTAGAGTGGGGTGCATTGCCTTCTCCATTCTTTAGCCTAATTAGGGCATTATTGACATTTGGGGTGAGATAATTCATTGTTCTGTGCATTGTAGAACGTTTAATAGCATCCCTTATCTACCCAGTATATACGTGTAACACCCCCACCCCAGTATGACAAGTGAAAATGTTTCCTGTAGGGGCAGGGTTTCTCTGCTTGTGAACTATTGAGCTCAAGTCTAACAAGGAAAAAATAGGTAAGTTATATAGGCTTCCTTGTATTCTAACTATACTGTGATGTTTATAGGTAAATAATTCTTGTACAGAAGATGAAATCAAGCCGAAGCAGTCAAACAAGAAAAAGAGGATCATCTATGATTCGGGTAATATTTCTTTTCAGGAGTTTTCAAGTTTAAAAATTTTCATTTTGTATCTGTTAGAGCTGATGTTCTGTATAATGTTAATAGGTGCTGTGAGAAGAGGGCTCTGTGTTCAAGAAAAATTGAAAACAACTTTTATTATACTACAGGATTTATCAGAGCTGAAATATGTTAATAAAGTTTTGTTCTGTAGAGATGTGGTATATATGGCGTGTCTGAAACTTACTTTGAATATGTTAAAGTATTTGTATTAATTTCTCTTTCAGCTGAGGTTCTTGGAAACTGAAAAAGAGTGCCATAAAATGTTGCTTTACAAAGATCTAAAACTTCATTTTTGTCCTTTTGATTTGGTCCTTTTTTATTGCAGTTAAAAAGGAAAAATGGTAAAAGTTTTAGATTTTGATTTTTTTGGAGAAGATCTATCCAGTATGAATTCTTAAAATTAAGAATGTAACCTAAGGAAGCATTTATAGATTATCAGGATTTTGACAGTCATAGCAAAGGTTCTAAAAGTACCTGAATGTTTATTGTGAGTCTTTTACTGCCGTATATAATAAAGAATTTGAAATAAGTACATATCCCTATTCCCCAGAAGTTTCCATCTTTTGGGACAGTGGAAATATAACTGATACATTTTTAGAACTGTATGAGACAGGATTTATAAAAGCATGGTGAGAGGAAGAGGAAGGACACTGAAATTTCTGAAACTCCTGTTTTGTACCAGACATATACTAGGTATTTGTACTTTGTCTTGATTTGTATTTAAGTGCTCTGGGTGATTAGACTGTGGTAGACAGAATAATGGCTCCTAAAGATGCCCACGCCCTGGTTACTAGAACCTTGTGACTATGTTCGGTTGTAAGGCAAAAGAGGTGACATTAAATTTATAGGTGACCTTAATGTAGGGAGATTATCTGGATGGGCCCAGTGTAGTCACAAAGAAGAGGAAGGCAGAAGAAGAGGTTTAGAAATTGACTGTGGGAGGAGGTCAGAAAACTGGAGAGATGGCAGTGTGAGAAGGACTTGGCCTAATGCTGCAGTCTTTGAAGATGGAGGAAGGGAGGGGGCTATGAGCTAAGGAATGCTTGCAGTCACTAGAAACTGGAAAAGGCAAGGAATGGATTCTTCTGTATAGTATCCAGAAAGGATCACAGCAGTCCTGATGCTTGATTTTAGTCCAGAGGCCCAAGTTGGATTTCTAACCTCCAGAACTGGGAATAATACATTTGTGTTGTTTTAAGCGAGTAAGTTTGTGTTGACTTATTACCGCAGCAGTAGAAAGGCTTAACCACTGGGTAGTGATAATCTACCAGAATTTAAAAAAGAGATTTGTTTGGAAAAGAATCTTGAGGAATTGATTAATAATAATCACTTTAGAGTAATTCCTAGTAGTCTAGTGGTTAGGACTTGGTGCTTTCACTGCTGTGGGCTCAGGTTCGATCCTTGGTTGAGCTAAGATCCCACAGGCTGTGTTTCATGGCAAAAAAAATAAAAGCAAACTATATGGGGGTAGGGTGGGAGGGAGGTCCAAGAAGATGTATGAATATGGCTGATTCACTTGTGTTAGCAGAAACTAACACAATGTTATAAAGCAATTATGTATTCCAATAAAAGAAATAAAAGCACACTATATTAATACTATTTCTTTTCAAAGTTTTTATTTTCCTCTTGTATTCAGATTCAGAATCAGAAGAAACAGTACAGGTAAAAAATGCCAAAAAGCGACCAGAAAAATTGCCACTGTCTTCTAAACCTGCTAAAATCCAACAGCAGGATCCTGTTACCTACATTTCAGAAACAGGTAAGGGCACTAAATATGTTTGTTTTCGAGAGAAGTGCACTGTGTATTGTGTTCTTGAGTTTCTCTTGGTAGCTAAATGTATCTCCTTCACTTTCAGCTGAACTTCAGTTGCCTTTTTCTCTGTGTAGAATTGTCCTTACCAGGGGAAGGCTGTAATTATCTTTGGCATTTCCTGTGAGTTGAGGGCCAATAACAGGATAGTTGTTTCTTGGAATTTTTTTTTTAAGTGCTCTATATCAAACCATACATGTTGATACTATGTCTTGAATCATATATTAAACTATTATTGGATTGTTTAAAAACTTTGGTGTTTTATTTTACCTTTTTAAGTCATAACAATCTTAAGTATATAATGACTATGCAAATTTGTGCCTTCTAATCTATAATCTTGTGACTTGAATTCCTTATATTCTCTGGTGACCCTAAAGATTTAATAGTGGCTTTAAAAATATGCTTGTTTTTTGTTTATATTTATTTGATCTATTTTGAGTGGTCCAAAAATAAGACATTTATAAATGTACACTAATTTTAAGATGTCATAGTATAAATAATGTCATAGTATATAAATAATTGCAGTATTCTTTTATAGTGAAAGGCCCTGAATTACATTGTCATCTTAGGGAAAAAAAAACTTAGGGTGGATTTGTTATAAAGTCATTTTGATCTGAGCATTGTTAACTCCTAGAGGAGACTGTCTTCAAATTCACGGAGCCTGTTGAATCAGTTTCTAATAAAAATGCTTGGGGGCCATGAGAGCATCTGGTATACCTCATTGGTTTGTTCGTCTTGAAGAAAACCTCTGACAGCATTATTTTTAGCACTCAGTTACTTGTGTTGCTGGTGAAGTGAATACACCTGGTTTGAAGAGAGAGGGTAAAAACCACATAATTGTTTTGCGACAGCATGTTGCAACTTGCATTCACCAGGCTTTTACTGATTGTCTTTTCCATCCTGATTGCTAGGTGCCGGGGATATAAAGGTAGGAGTATAGACTCCTAAGTACTGTAGGAATTGCCTGAGGCTGCAGTATGCACTAGTTAGAGAGAGAGCTTAATGGAGAGGGTAGGATTTGGTCTAATCCTTGAAGGATGAGCAGGTGATGGAGGGAAAGAATATGTCTGGTTGTTGTTTAATCTCTCAGTTGTGTCTGACTTTTGCTACCCAATGGACTGTAGCCTGCCATGCTCCTCTGCCCAAGAGATTTCCCAGATAAGAATACTGGAGTGGATTGCCATTCTCTTCTCCAGGGGAATCTTCCTGACCCAGGGGTCAAACCCACGTCTCCTGCATTGGCAGGCAGATTTTTTACCACTGAGCCACCAGGGAAGCCCGTCTGGTTAATAGGATGGGATTATTTAAGATACAGCATCCAGCACGAGGCTTGATATGTTTGTAGGACCCCAAAGAGATTGCTTGCCCACATGATGAGAAATAATGAGTGGTATATGAGGCCAATTTAGGGAAGACTTTGAAAACTAGATGGAATAATTTAGTTTAACATACAGGGAAAATGGAAAACTAATAATTGAGGAGGCTGAGACTCTTAGAGTAATCTATGAGTGAAGTAATTAGTATTTTAAAGAGGTAGCAATAGTAAGGGACTGATCTATAAACATTTGAGATGTGAGTTATAGATTAGGTTTTTGGATTACCTGTGGTTCAGCCATGCTGTCTATGATTTACTATTAGGATAATTGGAAAGTTGATGTTATTATCCTGCTTATGTTTAATTTTTTTTATTTTCTAGCATCAGCTTTATTGAGGTAGAATTCACATACCCTACAATTCACCTTTCATGTTTTAGTGTTACTGGAATTTTATTATTTATTACGTTTGAGCTGGTACTTGAGAGCATGAAGGTACCGATGGTAGATAAATTGGTCAGTAAGTAGGGAATGAAACAGGAAAGAAGTCCTTGTGTTATAGAAAGAAGCTGAAAGAAGTCCTGCCTGGGGGGATACATCCTTGGTTCCTATCTAACTCTAAAGGGCTAAAGGTCAGTGACTCTGCCTCCCTTTCTGTAAAGCAGAAACTCTTAATTGAATAGGACAGTTGGGACAACTTAACAGGGTGATGCACATGAGAGGGCCAGACCCAGTGCCTGAAACATAAATAGCCTGCTGTCAAAAGGGAAAACTAAAAACAAAAGAAGCCCACAGATGAGATTTGCAGGCTCTCTGAAACATTTGCATATTTAATAAAGTTGTTCAAATACCAAAGGGAAAATCTAAGTGGCATGAGCATATTTCTATAACATTTTTTGTAAGCTGAGATGTTTCTTCATTATGACTTGTGGCAGGTTGACTTTTGAACCTGGTTCGTTGCTAAATATCTGCTCAGGCAAATGCAGTCTTCCATTAAAGGGCCCCCTCTTAACATCTAGCCACGTTTGTCAAGTTTTAACTATGGGGGAGAGATACTAAAACCAGTTAAGGTGATAGGTTTATTATGTAACTGAAGGTGGTGTGATCAGGCTTTCCAGTGACACTCTGAAAACGTCAAAGTTGGCAGACAGCAATGGCCTTCAACCGGGGATCAAGGCTATCCTTATCTTGTGATTTTTAGAGGTCAGACAGTTTAAGCTCTGGTCACAGATTTTTTTAACATGGGACTGTTTACTTCAGACCAGGTATTTTTAAATGTTATTTTCTAAGGAGATAACTGACATCTTATCTGAAAATTTTATGACCATTAGACAGTATTTATGTCATTCTGCCAAGGGTATGTGCGTGTGAAAGTGAACGTTGTCTCCTGGTTTTATCAAAGAATCTTGGGGTACAACGTATCCATTTAATACGATCCTGTTATATAGTTTTCTGCTTTTTCTTAGAATTGAGATATAGGAAAGAAGCTAACTTTTTTTTGCCTATTTTATCTTTTCATATTTTTTTATACCTTCGAATGATAGGTGAATAGGAGAAAGATAAGCCCTTTTCCTTCCCTTCATAAAAGAGAATGAGACTGTTAAAAAGAAGTCTGCAATAAAAATTAGCATAATGAGATCAGAAATAAATGAGTTTGTAAAACAGAAAAGTGCAGCTTGAAATAAATTTGAAATTTCTTGACCACAAAATAATCTTTTTATTCATTTTTAAAGCTAAATCTATAATTTTGAATAAATAAATTATAAATATAAACATTTATCATAAGTTTAAATAAAATATGTGTGGTAATAGTTTACAAATAAAAATTCTAACCTAAAATTGTTTTTATTTTATTCTTTTTGGAGTTTGGAGCTTCTTGTGGAGAATTATATTATTCAGTTTTAATAACCTATTAATTCCTAAAGAAATGATTTTGCTTTACTATTCCATATTTTATCTTTTATAAATCAACTTTTTTTTTTTCTGACAGTATAGCATGTATAGTGATTAAGAGCATGAGCTCTTGAGTTAAACCTCCTACTGCCTGGGTTAAACCTTCATTTACCTTCCCTATGTCCTAGTTTCCTTGTTTGTAAAATGAGGGTATTACTAGTGCCAGCATCAGGGGCTTTTGTGCTTGATCAAATGAGATAATGCTTGACAAGCACTTTAAGTAGGGTCTGGTACATATGAAATGGTTAGTAAGTATTAACTGTTATTCTTATATTTTGACTTGATTGTTTACCTACATCTGCCTTTAAAGATTATGCTAAAGACATTTGCTTTTGCTTAGGTATTTAGGGCTTCTTTTGATTATATAACTCTGCTTTAGAAATTTAGAAATTGTATTTGACCCACTTATGTTATAGATGCTCTCTGACCAATGTAGGATCATGTGTCTATGGAGCACTTGAAATGTGATTAGTCCAAATGGAAAAGGTGGTATGTGTGAAGTATAGATTTCAAAGACTTAAAAAAAAGATAAATTATCTTATTAATAATTTTTTAGCATCAGTTACATGTTGAAATCATCTGAATATTTTTGGATAGATGAAATATATTGTTAAAGTTAATTTCATCTGTTCCTTTCTACTTTTTATTCTTTCTACTTTTTAAAATGTGGATCACATTTTATTTCTGTTGCATAGTGCTTTATAATCAATGAGAAATATATTTAGGAAATAACAGTACTTTAGAAAATAACCTACTTAACCTACTTCAGGTGCTTTTGTTTGTACTATCATATGAGTCTTTAGGCTATATTATTATACACATCTTAAGGCTTATCATTTAGCTCCATGACATACTTTTCATCATCACTTTGACTAAACTTATCTTCTGTTACTTACTGATTTCTAAAGTACTTTAACTACATTAGTTTCCCAGATTACAGGAAAGGGAAAAAATTCTGTATACTATACGTATCTTCATAGCAACTGTTGACTGTAGTGGGATGTTTTTGAAGGTTGGTAAAAATCCAAAGTACTGGGTAAATATATTTACTTTTAGCTGTTTAATGAAGTGAGAGACCTTGAGTTTTGTTTGGTAAAAGATGACCTTTTATTATGCAATTTCATCAGGAGCTGTGGGTGTTTGCTTGAAAATAGTGAGGGTTTTCCGTGTCTTGAGAATTGTTTATGACTGGTAATTAAAAAAAAATAAAATTTTTAATTGAAGTATAGTTGATTTGCAATGTTGTGTTAGTTATAGGTGTCCTGCAAAGTGAATCAGTTATGCATATGCATGTATCTACTCTTTTCTAGATTCTTCACCCATAGAGGTTATTACAGAGTATTGAGTAGAGTTCCTTGTGCTATACGATAGGCCCTTATTTGTTATCTATTTTATATATAGTAGTATGTATATGTCAATGCCAATCTTCCAGTTTATCCCCCCTTCCTCCTCTAGTAACCGTAAGTTTGTTTTCTCTATCTGTGACTCTTTCTGTTTTGTAAATAAGTTCATTTCTTTTCTTTTTTAGGTTCCACATATACGCAATATCATGATACTTGTTTTTCTCTGTCTGACAGACTTCATTCAGTATGATAGTTGCTAGGTCTACCCGTGTTGCTACAAGTGGCATGATTTCATTCTTTTTCATGACTGAGTAATATTCCATTGTATACATGCACCACACATTCTTTATCTGCTCCTGTGTTGGTGGACATTTAGGTTGCTTCCATGTCTTGGCTTTTGCGTAGTACTACCATGAATATTGGGGTGCATGTCCCTTTGGGAATTAAGATTTTCTCTGGTATATGCCCAGGAGTGGGACTGCTGAATCATATAGTAGTTCTATACTTAGTTTTTTGTATCAGTTTGCATTCCTAGCAACAGTGTATAAGATGTCCCTTTTCTTTACACTCTCTCCAGCATTTATTGTTTGTAGACTTTCTGTTAACAGTCATTCTGACCTGTGTGAGGTGATATCTTGTTATATGGTAGGTTTGATTTGTATTTCTCTAATAACTAGTGATGTTGAACATGTTTTCATATAATTTTTAGCCATTTGTATGTCTTTTTTGGAAAAATGTCTATTTAGATCTGCCCATTTTTTGATTGGGTTTGGGTTGTTTTTTTTTTTTTCTAATTGAGCTGTTTGTATATTTTGGAGATTTAATCCTTTGTTGGTTTGTTTGCAAATATTTTCTCCCATTCTGTGGGTTTTTATGACTGGTAATTTTTAGTGAGCACATAATTCCAGAGGCAAGTGCTCTTACAGCTGTAATTATTTGGGGAACATTAAGTGGGAAAAAATTGGGAATGTGGTGTTCTCCAGATTTACCAGGCAGTATCCATGACTTGGGGAAATAGCAGTAGAAAATATTATTGGAGATGTATGTGCTAATTTTTAATGACCTATAACTTTGTATACTGGATAAATGGAAATGGATTTCATATAGGGTAGGGACCTTCTCTTAGACTTTTCAGGGAAACCCAGCATGATTGAGACAGAATTTCTTTGAAGTGAGAGGAAACTTAAGAATTATAGTTCTTTCATTATACTTGTTCAAAAACTAATATTGATTTGTGCACTAAGACTATAAAAGAAACTAGGTTTAGGTTTTAGAGGATGAGTATTTACATTAATATTATTTAAAATTATCTAAGTAACACATTCTCACTGAAAAAGAATTAATTCAAATATAAAACATTCCATTCCTTCATCCATCCCTTTGTCTGACATAGCTATATAAATTTAAACTATATAATATGAAAGAAAGAAAGTGAAGTCACTCAGTTGTGTCTGACTCTTGCGACCCTATGAACTATAGCCCCCCATGTTCCTCAGTCTGTGGGATTTTCCAGGCAAGAATACGGGAGTGGGTTGCCATTTCCTTCTTGAGGGGATCTTTCCCACTCAGGGATTGAACTCAGGTCTCCCGCATTGCAGGCAGACTCTTGACCATCTGAGCACCAGGGGACAGATAAAAATATATATATATATAAAATATATATGTACGTATATACCCACATGTGTATGTATTTGAGAGCGGCATCTTATAACATTTCTGTAGCTTGGTTTTTCATAGTTTAATGTCTCCCTCCCTTCCTCCTTTCTTATTGCCTTTTCTCTCCTCCTTCCCTCCCCACCTGCCCCAGCCTCTCTTTCTTTCAATACAGAAAGATCTGTATCTCATTCTTTTAAACTTCTTCATTTAATTTAATAGTATGCATTTACTTTTTCCTCATCCTCTTATTTTGGATATTGGATTATTATATGAATATCCTTGTTTATGCTTCATTGTAAGAGAACATATCTAACTATCAACAAGTGGGCAGTTCACAATGAAGAATATGATCACTAAAGAGAGAGTAGTGGGACTTCCTTGGTGGTCCAGGGGCTAAAACTCTGTGCTCCTAATGCAGGAGGCCTGGGTTCGATCCCTGGTCTGGAACTAGATCCACATGCTCAGACCTAGTGCAGCCAAATAAATAAAATTAAAAAAAAAAATAGCATTTCTTAAGATTTAGTGGTATTCATTTTTAAGGATGTAGTTCATCTGCCTATATTATGAAGGATAGAATGGGGCTTCTACTCATTGATTCTTAGGTCCAGAAAAGGAACTTTACATTTATTTTCATTAAATTTTATTCGGAAGCTCTTGACATTTTTATCTTGATTCCAGGCTTTTGTATTCTGATTCTGTCATCTATTTTTAAAATTTTAAATTTGAATACTTTTATTGAACAATATTAAATTCTTCGGACTCCTCTGGTGGTCCAGTGGCTAAGACTCCACACTCACAATGCAGGGGGCTGGGGTTTGATTCCTGATCTGTGAACTAGGTCCCACATGCTGCAGCTAAGAGTTCACATGCTGCACCTAAAGATCCCATATATCCTAAGACCTGGTGCAGCCAAATAAATATTTTAAAAATGTTAAATTCTCACTAATTTACTTATTTAACAAATGTGATGGTTCACCATATATGCCCAACCATGTACTGGACAATCTATAAAACAGGTAAGAGAATAAAGTTCTGTTGTATTTTCAAGGGGTTATAAACTATCAGGTTATCTCTTTTAAATACTATAAATTATAATATAAGGAAACAATTAACAGTGATAGAAATATCTTCCAAGGATATTTGGGCATGAGAGAAATCGCTTTTATTTTGGAGGTTCAGGAAGCATTCCCTGGGAGAGAGATTCAATTTGTAAACTTTCATAGACTTACTTAAACTAGATTATTACTACCTAGATTGTGTTATACCTTGTATTTTCTTAATTATAGCATCATCTGTGTCGGAATCTCTTACTCTGCTTGAAACCCCTGTGTCCACAGTGAGAGGCAGGGGGAGTCCGACCATAATAATGATAACATGTTTTGTCTCGTATGGTATTGTAAATTTTTTTCAAAGCAGTGTTTTACAGACTTCATGAACAGAATAACATCATTATATGGCTTGTGTTTCTATCTGTCTCATTGATCTTTAAAACTACCTTATATTCAGGGCTGACTTACCTTAGGAAAACTTACTTTCGAAAGAATCAACTTTCAAACCATTATACAAACCTTCACTGTGGATGAATTCTGTAGTTCTTTGGATGTCCCCATCCACTTTTTTTTTTTTTTTTTCATATCTTCCAATTTGATGAACCTATCTGTGTACATTTTCTGGATCATTAGTAAAATGCAGGAGACGCAGGAGATACAGGTTCGATCCCTGGCTCAAGAAGATCCCCTGGAGTAGGAAATGGCAACCCTCTCTTGTAATCTTACCTGGAGAATCCCATGGATAGAGGAGCCTGGTGGGCTGTAGTCCATGGGCCAAAAAGAGCTGGACATTACTGAGTGACTGAGCGCACGTGTGTACACACACAAAGAAACCTTTTTCAAAATGGACATGATCCATTATCAGCCCCCTGGATACAGCTGTTCAGTTTCTTTTGAATAGCTGTTCAATTACTTACGAATTTCAGAAACCACGGTCACTTATCTTGTATTTCTCCATTTTGCCATAAATCAGTACTTCTTAATCAAGGGTGATTTTGCCTCCCAGGGGAACTTTGGCTTATCTCGAGTGCTATTTTTGGTCATCACAACTGGTGGATCCTGTAGCATCCAGTTGGTAGAGGCCAGAGACGTTATTAAACATCCTACAATGCAAAATGTCAATAATGCAGAGGTTAAAAACCCTGCCGTGGCCTATCAGAAGACAGTTTTGGTAGATTCTTTGTTGAAATCCAGACATCCCTGTTTCTAGTATTCTTCTTATCTACTAGTCCTATAACTCAAGGAATAAATGATGGCTTAGGCCAGTGCAGTGTAATGTCAGTGAATTCTCTGCTTCTATTAAATACTTTCTCTAAGGTTTTTAATTGAAGTATGGTTGATCTGCAATGCTGTGTTAATTTCTGCTGTACAGCAAAGTAATTCAGTTATAATATATGTACATTCTTTTTCATATTTTTTTCCATCACAGTATATTGATTATAGTTCCCTGTGCTATACAGTAGGACCTTGTTGCTTATCCATTCTGTCTATCATAGTTTGCATCTGCTAACCCCAAACTCCCACTGAAGCCCTCTCCACCTCTGTCCCCTTTGGCAACCAGAAGTTTATTCTCTGTAAGTCTGTTTCTGTTCCGTAGATAAGTTCATTTGTGTCTATATTTTAGATTCCACATGTAGGTTGTATCGTACAGTATTTGTCTTTTTCTTTCTGACTTCACTTCGTATGATACTCTGTAGTTGCGGCCATATGGCTGCAGATGGCATTATTTTATTCTTTTTTATGGCTAAGTAGTATTCCATTGTATATATGTACCACATTGCCTTTATCCATTCATCTGTCAGTGGGCATTTAGGTTGTTTCCATGTCTTGGCTATTGTGCATAGTGCTGCTTTGAGCATTGGGTAGGGATGGGGGTGTGAACATATCTTTTTGAATTATAATTTTGTCTGGATATATGCCCAGGAGTGAGATTGCTGGGTCATGTGGTAGTTCTGGCTTTTTAGTTTTTTGAGTAACCTCAATACTATTTTCCATATTGGCTGCACCAGCTCACATTCCTACCACATTGTACCAGCGTCCCCTTTTCTCCACCCGCTCTCCAGTATTTGTTACTCGTAGACTTTTTAATGATGGCCATTCTGACTTGTGTGAGGTGGTACCTCATTGTAGTTTTGATTTGCATTTTTGTAATAATTCACAGTGTTGAGCACCTTTTCACGTGCCTGTTGTTTTAGTTGCCAAGTTGTGTCCATCTCTGTTGTGACCCCATGGACTATAGAGCCCGCCAGGCTCCTCTGTCCGTGGGATTTCCCAGGCTAGAGTACTAGAGTCGGCTGCCGTTTGCTTCTCCAGAGGCTCTTCCCGGTTCGGGTATCGGAGCTGTGTCTCCTGCACTCACAGGTGGACTCTCTACCACTGAGCCACCAGGAAAGCCTGCGTGTGCCAGTCTGCCATCTGTAAATCCTCTCGTTTTGAACTGTTCTTGATATTGATGCACAGAATTGTCACAAAGCCTTTCTGGTTCTATTGTAGTTGGGAATTTGCCTTTCTCGTTTTGAAATTAGGCCTCTACTTCTCTTTAATCTTTAGAGACTTCTTCCATTTTATGTCATGATCCACAGGTTGCTGATACCCTTTAGCAATTTTTATTCACAGATTTATTTTGACTAAAGCATCATTATAAGAGCTAGATGCTTTTTTAAAAATATAAATTTATTTATTTTAATTGGAGGCTAATTGCTTTACAATATTGTATAGATGCTTTCTTAAAATATTTTTTGCCTACTTTGCCCTTCATTCCTCTTTCAATATTTGACCTAAAAAAATTTGGTGGCATGTGGAGAGGGAGAATTTAAAAGGACATCTGAATAGTGAAGCACTAGCGTGTCTGGAATGATTATTTGTGTGAAGCATCTCTGAAAGTGAACAGACTGTTGTTGGTTATCGTGACGTGTATTTTGTTGTCAGGCGCTTGTGAAACTGAGAGAGACACAGGATTGTATTCCAGAATGCTAAGTAGGATTATGTTATGAAAATGTCAGTAAGTACTAATAAAACAATACACAGGTGATTTATGCTTAGTTGTTACACCGAAACCACAGTCATTCCGTTCTCTCATGTGCAGGGATTTGGAACGTGAATGGAAGTGGGGAATTGCGTTGCTGAACCACTCCCTTAACGCTTCTGGTCAGTCAGGTTTCCTTCTGTAACTGGTTGGAAAATGTACCTGTGGCCAGTTGTCCAAGTCTTCCCTCCCCTAACTCCAAACCTCCTTTTTCTTTTCCTGAGAGATGCAGTGGAGATGGAGGAAGGAGGCGAGTAAGTAGTAGAGTATTCCACTTTCTTCTCCTGTGTTGTGCTTTCTTAGAAATTGAAACCAGCTGGTATTTTCCATGGACTGTTATTCCTGCTGTGGTGAGGACTCTGTGGTAGATAACATCACAGCACAAGTCAGTGCTTTTATCTCTTGAGGATAAATATCATTGCTTACTTACCTCACTGTATACCTCATGGATTATTAAATATTTTTATTCTTGAAATATAATTGACTCCATTTGATTGTAAGAGGATTTATTAGTAAAGAATCATAATATCTTTAATTTCTTGATTAAAGATGATCAGTCTCAGTTTTATTTCACTATACTGAGAGCTATTTGATTCACCACAGAATATCTGATTCTCACACTCCTTAAGTTTTGCAGAGGTGGTATGTGTAATTTCTCTTCTATCCACGTAATTGACAGATATTTATTGAAGATTTGAAATATGCATGAACCTTTCTCTTTGTCTATAACCAGAGTTACAGTTGGGATTTTTGACTCACGGAGGTATTAAAAAAGAACTTAATAGAAAAAAAGCTCTAAAGACTCAGATTCCCTTTTTAGCTTTTGACTTGTTGTAAAATAAATTATTTCAAATCTCTGTAACCAGATTCTCTAGCATGGTCTCCATTGATTTGGTTTCTATGTGTTTCACACTGAAGGAAAAAAAATCAGAATCCCAAACTCTGAGCAGTAGGAACATCAGAATTAGATTTTTTAGAGAGCTGCACATTATTTTCTTGCTCTTTCATTTGTTACCCTTTTAAATAAATGAGTGTATCCAACTCAGAGTGGGAAAGCAATCTTCTTTTCTAGGCAGTTCCTCTGCTGTGTGTTGGATAGTGCTAGTTTACGTGGTGACTGTTACCATGTTTGAGGTTATATTGTATATAAATAAAAATAAATGGTGTTTTTAAAGGGAGTCAAATATCCTGGGGGGAGATTCTGAGTGTTCAATTGCCAAATTTTCAAGTAGGTCACAGCAATTTGACTTAGATTTATCTATCACTACTTTATTATAAGTTTCTGGGAAGAAGAGAACACAATTTTGCCTTTGGCTTCTGACAAGGCAGAACAAATTTAGGTTCATTAGAAAACAAGAATAAATGTTAAAAAAGGAAAACAAGCATAACTTTATTTGGCATGTTTCATCCCTATACACTGTGTAGAATTGTAAATACTTATTTTACGTGAGGTTGGTCATACCACCACCTGTTAAATGATGGTCTTTGTCAAGCAGCTAGTTGCATTGTTCTAATCCCTAGCCTTTTTTGCCTTCTGGAACTTCATAATATTTTGGTATAGCTTTTGAAATATCCAGGAGGAGCCTGGTGGGCCGCTGTCCATGGGGTTGCACAGAGTTGGACACGACTGAAGCCACTTAGCATGCATGCATGCATTGGAGAAGGAAATAGCAACCCACTCCAGTATGCTTGCCTGGAGAATCCCAGGGACGGGGGTGCCTGGTGGGCTGCCATCTATGGGGTCGCACAGAGTAGGACACGACTGAAGCGACTTAGCAGCAGCAGCAGTAGGGCCAAAAGAGTTTTAGGGGGTTTCCCAGGTGGCAGTAGTGGTAAAGAGTCCACCTGGCAATGCAGGAGATGGAAGAGGTGCAAGTTCAATCCCTGGATCGGGAAGATCTCCTGGAATAGGGAATGGCGCTCCACTTTAGTATTCTTGCCTGGACAATCCCATGGGCGGAGGAGCCTGGTGGGCTACAGTCCATGGGGTCGCAAAGAGCTGGGCAAGACTGAGCACGTGAGCACAAAGGGACCTTAAGCTGGCTAGTTCAGAAGTCATCAGGTAGAGAGAGCAGGACTGCTGCTTTGTTCAGGTTTCCTGATGTTATCAAGGCAAGGTGACAGCATGCTCTCGGATATGCCTGTGACTTTTTCAGTGTTTACCTTGATGAAATCCTCTCTGAGAAGCACAGGGTCATGAATTTGCGTTTTGGTGTTCGTTTTTCCCACATAACTATGAAGACTACAGAGAAGTGCACAAATCACAAGGCACTAAATAAGTATTAAGTCAAACATTAATTTTTTTTTCTTCTTGCATAACTGTATTTCACTAGAATTGCTCCTGCTTTCCAAGTGCCTGAAGAACCATTTTTTTTTTGGTGTGGTTAGTAGAGAAAAAGGAACTTTGATACAATTTCTTCTCAGTACAATGAAAACATACTTGATATTTCATGCAGAATATTTCTTAATTTTTTTCTTGAGAATTACATTTTTCTTAGTATTTATGAAAATGTTTATAAAATTATGTTTGTGTTTAGGTATAATATATTTTTGGAATCTATAGCTTGAAGATATTTTAAATTTTAAATCCATGTATTCTAAGCCAAAATTTCAGAGGACTCTATTACCCTCCACCATTGTAAAGAGATCTCTAGTAGAGAAGGCTGTGAAAAGAAACTATTTTAGGAATGATGTTTAAGGCTAACTTAAAAGAACAAAGTGATACATTTTTGGTTTTCCATGAACCTATTATGTGATCGGGCTTTCCTGGTGGATCAGACGGTAAAAAAAATTTACCTGCTATGCAGGAGACCCGAATTTGATCCCTGAGTCGGGTAGATCCCCTGGAGAAGGGAATGGTATTTTTACCTGGAGAATTCCATGGACAGAGGAGCCTGGCAGGCAAGCTACAGTCCATGGGGTCTCAGAGATTCAGAGACAACTGAGCAACTAACACTTTCACTTTCATTATATGATTAGATCGCAATTTATATAGCCCTTCCAGTTTTAAATACTTTTGTTGCTTACATTTTTATGTTCTCAATAATGTGATGAATATATTTGTATATAAATATTTGTCAGCACCGCTGATTATCTCTAAGAATTACTATGCTAAATGTTATGAATTTCTTTGCCAAATTGCTTTCTAGAAAAGTTGTGCTAGTTTACACTTTCATAGTTAGTGTTTATATTAGTACATCCTTATCACATTCTCACCAGTACTGAGTATGGAAGCTACAAAATCTACGTGACCATCCACAGATTCTTAGAATTATAGACAGGAAATCTGAAGAGTTTGTCTGGTCCAACATTTTGTGGAGGAGGATAGTGCATCTCAGATAATTAAAATAAGTTGGAAGTCAGGTTAGAATTTTGGTTTTCTAGATTTCTGATTCAGTATTGTTTTTACCAGAGAATACTGCTTTATTACTTATTGAATGTTTATTATAGCATGATGAGTTGCTATACTGAGCAGTTTGATTTTTAAAAATCTAATCTTCCTACTAACTCAAATGGTGAGTTGTTTGAAACTGTTTTACCATTTATAGGGAAGAGGAGCTAAAGAAGAGAATGAGAGCAGTCTTCAAATGCTGAATGTGAGAAAAGGAAAATAGGTAGAATTCACAGGGAAATATTTTGGCTTAATATAAGGAAGATCTTTCCTAAAGAGTACAGTAGTGCTATTCACTAAAGAAAGAGGAGGCTGCGTTGAGTTTCACTGTTCTATTTTGGAAGTATTTAAGCCCAGTCTGTGTTTGCCAGGAATGTGGAAAACACATTCAATACATGTGGAGTCCATGTATTGAATAAGAAAACTAGTTGACTAAAGGTAATGGATTCTAAAGAATGTGGTAGAGAACCTGGCATGAAGTTAAATGCCCCAAAATGATAGCTATTATAAATTTTTATTCTATCATGTATTAGATAGAAAGATACAATGTAGTCCCTGAAGCCAGTGACAGAATAAGCAGAGATGTTAATAAGTAATGAAAGAAGTAGCAAAGAAAAATGGAGGGAGAAGCTAAAGCCAAACCTTTCTGTCTCAGAAAGCCAAAGGGACAGAGAGTTTCTAGGAGATAGTCAATTTGTTGTAAATATTAGATGTAGGTTAAAAAGAAAGACAAATGTAATATAAAGATGAAAAACATACGATGAAAGAAATTCAAACCACCCATAATCCCCTATCTAGACATAAAAGTTGCTAACATTTTATTCTTTTCAGATCTTTGAACATGAATTTAAAAGCATAAATGAGTAGATTTAGGTATATCACTAAACATCTTATGTCTCTCATCACATAAACATAAGCATATCTTGATGTCAGTAAATATGTATATGCATTGTAATTTTCTATCGGAGCATAGACTCCATTACAGGATTGAACATAATAGTAGATATTCTGGTAATTTGTTTTCCCACTTTATAAACAATGTTCACTTACCTCTGTCTTTGGTGCCACTTCATAGTTGAGGCTGTCTTTTTTGCCTCAACTGTATTCATCTTTAATTTAGTTACTATTTTTGGCTGCCCTGGGTCTTTGTTGCTGCACGAGCTCTCTCTCTTTGCGGTGAGCATGGGCTCCTCTCTAGTTGCGATGCGTGGGCCGCTTGTTGTGGTGGCTTCTCTTGTGGCAGAGCATGGGCTCTAGAGCGTGGGCTCAGAAGCTGTAGCACATAGACCTAATTGCTCGTTGGCATGGGGAGTCTTCCCCGGCCAGTGATGAAACGCGTCTGCCTTGCATTGGCAGGTGGATTCTTAACCACTGGACTAGGGAAGTTCCAGTCCCTTAATTTTTTTTCATCTTTTCTTACCCTCTTGCAGTCTATTCTTCATACTTTTGAATGGATAAATGCCATTTCAAGCATTTTTGTACATACATCTTTGTATGTATGTTTCTTTTTGTTTATTTATTTGTTTTTTGGCTGCAGCATGTGGGATCTTAGTTCCCTAACTGGAAGTGACCCCAAGGCCCCTGCAGTGAAAGCATAGCATTGAAACCACTGGATCCCTAGGAAAGTCTGTTTTGTTTTTAGACTAATTAATTAGAGGTGGAATTGCTGGGTCTGACTAATGGGTATGCATAGTTGAGATTTTGATATATATTGCAGGTTTGCCCCCCATAAAGGTTTTTTAAAGTTTGCTATTTTTAAATACCAGAAGATCCTTTTGCATATATGAAGGTCCCGTTTCCCTATACACTTGCCAACAATCTTTTTAATCTGATAGTCTTAGAAATTCTTGATCTCACTGAATTTCATACTGGCCTGTTAACCTGTGAATATTTATGAGATTGCTAGAGAAAGGGTTAAGCTAGGGATTGCAAATATTGCTAATACCGTTGTTTCCTTTTCTGAGGTAGCAGTGGATGATCTTGTCTGAATTAATTCCTTAAGGACAGTTATTATATACAAATGAAGTTCTTGAGTGAAGGGGGAAGAGCTATAACAGAGAAACATAGTGGTTGACTTGATGGTTCTAAGATTTTCTGTCATACTGCTTGTACACATGGGTGGATGTAGTGGAAATTAAATATTACCACCTTTGACATTTTTAAAGTGAGGGAAAAACTAGTAGAGGACTGTCATTTTGTAAATACAGTTTAGTTTATTTTTATCCATTAAAGGAGTCCTTCCTCCCCAAAAGTACAGTTGTTGAACTTAAACCAAGTAAAAATTATAAAATTTAATAAGCTCTCAGATATGATTGGAAGTCTTATATATACTAGCTATGCTCTTAATTTCGCACTTATGGCCTAAGGAGATGTATTGGGTGTTCACACCTAGAAGCTTCCAGGTTTGTTGTTTTCTTATTTTTATTAAAGCCAGATATCAGCAGTTTTGTTTTAATCTTCTTTTAGGGGCATTTTGTGCAGTTTGGTTTGGCTGGTAAGGAAGAGTAGTTGCTCGACACCGACAGTTTGCCTGTGCTGCACCTTAGCTGAGTGTAGGGATTTAAAATTGACAAACAATAAATTATAAAAAAAAATTGGACTGCTATAACAGTTCATTTTGTTGTTATCTTAGAAGGAGAGAAGTTTCAGATTATATTCTCTGTGGTTACTAGGACTGCTGTGGGTGATTTGCGTGGCTGTTGTACCTACGTGGAATGGGGTATAATGTCACCTAGACTTTGCAGAACCGTCTGAATACAGTGGCAGGGAAAGTGAAGGACTGATCGTCATGTAGGGAGAACAGATACATGAGAGACTGAATTTAGTCTGTTGACTCTTGTCAACACATGGTTAAACTGAAATCTGGTAAGTGTATCAAACCTTGCATGTGCTTAGAAGGATTGATACGAATTTTTAATTTAATCTTGAAGGTAGATTGGCTGTAGTTGAAGCTAAGTAAAACAAGTATGTTAAAATCTTTGGTTGCAGGTTAAGAAGAAAACCTAGCTTGTTGTGAGCAAAATGGAATTTATTAGGTCATTATTGAGTCTCATTGAATGTAAGAATAAACCTTTAGCACCTTAGTTTAAACATGTGAGTTCAGCAAAACGATTAAGGGTAAGATTGGGCCCACCTTGTTCAAGTGCCCATTCCTTGTCCAGTTTGTGACGGCACAGAATATGTGCGTGTGTACTAAGCTGCTTTGGTTGTGTCTGACTCTTTGTGACCCTGTGGATTGTAGCCCACCAGGCTCCTCTGTCCGTGGGATTCTCCAGGCAAGAATACTGGAGTGGGTTGCCATGCCTTCCTCCAGGGGATCTTCCCGACCCAGGGATTGAACCCGAGTCTGGTATTCTCCTGCATTGGCAGGCAGGTTCTCTACCACTAGCGCCACCTGGGAAGCCCTATGGAATACGGAACCATGTAATAAATATATCTGCGGTTATAGGAGGCCATTGGGATGTCAAGTGGGGTGTAAGTCCTTTGGGAAAGTGGACTTGTAGTGAGCTGAATGGGCATTCTCTGAGATGTCTGTTATATTTTTGCTTTATATAGTGGATTACTTTTAAGTACTCAGAAACCTTTAAGAGTTGTTTATGCATTGTTTATAGTTTCATTTTAATGTAAATAAATAGAGAATAAGACTAAATCCTTTTTGATTTTTATATATCTTAGGCACTTTTTATGTTTGAGATGGCAGCACCTAGGAATAGCCTGGTTCCTGCCACATAACACTCTTAGCAAATACTAGTGGTTGAATGAGGACTAGAGAGGAAGCAGGGCCCATTCGTAGGTGGCCTTGAATAACAAACTTAGAGAGTGAACATGCGCTCCTCCGGAGTGACCTAGAGACTGCCTTTTAGATTTTTCTTTTCATTGGATTTCTTTTCTTTTTTTTTTTTTTTTTTTTTAGGCCAAAAGCCTTTTATCTTGTGAATCACTGAACCAAACAAAAAGAGTTTACTGAGGTCCTTTTGAGGTGCATTTTTGGGGTCTCTAGTTATGTATCGTCACGCATGCTTATAAAGACTTTTAAAGCCAGATATTTGATGTAAGCATTTTAGAAACATAAAATGTAACACAGCAAAGTGTTTAAAGTCTTCAGTGGTTAGATATTGCTAGATATTCCGCCTTCAAAGTGTAGCTGTACTCTGCCTCTCACCACCTCTGCAGCTACCACCCTAATCCAGGGCTTCAGCATTTCCTCTGTAACTATGGAGAACAGCTTCCTAAATGGGCTCCCTGCATTCACTTTTATCCCTTGATATTGTGTAACCAAAAGACATGACTTAACTTGGATTACTCACAGCTCTGCTGAAAATTCTCCATATTGCATAGGAACCTGGAATGTTAGGTCCATGAATCAAAGTAAATTGGATGTGGTCAAGCAGGAGATGGCAAGAGTGAACACTGACATTTTAGGAATCAGTGAGCTAAAAATGGATAGGAATGGGCAAATTTAATTCAGATGACCGTTATATCTACTACTGTGGGCAAGAATCCCTTAGAAGAAATGGAGTAGTCCTCAAGTCATCAGAGGAGTCCAAAATGCAGTACTTGGGTGCAATCTCGAAAGACAGAATGATCTCAGTTCTAAGTCAAACCATTCAGCATCACAATAATCCAAGTGTATGTCCCAGCCACTAATGCTGAAGAAATTAAAGTTGAACAGTTCTGTAAAGACCGACAACACCTTCTAGAACTAACACCAAAAAAAGTTGTCCTTTTCATCATAAGGGGTTGGAATGCAAAGGTAGGAAGTCAAGAGTTACCTGGGTAACAGTCGAGTTTGGCCTTGGAGTGCAGAATGAAGCAGGGCAAAGGTTAGCAGAATTTTGCTAAGAGAACGCACTGTTCATAGCAAACACCCTCTTCCAACAACATGAGAGACGACTTTACACGGGGACATCACCAGATGGTCAGTACTGAAATCGGATTGTTCATACTACCCTGTCTAAAAGAGAACCCTTCATCCACTCTCAATCTTTCGTTTTGTTTTACTTTTCTTCATAGCACTTATAACTTGACAGCATATGTTTATATCTGTTTCCTCTTCTAGGTGCCAAGCTCTATAGGGGCAGGAATTTTGTCTTTTTTAAAAAAATTTATTTATTTTTAACTGAAGGATAATTGTGTGGAATTTTGTCTGTCTTATTGGCTCCTGTATCCTCAGTGCCTTGCACATAGTGGACACTCAGTAAATATTTGTTGGCTATGTGAATAAATGTACATGTTTATGTACTCTGGGTAATCAGTGGGGATATGGTGTATTACAGACATAGCACTGGTAAATGTGAGGGTAACTGTTGAATTTAGGAGAGAGGAAGAAAAAAAGTCATTAGCATCCCATAGCACGTGTATATTTTTTAGAAAGTTGGTGGAAATGGTTGTCTTTGTAGTTAGAATTGATGTTTTATCAAACCACATTTGGTTATGTTTCGTTTAAGATGAAGATGATGACTTTGTGTGTAAGAAGACAGCCTCTAAATTAAAAGAAAATGGAGGATCTACAAATAGTTATTTTGGAGCATCAAACATGAAAAAGAATGAAGAAAACACTAAGACCAAGAATAAGCCTTTGTCACCAATAAAACTTACCCCCACATCAGTGCTTGATTATTTTGGAACTGGAAGCATCCAAAGATCAGATAAGAAGATGGTGGCAAGCAGAAGAAAAGAGGTGAGTGTTCTCCATGCAGGCAAGAACATTCAGGATTTGTCCCTGTTCACTGTTGTTAATAAGAGGTGACATGTGAATTTTATAAATAGATCAACATTTTATTGATGAAGATAGTTTTCCTCTGGGTAAAATGTGTGGATGCTGTTTTGGAGCATGAAGAAATTGGCATATCACACATTGAAGCTTCTAATATTTGAAAGTGGGAAAAGATCATTTAAATCATGAGAATAAATTATAATTCTTCGTGTTTAAATACTCAGAATGTAAACTAATTTTACCGTTAACCTCAGCTAGACAAAACTGGCCAATATAATTGTTCCCAAGTGAGGTCATGAATACATAACTTAGAATAGAGCCCACCCATTCTGTACATTTGACCTTTCAGGCTGATGGTTGGATTTATTTTGTTTGGACACTTAGGAAACAGACATACAGATAAATAAAGTAGTTCCCTGCGTGGAAACCTGGTACATGGTGTGTGTGTGTGTGTGTTGATTTCATTAGTGCCTCCATAAGATGATGTAATTTCTCTCACTGTTGGTTTGCCACCGTTCTGGGCTATTTCTGAAGTCAAGACAGATAAGATTTTGGGGATATTTCTTTTGAATATTTCAATAGAATATGTGAGAATCATCTGTCTGTAGGATATTTGCTCATTAGGAAATTGAATGTGACCATGGAGTAGATGTGAACACAATTTTTTGGCTGATGCTGCTTTGAGACTGTATTTATCTCTCATTGGTGTATTGGGTTAGCCAAAAAGTTCGTTTGGGTTTTTCCATACGGTTTTACAGAAAACCCAAACGAACTTGTTGGCCAACCCAGTATTTATTCATCTACGTTTAAGAAAAAGCACCTTACTTTGAACTTAAGGTTTATGCTGTTCTTGCTTGATTTTCTTTGAAATGTAGCCTTCACAAAATGCAGATGATTCCAGATTAAATGATGAAGCCATCGCCAAGCAATTACAGCTTGATGAAGATGCAGAGGTATTGGCATTTTCATTAGATAATCGTAATCATTGGAGTTGTCACTTATTATTTAGTCTCCTCAGGCAGACAATTAGAGTAGTCTTATTTTGAATTGAGCCTCATTCTAAGAGTTATATGTAAAATAAGTTAAGATCTAAAGCTATATGAAAACCTAAGTTTATATAAAAGATAAATGATGAGAGCAGAGGATAATTGTTTAAAGATTTATTATTAGATTTCTTTGAATAGAAGCTTCCTTTAGTATAATTAAAATAATTTAACTTGGTCATATATCTCTTTTCACTATGGACCATCTCATCTACTTCTGTGGCCTTATGTAGTGTGCATATGTTAGTGATCCCTAAATCTACCTTCATTCAGAGTATTGTTTGTAGTAAACCTGTTCCACTCATTTAATAAGTGTTTACTGAGCACTTACTGTGGCACACTTATAGGTGTTGAGGCTACTGCAGTTAAAAAAAAATAATGTCAGGTCATTATAAATGCTATGAGGACAAGTAAAGGGATAGCTGCTTTTGGGGGCAATCAATGGGGTTATTTAAATAAGAGGTTAGGAAACCCCTCTGAGGGAGTGACATTGGAGCATAAAATTAAGTGGTAAGCTTCCCTCCACTTGGAGAAAGATTTCTTCTAAACAGAGAGAAAAGCAGGTGCAAGCCTCCTGAGGTAGAAATATTTGAACTTTATGACTTTGAAAGAAAGAGCAGCAAATATTGTTAAGTCATGACTGGTCTTTGGTACCTACCAGAAGGACTTGGGATGGAAAGGAGTCTGGATTTTAGTCTCTGTGAGATGAGAAACCATTGGAGTACTGAATAGAGAAATGACATGACTTGATGGATCTTAAAAGAAAATTATTCTGGCTGTTATGAAGGTAATAAACCATGATGGGGTAAAATCAGATCAGTTTGGAGACTGTTAGAGTGGGGTGAGGGGGCAAGAGACAGTGTTGGCTTGTACCAGGGTGGTGGTAATGGAAGAGGTGGTGAGAAGTGGTCACAATCTGTATGTGCTTTTTGAAGATATAACCTTCAAGTTGCTGATAGATTGAATGTAAGGTATGAGAGAAAGAGAAGATTCAAAGATAACTCCATGTTTTTTTGGCTTGAGCAACTAGGTGAATGGTGTTGTCGTTTATTAAGACTGAACAGTGGT
Source organism: Capra hircus (assembly GCF_001704415.2). Taxonomy (NCBI): domain Eukaryota; kingdom Metazoa; phylum Chordata; class Mammalia; order Artiodactyla; family Bovidae; genus Capra; species Capra hircus. The sequence goes on along the minus strand of NC_030813.1, from coordinate 59,055,522 downwards.
ACAGGGAAGTCAAGGAATCTGTTTTGCTCAGAAATGCCTAATAGGCTTCCAAATGGAGATGCAGAGTGGGTAGTTGGTAGAGGAATCTGGAGCTCAGGGGAGAGGTCTAAGCTGAAGATACTTATTTGGGATCAGTAGCATTTGAATGGTATTAAGACCAGTGTAACTAGATGAGATCACGGAGAGGATGTAAACAGGAAAGAAGTGTCAGAATTGAGCTCTGGGGCACTGTTAACAATGAGAGGTCAGGAAGAGGAGGGGGATCAAGCAGAGATTTACCGAAGTGGCTAGGGAAGTGGAGCAATCAGGAAAGCTTGGTATTTTGTGGAAGCCAAGTGAAGAAGGTTATTTCAAGGACAAGTGTTCATCTCTGTCAGAGGCTCCAGATCTTGGTGCCTGTTGTTTGAACCCTCTTCCTATTTATTAGCTTAAATGTCGCTTTCTTATACTCCCGAAACTATGTTAGAAACCCCTTCTGTGTACTTTGCTGAACCCCCTGTGTCTGCTGTTAACATTTAAGTGTCTTCTTAAATTGCTATTTAAATGTCTTCCTGCATGTCGACTTTAAACTCTACCTACCAGGGGTGTTCATGTCACAGCTGTCATACATTAGTGCCTGTTTTAGTGCTTGGCAAGGAAGAGGCTCTTGATAACAGCTGTTATGGGAGAACAGTATTCCAGTCTTCTGCAGTGCATGTTGCTGTTCACGTTTTATTGATTTGGCAGTTTATAGTTTGTGTTTTCAAAAATCTTTTTCCATCTTACTGTCTATACTGAATTTTATAAACTGCATACAGGTATCCATGTGACTCAGGGTAGCACACATGGCCTAGGTAAAACTGTGGGGTGAGTTTTAGGGACTGACTTCTTATCTGTCCCAAATACTGAAGGCTTACCCTATCCTTTCCAAACCAGGTGTGGTGCTTTGTATCACAATCCTCTATTTTCCCATTTCTGTCACATTCTTTCAGAATCTTGTTTGGGTAATTTATTAGTCTGTGAAGGACTTTCAGGGTGTTAATGACTGACTGATGCTGTCCTTCTTAATTATCCCTCTAAGAGCTTCTATCTTCCTCCCCTCCCCTTCACTTTCACCTTTTTGTTTATTCATTTAGTGAATGTGTGCCCAGAATCTAACTTGCAAGTCAGTATGTTAAACACTATCTGCTATGATAAATATTGTATTAAAATATAAGACTTTTGATCACATAATACCATAATTACCAATAATGAATTTCTAATGGAAGTATTTAAATTTCTTCTAAAACAACTAGAATCCTGTTTACTAGAAGTGTACTACTACATAGTATGAAATTTTAGAAAAATGATGTAGAGTTCAGCCAGAAATCCTTGCAGGACCACTGAAAGTTTAGAGTTTGGAGGAACTTTATATGATAAAGTTTGTTTTTGTTTATTTTTTTAGAAATTAGATGTGTAGTTCAGTTATGGTAAAGAAATGCTAGGCAACAGAGAGCATACTGATGTGCACCTGTCTGGCTTGCTTATAGTTCTGTGTAGCTTGAGTTAATTCATTTTATAAACAAGAGGAGGCTTGGTTACCGAGTTCTTACCAGGTTTATACCAGTCTGCAAATCTTTTCTTTTCGATTGGTTTTGAGGTCCTTTCCTTTGTTTGAATAAGGTATTGTATTAGGCCATTTTATCAGGGAGCATAAATTTATAATGATAAATATAATCTGTTTCTATACATTCTCTTCTAGAAGAGTTCCATTTAACTGAAAGTAAAAATAGTAATATTTGGAAATAACATTGAGGTAATTAGAATGACTGTGTATTATATTAGCATGTTAGGAAAACTTCTGGTATAATGACTTACATTTTCAGAAGTTAAAACAGAGAAATTACTACTGTGTTGTATACCTTAAACTAGTATAAAATTGTTAAGTCTGCTATACTTCAATTAAAAAAGAACAGATACATTTGAGTTGGTAATTGAAAATAGAAGTTTGATGATATTAGTGATAGTTGCATTGTATGTATCTTACTGTCATGTGCAAAGAAACTATATAATTTTCTTGATTTATTCAGTTTTTTGTGCCCCCCACCCAGGCTATTGCTTTTTGTGTTAGGATGATGATTCTTTTCTGAGCCCTTCTTAGAGTTTAGAATAAATAGAAATGAGAGATCTGTAAGTATTGCATTGGGACCATTAAGAGAAAGCTAAAGACTTGGATCTTTATGCTCAGATCCATCTATCTTGCCTGCAAAATTAGCAGTATATATTCTGCAATCTAATTTGACTTAGCAAAGCAAACCTGTGACACTTCTAAGTGAAAAAATGTCATAGTTACTTTCTAGAAAATGTTTTTCCAGTTTAAGTATCACGAACCGAACATTTTAAAGCTTTTTATTTATGAAAAGAAAAAAAAGCAACTCACTGTGTTGACACTTTACAGCTGGAGAGACAACTGCATGAAGATGAAGAGTTTGCTAGAACGTTAGCCATGTTGGATGAAGAACCCAAAACCAAAAAGGTAGTGTTTTACCAGGCTGTTTGCACTCTGAATATACAATACAGACCAGTGTTTGAGATACAACCATGAATAACTCTTCTAGAGAGATACTTAAAATTATTTCAGTTAACGAAAATGCTTTGGGGGAAGCTCACTGAGAAACTTATTCTTCCTAAAGGAAGATTAATAGGACCAAAGCTAATCAGAACCCTTCTTCACAAAAAAACAAATTGTAACTTTGACTTACTGTCTGTCCCAAAGAGGTTCTTATGTACTTGTTCAGAGAATAACACTGATAAATAAAGATTCCAGTGGAATCTAAAGTTTAATAACTATAATATTAATTACTGTCTTTTTAAAAGCATAATTTGTTGTTTGTAGCTAGCTAACTTTAAGATCTGTATAGGACAGTCTCAAATAGTGAGTATTTTGGGGAATCTCTGAAAGCATCAAGATTTTTTTCCTTAAGCACTTGATCTCCAAAAAATTAGCCTTATTTCTATTGAATCACACTCTGTTAATATTGTCAGTATCAATCTGACCGTTTTAAGAGATTTTACAGCAGGCAGATGTAAGGCAGTATAGGGAATGGTGAAGACTTTGTCATTAGAAAAGCCTTATTATTTCATCTAAAGACATTCACATTGAAAGTACTGCATCGTACACCCCAGTTGTGACCTTTCTGCAAAATGGAGTTTTGAAGAGCAGTGGAGAGAATGGACATTTTTTTCCCTTTTGAGAAAGTGCTCTGTTTTTCTTTTGAGCTTTAGATTGTTGTTAGTCTTTTGGGTTAGATTTTAGTTTTTAACTGCATGATGCTAATAGTTTTGAGAATTGAGATGAAAGCAGCAGAAACAAGGCTTTCATTTTCAGAGTCACAAGTGGGGAGCAACTGGGGTAGTTTTTTTTAGGTCTGTTTTTATACTCTTTCATCTGTTTCCTCATCTGTACAATTGAAAGTAATTAAACATGTTTCATCTGCCCCAGAAATTTTATGTAAGAATGAATGAAAATTTATTGCATTGTTTTGCTACTTTGGAAGATGACCCTTAATCTTTGGTTGATTTTAACAACATACTTTGTGGTAAAAGTTTTCCTGTTGTCGCATTTGACACTTTTTTACATTTTCTTAGGCTGAAAAGGCTGCAGAAGAAAGAGAGACGTTTTCATCTGTACAAGTCAATTTACGTAAAGCAGAGAAACTTAAATATCCTCATAAAGGTAAAACTAGCAGAACAAAGTAAGCTGGAACATTTATCTTTATAGAAGAAACTTCATGTAACCTTTTGTTTAAACGTTTGTTCAATAATTGCCTGGTATTCTTTTTTAAAAATTAATTAATTTATTTTAATTGGAGGATAATTACTTTACAATATTGTGATGGTTTTGCTATAGATCAGTATAAATTGGCCTTAGGTATACATGTGTCTCCTCCATCCTGAACCACCCCCCAACCTCCCTCTCCACCCCATCCCTCTAGGTTGTCACAGAGCAGCTGTGTGACAGGTGCCTGTCACATGGTGATGGGTTTGGGTGCCCTGCTTCATATATCAAACTTGCACTGGTTATCTGTTTTACATACGGTAATGTATGTTTCAGTGCTATTCTCTCAAATCATCCCACCCATGCCTTCTCCCACTGAGTCCAAAAGTCTCTTCTTTACATCTGTGTTTCCTTTGCTGCCTTGTACATAGGATCATTGGTACCATCTTCTAGATTGTATACAGTTAATATACAGTATTTGTCTTTTTCTCTCTGACTTCCTTCACTCTGTAAGTAATTGCCTGGTGTTCTTAGGTTGACATTATTTCATAGTACTGGAGCATGTTCTACTTAGATGCTTGGCAAACTGTGGATGTTAGCCAGTACAGAATGCCTGTCTGCTCTGTAATTGTTGTTTGGGTTCATGTTAATTTCCAAGTGTAGCGCAAGTGTGTGGACTTCAATACATGAAGACAAAAGGCTCGATGTTTCAAGCTCGTGTAGTTGAATCGTCATCGCCCAGGTCATCTGAAGCTCTTCTGCTAGTTGTAGGTTTTAGTTTTTTTTAAGTGGTCCTGATATCTAACCATGTGCTAGTGGTTAGATGCTAATAGATGGCCTTAATCTTACAAGTATTAATGTATCTGTTCATATAATTTTAGTCTTGAAACCCCAGGATTCTTTCAGACTTTATTACAAACAGAATTCTTATGTGACAGGATATTCTAATTAGTAACTTTTCTCTGTGAATTTCGGATCATTGAAGTTTATCTGTGGAATAAAGTCCATGTTCTCAGATGTAGTTTACTATCTCATTTCAATTAATGAATAATTTATAGTTAAAAAGGCAGATCTCTTATTTTGAACTGGTTACACAAAGAAGTAATATACAAATATTTAATTTTTTAAAATAAATATTTTGTATAAACTTAACTAAAATTTTAATGTGAATGTTATGAAGTCACCATATGACATTATGTCCTACTAAGATTATTCTGTTGAAAATGAAAAAATAGTCTTGATATTGGGTATCGTTTTGCAAAAACAACATTTATAATCCTTTCTTTCTTCCTCATAAAAACAGAACAATTTTCAGATGAAAGAAAGAACTTCAGCCCTAAGAAGCAAACTAAGTTTGAAGGTTCAAGAGAATCCCAGCAGCGTTCCAGGTCATCAGCTCATAAAACAGGAGAAACTTCTCCAAAAGCCAGTTCTAAGCTGGCACTTTTGAAAAAAAAAGAAGAGAGTTCTAATAAAGAAACAGAGTCTATGGCCTCAAAAAGAAAAGAAAATGTTATTGAGTTAAAAGAGACAAGAACTCCTAAGAAAATCAAAAGTTCTCCAGCTAAAAAAGAGGTAGACATTTTCGAAAAGGGTATCATTGCAGGGGCTGTGTGTTGATCTGGTTTGTTTTCAAGTTTTGTCTCTAACTTTATAAGGCATTATAGTATCTTAAAGATAACTTTCTTATTTAAAGATGCTGTTGCAGAATATAGGTTATGTTAATAATATAGCTAAATAAGCCAGTATGTATTGAGGGTTAACGTGTATCAGACACTGTGCTCATACAGGTGATATGTCATGTAATCTTCACCACAAGAGATATTTACTTTTATTATTTAACTTTTGAAGATAAAACAGGCTAAAAGGGTTTAAGTCGCTTTCCCAAGATCATCTGGTGAGTACTTGGCAGAGTCATTTTGAACTCAGGTCCTCTAAGACCAGTGAAAAGTAATGTAATATTGTGGCTCTGAACATGGATTCTGGAGCCAATTTTGGATCATAGTCCTACCACTGGGCAGATATGTGACCTCGGTCTGGTTACTTCGCCTCTCTCTGCTTTGGTTTCTTCATTTGTAGAATTGGGATAATAATGGTATGCAATGAGATAATGTGTGTAACTGCTTGGAACAGTGCCTGGTACATAGTACATGCTATATAAATTTTGGCTATTATTGTTATTAAAATAACTTATTTGGATTTGTCCTAAATGTATGCCTTTTTGCTCTTGTTTAACAGTGTTGAGATACTGAAATCATTTTCAGAGGGATAAACAGTGAAGTAATGCAGAATGATTTTTAGAAGTTTTTTTGTTTTCATATATATTTGAGAATTTTTTCTTAGTGTCTCCAGTTTGAAACCACCTTATTAGGATCATGAGAGAAGCCACTGTTCGTTCAAGCCTCTTTGGCACTTGGAGTTAAAAGCAGAATATTATCTATTTTAAGTGCTCATCACCATTATTTTTTAGTAAAAAACTGAAATGCTGATGATTTCTAGATGCTTTTGTTTTTGGTCAGTGCTAATAAGTACGCTTAAGGGAACAATTAACTTTTTGGTCTCAGATTTTTCTTCACAAAGTACTTAACTGGAGAATGAATATTTTTCTTCAGACTCGTTAAACATGTTCACTTTACAGATGCTTGTCTATTTTTATTAAAGCAGAATAATTTTAAAATGATACTGTTGCTATTCACGTTATTTTTCAAAATTGGAATAGAAATGACTCAAAGAACTTAAGTAGTTTTGAGAACATGAAAGTCTGTTTTATAAATTCAGTCTATCTCAGTCAAATAATTTTGACTTCACAAATGAATGTGCTTCAGATTTCTTTTATAATTTGTTTATAATTCAGTCATTTTTTTCACAGAATTATTGTTATAAATGATTTTCCCATTTTGACATGCATTGTACTTTCCTATGACACTGGTTAAAAATATGATTTCCTAGGGCATGTGGTCTGGGCAGGTATATTTCAACAAGCTTCTCAGATGAAATGGTTGCACACCACCATTTGAGAACCACTGATAAAAGTAGGATTAGAGTCTAGGATTAGCCTATAGCCTATGGCACAATTAACTCAAAACCAAAGCAACTTATTTTCTTTTGTTGATTAAATCATGTTTGTATAAAAGTGGTATTTTGTCTACTCTCAGAGGACTTTGAGGTGGCGTACAAGTTAAAAATAATGTAAAATTAGGAAGTAGAAAAAATGACAGAGATCATTCTTGCAGTGATTCTTAATTATCTAAGATGTTCTTCCCCCAAATATACACATGCTGGTTATACCGCCTATCTCGCCTATCTCTGGATCAAAAACTTGGAGTGCATCCAGGGATTACAGTTTAAAAGATTTCCCCAGTATTTTCTGAGACACACCCATGGTCAGATCCCTTGAGAGAAACAGAATAGGGGACATTAGACCCAGAAGGTAGAGTGGTGGCATACAGAATGTGTCTGCTTTTTGGGGTATAGCTTACCCCTCATTTGAGCCAGGTGTTTATATGAAGCCATTGATTCTCAGACTGTAGTGCTTATTTCCCCAGGAGTACAGTACAGTTCAGTTCAGTCGCTCAGTCGTGTCCGACTCTTTGCGACCCCATGAACTGCAGCACGCCAGGCCTCCCTGTCCATCACCAACTCCCAGAGTTCACCCAAACTCATGCCCATCGAGTCGGTGATGCCATTCAGCCATCTCATCCTCTGTCGTCCCCTTCTCCTCCTGCCCCCAATCCCTCCCAGCATCAGAGTCTTCTCCAATGAGTCAGCTCTTCGCATGAGGTGGCCAGAGTATTGGAGTTTCAGCTTTCGCATCAGTCCTTCGAAAGAACACCTAGGACTGATCTTGTTTAGAATGGACTGGTTGGATCTCCTCGCAGTCCAAGGGAGTTCTTAAGAGTCTTCTCCAACACCACAGTTGAAAAGCATCAATTCTTCGGTGCTCAGCTTTCTTCACAGTCCAACTTTCACATCCATACATGACCACAGGAAAAACCGTAGCTGTACAGGGGATAAGTTATTTTAAGGGTATTCAGAGCCATTGGCTAAAAATAGTATATTTTCTTCTGTGATCGTTTACTTGGGAAAAAATTAATTTTTCCACTGAAATATATATGATATATTATGGAATAGAATTTAAAATTCACGTGGGTTTTTGAAATAACATCTTTTTGTTTTGTGGCTTGGGGCTAGCAGCTTGGCTTGTACGCTCAGTCTACCCTGAGGTTTGTGCCTTTAGAGAGAGTTGAAGGGTTTAAGAAGGGCTAATGACAGGGCTGTTTGTAAGCCTGGCATGTGTAGGATGGGGCGTACCTACGTGGTTGAAAATGTTAGTATCAGGATCAAGCACTGAAGTGACTTAGTGTTTATTTATTGATAGGTGTTTTTATTTATTTTTTGATATGTATTTTTAATTTTGTAAGAATTTTGCATGACTTTATTCAGTTTTCTTTCTGTCTCCTCAAAGTCTGTAAGTCCTGATGATGCTGAAAAGAGACGCACTAATTATCAAGCTTACCGAAGCTACTTAAATCGAGAAGGTCCCAAAGCCCTGGGCTCCAAAGAAATACCAAAGGTAAGAATACTGAGAGGATGTTTCAAGGCCTCTGGTCTATGGGTCCATGTATGTATTCACTATGACTGCAAGAGCAGAGAATTAATAATTAAAAATGAACAGGGCTTCCCTGGTGGCTTAGTGGTAAAGAATCTGCCTGCCAATGCAGGAGACATGGGTTCGACCCCTGGTCTAGGCAGATCCCGCGTGCCTTGGAATAGCTAAGCCCGTGCACTGCAGCTACTGAGCCTGTGCCCTAGAGCCCGAAACCGCAACTGCTGAGGCCGTGTGCTGCAGCTGCTGACGCCCGCGTGCCCTCGAGCCAGCACTGTGCAACAGGAGGAGCCACTGCAGCGAGAAGCCCTCACGCTGCAAGGAGAGAGTAGCCCCCGCTCACCACTAGAAGAAGCCCACACAGCAACAGACCCAGCACGGCCGGAAGTAAATAGATAAGGACAGGAAAACATGAGTCACCATCTTTACAGGTTAGGGAGTGGCAGTCACAAGACTAATGCTTTTTGCCTTCAAGGTATTTAATTTTTATAATTGTGATATGTGCCATAAGGGAAAAAGCAGAGATTCTTTTAGGGAATCTGGTCCTTAAGTGGAGTTGTGGGTGGGGGAACAGTATGACCAGATTTGCATTTCAGGCTGAGCACTCTTGGCTGCTAAATACAGAGTACAGTGGAGGGAACGGGGAATAAATACAGGCAGATCAATTAGGAGAGATGGTGAGAAATGATAGAGACTTGTCTAGGGTAGTGGCAGTGACCAGGCTGAGAGTGAAGTAGCTTCAGTGAAAAAGGAAAATCTCTAGGACATGGTGGTAATTGGGAGTGGGAACCGAGAAATAATGAGCATGTGGTGATTTCCTCGTTACTGGCATGAGCATCTGTGGGTGGATACTGATGCCGCTGGAGGCAGAGCAGATTTGGGGAGATGACAGTGAGTTCATTGTGACCATGCTGTGCTTTAGATGTATGCAAGGTAGCCACGTGGAAATATTCAGTGGACAGGAGGACTGGCGCTCAGAACAGAAGTCACAATGGGATGCAAAAGATTGGGCATTATTGGCATGTAGAAAATGTTTGAAGGACTTGATGTCACCTGGCAAACAAGGACAGAATGAAGAGACCTTGGACCTAGCTTCCTCGTGAAGTGGAGGAGGGTGAACCCCAAAAACAGACTGAGGAGCAGCAGCCACAGATTGCGGAGAGAAACCTGGTTAAGGTGGTATCACAGTAGCAAACGGAGAAGAGAGTTTTAAAAAAACATTGAGGAGGCTGAAAATTGTCCACTGCGTTTAGTGATGTGAATGACCCTTAGTGATCTTAGCAAAAGTTTTATAGAATGATGGAGGCAGAACCTGGTGGAAGTGGGTTGAAGAGTGAGTGGGAGGAGATGAAATGGAGGCAGCATAAGTAGATGATGTTGGCTGTGAAGGGGAGAGGAGAGAGAGGACTTCTATCTACAAACGGGAGGCGGCTTTCGGGGGAAAATGTGAGCGTCTTTAGGGTTGTTGTTCACTTGCTCAGTCACATCTGATTCTTTTGCGGCCCTGTGGCCTGTAGCCTGCCAGGCTCCTCTGTCCACGGGATTGCCCAGGCAAGAACACTGGAGCACTGTTGCCGTTTCCTATCCAGGGGATCTTCCCAGACCAGGGATTGAACTGTCATCTCTGTAATTGGCAGGCAGGTTCTTTACCACTGAGTCAGATGCTTAAAGCATGTTTTTTTTTTTTTTTTGATGATGGAATTGATCTACCAGAAAGGGAGAGATTGAAGATATCCCAGAAAGAGAAGGATAATCAAAGATACTGTGAGGTTTCTGAGAATGTAGAAGGGCAGGGGATTCAGATCACAGATGGAGGTGTAGTTCTCATAATAAAGAGGGGCAGAGGATGAGCCAGAAGGGGCTAGAGGGCTGTGTAGGAGGCTGGAGGAAGATGCCAGGCTTGCCTCCTGTATGAAAGATAAAAAAGCTTCTGCTTGAGAGGACTTGAGCCAAAGCGGTGTTCTTAGGGGGTGGCCAGGTTTCAGTGAAAGCAAGGCCATGGAGGGAATATTGGAGAAGAGGTTGAGAATATTGGGTGGTTTGCTGGTCCTGCAATGAGAGTTTGAGAATGAAAGAGTGTGGTAGGGAGATCCACAAGGTCGTTTCAATCCTAGAGTCATAGGGACCTTGAGATGTTGTTAGTCAAACCTCTTCTCTCCAAACAGACTTACTACACTCCCCCTACCCTCCCAACAACAATTCTTCACCTGGATGGTAAAGGATTGAGCTTGTATTGGGGCAGTCTTTGAATTTTGCTTAGCTGCTTCTTTGCAAGCATGTTTTAAGTCTATGTTGATCTCAATCCTCTTTTCAAAAGTAATGAGTAACTTGGAATGACTTATATATTTTTCCTTTTGCTTGGGGTTATACCATATTGAGCCATTGTGAAAGTAAAAAAAATCTGTACCTGTACACAGTTCCAATTAAGATTAAATGTCTTTCCATCTAGCCTTCTTTTGCCGAGTGTCTTTTGTCTTATCAGATTAACTTTTCAATCAAGAGATGGTGTGATAGGGTAAGAGCTCAAACTTGTGTAGTTTCTTTCAGAATTGAAACTTTTTTTTAGCAGAAGCAAGATATTCTGTAGGTGCATTACATCTGGTTGCTTACTTAAAGTTATACAAGTTAACCAGTAGTTTAAATATTTTTTAAACAATGAGGATAGTATGAGTGGATAACTTTAATAAGGTTTCCTAACCATACTGAACATACATTTTTTGTTGCTGGTTTTATAAGCTTGTTAAATGTTAACCTACATAAGAATTTCTCAGGATTTAATTTCCGTTTCTGTGTATTCATTCACTGTAAATTTCCTGCACATTTTTTCATGCTGAGATTATTTATGATGTCAAATGAGAAAAATCAACTTCCTGCAGTTTTGATGCCAAATATTTCTTTGGAAAGCTACCATGTAATTTCCTCTCTGCTTGAACATTTTGGTTTTTAGGGAGCTGAAAATTGCTTGGAAGGCCTTACGTTTGTAATCACAGGAGTGCTGGAGTCCATTGAACGAGATGAGGCCAAGTCTCTAATTGAGCGTTATGGGGGAAAAGTGACGGGAAATGTCAGCAAGAAAACAAACTACCTGGTCATGGGTCGTGATAGTGGCCAATCCAAGAGTGACAAGGTGGGTAGTGCTGTGTTCTCAGCACAGTGAAATAGCCTGCTTGCCTTGGCAGGCTCATGGTGTGACCATACGTAGTAATGTCCTGTACACAGAGGGAAGTGAAGAGAAAAAATGGAAAAGTAATTTCTTCTCTACATTATTTCTTCTCCACAGAAGTGTTGTTTGGCTTTGACCCGGGATTTCGGTTTTCCAGTTGAAGGCATAGTTCCTATTTACTTGGCTTTCTTAGTGTAGTATTCTAGCCAAAAATCTTTATTTGAAGGTAGAAACAAAAGCAGTTTTCCTCCTCTTCTAGTCCTAAGTATTCCTATTTATGCTGCTGTGGACTCCATCTTGGGTTTTTTAATTGGTAACTCTCTTTTATACTTAGTTCCAATAATAGAATACCTGAGTAACTGTGGTTTTGACAGATAGCTGCTTATTTCCTTACCTTATGAGGATTCCAGAGGTGGGCCGTTGCTGGGGGTGGTTCAGCCCCTTGGTGATGTAGCTGGACTTAGTTCTGTCCTTCACTCCTGTCTTCATGCATGTTGCCTTGTGTTGCAAGCTGGCCGCTGCTCTCAAGTTCACATTCAAGGCAGGAAAGAGGGAGCAGTGGCAAGATGTTACACTAGGTGTAGCTGGCCTCATAAGAGTTTTCCCGGAAATACCTCCTATAGAATTCCACTGAAGTCTCATTGGGCACAGCTGTCCTGTGGCCATTCAGAGTGATAGAGTTTGGGGAAGATAAAGAGTCTTCTGATTCTTAGACCAGTCATAAGTCATCCCTTGGAGATGAACACACTGGAGTTCTGTTAGCAGGGGAGACGGTGGAGGAGAAGGTCTGCCAGCCAGTTGTGCCTGGAAGAGGGTGTGAAGAGCTGGACTTAGGCCCTAGAGGCTTTGACTTTTTTAGGGTAGAAAGGGAAAGCAGTCTACAAAAGGGGCAGTGTGATACCCCAGGTGCCAACCCACCATTCTTAGAGGAGGTTCTGTTATTTTCTTTTAAACGATGCTTTCTCATGCATACTGTTGTAAACAATATTCCAGTGTTACCTAGTTTACAAATGTGGTTTTTCACCTTTTGACAAGCCTGAGAATCATATTTTTTTTACAGAAAGTAATGGTTTCAATGATTTGAATTTTAAATTAATAGGCAGCAGCCTTGGGAACAAATATTATTGATGAAGATGGCCTGTTGAATCTGATTCGAACCATGCCAGGCAAGAAGTCCAAGTATGAAATAGCTGCTGAAGCTGAGGTTTGTATAAAATGAACTTGACTTATTTATGTTGGTGTATAGACCTTTCCTGTTTCATAGAGACATTTCTTGGGTGAATACAGGCCTGTGGGCTAAAAAATTAACTTTTCCTCCTACTGCAGATGAACATGCCTTATTTCCTTTTGAGTAGGTGGACTCAGCTGTAGGCTGTTGTCCTTGATGTATTTCTTTAATTTTCTCAAAGGAGTATGAGGAGGAAGAGGGGACCATACATTATACTACCCATATCTATTAATTTCTGATTAAACTGTCCATCTTTTCCTTTTTCTTACAGTAAAACTGTGCAGAGCTTCTTGATTAAGAATTCTTTGAAGGTTATATCATAGATATCGGCATGATAAAATCATTTGCATTTAGAACTATGTCGGGACTTTTTCAGTTGTGATAGAAACCAAGCCCATGTTACCTTAGCAAGAAAGGGAACCATTCTGACTCACATAAGTAAACTCTGAGAAGTCTGATGTAGGGACTGCTGGGTCTGCAGACTGCCGTGCTTCTAGTTCTCTTTCCGTTTCTGTCTCTCTGCTTCTCCTGGTGTCAGTTGCCTTCATTTCCACTGTATGCATGTCCGTGTGTGGGACACAGGGGTGCCAGCAGCCCAAGTGTTCTGTCCCCAGCTCTGTCACCCAAGTGGTGAGGTGGTCTTCCAGTCTATTCCAGTTAGAAAAGTCTTGGGGAATGATCTGGATTGCCCCGCCATCCATGTCCCCTAGTGTTCACAACTTACATAACATAGTGCAGTTCTGAACACCAGGAGATGAACACTGATGCTAAATGTGTTCCCTTCACATTTGGCCCCATCGTCCTTAGGATCTCACACTGTGTTGTGTCTTCTTAGTCTCCTCCCGTCTATGAGAGTTCTGCAAGTCTTTCCTCTGTCTCTTTATGGCCTTGATTTGATGAGTGCTAGTCAGTTGATTTGTAGAATGTCTCTCAATTTGGGCTGTTAGTCTTTTCTCATGGTGAGATTGAGGTTATGCATTTTGGGCAAGACAACCATATATGTGATACTGTGTCCCCCTCAGGGCATCAGATCAGCTGTGCATGATGTTGACATGTCTTATTATTGGTGGTGGTAGCCTTCATTACTTAGTTCATATGATTTCTGCCTTGTTTTTCCACTAGTGAAGTGACAGTTTTTCCTTTTATAGTTGATATATATCTTGGGGAGATACTTTAATACAATGCTAGTACCTTGCTTTTGGTCAAATTTCCCACTAATTTTAGTTCTCATAGATGCTAAAATTCACCTGTCTTAAAATGTATGTTAGTGGATATTCACAGGATTGTGCAACTGTCGCTGCTGTCTATTCCAGAACAGTTGCATCACCTCCCACAAAACCTGCTCCATTATCAGTCACTCTGCATACCCACCCCTTAGCGACCGCTGCTCTATTCTGAACATTCCATATAAAGCGAGGCATGCACCATGTGGCCCTCTTATCTTTTTCTACCTCCCGCCTTGCTTTCAAAGTTCAGCTATATTGAAGCATAATTGGTGCTCCTCTCCTTTTTATTGGTGATTAGTTATTTCATTGTGTGGATATACCACGTTTTATTTGTTCATCATCTGTTGGCCAAAAGTGGTTGTTTCTACTTTTTGGCTGTAATATTTGTATATATAAAATATAATAATGATGCTATGAACATTTGTGTAAATGTTTTTGTGGAGGAATAAAATATTAATGTCACAAAGCAAAAATTCTTAATCCTTTTTTTCAACTAATTTTATAATACTTAATTGCTTTCAAAAAGCTCTTTTCATTTTTTTTAACTCTCATTTTTAAAATTGGATGTGGATGCTTTTGGTGTGTTTTTCATTTTTTTAAAATAAGTTTGGAACATAGAGGTTTCCACAAACAGCAGAGTCCATTGTGAGAAGACAGACCCAGGCTGCTCACCTGGGCACCTAAGCTTGCCCTCTAGAGTACATTTAGCAGGATAGAAATTCTGTATATCTCATCAGGTTTCTTTTTTCCTCCAATTTTTAAGATGAAGAAAGAAAAATCCAAATTGGAAAGAACACCCCAAAAAAATGACCAAGGAAAAAGAAAAAGTAGTCCAACTAAGAAGGAATCAGAATCTAAAAAGTGCAAACTGACTCCCAAAAGGGAAAGCTCTATAAAGTCACTAAAAAAGGAAGCAAGTGTGTCTCAGAGAGGCCTGGACTTCAAGGAGCAGGCGGCTGAGGAGGCAAATGGTGACAGCCGGGCTAGGAATTTGGCTGATGACAGCAGAGAAAGCAAAGTGGAAAGTTTGCTCTGGGTGGATAAGTATAAGCCAACCTCGCTCAAGACCATAATTGGACAGCAAGGTGACCAGAGCTGTGCCAACAAACTCCTGCGCTGGCTCCAAAACTGGCACAAGAGTCCATCCGAAGATAAGAAACACGGTGATTTTACAGCTTCATTCATTCTTGTGTGTGTCTGTCACCATGTCGTTGCTCAGGAACACATATGTTAGGAAGTGTAATAGTTGGTTATTGATTCTCAGCAGCATTTATTAAGAGCCTGCTCTGAGCCTCGGTGTCATACTAGACCCCAAAAGTGCTGTTGTGAACAAAGCACGGTCCCCTTTAAGGATCTTCCAGTCAGTGAGGGAGACGTAGATAAACCAGCAATTAAAATGTACTGTGCTAAGTACTGTTACAGGGTTAAGTGTAGGGCACTCAGGGGTTGGAAGAGTGTGGACAGGGATTCCCATCCCTAGAGGAAGGGATAGCTAAGCTAAGACTTAGAAACTCAAGAGGAGTTAGTTAGCGTGGTGAAGGGAGGGGAGTGTCAGGTGGGAGAGCACACGTGGACCAAGGTCCGCGACATGTGAGAGCAAGACCCCCTAGAGGGCCAGAGAGACTCGGAGGGGAAGGGTGTGAGTAAAAAGCTGAGGCATGCTGCAGAGTAGGCAGCCTAAGAACCCCAGCAGCATGTTTGCTTTTGCTAGGCTTGGAAAATGAATGGTCATATATATATATATATGTCCACATATATATTTAATGTCCAAAGTATTTATTATTGGAACTGAAGTTTCTAATCACAAATGCTAGTAGTCTTGAATTCCAGCCACAACCCTAGGGGATATTTTGTGAGAAATAGAAAGGAGAAATTTAGTGAGCATCGTAGTGAATTTCCAAAGTGATGGCTGGGTTATTCGCAGCAAGGTTGTCACTAGACATTGGTCAACAGTGCCAATTTATTTTATTTATAACATTTAATAAATAATATAATTTTGATGATACAGAGTTAAACTGACCCCTTTTCTCTGTCAAAACCAAATAAAATGTGGTGTAAGTGCTTTATGTGCCTAAAGAAGAGATTTTAAGGCTTCAGGCGAGCTGTAGTCCCTTTCCCCATGCCTGAGGTAGGCTTAACCATCTCTTTCTCTGTCCTTGTGTACGTATTGAGCACCTATTATGTTTCAGGCCCCCATGATAAGGAGAGGAGTTGAGCTGGGCAGGATAGTTGCGGACGCAACATCTTCAATTCATTCTTTTTGTGGCCATTCTTGTTAATATTTATTAAGACATGCCAGGCTCTGTGCTCAGCTTGTCCATCCTCACAGCTTCCCCTCCAGGCACATCGCTGTTGTTCCCCTCGTTTTACAAAGGAGGAAACGGACAGGGGTTAAATCACCTGCAGCTCTCCCAAAACCCAGGTAGTCTGCTCAATGACCTATGCTTTTGTAGGAAAGGAAGCTCATAAAATTATTGTTTGTTTTGAAGTTTTTTATTTGAATGAAGATGAGGTAGGGAGTAGAATTTCACTAAATGCTCAGGAAAGTTGCTTAAACTTTGTAAAAAAAATATTTTGCAGATTTTCAGTGAAACTGGAGGACTGCTCTTGATGCTAACTTAATGCACAGTTATTCCTGTCATTCCTACATTTCTGTTAGGTCATAGAGGTTAACATTCTGGAATTTCTTTTTCCCTAGCAGCAAAGTTTGGTAAATTTGCTGGCAAAGATGATGGGTCCAGTTTTAAAGCGGCATTGCTCTCAGGTCCTCCTGGTGTTGGCAAAACAACCACAGCTTCTCTGGTTTGTCAGGTGGGTATTCTGTCATTACTTTTCTAAAATCTAACCTCTGCAGTTTGCTTTGGTTCTGAGCCTATTTGTCATTTTCAGCCTTTTAAAAATATTGGTAATTATAATAATAGGTGATATTTGCTTGTGTGCCAGGCCGTGTGCAGATAAGCCCTTGGGTGCATAATCTTATAGATAATATGTCTTACAGACTGTTACAGATATCTTATATGCCCCTGTAGGAAAAATTCTGTGTACCGAATATATATACTCTTGCCATTGCCACGTGACAGATGAAAAAGATGTGTAGAGGACGGTGGTGGCAAAGTGTGAACCCAGACAGTCTGACTCTTCACCACTGTGGGATCCTGCCTTTGGTCTTGTCTCTACGGTTGCCACACCTCTGGACAGTGAGGGCGTGAGGCACTGGAGCAAACCAGGACTCTTGTATCAGAATGTGTGCTAAGTCACTTCAGTCATGTCCGACTCCTTGTGACCCCATGGACTGTAGCCCGCCAGGCTCCTCTGTCCATGGCATTCTCCAGGCAAGAATACCGGAGTGGGTTGCTGTTTCCTTCTCCAGAGATCTTCCTGACCCAGGGATCGAACCCGGGTCTCCTATGGCTCCTGCGTTGCAGGCAGATTCTTTACCGCTGAGTCGCCAGGGGAGTCCAAATGTATCAGAATGGTGTGAAACAATACATGAAGTAGTATCAGGAAAGTTAAATGAGAGATTTTAAATTTACTTTATTACTGGATTTCCCAACCCTTTTCCCATAGGGTGATGTTTTTGTTTAGTATTTTTTATTATAGACCAGACCATAAATTTTTAGCTTGTGAATAACTATATTTTCTACTCTATTATTTAACATTTAAAAACAAAAACAAAAAATGTTTTCCCTAGTCTTTACAATTGTGAAAATGACGCCTTTTTCCCCCTTTATTATTATCATTACTTGTTTGTGGAATTAATGGTTTTACATAATGCCTTAACATAATGATCCCTTTTGGGAAATAAGCCCAAGTTAGTTGATTTTTCACAATTTGAGAGGGAGATTATATATTGGGATAATTTGACACACAACAATTTATAGTTTATCTTGAGTCAGTGATTACTTTTTGTTATCTTAATGTACTTTTTGATATCTTAATTCTGTATCTGGTATTGAAATTTTGGGGTAGTTATATTTAATTCTTTTGGGGACTTTAAGAAGCGAACTTAGTAAAATTGCTTGTTCAGATATGCTCTTCCAGATTAGTTATATGTAGCAGTTGAGGTTTTAAGACCACACTTGCGTGTGTATTTATGTGCTGTGTTATGTATGTATATGATATTTTAAAAAAAATCTCTTATAGTTAATCTCATTATCTATTAGTGTTCACTGTATCATTTTACCCATGGTTACTTATGTGACTTTTCTAGCCTCTTTCTTAATTGCTCTGTTTCTGTGGGGAGAGTTTATAATTTGCATTGTGATGGCAATGTTTTCCAACGTTTTGACTAGGAATTGGGGTATAGCTATGTGGAACTGAATGCAAGTGACACTCGGAGTAAGAACAGTTTGAAGGAGATTGTTGCTGAGTCACTGAATAATACCAGCATCAAAGGTTTTTTTTCAAGTATGTGGGTTTCTTTTTTTCTTGGCAGAGGGGTTGGGGGGAGGTTATGTAAGAAAAATGGGTTCGTTTCAGTGTTCAATAACATTACTATGATTGAACATTACTATGTGCCAAGCACCCTGTTAGATCCTGGGGTTACTGAGAGAAGGACATAACCCTGAGAGGCAGTAGTTAACTGTTTTTTGTTTAGGTCTTAGTGGTTTCTGAGAGTGTGATTAAAAACATATACGTGGACATAATTACGCAGATTTTAGAGGATTCAAGAGTGAATCCTGTGAAGAAAGTTAATAAATAACAAAGTGTGATGAGTGAGGAAATAGAGGCCTGTAGATGAAGGAATGGTTCTATCTGGGACACTGGGGAAAGCTACCATGAAAGGGTGACATTTGTTCAAAGGGCCTTGAACAATGAGAAGGAGAATAGTTTGCAGGAGGAAAAGATTGTTTCAGGCCAAGGCAGTAGAGGAGGACACGAGACACAGTATAAAAGTGCTGCTGTTTCCGGCTGTAGCTAGTGGTCTGTGTGGCCAGAGTTTATGGGGAAAATAGGGTACTCAAATTACAGACTGTGCTGTGTACTTAGAATCTGTGGTATTGTGCATGGTCACTGAACGGTAGAGATGATTGTTAAAAAGAGTTTGCTCAGAAATGTCACACATACGCATGATTGTCGGGAATGTAAATTGGTGCAACTCTGGAGAGCAATCTGACAGCATTTCTTGAAGTTATTTAATAAATTATACATACCCTTAACCCAGAAATTCTGATTCCTGGAATTTAGCAACTGTTATACTTGTATATATGCAAAATGATACATCCATGTAGGGATCTTCATTTCATACAATTCATAATAGCAAAAGATTGAAGGATCTTCATATTACATCAATGAAAAGTGATTGATTTTTGATGTGTGTGTAAAATGGAATATTACAGCCTTTAAAAAATGAGGTGTTCTGTATTTATAGATAAGTAACAGAATACGAAAATATATTAAGTGGTAAAACCAAGGTGTGTGTGTGTATTTTAAAAATAGAAATTCCATTTATTTTTTTGGCCATGCCATGTGACATGCGAGATTATAGTTCCCTGACCAGGGATCAGACCCACGCCTTTTGCAGTGGAAGTGCTGAGTCTTAACCCCTGGACCATCAGGGAAGTCCTGAAGGTGTATATTTTTATGTACACGTTTTTAACATGTAGGATATCTCTTAAGGGGTATGTCCCTGAGTTTGTTTACGTCATTTGCCTCTAGAGAGAGAAACTGCATACCCTAGCGGACAGAGGTGGGAGAGAATTTCACTGCTTACTCTTGTGCCTTTTGAATTTTGTATCATGTATCTATGTTATTTATATATATGTGTATATAGTTTTTTTTTTTTTTTTAAAGCAGCAGTGTTTGAACAACAATTTTTCTTTTTGTGTCCCATCCCATTGCTTCCCACCATGGGTCAGGTGGAACAGTCCATTCAGTAGGCACGAGGCATGCTCTCATCATGGATGAAGTAGATGGCATGGCTGGCAATGAGGACAGGGGAGGAATTCAGGTAATGAAAGACTGTATTTCTGTAGTGGTACTGTTAATTTTTAGGTTTTTAAAAAAATTTGAAGAGCTAATTATAATTACGGCAATTAAGACATGTTGCTGAGGAGGTTTTAAAACCTAAAATACATTTTGTGATTTTTTTTAACAAATTATATATATGTTGCAAATTTGCTTTTTAGGAATTAATTGGCCTGATAAAACATACAAAAATTCCCATTATTTGTATGTGCAATGATAGAAACCATCCCAAGATTCGCTCTTTGGTTCATTATTGTTTTGATCTTCGTTTTCAAAGACCTCGGGTTGAACAGATTAAGGTATGATAATTGGAATTTTTTCTCCATCATACTGTCCTGTATATTTTTGGGTCAGTTTTTTAAAGTACCTGATAAATACTTTAAAATATCTGATTATGTGAATTAAAAAAAAAATCATTGAAGGTTCATTCTCCCTTGTCAATTTCAGGGTGCGATGATGTCTATTGCATTTAAAGAGGGTCTAAAGATCCCCCCTCCAGCTATGAATGAAATAATTTTGGGAGCTAATCAAGATATCAGACAGGTAAATTAAATATATGTTATATAGCTGTTGACAGTTCTTTTGAACTGATGCCTTTAGTGTTTTGGGGATAGGGAGTGGCAGTGTTTTCCTATCTTGACAGTATCTTGCTTGTGATTCTTTTAGGTTTTACACAATCTGAATATGTGGTGTGCACGAAATAAGGCACTAACCTATGACCAGGCCAAGGCTGATTCTCATAGAGCCAAAAAAGATATCAAACTGGTAATGAATTTCCATTTCCTGCTTTCTTAGCCAAAGCATTTCTTCTCCTGTCAGTTTTAATCTAATGGAAATAGTTATTATAGTTCAGAGACATCTATACAACCTATGGATATTTATAGTAAACAAATATAGATATAGCTGCTAATAGCTTTTCCAGAGTCCCTTGTGTGTGGGCTTCAGGTTTTGAATGGTTTTGAAACTTCAGAATAATCTTGTTTCAAATGGTTTATAGTTGACCTCCCTGAGACTAGAGGTCTATATAAATTGAGATTTCCTAGGTATGTCCTGTCCCCCAGATTTGTGTATAGTGTCCCCTACTATCAACATCCCCTACCAGAGTGTTACATTTGTTGTAACTGATGAACCTACACTGACATATCATTATCACCCAAAGTCCATAGTTTAACATTAGGGTTTGCTCTGGGTTTTATACATCCTGTGAGATTTGACAATGTGTAATGGCTTGTATCCACCATTGTAGTATTGCACAGAATACTTTGACTGCCCTAAAAATCCTCTTTGCTTTGTCTCTTCATCCCTCACTTCTCCCAACCCCTGGCAACCACTAGTCTTTTTACCGTTTCTGTAGTTCAGGTTTTTCAGAATGTCAGACGATTGGAACCATATAGTGTCACCTTTTCAGACTGGCTCCTTTCACTTAGTATCCATTTAAGGCTTCTCCATATCCTCTCATGGCTTTATAACTCTTTTTTCTTTGGTGCTGAATGGTAGTACAGTGTTTGGATATACCATAGTTTATCCATTCATTCACCTGTTGAAGGACGTCTTGGTTACTTCCAGGTTTTGGCAGTTTTGACTGAAACTTCTATAAGCATTCATGTGCAGGTTATTTTGTGTTTTCAGTTCATTTAGGTAAATATCAAGGAGCACACTTGCTGGATGGGATGATAAAGAGTTTTGTAAGGTCTGTCTTCCAAAGTGCCTATAACATCTTGCATTCCTACCAGCAACGAAATGGAGTTTCTGTTGCCCCACATCTTAGCCTGCGTTTGGTGGTGTCAGTGTTTTGAATATTGGCTGTTCAACTAGCTATGTCCCTCTCTCTTTTAGGGCCCGTTTGATGTTGCCCGGAAAGTGTTTGTAACCGGAGAAGAGACTGCTCATATGTCACTTATGGACAAATCAGATCTCTTCTTCCATGATTATTCAATAGCACCCCTCTTTGTCCAGGAGAACTACATACATGTGAAGCCCGTAGCTGCAGGGTGAGTGTTCAGAGGTAGCGAGGAGTTAGGATCAGCACCCTCGCAGCCCCACGAAGGCCAGGTACCCTGGGAGGGAGGGTGTGGAGTGTGAACAGTGGTGTAACTCAAACTGGTGTATTCCTGCAGGGGTGACATGAAAAAGCACTTGATGCTTTTAAGCAGAGCAGCAGACAGCATATGTGATGGTGACCTAGTGGACCGTCAAATCCGGAATAAGCAAAACTGGAGTCTTCTGCCCACACAGGTAAGCATAGGGCTCCCCTTAAAGTGCAGACTCTGCTTTAGTTAGAACAAAAATAGCTTTTAGCTCCTGTAATTATTTGAATACCAGATAAACATTTAAACTCTTAATGGCAAAAATAGTCTTTTATAAAGTATCCTGTGGGCACTATTCTGTTTCTTAATCTAGCCTTATTTTTCAATGTTTTTATATAAATGGACATATGGAATAGGAAAGTTAGATTTTGGTCATAATGGAGAAGGCAATGGCACCCCACTCCAGTACTCTTGCCTGGAAAATCCCATGGATGGAGGAGCCTGGTAGGCTGCAGTCCATGGGGTCGCGAAGAGTCAGACACGCCTGACCGACTTCACTTTCACTTTTCACTTTCATGCATTGGAGAAGGAAATGGCTACCCACTCCAGTGTTCTTGCCTGGAGAATCCCAGGGACGGGGGACCCTGGTGGGCTGCCGTCTGTGGGGTCGCACAGAGTCGGACACGACTGAAGTGACTTAGCAGCAGCAAGATGTGAATCTAGTTTCATTTGCTTTCTTTTATCTTAAGAATCCATTTCTTTCTTGTCATTCTTGGCTTTCCCACGTTGTTACTAAGTAGCTTATTCTTAAAGAAATGCAGGGCAGATCTATAGCCACTTTTCTGATACGTGAATTCTGATCTTCTTTAATTTCCTTGCTACAGAGGCAGTTTTATATTGATTACTTTATCTAGGTTGATATCTTTTACTCAAACAGAATTTTGCAAACTTTCATCGTTAAGACTGTTACTTGCTCTTGAGTTGTGCATATGTAGTTATGGACCTGAGTAGCAAGCAAGGGACTGCTGGAAGGTCTACTCTTCTTTTAAAGATACCTTTTTATTTTGTTTTAGAAGTGTTCATTTTTCTCTGTACCTAATAATTCATTATACCTGTGAGGATTTATCCTAAAGAAATAATGCTAAACACAGCAAGAACTTAATGTGCAAAAATACTCCCTAAAGCATTAATTCTGATAGTAAGAAAAGGGAGAAAATCTCTATGGTCAGCAATAGGAGTCTGATTAATTATGGTAAATCCTCTTGATGGTATGTTCATGCAGCCTTTAAAATTATAAAGATGATCTAATATAAAGAACACTAATGCCAGAAAATTGTTAAAGCAGGGTAGAAAATTTATGTATAATTCCAGCCTTAAAAACGTTAAAAACTGTGGCTATAAAAGATAACCAAGGATGCCTATAAAAAAAGAACTTTCCTCAAGTGCCAGTTTACTTACTTCTCTATTAGATTTTCCATGCTTTGATTGACCTGGGTCTATCAATATATTTTTCTTAAGACAGTCGTATCCCTCTTAAAATATTTTCTGTGACATTGACCTGAAGTAACTGGTGTGTTGAGATCAGCTGGCTGAGGAGGCTAGGTCGGTGAGATGACCTCTGAGGCCGTAACGTGTTTTGGTCCAAGGCATTTACAGCGATTAGTTGTTTTCTCAAGTCGAAGCTTCCCATATCAGCAAATCAGAGACAGAGGGAAAGGGCTTGACTGTCTTGGAATTGGGCACGGGGGATAGTGTTGCCTCTTTCCAGAGACTGCTTAGAAGCCAGCAGCTGCTAAAGAAGCAACTTAGTACTGGATTTAACTTGTGGACTGCAATTAATTTTTTTTTAGGCCATTTATGCCAGTGTTCTTCCTGGAGAGTTAATGAGGGGGTACATGACCCAGTTTCCCACCTTCCCAAGTTGGTTGGGGAAATACTCATCTATGGGCAAACACGATCGTACTGTTCAGGACCTGGCTCTGCATATGAGTCTCAGGTAAGCAGTATTACTCCATGCTCAACATTTTAAAATCAGGGTAGTATATTTAGCCTTTATCTAATAACGACAGCATGAGTCACAAAGATTTGTGTTTTAGTTTTGATTTTATTACTAATTAGATAAATGATCATGGATAAGTTCATGGCCCTGAGTTTTATTATCTATAATTAGTATAACACTTGCTTTATTACTTAAAAGGATACTTTGGAAAATAAAGCCAGATGGTAGATGTGCCATAATGTTAAGTTCTAAAACTGTATAAATTTGAGGTAGTGCTATTATTTGTTGTTATTGTGAGTATGTCTATTACCAGGAAGCATACATAATGTCTTGGTCTCCAGAATACTTAATAGGAGAAAGAGAACTATTTAAATAGATGAACTACTTTTTGCCTCCTATGCTAATAGTAAACTGACCTGGTCATTTGGGGAAGGGGATATAGTTTAGCATATTACAGAAGGTAGATACTCAGATAATTGAAAACCAGTCTCTTTAGAGGAGTTTAAAGAAGTTCAAAAATTCTTGTTATTTGGTAAAATTCTGTTACAGTTTAGAAACGTAGAAAATGTATGTACACACAGATATTAGGTGAACTTTCAGTTCAGTTCAGTTGCTCAGTTGTGTCCGACTCTTTGCAACCCCATGAACTGCAGCATGCCAGGCCTCCCTGTCCATCACCAACTCCCAGAGTTCACCCAAACCCATGTCCATCGAGTTGGTGATGCCATCCAGCCATCTCATCCTCGGTCGTCTCCTCCTCCTGCCCCCAATCCCTCCCAGCATCAGAGTCTTTTCCAGTGAGTCGACTCTTCACATGAGGTGGCCAAAGTATTGGAGTTTCAGCTTTAGTGTCAGTCCTTCCAAAGAACACCCAGGACTGATCTCCTTCAGAATGGACTGGTTGGATCTCCTTGCAGTCTAAGGGACTCTCAAGAGTCTTCTCCAACACCACAGTTCAAAAGCATCAATTCTTTGGCGCTCAGCTTTCTTCACAGTCGAACTCTCACATCCATACATGACCACTGGAAAAACCATAGCCTTGACTAGACGGAACTTTAGGGATTCATTTTTAACCACGAAGTACTACTTGAATAATTGTATTTTCCTTTCTGGTCCCTGAAGAGAATATTAGTCTACTGTTAACTTTTATCTAAAACTGAACCAAGATGCGCCTTTCTTTTGTCCCTATAGAATTCTACTTCCTACTGTGTTCCCTCTTCATAGCCTGTGGTATGGGGTTTGTTTGTTTGTTTTTGCCACTCCTGTATTAGTTTTCTATTGCTGCTGTAACAAATTACCAAAACTTAATGTTTTAACATGAATTTATTCTCATCTTGAGATGGTAAGGTTATCCTGGATTATCGGGATAGGCCCAATGTAATTGTAAGTGTTTTTTTTACCCCCCCCCCCCAAAAAAAAAAAGTGGTGAGGGAAGGCAGCAGTTAGGCAGAGATCTGAAGATGCAGCTTTTCCTCTGCTGTCTTGAAGATGGAAGAAGGGACTGTGAGCCAAGAGACGTAGGTGGCCTCCAGAAGTGGGAAAGGGCTCTTTCCCCAGCTCTTCTTATTAATAAAGCTGAAGGCCTGCATCTCAGCTCTTTTCCTGTTCTCTGCCCGTTGCTTTTTAAAGGTGAAGCATCACTCTATCCAGGTGTCGCTCTCTGATGCTTCCACTGTATTTGTGTAGATACACTAATGTGTATCCATTGCCCTAGTGATGTAAGTGCTAAGCTGTCCCTACTCCAGCTATTAATTAGTAAGCATTCCTCTGAGCTTTACTAAAAGTGGATTAAATTCTAGCAAACTGTGAGCTGGTGGTAGTTTGCCAGTGACTACATTTGTATCTCTTTTGTTTCAAGAACTTACTCCAGCAAAAGGACAGTAAACGTGGATTATCTGTCACATCTAAGGGATGCACTTGTACAGCCCTTGGCCTCACAAGGGATAGAAGGAGTACAGGATGTTGTTGCTCTCATGGATGCATATTATTTGATGAAAGATGACTTCGAGAATATTATGGAAATTAGCAACTGGGGAGGCAGACCTAGTCCGTTTTCTAAACTGGATCCCAAGGTAAACTATGTACTCCACTGGTTCTCCAACAGTTTATAATTACCATATAGAGGGAATATTTCAGAAATGTTTTAGATGCTTTTAGAAGTTTAATTTTTTTTTCGTAAATGCTTTTTGCTTATGGTCTGCACTTTCCAAAGATACTATTTGAGTACAATATTTGACTTTGTAATTTATAGTTTTATCTTTGCTTTATGCTAAATGGGAAAGCATGATGTGAAATCTGAGGGGCCAATGTATTAATAAATGTATTCTTTATAAGGATGGGCAGATGAGCCTGGGGGGGTAACAGACACACAGACTTTTTATAATGAGCATGAAAAAACTAAAGTGACATTAATTTGTGATATCTAAGACCTCACCTGGTGCCTTTTTATTTGGTGCTGTTCTGGAAGTTATATTTTCTGTGACTTGCCTTCTCTAGAACTTTGACCTGACTATGGGAATGACTATTAGGTAAATTCTCACAAGAGACATCCATTGTTAGAATTTTTGCACTAATTCAGCAGTTAGGTTTAGAAGCTTGAAGTTAAGACTTTTCAAGTTACCTAGTGTTTTGAAATAACCTGTTTTTGTGGGAAATGTAATTTATTTCTGTAGTAATTAAAGGCCACCTTTAGTCTGTACTTCATTGTAAATCTTTTTTGATTTGTTCGTTTACTGATCAACTTTGTCACTTTGTAGAACTGCAGAGAGCACTGAATAGAAAAAAATGACTTAAAATGATTATTAGAAATCTGCCTAATGTTCCCAAATACTGATTTTTTAAAAAATTTATTAAAGATAGTTGATTTACAGTTTTTTAAAAAATACATTTATTTATTTGGCTGTGCCAAGTCTTCATTGCGGCACGTGGGATCTGGTTCCCTGACCAGGGGTTGACTCTGGGCCCCGTGCACTGGGAGTACAGAGTCTTAGTCACTGGACCACCAGGGAAGCCCCTGATATACAGTGTTTGATTCTTACTTTTTGTCATGGGCTCTATTAAGAATGTCATGAAACATATGGAACTTCTCCATAGAAAAATGCATAGAGATAGACTTACATGTACATGCATGCATATTTTACAAACAATTTCAAGGGGTTCCTAGGGTCTCTCAAGGCCTCTAGGCCTGTAGAGTTTAAAGGGGTTGTTTGACACTTGAAGTTTTAAAAACCTTCCTCTATTCTTTTTGTGTAGGTGAAAGCAGCCTTCACAAGAGCTTACAATAAAGAAGTCCACCTTACTCCATATTCACTCCAGGCAGTAAAGACACACAGACATAGCACAGGCCCATCACTGGATTCTGAATACAGTGAAGAGTTAAATGAAGATGACTCTCAATCTGATGAGAAAGACCAGGACACTTTGGAAACTGATGCTATGATCAAGGTACTATTTTAATATACTAATAGGAGAAGCCACGATACTCCCTCAAAATAGCTTACCTTGTATGTAACTTGCCTTTTGAAATGATTCAGAGCCTGTTTAGCAAGTAGCAGAGGAAGCTGAGAAAGTTTTTTTGTTCATCACAGTTCCAAGGGTAAAGAAAGTATAGATTTTATAAACAGCTGCTTATAAGGGTGTAGGAGCCTGATAGCAAGAAAATAGGCCATCATATTGATGGTCATATTCTCTGTTGGAGAAAGGACTGTTTTGGTTTTTTTTTCCGCTCTTGGTGTGTGCTTTACCCACAGACACATTTTCACAGCATAATTAAGAAAAGCATTTTTAATGAAACTATTCCTCCCTTCTGTTGTTTTTTTGCTATAGCTATTGAACTGCCTATAGAAACTTCTCAGAGCAAAACATCCTCATCTTTTCCTAGGAAAGATGAAAATCATTTATGGTGTCGGTCCACTGTTTACCATGGGCCAAGGCAAAGGAAATCTAGTTTGTATCCTCTTCTGTCCTTGGTGTGGGTGCGTTTATCATTCGTGCCCCTCGATTCTGTTTTGTATGTGTAGGGGTGGGGATAGTGGCCTCTCCAGTGTGGCTCTCACTAGTCTTGTCTAGACATACCACTCCTTCCCCTGCTCAGACTGTGTATTTGGATCTCTACTCTGAAACTGAAAGAGAAGATAATTCTTCATGAAAGCATTACTGTGTGTGTAAATTATCTCTTGCTTGTTTTGTCTTTCCCTAAGTATATCTATACCTGAAGTCTACGAAACTGCATATTGGGGAACATATTCTAGTTCTAGAGGCTAAATAGCTTTTCAGTAGTTTAAAGGCCACACACCTAGCCAGTTGTTAGTAAGCTCATCAAGGGTAGCCACAGCTCAGGATATAGGTGTTTGCAGCCTTGTTTCTTTATTAAGTTGAAGATAAAGATTTGATTTATTGTAGAGATCAACTTAGCCATACACACAAATGCTAACTATTCTGTGCATCTTTCCCTCCCAACAGAAAAAGACAAAATCTTCAAAGCCTTCAAAATCAGAAAAAGATAAGGAGTCCAGAAAAGGAAAAGGAAAAAGTTCAAAGAAATGAAACTCTTTCACTGTTGACAGCTACTTTTTGCTTACCCTGCTGACCAGTCTCAGCTGGTCTTAGAGAATATCTTGTTTTTCCAAAGGAACCATGTTTTAGTGTAATGGGAGAACCTCATGGTCTCATTGCAAATAAACGGTGGTACAGCTAGAAGGACGTAACCGGTAGGCTGATGTACACCTCTTATAGAGGTTATTAGGACTGTGTAGGTCCTCCACTGTCCCCTGTCAGTCTAACAAGATTGTACTTCAAAATGACTGTATAATCAGAATTAGAAACTGCATGTGGGCTTTGGAGTCAGATTTTTAGTTAAGAGTAATATGTCTGGGAACAGAGGTAGTAAGGCGGCTTTTGTAGGCTTACGAGTTTATCCTAATGGCCAATATGGGACCAGTCCCGATTTTTTAAAAAGCATTGTTACTATAATGTGGTGAACTTTTGTAAATAAATCATAATACAAAATAATCACCACCTAGAACTGGGTTTTCTTTGTATATTGTCAAATATCTTGCAAAATATAAACTAGGAATAAAAATGTTTCACAGGCTACATGTACAGATTCTTAAGATTGTTATCTTGTACAGTAAAATATTATGTTGGTATATTTTTCCTTACTAATTTGCAAATGATTGGATACAAAAGCTAACTATATTCCTACTAACCTCTTGTGTAAAACATGTAACTTTTGCAGTTGAAGAGTCAAACTCTCATTCCAAACATTGTTCCCCTGTGAAAGTCAACCACACACACCTCTGCTGTGAACAGAATTTCATGGAGAGGTCTCTTTGTTATTACTAGAGGGTATTGTGGCTGCAAAAGGATTGTCAGACATTCCTAACCTTCCAGAGTTTCAGCTCATCAGGTTCAAACCAGAAAGGCCTAGGCTGGCTCAGACTCTTATCTTCCTCTGGTTTCGGACAAAATGAACACAGGCATTTGTTGACTCTGTCCTTGGGAGAGCCAGTTCTGTCCTCACAGCCTCCACAAACCCTGCTAGGATTTTAGATTGTACCTGCAGCTGCACTTGTTGAGGAGCCTTGAGGCTGTGAAACCAGCCTGGAGTTTGGGTGTCTAGCGATTATTTAATCTTGTCAGTAAATGCTCAGAGGTATGTGCTACTTCTGTGAGGTATGTGTTAAAAGGAATGTAAAATCTGGAATCTGTTCCCAGCCTTTAGGGAACTGATTGTCTCTCTCACCTCTATAACAAGATTAAGTCTTGAGACATTTAAAATGTATTTACCAGTGTGAAAAACGTCTTCCATGTAGATTAAGTTCATTATGGGAATAAAATGTTTCCTTAAGCCTTTGCCTACTGAGCCATGTCCCTTTTTTTGTTAAAGCCCTGTTCGAAACTTCTGCTTCAGTGAAGATTTCCTTGATTGATGCCTGCCTCACCTCACCAGTGGGGTGAGCATAAATTTCTTAAGCATATTCTTCTATCACTTTTGGATATGCAAGTTGTGTCTGTTAACTTGCTCTGTGCTCCCCGGGAAAAAGACTGTAATTGTAATCTCCTTGCACCCAGGTCAGCAGGTTGTGTCCTTTGCTTGTTCAATATGATTTGGAGCAACCAGAAAATCCTTATTGGAGCCCCTGGAGGCCACACATCATCCTTGCAGGCACACTTTCTTTTTTTGAAATCCACTGAATCTTGGCTCTTTGGTAGTCTGTAAGAAACTACTAGTTTATTACTACTTCTACTACTTTACCCTTCATCTTTTAAGTTTTGGCAGTCTTTTATTTGCAGCATTATTGGGCCTCTTGAAGTTACTAACAAGGAGTATACTGGTGCATGTACTGGGAAGAGTATCTTCCTAAATAAGTTTTGGTACAATTATGTTCATTAGTGAATGTCTAAGCCTCTTATGGGTAGGTTTAATGATAATGACTTGTATCACTTAGTAAGTAAGGCCAAGGCCTCTAGCCAGCGTTTGGGAAGAAAAAAGAGATTATAAAGTTGGAGGTATTCATATGGATACCTGGTGCCATAAAACGTCATTGGCACTTTGGTTTCTACCCTAGGCGCCTAGGTACCTCTGTAATGCTCAGGATGCTGGTGGCTACCCTGTAAAATTGTATCATCTGATACATTCAGAGTTAGGCTACATGATCTTGTCTCTGCTCAGACTTTGGTACTTTGGTTTTGGATGGCAAGGAAGTATATACTCACCTGTATAGTATGGGGGGTACTATACTATGGGGAAGGAACCCTCAGGGCCACCTTGGGGAAGATACTGAATAACGTACATCTACAGCCGATGTCAAATGATTTAACTTTTGACAGCAATTCTGTACTACATAGTATAATGGCTCAGGAAACATAAGCTTATAGTTTCACTCATTCTTTCAAATATTGATTTTACTGATTTTTGATGTTTTTATTCTAGGACTGATTCTGCTAAATAGCCTTGATTTGTGTAAGCCTCTCACTTTAAACTTTTTAACACTGTTAACATCTGTGCTGTCTAAACTTCAGTGTTTCAAAGCTACTTTATTTCTTTTTCTGTCTTTAAATACAGGAAAACATTACAAATATTTAATAAGTTTATTTTAAAGGGGATATTTCAAAATATAAAAGATATCAAAAAGCTGAATATTTACAATTATGTTATAGGTTACAGTTATGTTATAGGTTACTATTAACAGTACAGAGTATTGAATATGTAAGACTCAGAAGAGGAAATATACAAAGTATAAAAAATAGCATGTTATATATCACTGTCACTCTATAGAAGTTCAAAGTGGTGACCTGGAGATGTGACTTTATTTTTTATGTATCCAGAAAGAACCATCCTTAATCTGCCAGGGGCAGAAACACAGCCTCTTGTGGAAAAACGTTGTCTTCTCAGGATCATTATACCTAAAAAGGCCAAAAAAACCCCCAAAAACCTCATATGCTTTTATAAGGGTTTCAAATAATAAACTGGCATTCAGTAATAAAAAAGCTAAGCATGGTAAAGATATTTTGCTCATTTCTGGAATGTGAAGCAGGATCACTACATGTAGGTGAGAAATTTTCAGTCTGTAATTAGTACTGAGTTTCAGTCTTGGCCTTTCAGTTGACTAAAACTGTATGGGCAGGTTGTTGAACCTCGTTATAAAATAAGGATGATGTTGACAACAGCCACCTTACTGAGAACAGTGAGGAAATGCAAAGTTAGTGCTCAGCGACTCAACCCAAAGAGACCCATCCCAAGACACATTACAGTTAAACTGCCAGAAGTTAAAGACAAGGAAAGAATCTTAAAAGCAGCAAAAGATAACTTGTTATGTACAAGGGAACCTCCTCCTCCTCCCCTTAAGAATGTCAGCAGATTTTTCAGGAGAAGCTTTGACAACATCAGGCCATTCTCTGCTAGCCTGTAAAGTGCTGAAAGAATAAAACTGCCTGTCAAGAACAGTTTTTCTGGCAAAGCCACCCTTCAGAACTAAAGGAGAGAGAAAGAATTTTCCAGACAAGGAAAAGCTAGATGTTCATCACCACTAGACTGGCCTTACAGAAATGTTAAAGGGACTTCTTTAAGCTGAAATGCAAGGGCACTACTTAATAATAGGGAGATATATGAAATTGTAAATCTCAATGGTAAAAGTAAATACAAATTCAGACTAATGAAAGGTACTTATAACTAGTGTGAAAGTTAAACAAGAGTAAAAATAACTAATAATGTTTTATTATACCATAAAGTGAATAAACTAGGTATATAAACTATTCTATAGATATCCTTCTCATAATGCAAAGGCTTTCTAACTACAGTAATTTGTTAATGATACATAAGGTTCAGTTGCTCGGTCGTGTCTGACTCTTTGCGACCCTATGAACCGCAGCATGCCAGGCCTCCCTGTCCATTACCAACTCCCGGAGTTCACTCAGACCCATGTCCATTGAGGCAGTGATGCCATCCAACCATCTCATCCTCTGTTGTCTCCTTCTCCTCCTGCCCTCAATCTTTCCCAGCATCAGGTGGCCAAAGTATTGGAGTTTCAGCTTCAACATCAGTCCTTCCAGTGAACACCCAGGACTGATCTCCTTTAGGATGGACTGGTTGGATCTCCTTGCAGTCCAAGGGACTCTCAAGAGTCAAAGATGTAAACTGTGAGGTCAGAAACAGTGTGGATAAGGAGAGTAAAAATGCATTTGAACTTAAGTTGTTATCAGCTTCAAATAGACTATTGCATTTTATGTCAGTCTTATGGTATCCACTCCAGGGTTCTTGCCTGGAGAGTCCCAGGGATGGGGGAGCCTGGTGGGCTGCCGTCTATGGGGTCGCACAGAGTCAGACACGACTGAAGCGACTTAGCAGCAGCAGCATGATATCCACAAAGCAAAACCTATAGTAGACAAAGGAATCTAAGCATACAACTACAGAAAACTGTCAAATCACAAAAGGAGAGAAAG
This sequence comes from Capra hircus, assembly GCF_001704415.2. Taxonomy (NCBI): domain Eukaryota; kingdom Metazoa; phylum Chordata; class Mammalia; order Artiodactyla; family Bovidae; genus Capra; species Capra hircus. The sequence goes on along the minus strand of NC_030813.1, from coordinate 59,022,627 downwards.
GAGCAAGAACAAAGGAATAACAGCCAGAAAACAAAATGGCAGTTAAGTCCGTATCTATCAGTAACTATTTAACTATAAATTCTCTGATCAAAAGAGAATAGATTAAAACCAAGATCCATCTGTAGGCAGCCTACTAGACTCCGCTCTAAGGACACACAGACTGGAATGGAAAAAGATAGGGAAATCAAAAGAAACCTGGAATAGCTATAGTTAGACACAGTAGACTTGAAAACAAAGACTGTAATAAAGGACAAAGAAGGCCATTATATACTGATAAAGGGATCAGTCTACAAGAGGATATAACATTTGTAAATATAAAGCAAATATTAACATATCTCAAGGGAGAAGGAGCAATATCATAATGGTAGGGGACTTCACTCCCCCACTTTCATCAGTGAATAAATCTTCCTTTGACAGAAAATTAGTAAGTAAACATTGGTCTTAAATGATGTGTTTCACCAGATAGACTAAACAAGCATAAGTGGACAGATCACATGTCAGGCCACAAAACAAGTCTTAAATTTAGAAGACTGAAATCACATCAAACATCTTTTCTGACCACAGAAATACAAAACTAGAAATCAACTTCAAGAAAACTGGAAAATTTACAAATATGTAGAAATTAAAACATACCACTTAGCAACCACTGAGGTCACAGAAGAAATCAAGAAGAAAAAAATATCTTGAAAATGGCAATATCGTTGACCCTCCATATCTATGGGTTCTGTATTCACAGATCCAACCAATCATGGATCAAAAAAATTCAGGAGAAGTACCAAAAAGTTCCAAAAGGCAAAATGTGAATTTGCCACATGCTGACAGCTTTTTATATAGCATTTACATTGTATTCAGTTATATAAGTAATCTATGACTGAGCGACTTCACTTTCACTTTTCACTTTCATGCATTAGAGAAGGAAATGGCAACCCACTCCAGTGTTCTTGCCTGGAGAATCCCAGGGACGGAGGAGCCTGGTGGGCTGTCATCTATGGGGGTTGCACAGAGTTGGACACAACTGAAGTGACTTAGCAGCAGCAGAGGTGATTTAAAGTGTATGGGAAGATGTGCATAGGTTTTATGCAAATACTACACCATTGTAAATAAGGGGCTTGAGCATCCGTGGATGTTGGTATCCACTAGGGGTCCTAGAACCAATCCCCCACGAATACTGAGGGACAACTCTACAGCAAACCAAACACAACAAAAACAAAAACGCTTCTGAAAAGAAACAACAATAAATACCTACATTAAGTAAAAAGAATGATCTCAAATAGCCTAACTTTCCACCTTAAGGACCTAGAAAATGAACAAGCTAAGCCCAAAGTTAGTGGAAGGAAATTTCAGAGCAGAAATAAATGAAATGGAGACTAAAAAGACAATAGAAAAGTTCAATGAAACTAATAGCTGTTTTTTGTTTCTCAAAAGATAATAAACCTTTAGCTAGACTCACCAAGAGAAAAAGGGGACTCAGAAATGAAGGAAGGGATATGACATTCAACAACATGGAAATACAAAAGATTGTAAGAGACTTATATGAAACACTATAAGGCCAGCAAAATGCACAACTTAGAAGAAATGGATAAATTCCTAGAAACACACAACCTTATAAGACTGAATCATGAGGAAATTAAAAAAATAGGCCAATTACTGTAAAGGAGATTGAATCAGTAATTTAAAAAATCTAGGACTAGATGGCTTCACTGGTGAATTCTACCAAGTATTTAAAGAATTACCTTCTCAAACTTTTCCAAACTCATTTGATACCAAAACCAGACAAGGAAACTACAAAAAAGAAAATTACAGGCCAGTGTCTCTGAACATAGTTGCAAAAGCCCTCAACAAAATATATGTGGTGTATATCTTGTGTATATACATATACAAAAGAAGGCAATACTGCTGTTTGCAACAACACGGATGGACCTTGAGGGCATAATGCTAAATGAAATAAGAGACAGGTACCTGTACTATCTACTTATGAAAAGTGAAAGTGAAGTTGCTCAGTCGTGTCTCTTTGGGACTCCATGGACGGTAGTCCACCAGGCTCCTCTGTCCAAGGGATTTTCCAGGCAAGAATACTGGAGTGGGTTGCCATTTCTTTCTCCAGGGGATCTTCCCAACTCAGGGATTGAACCTGGGTCTCCTGCATTGCAGGCAGACTCTTTACTGTCTGAGCTACCAGGAAACCCCCATCTTACTTATATGTGTAGTTAAAAAAACCCCACTGAACTCACAGATGCAGAACAGTTTATTGGTTGCCAGAGGCCCAGGGTGGTGGGTAGGCCGAATGAACGTGGCTGAAAGGTATAAAATTCTGGTTACAAATAAACCCCAGGTATGTAGTGTACAGCATGGTGATTATAAGTTAACAATACTATATATCTGGAAGTTGCTAAGAGAGTAGATATTAAAAGTTCTCAAAAAAAACCTGTTAACTGTGTGTAGTGATGGGTGTTAATTACTGTGGTAATCATTTCCTAATATAAACACAAAATCATTATGTTGTATGCCTAATACTAACACAAGATGATTAATTATACCTCAAAAAGTTGAGATATTAAATACATATTAGGATGCTAAATATGTGATAATATGTAGCAACAGAAAAATAAATGGATCCCAATCATAATTTGAGCAAGCTTTTAAAACAGAATCTGACAAGCTGATTCTAAAATTTTATAGAGAAATGGAAAGAAAAGTAGGAGTAGTCAAAACAATCTTGGAAAAGATGACAAAGTTGTAGGAGACACAATATCTGGCTTTAAGATATATTATAAAGTCACAGTAATCAAGACAGTGTAGTATAAAAATATGGGACATACATACTCAAAACCCAACTGATTTTCAATAAAGGCATGCAAGCAGTTCAATGAGGAAAGACTTTTCAACAAATGCTGTTGGAAGAGTAGATATCTACTTGAGGCGGAAAGAAATCTCAATCCCTACCTCACACTGTAAACAAAAATAACTTCAGGATGGATCACAGACCTAACATAGGCGAATATGCACCTGACTTCCAAGTAGGGAAATATTTTCTTAGACACAGAAAGTCATAACAATAAGATAGATTGCTAAGATATAGTTCATCAAAATCTTCTGCTCATCAGAAGACCACTAAATATAACTGATTCACTTTGCTGTACACCTGAAACTAATACAACATTGTAAATCAACTCAGATAATACATAAATTAAGAAAAAGAATTGGGAAGCCACAGTGGGAGAAAATATCTGCAAAATAAGACATCTAGAACATAACAAATAAAGAACTTATATAATAAGACAATCATCTGGTAATAACAGGAAAGGAACAGCCTTTTCAACAAATGGTGCTGACATATCTGGTCATCCACGTGCAGAAGAAGGAATTGGGGTCCCTACCACACATCATATACAAAAATAGACTGAAGACATAAATACAAGAGCAATAACTATAAAACTCTTAGAAGGAAATGTAACTGTAAAACCTTTGCGATCCAGGATTAAGCAATGGCTTCTTAGACATAACACCAAGCAACCAAAGGAAAAAAAAAACAGATAAATTGGACTTCATCAAAATAAAAACTTGAGTACATTAAAGGATACTATCTAGAAGATATCTACAAATCACGTATCTGATAAAGGACGTACCTAGAATATATTAAGGATTCTTATAACTCAATGAAAAGATGAAATACCCAGTTAAAAAATGGGCAAATGATTTGAACAGTTCTCTAAAGAAGATATACAAGTGGCCAACAAGCCCATGAGAAGATGCTCAACATTAGTATCATTAGGGAAATGCAAATCAAACCACAGTGAGATACCACTTCACACCTACTAGGATGCCTGTAATCAAGAAGGCAGACAATAACAGGTGTTGGTGAGGATGAGGGGAAACTAGAACTCTTTATGCTGCTGGCAGAAATATGAGAGACTGCAGGTGCTGTAGAGGAAGCAGTTTGGAGTCCAAGGAACAGCGAAAGGCCAGTGGGGCTGCGATAAGTAGAGGAAGAGGCTGGGGCCTCTCTCTGTTTTCACTTGCAATCAAAAGCCCCACCTGCGGAAGGGAGCCAGCTACACTAGAGGTAGACTGAAAGGACCTGACCATGGACTGGGTGACGGGGGGTTTCCAGGTTTCCATCCTGATCAGCTGGTTGGATGGAGCTGCAGTTTACTGAGGGAGTAAAGGAATGCAAGAACAGGTTTTGTGAAAACCGAGAAGAGCTTTTGGCAGGGGCTTTTGGCTTCCTAGCTAGAGACTGCATTTCCCCGCCTCCCCTGCAGTGTGTGTGGCCACATGAATAGGTTCTTCCCAGTGGAGAGTGGAAGGGTTATGTGCTGCTTCTATGCAACAAAAATGAAACTTGGAAGGAAAAATGGGAATTTTTCAGGTCTCTGGAAACAAAAACTTTTACAATTACTCTCCTGAGTTACAAACTAAAACAATCTCCATTTTAACAGCTAGCTATAGTTTTAATGAACTGGTTAAAAAGAAACCCATGTGACTTGATAAAATACACTCCGGTTGGAATCCATGATGCTGTTCGGTCAAATAACCTTTGTCACCATGGAGATTGTACAACCTGTATTTTAGTTTGTTGTTCAAATCTGACAGGTTCCATGATGCACAAAAAGGAACCAACGGCAGAACACACTGTAAAGCTGTGTCTGCCCTGTGGATCCCGTGCCCTGAGGTGAGTGGATGACCTGGTACTTACTTGCACATGCCGCTCATTGCTCCACTTCTGTCCGCAGGTACTGGGTACAGTCAGAGGTTTTTTTCAGTTGATCCAAGTTTAATCTTTCCGAACACATAGGACATGTGCTTTCCGTGCTTAACATGCTGTTTGGGAGGGAAATTTGGGAGGGAAAGGCAGAGTAGATTAAATATATAATATTCCTTTACCTTTGCATTATTGTGACAAGAAAAACAACTGTTCCTTTCTATGTCTTAGTACATGTTCATCATGCAACTTAAGAATTAGGAACATTCAGTCTTATGCAGTAGTCCCTTTAAGGAAAATGTTCTCAGAAGTCATAGAAGATTCTCCCAAGAAGACAATTTGAGTCTTTAGAGATTTTTAGGAAATGAACAAATAAAGAGACCTCAGTAGAAACTGGCTGAATAAAAGGTCTATTTTTTGATAATAAGTCTGTATGACTAAGTGAAACGATACAACTTACACCTTGAATTCTGAGTACAGAGCTGGGAAGTCACAATGTGGACACACCGTCCAATCATCCTTCAACATATGTCGACCCTGGAAACAGTACATTGAAGAGTAAACCTCATCTTTGTTCAAATTTCCCCTGTTACTCAGTTACAATACATGGTTACAGTTAAAAGCCAAACCTCTAAATCATGATATAATAATAGGTGGGTAATTGATTAAGAAGAGATGACATCAAAAGGACCTAAAGCCAGATTTTATCAAATTTGTGTATAAAAGAATAATCTTCAGAATTGTGACATTACCTAAATTTGTTTTCATTTAAAATAAAGCTTATATTAGTCTAGTGATGAACAAACATTTTAATATTTTCTAATAATAGGTCTTAGTTTTAAATAGATGAGGACAACAGTGGAAACAGTGGCTGGCTTTATTTTTCTGGGCTCCAAAATCACTGCAGATGTTGACTGCAGCCATGAAATTAAAAAACGCTTACTCCTAGGAAGGAAAGTTATGACCAACCTAGACAGCATATTGAAAAGCAGAGACATTACTTTGTCAACAAAGGTCCATCTAGTCAGGGCTATAGTTTTTCCAGTGGTCATGTATGGATGTGAGAATTGGACTATAAAGAAAGCTGAGTGCCCAAGAATTGATGCTTTTGAACTGTGGTGTTGGAGAAGACTCTTGAGAGTCCCTTGGACTGCAAGGAGATCCAACCAGTCAATCCTAAAGGAGATCAGTCCTGGGTGTTCATTGGTAGGACTGATTTTGAAGCTGAAACTCCAATACTTTGGCCACCTAATGAGAAGAGCTGACTCATTTGAAAAGACCCTGATGCTGGCAGGGATTGGGGGCAGGAGGAGAAGGCGACGACAGAGGATGAGATGGCTGGATGGCATCGCTGACTCAATGGACATGGGTTTGGGTGGACTCCGGGAGTTGGTGATGGACAGGGAGGCCTGGCGTGCTGCAGTTCATGCAGTCACAAAGAGTTGGACATGACTGAGCGACTGAACTGAACTGAATAATAGGTCTTAATATTAAAGTTTATAATAAAAACCACCACTTAAGTGCTACAGCATGCCAGGTATTGAATTAAGACTTCATATTCATTCTCTGGTCAACCTGCAGTTCATCTCAATAGACGAGAGATTATGATGGAGGGACCTAGTGAGGTAAAAGGCAAAGCGCACCAGGTTATACAGCCAGTATGTGGCAGAAAGAGGATCTAAGCCCAGGACCATCTGATCTCCAACTCTGGGCTCTCCTCCTCTGCAGGGCCTCATACTTACTCAGGTTATTATATGCCTTGAATACAACTTTCAGCTTTGTTGATCATGCAATTATATGCTAAATGTTGCAGGAAATTTGAGAGGTAAGATTATTTCGGAAGCAAAGAATGTGTTAACACATCAAGTATTCAAGCGGGTTATAGATTATATATATGTAAAGAAAGGGAAATGATAAAGAAACTTACTGTTGCAATGCAATATGGGATGTTATTTTTACACCCAGGACAGAGGAGTTCACACTCTGGGAGGAGAAATTCGCAGAAGGGACATGGGGTTGTAGCCTCTTCTGTCTCGGATGTATCAGGTCTCCTGTGAGGAAGAGTCACATGAACGCACCTGTTTCTTCATAATCAGGTCCTGAGACTAGAGATACAAGCTAGAGACTATGGGCCCATGCGCCAGCCCGAGGAGGAGCAAGAGGAATGAGCGTGGCTCAGACCGTTGCATTCCACGGGCCGCCTCTGGTGGGGGTGGGTAGAGGCCACAGCACAGTATGTGCAGAAAGCATGCCTGGGTCTGGCTGTACCCTGTCTCCCAGATCACTGGAGCAGTGAGCCCGCTACTTCACTTTGTGTTCTGAAGTGGTAAAAGCTGTCTAGGGCTGTGCAACACAACTTTCCCTGCTGGCGGCTATGTTCGAATTGTGTGCACACCAATATGGTAGCTAGGAGCCACACAGAGCTCTGAGTGCGTGGAATGTGGGTAGTGTGAGAAACTTTTACATTTTATTCACTTTTCAACGTAAATAGCCCTATGTCCAGTGGCTACCACAGCAGACCTCACGGCTATAGAGCACTCGTGTGGGGCGAGATCCAGTGCCTCCCCAAACTGGCACCAGGCTGGTGTGGCATGAACCTGGGGGTCTATGCCTTAGCATTTTCTCCCCGCTTCATTTCCCACGCTGGCAGGCATGCTCGGTCCTGATGATTTGGCCTGACGCGCCTTAGGCTTATCGGGAGCGGTCCATGTAGCCCCATCCAGGTGAGAGTTGTGTGCCGTGAGCCCAGCTAGCAGTCAGCGGTACCTGGTTTCCCTTTGCCGCTACGGGCGCAGCCGTCACGCTTGGCTGACATGGGGGTTCTGGGTCAGCAGGCAAGTACACCCGAGTTCCCTGGCCAAAATGGGACTAACAGGCGCCCCAGATGTCATCACTGCGGCCCCAGAATTACCACGTGATTGCAACTACCTTCTTTTGTAAAGATGAGTGCTACGTTCCCTGAGTTTCCCTGTAGAGAGTCTGATCACTGTACTGCTTTCTGAAGCGGGGCTGTGACTTGTGTGCCTTTGGAGCTACACAGGCTTTGGAAATAAACTCTCTTGGCAATAGGCTGTGTAATTACCAAGTTGTTTACACTGAGAAGCATTCACTCTTTGTCCTTTCGTGGCTGACAGTGTTTGCTGTCTACCTAACAGCCATCCTGGCCAGCAGAGCTTTGTTTTTATTCAGAAATATGCATCGCAGCTAGAAGGAGCCACGCAGCAGAGGACTAGCCAGTAAGAGGTAAACACAATGTCTTTCCTAACTAACAAGGCAAAAACCTTCTCGTCTTTGGATTTCCCTACTTCTTTCTTGCTGCCTTGAACAGGGTACGTGATGTCAGACAACCACAGCTGTGCAGCTGTGAGGCGGGAACTTTTTTTGTCCTTGGTGATAAGCAGGACAGAGGTACCAGCCTGGGACTGCAACACCTTGTGTATGAGTCAAACAAATCCTGACTTATTCAGGTCGTCGCTGGGTTTCCTGCTCCTGATAGCTGAGTACAATCCTAATTGTTATCCCCAATCTGTGTTCTTATTCAGTCCACACATTAGTAGCTGTGTTCTGAAAAATATACTTGTGATCAGACAGTAGGAATGGTTGTCCCCACATACCTGACCATCGCCTCGATCTTCTTTTTGTATTTGGCGTCTATCTTGTTGCGGTACTCGGGCCTCATCAGCATGGCTGCAAAACTGAAGGCCGAGTTCTTCAGGCCGGCCCTGTGACACTCGATCACAGTGGACGTCAGGATGGGTACGATGTCTGCAAAGCAAATGGAGGAGCACTGGCATGATGCCAGGATCGCCTCTCTCAATCTGCCTTTCCTGGCAAAGAACCTGTGATGGACTGTTTGAGGAGGACAGGGCACAGCGGTGGAATCGGGTGTCTTTCCTCCGGTGATACTGTGTTTTGCTGATAACACGGGGCCCCACACTCCCTTGAGGTAACCTTTGGCATGTTTCCTTTCCTGCCTCGAAGATGAAAGTTCTGCATTTGACAGGACAGCTGATGAATGAGTGGGGAGATTAACAGTTTTATGCACTAACCTGAGTGCACTTGTTTCTTCAGGACAGATACCTAGAAGTCAATTTATTGGGTCAAATAGCATAACTTAAAAAAAACACACAGAAACTTGCGCCCACTCAGTGCAAACTGTCAAACTGCTTTCTGGACAGACAATGTTTGTTCCCACCAGCAATCAGGAGAGTGCCTGTCTAGCACACCCTTTGCCAGCCACATACAGTTATTTAGTCTTTTTCATGTAACAAAAATGAACTCATTTAAAGAACGGGGTGAATTGTGACCTGTGAGCTAAATCTGGCCCTCTGTTTTTGTATGGTCCATGGGCTTTTACATTTTTAAATGGTTGGAAAAAAATCAAAAGAATAGTAATTTGTGACGTGAAAGTTATAGGAAGTTCAGATTTTAGTATGCAAAAGAATGAAGTTCTGTTGGAACACAGCTGTCTCATTTACGTATGGTTCAGGCCAAAATGGCAGAGACTGGCCCACAAAGCCCCAAGCCTTCGATATCTGACGCTTTATAGAAAAAATTGATCCTGTCATAGAATGTGACAAAATCTAATCACTGAAAAATGTTATGACAACATGTCTTAGAATACTGGGACCTCTTTCAGAGGCAGGGACCTACAGTGGTTGAGAACACAGAGTAAGACTTGTTTGCTGACTGTATGATCGTGGGCACGTACCACCTCACTTCTTTAACCCAAGTTTGCTTATCTATAAAGTAGAGAAAATAGGACACGTGTGCAAACTGGAGCCTGGTAGCCTGAAAAAGACCTGCTTGAACCTGGAGCTTGGATTTTGGGAGAGTTCCCACCATTTCCAGGGCAGGGAATGAATGGTTCCCTGTGCCTGCCCTTGGTACAAACAATGGCGTTTATACTGAGCATCTGCTTTCTGGGAGCCAAGGCTGGGTACCTGCTCATCAGGGGGTACCTATGTGGCCAGCCCCCCATGCTCAGCCCTGGGCACTGAGTCACGTACACCCTGGTAGACACGCTACGTGTTGCCTGGAGGCTCTGAGTGTGTCCAGTGTGACAGCACAGGGGGCGCTTGGGTGCTGGCACCTGACCCCCAGGCCCTGCCCCTCACCTTTTCCCTTTCCTGGTTTTGCTTCGTATCCTTTCCTCATAATAAATCTGAACCTTAGCACTACTCTGTGCTGAGTTATATGAGTCCTCCTCGTGAATGATCAAACCTGGGGGTGTCTTGGGAATGCCGGTTACATCTCTTCATGGGGTGGCTGTGAGGATGAAATGACTCACTATGTGTAGAGAAGAGAGGCTGGCAGAGTTAGCGAGGCTAGATCTTAACCATGCTACACTCAGGCAGAAATGGGGACAACTGGCTCCTCTCAGGACTCACGTGATGGAAATTTGCTGATGTTGTTGGCCACCCGGATGAGCAAACGTGCTCCTTTCATATGATCTCCATTTTTCACGTGAATCTGAAATAAGTGACACATTAGACTCTTAAGAGACTTTTAACACTAACTCAGTATACTCCAATTAAAAATTTTTAAAAAACCCACTAATTCACCTTTTATTCTCCCAAATAAACAACTCAGTTGTGATCCTGAACAGGGCGGTCAGGAGATTCTTGCAGTCTTACTCTCATGTCACTCACTTGAGGTTTCTCCTTATTTCCCCTTCTGGCAGCTGCTGCCTGGCCTCACGGCCTTGCCAGCCTCACCCTGCTCTACACTCTGCTTTTTACTTTGCTCTAGATCACTCAACATCTTTTACTGGCCTTTGTTGGGGAGCTTGAGTAACAGTAACAACTTTACCAACTTGCTGTGAGACCTGAAATCTGAGTTAGTGAGGCAGGAGGAGAAGGGATGGGCTGTTTCGAGAAGAGGGTGCTACCTGTGAGAGGCAAAGGGGCAACGATGGCTGGAGAGCCTGAGGTTAGGTAAGCATGAGTGGGGTGTGTGATGCAAGGAGGTGGTCCTCTTAGGATGACACGAGGCTGGGGAGTTGGCAGGGCCAGACCACTATGTTGCTGCTGTTGTCCAGGTGAGAGGAGGCGGCCCTGAGAGGGTGGGGAGTGGGGATGGAGAGAAGCAGACAGACAGGGAGTCGGAAGTGGTGCTATTTGGTGAGAAGGCGAAGGGTGAGTACAGAGTAACTCCCAGCTGTAACATCCATCAGGTCTGAGCAGATGGATGATGGTGTAATTAACTGAGCATTGCAACATAATTAATAAATATTAACTGAACCTGAAGCCGCCTTCCACTGACTCCCTGGGCCTCAGACTGCCCAGATCAGCCATCCATGTGCAGAGGTCCCAGGCTGTCCTTCAGCCGGAGTTCCTGTCCCAGCTGTGGGAGGAAGCAGCCACCAACGCCAAGTCTCCCATTTCCCCTGAAACATGGATGGCTTTCTCCAACCCTTTGTGTCAAAGAGGCCTGTGACACTTTTATATCAGTGCTTACTTGATAAGGTCTAATAGTTTCCCTTTTGAATGCCAGATGCAGTTAAAAATCTTGAATATATCTGGTGTTGGGATAAAGGAGTATAGAGGAGGGGAAAAGTTACATGGGTGCTCTTCAGTGGTGGGGAGGACGTCTGGTCCGGGGGAAGTGATGGGCTCACTCTTAGAGCCAGAGGAAAAGAAGACTCAAGAGCCATCCCTGTGGCTTTTGGTGGGAGAAAGCCCTGTTCTGGAGGGCTTCTAACAGGAACCTGTAATTTTTGTTCCCATCTTCCACCAACTTGTTTCTGTCTCCCCCTCCATGCCCAAAGGCTCCATTTTGCTGGATTCTGTGCCTCAGTACATTGGTGCTGCCACTCATGTCTAAGCTTAGAAAGCCCTCCTTCCCCATTTCTAGTCCTTTCTGTACAAGAGCCCTCCTGTGGCTCAAGAGGAAAAGTACTCCTGGTGGCTGCACATTGGAATTCTCAGATTTCCCTTACAATAGGAACTGTAGACCTGTGGGGGTTTCCCTGGTGGCTCAGACACTAGGTAAAGAATCCACCTGTAATGCTGGAGACTGGAGTTCGATCCCTGGGTTGGGAAGATCCCCTGGAGAAGAGAATGGCAACGCACCTCAGTATTCTTGCCTGGAGAATTCCATGGCAGAGGAGCCTGGCGGGCTATGGTCCATGGGGTTGCAAAGAGTTGGACGTGACTGAAGCACAGCACAGAAGACGTGTGGGACCTAAACTGGCAGCCACTAGTCGCATGCAGCTACAGTACAAACTAAGATTATAACAATTCAAAATTTAGTTTATCAGCTGCATTACGTGTAATTCAGGTGCTCCATAGCCAGGCTAGTGGATATAGGACACATCTATCACTGCAGAAGTTCTATTAGGCAGTGCTGTTATAAGTCATAATTAGTATCTAAGTCATTCATAACATGACTGCTGTAACATAGGAAGCTTCCAAACTGAACACACTCTTGTGGACTGGCCTGAAAACCAACTTAGCATTAAAATGGGAAGATGTACTTTGACATAAATCAAAATTTGGACAAGTACGTAAGTTGGAGCCTACCTGTATTTTTACAAAGATATGTGTGCATATAAAATGTATATATACATACACATACGTTACATAAACTGTACATAGAAGTATTTCAGGTTTGCATATTCTGTTTTTACTAAAAATCACTCATTAAAAACAGACAACTAGACATAAATATATTCTTAATAAAAAAAAAAAAAAGGCTGCTTTTTAGTTATGTCCAACTCTTTTGCGACCCTATGGACCGTAGCCTGCCAGGCTCCTCTGTCCATGGGATTTTCCAGGCAAGAATACTGGAGTGGGTTGCCACTTCCTTCTCCAGGGTACGTTCCTGACCCTAGGATCGAAACCATGTCTCCTGCATTGGCAGGTGGGTTCTTTACCACTGAGCCACTTGGGAGGCGCCCCCAAAATGGTGCACACAAGTATTTTAGAAGCATGGAGGATATAGTGTACAACAGTGTTAACAGCTTATATCTGATGATGGATTTAAAGGGGGCAAATTATTTTTCATTATATTTTCTATATTCTCTAAATTTTCTCGGTATTATTTTATATTCAGATGAAAACTAAATAGTATTAAAGCACAGTGGAACTGTATAAAATTCATTACCCTACAATTAATAAACTAGGAAACTGGTTAAACAAAAATGTTTTTAGTAAATCTTTTTTTGGACAAAGTAACACATTTATCTGCTTCAAAAGCAAGACAATATAAAAAGATATTCTATATGGAGGGACCTGTTCTCCCTCTTCTCCCTTGACTGGGTTTAGTGCTATGCTGCGCCTCTGCCTCGATCCCTTTAGGAAACTACTTTTCCTAATTTTTAAAAAAAATGTATTTCTAATTTTACTTGGGATGAATATATGTATTTATTTTTCTCTGCCTTTTTGTACACAAAAGGCAGCATATTATATAGTTATCCTGTATCTTGCGTCTTCAGTTAACAATATAGAGATCTGGGAGATGGCTCCAACCCAGTGGAGGGGTGCCCAGCTTATGTCCCACGTCACCCAAAGGCCTCACCCTCACTAGTATGTAACTGTGCAGAATCATGAGGTTGGTGGCCATCTCAGAGGGAATCTTGATCTTCTGAGATTTAAGTTCTGCATACATGCTGAAGAGAACGTCATGTGCATTCCGATAGTTTCCTTGAAAAGAGGTGGTAAATGACATTACTGCAAAGGATGAAATCTGAGGACTTTCTGTGGACCACCATTTAACAGGTGGATTTTGTCAAATTGTCTTATTAAGTTATTAATAAAGAATGATTTACTTAATTCCATGTTTTCTGGAGCATGCTTCTACTACTTGTCTGGGGAGTAAACCATGGCTTTGGGGGACCCACCTGCAGATTGCTCTTCCCTGGCGATGATGACGGCGGTCCGGGCGGCTTCCCGATACTGCTTCAGGGCCATGTACAAGCGGAACAGGTACTTGGCATCCTGACATACAAGCCATTAGAGAAACATCACATTCTGCATTAGCTATGCGGGAAAATACCTAAAATCTTGCATTTTCATTTAGGATCACATTTACTTTCTAGTTAAGTAAAAGTGTCAGTCACTCAGTTGGGCCTGACTCTGCGACCCCATGGACTGCAGCCCACCAGACTCCTTTGTCCATGGGATTTTCCAGGCAAGAATACGGGAGTGGATTGCCATTCTCTTCTCCAGGGGATTTTCCTGACCCAGGGATTGAACCTGGGTCTCCTGCTCTGCAGGCAGATTCTTTACTGACTGAGCTACCAGGGAAGCCCTTCACTTTCCAGTGGCTGAGTGTTAAAATTGTTTTTTAAAAACCCAATAAAGAGGGCCTTTCCTGGCGGTCCAGTAGTTAAGACTCCATACTTCCACTGTGGGCGGGGGCGGCGCATGGGTTCCATCCCTGGTTGGGAACTGAAATTCTGCATGCCGCACAGTGTGGCCAAAAAAAAAAAAAAAAAAAAACCCCAAAATAATTTAGCTTGTGTTAAGAGGCCATTTTTTTTAAAAACAACCTTTTCTTTTTGTTTTTAAAGAGTCAACAAATAATTATTTATTATGTATTTATTCAGAGTTTAATATGTGCCAGGCAGTATTCTAAGTACTTGAGAAATAACAGCTCTATTAAATCTTCATACCCTCCCTGGGAGGAAGGTGTGATTATGTACTGAAACAAAGCACCTCTTCCAAGCCAGGATCTGAACCAGCGTCAGAGTCTGTGCTCCTAACCCTGGTCCATAGAGTTCTCTCGTGTGCTTCAGATGGAAAGGTATGCTGAGACAATGTACCAACGTCACAAAATTTCAAAAATTTTTACACCTATAAACATTTTTTGAGCCCATTTTCCACTCCTATTTTAACTCTAAACAATTTCACATACTTGATGCTGGTTTTCTGATTATTAGAAGAAGTGGATATAAGGTGAGGGATTTGGCAAATTTAACCTGTGCCCTTTGGCAGGTTCCCTGGGCCTCCCTGGGTCTCAGTGTCTTTATATCTATAAAACATAGGAAATGGACTCGGGGATCAGGATGGCCAATCCTCTCCAGGTACAACTTTCAGCACCTTGTATCCAAATCAGTTACAGTTGACCCCTGAACAATGATGGGGTTAGGGTGCTGACATCCACAGAGCTGAAAAATCAGCGTGTAGCTTACAGTCAGCCTTCTGTATCTGTAGTTCCTCCATATCCGGGACTTAACCGACTTGGGATCATGCAGTACCACAGTATTAACTGTTGAAAATAATCTATGTAAGTGGATACACAGTCCATACCCATATTGTTCAGGGGTCAACTGTACTCAAGTTCCTCACAAACAGACTGATTCCCTTAAACACCAAAGCAAAAGGGAAAAAAAAGGCTTTGGGGCGGCATTCTCGAAGGAGTCTGTCCTTATCAGGACTGAGAGAAGATCAACTTCTGCACAAAATCCAAGAAAGTCACCTATTTTGAAAACATATTCTTAATGATATCCACTTTATTTTTGGTGAGTTACTTTTATAGTAAATAGGATTTTTATTAATTTCCATAATTTTTGAAATATGAACCAAGTACACTGATTTTGGAGGATTAGTGCTAACTCATGATTTTAATAGTCATTTTTCAAAGTTCTAAGAATAAATAAAACTCTACCATGTTTGAGAAAAATGGTGGGTGGTGAGAACTGTTACCCAGGAGGGTGTGGCATCACAGGGAGTGATGCCAATTTCCAAGAGTGAATGCACACAATATCTAACACGCAGGATCTGTCTAGATGATCTCAGGCTGCATGCAGAGAGAAAAGTTCGTGCATCTATGATGCAAAAGCGTTAATAGATAAAAACAGTGGATGCACGTGTGCTCAGTAGCTTCAGCTGTGTCTGACTCTTTTACGACCCCATGGCTGTAGTCTTCCAGGCTCCAAAACAGGGCAGATAAAAGTAAAAGCACAACTAGGATACTTAAGAATCCCAGTGGAGAAAACACTTGAGTACCTTGGGCATGCCATCACTCTCTCCCATAAGATGGTCTATCAGTTGACTGGTCAGCAGTTCATCTTTGGCCTGACCAACCTGTTTAGGAAAAGAAAGAAACAGTAAGTTCAGCATCTTAAACCTAGGAAGGGAATGGAGAGGAAGGACAAAAAGTCGTCTGCTGAGGAGGCAGAATTTTAAAAGTGTAAAAAACACCTATAGTCAAGTGCCTGAACCATGATGTAAGCTCAGGGTCTCTGTTGTCATTCATTGGTGGGTGCATGCTAAGTCGCTTCAGTCGTGTCCAATTCTTTGCGACCCCACGGACTGCAGCCTGCCAGGCTTCTCTGTCCAGGGGATTCTCCAGGCAAGAATACTGGAGTGGGCTGCCATGCCCTCCTTCCAGGGATCTTCCCAACCCAGGGATTGAACCCGCGTCTCATGTCTACCTACATTAACAGGCAGGTTCTTTACCACTAGCACCACCTGGGAAGCCTGTCATTCATTTGTAAAGTCTCCATGAATAAAAATCCATCCTTAGAAGCTCTAGCTTTTCTAAGTTGCTGTATCAAAATACTGTAGTATTATTTTTACACACAGAATGTACTCCTTGGATGTTTCAATAAACACTTTCTCAGGATGAGTGATTATGACATGGAAAGGATGCCATCTTGAGCACAGGAACTGGGCCATTCACAACAACGCACCCCTAAACGCTCACCTCCAGCAGCTCCCTAAAGACACATGCTCGCTCGTGGTTACTCGTAATCTACAGTAGAAATCAAAGTATGGCCAAGGGATCCCAGAAGTGGGCAGGCAGCTGGAAGTGTGGGGCGGAGTTCTGGAGAGGACCTGGCCTGGAGATCCAGATTTCGGAGTCTGCTCCATAAAGCTCAGAGTTAAATCACTGCTAGGTTGGGTAGTGATGATCAAGAAAATTATCTACCAAATTGGAGAATAGAAATATATTAGTTTTAGTTAGTAGGAATAATTATTGACAAGATCTGGAGGCGTAAGAGTCTTGCATCTATAAAAAAAAGAGGTGAGCCAAGAGCCCAACTGGAGCTCAACCAAGGAGCAGGGAGTCCTGCCCTCCTGTCACAGCAGTGATGTGGTGAGAAAAGCGACTGGAAAAGGAAGGAAACTCATTAGGGACAGAGCAAAAAGAGGCCTAGCTCACCACAGCTCAGGGGAAGTGCAAGACGTTCAGAAGCTCTCTGTGCAGCAGAGGGAAACTGTGAGCACAGAAGGGGTCTTGGTGAACCTTCGTGAACCTGTGGTGGGGGGTGGGGGCACAGGCTCTAGGGCTGCCGAATTTCCACACGCTCCACTGCCCGTGGTCCTCACTGCAAGAAAGCTAAGCTTTGACCAGTGTGCCGTCTCTGCTCTGCCCACGGCTATAAGGAAGGATGGAAAGGCAGAGCTCATCAACTTCAAGGCTTTCGGGCATGGCTTTGGGTGAAGAAACCTGTACAAAGAAATGGTTAAAGCAAAGGGCTTTGGAGTCAGTCTGCCTGAGGTCAAAAGGTCACCTGTGAGATCCAGAGCAGGTCACTCTCAGGACCTCAAAGGAGATACATATAATACCTAACTCACAGAATTGTTGTAAGGATTAAATATGTTCATACACAAGTAAGCAAGTGCCAGACAGTGTTGCCAGAGAGAGCAAACAGCAGCAAAAAAATGTGATGCCTAGTTAAGCTTGAATTTCAGAGAGTTGAGCACATCCGAAACACTAGGATAAATGGAAAGGGGAGCCAGGAGAGAAGAGATGTAGCCACTCAGAATCAAAATTAAAAGAAGCATGGCGCCATAGTGCTGCGGATGCTCCCACTGAAGGGCGGGGGAGCCAGAGAAGGCGGCTGAGAAGGTCCATCTGAGGGGTAACTGGAGAGCCAAGCGAAGCAGTGTGCCAAGGGAGTAGAAAAGTTCAAGAAAGATACGGTGTAAGAGTATAAAATGCTACCATAGCATGGAGTAGGGTGCAGGCTGAGAAGAGACGTCGGTATTTAGCAAGAAAGAGATCAGTGGCGACCCTTCCGAGAAGGCTATGATTGGTGAAGGCGAAAAGGGACTGCAAAGAGGGAAGCAGGCCCCCAACAAAGCTAACGGATGCCGTACAGTCTCATCTTTCCCATCTGTATTGTGGGTCCACGCTGGTAATGACTCCTAACCTGGGGTCCATGACAGCTCCCCTCCACCAACACAGACACCTAGAAGGTATTTCAGAACCCTGAGGGGTCGAGGGTGTGGGTGGGCGAACTATGAACATTTTAAAGATGTTCTCAAAGGATTAAGGGCTGTGCCTTCTGGTTGAGAATCAGCAGATACAAACACACAGGTTGTGGGAAAATGCACGTCATGAGTAAAGGTGATTCTTTCTTCAGGGGAGGGTTCTCAAGGTGGAAAGGAGAAGAGGGATGGGAAGGAAACTAACATCACCTACACAGTACTTTCAGAACTGGGGCCAATATGTGTTCATTCCAGTGAATATTAATTGAGTGTCCACAATGTGCTAAACACCACAAACAGATGGGCCTTTCGCTTAGAGGGACTATTAATTTGAAGAGGGTTAACTGTAGCAGTGAGGTTCAAAGTATTCACAGGATTCCAAGGAGGCTTAATTTACATCCAGAGAACAGTTCAGGAGGCATGTAAAGTGGGTCCTGCCTGTTGGGTAGGAGGCAAGGTTGCAGGGAGGAGAGTGTCCCAGGTGTGGGTAACAGCAAGAGCACAGGAACAAAGGGATGGGAGCCCTCAACTACTCGGGGGAAAGTGGCCAGTTGGGCTGTAGCACAGAGCACCGACCTAGGACTGTGATCAGGCAGTCTGGTTGGGAAGAAGACTTGGGTTTTGGTCTTAGCTCAATTCCTCTGTCTTTAGGTTGGTTTTATCATCTTCTGGGACCTTGGTTTCCTTGTCAGTAAATGGAGATTAGGTTGGATCATTTCCAGGGATATCTAAGATTCTTTTAGGAGTCTTAGAGGAGGAAGAAAAGAGCCCTCAGCAGGAATCAAATAAGCAGGTCCCTTGATCTTAGGGTTCTCAGCCTCCAGGACTGAGTGAGAGATAAATGTCTGTTGTTTAAGCCACTTGGTCTGTGGTATTTTGTTACGGCAGCCTGAACTACGACTTGGGCCTGCTAACGTGATGATATAACAAGTACATGGCATTGGGACTTCCCTGGAGTCTTAACTCCAGGCTCTCAATACAGGGGGCCCAGGCTGGATTCCTGGTCAGAGAACTAGATCCCACACGCCACAACAAAGAGTTTGTGTGCCACAACTAAAAAAGATCCTGTGTGCTGCAACTAAAACCTGGTGCACCCAAATACATAAATAAGTTTGTTTTTTAAAAGAAGTCCATGGCATCATCTATGAAGCAGTGTTTCAAAAAAAAAAAATCAAATCTATATCTAATAAAATACCTAGATTAAATACCTAGTTAGTTGGAGGTGCAGGAGGTAGAGAAACAAATTACACCACAAGGATGCAATCAGCTAAATCTAAATGTCAGGAATTCCTCAGCACAAATAACCCATTTTCTTAACAAACAAGTGACAAGGGGGTAAAGAGAGAGGGGAGGGGGGAAAAAAGCAGAAGGGAGAAGAAGGGGGAAGAAAGAAGAGGAGGAAGAAAAGAGAAAAGGAGCCAGAAGGAGGGAGAAAGGGAGACGGGGGAAGAACAATCTTTTGATAGAAGAGATTTAAGGCCCATGTAAACTAACTGCAATGCAAGGACCTTGTTTGGATATGATGTGAAATAACCAACTGACAGGCACTCATGCAACATTGGGGAAATTTGAACTCTAGCTACATGTTTGAAAATATCAAGAGATTATTGTTGGAGAAATTTGAACTTTAATACATTGGTGCTGGGATGTAAAATGGTGTAGCTGCTTTGGGAAACAGCTGGCAGTTCCTCAAAATGTTAAATGTAGACTTAACGTATGGCCTAGCAATTCTACTATTAGGTATATTCCCAAGAGAAATGAAAACATGTGTCCACATAAAACCTTGTACACAAATGGTCACAGCAGCATTGTTCATAATAGACCCCAAGAGGAAGCAACCCAATGTGTAACCACTGGTGAATAAAGACAAGGTATACAGCATTCAGTGAGACATTATTCTGCCCTTAAGAGGGATAATATATCAATACGCGTTACAACAATGCTTCTATCTGATGAAAAGACTAGTATCCAGAATATATAATACAACTGTACAAACCAGTAAGAATGAGATGATACCATTAACAATTAGAAAAAAAGATCTGAATAGAACTTTTTAAGATAGGACATTCAAATAGTCAACAAACTTGAAAAAAATGCTCAATATGGTTATTCTTTAGAAAAGTGAAATTAAGACCATCATGAGATACCTCTACCTATCTATCAGCATAGTAGCAACAAAACAGATCAGTGCTGGTGAAGATGAGGAGCAACTACATTCTTTTACATCGTTGGTAGAGTGAAACTGGTACACCTAGTGTGAAAAAAGTGTTTGGCAGTACCTACTATTGCTGACTGCCGCCATGAAATTAAAAGACACTTGCTCCTTGGAAGAAAGGCTATGACAAACCTAGACAGTGTATTAAAAAGCAGAGCTATCACTTTGGCGACAAAGGTCTGTATAGTCAAAGCTCTGGTTTTTCCATTAGTCATGTACAGCTGTGAGAGTGGGACTATAAAGAAGGATGAGTGCCAAAGAATTTGAACTGTGGTATTAGAAAAGACTCTTGTTAAGTCCCTTGGATAGCAAGGAGATCCAACCAGTCCATCCTAAAGAAAACCAGCCCTGAGTATTCATTGGAAGGACTGATGCTGAAGCTCCAATACTCTGGCCACCTGATGTGAAGAGCTGTCTTACTAGAGAAGACCCTGATTCTGGAAAGGACTGAGGGCAGGAGAAGGGGGAAACAGAGGATGAGATGGTTGGATGGCATCACTGACTCAATGGACATAAGTTTGAGCAAACTCCAGGAGATAGTAAAGGACAGGGAAGCCTCGCGTGCTACAGTCCACGGGGTCACAAAGAGTCAGCCACAACAGGGCGACTGAACTACACAACTATTGCTGAAGATATATATATGTATTCTGTAAGCTAATAATTCTACTCCTGGATACATACCCAATAAAACTGAGTGCTTATGTCCACACAAGGATATGAACAGCATTATGGCAACTTAATTCATAACATGCCCAAACTGAGACAACCTAAATGTCCATTAATAGAACAGTGGGTAAAGAAACTGTGATAGTCACATGGTGGAACACTACACAGCAATGAGTAGGAATGAACTACTGACACGTGATAACACAGCTGCCTTTGCAGACTTACTATTGACTGAAAGAAACTGGATACGAAAGGAAACATATGGGCTCTGTAGTACAGAATCTGCCTGCAAGTGCAGGAGACACGGGTTTGATCTCCAGTCTGGAAAGATCCCATCTGCAGTGGAGCAACTAAGCCCGTGCGCCACAACTATTGAGCCCGTGCTCTTCTAGAGCCCAGGAACCGCAACCGCTGAAGCCTGCCTGCCCTAGAGACCGTGCTGTACGACAAAGGAAGCCACTGCAATTGGAAGCCCGCGCGCCGCAACTACTGAGCAGCTCCCACTCACGACAACTAGCAAAAGGCCCACGCAGTCTGAAGACACAGAGCAGCCAAAAAAAAAAAAAAAAAGATTGTGTGTATGACTTTATTTACATGAAATTCATAAACATGTAAAACTATAACAACGGAAGTCTGAATTGTGGTTACCCTTGTTGGGCGGCAAGGACGTCCCTGGTGGCTCAGATGGTAAAGAATCTGCCTGCAATGTGGGAGACTCGGGTTCGATCCCTGGGTCTGGAAGATCCCATGGAGAAGGGAATGGCAACCCACTCCAGTGTTCTTGCCTGGAGAATCCCGTGGACAGAGGAGCCTGGCGGGCTCCATGGGGTCGCAAAGAGTCGGACACAACTGATTGACTAACATTTCTTTTCTCTCTTGTTGGGGAGCATGGATTGGGAGGCAGCACGAGTGGGCCTTCTGGGGAGCTTGAGCCAGGTGGGGGTTACACAGGTGTACATATCTGAAAAAACTAACTGAATTGTATATTTAAGATTTTGGCATTTTACTGGATGCAAATTACATCTAAAAGAAAATCCAAATGTTTTTATCTTTCAGAGATAATTTTTCTATTCACAAATGAAATGGTATTTGTGATTTTTGTGATATTTGTGATTTGCTTTAAAATAATACAGGGAAAGAGGGTGGGGGTAGGAATAAAATATGATGGGCCATGTGTTAGCTGTTGAAATGAGATGATGGGTACCTGGGAATTTGTTATACTGTTAGGCCTATTTTTGTAAATGTTTGGAAATTTCAAAAAGTTTTTATTTTTTCCCCATATTTAACAAATTAACTTTAATAAATAGTCAGGGTAAGTTATTTATTTTGTGCATGAAGAGATGGAGATGGAGAGAATTTAATTAACCTCCTTAACTGCTCAAACTAAAAAGTAACAAATGGAACTAATATTTGCATTTTGACTTGAAATCTAGTGTTCTTTAAAAAGTTAGCATTCTTGAAAATTTCATTACAGAGTTTACGTACAGTTTCAATGGCCATTTCTATTGCTGCATTATCTTCTGAGCTTGGACATTTCAGGAAGTGTTTAAGTGCCTGAAAGGAGAATTGTATAATAATTAAAAAAATTTCAGACTGCTTTCACAATAGGAAACACAAAGCTTTCACACACACATAGTAATCGCAGTTTGCGAAAGTATCTTCATCTCAGCCAGGAGCTTGCACCATGTTGGGTCATGTAACACATACTTAAAAGGCTGAGTGTAGTTTAAAAAGTAGAAAGATCCAGTCTGAAGAATCTAGTTTTGATTTTGAATGAAATAAGAATGAAAAATGTGCCCTCTTCAGCTAGGAAGATGCAATTATTTTCCTTGATTCGTTCAACAAATCATTTACTGACAATCTGCTGCTCTGAATATGAGGCTGTGCTAGATGCTCAGGAAAATACCAGTTAAGGGGATTCTGCAGCTTGTCTTTTTGTATCATGTACAGTCTCACCTGGGGGATCTATGTGATGTGATGATAATACAGAGAGTCAATCTTTTTTTTAAGTTTTTTTTTTTTTGATGTGGACCACTTCTAAAGTCTTAGCTGAATTTGTTACAACACTGTTTCTGTTTCTCTCTTTTTTTCCCAATGTTTTGGGTTTTGGCCACAAGGCATGGATCTTAGCTTCCTGATCAGGGATCCAACCCACACCCTCTGCAATGGAAGGTGAAGTCTTAACCACTGGATCACCAGGGAAATCCCCAAAACCAATTATTTTAAACCACAGTTGTCTAATTCCTAAACACCACCACAACTATGAAGACAATTATGGCTATAAAGGCTTCAGAGACAAATGGGCAGTATTTTCTTTCCGATTTATTTATACACAGTATGTCCTTGCTGGTTATCTATTTAAATTTTTTAAATACAGCAGTGTGTGCAAGTCAGTACTAAACTGACAAATGAACAGTATTGCCAGTTGGTTTTATGGCTGGTATGAGGAAGACAGGACGTTCTTGAGGGTATCACAGAGGAAAAGGACTTGAAGATGAACAGGTCTGTGGTAGGTGGGGAAGAGGGCAGAGAGAAGCCCAGTGGAGAGCAAGGATGGGAAAGGCTAATGGGATCGTAGGACTCTTCACTGGAAAAAGCGAGATGCCACTCTGTGAGGTTCACGCTGGTTGATCAATCGTGGAAAATCCAGCAAAGGAATTTAGACTCAAGAACTAAAGGGCCAGAACAGCAAATTGGTGTCCTGAAGGCCAAGTTCACACACAGACATGTTTCTTTGGTCAGAGAGATGTTATACAAATATCCGGGCCTACATTTTAACACTGACCCAGACTTATGTTTATGAAAAATCCTATGATCTGAAACTAGTGGGCCCAAACTCCTGAATGGCAACACATTTTTGAGGGTGAGTAGCAGCCACTTCCTTCATACGAGGTGCCATCCAGCAGTCCCGGCCCTTCACTCACTGAATGCAAGCCTTACTCCACAGCTTCGCTTGTTTACGTCCCTTGCTTAGACACCGTAACTCTGCTTTAGGGGTCCTTTGGCAGTCAAAGTCAGTACCATTTGCGGAACAAAACGAAGAATGATTTACAGAGAGAGAAGGTAAAAACGAGGAAAACAGGAAACAAGCTAAGGTGAGGTGACCCGGGTCTGGATTATGTGGATGGTGGTAAGAACAAAAAAGAGAGAGAGCTGTGAGAGAGGTTACGAAGGCAGCTGTCAAAGAGGTGACCGGGTGTGGGAGAGAGTGGAAGATGTCAAGGTTGACTTTCAGATTTCAAAGCTGGGTGTCTAGGAGCATACTATATTTTAACACATTTCCCCTAACCATTCCTGTGGAGTCCAAAGTGTGTTCTTCACAAATACTCACTCGTGAATACTGGCCACACAGCAAGAAGAATTTTCCAGCCTGAAAATGTCTTTTTTCTCCTTCAAAATATAAGGCTATGCTTTGATAGTCCTCATTAGTGGTATCTTCAGAACCTACAACAGAAATCAGAAATTCATTGAGTAAAATATCTGAGCATAATCTGTTTACTTCTCATTGCTAATTCAAAAACAAGATCTAAAAACAGGTGATCTAAGAAGAGGCAATTAAAATCCCTTAACAGCAAATATTATTATCAGTGTCTTTTTCATCACAAAACACATTCACCATAACAACCTCACAGATCAACTGTTCCACCTTCTTTTCTCTCTAAACAGCAATCAGGAGAGGAAGCTAGGAGGCTTTGTGAGAAGCTAGGTTATGGTTTGACATTACCCTTAGGGGCTTTTATCTTTCTTTAAAAGTTTCAATCTCATTTGCTAAAACAACAGGAACAATCCAGGATTTCCCTAGGGTTTCAAAACAACTGGGTCCATCTCCTTTCTCGGTTTCTCCAATGCCTGGTTTAAACAATAGTCTGTGTGTATTTGTCAGACAGGGAAGATGATACTCAAGTGGATAATAGATGCTATTAAAGATAATTACTGTTTTTCCTTTTTTACTGTTGTTCTTTTAGTTTGAGGCTTAACCATATTAAGCACAGAAGACCCCAAAGCTGCTGGAGTTCCAATTCATTGTTTACATTCATTTTACATTTACTCACGGGAGTTGGAGGCCCAATAGGGCACCAGAGTATGAACAGTCCTGTATCTCCAGACCAAGCTAGATTTAGAGTTTATAAAAGGAGAGAGTAAAGAAAGATGAAGGAGAGTGTGTGTTATGTTTGGGGACTGGAGGACCTGTGTATTTCTGTGTATGTATCGGATAAGCCACATC
Source organism: Capra hircus (assembly GCF_001704415.2). Taxonomy (NCBI): domain Eukaryota; kingdom Metazoa; phylum Chordata; class Mammalia; order Artiodactyla; family Bovidae; genus Capra; species Capra hircus. The sequence goes on along the minus strand of NC_030813.1, from coordinate 58,997,656 downwards.
CTTATGAAATTAGAGAAACTTAAATGCTTTAGTGCAATGATGACTTGTAATGTTAGGATAGAAATGTCATCGGCCATGTTAAACATTAATAATTATAATGTGACTTTCATCTGTACTTTCTTTTTTTAACTCTTTATATTTCCAATTATCTGAATGACTTCTAAAGATATTACAAGATGCTTTTACCTATTATTTCCCTTAAAGACTGAAACAAAATTTTCTTATGAATCCTACCATCATTTCTTATGGTCATTTTCCGAATTTTAAAACATGAAATAACATAAAAGGACAAATATTATAATTCCACTTACATAAGGTGCCATGAATAGTCAAATTCATACAGACTGAGAGCGGAACAGTGTTGCCAGGCTGGGCGGTGAGGGGAATGGGAGCCACTGTTTAATGGGTAGAGTTTAGGATGGTGAAAAAGTTCTGGAGACAGATGTGGCGATGGTTGTACAACAGTGTAAACGTACTTCACACAACCAAACTGTGCACTTAAAAATTATTAAAATGGAAAATTTATGTTTTGTATATTTTACCACAGTAAAAACAAGAGAGAAAAATCACACCACAAATAATGTTATATATGGCCCATGAAGTGAAAAATCTGAGTTATTTCAGTAAGTTTTAAGAATAATTACAAACAGGGGAAGATAACCTATAAGCTGGTATTCTCAGAGTATAAAATTTTCTTTCAGACTTTCAAAATTTTTAAAAATCACATCCTATATTCTTAATTTACAACTCAATTTTTAAATTTTATGAACACAATTACTGTTTCAAAAGTCACTCTGCATTTCCTATTACTTTTGTTTTGGAACCTTCCTTTACCACTGGTTGATCGGCAGGAGAATTTGGGAAATCTGGCCTCCCGTGGAAGTTACCTGAAACACCGTAATTTTTCAAAGTGGTCTTACAATTCTGTCTCACCTTGAAGGAGACAGTAGGGGTCTTGAAACCTAACACGTAACATACAGTTGTATGTGTGTCTGTGCACAATGGAATGGTGTGTGTGCATGTGCGTGCGGACGTAGCCAATCTGATTATTAGACCAGATAAAATCTTTAAGAGAAACTGGGGAAAACAATGATATTTACCAATAATGTCTGCATAGATTTCCATTTTGTTGTGTTGCTGAGCCAGTGTGAAAGCTTCGTTATTACATTTGGATATAACAAGAAATTGGATGGCAGATCCGTAGTCACCAAGCTGTAGAAAAAATCTAAAGCAAAGAGTACTTTAATTAGCTTGACTGATTTAAAAGAAGTCTGTCATTCACAAAATAAAATCTTTTTCAAGCCAGAGAAACCATTCCAAAGTAAAAACACAGTGGGTAAACTGTAGTTCTATACCATATGTTTATATTCGGTAAACATACTCTCGTATGTTGACCATAACAAACAGCCTTTGAATTTAAACACCTAGAAGATATAATTTTGAAAAGAAAGAATAAATATTCCATTTGAAATGATTTTTGTTGACAAGGGGAAGTGGGGGCTGTCTTTAAAGGCTGGTTTTTGGAAGTCCAAAAATAGCGCATTACATCACCTGGCTACCATCTTGGCTCCTTCCAGGGACTGGGTCTCTCTGACAATACTGACAGCCTTTTCTGGATTGTTGAGGTGGTCCAGGTAGATGCGGATCACACTGTTCCACTGTTTCGCGTTCTCATAAGCCACAACAGCTTCTTTGTATCTATAAGAGATATTTAGTTCAAACAAACTTTCTCAACCCTGTCATATTTGGGAGAAAAATGTCAATAAATGTTTGGGACATTGTTTTTTTTTTTTTTTAAATTGATGGTGGCTGCTCACTTTTCTTGTACTTCTTTATTTTTTATCAGAAAGAATACCATGAACCATTTCATTAAAATATGCTATTTTTAGAGGTTTGATAAACTAACAGTAAAATACCAATAATGAACTGTGTTTTCTCATCTGAATCACATATATACAATTTTTTATATTTTACTGTTTTGTTAAACTGGAAAGATTATAACAGTAATACAGGCTTATTTTAGCAAACAGAAAATCAGGAATTTTTCACAATTACAGATACAATTTAACAGTAACCTATAAAATCATTGTGTATTGACCTCTAGATGGAGCTCAAGACTTCTGTTCCGTCTCCATGAGCTCTCTAGCTCTTTCCATTTTAACAAGACATTTAGTGTGTATCTCTTTCTTAAGGTTACTTTTCTAAAAGTAGAAGGAAGTAACCTTTAAAAATCTCTTAATACGTATTGCTAAATAACCTTCTAAAGACTTTAGAAATTTACAGTCCTATTAGTCATGCATAACAAGTGCTTTTTGACAATATGGTTATTAGTTTAAAATAAATCTTTTCCCAAGATAAGTTAAAATGATATGCTGTTGCTTTAATTTAATTACCATTAGTGAGATGGAACTTTTTTGTGTTTGTATAAAATATAATTTCATAACTGTATTTCCTCCTCTGGCACTCCTTGTCTTAGCCCATTTCCTCCCAGTGCATTTGAGTTTCTTATATTAAGTTCCAGAAAATCTTTGTCTATTTAAAGTACCAACAATCTGTTGTTATACTGTAATCCTGTTTTTCAGCTTAAACAGAGCAGCCATGAAATTCATGTTTCTTCACTTTTCTTTGCCTCTGTAAGTTATCCTCCTTAATAAAATGACTATTGTCTAATTTCATTTTCATGCCATAATTATATCAAAATTTCAACTTCTGGTATTTAACCTTCAAATAAAAATGAGATTGTAGTCCACATATAAATACATAAAGGACTGGATGAACTATATAAAGTATGGGGAAAACTTAATAGCCTGGCACTTCAAGCCAGGTGAGGGTAAAGATGTTTTCTGTTTTTGCCTTTCTTAAAGGTTGCAGATATCAACGATTACTTTATAAAACATCCTTTTAGATTTGTGTAAAATTGAGACATTGCACAAACCTCCCATCTGCTTCTTTAGCTTTGGCATACTGCAAGTGAATCTTTGGAGAAGAAACATGAGGCAGAAGCTCACCAACTTTCGCCCTAGAAACGTAGGTCGAGGAGAATAATGTCAGCACTGCATTTGCTCCAAAAGTAGCTTCCTACAATCAGATGTTAACTTTTTGGATTCAAGAAACAGTTATCATGATCTTAAAAAAATCTTGGCCCCTACAGTGAAAAGATTTAATTGCTTTTTCTCGGGCCGCTGACCCCGCCAGCCCACCCTCTGTGGGAAAATGAAGGCTAGTTCATTGACTCTTTGTGGATAACAGGGGTTTTTTATTCTAGTAATTTATCTGATCAGGTTATTTCCCCATATTAAACCAAGAAAATGTGCTGTTCTTTGGAAAAAGAACTATTAAGATGAACCAATCTATAAAGAAAAACAGGCAATGGAGGGAAGGCCCAGACAGAGGCAATAGCTGTGCAGTTGGGAGCAGGAGCAAGAAAACCAGAGGGGAGGCCGTCGACACACACTCATTTCCACAACCTGCTCAGAACACACTTTACAGCAGATTCTTACCAGTTCTTACAGCGGATGTACACAGATGCCGCTTTGTCATAGTAGAGACCCTTTTCATACAGTTGAGCTGCTTCTGAAAATTGCTAAAATAGAATGAGATTATCAAATACCAGTTTAATTGTGTATGAGACCTCATAAATATGTTTTTCCAGGAAACGCTACCTTCATGTTCTCCAGGATGGCTCCACAGTCTCTCTTAAGGACCCTGCTGGGGTGCTTGAGGGCTTGGTTGACCCCTCGGCGGATGTCTCCCATTCTTATGGACATCTGGGCCACGCCAGCCAGGCACACCTCATCGTGTTCCTGAAATTAGAAGGCAAATAACTAACAAATCACACCCTAGCTTAAAACGATGTATTTTATTTTTGTTTATTTCTTAAAAGCTTTTTATTTTGTATTGGGATATAGCCGATTAACAACGTCGTGATACCTTCAGGTGAACAGCAAAGAGACTCAGCCATACACATACGTGTATCCATTCTCCCCTAAAGTCCCCTCCCATCCAGGCTGCCACATAACATTGGGCAGAGTTCCGCATGCTATACAGGAGATTCCCGCTGGTTATCCATTTTAAGTATAGCAGTGTGTACATGTCTGTCCCAAACTCCCTAACTATCCTGTCCCCCGAGTCTTTCCCCGGGCAACCATAAGTTCATTCTCTGTGAGTCTCTTTCTGTCTTCTAAGTAAGTTCATTTGTAAAGATGATATATTTTAGCCAAACAATTTAAATCTAAAATGAGCCTAAAGGTTATGGTTTACTTTCAATAGTCTTTGCTGAAAATCTAAAGATTCTGAAATAATACTGAATCTTTTTTTTTTTTTAAATCATCTGTTACAAAGTCATATTCTCTTCTTTAGAAGTCTAGATCTTTTCTGCTCAAGGCCAAATTTTTACTGCACCTTTGTCATAATACCTTGCATATCTTTGTAGTCTTCTTGGTATAAAATTTTATGTGAGAGGAAATAACACTGGGTACATAGCTATGCTACGAATAAAATTAAGAGAAAAAACATTTATCAAATTAAAGATTTCTCTACTAGGCATGATGAAACATAAAACCTTTACTTATTTGTGACAGAGGATCTGAGTTTTATGTTTTATTTAATTTTAAATATCTTAAATGGCCCCATGTGGCTAGTGGTGACTATTTAATAATACAGTTAAGAATGAACTAAAATAGATGCAGTCAAACAAAGAAATTGTCAAAACTCCAAGAGATAAATGAGCAAAGGATTTAATTAGGCAATTCATATTAATTTAAAAAACATACAATTGGCCAATAAATAAATAAAACACACTTGGCTTCACTAATAATCAAACACACAAAAAATAAAATTAAATACAAATGCTGATCAAACTGGTAGAGATTGGTAGTGTAGAGAATATGGGGGAAATGAACACTTTCATGCACAGCTGGATGAATTACCACAAGTTCTTCTGAAGAGCAATCTCACAGTTTAAAGAATTGAAAGCACACATTTCATGATGTAGAAATCCCACTTGTAAGAATATAACCTGCAGAAATACTATCTTAAGTAGCTAAGATACATATGTTAATACTAGGCAGAATATTCACCACAGTGTATTTGATAGAAACAAACCCCCAAATAATTATAATTATCGATAAAGGACAGAAATGGTATGGACCTAACAGAAGCAGAAGATATTAAGAAGCAAGAATACACAGAAGAACTATATAAAAAAGATCTTTACGACCCAGATAATCATGATGGTGTGATCACTCATCTAGAGCCAGACATCCTGGAATGTGAAGTCAAGTGGGCCTTAGAAAACATCACTACAAACAAAGCTAGTGGAGGTGATGGAATTCCAGTTGAGCTATTTCAAATCCTGAAAGATGATGCTGTGAAAGTGCTGCACTCAATATGCCAGCACATTTGGAAAACTCAGCAGTGGCCACAGGACTGGAAAAGGTCAGTTTTCATTCCAATCCCAAAGAAAGGCAATGCCAAAGAATGCTCACACTACCGCACAATTGCACTCATCTCACATGCTAGTAAAGTAATGCTCAAAATTCTCCAAGCCAGGCTTCAGTAATACGTGAACCGTGAACTTCCAGATGTTCAAGCTGGTTTTAGAAAAGGCAGAGGAACCAGAGATCAAATTGCCAACATCCGCTGGATCATGGAAAAAGCAAGAGAGTTCCAGAAAAACATCTATTTCTGCTTTACTGACTATGCCAAAGCCTTTGTGCATCACAATAAACTGTCGGAAATTCTGAAAGAGATGGGAATACCAGAACATCTTACCTGCCTCTTGAGAAACCTATATGCAGGTCAGGAAGCAACAGTTAGAACTGGACATGGAACAACAGACTGGTTCCAAATAGGAAAAGGAGTACATCAAGGCTGTATATTGTCACCCTGCTTATTTAACTTCTATGCAGAGTACATTGTGAGAAACGCTGGGCTTGAAGAAGCACAAGCTGGAATCAAAATTGCCAGGAGAAATATCAATAACTTCAGATATGCAGATGACACTACTCTTGTGGCAGAAAGTGAAGAGGAACTAAACAGCCTCTTGATGAAAGTGAAAGAGGAGAGTGAAAAAGTTGGCTTAAAGCTCAACATTCAGAAAATGAAGATCATGGCATCTGGTCCCATCACTTCATGGGAAATAGATGGGGAAACAGTAGAAATAGTGTCAGACTTTATTTCTTTGGGCTCCAAAATCACTGCAGATGGTGACTGCAGCCATGAAATTAAAAGATGCTTACTCCTTGGAAGAAAAGTTATGACCAACCTAGATAGCATATTGAAAAGCAGAGACATTACTTTGCCAACAAAGGTCAGTCTGGTCAAGGCTATGGTTTTTCCAGTGATCATGTATGGATGTGAGAGTTGGACTGTGAAGAAAGCTGAGCGCCGAAGAATTGATGCTTTTGAACTGTGGTGTTGGAGAAGACTCTTGAGAGTCTCTTGGACTGCAAGGAGAGCCAACTAGTCCATTCTGAAGATCAGTCCTGGGATTTCTTTGGAGGGAATGATGCTGAAGCTGAAATCCCAGTACTTTGGCCACCTCATGCGAAGAGTTGACTCACTGGAAAAGACTCTGATGCTGGGAAGGACTGGGGGCAGGAGAAGGGGACGACAGAGGATGAGATGGCTGGATGGCATCACTGACTCGATGGACGTTTAGTCTGAGTGAACTCCGGGAGTTGGTGATGGACAGGGAGGACTGGCGTGCTGAGATTCATGGGGTCGCAAAGAGTCGGACATGACTGAGCGACTGAACTGAACTGAACTGATAGTTATTTGAATTCAACAAGGGAGTGGATGAAAAAACCATGATACATCCAAACAATCAAAGTTTAGAAGCTCTTAAAAAATTAAATTGTTCATATGTATTGACTGGGAAAGACCATAAGGCAAAATGCTCTTTTTCTTTTACAGAACAGATTCTCAGTTGATCTTTGCTGAGAGAATGGAAGTGAATGATTTCATTTTTAGTAAAATTGCCTATTGTATACATATCTATATGCTTAGAAGAGATTCTGGATGGAAATATATAAGATCATGACCAGTAGTCATCATTAAGGATTGGGTTTGGAGGAGAGAATGTTGAACTCTCACTTTGGAAGGTTAACAGACTTTGGTGATTTTTCAAATTGACTATAATGACATTGTTATCACTTTTGTAATAAAAGGCTAGATATAAAACAGAAAATAAAAAGATTTTCAATCTTGATCCCACCTAACAAAAATATAAATTTTTATCGTAAAATTTAGCTTCTTGAGTTAAATTCTGAGATGGTCTGGGACAAGATAATGGACTGGAATGGTGGGTAAAGTATATGCTTACCAGGTTAATCATACAAGATACAGCATGAGTAATAAAATGGCAGAAAAACCTTTATGGACTGGGAATTCACTTTCAAAGCAGTTACTGAAACGTATTAAGAGTGAAACGAAAAGCCTTATGAAAATAATAGCTAGCCTGGAAGTGGAAAGGGATACAAATTTTACTCCCAACCTCAACAAAAAGCTCATATTTAGGGTGCAATGGAAAACAAAGCTTTTTCAGACAGATAAAAATATTATCAATGTCAGTTTTTAAGAGGTCAAAGTGTTTTAAAATGATTTAACAATGTCCTTGCAAAGTTGTTAATAAACTGAAAAAAAAAAAGGCTCACCTGCTTCATACTAAATAAATACAATGCAAATAAGAGTATTTCTTACAGGAAACTAACAACAAACTTGAAGATAACTATGCATATCTTATCTTAATTCAAGGTTACCTTATTATCACCTGTTATTCCTTTCTCATAATGAGCCAAAGCATTTACATAATCACCTCTGGAAAAAAAAGAGTGAATTTTAATTCACATTTAAGTATCTTGTTTACATATACAAGATTTAAAACATAATCTGTCACTGAGTTGCTTAAGCACATGAAAGATGAGATACACAATGTTTACGCATGCATTCTTTGAAATGCAGGCCATTATTTTGCTACTTTTTTTTTTTTTTACTTTATTTTATAATACTGTATTGGTTTTGCCATACATTGACATGAATCCACCACGGGTGTACATACGTTCCCAAACATGAACCCCCCTCCCACCTCCCTCCCCAATTCGTTTCTTACATGATAGTATACATGTTTCAATGCCATTCTCCCCAATCATCCCACCCTCTCCCTCTCCCTCAGAGTCTAAAAGTCTGCTCTACACATCTGTGTCTCTTTTACTGTCTCGCATACAGGGTCATCATTGCCATCTTTCTAAATTCCATATATATGTGTTAGTATACTGTATTGGTGTTTTTCTTTCTGGCTTACTTCACTCTGTATAATCGGCTCCAGTTTCATCCATCTCATTAGAACTGATTCAAATGTATTCTTTTTAATGGCTGAGTAATACTCCATTGTGTATATGTACCACAGCTTTCCTATCCATTCATGTGCTGATGGACATCTAGGTTGTTTCCATGTCCTGGCTATTATAAACAGTGCTGCGATGAACATTGGAGTACACATGTCTCTTTCAATTCTAGTTTCCTTGGTGTGTATGCCCAGCAGTGGGATTGCTGGGTCATAAGGCAGTTCTATTTGCAATTTTGTAAGGAATCTCCACACTGTTCTCCATAGTGGCTGTACTAGTTTGCATTCCCACCAACAGTGTAGGAGGGTTCCCTTTTCTCCACACCCTCTCCAGCATTTATTGCTTGCAGACTTTTGGATTGCAGACATTCTGACTGGTGTGAAGTGGTACCTCATTGTGGTTTTGATTTGCATTTCTTTAATAATGAGTGATGTTCAGCATCTTTTCATGTGTTTGTTAGCCATCCGTATGTCTTCTTTGGAGAAATGTCTATTTAGTTCTTTGGCCCATTTTTTGATTGGGTCGTTTATTTTTCTGGAATTGAGCTGCATAAGTTGCTTGTATATTTTTGAGATTAAAGATCTAAATGTAAGACCAGAAACTATAAAACTCCTAGAGAAGAACATAGGTAAAACACTCTCCAACATAAATCACAGCAGGATCCTCTATGATCCATCCCCCAGAATTTTGGAAATAAAAGCAAAAATAAACAAATGGGATCTAATTAAAATTAAAAGCTTCTGCACAACAAAGGAAACTATAAGCAAGGTGAAAAGACAGCCTTCGGAATGGGAGAAAATAATAGTAAATGAAGCAACTGACAAACAACTAATCTCAAAAATATACAAGCAACTTATTTCGCTACTTTAAAAGTAAGTATTAAGCTAAATTATGCTAAGAGTGTAAGGTACTAACTTTGTACTATGCTAGGCATTTTGGGGAGCTACATTAAAATTTTGGGGTCACTTTTGTTTAATTATCTCCTTTGGGGTTCTAAGGGACTTCCCTAGTAACTCAGTTGGTAAAGAATCTGCCTGCAATGCAGAAGACCCGTGTTCAATCCCTGGGTAGGGGAAGATGCCCTGGAAAAGGGAACGGCAACCCACTCCAGTACTCTTGCTTGGAGAATTTCATGGACAGAGGATGTGGTAGACTACAGTCCATGGGATTGCAAAGAGTTGGACACAACTGTGTGACAAACTTTCCTTTCCTCCTTTCCTTTGGGGTTCTAAAGACAATCATGAGACCATAAAAAGCAATGTTTGGTTTTTTTTTTTCCACAAATACCCAGTATTTATAAGTGCAATATGTATTGAGAGAATCTGTGTAGAAATTAAGGAAAATACTGGGGATGACAGTATTAAGGGCCCTGATTCTTATTCTGATAAAAAGTATCATGTTGTTTGTTTAGTCACTAAGACGTGTCCGACTCTGCAACCCCATGGACTGTAGCCTGCCAGGCTCCTCTGTCCATGGGATTTGCCAGGCAGGAATACTGAAGTGGGTTGCCATTCTCTTCTCCAGGGGATCTTTCTGACCCAAGGATTGAACTCTTGCCTCCTGTCTCCTGCATTGGCAGGCAGATTCTTTACGGATGCTAATATGGATCTGCATATCTAGAAGCCATATTTATTACCTCAGTTCATTCTTACTGCTTGCAACAGAATGAATCAGTGATTGCTTAGTATCCATCTGGAGATCCATTGTCCTTTAAGAAACCATCTCCTCCAGAATAAATTAATCAGCTCTGAAAAATCAGCTTAGACCAGTCAACCTCCCTCAGCTTCACTCAATTTCCTCATCTGTTGGTTACAAGGAATTTGTTGTACAGCCCAGAGCTTCACAGTCAGCAGTGTTCCTACGTGGGAGTTTCTAATGCTGCTGTGCTATGCTTAGTTGTGTCCGACTCTTTGAAACCCTATGAACTGTAGCCCGCCAGGCCCCTCTGTCCATGGGGATTCTCCAGGCAAGAATACTGGAGTGGGTTGCCATGTACTCTCCAGGGGATCTTCCCAACCCAGTGATTGAACCCAGGTCTCCCGCACTGCAGGCGGATTCTTTACCATCTGAGCCACCAGGGAAGCCCCAAATACTGAAGTGGGTAGCCTGTCCCTTCTCCAGGAGATCTTCCCGATCCAGGAATCCAACCAGGGTCTCCTGCATTGCAGGTGGATTCTTTACCAGCTGAACTACCCAGGAAGCCCAGGAATTTCCAATATTTGGACCCAATTACATCAACACAGATAGAGATGTCTCTTGATGGTTCCTCCTTCAGGAACCTGAGGTTTCCTTTGAGCAACCCAATTAAGAGATGCTAGAGGAGATGAGCCCTGGGATTTCTTTGGAAGGAATGATGCTGAAGCTGAAACTCCAGTACTTCGGCCACCTCATGTGAAGAGTTGACTCATTGGAAAAGACTCTGATGCTGAGAGGGACTGGGGGCAGGAGGAAAAGGGGGCGACAGAGGATGAGATGGCTGGATGGCATCACCGACTCGATGGACATGAGTCTGAGTGAATTCCAGGAGTTGGTGATGGACAGGGAGGCCTGGCGTGCTGCGATTCATGGGGTCGCAAAGAGTCGGACACGACTGAGCGACCGAACTGAACTGAAACTGAGACTTGGGAACCCTTACTTTTTTTTTTTTATGGTATTTTAGTTCATGTTATTTATTTTGGAACTCTCATGTGGCCCTAGCTCATGATTCTAATGTCAGACTGGAGAGCTAATCCTTCCCACAGATGTCAGATAGGTCCTTCTTTGATCTAATCAATGTCTTGGATGTGGAATGGAAAAGACTGTTGGAACTGAGCAGAGGCCCAGGGCCTTAGAATCAAACTCAGCAGCTGGTGGGACTCCTCTGGTGGTCCAGTGGCTAAGACATCACACTCTCAATGCAAGGGTCCTGGGTGCAATCCCTCCCTGGTCAGGAAACTAGATCCCACATGCCATAACTAAGAGGTCACATGCCACAAATAAGACCTGGTGCAGCCAAACAAATAAATATTTTTTAAAAATCAGCACCTGGTAGCCACTGGGGTACTGGACAGTGATGAGCTATACCTAATTAGTTATGATTATCACAAGAGTAAGTCTCCTGATTTGGGTGTTGGGGTGCATACCTAGATCAGGACCCAGGGGTCAGCATAGAAACAGTGAAAACTATGGAAACTGGCGGCTTCACAGTCACATGTTGAGCAAAAACGGTTAAAAAAGTATCAATAACATCAGACTTTCAACTGGCTCAGCTCACCTGACTATGATGAGACAGTTTTTGAGGGTTTGCTACAAAGACTTTGATTCTCCCGAAAGGAGGAACAAGGGAAGTTTTCTGGATAGTTCCAGAGCTTCCTCAAGTGCTTGTGCTCTGACAGGGGAGGGTGGGTCATCTCCCAGTGCAGTGACCCTCTTCTCTTTACTCTCAGCCCCAGTCATTCACAGGACAGAGATGCAGGGCCAGGGCACTGGGCCTCCTCTCTTGAGTTATGCACTAAGATTCCTGTTTGTTCTTTTCAACATATTGGATTAACTCTAAGGGGCAGATTAAGATTGACTATGAAGAAATAAAATCTCCAAAAAGCTTTTATTTGCAAAATGGGAACTTTTAAATAAGGTATCCTGGTTAGAAATGAAAGAGTACTTTTTGACAGAGTAATTTCTACAACTATTATCTGTCAATATTCTCAATGACTATAAAGTCTATATGAAAATAAAATGGAACTACATAAAAATGATTTTTAATGTTAGAACCATATTTTCTTTGTTCAAGAAGCAGTGTTTTTCCCATTTTATAATTTTTGAAAGTGGAATATATCCTATAATAAATTGTCCAGTTATGATGTAGTTGTCATTGCAACTACATATACTTGCAAACTTGTATCTGTCAATAAATGATTCAGTTCTTGTCTGCAGGCATCTGCATTAGTGACATTAACCACAGCTGAATGCAAGTCTAAAATTGGATCCTGAATTCCCTCTAAAATTACGCTTTTAGGCAGGACTGAAGTAAAAAAGTATAGTCTGTCAATTAAGACTACTGACAGTTAACACTGTCTAGCAATTAAGACAGAGAAGGCAATGGCAACCCACTCCAGTACTCATGCCTGGAAAATTCCATGGAGGAGGAGCCTGGTAGGCTGCAGTCCATGAGGTCGCTAAGAGTCGGACACGACTGAGTGACTACACTTTCGTTTTTCACTTTCATGCACTGGAGAAGGAAATGGCAACCCACTCCAGTATTCTTGCCTGGAGAATCCCAGGGACGGGGGAGCCTGGTGGGCTGCAGTCTATAGGGTCGCACAGAGTCGGACACAACTGAAGCAACTTAGCAGCAGCAGCAATTAAGAACACTAGAAATTTCTAAAGCTCTCAGAACAGATTATGGTATTTTCAAAGGCAGGTGAGATCTGTGAAGCATATTCATCATGCATCAGCAGGGCTTATTACTCAAGCGCTGCAGCTTCACCTAGAAAAGCTTCTGGCTTGATTTGCAACACGAACTGATGAATTTTTATCCGTGTGCAATTCAATCTTAAAGAGCAGAAGTACAAGTTGAAGCAAATAGAGTTGTAGAACAAAGCCTGTATCTTTCACCAGGCCTTGAATTCACACTGCAAATCCTCAAAGTGTTCAAAGAGGTCAAGGTCATGATCGTAAATTAAGAAAAGCAGAGTCACCTTGACACTATGTGTAACTGTTGTTGACCAAATGTGTTTCAAAACAATATTTCTCAATTCAAAACAATTCTAAATATGGAAAAGACTTAGACCCAAACTGAGATTTTGATGCTGAAAGGGAGTGGATAGATACACGGATAAGACATCATTAGTTAGAATAAAACATTTTTGGATGTATAATTAATATGGTTTTTTTCTACCTAAGAAGCCACTATTAAATCCATGGATTTAATTATTAAATCAATGGCCTTATAATGAATAGCGGTTTAGAACTGAAGATATTCAATAATTAGATACTGACTGAAACATATAAAGATGAGGACTTACGTGAATTCAAGCTGAACAGCATATTCTTTTGATATAAACGGTATTTGGTCTGGGGCTAAACGTTTTGCCAGCTGCAGAGCACTGTCCCAGTGCTGCAAATCCCTTCTCATCTATTAGAAAGAGAAAGATATTAATTTCAAATAGCAAATCATTCTGCACAGTTACCATATAGTGCTGGTTTTAATAAAAGTGATTACATTCCCTGGTGGCTCAATGGACCACTGCCAATGCAGGGGACATGGGTTTGGTCCGGGAAGATCCTAAGTGGTGTGCCACAACTATTGAGCCTGTGCTCAAGAGCTGGTGAACCACAACTACTGAGCCTGTGCCTTCCAGGGCCTGTGGCTATTACAGCGGTTCATGGCCCTCCAAAACTCAATCCTAAACAAAATCTTATTCTCTCTAGTATTTAATTTGTCTCAATAGGAAAAGGGCTTCCCTGGTGGCTCAGAGGTTAAAGTGTCTGCCTCCAATGCGGGAGACCCGGGTTTGATCCCTGGGTCAGGAAGATCCCCTGGAGAAGGAAATGGTAACCCACTCCAGTATTCTTGCCTGGAGAATCCCATGCATGGAGAAGCCTGGTAGGCTATAGTCCATGGGGTCGCAAAGAGTCAGACATGACTGAGTGACTTCACTTTCACTAGGAAAAAATTAAATTGAATTAAAATTAATTCAATCAACTAAATTAAAACTTCTCAGAGGGGAGATGATAAAGAAAAAGTTGAGAAATACCTTACTATAGGAATCAATCTTATTTTCTGAGAAAATCTGAACCTGTATCATGAGATGAATAGTAGCAAACATAAATAAAATGTGAACATGTCTCTGTCTCTGACTCCTGAGGTCTTTTATCTGTGTCTGGGGCACAATTTCACAATTCCAAAATTGTATGTAATTATTTTATATTGTGAGGTTAATCATGTTTCCATTATGGCTTGAAATTGTAATTATCTTTCATTTTTTGTCCGGCTATTGATTGCAAATACTGAGAAACATCTTTTTACTATTGTGATTATGTAACTATTACTCACTTAATACCATTGTATTATGATTGGTCAACAGAAAAATTATAGAATTCTGTATCACCAAAACTACCATTTAATAGAAAAACCTGTAATCACTTTTTAAAATTCATATGGATATCAGAATTATCTTGGAATTTTTTTGAAAAATACAAATACAAATGCCCAGGGATTGCTTTTTTTTTTTTTTTTTTTGCTAGAGCTCCAGTTTCTAATGAACAGCCATGTTACGGGAGAATGGCATTGAAACATGTATAATATCATATGTGAAACGAATTGCCAGTCCAGGTTTGATGCATGACACAGGGTGCTCGGGGCTGGTGCACGGGGATGACCCAGAGGGATGGGATGGGGAGGGAGGTGGGAGGGGGGTTCAGGATGGGGAACACATGTACACTCATGGCGGATTCAAGTTAATGTATGGCAAAACCAATACAATATTGTAAAGCGAAATAAAGTAATTAATTAAAAATAAATAAATAATAAAACACCTGGACTATATGAGGATCTTTCATTTTTATCTATTTTGTTTCATTTTTTCTTTCTATTTCATATTGAGTGCTCCCATTTCATTTTGTTTATGTTTTCCAATTTTCCATCTTTTCTTTTTTTGGATGTTCTTTCTCAAGTCTTTATCAAGAATAGTAGAAAAGCTTTTGTAAACATATATATATTTTTAAAAACTTATGAATTTTTGCCTAACTAAAAAATTAACGAAATTTTGATTCCACTTGTTTTTCTTAGTATGAATAGAATGCTAGATTTCCAAATTAAAAAAACAGATATGCAACAAGCAACAAAGGTTTACCATATAGCACAAGGAACAGTATGATGTAATAACCTATACTGGAAAATTTCAGAAATAATGTGTATATGCATAACTGAATCACAGACACAAAAAAGAATTCTACTTTTTGAAATTCAGTTTTTGTAAATGTCCTATGGACATCTAATAACATATGAGATACAAAATTTTAAATATATTTGTGTAGGATATGATTAGGACTTTCCAGGTGGCACTAGTGGTAAAGAACCCACCTGCCAGTGCAGGAGATATAAGAGATGTGGGTTTGACCCCTGGGTCTGGAAGATCCCCTGCAGGAGGGCATAACAACCCACTCCAGTATTCTTGCCTGGAGAATCCCATGGACAGAGGAGCCTGGTGGGTGCAGTCCAGTGGGTCACAAAGAGATGGACATGACTGCAGTGACTTAGCATACAAGCACACAGGATATGATTAACATAAATTAATTAAATATAAATCTATATTTAAATTATTAATGACATCATTCAAGATGCTCCTATTCTTTTTGCACTTGATAAAATGGTCTCAGAGAAATGTTAATATATCTCACTATATATTATATATTGCTTCTTTTCCCTTTTATTTCTTCTGATTTTTGCTTTATGTCTTTTGTTTCTTTGTTGTTAAGCGTCTAATGGTTTATGATATCTTCTTTGTGAATTGTTCCTTTTATCATTAAAATATTCATCTTTGTTTCATTTAAAATTAATAATAAAAACTAACCATTAAAGAGTAAACCATTAATCTCCTGGAGTTCATTCCTCACTTTATTCACCCTTTGTACAGAATTAACAATGGCTAACATTTTGCAAGTGATATTTTCTACTCTAAGACATTAGCCTATTTACTTTCCGCAACTAGGCCTTTTATAATGAGCTGTTCCTGTACCAATTTTAGGGATCCAGAACTGAGGCAGAGAGGCTAGTTTTGCACACACAGTCTCACTGTTAGTGTGTGGCAGGGCTGAGCAGTAGGACTTTGCCTCCAAAGTTTTTACTTAGCTAACCTGTCAGCCTTCAAAGTGAGGTTAAAGGAACAATGGGGTGCAGTCACCGCTTCCCACTGTGAAGCCATCAGCTTAAATCCTTTACGAAGCCAGGAGCACGTGACAAGTGTCCACAGCTAATGCGGAAGAGTGAGGATGACATCTCTGCGCTCACTCAGGGAAGCCTTGTTCCTACTCTAGCACATACCAATCCAAGATCTGAAAATTTCTCAGGGTGTCCCCAGTCCTCTCAAATAATAATGCGCACTAAGTCGCTTCAGTCACGTCTGATTCTTTGCAAGCCCATGGACTGTACCCCGCCAGGCCGCTCTGTCCATGGGATTCTCCGTGCATGAATACTGGAGTGGGCTGCCACTTCCTACTCCAGGGGATCTTCCTGACCCAAGGATCGGACCCACATCTCTTTCATCTGCTGTACTGGCAGGTGGGTTGTTTACCACTAATGCCACCTGGGAAGCCAATAACACTGGAAAACCATCTAATTTTTTTCTTAACATTCAGTCCACTTAAAATTTAAAAATGGAATTTGCTATAGAACAATTTGAAAAAGAGAAGTCGTGAAATCAATAGCAAATGTGCTTTCTCTATGTGGCTGTGGAAATGTTGGCTGAGGTGGAACAATGTTAGTGATGACAGCCACCATCTGTGTCTTTACAGTCAAGCTGGCGCTGTTCCCAAAGATCTAATCTCATTCTTACATCTTTACGGCAACCCTATGGGCTACATATTATTATCCCTCCTTTAAATGGGATCTAGGGCACTGAGACATGGAATAACTTGTCCCAGGGCACACAGAGGTGGGATTTGAAACCAGTCACGCCCAACTCCAAAGTCCACATTCTTAACTGCTCTTCTACACAGCCACAGTGCTCTCCTACCTCATGTGGCCCTGGGTCCTTCATTCTGTTCTGGTCCTTCCCTCGTAATGCTCACCTCTGGGAAACTAGTGATGATACACAAGCCTACCCCTCTTCACACACAAGAGAACGTCACACAGTAAATGATAAATGTGCCTCAGGTTTCCCATTTGGAAAATAGAGAAAATAATAGTATTATCTCACAGGAGTGTTGTGAGGGTTGAATGAATTAAAATATTTATGTCAACACTTAGAAAAGTACCTGGTACACGTAAGCACTCAATAAATGATGGCTGTTTTCATTTGTGTTTTTGTAAGTTACAGAATCTGTTCTCTTTGGATACACTCTGACTCTAAATTATTTGGTAATGTTACAATACCATCCCTTTTACTGCTCCATAGAATGCAGAGTGAAAATATTTCTAAGGTTAATGAATACTCAGGGGTTCTTAAAGCTGAAGTCTGAGTTCAAGGAGGGGGAAGGCATGTGGTGCCTGGTGCTGAGAGATGTTAACTCTTTAAAAGAGGCGAGAGCCTCTTTGTGCGTTCTTTCCCTCATCTGCTGCCTTACCTCAAGGGCGGCAACAGGGCAGCTGGATGCCAGGTACAGGTCCTGAGCCAGGTTGAAGTCATTGCTGAACATGGCAAGATGTCCTGCCAGAAGATTGTAGTCCTCTATTCCCTATAAATAAAAACAGTTTTAATGAGAGGAAACTCAAGGGTTTAATTTTTATATAAGGACTGTGCTTAGGAAGAAGTGGTAGTATCTATCAGTTTTTGAGCTAGGTAAGACTAACTGCAGAAATTTAAATGCTTGACTCAGTATCATTTATATGCTAATCTGATAATTCCCATAAGATGCTGTTTACCTTTATTTGTTCCAAGGACATCACCATGCCAACGTTTCCAATAGTCCGATAAACACGGATTGCAAACTCCACTTCCATGTGGTGTAGACAGGCTCTGGCCAGTTCATTCCAGGCAGTCTGATCATTGAGAATCTTGCACAGTTCCCAGGCATCAGAAAACCTGGCATTTGAATATATAAGCATAATCAAGGAGCTCTATTTGTTTCCTACTAGGCAGTTTTCCCCAGGGACAGGGAAGCCTCATGGGCTGCCATCTATGGGGTCGCATAGACTGAAGCGACTTAGCAGCAGCAGCAGGCAGTTTTTAGACTGTATGTAATTTAATGTTATGCCTTAGATAAATTTTGCAAAAATATTTTTCAATCTTTAATCATTTCCAAGTTATAAAAGAACTACATAAACTTTTCTTCCTTTTTTGTATAGATGTTTTTTCCTGAATTTATTGAATTAATCTGTGTAACCACCCTCCCTCATCAGTAACTAATTCTACTCATTTATTTTTTGGTTTACTTGACACACATATGAAAATTATTTCTGCTGTCATATAAGTCTAATAACATTAGTATTCTATTCCTATAAGCTGGGAAATTTAAAATAGGTCAGCCCACTATGGCCTGCAGCTTCCTGCTTTGGGAAATAAAGTGTGAGTGAAAGACAGCCACCAGCCCACCTATCCTTTATGGCCTGTCTGGGCTGCTCTCATTCCAACAACCAACCTGGGTAGTTGTGATGGACCCTATAGCCCTTAAAGCCTGAAATACCATTTTGACCACAACAGAAAAAGCTTACTGACTTCTGGTTTAAAACTTAACCACAAATGTCAATGAGACTTTTTGTGGGACTCCTATATTAATGAATATGTTGTCCTCCCCATCTAGTCATCAATCTAGTTTCCACCCAACACACACTCACTGAGCACTGCTATGTGCCAGGATGTGTGTGTGGAACCAAGATGTAAGGATCAAATGTAGTCACTGTCCTTAGGTGATCACACTTGGGGAAGGCAGAAGAGACAGGTGAGTAAACAGAGGACTATGACACAGCATGGCAGAGGTACCAGAGTGCCTGTAATATGTGCATCTTTGTGCTTAGTGCTTTGCATAAATTATCTCACTGGATCACCCTGACAACCCTATTCCCTATATATTATTATTATTTCTTCTTTATAAAGGAGGAAAGTGAGGCTTAGAGGCCTTAAAAAACCAGCCTAGTGGTAAGAGACAATGTGCTCTAAACCACTCTGCACACCAGATCCTGGCTCTGAGGCAACACATGAGAAAGGCCTCAATCTACACTGCCAGTGGTCAGGGGCTTCAGGGAAGGCTTCCTGGAGGAGAGGGCCCTGCTGAATGGTGGAGAATGAGGCGTTACTACCTACACAGACAGGGAAGGGCAGTCTAAGATGCGAAAGCAGCGCATGCCAAGGCAGGAAATCATGAAAAATTATTGAATTCAAGCAGTCAGTGGACAGAGAGCACTGGAGGAGTCGGGGCAGGTGAGGCTGGTATTACATCAGCAAGAGCTGAGTATGTCAGGCTGAGGTCCCCGAGAAATAGGGGTCTCTTCCTAAAGCCAGTGGGAAGTCGCTGAGGATCAGACTCACATTTTCCAAAGTGTGTGGAGAACAGATTGTCTTGAGGCTACCTGGAGAGAGAGCCGTCAGAGTCGCTCTGCTACACATTACTCCACTGGAAGGCCTGAGTTAAGGTGGGGGAATAGTGGAGGAGAAAAAGACCTGGGGGTGTGTGGGTGTGTATGCGTGGGTGTGGGTGTGCACTGTAGGGCATGTGTACAATGTGATTTGGGCAGGGGGAGAAAAGGAGGCTGGGAAAGATGATGGCGCGAGTTTGAGGAACTCGTGGACTCCCAGCTACACAGGACTGGGAGGCAGTGGTGATACAGGTTTAAGTCAAGGACGCATATTCCGGAGTTAATCTCATATATAAGGTATTGAAACCACCTTTGAGGAGATTCATTCTGGAAGAATAATTAGAGTGAGAAGATAAGAAAGGAGCCCAAGGGACCCTGAGGAAGAGCAACATTTACACAAAGGAATTCACAGTCACCCTAAGAGGTGAGAGGAAAAAGCAGGGATAGCTCAGAAAGTAAAGCGTCCACCTACAATGCAGGAGACCCAGGTTCGATCTCTGGGTCAGGAAGATCCCCTGGAGAAGGAAATGGCAACTCACTCCAGTACTCTTGCCTGGAGAATCCCATGGAAGGAGGGGCCTGGTGGGCTACAGCCCATGGGGTCACAAAGAGTCGGACATGACTGAGCGACTTCACTCACTTGAGGAGATTCACTCTGGAAGAATAATTAGAGTGAAAAGAGAAGAAAGGAGCCCAAGGGACCCTGAGGAAGAGCAACATTTACACAGAGGAATTCACTGTGGTCCTAAGAGGTGAGAGGAGAAAGCAGGGGAAAAAAAAATCTCAAGTAAGATAAAATTAAACTTTGTTATGATGAAATTAAGGGAGTGTTGAAATAATTACATTTATTAGAATTTCACAATAACTGTGCTATTTGGGAGATTAGAAACCCTTTTTGTTCTGATGGGCTTTTCCCATAGTACAAAAGCCTTTCCTTTAGAATTTACATATATTCTCAAATCGATCATATCCGAGCTTCATGATAATCCCGTGAAGTAAATCCTATTATCTCCATCTTTTTTTTTTGGTCATGCTGTGTGGCATGTGCGACCTTAGTTTCCCAACCAGGGATCGAACCTGTGCTCCCTGCATTGGAAGAGTATAGTCTTATTAATCACTGGATGGCCAGGGAATTCCTTTCCATCTACTTTCACAAGATTTGACCTTTAAAATCACAAAAGGAAATGAGAAGCTCCACAAGAAGTGTTTAAGCCATACCTTTTTAGCATTAAAGTCTGTGTCAGCACCTGCCTCAGTTCATGAGGCCCCACGTCTTTTAAAGTGTCGAGGAAGCGGTGAGTGCTAAGGTAGATGTTGTTTATTTTTCCACTCTGGGTCTGGCAGGTCAACTCTCCATTATATAACAGCAAAGGTTTATGAGAGAAAGGAACTTTGGTGCCACCAGCCAGAATGACCTTGGATCCTATATTATAAAACAGACACCTTAATGTTGAAAACTAATAGCACACACATTAAAAAAAGAATGTTTTAATTTTAGTGCAATGGAAATGTAATTCTCAACAAACATACAAAAAAGTGATTAAGTACCTTGGATAGTGTCCTTGTGAAAGACATACGTGTATACCTTATCGTCATCATAGGCGATAAATACACCTTTATCCATTGGCCAGTTTTCCCAAAGAACACCTTTAATGGTTGGCGAAAAATCTGGAATCTCATAGGTAGCATCATTAACCTAAAAATTAAGGATTTACAGATTTTACCCAAATCTGCACTTAAACCATTATCATTTGCCTTTGTAGGATGGAGCTTGTCTGCAGTCTTAGCTGGTAAAGCTTACCAACTCATATTCAACTCATCAACATCCCAAGATAAATGAAGAAAAGTTTCTTTTCCCTCTTCTATACTAAGCATGGCTTTAAAAAAAACTGTAGTTACATGCAAAGTCAAGGGTTTTATCTAAAATTTGGTGAATTTGCAGGAAAAACTACAAGTCTGGACACAAAACTTCAGGTTAAGAAAAAAAGTTAAAGTTGCTCAGAATGATAACAGAAATATTAACTATGAACACACTTGTGCTTAGAAAATTATCAATAATATTGGGTACAGAAATGCTCCAACTAGAGAAGAAACAAATAATTCATACTTGATTTGAGATCTAAATAAATTCTACTTGATACATTTTATTTAAAAACATGCATTCCGACAATGTATTCCAACAAACTGTAATTATAGTAATATAAGCTATTAAAAAAAATCAACCCATATATTCCTATAAACTCAGGCAGATAGGTTTATATATATATCCTGAAAGGAAATCTCTACAAGATTGAATTTCCTTATTAAGCAGGGGGAACTCAAGGTCATCTTTACATTCAGGTCATTTTTCCTCATTTATTTTGCAACTGAGAAATGGGTTGGAAAGAACTAGAATATTAGGAATTTTGAATAAATAATCCAGGCACTTCTATTGAAACCTGTTATACATTTGTCAAAGACAGAAAAGAAAAGAAAGAAAAGAGAAAAAGAAAAAGGGAGGAAGGAAGTTTTACTATCTAGGAGAGTATATCGTGAAGTGAGAGCTATCTTCAGGGAATGTGTCTTCACTGCGGTAAAGCTAAGACACCTGGGAACAGTTACTAAGGTTCAGCCCAAGCACAGCTGTAGGCTGTGTGAACTATGAACAAAAATATACTAACTGGATATTAAAAAAAAAAAATCCAAGAATAGTAAGTGAGATAAAACCACAATATTTCCTTTTTTCTAAATTAAGCCTTGTAAAAGTTAAGGATGTTTAAAAAAAAGAGTAACTAAATCTAAAAATCTTAATCAACCCTGACTATTCACTGGAAGACTGACGCTGAAGCTCCAATACTTTGGCCACCTGATGTGAAGAACTGACTCATTGGAAAACACCCTGATGCTGGGAAAGAGTGGAGGCAGGAGCAGAAGACAGTGACATGAGGATGAAATGGTTGGATGGCATCACCAACTCAAAGGACATGACTCTGAGCAAACTCCTCCAAGATAAAAACTTCCTTTATCTTGGACATGAGATAGTCAAGGACTGGGAAGCCTGGTATGCTGCAATCCATGGGATCGCAAAGAATCAGACCCAACTGAATGACTGAACAACAATAAAAAATGTCTAAAAATGGATTCATCTGTTTTTAAATCACCTGATTAAAAAAAAAAATCTTTCCTTAGTGTTCAGGATCTTTAAGAGAAGAGGAAAATCAACTGAGGCGGGCAGAAAGGACAGGGAACAGTCCTTGCTCTCTGAAGCTATTGTATTTCCAGAGAGAAAACTCATGTTATCTGAAGATACACTGTAGTACTGTGCCATAAATAAGGTTAAAATGATACAGAATAAGAACTGTTCTTTCCATTAAAAAGTCTAAGAGTTTTTAACACTTAAAAATTACAAATAATGTAAAAAGTTTTATAGATGAAAAGTCATGAAAACAAATCACAAATATACCACAAACATAATAACAAAGTACCATAATTCTCCACACTGTTTAAGAGAAAGTGATCTTACATACAAAATATATTTTAAAAACACTTTTTTCATATGTTGCCATTTTAAAAAATAACTATTTGAAAACTTTTCTAGACTTACTGGACAGTAGACATATCCATCACTTTTTTCATCAATGAAAACTAATCTGGTCCCATTTGGGTCAGGAAAAATCTTTTTCACACTGACGGGATGTCGATAATCATTAACAAACTGCCAGTCTTCAATGTAGAAATACTGAATAACACCAGTCTAAAAAAAATCCAGTCATAGAAATGAAAGGTTGTCAAGAAAATACTGACTTCTCAGCATTTATGTTAAGCTATTTCCTAATTTGAAAAAAATAAGTCATATTTTTGATCAAGGAAGAGTCTAAAAATAATATTTACTATATACAGATCCAAGAAAGTAAGTTAAATGAGTATGTACATCTGAGTCAACAGTCTATTATTAGTTCTAACATCCTTAGTCATATTAAGGCTTAACTGATTTTCAGATTTTCCACTTGTAAGAAATACTCTTATTGGTTAAAAGTAACTTTCAAGTCATATTACTTAAAATATTTTTGCTGTTAACAAATTAGAAAATTAAGTTTAAAATAAACAAAAACCCACAAGATACAGTCATAGTTCTCTAACAACAATGAACACGTAGACATCAAAATTTAAAAATATACCATTTAAACTCACTCAAAAAAATGAAATACTTAGGTGTAAATTTAACAAAGCATGCATAGGACTTGTGTGTTAAAAACTAAAAATCACTAATGAAAGAATCCAAGAATATTTAAATAAATGGAGAGGTACACTGTGTTCATGGATTGGTGTCAGAATAAAGATG
This sequence comes from Capra hircus, assembly GCF_001704415.2. Classification (NCBI taxonomy): domain Eukaryota; kingdom Metazoa; phylum Chordata; class Mammalia; order Artiodactyla; family Bovidae; genus Capra; species Capra hircus. The sequence goes on along the minus strand of NC_030813.1, from coordinate 58,973,778 downwards.
TTATTTCTCCTGAACTGATAGACAAGATTTTTTTGTAGATACAGACAAGATTATTCTAAAATTTACATGGCCCTGCAAAGGAACTAGAATAGGTAAAACAGTTGTGAAAAAAAATGGGAAAATTAGTCTTTTTTTTTTTAATAGCTACAGTGGAGGGACAGACACACAGACCACTGGAATAGACTAGAAAAGCCAGATTGTTATCAGGGATTAAGGTAGAGGCAAGAAGAAAGTGGGTGTGGAGATAAATGCAACATGAAGGATCCTGGTGGAGACAGAATTGTTCTATGTCTTGCCTGTTAATGTCAATACCCTGGTTGTGATATGTAATATAATGTTACCATTGCGGAAACTAGGAAAAGGATTTATAGGATCTCTCTGTATTGTTTCTTATACCTGCAGGTGAGTCTATGATGATCCCAAAATAGAAAGTTTAATTAAAATAAAAACACATGTTAACATCTTACATTTCTATTCAGGCCAAGATGGCGTGACTGGACTTAATTTGCCCACTCAAAAGAACCAAAAATAACAGACAAAATACATGAAAAATGATTTTCAAGATACTGGAATAAGGCAACATAGGATAATGGTCTCTTGGAGATGGGAAACAAGCTAAGTCCTGTGATTGCTCCAGTTTTTGCCCTGGGAGAGTCTTCAAGCCTGGCAAAGCGGGGGAACATGCAGGTGGAGCGCGACTCCCTGAGCTGCGGAGACTGAGCTGAGGATCCAGTGGGGCAGAAGGGAGGTGGCTAGACTTGCAGCGTAAACACCAGAGAGGAGAGAGATGCACTGAGAGAGCACTGAAGATCTTCAGAGGGTCCACCCTGAGTCTTCAGCAGAGTACTGATCACTGCACACTTAGAAAACTGTCAAAGCCAGGCAGAAGAACCATCCAAAGGCATTAGAGGAAACAGTGACTGGCACTCACAGAGAATTGGGAACAGCAACTGTTTCCAACTGGCAGATTAGAAAACGTAATTCACAGGATATTGGATGGAGTACTCAGGAAGACCTTGCCTCAAAAGTGGGAAATAATTAGTTGTAGACTAAGCAGTGTTTCAGGCTTCCCTGATGGCTCAGTGGTTAAGAAGCTGCCTGCCCACGGAGGAGACACAGGAGACGGGGGTTCAGTCCCTGGGTTGGGAAGATCCCCTAGAGAAGGAAACAGCAATCCACTCTAGTATTTTCGTCTGAGAAATCCCATGGACAGAGGAGCCTGGGGGCTATAGTCCATGGGGTTGCAAAAGGGTTGGACACAACTTAGCAACTAAACAACAAAAGTAGTGTTCCACATCTGCCTAACAAATCATAAAAGCCAAGACTCAAAACGATCAGACTGCTTCCAAGCAAATTACCTGTATTCTGGGAACAAAGCTCACAAGTATCTTTAGGAATACAAAACATCCAGCACCCCGAAAAGGAAAAAGTACCATGTATGCAAAGAAGTAGGAAAAAACATAACCCTTATTAAGGACAATAATTAATCAAAACTGACCCAGATATTAGAATTAGCAAATAAGGTAACTAAAACAGTTAATATAATGGTATGGCATATGTTGAAATGGATAAATGGAAGATATAAAAACAGATTCTAATATATCTTCTGCAAATGAACTATGGTGTATGAAATGAAAAATACAGTGGATGAAACTACTGGCAGATTCAATATGACAGAAAAAAAAGGCTAGCAACCTTGAAATACAGCAGTAGAAATTGTCTAAAATGAAACTGAGAAAAAAAATGAGTAAAAAAATTTAAATAGCATCGACTGTGGGATAAGTTAAAGCAGTTTAATATATGTGTAATTGGAGTTCCTGAAATTGGAATGCAAACAGAGGGGAGGAAAACATCTTTGAAGAAGTAATGGCTGAAAATGTTCCAAATTTTATTAAAGCTATAAAGCCTTGGGTTTAAAGAAGCCTCAACAACCCAAGCACAAGAAATATGGAGAAAACGACATCAAAGCACTTCACAATTAACTTACTCAAAACCAGCGATTAAGAGAAAATATTAAAAGCAGTCAGAGGAAAAAGACAGATGATACACAGAGGGACAAAGTAAGAATGACAGAGATTTCACTGGAGTAAATGTAGGCAAGAAGACAGAGGAGCTACACCTCCAAGGTACTGAAAGAAAAAACTGTTCATGGAAACAACCTAACATCCACCAACAGATGAACAGATAAAGAAGGCGTGGTACATATATACAATAAAATATTACTCAGCCACAAAAAGAATGAAATAATGTCATTTGTAGCAATATTGATGGACCCAGAGATTGTCACACTGAGTGAAGTCAGAGAAAAACAAATATATATCACTTTTATGTGGCTATCATGATATAAGCATGATATATAAGCATATATCAGTTCAGCTCAGTTCAGTCGCTCATTTGTGTCCGACTCTTTGTGACCCCATGAATAGCAGCACGCCAGGCCTCCTTGTCCATCACCAACTCCCAGAGTTCACTCAGACTCGTGTCCATCAAGTCAGTGATGCCATCCAGCCATCTCATCCTCGGTCGTCCCCTTCTCCTCCTGCCCCTAATCCCTCCCAGCATCAAAGTCTTTTCCAATCAGTCAACTCTTCACATGAGGTGGCCAAAGTACTGGAGCTTCAGCTTTAGCATCATTCCTTCCAAAGAAATCCCAGGGCTGATCTCCTTCAGAACGGACTTGTTGGATCTCCTTGCAGTCCAAGGGACTCTCAAGAGTCTTCTCCAACACCACAGTTCAAAAGCATCAATTCTTTGGCGCTCAGCCTTCTTCACAGTCCAACTCTCACATCCATACATGACCAAAGGAAAAACCATAGCCTTGACTAGACGGACCTTAGTTGCCAAAGTAATGTCTCTGCTTTTCAATATGCTATCCAGGTTGGTCACAACTTTTCTTCCAAGGAGTAAGCGTCTTTTAATTTCATGGCTGCAGTCACCATCTGCAGTGATTTTGGAGCCCCCAAAAATAAAGTCTGACACTGTTCCCACTGTTTCTCCATCTATTTCCCATGGAGTGATGGGACTGGATGCCATGATCTTCGATTTCTGAATGTTGAGCTTTAAGGAAAGTGCTGCACTCAATATGCCAGCAAATTTGGAAAACTCAGCAGTGGTGCCACAGGACTGGAAAAGGTCAGTTTTCATTCCAATCCCAAAGAAAGGCAATGCCAAAGAATGCTCAAACTACTGCACAACTGCATTCATCTCACATGCTAGTAAAGTAATGCTCAAAATTCTCCAACCTAGGCTTCAGCAATACGTGAACCGTGAACTTCCAGATGTTCAAGCTGGTTTTAGAAAAGGCAGAGGAACTAGAGATCAAATTGCCAACATCCGCTGGATCATGGAAAAAGCAAGAGAGTTCCAGGAAAACATCTATTTCTGCTTTATTGACTATGCCAAAGCCTTTGACTGTGTGGATCACAATAAACTGTGGAAAATTCTGAAAGAGATGGGAATACCAGACCACCTGACCTGCCTCTTGAGAAATCTGTATGCAGGTCAGGAAGCAACAGTTAGAACTGGACATGGAACAACAGACTGGTTCCAAATAGGAAAAGGAGTACCTCAAGGCTGTATATTGTCACCCTGCTTATTTAACTTCTATGCAGAGTACATCATGAGAAACGCTGCACCGGAAGAAGCACAAGCTGGAATCAAGATTACTGGGAGAAATATCAATAACCTCATTATGCAGATGACACCACCCTTACGGCAGAAAGTGAAGAGGAACTAAAAAGCCTCTTGATGAAAATGAAAGAGGAGAGTGAAAGAGATAAACATATATAAACATATATATATAAGCATATATATGCATACATATATATATATACACACACACATATATAGCTTCCCTGCTTATTTTATAGAGTTAATGAGATAAAATAAATGAGATCAGGGCTTTATAAATTGTTGTATGTTATACAAATGTACTATTAATTTATTTACTACTTATTTACCATATCACCACCACTTTATCTGATACATGAGAGCTACCTTACTTGCGTATATAAGCTCAAAAACTGACTTTGGGTCAAATTTAAATTTAAAAAGTGTCTCTTCTGGCAATAAGCATGTTTTTAAATATGCTCTTTTAAAAAAACAATGTGAGAAAAGAGAACCTTTGAAACAGTGATTAATTGCCTTTCTAATGAAGGACAGGGAAGCCTGGTGTGCTGCAGTCCATGGGGGAGTCAGACATGGCTGAGCAACTGAACAATAGCAACAAATGTGGAAACAATGCCTTTGTTTTTAAACCAGTTTAGTGAATTCTTCTAGAGGCTAAGCAAGGTAACAGGTATGATATGCTTTGAGAAATCTTTAAAAGGTTTTACAAATATAAATGCTATTACTAAACTATGCTTTATGTATATGTGGCTAATGTAACATCTAAGAGTACAGGGTGTTGGTGGTTCAAATGACCAAAAGGTTGAAGTGGGATTCTCAATCTTCAATTAATTTTAATTAAATGCCTGCTAAATGTAGGCATTGGATAGCTAAAGTCAAATGAGGTGTCTTACATTTGTCATCAAAATAAATCCTGAAAGCATCAAAATAAGGAAAATGAGACTGGGAAGTGTCAAGCAGCAAGTAAGAGGACTAGTATTTGAGCCCAGGTTGTCCAGACTCCAAAGTCTGTCCTTTTCATTGTGCCATCAAAGTTGCTTATAGTTACAAAAGCACTTGATAATAGCAAATCACACCAAAGTGCTCTACATACATATATAATAATTTTTTGCACATATAACGCTTCCCAGGTGGCCCAGTGGTAAAGACTCTGCCTGCCAATGCAGGAGGCGTGGGTTTGATTCCTGGGTTGGGAAGATCCCCTGGAGGGGGAAATGGCAACCCACTCCAGTATTCTTGCCTGGATAATCCCAAAGACAGAAGAAAACTACAGTCCATGGGGTTGCAAAGAGTTGGACACAAGTGAGTAACTGAGCATATATGCATGTATGTGCATATAATATCTATATAATATATATATATACACACACGTATATAATAAATTACAAGCTAAAAATGAGAAATTTTCCCACGTTCTATATTACAGAAGACAACACGTACATCTGTGCCATAGATGAGGAAATCACCAGTTAAGGCATGACATAAAATACGGCACTTATCATCCACTGCTGGGAAAAGTCGCGTCTCACGTTCTTCTTGAGCATCCAACATTTCACTTTCTATCTAAAACAAAGAATAATAGTGACTCATAGACTTAACTGAATAAATCTGATTTGCAATATCTAGGGGGTAATGGGAGTCTTTTCTTAAATTCAACTAAATATTTAGGCTCACCAGATAAACCACTTTACTCAGAAAGGTATCAGGCAGGAACCCAGCTTGCCAGCAAGGCAATTAAATATCCCTTTTAATGAGTTTCCCTGGTGGCTCAGATGGTAAAGAATCTGGCTGCAATGCAGCAGCCTGGGTTTGACCCCTGGGTTGGGAAGATCCCCTGGAGAAGGGAATGGCTACCCACTCCAGTAATTCTTGTCTGGAGAATTCCATGGACAGAGGAGCCTGATGGGCTACAGTTCAAGGGGGTGCAGAGTCAGACAGGACTGAGCGACTGACACTTTCACTTTCTTTAACGGTAATAGTCTTTGCAGTAGCCTCTGCAGTTGTCTTGTAGCTAATCTCTTTGGCTTCCCAGAAGTAAAGAGCCAAGAAATACATGTGGGAAGTGTCCTGGTTGAGAAGCCTCATATTTCAAGGGCCAACATCTCTTGAACAACTCATGGAGCATAGTTTCAAGATCCCCACCAGTGACAGGACCAAACACATGGGTCAATCCATTCCAGGAAGCCAGACCTATGGCATTCCCATCAGTTTTTACAACTTACTTATAGTTTCTTCTAGATGCACTTTACATGGCCATTTTTACATAAGCCATGTTATGAGCAGCACAGCTGAAACGTTGTTGGGTTTCTTGGGAACAGAGTTAAAGGGTTAACTGAGGGTTAATCTCATGAGATTACTCTCATGACAAACTCAAAAGTTTTGTCAGTCCTTTATTACATACAGCTTTCTAGCTAGTCTGTACATGGTTGCTTCTTGACCAAAGTTCTTGATTATAAAACACTAGGCTATTCATTGTCTTCACTGACCTAAGCAGGCCATGGGACACCAAAAATACTTACCAGATGTAATTGGACTTTGCCTTCAAAAAGTGCAGACGCATAGTCAGAATAAAGGCAAACACTGGCTACTGTCCCCAGATATTCCACATCTTTCAATTTTTTAACAGCTGTAGTAATCAAAACAAAAACAAACACAATAAAATATAAACAAAATGATCTAATCTAATGATCTGCAAATAAGTTTTAAATGTGTGCCTTTGAAAGAATATTCTGAACCTGAAAGTTTAATTTTAGCCATTCTAAAGAAAATCTTAGTTGCCATATAAATTTGCCTTTAGGAATTTCATAGTGGTTCACAAGAAACAAAGTAATAAAAAATACAGTCACTTGCAAAATAACCAAAAATTAAACCTTAGTGACAAGAAGCTTAATGGACCATCTGAGGATAATTCTCAGGCTGGCTCTGTTCCTGAGGGACATCTGACCTCCTGTGGGAAAGACGAGGAGAAGCAGAAGGAGGAGAAGATACAGTGAGGCTCCCTTCAGATGTCAGTGGTTATTCAAGCATACAGTGGGAGGGGTAAGGAATTAACATTTATGATGCTGTGAGAGTGCTGCACTCAATATGCCAGCACATTTGGAAAACTCAGCAGTGGCCACAGCACTGGAAAAGGTCAGTTTTCATTCCAATCCCAAAGAAAGGCAATGCCAAAGAATGCTCAAACTACTGCACAATTGCACTCATCTCACATGCCAGCAAAGTAATGCTTAAAATTCTCCAAGCCAGACTTCAGCAATCCGTGAACCATGAACTCCCTGATGTTCAAGCTGGTTTTAGAAAATGCAGAGGAACCAGAGATCAAATTGCCAACATCCGCTGGATCATGGAAAAAGCAAGAGAGTTCCAGAAAAACATCTCTTTCTGCTTTATTGACTATACCAAAGCCTTTGACTGTGTGGATCACAATTAACTGTGGAAAATTCTGAAAGAGATGGGAATACCAGACCACCTAACCTGCCTCTTGAGAAATCTGTATGCAGGTCAGGAAGCAACAGTTAGAACTGGACATGGAACAACAGACTGGTTCCAAATAGGAAAAGGAGTACGTCAACGCTGTATATTGTCACCCTGCTTATTTAACTTATATACAGAGTACATCATGAGAAACGCTGGACTGGAAGAAACACAAGCTGGAATCAAGACTGCCGGGAGAAATCTCAATAACCTCAGATATGCAGATGATACCACCCTTATGGCAGAAAGTGAAGAGGAGCTAAAAAGCCTCTTGATGAAAGTGAAAGAGGAGAGTGAAAAAGTTGGCTTAAAGTTCAACATTCAGAAAACGAAGATCATGGTATCTGGTCCCATCACTTCATGGGAAATAGATGGGGAAACAGTAGAAACGGTGTCAGACTTTATTTTTCTGGGCTCCAAAATCACTGCAGATGGTGACTGCAGCCATGAAATTAAAAGATGCTTACTCCTTGGAAAAAAAGTTATGACCAACCTAGATAGTATATTCAAAAGCAGAGACATTACTTTGCTGACTAAGGTCCATCTAGTCAAGGCTATGGTTTTTCCTGTGGTCATGTATGGATGTGAGAGTTGGACTGTGAAGAAGGCTGAGCGCCAAAGAATTGATGCTTTTGAACTGTGGTGTTGGAGAAGACTCTTGAGAGTCCCTTGGACTACAAGGAGATCCAACCAGTCCATTCTAAAGGAGATCAGCCCTGGGATTTCTTTGAAAGGAAGGATGCTAAAGCTGAAGCTCCAGTACTTTGGCCACCTCATGTGAAGAGTTGACTTATTGGAAAAGACTCTGATGCTGGGAGAGATTGGGGGCAGGAGGAGAAGGGGACGACCGAGGATGAGATGGCTGGATGGCATCAAGAACTCCATGGATGCGAGTCTGAGTGAACTCCGGGAGTTGGTGATGGACAGGGAGGCCTGGTGTGCTGTGATTCACGGGGTCACAAAGAGTTGGACACGACTGAGCGACTGAACTGAAGTACCTACCAGACCAACAGGTGCCTAAGAAAGACCAGGTGCAAAAGTAGATCACATATTTTATTCCATGTAATTTTTCTCATAACCCTTTACAAGTAGAAGAATCTTCATTTTCCAGATGAGGAAACCAAGGCTCAGAGGGGTAAAGAATTTGTCTACAGTCACCCAGCTAAAAGGGGCAGAAGGGAATTTGAACCCAGGGCCCAATTCTAAAGAACACAATCTGCTCAGGATACCACAGTGTCTTCACAGCAAAGATAAAGAACAAAACCTTTCCCAAAACTATGCAAAATTTTTAGAAGATTCGCAAAAAACCATTTAAGCTAAGAAAGAGATGTCTGAAGAAAAAGAAAGATTTGGTCTTAAAAGAAACTACTAGTGCTTCCCAAACAAACAGACAGACAGACAAAAAAGCAAATTATATGTTAGATAAGAAATCAACTGGATTTAGACTTGCCATTCTCGCCAAGGACATAAAACCAAGCTCGATTATTCATTCCCACAGCCAGGTGATAAAGTCCCACTGCTACAAAGTTGGGCTCCACGGCGACAGAAACTGTGATTGGCAGTTCCTATAACAGAGAAAAGGAGCAGTAGTGAATCAACTGTCAACACTGTGTTAATTTTATTGACAAGTGAAGAGAACACTGTTTTTGTACTCCTTCAACAGGGTTGGCTACGGTGACTTCAAGGAGGGAGGTGAGGTATGCAATCCTGGTGCTGCAGGCGTCTCCAAGGATGGGGAGCTTGGTCAGGAACACGTGCAGCGAGCCCCTCTGGGTGGACAGTGCCAGCAGCTGGCCATCATCTGTCCAGGACAAGGTGCCCAGCCCTGAAATGACGGAGCACATGAAGGATTATTTAAAAACAGATATGCTGTTACAAGAAACCAAGCATACTAAATATCTTCACTTAAGCTACCAGAGGCATAAAAATCTTCAAAGTTAAAAAAAAAAATAGTGGACATAGCTTTTATTTAGACTAGGAGATTCATCATGGATTGGCTTATGAGCATGAGCCCCGATGCATTTAACACTGGCTCAAAGAGAAATATATCAGAATTCAGATTCTGCAACTGGATTTGGGATAAAATACAACAGAAATCTTTTGAGTCAAAGTATATTCACATCCTCCTAGTCAAGAAGTTTTTTTGGTTTTTAGTCACTGAGTCATTTCCAACTCTTTTGTGACCCCATGCACTGTAGCCAGCCAGGTTCCTCTGTCCATGAGATTTCACAGGCAAGAGTAATGGAGTGGGTTGTCCCAGATTGAATCTGCGCCTCCTGCAATGGCAGGTGGATTCTTTACCACCGAGCCAACTGGGAAGCCCAGTCAAGGAGTATGACCCAACATAATTACTAATAAAGAGGCTACTTGAGGGAATTCTAGTGAAAGGTGTAAATTTGCTTCCTCCTACAATGAATGCAAACCATACGTTAACAAACACATTACTCTCTTACTAAAATGATCAAACGCCAACTTGCTTCAGAAAAATCAATACCTTTATGTTCATCATCCAGGCTGACTATAGAATATATATCTCTTAATTCTGCCAAGTCATGGATTTTAATGCTGAAAAATAAAAAAAAATATATATATATTTTAAATATGAGCACTCAGTTAAATTCAAGCAATTATAAGCTATGGAACAGGTCAGTGTTCTCCAAAAAGGGATGTACAGGAGGATCTATAGGGTTAAGGTAAGAAAATATTAAACTTTCCATATTTAATTATATTTTCTTTAAAATTTTTGTTTGTTGATAGGGGGTGGGAGTGGGGCCCAGCTTAGTTCTTTGATCTACAGTCAGGAACAAGGAGGCTGAAGATCCTGAGGAAAAGTTTGAGTCAGAAAACTTTCCCCTGAGCAGTACTGATTATTGTAAAATGAAGCAGGTTTCTCCTTGCAACATGTCCTCCCCTCTGCTCCCCCCATCCACTGCTCTAAGAGTTCCTTTCTACAAAAATAAGTGAGGTATAACAGAAAGATTTGGAAAGGCCTAGGTGGAAAGCTCTGAAAAGTGGAGGTATAATGTTACTTCAAAGGGTTACTGTGAAGGGTAAGTAGGCTTATGCAAGTGAAACCTGTGTAGCATGATGTTGGGACCTAATAGTGGTATTTCTTTCTTCCTGTCTCCCTTGCTCTCTCCTTCCTTTGTCCCTTCTCCACCCTCCCAGTGCTTCTTCTTCATATATTTTCTGTTTTCATTTAATTAAATTTTTTATATAATTGTAGGTCCACATGTGACTGTAAGAAATAACAGAACAAAGAGCCCAGAAGTAAATCCACAATGGGAAAAAGACAGTCTCTTCAGCAAGTGGCGCTGGGGAAGTTGGACAGCTGCACGTAGATCAGATGTTAAAGCACATCCTCAAAAGGGTGATGTGCACCCTTTTGTGCACACCACACACAAAAATAAACTCAAAATGGCTTAAAGACAAATCTAAGACAAGATAGTAAACTCTTAGAAGGGAACATCGGCAAAACATTCTCTGACATAAATCATATCAATGTTTTCTTAGGTCAGTCTAGCAAGGCAATGGAAATAAAAGTGAAAATAAACAAATGGGATTTAATCAAACTTAACAAGATTTGGCACAGCAAAGGAGACCATTAAAAAAAAAACCAACAACAAAAACGAAAAGAACTTACAGAATGGGAGAAAGTATTTGCAAATGATGCGACAGACAAGGGCTTAATCTCCAAAATATATAAACAGCTCATACAGCTCAACAAAAAAACCAAACAACCCAATTGAAAAATGAGCAGAAGACTTTAACAGACATTTTTCCAAAGACAACATACAGATGGCCAGTAGGCACATAAAAATGTACCCTCGACTGAGTTGCTTCCTATGTTCCAAGTCGTCAAATTTCTGAGTATAAAGTTGTTTGTAGTATTGCTTTGTTAGTGGTTTTCAGATCTGTAGTGAAACCTCTATTTCACTCATGATATTGGTGAACTGTATTCTATTTTTGTCATCCTTGCTAGAGATTTATCAATTTTCCCCCCAAACCCCTAGCTTTTAAACTTTTTCTCTGTTTTCAATTTCTGCTCTTTGTTATTTTCTTCCTTCTGCTCTGGGCTTGTTTTGCTCTTTCTAGTTTTTTGAGATAGGAACTTAGATCATTGATTAGATGTCTTTTCTCTTTCCTCTGTATCAATTTAGTACTATAAATTTTATTCTCAGCACTGTTTTAGCCGCCTGAAATACATATTGCTATGTACATCTATTGAAGATTGAAGACAGGAGCAGAAGGGGACAACAGAGAATGAAATAGTTGGATGGCATCACCAACTCAATGGATATGAGTTTGAGCAAGCTCTGGGAGATGGTGAAGAATAGGGAAGCCTGGCATGCATGGGGTCACAAAGAGTTGGACACTACTGAGTGACTGAACAACAAATGTACATTTCCATTTTCACTCAGTTCTATGTATTTTCTAGTTTACTTTTAGATTTACTCTTTGACCCATGAATTGTTTGGAAGTAGGCTAATGTTTAAGTACACAGAATTTCCTGTTGTTACCAATTTCAAGTGTGATTACATGATGGCTTAACACATTTTGTATGATTTCAATTTGTTGAGGTTTGTTTCACACTCCAGGATATGGTCTACACTGGTGAATGTTCCACGGGTGTCTGGAAAAAATGTATACTCTGTTGTTGCTGGGTGGAGTGTTCTGTAGATGTCTGCTAGGTCTAGTTGGTTTATGGTGTTATCCAGGTCTGTTGAGAGTTTAACTAAGTTACACCGTGATATAGCTGCCCTGGCATCTATTTTGTTTGGCTAAGTGGCCTGCAGTGATCTTAAATGAACACTAGTCCCTTTATGCACATGCATGCCCTCTTCATAGCAGCCCACGGTCATAAACAAATATAAGTTCCTGATGTGATTTCACCACTAGCCTTTGTGACCAGCACCTTCACTTTATCTACTGTTATTTTCCGTTTCTATTGCCTTCCTTTTATTTTTGACATTCCAAGTTTCATTCTGTCATCTGTTATCTCCTATCTGAAGAACCTCCTTCAGTAGTTCTTTTAGAGGAGGCCCACTGGCAGTAAATTCTCTTCATTTTCCTTCATCTGAGAATGTTTATTTCACCTTCATTACTGATTGCTATTTTTACTGGATATAGATGGAAGTTTGGTTGACGATTCTTTTCTTTCAGCAATTTAAGAGTGTTATGAGTTTCCTCCTGGTCACTATGGTTTATGGTGAGAAATTTGCTGTCATTCAAAATGTTCTCTTTCAAACCTTTTCTTTGCCTTTAGTTTTTAGCAGTTTAACCATGATGAGTCTGGGCCTAGATTTCTTTGGATTTATCCTTTTGGGGGTTTGCTGAGCTTGTATAATATATAGGTTGTCTTTTGTCAAACATGAGATGCTTCCAACCTTTATTTTTGAGATTTTAATGACACAAATGTTAGACATTTTGGTAATTTCAAGGTCCCTGAGGCTGTTTTTTTTTTTTTTTTTTAATCTTTTCCTCTGTGTTCAGAATGGGTATTTCTATTGATCTATCTTTAAGTTCACCAACTCTTTTACTGTGATTTCTATTCTGATATTATATACACTGTATTAATTTTATTTTTTCAGTTCTAGAATTGCCATTTGGTTCTTCTTTATAGGTTCCATTTTTCCCCCCCTGAGGATATGTTTCAGTCTGTTTTGAGAATGCTGTTACCTTTTGGAACATTTTTATAATAGCTGCTACATGCATCACCTCAGCACTGGGGTCCTTTGATTGTCTTTTCTCAAGTCAGTCAAAATTTTCCTGATTCTTCATGTGTCAAGCAAATTGGGGTTATATTCTGGACAGTTTGACAATTATGTTATGAGACTCTGTCTTGTTTAAATCCCATGAAGAAGTTAAAATTTTTTTTTTGAGGAGGAAATTGGCCCAGTTGGGTTCGGGCCACACATTTCGACCAGCCTTCTGTGGGCTATGATTTCAATGTCTGTTCCACTTCCAAACCCTTTGCAGTGGTATTCAGGTATGTCCTTGTATGGTCCACTCAGTGGCCAGTACAGGACCTGGGCTATGGTCTATCCCTTAGTTCAGTTCTCAAAGTCTTTGTCAGGCATGTAGGATATGATACACACACAAAGCTCAGAGATGAACCTGGGACTTCCTAAGTATCTTTGTAGGATTACTTTCCAGAGTTCCTCCTTCTCTAGGACCTCCCAGGTATATCAGAATATACCTGGACTTCCCCTTGTTGGTCTTCCAGCACAAAAGCTGGGCTCTAGTTATTCTCCTTTGGTCTCACTACAACTGCACCAGCAGCCAAGCAGAGAAAGGACAGAGAGAAAAATAAACAGCGGGGGTATGCCCCATCTTCTTGGGACCACAGTTCCCCCAGCTGAAGAGGAAGGTTAGCTTCCTTCAGGGTTTCAGGTGCCTGTGGGTCCTTGCTGTCACTGCCATGGTGGACTGCTTGATGGCTAGGGCATGAAAGAACAAAGAGGGGTGGGGAGAAAATTGAGGGATTTCCCCAACTTAGTCTGAGTGTTAGGAGTTCTCTTTACTGAAAGTTGAGCCAGAACTAAACGGCTTCTTTCAGAGCTCTGTCTGTCTCTGCTCCAGTGCTTACGTCCAGGTCTCAGGCTGCCTTGAGTCCCGGCTGAGACCAGAAGACACACAGGAGACTCACCGCTGGCTCAGTGGTACTTCAAATGCAGGCTTTCTTCTCCAATCTGCCTGCTACTATTTACTTTTCAGAATCCTTACATAGCTGTTTCATGAGTTCTTTTCAGGTTTTATGGCTGTATTTGGTGAGAGAGACAGGGTCAAGGGTACTTACTCCCTGTTACCCAGAAGTGCTCATTTTATTTTTATGACTGATTTTAAAGTATACTCCATTTTAGGTTTTGTATCCGGTACACATTTAGTATTTTAGGTTTTACCCTGAGTGTTCAAGGCAAAGGTAAAGGTATCTTAGAAATTTTCAGCTGCAAACATGTTCTAATACTGCAAGTATGGTGGGTAGATGAACATTAGTTAACAACATCTTGTTGAATCTCTTGACTATTCCTTAAATAAGCTTTCCTAGGAATATGCGAATGTAACTTACCAGTTATCACCACACGTAGCAGCTTTGTTAAGGGTCTGTGATACTGCAATACTGGTTAGATTGTCTTTATGGTCATGAGCCTGAAATATCTCTTGACCGATCTCTCGAATATGAGTGGAAATGACCACAAAATTTCCACGAGAAAAACCAATCATGATGTAGCCATCACCGTACCTACAGCAACAAAGGCAGTAATACAGTAAAAGGAAGATTAACTGTCATTTGCAATACAGTAATAAAAAAGTACCTTAACATTAAGGAAACAGAATATCATTTATCAAGGGCCTATTTGCCAGATAACATGCTAGGTAGTTTCACACGTTAAGTCTCAGACTGCAATCCAGAACATGTCACATAGAGGAGTGAAAATGCTACAGACAAAAAGGAAACACATTATAATTAGTAAGGAAAAACTCTGTGTATTGTGCTTCTGTACATACCAGCTGTAGCAGACAATGTTGCCATAGTGTTGCTGAAACTCCATATCAACTGGGTTATCGGGTTCATTCAGATTAAAAAGAAATAAAGTTTTCTTGCCAACCACTACACTTATCTGCCAAAAATAGGAAGTATGAGAGGAATGTTCAGTCCTTCATGAAAAGACTAATAAGCAAATTCAAATAGCATAAACCTAATTTAGAAAAACAATTGAGCCAAATTTAGTGTTAAATGTTATAAATTAATCAGGAAACAACGTGACTAACTCAAAACATTTGTACCATTTTCCTAAAATGTAGTCTGGGAAGGATCCTTGGGTTTACACATACCCAATATACTCTTGGAAGTATACTAAAATAGCTCAATGGAATACCTTTTTAAAATTCTCTGTACCTCTAATAAGAGTACCGTGTAGTACAAGCAGGTAAGTGTGACACAGTTCCTTTGGAATTAAACTCACATTCAGAGTATAGCAACTCTTCTACCCTAAGGCCATCTGATTTTGATTCTGAACCACGTGGGACTACCTGTCCACACCTGTGTGGATAATCTAGCTCAGCTTTTTATATCATCACTTTTTCCATCACCGCAGGGCACTGCCCAATGTGGCTAGACTAGTATCCCTGTTACTCACAGGCCAATACTAAACTGTAATTCTCAGCTGAGAGTGTAACTGTATCGAGACAGAAGAGTACATTACCAATTTGGGCTCACTAAGGGTAATGGATATATATATATAAACAGAAACACTTTGGTATATTTCCTTGCTTTGAAGATGCTATCAGTTATGAGTCATTATCAATATAACATCTTTTTAAGAAGTAAAGAAAAACATTACTTCATTACATATATTCTGGTTGATTGTGAAGACCATCTGGACTTCAGAATGTTAAAATGTGGCAGGGAAAATAAATCTAAGGTGTTAAAAAATAAAACTAGTAATTTCTGGCATTCTGGTCCCCATATCTGATAAGAATGAAAAAATTTGAAAGATACAGAAATCAATACTCTTGTTTTTCAAGGCGCCCCCACTGTTTTTGCTACCATACAGAGAGCAACAACAGCACTACAGGACGCTGTCTTCAATTGTTTTGATGTTAGGTGGCAGCAGAAACAACATTTAGGCCTGAGAAACTGGGGTCTATGTTGGTTTAATAAGTGATGCACCATAATTATTTTAATGGAGATTCTGAACCATGCCAGGAAAGGAGACAGTATATCCTACAAAATTACCAAAATAAGTTGGGCCTGGATTTAGAACACTTACTGTGCTTTCAGCAGCGGAGGTTCGGTCATTAGTCTTCATCATGGAAAATTGCATGTCACTAGGCTCCGATCTCACTGGTATCTGTGGAGATGAACATAGTATCACCATGAATAAACCCCACATCCAAATTCCATTAACAAAACAGGGAACTTGCTTTCATTTCTGAATACGTTGGACTGAATAACCTGAAAATCCCACTGCTACAAAGTTCTAGAAATTCAGGATGAAACTGAACACGTATCTTATTAAATGGCTAAGATAAGCCTGAAAGAAGGTAAGGAAGATTTCTGTGGCCCATAAGCAAAGATCAAACTGAAAAGCAAAGTGAGTGCAGGAACTGATGCTGCAGATATCTGGCTGATAAAGAGAGATGATAATGAACCCATTTGACTCGAGCTTTTCAAATCAGTTTCCCTCCTATACTCTGTGGTCTAAGGTCCAAAGTTATACTCTGAGTGGTCTAGAAACTCCCTGCAGTTTTCAGCAAAAACAAATCTAAAGCCTCTTCCAAGGAAGGCTGCAAACAACTTCCTATAGTAGATGAGCTCCCAATTCAAAATGAGAAAATTCATAAGCAATGTACCAAGAGCAAGGGTCAGCAGATCTAAAAAGAACAAAATTATCAGAAAAAGATCATAAAATACTTTTAAAATTATTACAAACATAAAAAGACTCATAAATAGAAGAAAAGACAACACTTTCTTTAAAAGTCCAAGCAGGTTTTAAAAAAGAACTAGAAAGTACTTTCCACCAATAAAAATTAGGGTCATTACAATGGGAAGGACTGATGGGATAGAAGATTAGATGTATTTGAAGAATAAGTGAACTGATTTGTGGAAATTATCCTGAAGATTGCACAGAGTGACAAAAAGAAACTATTAAAGAGAGATTAAGAGACATCAGATGGTCAAACATATGTCTAACAGTTGCTGCAGAAAGAGAAGAGCAAGGGCAAGAGGCAAATTTCAAGTAGACAATGACTAAGAATTTTTCAGAACTGACGAATGACAGCAATCTTCAGATTTAGGAAGCAAGACAAGCAGGATAAATAAAAAATAAATCCACAGGGGTAACGATGGAGTGCTTTGCAGAATAGCCAAGTATAAGCAATTCGGAGAAAATACCAGATGAAACAATACTTACAATGTACGCTTTGTTTACTAAATTACAACTTTAGTATGTCATATTCTGGAAGCATAATTCTTGGGATTGAAAATGGGAGATAGTTATCTTGTATGTAAATAACAGCTCAGTGGTAGAGGCTTCCTGGGATGTTATATGTGGAATAGTATTCTAAGGTCATGTCTTGATTTCAGTGAAGAAAAAAATGCCAGTATCTACTGATGATGTCTGGTATGGACACAAGAGCAGGGCCTGTAGTATTAGAATTCTAAAGGATACCAATACAGATTGATGAAAATCACAAGGTTTCTAGAAACTATTTTTACAGCAATGCCTTCCCTAAGAATCACTGGAATCACGCTGAGTTACTTCTACCTCAGTTTCAAAGCTTTCTAGATATAAGAACCAACTTTCTTCTTCAGACTTCTGCAAATTCTCAAAGCCCAAATTTTCAGTCATTCCAGTCTGGAACGAGCCATAGTAAGTTTTTCCTCTTATCTTTGTTCTGTTCTGCTTGGAGTGAATGACAGCAACTGATAAAAGTCTTCCAATATCCTCTATAACAAGTTTTAGCAGGGTACATGGTCACCTAGGGAGACTAAATTAGCAGCTTCCATGGCAGCACTTAGGTTTGACCATATGACTAGGTTCATGTGATATGAATGGCAGGAATGACTGCATCTCCCAGATCAGGTAGCTTACAATTTCTTGCACTCCACTTCTTTTTTTCCTTTCCCTGGGGCTGAAATGCAGATGTGGTGCTAATGAGGGCAAAACACCCTAATAAATGGCAAAACAGTAAGATGGAAGGAAGGGTGGGGAAGGAGAGAAGGGGGACTTTACACAACCTGGAGAAGCAGAGATACGCAGATGACCTGCTTACCTCTGTTGTATGATAAAATGAAGGAGGAAAAAGCCACCCAAACTACTATATTCTTAAGAGTCCTTGTCATTTTGGGTCTCTGTTACAATAGTTTAGCCTTCACCCTTGACTGATTTAGATCTTCTCTTACAAATTCACAATCCAACATTCATTTATCTCCTCTATCTCACAAATGCTACAGGGTTTGTAGGCTATATCACACATTTGACAATCATATAAGGCTACATGTGTTTTATCATGATTAGTTTTCTCTTCCTGGGGGCCTATGGCAGGCAGCCTCTAGGATGGTCCACAATGGTCCTCGCCTCCTGGTTTTTATGCCTTAGTGCAATTGCCACCCAGACCCTGAGTATGTGCTGAGCCTAGTGACTCACTTCTAGAGAACAGAATATGGCAAAAATAATTCTGAGATCAGGTTATTTATTAAGAGGTTATGGCTTAAGTCTTGAATGACTATTCTCATTCTCTTGCCAGTGGCTTTGTTGTGAGATATGCTATGGATAGATACATGTGACTATAAAATGAGGCAGGCTTCCAGTCAATAGTGAGAGGAGCTAAGCCCTGAGCCTAACAGCCTGCATTTCAACAACCTCATGAGCTTGGAAATAGACTTGTCCCTAGTCAAGACTTCAGATAAGACTGCAGTCCAGACTGCTAAAATGACCGCAGCCTTGTGAGAGACCCTGAGGCAGAAGCACCCAGCTTAGCTGTGTCTGGACTACTCACACACAAAAATGGCAAAGCAGCATCTGTTATTTTAAACTGCTAAGTTTCAGGGGTAATTTGTTATGCAGCAATAAATAGCTAATGAAGGACCTATTAATGTAAAACTAGCAGTATTCAAAGAATGTGTCAGTCACTACTGCTCTAGAAATACTAAATAAACCATAAGCCAAGTCATCCGAATTGAAATTTTGCCACTGGTAAGATTATATAGCTATGGGTAATACATATTCCCTTAATCATGGGAAATTTGAACAGCAGTAAAATTTAATCCTAAAATTAAATTTAATTAGGATTAGTTTGGAACCAATTTAACATATCAGCTAAAGGAGTAGGCTTTAGAATCAGGCAGATCTGGCTGAGTCCAGTGGTTAAGATTTACATTGTAAATACCCATATAAAATAAGAGAGATTCACAAATATAATGGTTGATTATAACCACAGAGCTGATAATCCAAGCTAACACTAGCCAACGGGAAGTGTACAAAGGAGGAAATTTGGACAAAGTATTTGTATTAAAAGAAAAATGTCCTAGTACATAAAAAGAAAAAACTTGAGGTTTAGAATATGAAGTTATTGTAAACATCTCTCATAGAGATTTTAAAATTTTATAGGTCAGTTTGATAGACAAACTTTATTTTGGAGGGAAATCTGAACACAGCAAGTCAAAGAGATGTTACTGTATTACCTGTCTTATTGTGTCACCTTCCTGATTACTAACTGTAATCATTTTATCTTCACCACCTAAAGCAAGCATGTTTTCTGCATTCCAACATCCACATGTGATTCTCTTAGTATGTTTTCCTGCAAAAGAGACGATTTTTGTACATATTGATTTCTCAAAAAAAAAATTTTTTACAAAATCTGTGATGGTAATTTCAAAGTTAGATAATATACTATGGAAATTAAATAAACAAGGAATTTAAAATCTCAAAGCAGTTTAGTGTCTAAGCAGCCTTATTTAAAACAGTTTATAAGAAGTTTTAAATCAAGATAATTGTATATAAGGGCAATCCTATTTTCCAGCTTTTTATGTGAATATGAGCATAGGTCCTAACATAAGAAGATATCCCACCCCTCGACAAGTTTGTTTGTTTAACCATATAACAAGACCTATCACAGTAATGTCTTAAAAGAAGTAAATCTCAAAGCACTGAAGTTATCTTTATTATATTCAGCTTTATGATGTGGGAGACCCTTGGCATAAGCCAATTCAACATCACAATTTTGATTATTTGTATATAACTAAAAGACATACAGTGATTCGTAACAATATTGAGGTACAAATTTGAATGCACTTTAGTGAGAGTTATGTTAAAAACTGAGTCATTTAGCTAGTGAAGGATATTAGAGAGCCACTAAGTAACAGAATGCTTTTTAATTAAGCAATCTAGTCAGTGCAAAAACTACATTTTGGGGTGGAAATTACATGACTTGACACCAGGTATTTGTTAAAGGTCCTAGAATAGATAAATACTCAAGAGTCTCAAGGTTAAGTATACAGTTTCTGGAGGCAGGCTGCCTATTTTGAGTAAGTGGCTCCACTACTTATCACAAAACCTTGGGTAAGTTAACCTTTCTATTCCTTAGTCACACTGTCCAAAAACTGGGGATAATAGTAGAAGCTATCTCACAGGGCTGGGGATCAAATGAGCTAAAGCACTTAGAAGAGTACCAGCCATACAGGAAATGCTATATAAGTGTTAGCTATTTTAGCTGTTATTGAGACAGAGATCATGCTTATTTTATTCCTTGTACCCCTTATTGAACCTGATAATACAGTATCTCTGCAGAAAGCAGGCTGTAAATAAATAGTTATTAAGCCAGTAGACCCTGAAGCAAGAGTGTGTCCAGTGTGTTAGAGGCTCAGCTAGGAGAACAGTGTGGCGGGAGGCCAGAAAGTAAAGAAAGGTAACTAAGAGATGAAATCACAGTTTTCAAGGGCCAGGTCACAGAGGGCTTGGCTAGCCATTGTAAGGATTCTGACTTTGATCTTGGGTGACATGAAGAGCCACTGGAGAGTTCTGAGCAGAAGGCTCACTCGGGCTTCTGAGTTGAGAATATTATTATAGCAGGGCAAGAGTTGAAGCAGGGAGACCGGTTAAGAGATTGCAGAGATGCCGGTAGAAGATGTCTGAGCTCCACACCATGGCGGTGGTGGTACTGGTAGAGGTGATGAGACCAGTTGATTCTGGACATATTTGGAGGTAGATCCTGTAAGGTTTTCTGGCACATTTGGTATAGAGAGTATGAGGAAGATAAGAGTCAGGATAACAGCAAGATTTGGCTTAAACGTCCAAGAGGATGAAAAGATACCAATGATGAGAGGGAACAGCTGCACGGTTTGGTGATAGCAAATCTGAAGTATTTACTAGAAATTTCACTGGAGCTCTTGAGTAAGCAATTGCTTGCATGAGTCTAGAGTCTGGAAGAGACAAACATGGGACTACAGAGGTAACATTTCAAACCAGGAGACCAGAGCACAAAAATGAAGGGAACATTCAGAGAAGAGACTGGAATATAGGAAATTTTGCTGATCACAGATTAAGAGATTTAGGTAGTGCAATGGAACTGGGGTGTCCAAAGTAACAGGTATTAGAAGGGATAAAGGAGTACATTAAGAGAGGTGGAAAGATGCCAAGGACAAACTTCATCCTACACTCAGGACAGAGAGAAGAAAATCTCTCCTTTTCTTCCAGTGCTCAGAACTCAGGTTAGTCTTAACATCAGTGATAACAGTTAACATTTTCGTGTGCTTACTTAACAGTGTTCTGGGCAGGTATTGACTCATTTAATTAATATTAACTTACAGGAATATACCACAGTTACTGAAATGTGAATCATGTTATTGGGAAACTGACAATATTAAGTAAACTGTGGTCAATGAAATTCATGCATATTAGAATCATGCAAAGTGAGGATTGCCTGTATCTAACCCAGCTCAAGGAAAGAAATCAGAGCAAGATGTAACAAGGGAACAGATATTTAGCTACTGTAAAAACCACCTGCTGATTGTGCATTTGTGCAGCTGCTTCTGGAAGTGAAATGCCTTGGTTTTAGAAAAGTAAATTATTTCAGAGGAAAAAAAAGCACACCTACAAATCACAACAAACTCTGAAAGAGGCAGTGAAAGGGCCTAAAATGTACAACTAACCTGAATATTTTCAGGTCTATTTTACACAGTTAATAAATTAGACTGAATTAGAATCAATATTCATATTAAATACAAAGATCACATATAAAATCATGTACATATGAACAAATAATGACACAAAATGATCATGTTTTGACATGATTATTTTCTTATTACCTCAAGTGTCAAGCTATCTAAGGACTGTAAGTTAACTGGTAGGACATGCCTATAAATGAAGTAGGATACAGAAAATGCCTACTGAAGTCAACAAATTAATTTACATGGTGAAAGCTGATTTTTTAGTTCAATTTTTCAAATGGATCAATGATGTAACTGTACAGCTAGAGTGCTAAAAATACCCATATGAAAGATATACATATATGTGAAAATAATTTGAAATGAATAAGTGTCTTTAACTGAAAAGCACTTTCTCAAGTATTCTGTGGGCACTATTATCTCCAGCATTTAACTCTTCCATTAGCTGTAGATTATACTGGCCACTTGTATGTAATTAAGCCTACCCATTTCACCCCTCACCAGCATGATGTTACAACAATTGAAAAAAATCAATACTATTTCCTTCAGGTAGTCAGATGCTAAGTGCTCAGAGGCTGCGGGAATCAAAGAGGCTGAATCAAGAAGGTCAAAGAAGGAATAAATACGCATACCCTCCAGTCATATACCCCGAGGTAAAATTAACTCCTAGTTCACTCCCAGATTAAATTAGTGACTGGAGAGAGTGAGGGGTCAGAATTAGGAATATGGATATACTATGCCCAAGAAGCGGCCAAATGTTTTAGCCCATCTACTAACGTGTTGATAGGCACATGAGCTACTCCATACCAGAGGCATAATCTGGGTGAGAAAGGGACAGATGGAAATCATGCTGTTAACGTACTGGTGTCCAGAGGCACAGGCTCACTCACCTTACCGCAACCTGTTCTATGTAACCTGGGAAGTTCTTAGTAGGTAGTGAAGATGGATCTTCTAGTTAGACAGAAGTATGGCTTGACAAGGGAAGTCAATTTTAAACTACAAAATTTCCCCTGCAATATCAGGGAAACCTGAGGTGATAAAATTTACATTTATGTTAAAGCATCCCAAATATTTAGCAGTGTTTCCAGCTGTAACCTACCAATGACAGGAATCTTTCGAGATGTCTGATGATTATAAATTAGCAAATTTCCTTTAACAGTTCCAACGGCCAGGAAACTTCCAAATTTTGACCAAAGAAGGAAAGACAATTGATCCCTGTAACATTAAGATATAAATTATTAAACAATTTACAACCACAACCTCCTAAGCAGTCCTTTTAAAAAGTGCTTCGTGAATTTCATGAATAACTGTAATACCCACTTAGAAGCTGAAGTATAAAATTACAATTTTAATGATTTAGGACAAAGAGTAAGTGCTAAAGGTATTTTGAGACACTATAAAATGATCTTAAGTCCGAGAGACCTAAAATACAAATGTATAATGAATAAAAGGCTTCAACTCAGTCATGATGGAATCTCAAATTTCAGGAGATGACTAATGATAAGATAGTTATTAATCTGTCTACTAATTATTGTTGTAACTCTTAATTGGCGTAAAAATCTTAATGGATAACATCTTAAGCTTTTAACAAGTCTAAAAATGTGATATAATAAACTGAAAAAATTATTGGGAATTCATGATTTGAAAAAGGATATAGATTTTCCAGCTCTGTCACTATTGAGGGTATCTCAGAAGGAGGTTTGGGCTTCCCTGGTGGCTCAGATGGTAAAGAATCCACCTGCAATGTGAGAGATCCGGGTTGGAAGATCCCTGGGAGGAGGAATGGCAACCCAATCCAGTATCCTTGCCTGGAGTGCCGGGGTCCAGCCCCGGTGGATCCAGGGAATTCGAAGCGGGGATGGCATTGGCGAGGAGAACTTATTTATTTATTAATATAGAAATATAAGATTAGATTAGGAAGAAATAGTGTAGTAGGAAAATTAAGTGGAGAAAGAAGGCTGAATAACTTGGTTTACGTGGGAAGCCAATAAAGTTCCAGACAAGGAGTTTGCACCATCTACGTTAGGCCACTGGCGTCCTCCTGCATATTGGGGGGTGCCCCGCCTTGGGCTCCCCTTCGTGTGGATCTTAAAAGCTGGGACAAGTAAGTAGACATGGTGAGCCTCCACGCCCCAGATGGGAATTCAGCCAGAAATTAGAGAGGAGACACGGGGGAAACCAGTCCAGCGACTGGCCCCCTCCTCTATTGTTCAGAAGGCCTTTTATACTTTTGATAAAACATGGAGATCAATGGGTAACACAAAGTTATGCAGTGTTAGCTGCCCAGACTCTTATCAAAACCAGACTTTTCTCTCTGCATACCTAATTATATACACAAGTCTTAGTTGATTTATATCATCTTCTGGCCAAAAAGGCCAATTAACATTTCACAGCCTTTTTTCTGATAAGGGTTTGTCAACCAGAAGACTTATTTGTGTTGATCTTCCCAAAGTCTGGTGCCACTCTCAGAAAGCACTAAATAAAGTTACATTCTTACACAGCAAGGACACAAGAGGAGTGCAGTGATATATAACAAAGAAAAGTAATTAACTCAAAAGTCTAGTGTTGCTAACATCAAAACTACTATACATCTTTTTCCATATCCCATTTACATTGATTAACATCCTCCCAGGTGCCTAAAAGATAAAGAATATGGAGGCCTGGCAGCAATCATTGAGTCAACAGTGAAAACCCGTCACCGATATGACTTTTAGCTCTTAGAAAAGGCTCTGTATCCTAAGATGCTTTAAGCTCTGTGTCTCTCGCGGTTGGGGGGCTGTAAGCAATTCACAAGCTGTAAGAGGTCAGGGGAAACCTGTTAGGCAAGCTAGAGAGCTATCAGAGGGGTTTTAACTGAAACATCCCTTTCAAATGCTAAAGACTAAAGCCCTGATTTTACTTTTTCCAGAGAATATTAGAAGAGTGGAAAAGCAGGCAGATTCTTATTTTTTGGGGGGTGGATGCTCAGGAAATTCCAGGGGGAAAACCTGAGTTCTGATTAGCCTTGCCATCAGAGCTCTGCCGCATGACCTTGTCACGGGTGGAATTCCTCACGCTGGCTCCTGGCACTGGAGAACTGCATGAACAGATGAGCCTGACGGGCTACAGCCCATGGGGTCACAAAGAGTTGGACACAACTGAGCAATTAACACTTTCACTTTCTTGAATGGACGCACAGACTGTATAAAATCCTTCTGAAAAGTGACATATGGAAGTGTAAAAGGACAGAGCAAGAAGTGGAGGTTCTCAGATCTAGTAAGGCTTGATGTTGGTCAGACACTATTGCCTGTGGATGCATTTCTTGTGCATCACTTTGGAGGGTCAAGGGAACCTGCACTAGGGGGATGTTTTGACCTGCTCTGTTATTCCTTGATAAGTAAGTCGGAAAAGTAAAGTCTAATCTTATGGTAGATGTGTGATCTCTTCCTGCACTTACAGGCCACATGATACCATGGGGCAGATATTATTACTAGACTCATTTTACATATACGAAGAAACTGAGGCTTAAGCAGAGGTTAAGCAACTTGTTCAAGGTCAAAATTGCAGTTTCAGTTGTAAATACTGACAAGTTTTTCTTTTCCATATGGCAAACAGCTTCTATTTTAGCAGAGATCTGTAATTTATTCTGTCTGCCCAGGATTTCTTCCACTTGTGAACTGCCCCACCCTTACCCCAATCTTCATGGGTAGGATTATCAACCCTATGGCCCTGCCTACCCTATTCAAAGACCTTTTAAAGAACTGAAAGGATACTGGTGATGTAATAGTGGCATGCCCTTTTCTCTGGCATAACTTGCTGTGAAGAATGGTAGAAGCTGATACCTGCCAGTAGCCAGTAAAAGAGCCTAAATATATATAGGATGGATAAATGACTTGGACCTATTGTATAGCACAGAGAATAATATTCAATATCATGTGATAAACCACAATGAAAAAGAATATGAAAAAGAAAGTACATATATGTATAACTGAATCACTTTACTGCACAGCAGAAATTAACACAATATTATAAATCAACTATACTTCAACAGAATTAAAAAAAGAGAGAGAGTCTGACTTAGAAGAAGTCAATACAGAGAAAGAAAGAGCTGTGAGATGTCTAGACTGCATCATTACAACCCCTAGATCCAGTCATGCCTGTAGTCATCCTATTTCCAGATTTTCCCATAAATCTTTTCTCTCTTCTTTGGACTTTTTAGTCTATTCCATTGAAAGCAACTTTTTAAGAAGCTCTTTATACTTTAGAATGATACTGTATTCTAATTAACTGGGCAAAATTAATAGGATTATATATAACAATTTTAAAAGAAATGAATTTTTCTTTTAAGAAATTAAAAATATTTTCTTATAAGAAAATAGCTCATCAGAGCATATTTATAATGAATGTAGTAAGACCTTTTTAGCATCAAAGCTGCAGGTAGTATTTCTAAGTGAAGATTTAAAACATAAAAAAAGTTATCCTTACCTCAAGCCACTCTCTAACTGACTGGTTTTGTTCGTGTTGGCATCCCATAGATAAATGCAACTGGATTTCTCAGCAATCACTGCTAGAATATCTCCATTCTTGTCCCAATCCATAGCAACACAGTTACTTTTTTCAAAAAGAGAACAAAACAATCACTACACATTTTTTTTTTAAAGTAGGGGAAAGAAATTTAAACACTCAACCATTTGTGATTCTTGTCTATAGCAAGTCTAACCAATCTATTTTTAAAATCATAAACTTTTTAAAGTAAGTAACAGAACTCCACATACACTGCCTGGATAACACTAACACCAATTTTGTTGTTGTTGAGAGGATGGAAACATTTTGAATTCTATTTTAAATATCATTTTCACATACTATATTAAATACAATTATATCAATAGGTTAATAGATTTTCTTGACACCTGTAAAGAGCTGGGCTCTTGTGGTAAAATACTCTAGAAAGGAATCACGTCTGCAATCAAAAGGAAATTTGTGTGATCAACTTTTAAAAGGTTGTTTCAGATGCACAGAGGGAAAAAGAAGGTACTGATAAGTGAAATATCTAGACAAGCTGTGTATTAAACAGAGCAAGGTTGGTTAGATGTAGGATTGCAAACAGTAAGAAAGACTGAATTCTGAAATACATAGTAAGAAAAGTTATTTTCATTTCATATCTTAATATTGAATAGGATAAGAAGAGTAATTTAAGGTAACAAAATAGTTATAAATAGGAAATGCTCTATTTAATAAGTTTCTTACTGTTTAAAATTACTCCAAATGTTTATTATAATTTAAGAACTTCCCTGGAGATTAACCTTTTCTTCCTTCTGATTCAGTTTTGGAGACTGTTTTTGGGCACCAACCCAGTGGTCCCCAACCTTTTTGGCCTTTTGTGGAAGACAATTTTTCCATGGACTCAGGGTTGGGAGATGGATTCTGGATAATTCCAGTGCATTACATTTACTGTGCACTTTATTCCTATTATTATTACATCAGCTCCAGCTCAGATCTCAGACTTTGAGGGCCCCTGAAGCAACACTCAGCTTTCCATTTAAGAGATCTGGGAATCACTTCAGTTATTTTATTCTTCAAACTGTTAAAATATGTTTTGGGATCTTATATTTTCTATAGTATTTTCACAGATTTTGAGAGGTATGGAAGAGGGAGATTTTCAAATTCTTAATAAAATCATTATAGACAACATATAATAGCATTTTGTTTATCTGGTGATCTTTTGTCAGTCTAATTCAGCTATGTTGAATACAGCAAAAGAGCTCAGAAGCAAAAAAATAAGGACATTGCATAACCAAAAGCGATGTTGCAGAGATTATGCAATAAAGCTCATACAACTTAATCAAAGAAGTTTTTGACCAAGTGCCTTTCACTTTATTTTAAACATAATTATAACTAGCTTGCCCTCTGTTCCCCAGAATATAGAAACCAGAAGCAACAATTAAGAGAGCAATAGGAAATGCTAAAATGGTGGCATTAGGTGGGTGTGAGATAAGAAGAGTCACTTAATTTGCAAAGATGGTGGCTGATAAACTACAGAAGGCTGATGTGAATTTAAAAAGCCTGGCAGCTTAAGACCACTTAGGTCTTATGCAAACACCATCATAATCACTAAGACTATGGGTAAGATAACTAATACAGGTAATGATCACACTGAATTATTAAAAATGCTTATGTTATGCTTACTGTAATCTAGAATGACTTCCTTAAAAACAATAAAAAAAGTGTGGAAAGTAACTATTTTCCAATTTATATTAGAGAGGAAAAACTATATCAGTAAGGGCTTATCTGCAAATATATACACTAAGGCTTGTTTATAATTAAATAAGAATTCTTTCACATAGACTCATTTACAATTCTGCCTTAAAGCTTATCTGTCAATGAATGTATTAAACTCTTAATTCATATGCTATATACCTATTTCATTAACTGCTTATGGTATACAAAACTAAATCTCTTTGGAAATGGAGAAAGCAAAAGAAGAGATACAGGTTAGACACAGGTTATAAAATTCTACTTGATTATAAGTTTTAAGACAGTGCTTTTTTATCTTTTAGGCCACAAAGTTTGAAAATATTTTTGATCTACCTCTGCACTTACCCAGATAAGTTGATTTCACTTCTTTTTTGACCATGGCGATCAAAGATTTTCACAATATGATCAGCTCTAAAACCAATTAGAACAAAAAGATATGATTTAAATTTTACTTCTTATGTATCTAAAGAGTTTTCTTATACAGTCAAGTGATTTCTATATTTTCTCATGATGGTTTCATAATTTGTATGTAAAAAGTTATCACTAGGGAAAAGGTTCTATGAATTGTGATATTAATAGAAATTAATATATTACTTATCTCACCATGCAACCATCATTCAAGAATTTCTACTGAACAGATGGTGTGGTTTGGTGGGCATACAACCATGTGGAGTCAGGATGATTTATTAACAATCACTGTTATCTTACCCTGTTACTGCAAGATAGTTTCCTGATGTTTTCTGCCAGGTAAACTGTATTGGTGTGCCAAGCCAAGTCTTTTCTAGTAGTGAGAAAACACGCTAAAAAAGCACAACACAATTTTTATATTTTAAAACATTCAATTAACAGTTGGTCAGAAAAGATGTCAAAACATAATAATGAAAACAGTAGGATCCAGGATGGTGAAGGCTTATGCTAGAGCTTACCTCAAAGAAGTCAACAATGTAACAAATAAAATGACCAATTAACCAACCAACCAACCAAATAACCATAATCTGGCTGGTCAAGTACAGACCTCAACATACACAGGAGCATTTACTATAAAACATTTTTGCTTTTGAATGTTTCTAAATGTTAATTTTATAAAAATTTATGATTTAGTGTTTTATAACTATTAAAAATTAAAAAAATTTAAACTTGAATTTGTAAAAGTCACTCAGTCATGTCCAACTCTTTGCAACTCCACGGACTACAGTCCATGGGGATTCTCCAGGCCAGAATACCGGAGCGGGTAGCCTATCCTTTCTCCAGCGGATCTTCCCCACCCAAGGATTGAACCCAGGTCTCCTGCATTGCAGGTGGATTCTTTACCAACTGAGCTATCAGGGAATTTAGCTAATTATTAATAGCATGGATTTGGGGAGATTAAATTTAATAAAGTTGCTATTAAAAAACCTTAACCATGACAGAAATACAAAATATCTATACCTTCTTCAAATGTATTTTTTCTCCTTTCTCCATTAGATACACTTTATCGTTAAGTGTTTAATTTGGCTATTGGGTGGATACTTTTTCAACTGAAAAACCATTCTTTTCACTTAGACAACAAAGAACTATGTATACAATATGGAGGGCTTCTCAGGTGGCTCAGTGATAAAGAATCTGCCTGCAATGCAGGAAACCCAGGTTTGATCCCTGGGTCGGGAAGATCCCCTGGAGGAAATGGCAGCCCTCTCAGGTATTCTTGCCTGGAGAAACCCATGGACAGAGGAGCCTGGAGAGGGTTCAAGTCCTTTAAATTCCAAAGGGTCAAATACCACTGAGCACATCTGATATAGAAGCCACAAACCACATGTGTACTTGGAATTTTATTGAGGACTTGAAATACAGGTAGTCCAAATTTAGATGTTCAAAAACAATACAGCTATATATGACAAACCCACAGCAAACATTATCCTGAAAAATTGAAAGCATTTCCCCTAAAGTCAGGAACAAGACAAGGGTGCCCACTTTCACCACTACTATTCAACATAGTTTTGGCCACAGCAATTAGAGCAGAAAAAGAAATAAAAGGGATACAAATTGGAAAAGAAGTAAAACTCCCACTGTTTGCAGATGACATGATCCTCTACATAGAAAACCCTAAAGACTACACCAGAAAATTACTAGAGCTTATCAATGAATACAGTAAAGTTGCAGGACATAAAATCAACACACAGAAATCCCTTGCATTCCTATACACTAATAATGAGAAAATAGAAAGAGAAATTAAGGAAACAGTTCCATTCACCACTGCAACGAAAATACTTAAGAATATATCTACCTAAAGAAACAAAAGACTTATATATAGAAAACTATAAAAACACTCACCGGGGAAAGAAATCAAAGAGGACACTAATAGATGGAGAAATATACTGTGTTCATGGATTGGAAGAATCAATATAGTGAAAATGAGTATATTACCCAAAGCAATCTATAGATTCAATGCAATCCCTATCAAGCTACCAAACGTATTTGTCACAGAGCTAGAACAAATAAACTTCACAATGTGTATAGAATACAGAAAACCTCGAATAGCCAAAGCAATCTTGAGAAAGAAGAATGTAACTGGAGGAATCAACCTGCCTGACTTCAGGCTCTACTACAAAGCCACAGTCATCAAGACAGTATGGTACTGGCACAAAGACAGAAATATAGATCAATGGAACAAAACAGAAAGCCCAGAGATAAATCCACACACATATGGACACCTTATCTTTGACAAAGGAGGCAAGAATATACAATGAAGAAAAGACAATCTCTTTAACAAGTGGTGCTGGGAAAACTGGTCAACCACTTGTAAAAGAATGAAACTAGAACACTTTCTAACACCATACACAAAAATAAACTCAAAATGGATTAAAGATCTAAACGTAAGACCAGAAACTAGAAAACTCCTAGAGAAGAACATAGGCAAAACACTCTCCGATATAAATCACAGCAGGATCCTCTATGACCCACCTCCCAGAATATTGGGAATAAAAGCAAAAATAAGCAAATGGGACCTAATTAAACTTATAAGCTTCTGCACAACAAAGGAAACTATAAGCAAGGGGAAAAGACAGCCTTCTGAATGGGAGAAAATAATAGCAAATGAAGCAACTGACAAACAACTAATCTCAAAAATATACAAGCAACTCCTCCAGCTCAATTCCAGAAAAATAAATGACCCAATCAAAAAATAGGCCAAAGAACTAAACAGACATTTCTCCAAAGAAGACATACAGATGGCTAACAAACACATGAAAAGATGCTCAACATCACTCATTATCAGAGAAATGCAAATCAAAACCACAATGAGGTACCATTTCACGCCAGTCAGAATGGCTGCGATCCAAAAGTCTACAAGCAATAAATGCTGGAGAGGGTGTGGAGAAAAGAGAACCCTCTTACACTGTTGGTGGGAATGCAAACTAGTACAGCCACTATGGAGAACAGTTTTGAGATTCCTTTAAAAACTGGAAATAGAACTGCCATATGACCCAGCAATCCCACTGCTGGGCATACACACTGAGGAAACCAGAATTGAAAGAGACAACGTGTACCCCAATGTTCATTGCAGCACTCTTTATAATAGCCAGGACATGGAAGCAACCTAGATGTCCATTAGCAAATGGATAGGAAAGCTGTGGTACATATACACAATGGAGTATTACTCAGCCATTAAAAAGAATACATTTGAATCAGTTCTAATGAGGTGGATGAAACTGGAGCCTATTATACAGAGTGAAGTAAGCCAGAAAGAAAAACACCAATACAATATACTAACACATACATATGGAATTTAGAAAGATGGTAATGATAACCCTGCATGCAAGACAGCAAAAGAGATACAGATGCAAAGAAGTCTTTTGGACTCTGTGAGAGAGGGCGAGGGTGGGATGATTTGGGAGAATGGCATTGAAACATGTATATTATCATATGTGAAATGAATCACCAGTCCAGGTTCTATGCATGATACAGGATGCTCGGGGTTGGTGCACTGGGATGACCCAGAGGGATGGTATGGGGAGGGAGGGGGGAGGGGGGTTCAGGATGGGGAACACGTGTACCCCCGTGGTGGATTCATGTCAATGTATGGCAAAACCAATACAGTACTGTAAAGTAATTAGCCTCCAATTAAAATAAATAAATATATATAAAAAAAAACAAAGACAATACAGGAAAGAAGGCAAACTATCTTTACTGATAATTTTTCATACTGATTCCATGTTGAAATGATAATATTTTGGATATACTGGGTAAAACAAAATATATTATGAAAGGTAACCTTACCTGTTTCTTTAAAAACATTTTAATGTGGCTACTAAATATTTTAAAGTACATTGGCTTACATTATATTTATATTAAACAGTGTTGATACAAAACATCTAGGACCATAAGAGTTTGAATGAATGAATTTACATTTTAACATTAGGTTAAATTAAAAATTAAACAATGATGCCTATATTGAGGCAAGTGAAGTTTAGATACAATTGCAGGTGGTGTGACAGTCTCAATGGTAACACAAAACTCTTCCAATGGTCTAAATTTTATACCAATCACCGGCAATTACTACATTAAAAAGATGATCAAATCCACCTCTATTGAAAACAGAGGTGCCTATAATCACAGGTGCATCCAAGTTGTGTGGAGCAAGAAGACACCCTTTAAAAAAAAAGCATAAAAGCATTTTACTTTTGCAATTTTATGACCACATTGCCCTGGAACCCCTATATGCAAGTAAGGGCACCCTAAATTTGAATGTCACTAGCTTCTTGGTAGATCTCCTCTGGTTGTGATTTTACATACTATTTTTCTTCCAAGGAGGTCAACAGGTGCTCCATACACATACAACACCCCATAAAAAGGTGCTAGCTTCACAACCAGAAAACGAACCCTTAGGCTTTGCTTTTTTTTTTCTTTCAATCTTTTTTTTTTTTCATCTTTATTTTTTAATACAATTGTTTTTTGGCCACCCACATGGCTTGTGGGATCCTAGTTCCCTAACCAGGTAACTAACCTGGGCCCTTGACAGTGAAAGAAAGGAATATCACCAGGGAACTCGAGATTTTGCTTTTCACTTATTAGCTGTAGGGCTTAAAGCAGGTCTATTAAATGGCCTCAAGCACAGAATTCTCAACTGTAAACCAGGAATAACAATATCTCCTTACACTGATGGTTTAGTCCTTAAGTCGTGTAGGACTCTTACGACCCCATGGACAGAGGAGCCTGGCAGGCTACAGTCCATGGGATTCTCCAGGCAAGAATACTGGAGTGGGCTGCCATTTCCTTCTCCACGGGATCTTCCCAACCCAGGAATCGAATGCAGGTATCCCGCACTGTAGGCATTTTCTTTACCAGCTGAGCTACAAGTATTTCCTAAATGGCGAAGAGCTTTAGAAATGTGAGTTAAGATTACAGGTCAACTCCAATTTCCACTATAGCCACGAAAATGTACAAAACAATGAAAAAAATTAAGCTTTCCATTTCTATGCCAGATCAGGGCCTGTGTGTGGTGGGGGGGTGGGGAGGTGGGGGGGGGGGTTGGGGAGTAGAGGGCACTAGGAGCGGGGCGGGGGTATTGTTTGGTAAGGCGATGGGTGAATGAGCTGTAGCCAGTGACCCGGGAATGGGGTTCATAAGAAGCCCAATCCTAAAAACGGTGCACGCAAAGGATGACGCTCTAGAGATTGAGACCCGTCCATGCAGATTTCCCCGTGAATAATATACACCGTCACCAGGTGATCTGTAATTGCGCCAGTCACAGCCAATACAACTTGAGATTCTTTCGGAGCTTTTCACTCATTTTAAGGAGCTAAACAGCTGCGAGGCTTGCCAGGTGTTTAGCTGCAAGAAATGAGGCAGCTCCTGACACTCGAACGAGCCAACTTCACAAGGACCCTCCAAACGCTTTTTTTCCCAAACTCGTTCTGCCCGCCGCGTGAATTGGGGCGAATTCGGAGTCTCTTCAGATCCAGTCTGCTCATTTCCAGCAGTGGAGGGGTGGCCAAAACGCACCAACTCCGTCCGCGGTCCCAGAAATGAGAGGCCTCCCTCCCCGCCGTCTCTTCAATTTTCCTTCCTTTCCCCTTATTTCTTCAACTTCGCCTCTGCTCTCCCTGGTCACCCCGCTCCCTTCCCCATTTCTCAAGCATTCGGGAGAAGGAAGGGAGGTCACAAGCCTCTATCCTCAAAGCGACTCTCGGAGAGTTTAAGGGACTGGCCAGTGGTCGCATCTTCCCGCACCCCCGGGTTTGTAAGTTATTTACCTTCATCTCAAAACATCCAGCAGCCGCGCGATCTAACAAGTGCGCAAGCGCACCCGGTCTTCATCAAGAAAGCTACCGCGTTCCCGTCACCCAGGAGACCGCGCGAGCAATAACCAATCAGCGGGCGCCAGCTGAAGGGCGGTGCCCCTAAACAACCTCGGAGGGAGTGGGCGGGAGGCGGGAACTTGAGTCACGTGATGCTAGCGAAGCAAGGCCCTGATTAGTTGAACGTCGTGAGGCGTTGCTGAGCTTTGGCTTTCTGCTTGGGCCCTGATTGGATGACACCGGAGAGTTCTGTGAGATGTGGAAGCCGCCGGCGTAAATTTAGGCCCTGACTACAAAGAAATCAGTGCTGGCGAGTAGAGACGCTGAGAACTTCAAGGAGCTGAGTGTTGTATAAGAAGAGGCGGGAGTTGATTCGTGGGGCAGTGCTCTTAAGCAGTTCACGCAAAGAGCTCACACTGCAGCTGTTCAAAGGATATTCAATTTGGAGGCTGATTTTGGCTGGGAATATGTTTGTGTCTTCAGATATTTAAATTTGGCTGCAAGACCCACACATTTAAACGGAGATGTCTTGAATAGGTGATTGGGTGAAGGAGAAAAAGGTCAGAGAAGTAGAAATTCGGAAATTGTTTTTGTATTGATAATAATTAAAACAGAGTGAATGGGACTTCTTAGATTTAGGGAATGTTAAGACGGAGAAACAATTTTAGGGGCTGAGAATTAAACTGACAGAAGGCCAATTAACAGGAGAAAAGCTTACGAATTTGTATGTATTATGTTTAGCCGATATGGGAGAATTAAATTAGTTAAAAAGAGAAAAGAAACATGAAATCTCACATCAATGTATTAATTAGGGTTCTATATTTCTCTCTAGTTTTTGTCCCTGTGTATACCAGTTTTACTTTGTGTTTATAATTATGATATATGTGTATTTGACAGTTATTTAGGTCAAATAATAAAGCACATTTTTTAGAGTGGTTAGTACTGTTAGGTAGCAAGTTAGGCATGTGCAACAAGGAGTGGCCTAGCCAAAAAGGATGCAAGCTGATCTCTAAAACCCCTCTCAGACACACTCAGGAAAATTCACAGATGCTATAGAAATAACCACAGAGACTTTTCTAACTCCTGCACATGTGCCCTAGGCACACAGTGGGTACAACCTAACCACAGGGGCTTCCTCAAGTAACCTTAGGCAACTAGGAGCCAATTAAGGGTTCATAAATATTACACACACACACATATATATCTGATTATAACAGACTGAATTATGGGGAGACATGCACAGCAGAGCCTGCTGTTACATAACCTGCAGGTGCCAGTTGCCCTTGAGTGTATGCCTGTTTGCATTCCCTTTCTTGATTGGTGGTGGGTACACGGCCTACTGTGTACAGGGCACAACCAAAAGGAAGAGACAGGAAGTATAAAAACGGAGAGGCCAAGAGGGATCATTATGACCATGGCCTACTCCCATGTCTTGGGAGTGTCTGTCAAATAAAAAGATCTGCCTGCTTGTACTGTAACTTTTCTGTCTTTTTAAACAAGGAAGAGAAATAAACTGACCTGATAGTACTGAGTAATAGAGCATACAATCCTAATAAAAGAGGTTTTAATTTTCCCCTACTAAGTAGAAAGCATCATTAGGAACAAGGCTAGTGGAGGTGAGGGAATTCCAGTTGAGCTGTTTCAAATCCTGAAAGATGACGCTGTGAAAGTGCTGCACTCACTATGCCAGCAAATTTGGAAAACTCAGCAGTGGCCACAGGACTGGAAAAGGTCAGTTTTCATTCCAATTCCAAAGAAAGGCAATGCCAAAGAATGCTCAAACTACTGCACCATTGCACTCATCTCACATGCTAGTGAAGTAATGCTCAAAATTCTCCAAGCCAGGTTTCAGCAATACGTGAACCGTGAACTCCCTGATGTTCAAGCTGGTTTTAGAAAAGGCAGAGGAACCAGAGATGAAATTGCCAACATCCGCTGGATCATGGAAAAAGCAAGAGAGTTCCAGAAAAACATCTATTTCTGCTTTATTGACTATGCCACACAGACTGGTTCCAAATAGGAAAAGGAGTACGTCAGGGCTGTATATTGTCACCTTGCTTATTTAACTTATATGCAGAGTACATCATGAGAAATGCTGGACTGGAAGAAACACAAGCTGGAATCAAGATTGCCACGAGAAATATCAATAACCTCAGATATGCAGATGACACCACCCTTATGGCAGAAAGTGAAGAGGAGCTAAAAAGCCTCTTGATGAAAGTGAAAGAGGAGAGTGAAAAAGTTGGCTTAAAGCTCAACATTCAGAAAACGAAGATCATGGCATCCGGTCCCATCACTTCATGGGAAATAGATGGGGAAACAGTGGAAACAGTGTCAGACTTTATTTTTGGGGCTCCAAAATCACTGCAGATGGTGACTGCAGCCATGAAATTAAAAGACGCTTACTCCTGGGAAGAAAAGTTATGACCAACCTAGACAGTATATTCAAAAGCAGAGACATTACTTTGCCAACTAAGGTCCATCTAGTCAAGGCTATGGTTTTTTCACTGGTCATGTATGGATGTGAGAGTTGGACTGTGAAGAAGGCTGAGCACTGAAGAATTGATGCGTTTGAACTGTGGTGTTGGAGAAGACTCTTGAGAGTCCCTTGGACTGCAAGAAGATCCAACCAGTCCATTCTGAAGGAGATCAACCCTGGGATTTCTTTGGAAGGAATGATGCTAAAGCTGAAGCTCCAGTACTTTGGCTACCTCATGCGAAGAGCTGACTCATTGGAAAAGACTCTGATGCTGGGAGGGATTGGGGACAGGAGGAGAAGGGGACGACCGAGGATGAGATGGCTGGATGGCATCATGGACTCGATGGACGTGAGTCTGAGTGAACTCTGGAAGATGGTGATGGACAGGGAGGCCTGGCGTGCTGCAATTCATGGGGTTGCAAAGAGTCAGACACGACTGATCGACTGAACTGAACTGAAGTAAATCAATTTTTTCAGCTCCTTTCTACAACTTTTGAGAATGAATCATTTAGATCATTGGTTCTATAACTCTACTGTGTATTTGAGAGGTTTAGCGGGTGTTTGAACCACCTTGGGAGCCTGCTGAAACATAGATTGCTTGGCCCCACCACCAGTCTTTGATTAGTTGTCCTTGGGTGGATTTGGAGGATTTCCAAGTCTAACACATTCCCAGGTGATGCTGATGATGCCCCTCTGGATTACACTGAGACCACTGTTCTCTAAATTTGTTTCCTAAATCCTCTGTATTCTTTTTCATGGTGTTACAAAGCAACAATTTTTTCCCAAGTATGTGCCTTCTGAAAAGTCAATTGTCAATTTATTTTTAAGCTGCAAGGAACATTTGGTATTATTATTTTACACAAAGCAGGGAGCCTAATTAATGCCTAGTTTCTTGTTTTTTATTATTCTGTTTTTCTCCTTAGGGTAACAGAATAGGCAGAATTTCAATATGTGAATGAACGGATATTTAGAGGTAATGAGGCACAGGGGAAGATATAGACAATGTGAACCAAACAACAACCTCTTAGTAACTTAGGTTATGTACTTAACTTTCTCAGCTCTCCTTTTAAAAAAATGGAGTTATATATTTGACATAGAGTGTCATGTAGATTTAAGGTGTACAACATGTTAATTTGATACATTTTTATATTGTAATATGATCACCATTGCAGTGACAATTATCAGCTTCACTTTTCTTCTTCTTTTTTGGCCATGCTGTTCAGCTTGCAGGATCTTAGTTCCATGATCAGAGACTGAACCCTGGCCACGGCAGGGAGAGCTCCGAACCCTAACCACTGGACCAGCAGGAAACTTCCCTTCAGATTCACCTATCTATAATGAAACTTGAAAACTGGTAAAAATATATTTGGTTGTGGTATTCTTCTGGAAGTATTTGTATGCATTGGAAATATGTGTATCCTTACCTGAATACAAAATTATGTAAAATAATACTTGGGAAAAGATGGAACAGCTGTATACAGTCAGTAAAAATAAGACCAGGAGCTGACTGTAGCTCAGATTATGAACTCCTTATTGCCAAATTCAAACTTAAATTGAACAAAGTAGGGAAAACCACTACACCATTCAAGTATGACTTAAATCAAATCCCTTTAGATGATCCAGTGGAAGTGACAAACAGATACAAGGGATTAGATCTGATAGAGTGCCTGAAGAACTATGTATGGAGGTTCATAACTCTGTACAGGAGGCAGTGATCAAGACCATCCCCAAAGGAGAAAAAATGTAAAAAGGCAAAATTATTGTCTGAGGAGGCCTTACAAATAGCTAAGAAAAGATGAGAAGCAAAAAGCAAAAGAGAAAAGGAAAGATATACCCATTTGAATGCAGAATTCCAAAGAATAGCATGGAGAGATAAGAGAGCCTTCCTCAGTGATCAGTGCAAAGAAATACAGGAAAACAATAGAATGGGAAAGACTAGAGATCTCTTCAAGAAAATCAGAGATACCAAGGGAACATTTCATGCAAAGGTGGGCACGATAAAGGATAGAAATGGTATGGACCTAACAGAAGCAGAAGATATTAAGAAGTGACAAGACCACACAGAACTATACAAAAAAAAAAAAAAAAAGATCTTTGTGACTCAGATAATCTCGATGGTGTAGTCACTCACCTAGAGCCAGACATCCTGGAATGCGAAGTCCAGTGGGCCTTAGGAAGCATCACTACGAACAAAGCTAGTGAAGGTGATGGAATCCCAGTTGAGCTATTTCAAGCCCTCAAAGATGATGCTGTCGGAGTGCTGCACTCACTATGCCAGCAAATTTGGAAAACTCAGCAGTGGCCACAGGACTGGAAAAGGTCAGTTTTCATTCCAATCCCAAAGAAAGACAATGCCAAAGAATGTTCAAACTATGGCACAATTGCACTCATCTCACACACTAGCAAAGTAATGCTCAAAATTCTCCAAGCCAGGCTTCAACAGTACATGAATTGTGAACTTCCAGATGTTCAAGCTGGATTTAGAAAAGGGAAAGGAACCAGAGGTCAAGTTGCCAACATCTGTTGGATCATAGAAGAAGCAAGAGAGTTCCAGAAAAACATCTTCTGCTTTACTGACTATGCTGAAGCCTTTGACTATGTGTATCACAACAAACTGTGGAAAATTCTGAAAGAGATGGGAATACCAGACCACCTGACCTGCCTCCTGAGAAACCTGTATGCAGGTCAGGAAGCAACAGTTAGAACTGGACATGGAACGACAGACTGGTTCCAAATAGGAAAAGGAGAACATCAAGGCTGTATATTGTCACCCTGCTTATTTAACTTATATGCAGAGTACATCATGCGAGATGCCAGGCTGGATGAAGCACAAGCTGGAATGAAGATTGCTGGGAGAAATATCAATAAGCTCAGATATGCAGATGACACCACCCTTATGGCAGAAAGCAAAGAGGAACTAAAGAGCTTCTTGATGAAAATGAAAGAGGAGAGTGAAGAAGTTGGCTTAAAACTCAACATTCAAAAAATGAAGATCATGGCATCCAATCCCATCACTTCATGGTAAATAGATGGGGAAACGATGGAAGCAGTGACAGACTTTATTTTCTTGGGCTCCAAAATCACTGCAGATGGTGACTGCAGCCATGAAATTAAAAAATGCTTGCTTCTTGGAAGAAAAACTATGACCAACCTAGACAGCATATTAAAAAGCAGAGACATTTCTTGGCCAATAAAGGTCCATCTAGTCAAAGCTATGGTTTTTCCACTAGTCATGTATGGATGTGAGTTGGACTATAAAGAAAGCTGAGTGATGAAGAATTGATGCTTTTGAACTGTGGTGTTGGAGAAGACTCTTGAAAGCCCCTTGGACTGCAAGGAGATCAAACCAGTCAAGCCTAAAGGAAACCAGTCCTGAATATTCATTGGAAGGACTGACGCTGAGCTGAAACTCCAATACTTTGGCCTCCTGATGTGAAGAACTGACTCACTGGGAAAGACCTTGAGGCTGGGAAAGATTGAGGGCAGGAGGAGAAGGGGACGACAGAGGATGAGATGGTTGGATGGCACCACCGACTGCATGGACATGAGTTTGAGCAAGTTCCGGGAGTTGGCAATGGACTCCCATCACTAGGGAAGCCTGGGACCCCAGCCCTCCTCAGTCCTAGTGGCAGCACAAGGCGGCTCCAGGACATCCTGCTCGGGAGACAGCGGCAGCCCCAGGCCCAGGGTGCCCTACGTGCCATGACACTGTCTCAAGGACCAAGAAGCAAAAGAAGAAAACCTGGAATGGGGCGTCTGTTGCCAATGGAAGTGGGAAGACCCCAGAAAAGCAGGCCCCCAAGGAAGCCCCCCCTAAGCACAGAAGTGCAGGCTGAGCAGCTGGCTTGGGAACTGGCCTGGTGCGTGGAAAAAGCTGGAGCTGGGACTGAAGATGCAGAGACCCATCCCTAAGCAGAAAGAACAAGCTCTTAGGGCAATCCGAACCCTGAGCAGCCAGAGAACCCCCTGCCCCAGAAGAGGCAGCTGATGTGCTCTTCGGGGACTACAGGGCTCAGATAGAAGCTGAGTGGTGCGAGGCCCTGCAGGCTCTCAGGACTGCTGCGTACTCAGCTCAGGTGCAGCCTGTAGGCGAGGCTGCCAGAAAGAAGAGCAGAAGGGTCTGCAGACCTTATCCAGAAGGAAGGTCCAAGTGCACCTCGGATACTCGTGATGAACAGTTTAGGTTTCTTTTAGCTTCTTCCCTATTCTAGAGTGGCCACATCTGCAATGGTGCAGGGTTTCTCTGGAGTGTAGCACTTTTCCAGGAATGCTATGGGGCAGATGGGAGACCTGCATGTTTGATGCTGACAAGCCCAGGACCCCATTTGTAGGTTTTCAGCTTGAGAACCCCATCAACAGTATGAAAAGGCAAAATGATAGGATACTGAAAGAGGAACTCCCCAGGTCAGTAGGTGCCCAATATGCTACTGGAGGTTAGTGGAGAAATAACTCCAGAAAGAATGAAGGGATGGAGCCAAAGCAAAAACAATACCCAGCTGTGGATGTAACTGGTGATAGAAGCAAGGTCCGATGCTGTAAAGAGCAATATTGCATAGGAACCTGGAATGTCCGGTCCATAAATCAAGGTAAATTGGAAGTGGTCAAACAGGAGATGGCAAGAGTGAACGTCGTCATTCTAGGAAGCAGAGAACTAAAATGGACTGGAATGGGTGAATTTAACTCAGATGACCATTATATCTACTACTGCAGGCAGGAATCCCTCAGAAGAAATGGAGTAGCCATCATGGTCAACAAAAGAGTCCGAAATGCAGTACTTGAATGCAGTCTCAAAAACGACAGAATGATCTCTGTTCGTCTCCAAGGCAAACCATTCAATATCACAGTTATCCAAGTCTATGCCACAACCAGTAACGCTGAAGAAGCTGAAGTTGAAAGGTTCTGTGAAGACCTACAAGACCTTTTAGAACTAACACCCAAAAAAGATGTCCTTTTCATTCTAGGGGACTGGAATGCAAAAGTAGGAAGTCAAGAAACACTTGGAGTAACAGGCAAATTTGGCCTCGGAATGCGGAAAGAAGCAGGGCAAAGACTAATAGAGTTTTGCCAAGAAAATGCACTGGTCATAGCAAACACCCTCTTCCAACAACACAAGAGAAGACTCTACACATGGACATCACCAGATGGTCAACACCAAAATCAGATTGATTATATTCTCTGCAGCAAAGATGGAGAAACTCTATACAGTCAACAAAAACAAGACCAGGAGCTGACTGTGGCTCAGATCATGAACTCCTTATTACCAAATTCAGACTCAAATTGAAGAAAGTAGGGAAAACCGCTAGACCATTCAGGTAGGACCTAAATCATATCCCTTATGATTATACAGTGGAAGTGAGAAATAGATTTAAAGGCCTAGATCTGATAGATAGAGTTCCTGATGAACTATGGAATGAGGTTCATGACATTGTACAGGACACGGGATCAAGACCATCCCCATGGGAAAGAAATGCAAAAAAGCAAAATGGCTTCTTGGGAAGCCTTACAAATAGCTGTGAAAAGAAGAGAAGCGAAAAGCCAAGGAGAAAAGGAAAGATATAAGCATCTGAATGCAGAGTTCCAAAGAATAGCAAGGAGAGATAAGAAAGCCTTCTTCAGTGATCAATACAAAGAAATAGAGGAAAACAACAGAATAGAAAAGACTAGAGATCTCTTCAAGAAAATTAGAGATACCAAGAGAACATTTCATACAAAGATGGGCTCGATAAAGGGCAGAAATGGTATGGACCTAACAGAAGCAGAAGATACTAAGAAGAGATGGCAAGAATACACGGAAGAACTGTACAAAAAAGATCTCCACGACCCAGATAATCATGATGGTGTGATCACTCATCTAGAGCCAGACATCCTGGAATGTGAAGTCAAGTGGGCCTTAGAAAGCATCACTACGAACAAAGCTAGTGGAGGTGATGGAATTCCAGTTGAGCTATTTCAAATCCTGAAAGATGACGTTGTGAAAGTGCTGCACTCAATATGCCAGCACATTTGGAAACCTCAGCAGTGGCCACAGGACTGGAAAAGGTCAGTTTTCATTCCAATTCCAAAGAAAGGCAATGCCAAAGAATGCTCAAATTACTGCACAATTGCACTCATCTCACACGCTAGCAAAGTAATGCTCAAAATTCTCCAAGCCAGGCTTCAGTAATATGTGAACCGTGAAATTCCAGATGTTCAAGCTGGTTTTAGAAAAGGCAGAGGAACTAGAGATCAAATTGCCAACATATGCTGGATCATGGAAAAAGCGGGAGAGTTCCAGGAAAACATCTATTTCTGCTTTATTGACTATGCCAAAGCCTTTGACTGTGTGGATCACAATAAACTGTGGAAAATTCTGAAAGAGATGGGAATACCAGACCACCTGACCTGCCTCTTGAGAAATCTGTATGCAGGCCAGGAAGCAACAGTCAGAACTGGACATGGAACAACAGACTGGTTCCAAATAGGAGAAGGAGTACATCAAGGCTGTGTATTGTCACCCTGCTTATTTAACTTCTATGCAGAGTACATCATGAGAAACGCTGGACTGGAAGAAACACAAGCTGGAATCCAGATTGCCGCGAGAAATATCAATAACCTCAGATATGCAGATGACACCACCTTTATGGCAGAAAGTGAAGAAGAACTAAAACACCTCTTGATGAAAGTGAAAGAGGAGAGTGAAAAAGTTGGCTTAAAGCTCAACATTCAGAAAACAAAGATCATGGCATGCGGTCCCATCACTGCATGGGAAATACATGGGGAAACAGTGGAAACAGTGTCAGACTTTATTTTGGGGGGCTCCAAAATCACTGCAGATGGCGATTGCAGCCATGAAATTAAAAGACACTCCTTGGAAGAAAAGTTATGACCAACCTAGATAGCGTATTCAAAAGCAGAGACATTACTTTGCCGACTAAGGTCCGTCTAGTCAAGGCTATGGTTTTTCCAGTAGTCATGTATCAATGTGAGAATTGGACCATGAAGAAGGCTGAGCGCCGAAGAATTGATGCTTTTGAACTGTGGTGTTGGAGAAGACTCTTGAGAGTCCCTTGGACTGCAAGGAGATCCTACCAGTCCATTCTGAAGATCAACCCTGGGATTTCTTTGGAGGGAATGATGCTAAAGCTGAAACTCCAGTACTTTGACCACTTCATGTGAAGAGTTGGCTCATTGGAAAAGACTTTGATGCTGGGAGGAATTGGGGGCAGGAGAAGAAGGGAATGACTG
Source organism: Capra hircus (assembly GCF_001704415.2). Lineage (NCBI taxonomy): Eukaryota > Metazoa > Chordata > Mammalia > Artiodactyla > Bovidae > Capra > Capra hircus. The sequence goes on along the minus strand of NC_030813.1, from coordinate 58,929,794 downwards.
AGGATGAGATGGCTGGATGGCATCACTGACTTCATGGAAGCGAGTCTGAGTGAACTCCGGGAGTTGGTGATGGACAGGGAGGCCTGGCATGCTGCGATTCATGGGGTCGCAAATAGTCGGACACGACTGAGCGACTGAACTGAACTGAACTGAACTGTCTCTCCTGCCAGAAGACTGAGGTTCCTTTAGATGGTTCTACAGTAGACTGAAGTGAATGTTCACAGTGTGTTGTAAAACAGCTGTCCCTAACCTTTTTGACACCAGGGACAGATTTCATGGAAAACAGTTTTTCCACAGAGAGGAGGGGAGGTGAAACTCAGGTCATAATGTAAGCAATGGGGAGTGGATATAAATATAGATGTCTTCCCTGTTCACAGTCTTTTCACCTCCTGCTGTGTGGTGTGGTGACTAACAGGCCGTAGACCAGTACTGGCCTGGGGGTTGGGGACCCCTGTTATTGAAGACTCTCAACAGTCTCAGGAGCAGACTAAGTTGGTGTTGTTAATAAGGGTTAGTGGGGAAGCTGTATAGTTGTACACTGGTGCTCATTTATGGGAGGATGTCCTCGCAAGTGGTGTGGCCTATTGCTGTAATAAAACTCTTTCTTATAAATGTGGATTAAAAAAAAAAAAAACTAGGGAAGCCTGGCATGAGGCAGTACATGGAATTGCAAAGAAGTCAGACATGACTGAGCGACTTAATTTAACTGAATATTTGGGAAAGGAGGGAAATACAGTGTCTCATTCTAAAATTTAAGAACTAAAAAAAAAAAAAAAAAATTTAAAAACTAGGGACATGATTAAGCCTGTTCATCTGGGAAAGGATCTGGTGTACACATGCTGGGAAAGAGCTACTGAAGAGTTAGCCAATCCATTATACAACCTATGGGAGGGGGTAATTCTAGAGTGCACAGAGCTATTTTAAAAAATAAACTATATAACTTAAAATTGATTGCTTAAGTATAAATAAATATCTCTTAAATATGCTATCCTGAAGATAGCAATCTTCAGGAACCTCTAATTTGTTAAAGTATGACATTATGAAAAATATTTGTCAGAATCTGCTATAAAAACTGGCAAAAAACAGCATGAAATTTGTCAAAAAGATATTGAGAAAAATAACCTAACGTTATATCAGAAAAATGTTTTTCCAGATAAAGAGAAAATGAGAGAGGAGAGTTTCCATGGTGAAGACAAAGCCATAGTATGGGATTGAGGATGGAAAAGAATGACATTTAACACTAAGTACAGATAAAAAAACTAGGAAATTTAGGTGGAATTCAGATTTTTTAAATAAATAGATATGATACAGAAAATTTTTATTTTATACAATATTTCCAGTAAATGCCAGTATTGTTTGATCATCTTATATTTTGCTTTCAATTTATTGTTTATACTTCTAAACTTTAAAATGATGCCCATTAGAACAAATAAATAATTTTCTACCAATATTATGTGGAAAGTCTAATAAGCATGACAATTAATAACTAGGGAAAGACGGTATATTCAAAAATAATATCTGATCAGGGGATCCTAAATTGAGCACAGTTCCCTTTGGTTTCCTAAGGAATATTAGTAGCTAAAAATATTAATGTCATTTAAACATTAATAGCTATTATATATGATTAATTTTAAGCTTAAAATATAATTGAATATTCAACATTAAGACAATTATTTTTGTCCAGTTCAGTGCCAAGCATGATTCTAGGTGCAGATACTTGCCTGTGAATAAAATAGCCAAGGAAATTAATAAAATTAGTTCTGGGTCCATGACAAGTTAATGATTCCTATTCTCTGGAGAAAGTTTTTGCATTACTTCCCCTGAATTCATATTGTAGTTCTTAATCCTTACTGCCATTAGAATTAGCTGGGGCTCACTTGCAGTAGCTTAGGCTCAACCCAGATTTATTGAAACAGATTTCTAGAGACGAAGCCTACCTTTTCTTTCTTTCCTTCTCTCTCTTTTTAAATTCTGTGGTGCACAGAGTTGAGAACCATTGGTCTAGAGTATGCCAAATGTAAAGAAGCAGATGGAAAGCCTGTTTTGTTTCTGAAGATGGATAACTACTTCTGCTAAAAAACCTATGCTCACTCTGCTCCTCTGGAAACCAGCTTGATGGTTCCTTAAAAAGTTCAACATAGAATTTCCACAACTCAACAATCCCTCTCCTAGGTATTTTATCTCAAAGAATTAAAAACAGGGATTCAAACAAATTCTTTTATACATATGTTTGTAGCAGCACTATTCACATTAGTCAAAAGGCCAAAACAATTCAAATGTCCATGAATGGATCAGCAAGTTTGGTATACACATAGTGGAATATTATTCCATCAGTATAAAGTAATGAAGTATTGATACACATCATGCTACAATATAGATGAATCTTGAATATATCTTAAGTGAAAGAAGCCTGACATAAAGAGCCACATGTCATATGATTCTACCTGAAATATCCAGAATGGATAAATTCACAGAGATGGAATGCAGACTGGTGGTTGCCAGGAGCTGGGGAAAGGGGGTCGGGTAGGGCACTAACTGGCCATGGGGTTTTCTTTTGGGCTTATGAAACTGTATTGGAATTAGATAGAGGTGGCAGTTATACAACATTATGAATATACTAAATACTACTGAATTGTTCACTTTAAAATGATTAATATTATGTTATGTGAATTTGGCCTTAATTAAAAGAAAAACGTATGAACTGAATCTTTACAGTTAATGTGATTTTCTTGATATAACAAAACTAGCTTTTCTGAAAATTAAAGCTTTTCATAAAACAATTATTGTATCTACTTATTCACATGATCCAGGCATTTGTTTCATAAAGAGCCTTAGGTAGAAACTGACTTACCTATATTCTGAATACACCTAAGGATATACTGTATTTGGACTTATTAAAAAAAAACTGGATGTTTAGGGAGCATGCAATGACTAAAACATATCCCTTGTTTCAATAATTACTATTAATGATTTAAAAACTTCTGGATGGACTTGTCCACCAAGGGTAAATGACTGAAGATAATGCTTTCTCTAAAAGGGTAGAAGAGAAGCACACCAGAGGGAGGGAAAGAAATTAAGGAAAATAAAAAGAGAATAGGAAAAACAAGACTAGTAGGGTTGAGAGATATGAATATTGTCTTAAGTAGCTGCAGACTTCAAGATTTTTCTTGAAAACATGCCAAACATGAATTTTTCTTCAAAAAACTATTAGGGTTGAGAGATGCGAATATTGTCTTAAGTAGCTGTAGACTTCAAGATTTTTCTTGAAAACATGCCAGACGTGTGAATTTTTCTTCAAAAAAGATATCAATACATTCTGATAGTATTTAAAAATGCCAAGCAATGGGATACAGTTGAGACCTGGGAAAAGTTACTGTTTCAGAAACAATTTTCTGAAAGAATGGAAATTGTAGATAAATAATGTAACTGTTATGCTAGAACAGTCTATGATAAACACACAAGATCAGACTTACAGGGCAGGAGTGGTCAGAGGCCCAAGACCTGCCATTAGACTTCTTCTAGATGATACTCATATTCACAGGAGGACCGCTAGTATAACAGAGCTAAGGCCCTTACACACTTTGCTTATATCAGGTCTTTCAAATCCTAAGGCTGGCCCTGAGTATAAAATATCTTTTTATCTTCCTAGTTAATGTGTAAAAGAATATGCTATTCATTCCAAAGTTTTCGGCATTTCTTTCCATGCCCCATTTACTTTCTCTAACCTCTTCCACAGGGAAGTCATCATTAAGCGGGAATAATCATATCTACTTCATAGAGCTATTATAAAGATTAAATGTATGAACATATATATGACATGCTTAGCACGTATCTGCCACACAATCAAGTTGACTCAACCCTCCTATATTTCAATAAACAAAAGGCCAAGTCTGAAGAAATTTAATAAAACATGAGATTTAGCCTCATTACATTTAAATGCTTCAAAACCTAAGAGATGCTCTGCTTGTCTTCAGGCCCAGAGAGTCAGTTATTTATCCTCTGACTTCTTTCAATCACTTTCTTGATGTTGGAAGCCCCACCTTGGTTTACCATTTTCTTTGCTGTATTTCTCCACATCCTCTCCAATACTTTATTTTTAAAATTACAGTCATCCTAGTGGATGTGAAGTGGTGTGCAGTGTGGGAGACCTGGGTTCAATCCCTGGGTTGGGAAGATCCTCTGGAGGAGAGCATGGCAACTCATTTCAGTATTCCTGCCTGGAGAATCCCCATGTACAGAGGTGCCTGGTGGGCTATAGCCCATGGGGTCACAGAGTCGGACATAACTGAATGACTAAGAATAGCACAGCACATGCTTCCCAGGTGGCTCAGAGGTAAAGAATCCACCTGCCAAGCAGATGTGGGTTTGATCCTGGGTCAGGAAGATCCCCTGGAGAAGGAAATGGGAACCCACTACAGTCTTCTTGCCTGGGAAATCCCATGGACAGAGGAAGTTGACAGGCTATAAGTCCATGGGGTCACAAAAGAGTCGGACATGACTTAGTGACTAAACAACAGTGTGAGATAAAGTAAGGGTGCAATTTCATTCTTTTGCACTTGGGGATCCCCAAGTGGCTCAGCAGTAAAGAATCTGCCTGAGAAGTAGGAGATGTGGGTTTGAGCCCTGGGTCAGGAAGATTCCCTGGAGGAGGAAATGGCAACCCACTCCAGTATTCTTGCCTGGGAGATCCCATGACAGAGGAGCCTGGTGAGCTATAGTCCATAGGGTCACAAAGAATTGGGTATGACAGCATGCATGCCTGCATCTGGCACCATTTGTTGAAGAGACTGTTTTCTGCATTGAATGGTCTTAGCACTGTTACTGAAAATCAACTGACCATAATGTTGGCCCTCCTTAGGTAGATGCAGAACCAGTGGATACTGAGGGCCTGCTGTTAAGACATTTAAGCATCCTTGAATTTTGGTATCTGTGTGTGTGAGGGGAGGGGGTGATCCTGGGACCAATCCAGCCACCCCCCTCAGGATTCTGAAGAATGATTGTGTAATCTTTTAATATTGTGTTCATCAAAGTGTATTTTAGATATGATACTATTTCTCAAGGGAAGTGGGGATATGTTGTTTATTAACCAATGCAGAATAAACATGTGCTGTGGCTTGAAAAAAAAAGAAGATATTGACTATAGTTTATTTCTAGACTTTCTATTTTATGCTTTTGGTCCGTATGTTTATCCTTGTAACAGTACCACACTGTTTTGATAAATTTTGATATAAGAAAGTCCTTCAACTTTGCTATTCTTTTTCACAATTGTTTTGGCTTTTTTGGGTCCCATGAAATTTTACAGGAATTTTAAAATTGGCTTTTCCATTTCCGCAAAAAGGCCGTTAAGATTTTTGACAGATCTATAATTTGTGGAGTATTGCCATCTTAATATTAAGTCTTCCAATTTATGAACGTCTTTCCACTTACTTAGGTCTTCATTTCAGCAATGTTTTCAGTGTACAAACCTTATACCAAACTTTTCAGTGTACAAGCCTTATACCTCCTTTGTTAGATTTATTCCCAAGTGTTGTACATGAAAAGGTCTTCTAATTTTCATCTTACACTTTTGGTCAGTATATAGAAATCAGCTAACAGTTGTGTGTTGACCTTGTAACATTAGCTCTAACAGTTGTGCATGTATGTGTTTTCTTTAGGATTTTGAATATATAGGATCAAAACAGCTGCAAATGGAGTTATACTTCCTAATTGTGATTTGTTTTCTTTCTTGCCTAATTGCTTTGGCTAGAACCTCTTGTACAATATTGACCAGGAATGGTGGGAGTGGATCTTTTCCTGATGTTGGAGGAAAACCTTTTAATTTTTATCATTTATTGTGTGGTTAACTGTGGGTTTTTCATGAATGTTTTTTAACAGGGTGAGGAAATTTCATTCTCTTCCAAGTTTGCTGAGTGCTTTTATCATTAAAGGGTATTGATTTCTGTCAAATGCTTTTTCTTATCAACTGAGATGCTAATGTTATCTTTTTTTAAATAATGAAGAGCTTTATTTTCATGTCACTGTTTTAGTTTCTTCTAGCTGAGTTCCCTTCATTCTATTAAGTGGTAAATTGCATTGATGAATTGATTTTTGTATTTGAACCACCCCTATATTTTTGCAATAAATTCTTAGTTTGTCGTGGTATAAAATCTGCTTTTGCCTGGCTTAAGTATCAAGGTAATGCTAGTCTTATAAACTTGTGAAGTCTACCAAATTCTGGTTCTGAACTTTCTTTGTTGAGAGGTTTTGATGATTGAGTCAGTTCTTACTTGTTAGATTTGTTTAGACTTATTTCTTCTTAAATCAGTTTTAGTGATTTGTGTACTTCCAGAAATTCCTCTATTTCATACACGTTATCTATTTTGTTGGCCATAAAACATTAAAAATATATATATTTATTACTTATTTGGCTGTGCCGTCTTGGTTGTGAAATGCGAGATCTTTGATTTTCATTGCAGCATTTAGGATCTTTAGTTGTGGTAGGTGGGATCCAGTACCCCAACCAGCTGGGCCCCCTGTATTGGGAGTGTGGAGTCCTAGCCACTGAACCAACAGAGAAGTCCCATAAAGCATATTTTTGATTTATGATTGAGCCATCCAAAATACCATGAAATTTATCTAATATTCATAAAACTTGGAAGTATGTTTACTTACATTTACTTTTCTAAAGCAAAATGTATATAAAATTCCATGAGTTTTATTTAAATAAAATATCCCCCTAATATCAAGGAACCACAATTTTCTGCTAAGAGTATAACTGATAAATTTTACTTCTAAAGCATTAACATTCTTTTAAATTAAAGTAAATGATTTATTTAAAATAAAGTTTTTTTAAATTAAATGATTTCTCACATGAAACTTCTTTTCTACCTAGAAGCAGGAGTGGTAGCAGAATGGACTCCTGAGCCAGAGTTCCTACACCTGAATCCCTACTCTGCCACTAACTTGGTATATGTAATTTTGGGGTTAAACTCTCCATGCCCTAGTTTCCTCATCTGAGTAAGGAGAATAATAAAAGGAAAACAATAAGTACATTAATGCATCCAAAAAACTTGGCTCCTAATACATAAGTATTCAATAGTTCACAAATATTCTTAATTTTCATAAGGTGGTCATTAATTGAGGCTAAAATAAAGAGCAGCTAGATGAGACGTTCATTGGGATAATGAAGAAGCTAATGGTAAAAGTTAAGACAGCAGTCTTGGATGATGCACACAAAGAAGGGTCGTATTTTCCTCTAGATTTACAAGATCCCAGTCTAAGAGAAGAATAAATGTTTTGGCAAATGCTCTGTCACTAGAAAAGAAATTAGTTTTCTTCATTTGTATCCAGAAGAGCAGGTCCTATTGACTACAAAACTCCATTAGAAAGGCTCTCCAGTGGGAAAGAAAATCAAAGAAACTATTCTAATGAATCCCATAAAGGAAAGGAAGATCCTCAGGGACAAAAATCAGTTCCTTCACTTTAAGGTGAGTCTGACTCCACTGCAGGCACAGGGAATGAGAGAGTGAACAATGAATGGAGATGAGAAGTAATCAAAAGGCTAAGTACTTTCCTTTCAAATCCAGGCCTAAGCCTCCACATGAAGGGATGATGTACTAACACATTTCTGCTTTTGAAATTTTTTTGTTTCTTATACTTTTTCCCTCTTCTCTCTCTTACCCTAAATACATAAATATACTCTATAGCTGATCCCTCCTTGTGAGGAAAATATCTGAATTCATATACACACTACAATGAACATATGAAATAATAATATATTTGTCATGATCACTGCTATTTTCTTAGTACCCACACCAGTAAATGCCCATGAGAATAGAAGTCCTCAGTTTGTTGACTTCAAAGGTAGAAAAATTTCATGAGTATTCAAAATCAGCTCAAAAAAAAAAAAGCTCAATTTTTAAAGGAAGCAACTAAGATAAAGGCTACACTGATACAGAATGTTAAAACACATTAACCACATATGAACTTTTAAAAGGTGAGAATTTAGTTTATACTCTTTTTATATTAAGATATAAGTTAATGACTTATACCCTAAAGAATTTATCATAAAATACTGCCCAGTGCACTTGTGCAAACAATAAATAATTCACTGAGAGTATTAACATTCACATGTGTAATTAAGAGTTTACAAATGTACAAAATTTGGGGTAATAAACACTTTAAACTCATTTTCCAAACATTCAATAAGCCCACCCCCCCCAAACTGATTACAAAGATGCACAAAGGGTTACTAATTCTGGCAAAAGATAAGAAACAAGGCAGGAGAGGCAAACACAGACTTGAGAACATAAGAATATCCAAACAGTTCTCTGATATAAAAAGACAAAATCAAACCATTTTTAATAATATAAAAGAAAACAAATCCATATAATTAAATACTACTTGGGTGAAAGAACATTAGAGGGTATATAGCATTTATTTTCTCCACAAAATTTGCATATCTTGAATTTAATGTAAAACACCTTGTTTCAGTTCCAAAGGAAGAAGATCATGATATGGAGTTCTAGATGTACCTAGATGGAATGAATATTTAAATAGATCCCAAAGATCAAAACAAACTTTCATTTGGTCATTGTTCTAACTCTTTAATGTTCATTAAATTGATTCACTTAGAAACTTTAGAAATAAAACTCCACAACCAAAGCACAGAAAATTCAGCTATTCCTGAAAAAAACTAAATGCATAGTCTTTAGTATATCATTAAAACAGTGGTTGTGGTTAAGCAAACAAATGAACAAAAATTACTACAACTCATGTATGATAAAGTTACAAAGCAATACATTAGAAGTTTTATCAGATGTATTTGCACTGTAATAAAAGAAATCCGGATTACAGTATCAGTAAAGTGTGGCTGATTATTAAATGACATGAAATCCCCAGTTAACCCTGGGCTGTGTCAGGAGCACTGCATTTGTCGTCCTATTTTTTACGTCAGGAACATACATTCACAGTCCACCAGATGCAGTTTTGATTTCCTAAGAAGTGAAAGTTTTTAATCCTGGTTCTTCTGCTCTTTCCTCCTGTGTTTTAACATCTTCACTTGGAGATCAGGCACTTTGTGCCCAGGAATGTGGCGTTGCAAATTTACTAAAAACATATCCATTGATAGTAGAATAATTACACTAAATTCATAAAGGAAGACGATATCTTCATTTAGAAAACAAGCACTAAGTTATAGTTTCACAGTCACAACGCAAGCTCCAGCTCTTCCGAGGCACAGTGGAGCAACCTAAAAAAACAAACAAAAAACCAAAAAGACTTGTGTTGGGATTGTGGGTAAAAATGTTGATAATACCACAACAGTCAGTGAAATATTGAAGCAGTTTGCTCACAGTGGTTGGCAAAGAGCTGCTGCCTGAACCCTACTGTCCGAGCTCTTTTGCTGGCCCTTTTCTTAAATGAGATTCTCCTTCCTGATGCCAAAGCTTCAAGGACTAAATCGTTTTGGGTATGTAACATAATAATGTAGCATTCACTTCTCTTTAAAGATGACTTTTAAAGATAGATCAGGAACTATTCTATGTGAAACACTATTTTGGCCAAAATGATGTACAATATGGATGTGAGACAAGGCTGAACACTTAAAGTAACTTTGTGACTAATATGGAGAAAATACCAAGTATTATCCAGAGTGGCCGTGACTTTGCTGTCTCAGAGAGTACACAAAACACACTGCATGCCTGGGATCTGCTTACTCTGGAGGAACCACTAACTTCACAGTTATTGATGACCTTCTCAGCATGGCTGAAAAGTCTAAACTCATTCTACTACTCGTTAGCAGAGTGAGTAAATAATACATATCACCCACCCAACTTCTTGGGAGTGAAAACAAACCTGGTGAATTAACTCTACAACCGTGAGAACAGTGAGATAAAAATATGAGATACTTGGGAGAAAATATAATCTTATGAATAAGGATCAATTCTTAAATATTTCACTTATTGTCTTTTTTTTTTTAAAGTACTCTAGACACTGGAGTAATTCACAGTGGAGATAAGTGTAGACAAGAATAGTTTTAAAAGAAAGACTATTTTGAGCCCAGTAAGAATCTATGCATTTGAGCTAAGAGAATTAAAACATTAAGTACTTGGAAAGGGTTTTGTTTTGTACCTAGTCATGTACGGATATGTCGTAAAGTGTTTTTGTCAAATGGTGGGGGGGGGGGGTTAGTCTCTCAGTTGTGTCTCTGCAACATTATGGACTGCAGCCTGCCAGGTTCCTCTGTCTTTAGGATTATCCCAGGAGGAACAGTTGAGTGGGTTGCAATTCCCTTCTCCAGGAGATCTTCCCGATCTAGGGATGGAACCCAGGTCTCCTGCTTGGTAGGCAGACTCTTTACCACTGTGCCACCTGTACATTATTTCAAAATGACCTTCCAGTCATTCTGACTCTCTTCTCCTGACCAATTAAGAATACATCTGACTTCAACGTGAGTGAAGTCATGGTTGTTCTCCACCTGAATCAGTTGTTTTGATCACTGTTACATCTTTTTGATCAAATAACCTATTTTAAAACCATATTTACTTACAATATTCTAGAAGTAACCTCCAAGTCATTTAAATAAAAATGTCTGTAATTAGTAGTTTTTCTCAAAACACTCAAGACACTGCCTCTACTCTGTGAATAGTTGATGTCATGACAACCAGCTAGAAAGTTGAGCTTTGAGAATTTACTAAACGCAATGTGGTCACCTGTTTTGGGTCAATGCTGGTAGTGGAGTGAGTGGTGGCTTAAGACTTCATAATCATATTTCATTTCCTATACAAATAAATGTCCTCCTGTCCATTTGTAGGACCATCGAATGGAAAACATTTATCTTCCAGATACTATGGTTATAAGTTCACATTTAGGAGCTTTAACATCACTTATATGTGGAACCTAAATAATGCAACAAACTAGTGAGTATAATAACAACAGCAAAAGTCAGACGCCTGGATCTAGAGAACTAGTCGTTACCACTGGGGAGAGGGGAGGGGCAACGCAGAGGCGGAGAATTAAGAGTTACAAACAATGCAACATGCGCACACACAGACATAGGAAAGCGGGCCTCCCAGGCGGCACGGTGGTAAAGACTCTGCCTGCCAATGCAGAAGACCCAAGAGGAGCGGCTTTGGTTGGCCCCTGAGTGGGGTCCCCTGGAGGAGGAGATGGCAACCCACTCCAGTATTTTTGCCTGGAAAATTCCATGGACAGAGGAATCTGGTGGGCTACAATCCATGGGATAACAGACTCAGACACGACTGAGCACACACATGTATAGAACAAACCACAAAGATACACTGTACAACGCAGGAAATACAGTGACCATTTTATAGTCTGCATAAATGGAGTATAATCTTTAAAATCACTATATTGTACACTTGTAACTTACGTATATAATATTGTATATCAATTGTACTTCAATAAAAAATTTTTAAAAAGTAATGGAGATGGCATGTAAAGCAAAGGGCCGCATGGTCACAGATTATGAATTCTGATACAGAGTGATTATAGCATAAAGTATTATCTGTAATAGCAAGTTTGAAATAAGATTTCCTTAATACTGGCCCAAGGGCTTAAATGAAATACATTTCAGGAAAAGAGAGTCTTCTCTCTCTTCTTGGGTTCCTCAATTATCATTCACAACTTCTTCTGCCATGGTAGGAGGCTGATGGTAGTTTCTAATGAAATCCTGTAGCTCTAACTTAAGTCCTCAAATTATGCCTTCTCCCCTTCACCAAGTGATTTCACTTATTTAAGAAATAAGATCAAGGTCATACTATCTAAGTCTCTTTACCTACCATTCTCTTCACCTGAAAATACTTTCTATCTTCCAATCCTCATATTCTCATCTTCCCCTCCAGTTTCGGAGGATAAAACCTTTCCGCCAGTCTGAGAAGGATAAAAACTTTCCTCCTGCCTTTGCCCTCGATTCTGTTTCCTGTCCTTCTTTTCAGAAAAATGCCTTCAACTTTGCTTTCTGTCAACTCTTCTGTCTTCATCTTTAATTGTGAAAAAGATCCTAGGCTCAAATTTTAACTCCACCATTCACCTGCTATGTAGACACCTCATCCAAGGAGATAACAGTACTTACCTCATAGAACTGTTGGGAAGATTCTTTAAGGTGAAGTGCTTAGAACACAGCCAGGTACATAAAATGTATTAAGTGCTAACTTTCTATCACTATCATTATTTTAAAATTGCATGCCCTTCTAGCTTCCACATTTACTTTTAATCTTCTCTTTACTTTTTACACTGTGTGGTGGCTTCTGCTTCTATCACATTCTCAAAGGTCCTGACAACTTCATGAATGACAAATCTTCATTCTTTTATGTTATTAAAATCCTCTCTCCTCTCTTTTAATGCTCTATTTCATTATCTACTAAGATACTCTCTGATCATTCTTTTGCTGTTTTCTCCAGAAGCTGCACCTCTCTATACAACCTAGTAAGTGTATAAAGAAAAAATTAACAGGACTTGGTAATATCTCTTGAATCCACCTAGGTATTCAACACCTCAAGCCTTATAAATGAAGCAACCTTCTAAATGTCCTTTCACCCAGCCTTCACTTACCCTGCCCCAACGCAATTTACCCTGGCCCCAGCCTCTGACATGTGGATTCTCTATTACTACATTGCTCTCTTGGTTAAAAGTCTCCACTGGCTTCTCACTACCAAACTCTTTAGGTTAACCATTACAGACCTTCATCCTGATTCCAACCTTCCTCTCCAAGATTTCCTACTCTTTTCAAGCACGGAGTCTTATAACCAGCCCCACTTCCTCAAGATAGCCTGCATATTTCCGCTTTAGTGACATATATTTCATGTATTCTTACATGATTTCCTTTTTGAAATAGATCAGTTCATTAAGACTTACATTAAATCCCACTTCTTCCTCACTGAAGCCCTCTCAACAACCATGGTCTCTCTTCTCTTTGATTTCCCATGCGGCTCACTGCCTAGACCATGCGACACTTCATGCTCCACACTGTGGATCCTCTCTTTACACGTGCAGATCTCACTGACCCAAGTAATTAAGTTCTATGACAGCAGGGCTTCTCATAAATTCTGTTATAGTGACAATACTTACCACTACTCCTTGTACGTAGGTAAAAGTGAAAGTGTTAGTTGCTAAGTCATGTCTGACACTTTGTGACCCTTTGGATTGTGGCCCACCAGGCTCCTCTGTCCATGGAGTTCTCCAGGCAAGAATACTGGAGTGGGTAGCCATTCCCTTCTCTAGGGAATTTTCCTGACCCAGGGATTGAACCCAGGCCTCCTGCATTGTAGGTAGATTCTTTACTGCCTGGGAAGGTAAACCTTGGCTCAATTAAAGATCTAAGTGCCGTTTCTGTACCAGATATTGAATTGTGTGCCAGAGGCAGAAAATTCATGGTTCTGTTCTGGGTGATGATGGAAACAAAGATCTCAAAAGATCATTCTCAGAAGTTCTAGACTCTTTTAGAAATAGATAAAGATGGATTTTTTTTTGTTAATAAGCTTCTCAAGTCAAGTTTCTTACTTGTTAATGTTAAGTAAGTTTGCCATCTTTATTAGGTTATAACCAGACATTTGTTATTGTTGTTGTTTAGTTGCTAAGTCATGTCCAACTCTTTTGCGACCCCATGGACTGTAGCCTGCCAGGCTCCTCTGTCCATGGGATTCTCCAAGCAAGAATATTAGAGTGGGCTGCCATGTCCTTCTCTGTTCCCAAATATCAGTTGCTTGAGTATTTAAAAATTATTGCTCATCTATGGGAAAGTGATTCAACTTTTTTCTTTTCCACAATCTCTCCTTTCTTTATTATAGCCTCTTGTGGTTCTATCTGCTCTACAGATGCTAGAATATCTCAATTCTCAGTAAGCAAATGGTGGCAGCTAATAATAGTAACAACAACAACAATAATAACCAATTAATAATTTCTCTGAGTATTAACTCACACTTTAAAGGTAATTTTGAATTTTAACTATACTATAAAATTAAACACTCCCTCTGTTTTCTTATATTTAATTAAAGATGACTTTATCTTACTTATGCTATGTATTTTGATACTGGACATAATTCGGGTCTGTTTTACCAAAAGAACTGTCCTTAACAAAAATACAGTAAGTGTAATAATGAAACATGAAATGCCATACCTGGGTCCACTCATTTGTCTGGGGATCATAAGCCTCCACTGTATTAAGGTAAGTCTGTCCATCATACCCTCCAACAGCATATAATTTATCACCAAGTAAACAGACCCCCACAGCATCTCTGCTGATGCTCATAGAAGCCACTGCAGTCCACATATCTGTTTTAGGATCATATCTGAAAGGAAATTTTAAAAATGGAGCTGACATTATTCTCAGAACACTTTACATAAAATCCTTCTGTCCTTTAATCCTATTTTATGTCTTATTATCTATTACATAAAATACATTTGAACACATTTTAGAGAAAAAAATTAGTATTTTCCTGAAAACTTCTAAATTACAACAGAATTATTCTACAGATGTGTAACATTTAAACTAGTCCAAAAGGGCTCATGTGAATGTTTAAAACTGCTTTAGGGTTTTAGATTGCCTACTGAAAATCTGAAGAAATCAATTCATGAAGCTCTACATAAGATGGATGCTCTATGTAAGATGACTTACAGCCTCAATTGCAGCTTTTTTGCTTTCTGTGTGTTTTTTTTTTTTTTTGGGTGGTGGTGGTGCTGAGATCAAAACCTGTACTCCTCACAAAGGAAGCTCAGAGTCCTAACCACTGGACAACCAGGGAATTCCCCTCAACTGCTGTTAACTGTTCATTTTTAGAGTTTCTTGTCCCTTTCATGAAGTATGTTAACTAGAACTGCTCCCAAATTGTTTAAGAGCAGATATACTATGCTAAGATGACTTATATTGCTTCCAAATGACTTATATAAGCTTCTTGTATTAATGAACAGCTTTTCAGTGGGTATGGTCCTATAGTGGGTCTGTAATTTATGGGACAAAGTATTTAAACACTTCCATATATCTTTACTGGATTTTAACACGCAGCAGGCAAAGTCTGAATTATTATCTCCCTGACACAGGTGAAACATAGGTGTTAACTATCTTGCTTTTTCAAAAAACACCAACTCTGCTTATTATTTCATAGAAAGCACTCACTGTCATCAACAAACCTTCATTTTTTATCCTTCTTTTAGTCATTTATAATTTATTAAATAATTCACACACCTACACATATTCGTTAACATTTCATTGCTCTTTAAAATCCAAGATCCTTAACAGGGCTTCAAGACTCTACAGGATCTTCCCCGACCTCCCCCTACTACTGTCCTGCCACTTTTTATCGTTCTGTGTTCTCCAGTGACAGTGGCTGCCTTCCAGTTTCCTGAATGAAACACATACCTTTCTGGTGTGTTCATACACACTCCTACTGAATCTACTTCCTAAATCCCTTCAATTCTCTCCATCCCACTGATCACACAGAAGATGGGGGCCTGAACCACTGTCCAGAGCTTCGGTTGACGTCAGGCTCTTTACCTATACCCATATATGAGTTTTGAACATGGATAAGTTGTTCAAGTTTTAAGTCTTACTAGCCCTTTATTTTCTTTTACTATTTCACCAGTTCAGTTCAGTCACTCAGTCGTGTCCGACTCTTTGCGACCCCATGAATCGCAGCACGCCAGGCCTCCCTGTCCATCACCATCTCCCAGAGTTCACTCAGACTCATGTCCATCGAGTCCGTGATGCCATCCAGCCATCCCATCCTCGGTCATCCCCTTCTCCTACTGCCCCCAATCCCTCCCACCATCAGAGTCTTTTCCAATGAGTCAACTCTTCGCATGAGGTGGCCAAAGTACTGGAGTTTCAGCTTCAGCATCATTCCCTCCAAAGAAATCCCAGGGTTGATCTCCTTCAGAATGGACTGGTTGGATCTCCTTGCAGTCCAAGGGACTCTCAAGAGTCTTCTCCAACACCACAGTTCAAAAGCATCAATTCTTCGGCGCTCAGCCTTCTTCACAGTCCAACTCTCACATCCATACATGACCAGTGAAAAAACCATAGCCTTGACTAGACGGACCTTAGTCAGCAAAGTAATGTCCCTACTATTGAATATGCTATCTAGGTTGGTCATAACTTTTCTTCCAAGGAGTAAGCGTCTTTTAATTTCATGGCTGCAGTCACCATCTGCAGTGATTTTGGAGCCCCCCAAAATAAAGTCTGACACTGTTTCCACTGTTTCCCCATCTATTTCCCATGAAGTGATGGGGCCAGATGCCATTTTCATTTTCTGAATGTTGAGCTTTAAGCCAACTTTTTCACTCTCCTCTTTCACTTTGATCAAGAGGCTTTTTAGCTCCTCTTCACGTTCTGCCATAAAGGTGGTGTCATCTGCATATCTGAGGTTATTGATATTTCTCGCGGCAATCTTGATTCCAGCTTGTGTTTCTTCCAGTCCAGCGTTTCTCATGATGTACTCTGAATAAGCAGGGTGACAATATACAGCCTTGATGTACTCCTTTTCCTATTTGGAACCAGTCTGTTGTTCCATGTCCAGTTCTAACTGTTGCTTCCTGACCTGCATACAGATTTCTCAAGAGGCAGGTTAGGTGGTCTGGTATTCCCATCTCTTTCAGAATTTTCCACAGTTTATTGTGATCCACACAGTCAAAGGCTTTGGCATAGTCAATAAAGCAGAAATAGATGTTTCTCTGGAACTCTCTTGCCTTTTCCATGATCCAGCGGATGTTGGCAATTTGATCTCTAGTTCCTCTGCCTTTTCTAAAACCAGCTTGAACATCTGGAAGTTCACGGTTCACGTATTGCTAAAGCCTGGCTTGGAGAATTTTGAGCATTACTTTACTAGCATGTGAGATGAGTGCAATTGTGCAGTAATTTGAGCATTCTTTGGCATTGCCTTTCTTTGGGATTGGAATGAAAACTGACCTTTTCCAGTCCTGTGGCCACTGCTGAGTTTTCCAAATTTGCTGGCATATTGAGTGCAGCACTTTCACAGCATCATCTTTCAGGGTTTGAAATAGCTCAACTGGAATTCCATCACCTCCACTAGCTTTGTTCGGAGTGATGCTTTCTAAGGCCCACTTGACTTCACATTCCAGGATGTCTGGCTCTAGATGAGTGATCACATCATCATGATTATCTGGGTCGTGAAGATTTTTTTTGTACAGTTCTTCCGTGTATTCTTGCCATCTCTTCTTAGTATCTTCTTCTTCTGTTAGGTCCACACCATTTCTGTCCTTTATCGAGCCCATTTTTGCATGAAATGTTCCCTTGGTATCTCTCATTTTCTTGAAGAGATCTCTAGTCTTTCCCATTCTGTTGTTTTCCTCTATTTCTTTGCATTGATCGCTGAAGAAGGCTTTCTTATCTCTCCTTGCTATTCTTTGGAACTCTGCATTCAGATGCTTATATCTTTCCTTTTCTCCTTTGCTTTTTGCCTCTCTCCTTTTCACAGCTATTTGTAAGGCTTCCCCAGACAGCCATTTTGCTTTTTTGCATTTCTTTTCCATGGGGATGGTCTTGATTCCTGTCTCCTGTACAATGTCATGAACCTCATTCCATAGTTCATCAGGCACTCTGTCTATCAGATCTAGGCCCTTAAATCTATTTCTCACTTCCACTGTATAATCATAAGGGATTTGATTTAGGTCCTACCTGAATGGTCTAGCGGTTTTCCCTGCTTTCTTCAATTTGAGTCTGAATTTGGTAATAAGGAGTTCATGATCTGAGCCACAGTCAGCTCCTGGTCTTGTTTTTGTTGACTGTATACAGCTTCTTTACTACTTCATTTTATATCAAAACGTATCAGAAATGTCCCTCTCCTTTTCACTTATTTGGCTTCCAGCTCCTAATTCATTCTCTGTAAAATTAATCAGACTCCTTTTCTTATTAGGTACAATATCCAGTACAAAATAAGGTATACACTAAACGTTTGTCTTAGGATTCAATTAATGAATTACGTAATCAATTCTAAGGTAACACTGAGGGAAGACTCTGAGGGGGCTGCTGGAGACAGATCAAGAGATTGCCTGAGCAGACCACCCAGTATTTACAGTTCATAATGCCTTGTTTGTGGTGCTCAAGCTGGAGAAGGCGAGGGTGGGATGATTTGAGAGAATAGCACGGAAACATGTATATTATCATGTGTGAAACAGATCGCCAGTCCAGGTTTGATGCATGAGGCAGGGTGCTCAGGGTGCACTGGGATGACCAAGAGGGATAGGATGGGGAGGGAGGTGGGAGGGAGGGTCAGGATCGGGAACACATGTACACCCATGGCTGATTCATGTGAATGTATGGCAAAAACCACCACAATGCTGCTGCTGCTGCTGCTAAGTCGTTTCAGTCGTGTCCAACTCTGTGCAACCCCATAGACGGCAGCCCACCAGGCTCCCCCGTCCCTGGGATTCTCCAGGCAAGGACACTGGAGTGGGTTGCCATTTCCTTCTCCGATGCATGAAAGTGAAAAGTGAAAATGAAGTTGCTCAGTCATGTCCGACTCTTAGCGACCCCATGGACTGCAGCCTTCCAGGCTCCTCCATCCACAGGATTTTCCAGGCAAGAGAACCACCACAATATTGTAAAGTAATCAGCCTCCAATTAAAATTAAAAAAAATAAAAACAAACAAAAAAAGAGTTATTAATTTGTGTGGAAGCGTCAGAGCTTAGGTTTGTTCATTCATTCCTAGTTTTCTTTCACAGGAAATACCTCTCCACGCAGTCAGACAGCCTGGAAGTCAAGTTGGACGCAGGCGCGTCGTGTCCTCCAATGGCATACAGCAATCCATTCCAGGTAGTGACTCCTACTCCCCCTCTCCTTTTTGACATTTGTGCACACAGTGTCCACTTATTAGTATGAGGATCAAAACATTCTACTGACTTGAGACAGGAACTTCCATCACGACCACCAACTGCATAAAGTCTATAAAAAGAAAAAATTGAATGGTAAATAAGAGACAGTCCTATTATTATGCATAGGACAAAGAAAGAGGTTATTCTTATGGTATTTCATTGAATTCAGGGTGTCATCAGTTGTAAGAAATACTGTCAATCTATATGTATATATATGCACATGTATATATCATATATTTGTATATATTACATATCATTCTGTACATACATAGAAAAGAAAACAAACTCACGTGAGCAAAGACAACCCTTTCATAGCTGCCATCTAACTGACAAGTTACCTCTGATTGTAGAATACATCACAATTTTAGAGATGTTAAAGTGTGTCTTAAAACAGGTAATAGATGGTATATAAATATACCATGACATTTCTTAAATAGCTAAGATAGGACTTGGTAATAAATAAAAGAAACTAACCTTCTCTGAGCACTACCACAGGTGAGGCACTCTACATGTATTAATTTAATCATTACAGTGATCCTATGACAAACTGTTTGTATCCTTGTTTCACAGGTAAAGAAACTGGGATTCGTGGAGATTAAGAAACTTGCACGTGATCACCCAGTACGAAGCAGAAGCAGGACAACAGTTACATTAATGAGCAGTTGTACAGTCAATAGTCATCTGGGATGTATTTGTAACAGTGAAATATGAGAACGGAACTATCAATTCAAATATACTCATCTACTAGACAATGTTTAGGACATTAAAATACCGTATCTATATTCATTGGTATGTTAATGTTCTAAATGTTGCCTAGTAAACTAATAGAAATTCATTATCAATCAATACATTGCACTAAGATTATTATTAATTATATTATTACTACTGCACTAATAAAAATATTATTTTAAAAAATAATTCTATTTATTTATTTTTGGTTGTGCTAGGTCTTCATTGGTGTGTGAGCTTTTTTCTAATTGCAGTGAGCGGGGGTTACTCTCTAGTTGTAGTATGAGTACTGCTAATTGTGGTGGCTCCTCTTGTTGCAGAGCACAGCCCTAGGGTGTGCAGACTTCAGTAGTGGTGGCACGTGGGCTCAGTAGTTATGGCTCACAGGCCACAGAGCATAGCCTCAGTAGTTGTGGCACACAGGCTTAGTTGCCTTATGGCATGTGGGATTTTCCCAGCCCAGGGATAGAACTCAAGTCTCCAGCATTGGCAGGTAGGTGAATTCTTTACCAGTGAGCCACCAGGGAGACCCTAATTAAAAATACGTTTACTCTGATCTTAAAATATGTAAAATATTTTAAATATTTGGACATATGAATATTTTTTATTAAGCACAAAATCTTCTTAGACTTACTATTCACCTGGGAAACTCTTTGTAGATATTTTTCTATCAGTTTTTTGTAAAATAATTAATTCAGCTTACTGGATGTACAAAAGCTTACACATTTTGAATTTATGGATGCCTTAGTTAATATTCAGCTATCTTTTAATTCTTAAGAAATAGCATTTGAACTATATCAAATAGCATTTGAACTATATCATTAAAACTCTAAGTATTTATATTTGGGTAGATATACATATTTAAAAGACATATTTCATAATTTTAATTCATAATTTGTAGTACCTGTGCCACCCAAGTGAAGTGAAGTGTTAGTTGCTTAGTAATGTTTGATTCTTTGTGACTCCACAGACTGTAGCCTGCCAGGCTCCTCTGTCCATGGAATTCTCCAGGCAAGAATACTGGAGTGGGTAGCCATTCCCTTCTCCAGGGGATCTTTCTGACCAGGGATCGAACCCAGGTTTCAGACTGGTTCTTAAATAATAAGATAACATATCTTAAACAGTAAAATATAGTTGCAGTATTATCTTGTTTTAAACTTAAAATATATTAATAGCATGGAATTTGAAACTTATTTGAAACTTTAACCTGTTAAAATTTTATGTTAAAAACTTTTTTTGATGTTACTGCCTTAACAATAAACTGTCCTCATCTTAAACTAATACTTGGTAGAGTAATTATATAAATACGGATCACAGAATATTAGAAGAAATCAACAGCTAGAAAATGTCAATAACTAAAAACACATATACACATGCACAGTATAATAGGTTTTCAGGTACTGTACGCTCTTCACAGTGAATTCCTGGGTCTTCCTTGTGAAAAGTGATATAGTACAGTCATTAAGAGAATGGACCCTGAGCCAGACTCTCTGGGCTTGAATCCTGGTTCTACCACTTATCACTTACTAGCTGTGACTTTGGACAAGTTATTTAATCTCTATCTGCCTGTACTTCATCATCTATAAAATCTAAATCTTTTAATAATCAGTAACAATCCTACAAATAATTTTAAGCTTCTGTATTTTAACCTTTATTCTTTTCTCTTTCTGGAGATGATGATAAAGCATTTTGAATGAGTAAAGTTATATAACAACTTTTATTTAATAACCATATAGGTCTTCATTTTATGGAAGAAAGGTCTGGAAAAGATACTATATGTTTCAGTCTTTGAGTAACCAAGAGCTATTAGTGGTGGCTCTATCCAAATATGTTTATTTAGAGCAGACAAGAAACAAAGAAACACTTATTTCTAAATGCATTCTAGTATTCAGCAGTTTACCAAGATAAGAAAGAAGCATTAAGTAAGGAAAGGCTTCCCCCACAGCTCACTGGTAAAGACTCCACCTGCCAATGCAGGAGATCTGGGTTCAGTCCCTGGGTCGGGAAGATCCCCCGGAGAAGGAAATGGCAACCCATTCCAATATTCCTGCCTGGAAAATCCTATGGACAGAGGAGCCTGGCGGTCTACAGTCCATGGGGTTGCAAAGAATCAAACACAACTGCACGACTAAAACACACACATATTTAAGTAAGGAAAAATCAGTAGAAGAGATGGAAGGAATTATTTAGAGAAATATGAGCGAGCCTATATAACTTAAAAAAAAACTTTTCAAGTTATATAAACCACCAGATTTTGACTATATTGAATATTTATATAAAATTTACTTAACTAGAAATTTATAATATCTGTACATTAAAATAAAACCCTAACTAATGTTGAGCTATTTATATTTAGCACTATTATAAAAAAGACACTAAAAAGTTTGTTTACATCAAAGTATTTCTCTCATGATTTCTATGTATCTTTAAGTTGGACATGCTATAGCTTGATACATTTAAGTGGAACTTTAAATATATCCTTACTTTCCACTTAGTACAGCCACACCAACTGTGCTCCTGGGAGTGGACATAGTAGCAACAAAGTTCCACTGGCGCGCCTGAGGGTCCCATCTTTCCACTGTATTCAGATAGCTCCACCCATCATGCCCTCCTACTGCATACATGGGACCTTCCAGTACAGCCACGCCTGCAAGGAGACAGGAAAGAAGCAAACTGAAAACTCTTTCACTGAAATATAAGTAAAATGAACCTTTAAGAAGCAAATTTAACTGAGCAAAAATTTATGATAAAAATTTATGACAAAGATATTGGTTATAAGGAACACAGCTCTTCTTGATAGATAGGTGGGTGGGTAAGAGGGAGAAATAGCACTGTAATTCTGGTCATAAAAGTTTTAGAGGCAGCACTTTCAGGCCCAAGTGGGGAAAGTTATTTAAAAAGCATACAATATGCGCAATTTTGCCATATTTAGAACAATTTTCAACAATTTGGATTTACAATATATTTGAAAACAGCAATTTTATTCCTTTCTTCCTTTAATTCAAATTATGAGATTTTGCTCTAGTTAGATTTGATACCACAATATATTGGTCTGATTCATCACAAGAGAACCAAGTCAGATTCATGTGCTCATTTATTCAGCAAACAGCTACTGAGCTTCTACCACGTGCCAGGTATTTAATAGAGCATAATAGATACGGGCTCTGCCCTGATGGATCTAATATTTTACTTGGGAATAAAGGAAGAGGGTAGAGAGGATCAGGGAGACGTGTAGGATGGAGTGATGTTCGAACAGAAATGTGAATGAAGTTAGGAAACCAGGCTTGAAGGTATCTAGGGGAAGAGAAGGTGAGATAAAAGGACTAGTGTACACAAAGGCCCTGAGGCATGCTTAGTGTGTCTGTGGCATATACAGCTAGGAGGCCAGTTGGTGAGTAAGGGGGAGAGAGTAGTGGATGAGGGGAAGGGTGGACTCAGATTATGTAGCAGTCGGGACAATTGTAAGGACTTCGGAATTTACTCTAAATGAGATGGAAAGGCAGTGGAGGGTTTGGGGAAGTGACTTAGCAACAGCAGCAGCAGCATGACATGACCATAGTCAGGTGAGATATAAATACATATCACTTGAAGGCCAAAATACAAATATTGTGATACAAAGACATCTATTTTTGTGAAATCATAGCCAGATGACATAGTCACCGTCCATGCAAGAACCAAATCAACATACCATTCTACTCATTTGTGTCCTACCAGTATTAGCTATAGGAGATTGCCAGTCTATCTCCAAATATACATAAAACATAGACAATTTTATATTTTTACATGTGTGTGTGAGTGTAATTAAGTAATTTAAAATTTACTTAAGATTTCTTCTGTAAGTTCACACATTATTTTAAATAATGTTTGTTTAAAACATTTATTATAAGGTAAATTAGTAAGAACAAAGCTGTTCTGAACAACACAAAATGGAAATAAAGGCTTAAAGGAGACACTTTGAATGATATGGTCATTCTCCTTTGAACTTGCTACAGTTCAGTAAACTCTTTTGTATGGTACCTAGAACTAATGATAGTATCCCATGCACAACCTCATCTGTATAAGACATAGGTAGATGATAGCCATTCTCATTCCATGTACTATAAGAAATTACATTAAGTTAGAATTCACTTTCTTTTCCCCATAATAGAGGAACATTTGCAGCTGAATCATACTTTTGACCCAGGATTTTATGCTCAACACAAATTTAAAAACCTCGTTCATGCTGCTTTTAAGATACATCTTCCCATTTTGTGCCTATGTAATAGTTGCCAACAACGGTCCGGCTAGTCAAGGCTATGGTTTTTCCAGTGGTCATGTATGGATATGAGAATTGAACTCTGAAGAAAGCTGAGCGCCGAAGAATTGCTGCTTTTGAACTGTGGTGTTGGAGAAGACTCTTGAGAGTCCCTTAGACTGCAAGGAGATCCAACCAGTCCATTCTAAAGGAGATCAGTCCTGGGTGTTCTTTGGAAGGACTGATGCTAAAGCTGAAACTCCAATACTTTGGCCACCTCATGTGAAGAGATGACTCATTGGAAAAGACTCTGATGCTGGGACGGATTGGGGGCACGAGGAGAAGGGGGTGACAGAGGATGAGATGGCTGGATGGCATCACCGACTCTATGGACGTGAGTTTGAGTGAACTCCAGGAGTTGGTGATGGACAGGGACGCCTGGCATGCTGCAATTCATGGGGTCACAAAGAGCCGGACATGACTGAGCGACTTAACTGAACTGAATAATTGATTTTATGGATTCAAGATTACTGTTTTAGTTTTGGTTGCTGAATTTCATGTAGTTAATTTTAAGCTCCTCTCTCAGTACCTTAGCCCCAACTCTCTGGTTTTACTTCCTTATCTAACTTGAAACTTAAGATCATCTTTCATTGAAAGCTAACTGGAACTAGTAGAATCCCTTGTCTCTTTGATCTTTTGCTGTTCCCATTACCATACCAAGCTTCATGCCTAGATAATTTTCATTGGCATTTTGGGCAATCTCTACTCGGGTGCTCAGTATTAATAAACCGGGTATAGTATAAAGTCATGCTATCTAAACTCAACTATCTCTTCACTGTAACTTATTCATCTTTTATGATAACCTATCAAATTCTTTATTGCAATGATTTTAAGCCTTTTCCAAAACTGTTTTAAACTGATAATATGGTAACAAATTCTCCCTCTCCCGGGAGACATGTCTATTTGCAATGTGATCCTGTAGGTCCTCCCATCAAGAAGTGGAGTCTGTTTTTCTACCTTTTGAATCAGATCTTGCCCACGTGACTTATTTTAGCCAATGGGATATCAGCAAACATGAGGCAAGAAACAGCTTGAAAAATGTGTGTGCACTGGGACTTACCTTCTCTTGCTGCTTTTGAAACCCTGTGACTGCCACCATGAGAAAAATACTGGGCTAGCCTGAATGACAGAGGCATGTGGCCCAACTGCCTCTGGTGCCTAGGCTGATAGCCTGCACCACATGTACCACTATACATGTGAGTGAGGCCATTCTTGATCAACCACCAACCAGCCTACCTGCCTACTCCAGATTCCTGAGAAAATCCAGGAGAAATCTTCTAAGTCAGCCCAGACCAGAAGAACTGCCCAACTGATGCACAGATTCATGAGCTAAAGAAATGATCCTTGGTTTAAGCTTCTAAGTTTTGGAGTGGTTTGTTATATAGCAAAATCTGGGTGATACACATACATTTCAAGCCCCATCTAATTTTATAATACAGCCACCTCTTCACTCTCAGCAAATAATTCTTTCCATTTTTTTCTATGAGAAAAGAGAAGTCATCTGATACAAGATCCCTAAATTCTCTTCTGTCCATTTCAGAATGAGTCATCAGTTTCTTGAAGATAAAGACAGTGTCTTCCTCATCTTTATATACCTACAGAACAGAGAGCATGGCACACAGCACATGCTAATCAATATTTGCTCAGTGAATTACTGAATTAAAGAATGAAGAGTCTCTATCATGACATTCTCTGTGCTACCTCAAAATTTTTCTGCATCTTATTCATTTCTGCTTAAAAACAAAGGAATATACATTTTAAAAAATGCTAAAGATTTTTAAATAAGCATTCCAATTAGATAACATTAAATGTCAACATAGAACACACATGTCAAATGGTGGCTTGTCAGTCCATCGTGCTACACCATAATTCTTAAATATTCATGTTTTCACTTGTGATGGCTGCACATATACATGCTTGTGTTCTCTGCTTCTGCTTCTCAGATAACAGGGAGCATAAGGGAATGCTGGTGACTGCTGCTGGCTCAGCAGCTGCGACACTGATCTTCTGCCAGGTAAAGAATGTGAAAATGCCACACAGGCCTATACATGAAAGTACGAACAAATCTGCAGTTATCTCACCAAGGCCATGCCTATGTGTAGACATAGGAGGCATCACACTCCAAGTTTTTGTTTTAGGGTTGTAGCATTCTACAGTATTCAAAGTCTTCAGTCCATCTCTTCCTCCAACCACGTACAGTTTGTCATCTAACACTGCAACGCCGAACTGCAGCCTCCGCCCATTCATATTTGCTACAGGAGTCCACATATTTGTACGAAGATCATACTTTTCGATGCTTGTTGCTCCTTAATAGTAACAGAAAGAAGTTATGCACACAAAAAACTCACCATCATTGAGTATTTTATGAACTTAGACATATAAAAGTATAGGATTAGCACTGACAATAACATTTCTAATATGTTCCAAAAAGCACCTGCATGGTCTCAACCTTGCTTGTATCCCTGCCCTCATCTCCTTCTATTCTCTAGTGCATACACCAGACTCTGGTACTAGAAGGTCCAGTGAGAAAGGACTGTCTGTCAAAGAGGGCTGAGAAGCAACAGCCAGAAGAAAAGAAAGCAGGGTAGTTTAGCACGATGGAAGCCAAAGTTAAAAAAAGGGCACAGCTGCTGAGAGGATCAAGTAAAATGAAGACTAAAAAGTATGACTGAATTTAGCTACATGGAGGTCATTCATGACTTTCGGGAGAGTCCTTTGTTTGAGCAGTGGAGGCAGGACTAGGAGGTGAGGAAATGGAGAAAATGAGCATCAGTCATTCCTCTAAGAAGTCTGGCTATAAAAAGGTGGAGAGAGATAAGAATTATTTGGTGGGCTGAGGGAAGTTTTGTTTTGTTTTTAAAAGTGGATAAACCTGAGTTAATGGGAAGGATTCAGCTGTGGGGAAGGAAGCTGAAAATACAGGAGACGAAGGGCTCCTATTTAATGGTGAGAGGTCCTGAGAAGGCAGGAAAGGGCAGTATCAGGGCCCAGGTGAGAGGCTGGCTTTCACAGGAAGACGAGGGGATACACACTTCACCAAAACCAGGAAGGACAAGAGCTTAAAAGTGGATGCAATGCTTTGAGGATCCTAAGCGTGGGAAGTTTAGGAAATGATGGTGTCTACATGTTATCAAGAATTAGAAGATCCAAAGAACTCTTTCTGTTTTCTTTATGAGGTAAGAACAGTGGAGTTAAGGAAAGAAAAAAAAAAAACCTACTCCTCTAAACAAAGAGCCAATCCTTAGTTAGTTCAGTTCAGTTCAGTCACTCAGTCATGTTTGACTCTCTGCGACCCCATGAACCACAGCACACCAGGCCTCCCTGTC
The DNA here is from genome assembly GCF_001704415.2 of Capra hircus. Taxonomy (NCBI): domain Eukaryota; kingdom Metazoa; phylum Chordata; class Mammalia; order Artiodactyla; family Bovidae; genus Capra; species Capra hircus. The sequence continues at coordinate 58,902,619 of NC_030813.1, read as the reverse complement.
CATCACCAACTCCTGGAATCCACACAAACCCATGTCCATTGAGTCGGTGATGCCGTCCAACCATCTCATCCTCTGTCATTCCCTTCTCCTCCTGCCCTCAATCTTTCTCAGCATCAGGGTCTTTTCCAATGAGTCAGCTCTTCGCATCAGGTGGCCAAAGTATTAAGAGTTTCAGCTTCAACATCAGTCCTTCCAATGAATACCCAGGACTGATCTCCTTTAGGATGGACAGGTTGGATCTCCTTGCAGTCCAAGAGACTCTCAAGAGTCTTCGCCAACACCACAGTTCAAAAGCATCAATTCTTCGGTGCTCAGCTTTCTTTATAGTCCAACTCTCACATCCATACATGACCACTGGAAAAATCATAGCTTTGACTAGACGGACCTTTGTTGGCAAAGTAATGTCTCTGCTTTTGAATATGCTATCTAGGTTGGTCATAACTTTTATTCCAAGGAGCAAGCATCTTTTAATTTCATGGCTGCAATCACCATCTGCAGTGATTTTGGAGCCCCCAAAAAATACAGTCTGACACTGTTTCCACTGTTTCCCCATCTATTTCCCATGAAGTGATGGGACCAGATGCCATGATCTTCGTTTTCTGAATGTTGAGCTTTAAGCCAACTTTTTCACTCTCCACTTTCACTTTCATCAAGAGGCATTTTACTTCTTCTTCACTTTCTGCCATAAGGGTGGTGTCATCTGCATATCTGAGGTTACTGATATTTCTCCAGCAATCTTGATTCCAGCTGGTGCTCTTCCAGCCCCGCGTTTCTCACGATGTACTCTGCATAGAAGTTAAATAAGCAGGGTGACAATATACAGCCTTGACGTACTCCTTTTCCTATTTGGAAACAGTCTGTTGTTCCATGTCCAGTTCTAACTGTTGCTTCCTGACCTGCATACAGGTTTCTCAAGAGGCAGGTCAGGTGGTCTGGTATGCCCATCTCTTTCAGAATTTTCCAGTTTATTGTGATCCACACAGTCAAAGGCTTTGGCATAGTCAATAAAGCAGAAAGAGATGTTTTTCTGGAACTCTCTTGCTTTTTCCATGATCCAGCGGGTGCTGGCAATTTGATCTCTGGTTCCTCTGCCTTTTCTAAAACCAGCTTGAACATCTGGAAATTCACGGTTCACGTATTGCTGAAGCCTGGCTTGGAAAATTTTAAGCATCACTTTACTAGCGTGTGAGATGAGTGCAATTGTGTAGTAGTTTGAACATTCTTTGGCATTGCCTTTCTTTGGGATTAGAATGAAAATTGACCTTTTCCAGTCCTGTGGCCACTGCTGAGTTTTCCAAATTTGCTGGCATACTGAGTGCAGCACTTTCACAGCATCATCTTCCAGAATTTGAAATGGCTCAACTGGAATTCCATCATCTCCACTAGCTTTGTTCGTAGTGATGCTTCCTAAGGCCCACTTGACCTCACATTCCAGGATGTCTGGCCCTAGGTGAGTGATCACACCATTGTGATCATCTGGGTCGTCAAGATCCCTTTTGTACAATTCCTTTGTTATTCTTGCCACCTCTTCTTAATATCTTCTGCTTCTGTTAGGTCCAGACCATTTCTGTCCTTTATTGTGCCCATCTTTGCATGAAATATTCCCTTGGATCTCTAATTTTCTTGAAGAGATCTCTAGTCTTTCCCATTCTTGGCGGTAGCTGAGAGGAGCTACCCTACGTCCAAGGTAAGGAGCAGTGGCTGTGCTTTGCTGGAGCAGCCATGAATAGAGACCCCACATCCAAGGTAAGAGAAACCCAAGTAAGTACTGAGAGTGCCTACCTAAGTAGGCACTGAGAGAGGGCATCAGAGGGCAGACAGACTGAAACCACAATCAGAGACAACAGGTCAATCTGGTCACACGGACCACAGCCTTGTCTAACTCATGAAACTAAGCCATGCTGTGTGGGGGCCCACATAAGACTGACGGGTCATGGTGGAGAGGTCTGACAGAATGTGGTCCACTGGAGAAGTAATGGCAAACCACTTTAGTATTCTTGCCTTGAGAACCCCATGAACAGTATGAAAAGGCAAAAAGACAGGACACTGAAAGATGAACTCCCCAGGTCGGTAGGTGCCCAGTATGCTATTGGAGATCAGTGGAGAAATAATTCCAGAAACAATGAAGGGATGGAGCCAAAGCAAAAACAACACCCTGTTGTGGATGTGACTGGTGATACAAGCAAGGTTCGATGTTGTAAAGAGCAATATTGCATAGGAACCTGGAATGTTATTAGGTCCATGAATCAAGGCAACCTGGAAGTGGTCAAACAGGAGATGACAAGAGTGAACATTGACATTCTAGGAATTAGCAAACTAAGACGGACTGGAATGGGTGAATTTAACTCAGTTGACCACTATATCTACTACTATGGGCAGGAATCCCTTAGAAGAAATGGAGTAGTCATCATGGTCAACAAGAGAGTCCAAAATGCAGTACTTGGATGCAATCTCAAAAATGACAGAATGGTCTCTGTTCGTTTCAAAGGCAAACCATTCAATATCCTGGTAATCCAAGTCTATGCCCTGACCAGTAACACTGAAGAAGCTGAAGTTGAACAGTTCTATGAAGACCTATAAGACCTTTTAGAACTAACACCTAAAAAAGGTGTCCTTTTCATTACAGGGGACTGGAATGCAAAAGGAGGAAGTCAAGAAACACCTGGAATAACAGGCAAATTTGGCCTTGGAGTACATGATGAAGCAGGGCAAAGGCTAATAGACTTCTGCCAAGAGAACACATTGGTCATAGAAACACCCTCTTCCAACAACACAAGGGAAGACTCTACACATGGACATCACCAGATGGTTGACACTGAAATGAGACTGATTATATTCTTTGTAGCCAAAGGTGGAGAAGCTCTATACAGTCAGCAAAACAGGACCAGGAGCTGACTGTGGCTCTGATCATGAACTCCTTATTGCCAGATTCAGACTTAAATTGAAGAAAGTGGAGAAAACCACTAGATCATTCAGGTATGACCTAAATCAAATCCCTTATGACTATACAGTGGAAGTGAGAAATAGATTTAAGAGACTAGATCTGATAGACAGAGTGCTTGATGAGCTATGGACAGAGGTTCGTGACATTGTACAGGAGACAGGAATCAAGACCATCACCAAGAAAAAGAAATGCAAAAAAGCAAAATGGGTGTCTGAGGAGGCCTTACAAATAGCTGTGAAAAGAAGTGAAGCAAAAAGCAGAGAAAAGGAAAGATATACCCATTTGAATGCAGAGTTCCAAAGAATAGCAAGGAGAGATAAGTAAGCCTTCAGTGATCAATGCAAAGAAATAGAGGAAAACCCTCAGTTACAAACAGTTCAATTAGTATCTACTTTACTTCTCTCTTCTAAGCCTCTAATACAACATGCAATCAGTGCTATTCTTATAGCACTACAATCAAGACAAGCATTTATTCTGAAATATTTGTCACAACTAGGTCATCAGAGCACTGATGCTATTGATGTCTCCTAAAATTTAGAAACAGTTTTGCCATTATACGTATGGCAAGAAACCTTGAAAGTCTTAATACGTGTGTGTATGCATACTTTTGTTGTTGTTCAGTTGATAAGTTGTGTCTGGTTCTTTTGCAACCCCATGGACTGCAGCCCGCCTAGCTGCTCTGTCCATGGGATTTTCCAGGCAAGAATACTGCAGTGGGTTGTCATTTCCTTCTCCAGGGGATCTTCCAGACCCAGGAACTGAATCCATAGCTCCTACCAAGTCTCTTTGCAGGGAAGAAGACTCTTTACTGCTGAGACACCAGGGCTGTGTGTATGCATACATTTTCCCTAAATTAGTCTTACTGTTTTTATCTACCTTATAAAAGCTTTAAGCTATCTGTGATAAACACTGAGTCTTTCTCCATCGCAGCATTCTCAAATGTCATATAATAGACTCTGTTGCATAAAGCAGCTATTGAAAAATATTTTTGAATTTGAATAATCTTTGTGATTTTTAGCCAAAATGAGACTTTACTGATACAAATATTTTATGTAATAGTGTACCTGAATTATCACTCTAAACTTGACCTTAAAAACTTCTTTCTTCCTCAAAATAAAAAGGCCCTGCTAATTATCTCTCCTAATTTGTATTTTAAGTTATTCTTTTTAGATCCAGTTCACTAAGCAGTATCAGAGTCATACGAACTAGTAACTAAAAATTCTTTTGTTAATATCAAATGTAATTCTTAAAGATGTAAGATTTTAAAATCTGAAGCATGTATCTTAAAAAATGTTATCTCCAAATAACAAAATCTTAGTAATTGTAAAAATCCTATGTAAAAGCTTGGAATTTCCCTAATTTATACTGAAGGATTGATCTTTAAAAAAAAAGTAAGTACAAATATATCCTGATATCATTTTAGTGGCTATTTAGAAAACCATTACTAGCTCATTTGGGGGGTCTATACTAAACAGATATATGAAGGGACCAAGAACTCAATAATCAAGACTCCTATCTAACTAATGCAAATTGCTCTTCATTATGAAGACATTGGGAATAAGATAAGGCCTTGGAAGATAGCTTAAGTAGGACAGAACCTCAGAGTATTTGATTATTAAGAGAGACTTAGAAATAAATTTGGTCAAACTGCAAAGGCCAGATTACAGAAAGTCTTGAAACCTAGAGAGAGGAATTTATACTTTATGCAGTAAAGAAATAAAGATTGCTGAAGCTTTTGAGCAGAGCAGTGGCATGTTAACAGAAGAGTTAACATGGGAATTAAGCAGAGTACAGTGTCCAAAGTCAAAATGCCTATCTGCATCTTGATTCCATCGCTAATTAGCTGTGTGAGCCTAGGAAAGTTATTTAACTTCTCTGTCTCAGTATCCTCTTCTGTAAAAGAGGGCAGTAATAACATACAGCTCTGAAAGTTGCTAGGAAGATGAAATGAAAACAATATAGGTCAAGCCCTTAGCATAATGCCTGACATTTATTAACAATATAATGAATGCTATTCCCACAAAATTAACATAATCAAAATTTGTGAGTTGAGAGAAGGCTAACTGGAATTATCAAGATAGCAGTGGAGATTTGGAAGAATCAGGAGTCATTTGAAAGAAGTCACTTGGTGACTATCAGAATGTAAGTTTGAGAGAGAGGAGAGAGGAGATAAGTATTGTTTACTTGGCTATTTAGAATTCAAGTTCCTTTCCCAAGTTTGGGGACTCTTCCTATGTATGTATGAGCCTTGATGGGAGCCAGGAACCCATCTCTCAGAAAACTGAAAAGGCAGATCTTTCTTTTTAAAAAAATTTTTTATTGGAGTATAGTTACTTTACAATGTTGTGTTAGTTTCTACTGTACAGCAAAGTGAAGCAGTCATATGTATACATACAACCCCTCTTTTTTGGACTTAAGCAGTCATTGTCTTTGGAATTTTAGGGCCTATGACTGACCTAAAGCTAGTCAAATGGATGTCTGAACTTGGAATTTAAAACCTAAAGCAGGATTTATAAAGACGCAGGGACAGTGGATGTAGTCCTATCCATTTCTCAATAGCCTTCCAATAAATTCCTTATTTGCTTACATGAGTCAGAGTTGATGTCCTCTGAAGAGCACTGAACTATGATCACAAGTTCTCAAGTCTGAGAGACACCGTCAGAGTAGATTTGAATACATGACGTTTAAGGTGAAAACCAAACGTCAAATAGGTATTTTATACAAGTTGGAAATATGAGAATAAAATCAAAGTGCAAGACTTATTTTGTGGAATCTGAAATATGATACAAATGAACTTAATCTACCAAACAGAAACAGACTCATAGGCATAGAGAATAGATGTAGCTGCCAAGGAGGAGGGGAGGTGGGGGAGGGATGAACTGGGAGTTTGGGATTAGCAAATGCAAACCATTTTATAGAAAATATTAAACAACAAGGTCCTACTGTATAGCACAGGGAACTATATATTCAATATCCTATGATAAACCATCATGGAAAAGAAAATAAAAGGATGTATACAGAACTGAATCACTTTGCTATAGAGCAGAAATTAACACAATACTGTAAATCAACTATACTTCTATAAAATAAATTATAAAAAAATCAAAATGTGAGAGTATAATTAATACAGAGATAACACTTAAAGCCTTGAAAAAGAGAAGGAAAGACTGAGGAGAAGAGTAAGTGTTGGTAATGACTACAAAGCTAAGCACCAGTTCCAGACATATAGCAGGTTATTAAATAAGTATCTGCAGATCAGTTATCTGGACAGTGGACGTCTCCAAAAATGTTCAAATACTTACATTATAACTCCAATCAGTTATCTTTATGTATTTCTATAACACTGAGTCATCAAGTCTATATTTAAAACTTAAGCATCTATATATACATAGCACTATATGCTATGTGCAATAATAGCTATATTTATATTTATTTATATTTTATAACTTAAAAGTTAAATAACAATGCAAGATTTTCAATTAGAGCTCACATTTTGATATTTCTTAGAAATATCACATAGAGGAGAAACCTTTAGATATGATCACTGTATCAAGTGTTTTAGTCATACAAGTAATACAAGAGAACTGAGACCACAGCGGTAGCCAGAAGTCAGAGGTATTGTTAGGAGCCTGCAAATTGTTAGTACTAGGAATTCAGAGGAAGAGGAGATCAATGTATGGTGAGAAAAAATACACATAACAGAAAGCTTCTAGCACAATACCTGGCATTGAGTAGGCACTGGGCATGGTGTTTGTTGTTATTAATGTTACTATGAATAACAAATGCTACAAGAAGGGTACAAAGATTTCCAGATACTCCTGACCTAGATTTCCTGCATATTTATATTTTACATTTGTTTTCTATGCATGTACGTGTGTAGGCATGAATGTTTTTCTGAACTGTTTCATCAGAGTAAGTTGCAAAACTGATGACCATGCATGCTTAGTCGTTCAGTCGTGTCTGACTCTTTGTGACCCCAGACTGTGGCCTGCCAGGCCTCTCTGTCCATGGCATTTCCTAAGCAAGAATACTGGAGTGGGTTGTCATATCCTCCTCCAGGAAATCTTCCTGATCCAGCGACTGAACCCACATCTCCTGTATTGCAAGTGGGTTCTTTATCACTGAGCCACTGGGAAACATGATGCCCCTGTATCCCTAAATATTTCAGTGTTGCTTCTTCTAAACCAGAAATCCTCTTACAAAACCACAATATAATCATCAAAATCTGGAAATTAACATTTATACAATGCTGCTATCTAATCTACAGATCTTATTTGGATTTCATCATTTGTTCCAATTATGGCTTCCCTGGCAGCTCAGCTGGTAAAGAATCTGTCTGCAATGCAGGAGACTCTGGTTTGACCCCTGGGTTGGGAAGATTCACTGGAGAAGGGATAGGCTACCCATCCAGTATTCTTGGGCTTCCCTTGTGGCTCAGCTGGTAAAGAATCCGCCTGCAATGTGGGAGACCTGAGTTCAATCTGTGGGTTGGGAAGATCCCCTGAAGGGAACAGCTACCCACTCCAGTATTCTGGTTTGGAGAATTCCATGGACTACACATGGGGTTGCAAAGAAAGAGTCAGACATGACTGAGCAACTTTCATTTTAATGTCGTTCATAGTAAAAGAAAATCCAAGAAGATGTATTGTAAAAGTTGTCATATCTCTGTAAGACATATGACAGAGACAAATTCCTAAATCTTTTTTTTTTATTTCATGATGTTGACATTTTGGAATACTTCAGGTAAGTTATTTTGTAGCATGTCTCTCAATTTGAATTTGTTTGTATTTTTCTTATGATTAAGTCCAGATTATATACTTTTGGCAAGAATACCACAGATGTCCAGGTGAGTTCTCAGTACATCACATAAGCACAGGCTGCTGGTTAGTCTCTTTACTAGCAATATGACCTTTGATTATTTGGTTTAGGTGTTGTGTGTCAAGTTTCTCTACTGTAAGACCTAACTTATGCTTGACTAATAAGCAGGTGATTGGGAGATACTTTGAGACAAAAGATCCTGCTCTCAAAAACTTTCACCTATGAGTCTTAGAGAACTGATGATTGACTGAATTACTTATTAATATGATGACTGCCAAACGGTGATTTTTCTAATCCCATCTTTGCTTCTATATTTTAATTAGTTGGTATTCTACTGTAAGGAAGAGCATTCCCCTCTCCTTCTGTTTGTATCAGTATGAATTCATGAATACTTATTTATAATCTTTTGCTACCATTATTTATTTTGATGTTGAAATTATCCCAGGTTTGGACAGTGGTAGCCCTTACAAACTGTCTGCTGTATCTCTTGACCTGTTTCCATCATTGGGCACTTCCTCTGGCACTACAAGTTGTTCTAGGCTTATCTTGTCCTTTTCCTACCTCAGTGCCAGAATCAGCTATTTCTCCAAGGAGCTCATAAGCCTTAGTTATTACTAATTCATTTATGATGTTTCTTTCAAAAAGATACATGTACCCCAATGTTCACTGCAGCACTGTTTACAATAGCCAAGGCAAGAAAGCAACCTAAATGTCCACTGACAGATGAATGGATAAAAAAGATGTGGTATACATATACATATGATACACATATATAATGGAATACTACTCAGCCATCAAAAAGAACAAAATAATGCCATTTGCACCAACATGGATGGACCTAGAGATTGTCACACTGAGTGAAGTAAGTCAGAGAAGGACAAATATCATATGATATAGCTTATATCTGGAATCTTAAAAAAGGTACAAGTGAACTTCTTTACAAGAGAGATAAAAGTTATAGATGTAGAAAACAATCTTATGGTTAACAAGGAAAAGAGGGGAGGGATAAATTGGGAAACTGGGATTGGCATATACATATTACTGTATATAAAATAGATAACTAATAAGGACCTACTGTATAGCAAAGGGAATTCAATATTCTGTAATGACCCATATGGGAAAAGAATCTTAAAAAGAGTGGATATATGGCTATGTACAGCTGAATCACTTTGCTGTACACCTCACACTAACAACACTGTGAATCAACTATACTTCAAAGAAAAACAAAAATTCATTTTGTGTGTTTCTTCAAATAAAAGATTATTTAATACCTTTTGTTGAATCCATTCCTCCAACTGCAAATAATGTACCAACAGTTGACTTCCTTGGTTTTGTCCGAGGACTCTGTAACATGGGCCGTCTCTCTGGTAGTAAGTGATACTTCATTGCTTCCATAATTAGTTTCTGACATTCTATATCATCTCGAAAAAGTGCATTATTTTCCATGTCTGCTAGGAACTAGAAAAAAACAGTGAGTATGTATACTGACTAATGAAGAAAATAATGAGGCTAAAAGAATAAACACAAATGTTCACAAATGGAAATTTTCTCATTTAAAAAAATCCAAGTCTGGACATCTATTTTTAACTAAAATATTCAACAGTTACAAAATTTACATTTTACTGAAAAACAGAACTAAGGAAAAGTGGTATGCTTTAAAATCTTAATATTGCTTATCTCTCGGTAGTGGGGAAACTGGTGCTTTTTAAAATAACTTTTCTGGTATGTTTATATATTTTCAAGATTTTCTAAATCATTTTACTAAGTTAGAAATAGTTTTAACTGAAGAATAGTTATAAGCGGGAGTTGACGAATTAGACTGCATTTATCTGACCTCTCTAAAGAATGTTCAATCAGCAACAACAGCAAAAACAAACTTTCCAATTTTTCCAAGGGGCAAAGAATTCCAAATGGTGATTATTTTAAAAGAACTAAAATTCCTTGTACTTCATTGAATTCTACGTTTTTTACCTATGTAATTTTACATAAATGCATAAGTATGGTTACACCCTACCTTTAAAAGATGAATTAAAAAAAAAAGATGACTTTCTCTTCTTTTGTGCTTGGTTCTCCATCCCCCTACTTACCTCTTTATTGCCTTATTTGTTTCATTTAGGATACTAATTCATATGAAGTTAATTTTTAAACAGAGTATGAGTTGAGAAATACTTTTTCTTCCAAATGAATAGCTAGTTCTAGACCAAAATAATTCCCCCTGTTTCCCAACTGAATTGACCCTTGGTCACAGTAGTCTCAAGATGTATGAGATCTGTTTTTTGATTCTCTATTCTGTTCCACTGATATATTTGTCTATTCCTTTCCTAATACTAGAGTATCTTTTTAAAAAATTCTTTATTGAATTTATTACAATATTGCTTGTTTTATGATTTGGTTTTTTTGGCCATGGGGCATGTAGGATCTTACTTCCCAGACCAAGGATGGAAACAGCACCCCCTGCATTGGAAGGCGAAGTCTTAACCACTGGACTGTCAAGGAAATCCCTATTACAGTGTCTTATGACGTTTTTTGCTTATCGGACATAAATCTACCTTCACTATTCATTTTAATAATTTTCTGGGCTATTTTTGAGTCTTTACTTTCCATATAAACTTAAGACAGATTTGTCTAATTCCCCTTCACCATCTTGGTCCTGTTTGAATTCTAATAGGAACCGCATTAAATTTATCAATTTTGGGAGAATTCATATCATTATAATACATCTTTCAGCTCAAGAAGCCATCCCATTGTTTAGTTTTCTTCATGTAGGTAACATACCTTTTATTAAATATATTCCTACAAGTTTTATTATTTTCATTGCTACTAGAAATAAATTGTTGAATTTACACTTTGCATTTTTGCTGGAGGACAAAAATTCTATTGATTACTGCATATTTGTATTATAACCTACTACTTCACCACATTCCCTTATCAAATTCTACCTGTTAGGCATACAGTCATAATAACTGCCAAATAGGGATAGTTACACCTTTTTGTAATGTATACACCAATTATATCATTTTCATTTCATTGATGCAATTGCTAAAACCTTCCAAGCAATGTTAAATAATTAGAGTGATAAAGAGTATCCATCTTATAGTTTAAATTGATATGGTTTCAGTGTTTCACTATTTAGGATAATAGTTACTATAGCATTTAATTTTTTACTATGTTTAAATAATTTATCTTTATTATAGATATGTTGTTTTCTTCTCTCCCTATTTTAGAGTTTTAAAATTAAGAATGGTTAATTCTTTCCAAATATCTTTTATACAGCTAGTGATATGATTATATGGCTTTTTCTCCTTTAAATTATTGATATAATTACCTTGACAGATTTCCTAACACTCAACCATTCTTAAATTCTTGGAAAAAGATCTTCCTGGTCATACTGTATTACCCTTTTGATATACTGCAGGATTGTATTTGACAATGTAAGGTATATTTTATATACTGTATAATTCACCATTTCAAGTATACAGTTCAGTGACTTTTAGTAAATTTACCAAGTTGTGCAACAATTACTATAAAAACAGTTTTGGAGCATCCTCATCACCCTGACTAGATCCTGAATGTCTGCTCACTGTTAATCTCGGCTCCTATCTACTGTCCCAAGCTCTAATCTGTCTCTACAGATTTGCCTTTAGATGCTTTGTATAAACTGGATCATACAATGCATGGTCTCCTGCATCTCGCTTTTTTTACTTATGTTTTTGAGGTTCATCAATATGTAACATGTATCAGTATCCACTTCTTTTTACTGTTGAATACACTTCATTGTATGGATACTTCGTATTTTATCTAACCATTCACCAACTGATAGGCACTTACAATCAAGTTTTTGGCTATTATGAATAAGGCTGCTAAGAACATTTGTGTGCAAGTCTTTATGTAGATATGTTTTCAGGAGTAGAATTGTTAGGTCATATGGTACATTTATGTTAACTGCTTAAGAAAACTGCCAAACTGTTTTAGAAGGTGTCTGCACAATTTATATTCCCACCAGCTATCTACTAGGGTTCCTGTTTCTCTACATTCTCACCAACAATTATTACTGTCTTCTCTTTTCAGCCACTTGAGTGGGTGAAAAATCTGAGTTTACTTTGTATTTACTCAATGGCTAATAATATTGAGAATATGTTCATATTTTGATAATGGAAGAGAAGGAAGTCTCCAACAAAAGTAACTCTAAAATAGTTTGTGGCATCTGGCAACTGAGAACAGCATGTGAAAGGCAAAAAAAGCCAAATTGAGACAGAAGTCTCAACATAGAGAACAGATTGGTGATTTTTAAGGTGGAGGGGGTTGAGGCAAAAATGGAGTGGGAGGTTAGGGATAGCAGATATAGATTATTATATATAACTGATAGCACAGGAAACTACATTCAGTATCTTATGATAAACCATAATGGAAAGGAATATTAAAAAGAATTTATACATGTGGATAACTGAATCATTTTGATGCACAACAGAAATTAACAATATTGTAAGTCAACTATAATAAAAACAAATATTAAAACTGAAAAAAAAGATGTAAGTCTCAGGATCTATCTAAGGCAGAGTGTAAATTCTGATATTAATCATTCCATGTTATCCTATGCACACAAAACATACTTGTTACAAGTCACTAATGAATATGCATCAAATGGCTCATTTAGATTAATCTCAGTATTTCTATTACTTGTTATACATAAATGCTTCAGTCCTTTCTAAATAAAAATAAATGTGAAAAAACTGTAGAAAGTAGTCTTAGAAGACTCAACTGCTACTACAGTAAAATATATTTCTTAGCATGCTGACAGTATCTATAATTTATGAGTAAATGGGATTAATTATATTTAAGTAGAGAGATGACAGTAATGGAAGAAAATATGAATCCAGTAATATAAGCATCAGATGAATGGAAGACCAGGTATCACTTGGAAAACGATTCAGAAGGCACCGAGAAAGGACAACAAAATACAGACTCTCATAAACTCTGCATTTTAGGGTAATACCATGTACTTTCTCTGCCAAAAAAGAATGGCAAATTATTAAAGTGGAAACATTTAGAAAAGATGAGAAACATGTTCAATTTGTAAATTTTTATCTTCACTCACATACTTGACAAGGCCTTGCAAATAGCTGAGAAAAGAGAAGCTAAGGGCAAAGGAGAAAAGGAAAGATATAACCAATTGAATGCAGAATTCCAAAGAATAGCAAGGAGAGAAAAGAAAGCCTTCCTCAGCTATCAGTGCAAAGAAATAGAGGAAAACAATAGACTGGAAAAGACTAGAGATCTCTTCAAGAAAATTAGAGATACCAAGGAAACGTTTCATGCAAAGATGAGCACAATAAAGGACAGAAATGGTATGGACCTAACAGAAGCAGAAGATATTAAGAGGTGGCAAAAATACACAGAAGAACTATTCAAAAAAGATCTTCATGACCCATATAACCATGATGGTGCGAACACTCACCTAGAGCCAGACATCCTGGAATGCAAAGTCAAGTGGGCCTTAGGAAGCATCACTACAAAGCCAGTGGAGGTGATGGAATTCCAGCTGAGCTATTTCAAATCCTAAAAGATGATGCTGTGAAAGTGCTGCACTCAAAATGTCAGCAAATTTGCAAAACACAGCAGTGGCCACAGGACTGGAAAAGGTCAGTTTTCATTTCAATCCCAAAGAAAGACAATGCCAAAGAATGTCCAAACTACCACACAATTGCACTCATCTCACACACTAGTAAAGTAATGCTCAAAATTCTCCAAGCCAGGCTTCAACAGTACATGAACCATGAACTTCCAGATGGATTTAGAAAAGGCAGAGGAACCAGAGATCAAATTGCCAACATCCGGTGGATCATAGAAGCAACAACAGAGTTTCAGAAAAACTTCTACTTTTGCTTTATTGATTACACCAAACCCTTTGACTGTGCGGATCACAAAAAACTGTGGAAAATTCTTAAAAGAGACGGGAATATCAGACCACTTGACCTGCCTCTTGAGAAATCTGTATGCAGGTCAAGAAGCAGCAGTTAGAATGAGACACAGAACAACACACTGGTTCCAAATCGGGAAAGGAGTATGTCAAGGCTGTATATTGTCACCCTGCTTATTTAACTTATATGCAGAGTATATCATGTGAAATGCCGGGCTGGATGAAGTACAAGCTGGAATCAAGATCTCCGGGAGAAATATCAATAACCTCAGATATGCAGATGACATGACCCTCCTGGCAGAAAGCAAAGAACTAAAGAGTCTCTTGATGAAAGTAAAAGAGGAGAGTGAAAAAGTTAGCTTAAAACTCAACATTCAGAAAACTAAGATCATGGCATCTGGTCCTATCACTTCATGGAAAATAGATGGGGAAACAATGGAAACAGTGACAGACTTTATTTTTGGGGGCTCCAAAATCATTGCAGATGGTGACTGCAGCCATGAAGCCATGAAATTAAAAGATGCTTGCTCCCTGGAATAAAAGTTATGACCAACTTAAGATAGCATATTCAAAAGCAGAGACATTACTTTGTCAACAAAGGTCCATCTAGTCAAAGCTATGGTTTTTCCAGTAGTCATGTATGGATGTGAGAGTTGGACTATAAAGAAAGCTGAGCACCGAAGAATTGATGCTGTTGAACTGTGGTGTTGGAGAAGACTCTTGAGAGTCCCTTGGACTGCAAAGAGATCCAACCAGTCAATTCTAAAGAAATCAGCCCTGAATATTCATTGGAAGGACTGATGCTGAAGTTGAACTTCAATACTTTGGCCACCTGATGCGAAGAACTGACTCACTGGAAAAGATCCTGATGCTGGGAAAAATTGAAGGTGGGAGGAGAAGGTGACGACTGAGGATGAGAAGGTTGGATGGCATCACCAACACAATGGACATGAGTTTGAGTAGGCTCTGGGAACTGGTGATGGACAGGGAGACCTGGTGTGCTATAGTCCATGGGGTCACAAAGAGTAGGACACAACTGAGCGACTGAACTAAACTGATATGATTTGTACTAAAACTATCTCCCCCCAATATTAATATTTCCCCCCAATACTACTTAGAGTGAAAAACATAATGTGAATGATTTATGAACTCCATAGGCTTTAAAGTGTTTTGGTACCCCAAACTTGTAAATTAAAAGAATGCTAAAGATAAATACTGATTTGTTTTATATTTCTGAATTTTAGTAAAAAACAATAATGAGAATTGAGAACAGAATAGTGGAGACCACGATACTTGTAATGCAGACTAATCATTGGGAATATTAAGAATTTAGGTATCAAAGTATTTAAAATAATGCCCTAATGCAGTTGACCCTAGAACAACACGGATATGAACCATGAAGGTCCACTTATACATAGATATTTTTCAACAATAAATACTACAGTATGACACAATCCATGGTTAGTTGAATGCATAGATATGGAGGAATCTCAGATGGAGGGCAGGTGATATGTTATACACAGAATAATCCCCATGCTGTTTGAGGGCCAACTGCATTTTCATCCACATTGTTTAAAATAGGATCGAACAGAAAAGTCTGGAATGCTTTCAAAGGTAAAATAAAACCACACACACCTATCTTCTGGATTATTCAGAGTTTAAAAATAGAGCCACACTAAAATGATTATTTGGTTGAGGATTATAATAATATATATTATTTCCTATATTAAGGAGACACTACAATAAAATGACTATATGTAGGTTGAACTCATTATAGTTAGGCTAAAAGAGAATATTTCTTACCAACAGAGTAGGGTTAAAACTATGAGAAAGGAATTATTTTGTGAAAATAAATTCTTTAGGTAACTAGATGTAATGGTAATTTTTTTAAAATCAGTCATTTATTTGATAGGCAATTATTTGTGATAGGCACTTATAGTCATTTATTTGATTTTGCTTTCATTTGTCACATTTATTTTTTATTAAGATATAAATGACATATAACATTAGCTTTAGATGTACAACATAATGATTTGACATATCTATATACTGGAAAATGACTACCATTGTAAGTCTAGTTAACATCCATCCCCACATAGTTATCTTCTTCCGTGTCTGTGATGAGAACTTTTCAGATCTACTCTCTTAGGAATTTCATCCTTTTCCTATCTTTTAAAATAAAACATTCAGAATATAATCCAAGATTTTCTTGATGATTTTAGAGTCTACTTCAATACTTTATCACTTGACAACTCTAATTCTCCAAATCTGCCCTTTACTTTTAGTAAGGAAAAAAAAGAACCTAGCTAGTATCTCTGAATGCCATAATAGTGCCATATAGTATTATCACTGTAGAAAAAAATTTGCTCAAAGAGGTGTTATTAACTTGTTTAAATTATACAGAGCAATGCGGCTTCCATCGTTGCTACTCCCTGGGCTAAGACAGTGGTTCTCAAATTTGAGTGTGCATCAGATGCACTGAGGGCTTATTAAAACACAACCGGAGTTTCAGAGTTAGTAGGTGGAAGCCTAATCATTTTCATTTTAAACAATTACCCACGTGGTACTGATCTTACAGTTGGGGAACACACTTCGAGGAACACTGGGCTGATCCAATGCATTTACTGTCCTTATCTGTCTTCTCTGCAGCATCTAATGATGTTAAAATTCCCTTTCTTGAACTTGCAATCTCTTTTTAATAGTACTACAGTTATTTAGGCAGATTTGGGACTACCACTAAATATTAGTATCTCCTAGGGTTCCACCTCAAGTGCTTTAATGTTCTCTTTGCTTGGTGTCACTCTCTTCCCCTTGGCTTCAACAACCTAAATAAGTAGTTTCTAAAACTTCTTAGACTCTAAAAGGATTAAAGGTATCAATAAGCTCTGGGAATGTACTTCTTCTACTTCCTTCCCCACCTTCAAAATTAATGCGTCATCCTGTATTCTGTATTAACTGACAGTACCTTCAGCAATCTCATTGCGCAAATCTGAATTATTCTGGACTTTCTTTTTTTCACCTTGTACATTCAATCATTCCAGTGTATCAATCCTACCTCCTAAATAGCTCTTGACTGTCGTAATTAATTTCTCTACCTCCACTTTTTTTTTTTTAAAGTGCTTAATTCACTGGTCGGAATCCAACAGTCTTCCTTAGCAGGTTTCTGCTTTGATCCCTCCAATCTATTTTCTGCAATGCAATCACAGGATCTTTCTAAAATAAAAGGATAATTATGCCATTCCCTACTTAAAATCCTTTAGTGCTTCCTCATTGCTTTTAGATAAAAAAATCCCAGTTCTTTGGCATGACTAGAATTCCTCCACAATCTGGTCTGTTTCCCTCTCCAGTCTCATCTCTCAATATCGTCCTTTATGTAACTTTAGCCATGCATGCTCTCTTCAGATTTCAGAACATGATATATTTGCTCACAGCTCTATAACCAGGACTCCTATCTTTTCTGGGCTATCATGCCCATTCTTTTGGGTGACTAACTTGGCTTGCAAATTGAGTGACACATCAGAGACTTTCCTAGCTTCTCTACTATCAGCCTAGGTGGACCACTCCAACTGCTTTCATAATGCCATGTCTATCACAGACTTTATCTCATTATATTGTAATTACTGATTTCCTTTTCAATCGTTTTCTTCCTCCACCTGATTTCCTCCCTACCCAGCAATTTTACACGGAGTACATTCAAGAGGCAGAACAGTTCAGTAGAAAAGGCATGTAACTTTGAGTTCAAGGTCTACCTCTATCTCTTGTTGTTCAGTCGCTAAGTCATGTCCAACTTTTACGCAACCGCATGGACTGTAGCTCACCAGGCTCCTCTGTCTATGGGATTTCCCAGGCAAGAATATTGGAGTGGGTTGCCATTTCCTTCTCCAGGGGATCTTCCCAATCCAAGGATCGAACCAGAGTCTCTTTGTGTCTCCTGCATTAGCAGGCGGAGTCTTTATCACTGAGCCACCAGGGAAGCCCCTGTCTCTTATTAGCTCTAGTCTAAAGTCAAATAAAACCACAGTGCCGAAGAACATGATTTATGCAATCACTTTGTGATTTTGAACGTATGGCTTTAGTTTTTTAATCTGTTATTTCATTTGTAGAACAGGTGTTAGACTAAATGATCTCCAACATGCCTTTCAACTCATAAGATCTTATGAGTATGATTATCAGCAGCATCCTGGATAAAAGAAATTCTAAAGGTCTCTGAGAGTCATGCAAATACAGTATCATAAATATTTGAAACTACAAGGCTAAAGTAAATTGTCAGGTTACGTAATTGCACAGGTTCTTTTCAAAGTATACTAGGATTTTTCAGACTTCATTTTCTTTCCTCTAGAGAAGGATCGGATAAGGCAATGGCACCCGACTCCAGTACTCTTGCCTGGAAAATCCCATGGGCGGAGGAGCCTGGTGGGCTGCAGTCCATGGGGTCGCGAAGAGTCAGACACGACTGAGCTACTTCACTTTCTCTTTTCACTTTCATGCATTGTAGAGGGAAATGGCAACCCACTCCAGTGTTCTTGCCTGGAGAATCCCAGGGACGGGGGAGCCTGGTGGGCTGCCGTCTATGGGGTCGCACAGAGTCAGACATGACTGAAGCGACTTAGCAGCAGCAGCAGCAGCAGAGAAGGATAAGGAAAAAAATTAGGCTGGATAGCAGTAAAAATAGTCCTCTTTAAATCCGATTTTTAGAAATGTTTTATGATGTTATTTTTCCTGAATTGTCAAGTCATGCAGTTTCACTCCTATGAATTCATATAATATTCTACCTCTGAAGAGGGAAGTGATTCTTGTAAAGTATCACACTGATTTTTGTTTCTGTAAGGTAGAGAGCACAGTAACTTTTGCTCACGACAGCTGGAAATACATAATGCTCAAGATAAATACAAACCAAACAAAACACACAGCACTTGAAACAACAACAACAAAATCTGATCTTGAGCAGTTAATAGCTCATTTTTTCCTTTTCTTACAAGGACTCTACTTAAGGCCTCAAAATAAGCAGCCAAGTGTGTGTTAGTCGCTCAGTTGTGTCCGACTCTTTATGAGCCCATGGACTGCAGCCCACCAGGCTCCTCTGTCCATGGGATATTCCAGGCAATACTGGAGTGGGTTGCCATTTCCTTCTCCAAAGCAGCCAAGCAGGCAGAGGAAATTTTTGTATATTCCAACTGAAATTGTAAAAAAGGGAAACCATGCACGTATATATGTTATGACTAATTGCCTTGAATACACCATCTAGGTATCTCTCAATTCTAAAATAGTGATAATACACTATCCTTATTTATAGCACATTTTATTTCAGAGCACCTTTTTGATCCTCATAAAAATCCTGTGAAATAGAAAGGATGTGATCTCCACTTGACAGATGAAGAAACCAAGGTATGTGAACATGCCAAGTCACAGAGTTTTAAAATGTCAGAGTTAGAACTATGTCTCATTAATCTGTTTATCATCAGAGTTCAGCATTTAGTGGATACTTAATAAATGTGTGGCACATGAATTAATATAAATTTTCTGGTTCCTAGAGTTCAGTGTTCCTTTCATTAGCAGCTTTATTAATTCTTCAATTGCTAGGATAGGTTTGTAGCTGAGTCAAATAAAATTACTAACCCCAAAGCAATGATGTTACTTAATGAATGCCATTTAGGTAGTCAGACTTTCTGGGTTGAAAAAAAACCAAATTTTTTTAGCTCACTATCTTTTCACCTTAACATTTCATAGGAACATACATAAAACAACCACATTGAACAGATTAAGGAAAAAGCCTATAGACAAGCTAATATTAATGGGCTTCTCTTGTGGCTCAGATAGTAAAGAATCTGCCTATAATGCAGGAGACCCAGGTTCAATCCTGGGTCAGGAAGATCCACTGCAAAAGGGAATGGCAACCACTCCAGTATTCTTGGCTGGAGAATCCTCCAGACAGAAGAGCCTGATGGGCTACAGTCTATGCGGTTGCAAAGAGTTGGATACGACTGAGAGACTAACACAATTACCATTAATGTGCATTAATTAATGCAATTAGCATACTGTAATTAGCTCACATTAATGTAATTAGTAGTCCCTCAGTATTCTGGGGACAAGGGGTTGGTACCAGGACCTATGTGGATACCAGTATCTCAATTTAAATATGTAGTATTTGCAGTTAACCTCTGCACAGCTTCCTATATACTTTAAATCATCTCTGGATTACCTATAATACCTAGCTAATACAATGCAATTCCTACATAAAGAGTTGTAAATGCAATGTAAATATTATGTAAAAGTTGCTGGCACAGAACAAATTCAAGTTTTGCATTTAGGAATTTTCTGGAATTAAAAAAAATTTTCAATCCATGTTTTGTTGAACTTAGGATGTGTGGAATGGTGTCTACTCAAAGTTGTTGAAATTATGGCATTGATTTTAAATAATTAAAAATAGTTTACCTGTGGTGCAAGAAGAGGTAGCCTAATATAAGCCAAAAGTTTACTGAGATCTTTCCGTCTCTGTTCCAAATCATGACGAACCCAAGTAAGAAGTGCATTCAATATTGTCTCCTCATTAGGAATGTTCATGTCATCACTGGCTAAGAGCTTTGCAATTTCACTGGCTGGTAATAATACAAATTCCTGGTTTCGAATTACTTCCATGAAATTTTCCTGGAGGAAAAAAAGAGCATATAAACAATACTGTTTCTTCTTTCCATCACAGTTTAAGAGAAACTAAACATTTCTTAATTAGATGCCAAAACACAGTTTATACTTTAGCCCTTTCTAACAACGTATTATTGCTTAAAAGGGGGAAAAAACCTGTAAAAAATAACATTTAAACTGTAATTGCTATTAAAATTCTCATTTCTCTGTATACAGAGGATTAAAGTGATATAGCAAGTATTACAATTTAAAAAATAAATTTAGGACTTTTAGGTATTGCTTTGCTCAAGTTAGGGAATAGTTTTGGCAAGTCTTTCAAAGGAAGATAGAAAAAATGAAAGAAGACACTTTTTATGATACTCCAACATCAAAAGTTAGTTCAGATTTGTGGTTGCTGAAGAATTTGGCCAACAGGGGAGCCAAATACCTGGGTAAGAGTGAAGTATTTCTCTTACCCAGAAATGGCTTCTAGGGTGGCTACATTTCCCAAGACCATTCTGGACCACGGAAGTCTCAGACTCTGCTTGGCAAGAGCCTGTGTCCTTAGAGCTATCCTAAACCCAAACTGGCCTTTTAAAGTGTTTTAATATTATTTATAAGGCCACAAAGGATTTTAGGTCTGATGTGAACACTTTAATCTCATCTAACCTGATCTATGTACAAAATTCTTTTGCTCTCACAGGAAAAAGAGCTGATAGGGGTAGAGTAAAGGAAAATTCTGAAAGAGACGGGAATACCAGACCACCTGACCTGCCTCTTGAGAAACCTATACGCAGGTCAGGAAGCAACAGTTAGAACTGGACATGGAACAACAGACTGGTTCCAAATAGGAAAAGGGGTACGTCAAGGCTGTATATTGTCACCCTGCTTATTTAACTTCTATACAGAGTACCTCGTGAATAACGCTGGGCTGGAAGAAGCACAAGTTGGCATTAAGATTGCTGGGAGAAATATCAATAACCTCAGATATGCATTTGACACCACCCTTATGGCAGAAAGTGAAGAGGAACTAAAACGCCTCTTGATGAAAGTGAAAGAGGAGAGTGAAAAGTTGGCTTAAAGCTCAACATTCAGAAAACGAAGATTATGGCATCTGGTCCCATCACTTCATGGCAAATAGATGGGGAAACAGTGGAAACAGTGTCAGACTTTATTTTTGGGGGCTCCAAAATCACTGCAGATGATGACTGCAGCCATGAAATTAAAAGACACTTACTCCTTGGAAGGAAAGTTATGACCAACCTAGATAGCATATTCAAAAGCAGAGATATTACTTTGCCAACAAAGGTCCGTCTAGTCAAAGCTATGGTTTTTCCAGTGGTCATGTATGGATGTGAGAGTTGGACTGTGAAGAAAGCTGAGCGCCAAAGAATTGATGCTTTTGAACTGTGGTGTTGGAGAAGACTCTAGCGAGTCCCTTGGACTGCATGGAGATCCAACCAGTCCATTCTAAAGGAGATCAGTCCTGGGTGTTCATTGGAAGGACTGATGCTAAAGCTGAAACTCCAATACTTTGGCCACCTCATGTGAAGAGTTGACTCATTGGAAAAGACTCTGATGCTGGGAGGGATTAGGGGCAGTAGGAGAAGGGGACGACAGAGGATGAGACTGCTGGATGGCATCACCGACTCGATGGACATGAGTTTGAGAAAACTCCGGGAGTTGGTGATGGACAGGGAGGCCTGGAGTGCTGCGATTCATGGGGTTGCAAAGAGTTGGACACGACTGAGCGACTGAATAAATGGATAACACAGGAGATTAAATAGTTAATTGCCCTAGCAGACTGTAAGTAGAAAAAAAATGTAAGGGAAATTCCTGGAAGTTAATGATCACTCAAGAAAGCAGGTTTTCTAGCAAGCAGCCTTGCTTAGCAACGAAACAGTAAAACAGAAGCATGAGACATGCCCCCAAACAATAAAAGAATGGTGGCATGAGACCCACATCCTGCCCAGTGAGCTCAGTAAGTTAATGAACCCCTAGGACATGCTCTCTGCACACATCAACAACAACAACAACAGTATTTTATGGAAAGGTGACATTTCAAAGTGAAAGACCCTCATTGTACTGGGACCCGAAATAATATTTCCATAGTGCCACAACAGTCCCACCTCATCCATGTAGGGACAAGAAAACTCTCCTGCTCAATACTGAGGAGGAATTATGATGGAAGTGTGATATCTACTCCAGAATTGGCCTCTCACTGAATTCTTTCTGTGCTGAGACATAAAGAACTGGAGCTCCCTGGAGCCCCCTAGAGATTTCAGAGCCAAAACAAAAATGTTGACCTAGAATGTACTGGGACTCCATGATCTTAGACTGAAGATGACTCAGTTCTGGCCACATTCTTGAATCATGCTCCTTGTAATTTGAAATGGAAGATAATAATGTCCTTAGGTGTGAAATAATAATAATAATTTTTACTAAACTACTATGCTAAACAATCTAAAGAGAAGGAAAATAGTCTTCTGGTGTACAAGTCTTAATGCACGGGCTGTTTATACAGTTATAATATAAATGCAAATTCTGTAAGTATTGTCCCTTAATGTTTTTCTTATGCTTCTTAATGCACTATGGCTGTCTCAGCACAGAGTTTTAGTAAAAAAGCTAAGGCTGTTTAAATTAGAGCTGTTTAAAAATAGCTTAAGCTATTTAAATTAGAGCTAGAGATAAGGACTATCAAAAATTATCTTCTATATTAAGATGAGAATTATATTTTCCATATAGCCTCTAGTAACCCAAGTTAGGTACTGATCAAAGATATATCTTGGGTTGACATTCCATTCCTTTCGTAGAAATTCTTAAGAGGAAAACCATACATGAATAATTAACGATATTCAATAGCTTCAATTCATCATGATTTGTTAAAGATGCCCAAATGAATCTATTTTAAAATGACTGATTATCATTTTTCAGAAATATATTTTAATAAAACCTCAGGGCTGAAATGGCTTCAAGCAAATTGTTCTACTCAATTGCATACTGACATTATAAAATGATTTCATAACACATAGCAAGGGCTATAAAAATGTTGAAGCTCTCAACTCCTAGCTATCCCATGAGAAGCTTAATCCTTGGTAAATAATTCACAAGAGGGGGGAAAAAAGCTGATGCTTCTCTGTACTGTTATCTATTATATTAAAAAAAAATGAGAAACAGCCTAAATCTCCAGCTCTAGGGAGTTGTAACTCAATTGGCTATTATGCAGGCATCAAAAACTTTAGGGACAAAGATCACACAGATAAATAGAGAGATATTTATTATTTAATTTTAGATGAGATTCTGAAGAAATCAAAATAATATACATTTCTAATTGTTCACAAGTATAGTGTATAGTACAGTCAACGTTATATAACACTGAAGTAACTATTGCCATACATTCAAATGGTATTAACTGCATTTCATCAGTGAGAAAAAGATTATACAAATATTCATTTAATAGTTTATTTGTTGATATATCTATTTCAGAACAATGCCCATTCCATTCTGGTATAATCTGTATTAAGTGAAAATGGAGCTTTTCAACACCTTATGGAAATACTACGGAACTCAAGGTTAAACACAAAGTGCTTTTCAAAATCATTAATTTGGTTTTGAAGTAGGTATTTTAGCAAAATTCAATGTTTCAAATAGCTTTTCTAGGTCAAGAAACCAAATTTAAAACTGCAAAAATCAAATGTTTGTATTTATTCCATAATGACATTAAATATCTGTAATGATATAACCAGTCTCGAACTTTTTCGTAGAGGTTAAATGATGTGTTTCAGGTCATGTTCAGCGGCAGTCAGAACAAGAACAAAAGTTTCCATATTTCAGGATTACAAGAAGGAACTTCTCATCCCTTCCTACTTGTATTCATGCAGGATGAATGAACATCCCAAGTATATGCACTATTTGCTAATTGTGACAATTGATTTCATTCTGTGGCACTGTGCTTACTTCATATTTTAAATCCATTTTATGATATAAACAGCTATCAAGCTACCAAACACTTGCTAGCATTATGCTCTTTCCCCCTTTGGAATAGTTTTTAAGCAAACGAAGTTACTGAGGGACTTATTTAAATTGAAGATTGAGTTTTGCTATACATTTTCATTCAGTTCCCATAGCAACAATTCAAATCACACAATCTGTCTCTAAATTACTTTTTATTAGAATTCAATTTTATGTATCTGTTGAAACTGAATAAAGTCAAATAATGGCCTTGAGGAAAAAAACTACCACAACTAACTGGCTATAAATATAGCTTTATAAACACAAGCTAATTTAGATTTAACTTATATCTAAGCCTTAAAGCAGCAACTATGCCTCTACTGTAAACAATAAGAATGACCTAAATGCATACAAATGTTTGCATGTGAATAAAACTCCTTTGTAGGTAAGAGATATTACTTAAATTATGAACCGATTACAAAGAAAAAAATCCAGCTTTATTTCACTTATGTGCATCTTATTCCAAAAAGCATTCGAACTTGAGGTGTAAAAGTTAAAATGAGAAATCTACAAGGAAGGATAAAGACTAGAGTGGGAGGGGAGGACTATTTCAAAGGACTTAATTTAAAAGATATTAACCTAATACCATCCTAGGTCTGTATAGTACTGCCCTGTCACACAATCTTTTTCACTTGAAGAAATTTGACATCATAAACTAGAAACATTTCCCAGGAACAGTTATACCACAGGGAGAATAATATTCATAAAAGTTGTGCTTTTGCCTGAGGGCTTTTGCTCACTCACATAGGTAGCTACTGTGTGGAACAGAATAAATCTAAATAATGATGATGATGGTGTCATTTAATGTCCAGGTTGACACTGTGTATCAATCACTGTTTTATTGGTACTATGTACCAATCACCATTTTAAGTGCTGAACTTCTATTAACTCACTTAATCCTTGCTTAAGCTTATGAAATAGGTAGAATTAATCTTCCCAATAGTTATAAAGATCTGTTCTTGTAATTTTTTCCCCAATTTCTATTTCTGTAGTGCAAGATTCCTAAAGTACTGGTCAATCCCTTCACATATGAACCAACTCAATGGAAGGATGGGGAATGGAAGACAGGGTAGACAAAAATATATCTCTTACATGTTGACAAAATCAGTAACATGGATAATAACATATGTGTATGTGAATATCCACGTTCTTTCCTCTCTCAGAAGATGTATTGCCCTAAATGAAGCATTTAAAGCAAAAATCTTCCATCACTACCCAGGTATGAAAATCCCCGCATGGCAAAACGGTCACTCCTTAAAAATCCACACACCTCTGCTGCCCAAAGCCTTCTACTATTTGATGGTGGAGGCTGGTCCTAACAGCATGCTCTCAACATGCCCTGATTTTCTTGCTGTCCTAGATCAACTTGTATCCATTATCCTCTAGCCTTCTGAATCAGAACTCCCTGGGATTTATTTTCAGCACAGAATTTGCTACAATCAATAGGAACATCTTTCTAGGTGGCTAAACATACTTCTTTATATATAGTCAGATTTATCCTTAATAAATAGCCTCCCTCTTCCATCCTCATATCTTCTGTACTAGCACTGCACCAATACACTATCACCAACTTCCATCAGTGAGTAAGGGGATAATTTCTGAAATTCATCCATATGCTACAAGGTAAACTGTCTAGGGGAAATCTGCTTTTTAAAGTAGCAGACTGAAAATCTTGAATGAAACAGTTCTAAAATACTGCTCTGCTTCTTAGTGGCTGTGATAATTTAAGGCCCACCTTATAAATCCAGGAGAAATATTACTTGGGGTTTTTCCCTCAGACATCAGTGAAAATATGACACACTAGACAGCGAACCTGAACCTCAAGACATATAGCAGAGCCATGGGAAAACAGCAACATGCAGACAAGCCTGCAACAATAAAGAATAAGGCAAGCGCATATGCCTTCCTGCTTTTTTAAAAATACATACCATGGTATAATTGTGAGCCACTTTATGCAAATCTGTACAACCTTGAGCATCAGCAAAAGAACGGATTCCAAGACAGTTGGATGGGTGAAGCTGTTTCATTAAAAACTTACAGCATGCTTCTACAACCTGTGAAAGCTGAAGAAGGCAAGCTGTAGATAACAGGCACTCAATATTATCTTCTTTTAATTCCAGGCGGCCTTAATGATAAAAAGAAATTCCATTAACTATGGAACTATATTAACTTTGGTTTATAAGGTAATTGATGCAAACAATAACAATTCTAAGAGCTCATGACATGTATTCCAGATATAGATGATTTAAGACATTCCAAAAAGAATAAAAGGACTAAATGTGAGAAATAAGCTACCAGTGCTTTGTGACTTCTACTAAAATAAAAAATGAATAGCTTGTTTCCAGAATTTTCAAAGAGTGATTAGTAATAATGCAAAAAGTGAAAAACATTGTATAATTCATCAAATTATTACATTAACATGTAAAAATATCATTCAAAAGCTTAATTATAATAACCACTTTAAAGGTTCTAATATAGAGATTTTATCTACAGAGGTACCACCAAGGGTGGTGATTTTAACAGCAGAACTATTAACTGTGGTAGGCTTAATAAAGGCAGAAATCTGAAATCTAATAACACAACTTACATCAAAGAGGTTTTAAATTCATTGTATTTTCAGACTTATTACCTGTATATGCATACTGAATCAAGGACCATAGGGAATTCGGTTCTACACCTTCCATTTTTATTTCTTCTTGTCTTGCTTCCCTGACATCACTAGTAAACATGGCAGCAAAATAATCTGAGACAGAGGAGAGCACCAATCTAAGAGCACATCAGAAGGAAAAAAATCAGTGACGACATCAAAGCTGATGTTCAGTAGTAAACACTTGGCTTGCTTTCCTTCTCTTTCTTCTATTGTTTAAAAAACTTTGTTACCCATAGAAAGTGTCTGGTACTAAGAAATGCATTTTTAGTTTGATAAATTGCTTTATGCTCTAGTCTCTTCCTTTGTTTTTTCCTTTTGTGTCTTTTTTAACTTTTAATTTTGTATCGGAGTATAGATGATTAACAACACCGTGAGAGTTTTCAGGTAGATAGCAAAGGGACTCAGCCATGCATATACATGTATCCATTCTCCCCTAAACTCCCCTCCCATCCAGGCTGCCACATAACCTCTAGCAGAGCTCCATGTGCTATACAGGAGGCCCTTGTTGGTTATCCATTCTAAATACAGCAGTGCGTACATGGTGAGCTCAAGCTCCCTACCTTCTAGTCTCTTCCTTGAATAATAAATTTCTATTACTGAAAGTTTTCTGCCGATGTAAATGATTTACTCATTCACTACTCAAATATCCCTTTTTATCATCCTGAAAAAAAGCTGTAATATTATTTCAACTAATGATACATAAAATGCAGGAAAAAATGTAAAGGTTCTTCGGCTTATCGTTTTTTAAAACAACCTAAGGTTTGTTTTTTTTTAAATTATATAAGTAGTAAATACATGGGAGACATCTGACACTGGTTTTAGCAGGTTATCTTTAACTTTTATGATTTTTAAATTATTAGAGTATACTATAATGTTTATATTTTGTTATAGAATTATAGTATCTTTGTTACCACAATACAAAAGTATATTTTGTATCTTTTTATAATAATACATTATTATATAATATGTATGTCTCTGTCCAAATTATTGATAGTCACATATATGCAAAAATAGATTTTAAGTGGTGGCACTAGTGGTAAAGAACCCGCCTGCCAATGCTGGAGATGCTGGAGATTCAGGTTTGATCTCTGGGTTGGAAAGATCTCTTGGAGGAGGAATGGCTACCCACTCTAGTATTCTTGTTAGGAGAATCCATGAACAGAGGAACCTGGTGGGATATAGTCCATGCGGTTGCAAAGAGATCTAGATACTTTGAGATGTAGTGGTGTGAAAACTAGACAAAAGATCCCTTCTTTTATGGAGTCACAGTCTACAAGAAGACAACAATACACAGCAGAAGTAAATTCTAAATTACGGCAAGAAGTGATAAGTGCCACGGGGAAAAATGTAGGGTAAGAGCAAATGGGGAGTTGGTTTAAATAGGTGGTCTCACTGGAAGGTGACACTTGAGATAAAATTTGAAGGAGGTGCAGGAATTAGTTATACAGGTGTTTGGGAACAGCATTCAGGCAGAAGAGTAGCCAGGGCAAACATCAAAAGGCAGAAGCGGCATCCCTACCATATGCAGGGAACAACGAGGGGGTCAGAGCGGCTGAAGCAGAGTGAGTAAGATGGTGGGCAGCATGATAAAGAAGTAACGGCAAGCTAGGTCACAGAAGCCACGGGGAAGACATGGGGTTTCACGCTGCAACGTGAGGAAGCATTAGAAAGTTTGATCAGAGGAGTGACCATATCTGAGTACCACTTTACTGGGTCACTCAGGCAGCTGTGTAGAAAACAGAATGTAGGGAAAAGAGTGAAAACAGGGAGATGGGTTAGGAGTTTCTTGCACGAGTAATCTAAGTGAGATGATGGTGTCTTACACAGGTGTTGCAGGTAAGGTATTGAGTTCTGTTTTGGAAACAGGAAATTTGAAATGCCTCTAGAAATTCTGGTTGAAATATCTCTAATAAACCCACACTCACAACATGGACTTTTGGTCACAACATATAGTGGCATCTCAATAAATGAATGCTGATTCAGGCATTAAAGACTGTAAGACCAAGCCCATGCTTCCTAATTTTACTTTCACTTTAGAAGGTTTAACAAAACTTTTGGGACACAGTGTTAATTAGTTTTGAAAGGTATTAAAAAAAAAAAAAGCCTCTGGGATCATAATGGTGATTAACACTGAACAATTAAATACGGAATTATTAGGAGAAAAATTGTTCTTTATTAAACAGTTTCCATTTCCTTTTCTTACAACAGAAAGTAACACCTCATTACTGTTAAATGCTTTTATTCCCTAGCACTACTGCCTTTCATATTTTCTGGAGGTCAGCAAACAGAAGTTGGGATGTGCTCAGTCGCTCAGTCATGTTCAACTCTTTGCAGCCCCAAAGACTGTAGCCTGACAGGACCCTCTGTCTATGGAATTTCCAGGCAATACTGGAGTGGGTTGCCATTTCCTACTCCAAGAAGGTGGGATAGAGTTGGCTATTTTAAAACTCAACAGCTTTGCCACTTCATTCTACCAATTTGTTTCTAAATAATCACCACTTTAATTTCCATTGAGTTTACCGAAAGTTACACAACAGATAAAATTAGGTGGGGTGTGACTTAAATAGTAGCTGAAAACTATGCCAAATTATTACACACTGTGTGCTCACAAAGAGTCAGACACAACTAAAGCGACTGAGCACGCAGTGTGTAATAATTTCATATGCACTGTTTTCTTTGCAGAAAGTCCATGAAATATACTCCTTTACCAAAACACTCCACTGAATAATCAATTAGAACAAGTTACCTCAACATACATTACTAAATGATCAAGGAAGTATTCACGCATATAGGAATTTAGAAAACAACTACCTGTGAGCTGGAATTCTGCGATCACCAGCAACTAAAATTACATCACATAACTGTTTGTGTCTCAAATAGTTTTCCATCTTTTTGAATGTTTGTTCAGCATGATTAAGGGCTTGGAAGAATTCATCTGATGAACATGGCTCCATAGTATGGGAGGATGATAATGTCTGACTACTATTGGAAGTCCTGAAAAAAAAGAGAACACATGTTTTGAAACATTATGAACACATTAAAAATATCTTTCCTATTAAGTCCTTTTAAAGCCTTCAAATGTAACAGAATAATACCAGTCAATATTAATGTGTAATCATCTATCATTTTTGCCTTTTAAAATCAATGACAGATCAAATCATCTGTGTTTCTTACAAACATTGTGAGTAAATGTGGTACCTTCTAGCTAACAGCTATGTAACACATATTCTTTGACTGTCCTTGAGGTCTCTTCTCTGGTCAGTATGACATCTCTGCTGAAGAAGTGCCAAACTATATTCATACTGACAGCCACAGTTCCAACATTATATTTAAGGGTAGAGGAGATCACTTTTTGAAGGCAGGAAAACAATTAAACTATTCTGCAGATGTAAGTCCAAGGTATCCTTTATTTAAAAATGGGTTATGTTTCACAGTTCATTTTAAGACAACTGTTTACAATACAAAATATATGATCATAAACACAGTATTGTAAATAATTCATTTGATTTTAGATAGTATCTAAAAATTATTTGAAATTTCCAAATTATGTGAAGAGTATGATGAGTTCAATATTTTCATGATTTCTTGATGGAAAAAGTGAAAAGGTTGAGACTAAGAATGAAATCCTAAATCCACCCCTTTCCTCCTTCCCCCTAAGATCCCTTCCCCAAGATTACCTGAATCAAGTAATCAACATCCCATGGTTATGCAACCACAAAACCACCAAGTGGGCCATAACTTAGTTCTCATTTCTCATAAGATCTACTTTTAAGGATATTATGATTCTGATAAATGCATTGTTGAATCAAGCCTCACTATATCTTGAGAACTTTCTTAATATAAATATCTAATAACCTTATCAAAGTCTTTGACTCTTCTATAATAAAGGGAATTGAAGCCAAGGAGATTAACTGCTTTGCCAAAAGTCAGAGAGTTTGATCATGGCAGAAATAGGGCCGTTGCAGAGAAATCTGTGTGTTCACCAAAACCCTTTTTCTCCTGAGAATATAGCTAGACTGCATTTCCCAGCCTTTCTTGCAGATGGGTGTGGTCTTATAGTGGAAATGAACTGTGTCACCTCCCAGCTAAAGTGGCCAAGAGCAGGTGTATATCTCCCATTCTTTCTTTCTCTAACCATGAGGACCGAGGACTTACATGGAGGAAGAGGCAAAATACACACATGTGTTTATAACAAGGATTATATATACAGATTCTACTCATAAGAATTCTCATGTTGACTCAGATGTATCAGTTTTGAAAGTTAGCAGGGCCATGAATAATAAGTATCTCTACCTAAAGCCTCCCAGCTCACTGCAGTTTCAATGCCATACAAATATGGGTCCTAAAGAATGTTCTTAGACGGTAGCAGTGAATAATGATAATAGAAGCAAAATATAGATTATCTAGAAAGTATTTATTGCACATTATGAATATTATTGGTGTAATGACTTGGGAAACCTAGTATACAATACTCAACTTTACATTTACGATCATTAGAATAAAAACATATGGAGTATTGTATAACTGTATGTTGCCTATATAAATAAATGAGAATTAGAAACTATTTTAAAATCTAGGGTAAAATGTAATATAAGCAAAAACAAATAGTTGACTTTGATGAATACCAACTTGAAGATTTAAAGCATTTCTCAATAAAATGTAGTTTTCTATTGTCAAAATACTGACAAATGATTATGAGGACTAGTGATCTAAGGATGAGGGAAGATCAGAATACCTAATTGCGTGTGTGTATGTGTGACAGCACAGCATGGCATGCGGGGTCTTAGTTCTGATCCCCTGCAGTGGAAGTGTGGAATCTTAACCACTGGACTGCCAGGGAAGTCTCTGAACATCTGATTTTATAAGCCCAAATTCTTTCAAGAATAAGAACACATGAAGTAAAGTTGGGGGGGTGCTCCTATATTTTGCATCACATTTCTCATACTTTATAATAAATTCTCAGTAATGACTGGACAATGAATTAGCTGGGTGTTTTTTGAGTGATGAATTGCCATCATCAAAACACACATTAATGTTTAATTCTGAAAGAACAACAAAACTTTATAATACTGCTGCTGCTAAGTCACTTCAGTCGTGTCCAACTCTGTGTGACCCCATAGACGGCTGCCCACCAGGCTCCCCCGTCCCTGGGATTCTCCAGGCAAGAACACTGGAGTGGGTAGCCATTTCCTTCTTCAATGCATGAAAGTGAAAAGTGAAAGTGAAGTTGCTCAGTCGTGTCCGACTCTTAGCGACCCCATGGACTGCAGCCCACCAGGCTCCTCTGTCCATGGGATTTTCGAGGCAAGAGTACTGGAGTGGGGTGCCACTGCCTTCTCCATTATAATACTAACATCACTAAGTTTTTACAGGCTAGCTTTGATGTTGGTATAAGTCCAATTAATAAAGGGGCCATCTCTTTTCTTGTCAAGAACTTTCAAGGTGTTTAGTTCTTCAGTCTGAGACATGAATCAGGATAACCTGGAGAGCATTTCAGTTTTTGTGCTCAAGGTTTCATTCCTTACGATTGATTCAGCAGGTCTGAAGTGAGACCTGAACATTGTATTTTTCAAAGCCCTACAGGTGATCCTAACACATCGTGGATTAAAGGCCACAGATAGACTTCAGAGAAGAGATGCATACCTTATACAAGTCAGCATGTGATGAATGTACAGATTCAAAAACACTGATATATGTAATAGATACTTCAAACATGTAAACTGAATTTCTTTGAATATTTTAAATGAACTAGTAGAACTTAATAGAATACTTGTTATTTTCAAAATGAACATAATGGTAAAACATTAAAATTGTTTAAATACATACACATTAACAAACAACTATTTGTGCTTCTAAACATTTTTAACTTAATTTGCTTTCAAGGCTTCATTTGCTATCATGTGTTAAACATGCCATTTCAATGATGTGTTGAACATGTTATTTCAATGCGACAATTAATTCAGAGATTTCTGGGTATAGCAATCATTCCCACAGCTTCAGATGAAGGATCAAAAGAAGTACAGGCTTCTGATTTGTGTCTGTGGAAGACTGAAGCCATCCATTCACAAAAGGAACAAGAAAGAGGCAGGAACAGAGCTAATCACACGTGAAAAGCTGCACAGCTTTCCAACATTTCTTGTTCGAGGAAATTTGGGGTCTTGTACATACAATGTTAATAATCTAAGAATTTACTTAAAATAGAATTTACTGCATATCCATACAACTATAGAACCCTAGCCATTAGAACCATTATATACAGAATCTTTGTATCCAGAAAGAACCTATGCGGTCATTTAATTCAACCCCCTTACTCTGCAGATGAGAACATTTTGAGGCCCAGAACAGCACAAAGAGATCAACAAAGGACATATAGGCAGCTGGATACAAAGCCAGGACCTGAAGGCATTCAGAATGTTGGTCAAACCACTCACAAAGGAATGGAAATTTTTGCTAACCTCTGCCCGAAGCATCAGTGAGTGCAAAGACTAAAGGTTTGAAGGGAGAATGATAGAACAAAATGAATGAGGATAATTTAACAAGAAGACACTAGAATTAAAGATCTTAGACAAAAGTCTACTACTGTGTTACTGCCCCTTAGCTAGGTATAAGAGAAAAGGAGTCTCAAGTTTCTATGTGTAGAGATAACATCTCTATCTCTGGCTAATCAAATGTTTTTAATACTGCGGGTCTGTGTAGTTTATAGTGTCAGTATTGTTACTATTACCATTTTTTTCCTATTATGTGCTTTGGTTTCAAGGTGTGAACTGGAGAGGTATGGTGTATGATTTAGGAGTATTTTAGGAAGGTTCTAGAGCTGTGCTATCCAATACAGTAGCTACTAGCCCCATGTGGCTATTTTAATTAAAATAAAAATTCACTTATTTAGTTGAACCAATCATATTTCAAATGCTCAAATAGCCTCCTGGGGCTAGTGGCTGTCAGATTGGACAGTGCAGATATAGAACGTTACTGTCATTGCAGAAACTGCTTTCTATTGCATAGTGCTGATTTGACTCTGTCACTATGTATCTGGACAAGTATTTAACTTCTCTAAGTTTTACTTCCAACAGCAATACAGATAAGTAATACATAATACTCTCTTTTAGAGGATCTTTCATGGGAAGACTATTAAATGAAGTAATGAATGCATAGCCCTAGCATAGAATAAATATACACTCAAGGTAAATCAACTCCTATAGTAGAGCCTCGCTTTTCAAAGACCAATGGAAAGACCTGTAATCTCAGTCTTTTGTCTTACACATTGTTGTTCCTTTGGCTGTCTTCCTAAAAAATGATCCCTAGCATTATTAATTTTTATAACTAAATTTCCTAATTCCTGATTAAAATGACCTTTAAAGAAAGCTGAGTGCTGAAGAATTGATGCTTTTGAACTGTGATGTTGGAGAAGACTCTTCAGAGTCCCTTGGACTGCAAGGAGATCCAACCAGTCAATCCTAAAGGAAATCAGTCCTGAATATTCATTGGAAGGAATGCTGAAGCTGATGCTGAAGCTGAAACTCCAATACTCTGGCCACCTTATGTGAAGAACCGACTCACTGGAAAAGACCCTAATGCTGGGAAAAACT
Organism: Capra hircus; assembly: GCF_001704415.2. Lineage (NCBI taxonomy): Eukaryota > Metazoa > Chordata > Mammalia > Artiodactyla > Bovidae > Capra > Capra hircus. The sequence continues at coordinate 58,868,075 of NC_030813.1, read as the reverse complement.
GAACGCGGGAGGAAAAAGGGAGGACAGAGGATGAGATGATTGGATGGCATCACTGATGCCATGGACAGGAGTTTGAGTAGGCTCCGGGAGTTGGTGATGAACAGGGAAGCCTGGCGTGCTGCAGAACATGGGGTCGCAGTCAGACACGGTTGAGTGACTGAACTGACTTAACACGCCCAGCAGACATCCTAACCCATAATATAAACGTCTGGGAACAGGCTATTTATGGAGCATTTAAAACACATCTGTCTATGAATTCTACTTTATCTCTGCATGGTAACAGAGGAAAACATCTAACATTTCCGCTTAGTTTTATTTCTTTGATGTTACTAAGACAGTAAGTCTTATTTCAAAGAACTGCATCATGAGATCATTCAAATCTTTTATAACAGACATTCAATATAGAATAATGAACTCTATATTGCTGGATATTTCCAGATCACAGGGAAACATTTAATTTCTAGCTTACTGTTCCTCTGCAGTAGGCAATCAATTTATAAGTCAGAAAAATACCTAAACATAGAAAAGAGGCAAGTATCAAACAAATCAAGTCACCAACTATGTAAGATGAAGCACTGCACCAGTTGTTAAAACTGTGGGGATGCAAAGAAGATATGATTTTTTTTTTCAGTGAAGGGACTTGGAATTTGAGGAGCTGAGTTTTATGAAGTAGAAAAAAACTAAATAGCAAGAATAATCACTTGCAATTCTTCAGATTTCACATGTGTGCACACACACAGTATGCACTACAGCCAAAACTACCTCTTTATTACAAATTATTTAGATTTCTTCACTTTCATCACCAGAACTTGCATTAGGCTTTCTTTTTTTTTTTGTATTTATTTATTTGCTATGCTGGGTCTTAGCTGTAGCATGCAGGAATTTTAGCTGTGGCATGTGGGATCTAGTTCCCTGACCAGGGATGGAACCCGGGCCCCCTGCATTGAGAGCTCTGAGTCTTTGTCTGTGGACCACGGGGGAAGTACTTGCATTAGGCTTTCTTAATGGAGTAATTTTTTCAAAAGAAGTTTTAAGAATCACTTCCCAAGGATTATACACTATATGATTTTGAGTAGAAAACAAAGCTGCATTGAAACTCTATTCATGGTCTGTCTGGCTCACTCCCTAGGTAAGTGATTTATTCCTAGCCACCTGCCTCAGCTTTTGGCATTCAGAATTCATGCCTTTGCCAACGTGCAAATGACTGTATAATGAATCTTTTGGCATCTTTTGCACATATTCAAAGCCACAAATGTAAAATAAGAATGTAAATTGCTTAGTATAGGCTAGCAGTCTCTAAAAGAATTTTATGCATATCCTTTACAGTATAATTTAAAGCATGTGCCCCAGTATATAGACATTTGACTTTATAAAAGATATACATATATCATATAATTATTTATATTATAAAACAAAAAAGAGATTTAAAAGATAAAATGTAAATAAATACATTCCAGTTATCCATATTGTAGCATTCCTCCAACAAATCATCTTGTACATTCCCAACTGGAATGTAACTGGTATCAGAATACAAAGAAAGGAAAGATCAGCATGGGCTAGTGTCTGGAAAGGCAACAAGTAACAGGTGAGATCTGATTACTGAAACTCTCAAGAGTTTAGATGAGTAACCTAGAGTTTAGATGAGTAACGAGGAAGAGGAATTGGAGTCATCTCTTTTAAGGTGAGGACAAGGCAAGGTGCATACAGAGAAATGACAAGAGGCAAAGAAAAAGACCTTCACCTCTTCCCTTCTCAAGAGAAATATTTTTGAATTTAAGGCGTTCGCTGCTGGTCCTGTGGCCAGAATATCTGTAGGGAAGAGTTAAATGTTGTTTATATAAGAATCAAAATTTCTAAAACAATAATCAGTGTGAAGGAGAAGAGCCAGCAGGCACCCTCATGCAAGGCTGCTGAGAATTAAAATATTTAACACCCCTGAAGGGCTTGCCAGGTGTTTCAGTGGGTAAAGAATCCACCTGCAATTCAGGAGCCATAGGAGATGCAGGTTCGATCCTTGGGTTGGGAAGATCGCCTGGAGGAGAGCATGGCAACCCACTCCAGTGTTCTTGCCTTGAAAATCCCATGGATGGAGAAGCCTGGTGGGGCTACAGTTCGGGTCACAAAGAGTCGGACGTGACTGAAGCGACAGTATGGACACACTTGATGTTCCTGAAATGACTTTGAGAATACAGATCAAAAATCCCCAAAAATGTGCACACTCTTGGGGCTTTATCTAGAGGAAAATAGTCATCTGTATGCAGAGATCTACCTAGGGGGTGTAGGGGAGTAGGATTATCAAGGGTTGTTTCCTATAAGAAAATATTGGTTAAATAACCACAAGTTTTGTCTGTGCATAGAATGATTCAGCCATTTAAAAAGATACAGAAGAACATTTAATGCCATAGCAGGATGTTTTATTGGACATTACCTTTGCCTATCCAGGATTCTTTCTTACGGTGACAGATCCATTTCTCCCTTTTGGGAAACCACACATTCCCTACCTCAGCTCTCAGGGACTGGGCAGAGGTGACTCCTCCCACTGAGCAGAGGTGAGCAAGGGACCAAGGCCTGGCCAATAGGAGTGTCATATCTCTGGCAATCACCATCAGCTGGGTGGATATGAGAGCCAAACAAGGCCAGAGAGAGTCAGTTTCAAGATGTTTGTTGATGCTCTTGGAAAAGAGTCACTCTCTTTCCACTGAGGAGGCTAAGCTGATAAAACGTAAGCTTGGAGCTGCTAGCGGATTTTTGCTACCACACAGATAACCTGCATAAGGAAATGCCATCACAGAGGAAAAGAGAATCTAGAAAGGGAGGAAAAAAAGGATTTCTGGCATTATTTGAGTATTTGAATTAATCACATCTAAAGTTGAGCTTTTATTTACTTCTGTGAATCAAAAACTTTAGTTTTTGTTTGTCAGTTGGAGTTGGGTTTCTGCCTTTTGTGACCTACTTTTTATGTTTGTTGTTGTTTAGTTGGTAAGTTGTGTTTGACTCTTTGTGACCCCATGGGATTTCTCAGGCAAGAATACTGGAGTTCGTTGCCATTTCCTTCTCCAAGGGATTTTTCCAACCCATGGATCAAACCCATATCTCCAGCTTGGCAGGCAGATTCTTTACCACTGAGCCATCTGGAAAGCCCCTAATTTTATGTTTCAGCTCAGTTCAGTTCAGTAGCTCACTCATGTCTGACTCTTTGAGACTCCATGAACTGCAGCACACCAGGCCTCCCTGTCCATCACCAACTCCCAGAGCCTACTCAAACTCATGATCATTGAGTCAGTGATGCCATCCAACCAACTCATTCTCTATCGTCCCCTTCGCCTCCTGCTTTCAATCTTTCTCAGCATCAGGGTCTTTTCCAATGAGTCCAGTTCTTCACATCAGGTGGTCAAAGTATTGGAGTTTCAGCTTCAACATCAGTCCTTCCAAACACCCAGGACTGATCTCCTTTAGGATGAACTGGTTGGATCTCCTTGAAGTCCAAGGGACTCTCAAGAGTCTTTTCCAACACCACAGTTCAAAAGCATCAGTTCTTTGGCACTCAGCTTTCTTTCTAGTCCAACTCTCACATCCATACATGACTACTGAAAAAAACCATAGCTTTGTCTAGACGGACCTTTGTTGGCAAAACAATATCTCTGCTTTTTGATATGCTGTCTAGGTTGGTCATAACTTTTCTTCCAAAGGGCAAGTGTTTTTTTAATTTCATGGCTGCAGTCACCATAGGCAGTGATTTGGGAGCCCCAAGAATAAAATCTGTCACTGTTTCCCCATCTATTTGCCATGAAGTGATGGGACCAGATGCCATGATCTTAGAAGAAATGGAGTAGCCATCATAGTCAATAAGAGAGTCCAAAATGCAGTACTTGGATGCAATCTCAAAAACGACAGAACGATCTCTGTTCATTTCCCAAGCAAACCATTCAATATCACAGTAATCCAAGTCTATGTCCCAACCAGTAACGCTGAAGAAGCTGAAGTTGAACAGTTCTATGAAGACCTATGAGACCTTCTAGAACTAACACTCAAAAAAGATGTCTTTTTCATTATAGGGGACTGGAATGCAAAAGTAGGAAGTCAAGAAACACCTGGAGTGACAGGTAAACTTGGCCTTGGAGTACAGAATGAAGCAGGGCAAAGGCTAACAGAGTTTTGCCAAGAGAAAGCACTGGTCATAGCAAACACCCTCTTCCAACAGCACGAGAAGACCCTACACATGGACATCACCAGATGGTCAATACCGAAATCAGACTGACTACATTCTTTGCAGACAAACATGGAGAAGCTCGATATAGTCAGCAAAAACAAGACGGGGAGCTGACATGGCTTGGATCATGAACTCCTTATTGCCAAATTCAGACTTAAATAGAAGAAAGTAGGGAAAACCACTAGTCCATTAGGTATGATCTAAATCAAATCCCTTATGATTATACAGTGGAAGTGAGAAACAGATTCAAGGGATTAGATCTGATAAGACAGAGTGCCTGAAGAACTATGGATGGAGTTTCAGTTTCGTGACATTGTACAGGACACAGGGATCAAGACCATCCCCAAGACAAAGAAATGCAAAAAAGCAAAATGGTTCTCTGAGGAGGTCTTACAAATAGCTGTGAAAAGAAGAGAACCAAAAAGCAAAAGAGAAAAGGAAAGATATACCCATTAATGATCAGTGCAAAGAAATAGGGGAAAACAACAGAATGGGAAAGACTAGAGATCTCTTCAAGAAAATTAGAGATATCAAGGGAACATTTCATGCAAAGATGAGCACAATAAAGGACAGAAATAGTATGGACCTAACAGAAGCAGAAGATATTAAGAAGAGATGTCAAGAATACACAGAAGAACTGTACAAAAAAGATCTTCACGACCCAGATAATCACGATGGTGTGGTCACTCACCTAGAGCCAGACATCCTGGAATGTGAAGTCAAGCGGGCCTTAGGAAGCATCACTACAAACAAAGCTAATGGAGGTGATGGAATTCCAATAGAGCTCTTTCAAATCCTGAAAGATGATGCTGTGAAAGTGCTGCACTCACTATGCCAGCACATTTGGAAAACTCAGCAGGAGCCACAGGACTGGAAAAGGTCAGTTTTCATCCCAATCCCAAAGAAAGGCAATGCCAAAGAATGCTCAAACTACTGCACAATTGCACTCATCTCACACGCTAGCCAAGTAATGCTCAAAATTCTCCAAGCCAGGCTTCAACAGTATGTGAACTGTGAACTTCCACATGTTCAAGCTGGTTTTAGAAAAGGCAGAGGAACCAGAGATCAAATTGCCAACATCTGTAGGATCATCGAAAAAGCAAGAGAGTTCCAGAAAAACATGTTACTTCTGCTTTATTGACTATTTCAAAGCCTTTGACTGTGCGGATCACAACAAGCTGTGGAAAATTCTTCAAGAGATGGGAATACCAGACCACCTGACCTGCCTCCTGAGAAATCTGTGTGCAGGTCAGGAAGCAACAGTTAGACCTGGACATGGAACAACAGACTGGTTCCAAATAGGGAAAGGAATACGTCAAGGCAAAAATGCTGCAAAACAGTATGCACAATGAAATTCAGTTTTTATTCTAAAAACATATTTTTATTCTATACTAGTATAAAATATACTGGAAGAACACTTCCTCAAATTGTTAATAGTTATTATTTCAAGGTGGTAGGGTAATTAGTGATTTTTATTTTTTTATTTCTGCTTATCTCTATTTGCTAATGTCTAATGGTAAAAAAAAAAAAGTACACAATATTGAAAAAAACTCATCAAAAATTAGATCAAAAGGATTCTGAAGAGACAGCTATCCAGCTGTCTTCACCTCTTGCACCCTGTTGATCATAACCCCCAAATCATTCTTCACATCCACCACAGTAGTGAGTTTTACCTGGACACATGGCTACCCAGGCAGATACCACATCTGAGCTTCCTTTGCTACTCACTGTGGCCATGTGACTAGGTTTTCAACAATGGCACATGCGCAGAACTGATATCTGTAATTTGTGTTAACAGCTTAATGTCCTCCTTGCTCTTTCCTTGCTCTATCCCACAGGCTAGAATGCAGAGGGGGAGCTTAGGAAGCTTTGACCATAAAGAAAGAATAACGCCCTATGGGATGGAGAAAGAGTATGGAAGGAACCTAGGTCTCTGAGGGAACTTGGGTAGCAGAGCTGTCTGCCCTAAGCCATTTGTCCATTTGTGAGATGACAGAGAAATAAACTTCTATTTTATTTGAGACACTATATTTCTGAATCTCTTATCATCTTGGCCTATTCTCTACTAACATACTCCCTAAAGTTAAATGGCCAAATTATATGGCTTTGTGCATATTGAGTGATTGTGTCTATGTCTGTATCACTGTTTTTCATGCCTAATTTATCTAATTCTAAAAATGTAAAACTTCATTGTCTAGTTACAAATGGATGAACACAGAAGCAGTTAAGTGTCATAGAAGTTTCCTCTGCCTTAAAAATTTGGACTTACAAAGGTCAGTTGTGCAACTCTAGAACCCATCAGCTGTTTTTCTAAGCTAATTCTTTTTGGGAACTAATGATTCCAATAAATTTCTATTCTGTTTAAACCAGCCAGTCAGTTTCAGTTGCTTAGAACTAAGAACACTGATTGATACAATGTAAAGATAGACTTTAGGGGATTTATGAAGCAGAGACATTACTTTGCCAACAAAGGTCTGTTTAGTCAAGGCTATGGTTTTTCTAGTGGTCATGTATGGATGTAAGTTGGACTATAAAGAAAGCTGAGCACCAAAGAATTGATGCTTTTGAACTGTGGTGTTGGAGAAGACTCTTGAGAGTCCCTTGGACTGCAAGGAGATCTAACCTCTCCATTCTAAAGGAAATCAGTCCTGGGTGTTCATTGGAAGGACTGATGTTGAAGCTGAAACTCCAATACTTTGGCCACCTCATGCGAAGACCTGACTCATTTGAAAAGACCCTGATGCTGGAAAAGATTGAGGGCAGGAGGAGAAGGGGACGACAGAGAATAAGATGGTTGGATGGCATCACCAACTCAATGGAGATGAGTTTGGGTAAACTCCGGGAGTTGGTGATGTCCAGAGAGGCCCGGCATGCTGCACTTCATGGGGTTGCAAAGAGTTGGACACGACTGAGTGACTGAACTGAACCCTGTATGAAATATTTAACATATGTGTGTGTACATACATGCACATATAGACACACACACATACAGAGGGTTTTCTGGGGAAAGGTTCTATAGCTTATGTCAAGGGTATCCATGATATGACTTGGGCTTATGTGTGAGGAGGACATTACAATACATCCTTTCTTGATATAGGTACAATATAGTAGAACTTATTTGCCACCTCTGGAAGTAAAGGTTTTTTTCATGTGGAGATGTGTAAGATTTTAATTTTAAAATGAATCAGAATTAATAGACTGGTTCAAAGAAGATGTTAGACATAAAAACATAATATTAAAAAGGGTCAACAACAGAAAGAGACACTGCTAATTACTTTCAATTAATTCTACATAAATTCTTGGGTTTAAAATTTATGCTCCTATTAAGATCTGTCCTAATCTAGACTTCTATTAAATCAAGAATGCTTCATCTAATGAGAAAAAAAGGGTCAAGAAAAAAGGGACAGCACTTGAGAAATGCTATATTATGAAGATAACCCTTTGCTGGGAGAGAAGGGCCTAAATGTCTTCAGGATGAATCAAAGAAAGGCAAATCAACAGACCAGGAACAGAAGAGTTCAAGGATATCTGCTGAAACAGAATAGCAAGCAATGAATACAGTGGATCAGATGACTGTGGGTAAATGCCTGTCAAGAGATTATACCTGTAAGTCAGTCAGAGGTGGCTTGTTTCAAGAACCACGCTGAGAAAATTAGTTGAGGAGAGAAGGTAAAACTGGTTAGAATGAATCAGTAACTATTATGTTAATCCAAAGCGAATTCAGTGATTAAATGAAAAGTCACAGAGAACTGTCTACTGGTATTTGTCCATGAAATTTACATGTTAATGGTTTGGGTTCAAAATGCAGCTATTTCCAAGAGACCAAGGTCAATATTAACAATGGTAAGTCAGACTGATATCTATCATTGATTTGGGTGTGATGAAAATGGCACTTTACCTTTGTGGTCTTCCTCCCTAAAACTTATAACCCCAGTTTAATCATGAGAAAAGTATCAGACAAATCCCAACTGAGTAAGACATTCTGCAAAATACCTAACCACTACTCCCCAAATTGCCAAGGTCATCAAAAACAAGGGAAGTCTGAGAAACTGTCACAGCCTAGAGGAGCCTAAGGATATATGATGATTAAATGTAATCAGTATCCTAGGTGGGATCCTGTAACAGAACAAGAACTTTAGGTATTCAGACATTAAGGGAATCTGAATCAAGTATGGTCTTTAGTTAATAACAATGTATCATATTGGTTCACAGTAATGGATACACCATGTTCTAACATGTTAATAACTGTTAGGGAAATAATAGGGAAAACTGGGTGTGGGATATATAGGAACTCACTACATTATCTCTGTAATTTTCCTGTAAATCTGAAAGTATTATAAAAATACAAACTATAGTTTTTTTAAAATGCAGCTTCATTTTACTTACTATTTTTGAGCAAGCTACTTAACCTTTCCGTGCCTCACTGGCCTCATCTCTACAGTTAGAATGACAATAGTGACAATCAAACCCAGAAATCTGTGAAGACTAAATGATGTAATACAGCACTAAAAAATGCTTAGAACAGTGTCTCACAGACATTAAATACCCAGCCAGTATTAGCTATTACTTTATTGGGATATTTATAAAATACAGTAGTATTTTAAATACTACTATTTTAAATAAATTAAAAAATAATCTGAAATAAAAAATGTTTAACTTCATAAACAAGGTTGAAATAATGAAAATTTCTTCACTATGTAAAAATACCATAATTTCAAAGTTGGCCAATCAACAGCGTAAACTGTGTTTATGTTATGGTCCCAAGATGAGTTAATCACGTAAACCTGACTGGCCCTGGTGAAAATTCATCTTGAGTTACAGTCATAGAAATCTACTGCTCACACAAAAGGTCACAATTCTGTTACTCAGGGCCTAAAATTCCTCAAGGTGTAAAAATCAAAGTTTGTATTTTAATAACAAAGGAACACAAGTCAAAGTTAAAAGATAAGAAACTTTTAAATCACTTAGATGTGAGACAGCAGAAATTACCATAAATTGAAGAGTCAGGCAGGTTTGAATACAACTGATGAAACATATATCATATGAATTCCCCCATCATGTCATGTCAGTCTATGGTATACTGAAATAAAATGTTTGCTATATATTTTATTGCAGATAGTATAGAAGGAAAAGAACTATATTCAAGTTATATACAAAATTTGATGAATGTCAGTGTAGCTTTCTTTGACATTAACAGTGATAGTTTTTGATTTATTTACAGTAGAAGGGCAACCACCTAGAGAGATTGCTCACTTAATCAAAAAGCTGGAGGCAAATACATGCATCCTCATGATGAAGATCAAAGACTTAGAGCTGGAGGATTGAAGAAGGGTATGAAAACTGATACATTTAATCTGGAAAAAAAAATGGAAAAGTAAAAGTACACACACAAATGACATTTCTAAAGTCTAAAATGATTTTCACTTTTTTTGCAGTAAGATGTTGGGATAGAAATTTTAAGCCACCAAGAATATTAAATTTCTTTGACACATTTCCTCTCAAATCTAAAAATCGAAGACATTTTCTTTAAGTACATTTTATTTTTGAAATAGTATTTTAGAAAGAGTTTGGTCACTGCAGATGTGAACTGTTTATTCCCTTACTATTTATTTTCTCAATCTTCTCTATTAGCATTTTTTTAAAAAAATAGCTGCATTCACTTTAAATTTTAGAAAATATAATTTTCTGATTTTTATAACTCCTACAAATAAAAACATCAATTATATATTCTTGAACTATGCACACAGCAATCTCAGTCCAAAAATAAAAGCAATCTTTTTCTGTCATAATGACTATCCCATCAAGATGACATTTTAATGTGGATACTAAAGAATAGAGTAACTTAATTTCGGTAATCATTAGCTTTGCAAACTACCTTTCCTGTAAGGAAGTAAATTACAGTGACCCAGGTGTGTGTAATGTAAGATTATATACATGTATATAAATTTTATACTCCCTCACATATGCATAATCTCTCCAAGTAGAAGACACATGTTAAAATTTTTATAACTTATGCTGGTAAATGAATGAACCCTTTTTTCCCTCTAATTTTGTTAAAATATTTTTAATACATTATATTGATTTTCAAATGCAAAGATGATTGATTACTCTTTGGTTTCTCACAAAAATGGTAAACCCTGAACCTTTTACTAAATAAATCACTCCTTTTATGGCAACAAGTATCCAAAGACAACACAAAACAATGAAACCATATTAATTCAAATGATCTCCATATGAAAATTATCAGTGGCTTCTATTCTCTTAATATAATGCTAAATCATGAACTAATTAATTTTTTTAAAATTAAATATACTAGTTACCTATGTAAAGATATTCCCCTCTCTCCATTACACAAATGAGCATAGATGACTGGTCTATATTTGTTACTATTCCAACACCACAGTTCAGAATTCCATATTCTGAAGATTAGAAGAGAAGGTGGTAAATATCCCCAGGTAAGAGATGCTTGAATATATGAACTCATTTTGTCTCCATCTCTTATGATCCCTATATTAATAATAACCAACATACAAATTACAAGTGTTATCAAAACCTGCAGAGAAATTTTAAAAGAAAAAGGATCCAGAAATTAATCTAGAAAAATAAGCCTTTAAATATTTTTGAGTGAAGATGAATCAGAAGGGTGACTTTCAGGCTCTAACTTATTTCTTAAGATGTGATAGTAGTTTAAACTGATTAAGAAGAAAATTCATTTCAAAAGTAAAGCCTGGCTCCATGGGTGAAAATGGATAAAGTCATATGAATTTAACCAATTTTTAATTTTCAAACTCATTTCCCCTTCTTTTTGCCCCCTTTTTACGAGCTGACCACATCTAGCTCCTCTATGTTCCCTTATACTTTCCTGGAATGTGCTTCATTTCCCTAAATAGCACAATTTCCAGTGAAGTCAAGCTAACAGGAATTAGTAGCTGTCATCTTAGAAAGAGATGTGCTACTGTATTCTCTGTATTAGTCAAGAGGGCTGCAACATAGGACAAAGAGAAATAACCATAAGAAAATATTACTGACAACCACAACGGTGCAAATAAAAATTACTGGCAAGTACCATGTGCATCTCCTGGTAAAACCTTTCACTTTCACTAAAATTAAAAAATGACTATAATCCATTGCAAACTGAAATGTCATAAAATTTTCTGTACTACAGAAATGTTTCCTATAGTTTTGCTATAAGACTATAGAAGGTACATGAATGAAGCAAACTACAAGGCATGATGCATTAAACTGCTACCATATATTATTTTCAAGGCAGAGCCAGATCTATATACGGAACACAAGATATTTCAAAATGAAAGCTATTTGTTGTCTTTATAATTTTCCAGAATTAAAATCAATATTAGAACATTTAAAAAACCCCAGTAAAAGTACCACATATACATATCAATATATATGTGTATTTATGTAGAGGCATATATATGTATAATCATAGATTTTAAACAATAATACTAAATTATTTTAAACAGTCTAGAGAATATCCCCCCACACCCCATTTCTAACAGTAAAAAAAATAATCAACCTGCATGAACTGGAATCAGATTCATTTTCTTCTTCACTAGTGCCATCATCCACTTCTGGTCTATCCAGCCAATGTGCACCGCCACAATCTTCTGCTGTAAACTCAAATGCAGGGACTTCAGAGGTGGATGCCATTGGCCAAGAAGGTGAATTCTGAAAATCCAGTTGGCTGGACCTTCGGTAACCAATTGAAGCCAAAGGCAATTGCAGGCTACATGGATCTAAAAACTTTCTCCCACCGTTCGCTCCAGTCTGTCCTCGATTCCAAAATTCTCCCTGCTGGCTGTCAACTGTAGAATTAGGAGATGATGCTTGATGGCTAAACCACCTCCATCTGATTTTCAAAATCTGCTTCACATCAAACTCTTTACGAGAACCAGACATCCTCAGAGAAACCAAGTGATCGTCTAGGCAACGGGCAAAAAGCACTGCACACAGATTTGTGCATCCAACCAAGACAAGAGAAGTATATGCCCTGCTGTACACAATAAACAAATTGAAAGGAAAATAAATCACATTCACATATATATCTACATTTACTTTTATACCAATATATCAGATTATAAAGAACAAAGGACAATGAAAAAAAGAGGAAACACGGTGGAACATTCCGTTCAATCAGAGCAAACTCTCATCCACCTATCCTGAAGCAGCTAGACTTTCCCCTGCTCTCCTTTCCCTTACTGACCATTAGCTCTCACAAACACAGACAGCATTCATTAAAGTCCTTTTAAATGCAGAACACCACCCCCTTTTCTTAAACCACAAATGACAGAGACAGAAAGCACTATCCCGTTGCAGTGTCTGTCTCTGCTGCTTAGTACATTAACTCTTTTATTGCTGAAACAAGAAATGTATTCCACAGCATTTTCCTTTGTACTTAAAAATCACTGTAAAACTAAATATTTCTATCTTTATACTAAGTTCCTAAATGAATTTCACAATCACTGTTTTAGAAAGCACTTTTAAATCAGATGAGTTATAGTGATGTTGAAGCTGTACTCTGGATGGGGGTGAGAAAGGAGGAGAAATACAAAGGTGGGGCTCCCGTTTACTGCTCTCCTCTTCTGTTTTCTCCCTTAAGGAAAGGAGGGTGTTTCATTAATATAGTATGATACTCGGTAGGACTTCATTTGAGCAAAGAATATTGAGAAGACTAAAGAGAGAGAAAAAGTTTGGAAACTACAAAGGATCAAAATACGACAGTACTTACTCTTTTTTAAATAAATAACCTGAAGTCAGTATGGCTTTATAATTATGACTGAGCCATTCTGATTTAGTACAGTAGACAAATTTCTATGACACTACTTGGCAAAAGGAAAATGTGGCTCAAGAAAGATACCTAGGACCGGGATAGGATTCTTTCTTGGGTGTACAAATACCCTAACGGTACCCTCTGTTGTTGACAAAACAAATGGTGTGAACATGGTTATAGCTAAGGCACATTGATAAAGCAAATAAAAATCTATCAAATACAATCAAATTTTAAAATACTGAATGGTAACTGTGAGCAAGACACTCTACCAAGCATTGTGGGGGACACTGATACACATCTTTGTTCTTACACTCAAAAATAATTAAACTGAGTTACTGAAACAAAAAATGACAAATTAAATATAAGAAACACTATAATGCTGCAGTATTAACATTTTGTTACCTACAAATGTACAAATACAGAATTTGAGCTTTCAGGGTGCCCAATATCTTTCGAATGACCAAAAAAAAAAAAAAAAAAAAAGCTGCTTTGAAGGCTTACAAAATATTGTGAGGCATATACCTTAACTTTACACAGCTCTTTAGGAGAATAAAAATTATTCAGAGACATAAGAATGAGAGGCATGAAAAGCCATATACAATTCTGTGCCAAACACTGTACAACAAACCATAAATACTGTGAGAAAGAGAAAGGAGATACCAGCATGGTGTGGAGTGCTATGGGTCAGTTCGATTAGGGAGAAGGCTTCTAAGAATGGGAAGAAGTTGCGTAGGCAGAATGATGAAAGGTTTTATCAAGGAAGAAATGTATCAATAAAAGCATTAAGTGAGCATACTGACAAAGAAAGAGGGGGAGCTATCAGTCTGATCAGCCAACCAGACATTCCTAATTAATTTTAAGGAGTAGTAAGAGACAAAGTTGCATATGCATAAGATGACATACAATGTCCTGAGCACAGAGCCAAAGTGTAAAGGCTAGCAGGCAATCTTAAGTGGACTGCTGAATAGGGCAATGCTTTTAGAAAGTTAATTTGGCAGTAGTACGCAGCATGCATTACAGTATGAAATGATACTTTTCCCTCTTCTTCACCTCTGCCAGACTCTTCCTATCCACAACCTTCTAACTCCACTCTACATATCCAACTTTGTTTCCAACTATTTTCCAACATGGACACACCACTTCAGAGGCTACATTATGTTGCTTCCTCTTCCACACGCCGTTTGTCTCCCAATTTCTCTAGTTTTGGAAATTCACTCATCCTTCAAGGTTTATCACTGGCACTGCTGCCCCTTAGAAAGGCTTCTCCAATTACTCTAGCCTTATGATTCTCCACAAGAGTAGCACCAACCCCTCTGCTCCCACACCCTGAAAGTAGCGGGCGTGGATTTTTAGTTGTTGGAATGACAAAAGAGGGCACTGAGTGGGCAGAGGCCAGAGATGGTAAATATCTGCAAGTACAGACCCACACAATGAAGAAACGCCACTGGCACAGACCCACAATGAAGAAAGGCCACTGCAGTAGTTCATGATGATCTTACCATCGCTGTCTTCATGCAAATAAGTATAATATTTACCAAGCATTTATACGTTTAAGGCACCACAAGTTGTGGAAAGATACATAACAAAGATCTTTAAGAGGGCTATTTATTGTGGCAGAGAAAATAATTAAATGAACATTACAAATAAGGAATTTATCTTAATAAATATAACATGTAAATAAAATTTTAAATTGGATTCAATCTGTCAATATGAGAACACTTACCAGAGAATCCATTTACAATGTGCCAGCTCCAATAACTAATTTTAATTGTTTTGCTGTTTGGTTGACTGGTTGAAGCCTGAACACAAGAATGGACTTTAAAGGCCACTTGAGGTGCCAGATATTTCTCAGTATGTGATAGAGAAGAAATCCAAAGATGTGAATGTTAAAATGGTGAACCATGCCTCTAGTCCCAAGAGGGGCCAAAGACCCTTTTCACAGAGGAATTGAGAAATGCATTAAATAAATACCTCTTAAGTAGAGAAGCTCTTCTGAGTAGGCTAGAGATGCAGGTGCGAGATTAACCCCTGAAACAGGCTTTCTGATTAAAGGGAAACTAGGATCTCCGGTTGGAGAAGGCAATGGCACCCCACTCCAGTACTCTTGCCTGGAAACTCCCATGGAAGGAGGAGCCTGGTGGGCTGCAGTTCATGGGGTCGCGAAGAGTCGGACATGACTGAGCAACTTCACTTTCACTTTTCACTTTCATGCATTGGAGAGGGAAATGGCAACCCACTCCAGTGTTCTTGCCTGGAGAATCCCAGGGACGGGGAATCCTGGTGGGCTGCCGTCTATGGGGTCGCACAGAGTCGGACACGACTGAAGTGACTTAGCAGCAGCACCAGCAACAGCAGGATCTTCAGTTGGCAAAGGCGAAGCAGCAGTTTCTAACCACTGCTGTGATAATCATGGGTTTAGCTGCATACATATGTACATATGCATGTATATACAACACCCTGCCCCATCCTTCTACATCAGCAGGCTCACACTGCATGCTTTTCTTCACGGAGACACTTATTTTGTCCATTGTCACCACTCATTCTTCCTGGTAATCAATGCTGACAGCTTGGTGTATAGCCTTTCACATCTTTCTCCATGTTTATAAAATTCATATCCAAACTTACATACACATATATAGTTTTTATTATTTTGTTTTATAAAAGAGATTATATTGTACATATTTTTGGCATTTTGCTTTTCTCACTAAAATTATATACATGGAAATATAAATTAATAATGATCTTTTTAAGAGTTGCATAATATCTCATAACTGTAAAATGCAATTTATTAAACTATTTCCTTGTTAGTGGGCATGCAGATTGATTTTATGCTTGTTTTATGCTATTAAAATAATTTTGAAATAAAAATCCTTGTGAGGCTTTTGTTATCTATGGGATTTATTCACAGAAGTGGAATTCCTGGGTTCAAAGTATGTCTATTTTAAATTTGAAAAGATAGTTAACTTTCATAAAATTCATATTTTCAAAACTAAATTGAGTGTATCCTTATTTTCACAGGCCCAGTAGTTAACAATAAGTATTATCAGTCAGTTCAATTCAGTTGCTCAGTCGTGTCCGACTCTTTGCAACCCCATGGACTGCAGAACGCCAGGCCTCCCTGTCCATCACCAACTCCCGGTGTTTACCCAAACTCACGTCCATTGAGTTGGTGATGCCATCCAACCATCTCATTCTCTGTTGTCCCCTTCTCCTCCCACCTCCAATCTTTCCCAGCATCAGGGTCTTTTCCAATGAGTCAGGTCTTTGCGTTAGGTGGCCAAAATATTGGAGTTTCAGCTTCAACATCAGTCCTTCCAAAGAACATTCAGGACTGATCTCATTTAGGATGGACTGATTGGATCTCCTTGCAGTCCAAGGGACTCTCAAGAGTCTTCCCCAACACCACAGTTCAAAAGCATCAATTCTTGGGTGCTCGCTTTCTTTATAGACCAGCTCTCACACCCTTACATGACCACTGGAAAAACCATCACCTTGACTAGATGGGCCTTTGTTGGCAAAGTAATGTCTCTGCTTTTTAATATGCTGCCTAGGTTGGTCATAGCTTTTCTTCCAAGGAGCAAGTATCTTTTAACTTCATGGCTGCAGTCACCATCTGCAGTGATTTTGGAGCCCCCCAAAATAAAGTCTGACACTGTTTCCCCATCTATTTGCCATGAAGTGATTGGACTGGGTGCCATGATCTTAGTTTTCTAAATGTTGAGCTTTAAGCCAACTTTTTCCCTCTCCTCTTTCACTTTAATCAAGAGGCTCTTTAGTTCTTCTTCACTTTCTGCCATAACGATGGTATCATCTGCATATCTCCTGGCAATCTTGGTTCCAGCTTGTGCTTCATCCAGCCCAGCATCTCTCATGATAGATATACTCTACATATAAGTTAAATAAGCAGGGTGACAATATACAGCCTTGATGTACTCCTTTTCCTATTTGGAACCAGTCTGTTGTTCCATGTCCAGTTCTAACTGTTGCTTCCTGACCTGTATACAGATTTCTCAGGAGGCAGGTCAGGTGGTCTGGTATTCCCATCTCTTGAAGAATTTCCCAGTTTGTTGTGATCCACACAGTCAAAGGCTTTGGCATAGTCAATAAAGCAGAAATAGATGTTTTTCTGGAACTCTCTTGCTTTTTTGATGATCCAGCAGATGTTGGCAATTTGATCTCTGGTTCCTCTTTTTCTAAAACCAGCTTGAACATCTGGAAGTTCACGGTTCACGTATTGTTGAAGCCTGGCTTGGAGAATTTTGAGCATTACTTTGCTAGCGTGTAAGATGAGTGCAATTGTGTGGTATTTCCAGTATGAGCTCTCTATTACCAACATCATTTTGATATAAACCACCCTCTTCCCACTGAATTGAGGTACTATTTTTGTTATGAATTTTAGCAATTCAGGATGATAATTCTGTTCCACTCTTTGTCTATTTTTATGCCAATATTACAGTGCTTTAATCCCAGTACATTTATAAAATGTTAAATACCTGTTAAGGATCCTATCTCCATATATATTCTTGGACAATAATTTGTAAACTAATTTTGAGTATCTACTCTTCCATATATACTTCAATATTACCCAATCCTCTCAAAAAAACTTCAACCCTATTAAGATTCTAATTGAGATTGTATTAAATTTGAGTATTAACTTTAAGATGACTGGCATTTTATCATATCAAGGCTTCACATCAAAGCATACATGTGTTTTTTAGTTTACTCAGATCTTATGCTCAACAATAAGGTTTTTAAATCTTTTGTCTATAGGCCCTGTGACTTATTAAAATTTTTATTATGTTCTAATTTTCTCACTGTTGTAAATGCGCTTTTTTTCTAGCATTTCCACATGGTTGTTGCCATTGTAATAAAAATATTGAGTACATTTATCTTATATCCAGTCATTTTCATACTTCCTCATTAGCTATGATACTTTAAAAATTAGTCTTTATTTCTTTTTAAGTTAGAGGCAACTTTGGGACATCTAGATGGAGATGTTAGATAGCTGGAAAAATGTTCCTGGAACTCGGTTCCAAGCTCCAAAGATCTCTACCAGATAAAGGCACCAGAGAGCACCAAGAAGGAATAACCAATGAAGCAGAGGAAACTCAGCAGGGTCTGGTGTTAGGCAACTCAAGGAACACAGGTGTTTCAAGGCAAAAGCCATGGTCACTATGTCAAATAAGAGGTCAGGTACCATGTGCAGAGAAAAATGTCCATAGAATTGGCAACATAAAAATTTTGCCAAATCAGATAGGAACAGTTTCATTAAAGGGTTGGGGACAAAAGCCAGACTATGATGGGTTGAAGAGTTAATGGCCGATGAGAAATAAGAGACAGCATGTACAGACACCTTCGGAAAATTTTGCTCCACAGTGAGGCTGTGGAGTGAGATAGATAATGGCTGGAAGAATTGAGAGGAATCAAGGTAATGGATCTATTTTGTCTACGTATTTGTTTTTAAAATATACAGAACATATTAGAATGATGAGAATGATCCAACAGGAAAGTGAGACTGTGATTATAGGTGGGAGCACCAGAGCAAAAAAAGTAAGACTCTAATAAAAGAAAAACGGATGGTACCTAAGCACAGTGGACGGTTTGGATAGTCACTGTAGGTGGGATAATTCCTCTGCTGTAAGACTGTGATTTTCTAAATGCATCAATTATTTTAAAAGGAAAGAAAAGACATGCACTAAGTCATCTATTCAAGTTGAAAACTCCTCTAAAAGGAGCCATGAAATAATAAAGATTAGAGATGAAACTCGGAGAAGACAATGGCACCCCACTCCAGTACTCCTGCCTGGAAAATCCTATGGACGGAGGAGGCTGGTAGGCTGCAGTCTATGGGGTCGTGCTAATAGTTGGATATGACTGAGCGACTTCACTTTCACTTTTCACTTTCACGCATTGGAGAAGGAAATGGCAACCCACTCCAGTGTTCTTGCCTGGAGAATCCCAGGGACGGGGGAGCCTTGGTGGGCTGCCGTCTATAGGGTGGCACAGAGTCGGACAAAACTGAAGCAACTTAACAGCAACAGCAGCAGCAGAGATGAAACTGAACAATTAAGAAATAAAAGAATTAGAGACCTAGCTCTAAAAATCTCTTCCCTTCTAGCAAGTTTAATCAAAGAAAAATTAGAACCTAGGAAGAGGACAACATGACCATTAAAATATTTAAAATAAAAGACCTAATTCTGTTATTTTATGTCTCAATTCTTTAGTTTCTTCTCTAATAATCAATACAAGAAAATTTTTAAATGTCAAATTGAGTAAGGGTAATGAAAGTGAAAGAGGAGAGTGAAAAAGTTGGCTTAAAGCTCAACATTCAGAAAACTAAAATCATGGCATCTGGTCCCATCACTTCATGGCAAATAGATGGGGAAACAGTGGAAGCAGTGTCAGACTTTATTTTTTGGAGCTCCAAAATCACTGCAGATGGTGACTGCAGCCATGAAATTAAAAGACACTTACTCCTTGCAAGGAAAGTTATGACCAACCTAGATAGCATATTCAAAAGCAGAGACATTACTTTGCCAACAAAGGTCCGTCTAGTCAAGGCCACGGTTTTTCCAGTGGTCATGTATGGATGTGAGAGTTGGACTGTGAAGAAAGCTGAGCGCCGAAGAATTGCTGCTTATGAGCCGTGGTGTTGGAGAAGACTCTTGAGAGTCCCTTGGACTGCAAAGAGATCCAACCAATCCATTCTAAAGGAGATCAGTGCTGGGTGTTCATTGGAAGGACTGAAGATAAAGCTGAAACTCCAATACTTTGGCCACCTCATGCAAAGAGTTGACTCATTTGAAAAGACCCTGATGCTGGGAGGGGTTGGGGGCAGGAGGAGCAGGGGACGACAGAGGATGAGATGGCTGGATGGCATCACCAACTTGATGGACATGAGTTTGAGTAAACTCTGGGAGTTGGTGATGGACAGGGAGGCCTGGCTTGCTGCAATTCATGGGTTCGCAAAGTGTCAGACACGACTGAGCGACTGAACTGAACCTAAGTGAATGATGACAAATGTAGAGAATTTAGGTAAGCAAAGTTTGAAAATCCTCCCCAAAGACAGAATTTGCTGAAAAATCCTTCACAGCTAGTTCTCTAACAATTTCTGCCTAATCTTAAGCCTGGGTATGTGTTTTGGGAAAAGACTCTTCACTTTAACAACATCTATTAAAGATAATCTATTGATAAAGTAGCTTGCTATAGTTACCATAATAGAAAAGGGTCTATAGCACTACTTCCCAGTGTTAACACTGAATTCTTGGGCCAAATATTTTCCTTATGAAAAATACGTAGTAAACTTAGGCATTAATGTTTTCATGGCACAGAATTCAGAGTTTATTTAAATAACACTTTTTCTTCTGTCCCAGTAAATTTTACTATACAATATCATATTATTTCACTCAAAAATTTATGCTATTCTGATGAGAAATACTTCTTAATTACTGATGAAAAATCAATACATATTAAAAGTCATTACACTGTTAAATTATTAAAATGGTTTGCAAGGGTTACACATAAAAATTATATCCATCATCACTCTCTATCTCCTTGACCCTCTTCCTTTTTTTAATAGCACTTGTCACCATCAGGCATATTAGATGTTTATTCCCTTATTTGTTATCTTTATGCCCACCACAAATTAGCTGTGGTAGAGCTTTGGCTCACAGCTGTACCTAGCACTTAAAATAGTATCTGAAAGACAGGTGCTCAATATATATTTCTCTAATGAATGAATGAATCCAGTAACTGTAAGAGCAATAATAAAAGACATATACTTGAAATGTACACTTCTGGAATTATAAACTTAAGAATTGAATGTTAAAAAGAACATCAGAAAACATTTACTGCTGGTGAGAAAACCTCTTTAGTATTTTTTCAACTTAGGAAAATTTACAACATATTACTCTAAGACTTTCTTTTTTCCTATTTTGTTCTTTGGGTATAAAAATTTTTATCACTTTGACATGCATTGGCTAAACAACAAATGTCTTTTCAGATTGACGTAACATTTTTTTCAAATTGATTATCAAATTACATTCTGTAACTCTTTCTTAATAACTTTGCTTTACTTAAACTTGAGATACAAAGGGTCACACATTGTTTAAAATAGATGTGTCAATTATGAATACATTTTTCAAAATGTAATAAAGGAATCCACATGCAACTTCTGCTTCAAAACTGCTCAAACGTTAGTTTGTGAATTTAAAAGATGAAGTTATTCAATATGACAATAGCAACACTGAGATGTCATTAAGATAGACTGCTGATGAGCTTACTTCAACAGTGTGGCTTTCAAAGCTGTGGCTTCACTCAGCAATTCAAATTACAGTCATCCAGTAACTGGTTTATATGGGTAATCACTATTACACAAATCTCTCTGCACATGGTGTGTTCACAAACAACAGTGTTTGTTTTATGAGTAATCAATTTTAATGAATCTATTCCTATAGTTTTAATATATACTAAGTATACATGTCATAAAACATATATATGGTATATGTTTTATATACCAGTAATATATATGGCATAAAACACATCAAGAACTAATTTACTGTACTAACTCAGCAGCACTTCACCTCCCCAGTTTTCCTCTCAACTAAAATAAGTTACAACATATGATTTCAAAGAAACTTTTAAAGTGTGGTAACTCTAGGATACTTTAAAAACTGTTAAATTAAGTCTTTTATCAGAATTTGGCTTATTTTAACAATCTGAAGACATTTAATTCCACTAAAATTTTAAAATGTATGATAGCAGAAAATGTTCGTTAAGTACCTAGATCAGGAAAGACGTGAGATTTAATTTTATAATTCCAGAAATATATCAGATACTCTGTACCTCTTTTCCAAACTCACAAAAGCAAACATTATAAAGGTAAAAAAGAATCCTGTAATTATATAAACTCAATAAATTGTGCTGTATGTAGAAAGAACTCAAAGATGAGAAAACAGACAGTAAAATCTATCAGGGCAGGGGTCACCACACTCCTAACAACTTGTATAGTGCACAACATTCAAACATTTCCTGAATTTAGACCAAAGAATAAATGACTAAATTAACGGCACAGACCTTCATCTGAAAGGTCTTAAAATACAGCAGAAGAGGGTTTTGAATGAAACCTTTACTAATTATCAAGGAATAAATATGTCTTTTATTTGGGAAAAGATGAGGTTCTTGAGTTGAGAATTTTGAAGTATACCTCAAAAAAAATTAATTTGGCAAGTGAAGAATGGATTTGTAAGGGAAGATGCCATTGGTGGGAAAATCAGTTAGACAACTCTTTGAGGTGAGAGGATAGTAACCCTGGCTAGAAGCAATGAGATCTGAAAGGGGAGTGGCTGTTAAAACCTACTACAGGGTCAGGCCTTATAAAATGCCCATGTCAAATAGATAGGAAGAGGTCAAAGATGACAGCATTTTCAAACATGGACGGCTACGGGGGTTGAGTCGCTAAGTCGTGTCCAACTCTTGCATCTCCATGGACTGTAGCCTGCCAGGCTCCTCTGTCCACAGGATTCTTCATCCAAGAATACTGGAGTAGGCTGCCATTTCCTTCTCCAGCGAATCCTCCCGACCAAGGAAACGAACCCTAGTCTCCTGCAATGCAGGCAGATTCTTTACTGACTGAGCTATGAGGGAAGCCTAGGTGACTATACGAACACTAATATTAACATAAATAGGTTAAGTAAGAAGGATATCGTATCTTTATATATGTATGTTAGTTGCAAAGAGTTGGACATGACTAAGCAACTAACATACATATATATATATACATATATATATATATGTTACATATATATACAAAATGTGGTCCACTGGAGAAGGGAATGGCAAACCACTTCAGTATTCTTGCCTTGAGAACCCCATGAACAGTATGAAAAGGCAAAAAGATAGGACACAGAAAGATGAACTCCCCAGGTTGGTAGGTGGCCAATATGCTACTGGATATCAGTGGAGAAATAACTCCAGAAAGAATGAAGGGATGGAGACAAAGCAAAAACAACACCCAGTTGTGGATGTGACTGGTGATAGAAGCAAGGCCCGATGCTGTAAAGAGCAATATTGCATAGGAACCTGGAATGATAGGTCCATGAATTAAGGCATATTGGAAGTGGTCAAACAGGAGATGGCAAGAGTTAACGTCGACATTCTAGGAATCAGTGAACTAAAATGGACTGGAATGGGTGAACTTAACTCAGATGACCATTATATCTACTACTGTGGGCAAGAATCCCTTAGAAGAAACGGACTAGCCATCATAGTCAACAAGAGTCAAAAATGCAGTACTTGGATGCAGTCTCAAAAACGACAGAATGATCTCTGTTCATTTCCAAGGCAAACCATTCAATATCACGGTAATCCACGTCTATGCCCCAACCAGTAATGCTGAAGAAGCTGAAGTTAGTTCTATGAAGACTTACAAGACCTTCTAGAATTAACAACCAAAAAAGATGTCCTTTTTATTATAGGGGACTGGAATGCAAAAGTAGGAAGTCAAGAAACACCTGGAGTAACAGGCAAATTTGGCCTTGGAGTACAGAATGAAACAGGGCAAAGGCTAATAGAGTTTTGCCAAGACAATGCACTGGTCATAGCAAACACCCTCTTCCAACAACACAAGAGAAGACTAAACATGGACATCACCAGATGGTCAACACCAAAATCAGACTGATTACTTTTTTTGCAGCCAAAGATGCAGAAGTACAGTCAGCAAAACAAGACTAGGACCTGACTGTGGCTCAGATCATGAACTCCTTATTGCCAAATTCAGACTTAAATTGAAGAAAGCAGGAAAAACCACTAGGCCATTCAGGTATGACCTAAATCAAATCCCTTAACTATACAGTGGAAATGAGAAATAGATTTAAGGGATTAGATCTGATAGAGTGCCTGAAGAACTATGGATGGAGGTTCATGACACTGTACAGGAGATAGGGATCAAGACCATCCTCAAGAGAAAGAAATGCAAAAAAGCAAAAGAGCTGTCTGAGGAGGTCTTATGAATAGCTGTGCAAAGAGAACCAAAAAGCAAAGGAGGAAGGAAAGATATACCCATTTGAATGCAGAGTTCCAAAGAATAGCAAGGAGAGATAAGTATTCCTCAATGATCAGTGCAAAGAAATAGAGGAAAACAATAGAATGGGAAAGATTAGAGATTTCTTCAAGAAAATTAGAGATACTGAGGGAATATTTCATGCAAAGATGGGCTCGATAAAAGACAGAAATGGTATGGACCTAACAGATGCAGAAGATATTAAGAAGAGGTGGCAAGAATACACAGAAGAATTGAACAAAAAAAGATCTTCATGACCCAGATAATCACAATGGTGTGATCACTCATCTAGAGCCAGACATCCTGGAATGTAAAGTCTAGTGGGCCTTAGGAAGCATCACTACAAACAAAGCTAATGGAGGTGATGGAATTCCAGTTGAGCTATTTCAAATCCTGAAAAGATGATGCCGTGAAAGTGCTGCACTCAATATGCCTGCAAATTTGGAAAACTCAGCAGGAGCCACAGGACTGGAAAAGGTCAGTTTTCATCCCAATCCCAAAGAAAGGCAATGCCAAAGAATGCTCAAACTACCGCACAATTGCACTCATCTCACACGCTAGCAAAGTAATGCTCAAAATTCTCCAAGCCAGGCTTCAACAGTATGTGAACTGTGAACTTCCAGATGTTCAAGCTGGTTTTAGAAAAGGCAGAGGAACCAGAGATCAAATTGCCAACATCTGCTGGATCATCGAAAAAGCAAGAGAGTTCCAGAAAAACATCTACTTCTGCTTTATTGACTATGCCAAAGCCTTTGAATGTGTGATCACAACAAACTGTGGAAAATTCTGAAAGAATTAGGAATACCAGACTATCTCACCTGCCTCCTGAGAAATCTGTGTGCAGGTCAGGAAGCAACAGTTAGAACTGGACATGGAACAACAGACTGGCTTCAAATAGGAAAAGGAGTATGTCAAGGCTATATATTGTCACCCTGCTTATTTAACTTATATGCAGAGTACATCATGAGAAATGCTGGGCTGGATGAAGCACAAGCTAGAATCAAGATTGCCAGAAAAAATATCAATAACCTCAGATATAAGGGCAGATGACACCACCCTTATGGCAGAAAGTGAAGAAGAACTAAAGAGCCTCTTGATGGAAGTGAAAGAGGAGAGTGAAAAAGTTGGCTTAAAGCTCAACATTTAGAAAACTAAGATCATGGCATCCAGTCCCATCACCTCATGGCAAATAGATGGAGAAACAGTGGAAAGAGTGGCTGACTTTATTTTTGGGGGTTCCAAAATCATTGCAAATGGTGACTGCAGCCATGAAGTTAAAAGATGCTTACTCCTTGGAAGAAAAGTTATGACCAATCTAGATAGCATATTAAAAAGCAGAGACATTACTTTGCCAACAAAGGTCCGTCTAGTCAAGGGTATGATTGTTCCAGTAGTCATGTATAGATGTGAGAGTTGGACTATAAAGAAAGCTGAGCCCCAAAGAATTGATGGTTTTAAACTGTGGTGTTGGAGAAGACTCTTGAGAGTCCCTCGGATGGCAAGGAGATCCAACCAGTCCATCTTTAAGGAAATCAGTCCTGGTTGTTCATTGGAAGGACTGTTGTTGAAGCTGAAATTCCAATACTTTGGCCACCTGATACAAAGAGCTGACTTATTTGAAAAAACTCTGATGCTGGGAAAGATTGAGGGCAGGAGGAAAAGGGGACAACAGAGGATGAGATGGTTGGATGGCATCACCGACTCAATGGAGATACTGCTGCTGCTGCTAAGTCACTTCAGTCGTGTCCGACTCTGTGTGACCCCATAGATGGCAGCCTACCTGGCTCCTCCGTCTCTGGGATTTTCCAGGCAAGAACTCTGGAGTGGGTTGCCATTTCCTTCTCCAATGCATGAAAAGTGAAAGTGAAGTCGCTCAGTGTTGTCTGACCCTTAGTGACCCTATGGACTGCAGCCTACCAGGCTCCTCGGTCCATGGGATTTTACAGGCAAGAGTACTGGAGCAATGGACCTGAGTTTGGGTGGTCTCCAGGAGTTGGTGATGGACAGGGAGGCCTGGCATGCTGCAAGTCCATGGGGTCGCGAAGAGTTGGACACGACTGAGCAACTGAACTATACTGAACTGATATATACAAGAAGGATACAGTTTCAGTAAGACTGAGTAACTTTAGATAAATTTGGCTTTAATTGTGTATTTAGCAACCCAATAGCTAGGAATACGGAGTATAGAGCCCTATTTTCCTGCATGTATGCTCAGTCTCTCAGTCATGTCAGACTTTTTGTGACCCCGTGGACTGTAGCCTGCCAGCCTCCTCTGTCCACAGAATTTTCTAGGCAAGAATACTGGAACAGGTTGTCATTTCCTACTCCAGGGGATCTTCTGAACCCAGGGTTTGAATCCACATCTCCTCCATCAGCAGGTGTATTCTTAATCACTGAGCTGGTAAGCTCATGTTTAGCTTATAGTTTAAAATTAATCTGCAATCTATTTAAGAAACCAGAAATTGAAAAGCTGGATAGATATATCCTGGGCTGTTAATACTGACTATCTTTGCTTTCTTTCCCATAGTTACCAAAAACACATGACATCAGAATTTCTCTTGTAACGAAAATAAGCTTAGAAATACAGTCTGAAATACAAAATTAAATTCCTAGCCCAATGTTAAGTCTTTCACTCTGTTAAAAATATTTGGGAAATATTTCTGATTAATCAGTAAAATTAAAAATAAGTATTTAACTTAAATTCAGCTATAACAAAGAGATTTAGTTTAACTTTTTAAGTTACATGGTAGATTGAAAACTCAGAAGTTGGAAACTCTCATATACACAGAAAATGAAGACTAGTTTCATAGTTATAGCCATTTAACACAAGGATTTTATTTCCTGCTGTACCCTAAAAGCATTGTGATCTATACTTACTTAAGAGCAAGGTAAAAAAGATTAAGTGGGGTAAATTTTATCCTTTAAACTAAATTATGTCTCCTTGCTATATGGTGACACAGCATCCTAACTACTTGCTCAGTTGAAATTATTTACTTAATGTTGCTTTCTTCCCTGGAATGGAAACTCTATGAAGGCTACAGAAAGGAGTACAGTTTGGGAACGAATTACAACACAGGAATTCACCTTCAATTTTAAAGTTGCAATACAGCATGGTAAAAATATACAAGGGCAAGCACAGGCTCCTGACAGCTGCCAAGGTCAAAGATACATTTCTAGCTGGCTGGAACTCTGAGTATAATAAAAGCCCCCTTGTTGGATGAAATCCATAGCTGCTTCATGAAATGAAATAGTAAGGATAAAAACTGTATTTGCATATTCTTAAAGATTTTATTTCAAGTTAAACACACAAACGCACATTCATTCACAAATCTTTTCATATAGGTTTAGTGCCATATATTTGCTATGGGTCTCCTACTGAATTTGGGTCCTCTTTCTTGCATAAGCCATGTCCACCATGACCTAGCATCTGTGATTTCCACTTATGGCTCCCCAAAACGGAGAGAGAACTTAAAAGCACTTCTGAAAGAGTATGAATACCAAATCCATGAGACCAGTGGTGTATCCACTACAAGATACATAAGAAGTTACACCAGAAGATATGTGCCAGACATAAATTAATGCACTGCTTCCTTCAAGGAGAAAGTCTTACCATGAAAAAGTGTCAGTGGATCCAAACACTGTGCTCAGTGATACAGTTAACTTACATTCCAGTGTGGGCTCCTTACTTCCTTCGGTTGCTCAGTCACATCCAACTCTCGGTGACCCAATGGACTGCAGCACGCCAGGCCTCCCCGTCCATCACCAACTCCTGGGGCTTACTCAAACTCATGTTCATTGAGTTGGTGATGCCATCCAGCCATCTCATCCTGTCGTCCTCTTCTCCTCCCGCCTTCAATCTTTTCCAGCATCAGGGTTTTTTCCAATGAGTCAGTTCTTCACATCTGGTGGCCAAAGTATTGGAGTTTCAGCTTCAGCATCAGTCTTTCCAAGGAATATTCAGGACTGATCTCCTTTAGGACGGACTGGTTGGATCTCCTTGCAGTCCAGGGGACTCTCAAGAGTCTTCCCCAACACCACAGTTCAAAAGCATCAACTCTTAGGCGCTCAGCTTTCTTTCTAGTCCAACTCTCACATCCATACATGACTACTGGAAAAACCATAGCCTTGACCAGATGGACCTTTGTGGCAAAGTAATGTCTCTGCTTTTTAATATGCTGTTAGCCATAGCTTTTCTTCCAAAGAGCAAGCATCTTTTAAGTTCATGGCTGCAGTCACCATCTGCAGTGATCTTGGAGCCCGAGAAAATACAGTCAGCCACTGTTTCCATTGTTTCTCCATCTAGATGCCATGGAGAGATGGGACTGGATGCCATGATCTTAGTTTTCTGAATGTTGTTTTAAGCCAGCTTTTTCACCTCTTTCACTTCATCAAGAGGCTCTGTAGTTCTTCTTCACCTTCTGCCATAAGGTGGTGTCATCTGCATATCTGAGGTTATTGATATTTCTCCTGGCAATCTTCATTCCAGCTTTTGCTTCATCCAGCCTGGCATTTTACATGATGTACTGTGCAATAAGTTAAATAAGCAGGGTGACAATATACAGCCTTGATGTTCTCCTTTCCTAATCTGGAACCAGTCTGTTGTTCCATGTTCGGTTCTAACTGTTGCTTCCTGACCTGCATACAGATTTCTCAGGAGGCAGGTCAGATGGTCTGGTATTCCCATCTCTTTATTTTCTAGTTTGTTGTGATCTACATAGACAAATGCTTTGGCATAATCAATAAAGTATATATTTTTCTGGAACTCTCTTGCTTTTTCTACGATCCAACAGATGTTGTCAATTTGATCTCTGGTTCCTCTGCCTTTTCTAAAACCAGCCTGAACATCTCGAAGTTCACAGTTCACATGCTGTTGAAGTCTGGCTTGGAGATTCCTTGAGAATTACTAATAAAGAATCAGTTAGGTGGACCATGGATTTGAACACTTTGACAGGCTTTGCTTTCGACTTTGAGGATTTTCCCCCTAGTCTTTTACAGTTTTCCAGGCTTCATCAAATTTGATAGCAAATTTGTTGTTTCCTTTATATTGAGACGATATACGAAAGCAGTCAGCTTAATTTTTAAGAATAGAAAGTCTTTTCCTTGCACTCCCATTAATTTACATGTTTATTAATGTTTTATAGTTACTGTAACAAGCATAACAGTTAAAAACAGGTTTGTGAATAAACACAACCAACTTTGGTAAGTACCCAACTCAGTGGGTAGGCACAAAGTCATGTAGGTCTGCCCTGGAGCAGCCTACTCAGCCATGAGCGATCTCTCGGTCTTCAGGATCAGTAGATACATTTCACAGAGGCAAGAACGTGCATTAGGTTAAAGCCATGAGCCAGTGCAGAGGTAGCTGGTGGGGGTGTTTCTGCTCTCACTGCCCCACATAATCACTTATTAATGGTACCCTAAGTGACACAGCAGAAAAAACTTGAGGCAATAACCAAGCCTCTCACCAGCTAGTGCATACTTTGGACAAATCACTTCACCTCCTCCATCTTTGGTTTTCTCTTCAGTTAAATGGGATTCAGGAAGTAGCGTGTACAGGTATCGAGAAAGAATGTGAATTTGTAACAGCAGCTTCCATTTTGTCAATATGTAAATACGCAAGGTAACGTGTAACACTTTGTGTGTGGCATGAATGCGTGGCAAATGAATGTGGCATTTGGTTGTTACAGTCACTTTGGAAACAGGGTTCATCCCCTTTACCCTTATATACGAGCACACTGCAGTCATTTTGGAGCCCTCAAAAATAAAGTCTGTCACTGTTTCCCCATCTATTTGCCATGAAGTGATGGGACCGGATGCCATGATCTTAGTTTTCTGAATGTTGAGCTTTAAGCCAACTTTTTTATTCTCCTCTTTCACTTTCATCAAGAAGCTCTTTAGTTCTTTGCTTTCTGCCATAAGGGTAGTGTCATCTGCGTATCTGCTTGCTCCTTGGAAGAAAAGCAATGACCAATCTAGAAAGCATATTAAAAAGCAGAGATATTACTTTGCCAACAAAGGTCCGTCTAGTCAAAGGTATGGTTTTTCCAGTAGTCATGTATGGATGTGAGAGTTGGACTGTGAAGAAAGTTGAGCACCTAAGAATTGATGCTTTTGAACTGCGGTGTTGGAGAAGACTCTTTTGAGTCCCTTGGACTGCAAGGAGATCCAACTAGTCCATCCTAAAGGAAATCAGTCCTGAATATTCATTGGAAAGACTGATGCTGAAGCTGAAACTCCAACACTTTGGCCACCTCATGTGAAGAACTGACTCACTGGAAAAGACCCTGATGCTGGGAAAGATTGAAGACAGGAGGAGAAGGGGACAACAGAGGATGAGATGGCTGGATGGCACACTGACTTGATGAACATGAATTTGAGTAAGCTCTGGGAATTGGTGATGGACAGGGAAGCCTGCAGTCCATGGGGTTGCAGAGTCGGACACAACTGAGCAACAGAACTGATCAGGCCACTGAAATAAAGTGAGATTACATATATTAATAAATGGTGAATAGCAGGGTTCAATTTGAATCTGGGACTGATTGTAAAGACCATACACTCTCAAGGATACCCCACTGCTTCTTGTTTTTAAGGTATTCTCATTTGCAGCTCATGACTACCTTGTGAGAAGTAGAGTAGGTAATTACCACCATTGTCCAAACTGGGAAGCAGATTCAGAGTATAGTTGATTTGATATCTAGGTTATCAAGGTTAGCTATTTAGAAGACAGCCATAGAACAGACTTAACATATCACTCCTAATGTAACAATATACTATTAAGTTCAACTTTATTACAATTAAGTGCCAATGTGGCATTTATTCACCAAGTACAAATGCCTCACAGAGTCTGCCCCACTTAAGCTCCCTGCCAACCTTTGTCACTAATTCTCATAGGATGAAGTGCTGACCCACATTAATATGAAAAGTATCTTTTCATCTCTCAACTGTATCAGTACTTACAGACAGCAGAAGAGCAAGTAACATTTTTAAAAATCAGCTAAATTAATATTTTACGGACTTTGTATCCCCAACTTATCTACACAAGTTATCACAATTGATATTCTGAAGACTATGGCATGATTATAACAAAATGGTGGTGGTGGTTTAGTCACTAAGTAGTGTCCGACTCTTGCCACCCCAGGGACTGCAGCTTGCCAGGCTCCATGGGATTCTCCAGGCAAGAATACCAGAGTGTGTTGCCATTTCCTTCTCCAGGGGATCTTCCCGACCCAGGAATTGAACCCGGGTCTCCTGCATTGCAGGCAGATTCTTTACCAACTAAGCTACAAGAGAAGCCCAATTATAACAAAATATTTACTTTTAAATAGCCCTCTGACTTGTGACAGGTAAAAAAGATTTCCTTGCTGCCCACTCCTGATTTTGTGAATATATGTTTGTT
This sequence comes from Capra hircus, assembly GCF_001704415.2. Taxonomy (NCBI): domain Eukaryota; kingdom Metazoa; phylum Chordata; class Mammalia; order Artiodactyla; family Bovidae; genus Capra; species Capra hircus. Next base: position 58,836,625 of record NC_030813.1, on the reverse strand, counting down.
ATGACACAAGCATGAACATCTTAATACCATAAACATGATGGCAAACCACTGTTAACTTCATGCCAGATACCTTATTTTTGGCATGCACAAAGCTGTCTTATGCGCCATAAAAAGTAATAATCTGGATAGCTATAATTTTGCTTTTTCCCGACTTAACAAAATCCAGTAAGGGTTTCTGTCTTGTTTGTAGCTTTACAGTGATGGAAAAAGTGAGCAATCAGTACTCTTGAGACACTAATATAATCAAGCAAAACTGCCTGGGTTCTTGGAACACAATGTGTTAATCACAGATTAACTTGACTCTGTTGTAGGCCCAATCAGATTTTACAAACTGCATTTTTATATTAGATAGAACAGTGTTAAGCTATGTAAGGAAAGGGTAAAAAGTTCAATGTAAGCAATAGGAGAAAAATGTAAAGCACTATGTTTCTCAATAGCTTACAATTAGAAATGGTTAATCACTACAAATGTCAAACCAGTTAGCCATTAAAGAAACTCCCTGGCTTGACCTCTAAGCAAGAACTAAAAAACAAAACAAAAAGAAGAGAAAAAGCCAACAAATGACTGTTTTATAATTTAATTCCGGTAAAAAGCAAAATATGGCAATTTAAGTGAGTCACATGGTGATCAGTGGAGACCAGTGGAGGCAAGGGTTATTTCTTAGTGTTAATCCAATGTTCTCAGGCAGTTCAGAGCCATTCTCTCAAATTCCCAGTCTCCAAGTTGGGAGAGGGGATGGCAAATAAACTTAGAAAAACGAGTGGTTTGGCCCCTCCAGCCAATGTACCATGCAGAATCTTCCCAGTAATTCTAAACTCTGCAGAGCACGGAACTGAGTATCCCTTCTTTCTGCTTATCAGAGAACTCTCTGCCCAAAGAAGGGCAGATTTAGTAGAAATGAGCCGACTGTCCTCAAATCTAAATCTCTAATTTGCTCTCCATACTACAGCCAAAGTTAACCTTTCAAAGTGTAATTCTTGATCCCATCACTCTTAGTTAAAACTTCCCGCACCCTCCACCCCTAAAAAAATAAAAGCCGAGCTCTTTAGTATGGAATTCAGTGTTTTTTGACAATCTAATGGTCCCAGCCTACCTTCCAGCCTTACCTTTCTCTTCTCTATTTCCCTCTATCTCATACTTCCTGTCATGAAAAGTTAAAACACACAGCATTAAAGTTAACAAAATGAATATTACTGAATACTTCCCAAATGAAAAGGGCTATGGAAGACACTGTGGATAATGACAAGTGTGGGTAAAATCTTTTTCTCTTCTACTACCAACCTTCAGTTAATTCTCTTGGTTCTACTTCCTTGGCAATCTAATGAAGTAGGTATGTTAACTATGTTACCTGGCAACATTCCTCAAGTAAAAATGAGCCCCCTGATTAGTAAATTTGCATCTGGACTCAGAGGAATTATAATGAACTAGAAATACCTCATAAGAAGCCATGGCTTTGACTTTCCTAGGTGTGATAGCTCTTGAAATAGGCACATCCCTTGAGGGGACCCTGAAGCTAAATCTATGGAGTCATATAAGAGACAACGTCTCCTGTGGGACATAAGGTGTTTTAAGCCAAGCCGGCTCTGGGACCTACCTGATGTGAGCTTTGTTTCCTACCACCTAAGCTTTCTCGTGGAGAGATGTCTCCCAGGTGGCTCCATAAACTGCTTACATGGCCTGCTGTGAGGATCACAAGCACTGATGAGGAATATGTGATGCTGCCTTGCCAGCCAGCTGTGGTTCCTCTCTGATATCTTCTGAGTAAACAAGCCTACAGCAGTTTTATAAGTCTGAACCCAAGAAAACCCAATCATTTCCACAGCAACAAGACCGTTAAGAATGTCTTAAATGAGGCTGCAGATGTTCTACAATCTGAACCCAAACCCATTCCTCTTTTTGCCTTTTTTAGTGTAACATATAGCCCTGACAAATCCCACCTAATCTCATACACAGCTTTTACTCACCTTCCTCTGTTGTTACTCTTTTCTCCTGGCGATGCCCTCTTCCAGGTAACATATACCTCTCACAGTCCATCCCTTCAGCCATCTGCTGAGGTGATGCTATGGATGTTTTTCAACTCAAATGAACAGAGACATTGCATAGGTAAAGAATGGCAAGGAAACTCTGCTAGAAAACCTAAGTACACAGTTTAAAGAAAAAGAATGGAAATTTATTGACAATAAAAATAGGTTAAGTTGGTGGAGAAATACAGCAATAGCATGTTAAAGGGTAAAATGTCCAAGGAGGCTGTCTAGACCAATTTGAAGGATAGAAAAGAATAGAAAAGCAGTCTTCCTGTATTATTAGTCATGGGAAGAAACAAGGGAGCCCTGTATTAGCATCAGAAGTAGGTGATTTATAAGCATTAGACAATTCAGTAATCTGTACCTTGGGAGAGGGAAGAGAGATGGCTGACAGTATTACAATGGAGACGGCATCTGCCAGTGTTCTGGGAGGGGATATTGTTGCTACAAGTCAGCTCCAGTTCTACCTTCTTATCCTGATTATTCTAATCAGCCTGTCTCACTAGATTTGCCGGCTGATGTTAATTATGTAGTAGCACTTTCATGGACATCACAGGTTTCTTTCATCCTAAGCTATTAGAACTGCCTCTCTCTCTATTACAAAGTTGTCAATTACCCTAACTTGTTATACTTCAGGGCCAACTCTATCATTTCCAGACTCTGATAGTAAATTACCTTAAGAACTAACCAAGTTGTGGCACTTAGAAAAAAAGCAGTTCTTCTGAAATGGCCAAAGGCTCTAATTTGTATGTGAACTCTTAGGTTAAATGCACCCATTTAAGAACAGAACAGAGAAAGCCAGCCAACAGAGAAAAGAGGAATGAAGTCTATGTGTGGAAAGAGACACTGGCAGGAAATTACAGATATGGAGAGCAAAAGCAGCTCCAGCTCCTAACTTTCTGCTATAGATGCCAGCTGCCTCTGAGCAACTGCACGTCCTGCCCTTGGATTCTCTAACAGACAGCTATGTCACTTCTCTAACAAAACACTCTTTCTGCTTAAATTAGTGTAAGTAATTTTCTACAACGTCACCAAATAATCCCTAAGACCAAAAAAGATGATTAGAAGCAAAGTGTAATGATGTAGATATACATAACCAAGTTTTATCACATTAAAAGACTGTTTATGTTATTTTAAAGAGAAAGAAAGGAGAGAGAGAATTCAATTATAGCTGTTTTCTGTTGGTGTAAACTTCCTATTCAGCTTTTTACCCTCATGGGATCTAACACAGGGCCTCATACAATACCACATTTAACAAATGTTTACTGAATGGACATATAATTAAAAAATAATGAAATTCACTTGGCCAAACACTTTGTCTAATTAGTTTTCAAAAGCACTTCAGTTCCAATTAATAAAAGATGTTCTTTATAATTCTCATTAGCATAATTCTATGATTACATAAACACAAAGAAATGCTGTTTTCTATTCCTTAAATAGAATATTGAAAAACATGGTTTGGATTTGATTTATTCAGACTGTGTTAACTCATGGAACTATAAAGTCTGCTTAGCTGTAGTCCAAAAGACCATCCCAAGATTATTCCCATCCTCCTCTTTTTGGTGCAAGATAGAATTACATTTCCCCTCCTCCTTGAAGTTGGGTTGCAGTCATATGACTTGTTTGGCCAATGAAATGGCAGTGGAAGTTATATGTGTCATTAAAAGTCTTTAAAAGCCAATGTGCAATTTATCACATCCTTCTCCCTGCCTAATAAATGTGGAAGCAGGTGTTAAGATGAGCCTCTGACGACCTGGCGCTAAATGACTACTGGAACAGAGCTCTCCTGCTGACCCTAACTGGACACTTAGCATGACTGAGAAACAATCTTTTGTTGTTTTAAACCACTAAGATATGAGGGTCTTTTTTTTTAACCAAATGAATGAAGACAATGAATACCTTTGGCCCTCAATTTGTCTTCAGGATGGTAACATTTTATATAGTACTGAATCATTTACAGCAGAGTATCCCCAACCTCCGGGATCTAATGCCTGATGATCTGAGGTAGGGTTGATATAGTAATAATAGAAATAAAGTGCACAATAAATGTAGTGTGCTTGACTCATCCTGAGAAACAGCGCCCCCCCCACCCCGCCCCATCTGTGGAAAACCTGTCTTTCATGAAATCCATCCCTGTGTCAAAAAGGATGGGGACAACCGACTTATAGAATACTTTCTTATAGAAAGTATTATCTAAGTCTCCTAAGTTATTATCCTAAGTCTCCAAATCCGAACACAAGAACTGAACAGAGTCAAAATTTTGGACTAATTCCTCATTCTCTCAACTCTCACTACTTGCTATCTGAAACTCACAGGCCAAATATATTTGGATAGGATATTTCTTGCTGTTCAAACTCTTGCCATCTATACTCAGGAATGGAAATAATTTATAGTAAAGGATTCTTGATACATTATTTCATTTGCACTCTTAAAGCTGTTTTTCTACTACTCAGTACCTATTAGACTCTCAACATTCACTGAATGAACTGCATGCTGTCATCATTCTAATCTTACAAATAAGGAAACAGATTCAGAGAGGTTCATAAACTTACTGGAAAACAACCCTGTGCATTAATGGCACAATCCCAGATTTTCTGGCTCCAAATATCTTTCCATTATGTACCACGCTTTCCAAGATGTCTTATAGCTACAGAATTCCAGGTTTGACAGTAATAGTGCCAGTAGTGTTTGGAATAAAAAGCAAATATTAATAATGAAATCTATATCCAAGAATAATTAAAATTATCCTTTAAGGGGTTCTACTTGCCTAAACCTAGTTTAATTCAAGATCCCAAGTTCCCTGAAGCACAGAACAACAGGAAGAAGTTCTAGAGATCATTTGATCCAACAGGCAATTTGCAGAACAAGGAGGAACTGTAAAAGAACTCTGAGGGAAAGTAGCCTTTTCCTTGATGTAAAACATTTTAAAATTCTGGGCTACCTAGGTGGTGCAGTGGTAAAGAACCCACCTGCCAATGCAGAAGATGCAAAGAGATGTTGGTTCAATCCCTGGCTCGGGAAGATCCCCTGGAGGAGGATATGGCAACCCGCTCCAATATTCTTGCCTGGGAAATTCCATGGACAGAGAAGCCTGGCAGATTACAGTTCAAGGGGTCGCAGAGCGTCGGACACAACTGAGCACATACACACATTTTTAAATCCTGACTTTTATCTTTACTTTGGCTCTTACTTAATAAATTGGCAAAACTCAGGCCCTTTGCTCTCTCATTCTTATCAAATCTCAGCTATAAGAAATATCCACAAAGACTGCTTGAAGGATAAGCAATCCACCCACTTCTACAGGTTCAGTGGTTTTCAATTTGTGGTCCATATCAAATAAATTTGGAGAAGGTCACAGAATACATCCCCCTTTACGAAAGTAAACTGTAACATTAGCCAAGAAATTGAGGGGAAAAAAAAAAAAAACAAACCTGAAATCTGTTTAAGCCAGTTATCTCAAACTTATTTAAGCTAAAATCTTATTTCAAGAAATAAACTACTGATTTCTCATGCCCCAGAACACAGTTTGGGAATTACTATTCTAGGTAACTCTACACATTATGAATGGATCATTATGAAAGGCTTAACGCCTTTACAGAACTTACCTTTAGAGTCTAACTATTGCTCTATACTGAAGTACACTGTTATCCAAAATTCATCAGTTTCTGTAGAAATACCTTAAAAATGTTGTCAGCTGCATCACAACAATCTCTTTTAATTAGGCCCCACGAGAAACCATTCCTCTCCGGCCTAATTATTGGAAAATGCTGGGCTTAGGCAGAAAAACTGGTCTGTTTTTACCTCAGAATTCGAAATACACTGAAACTTACTTATTCCTCTCTCTCTCTTCCCCCTGGCTGCTAGCGATGTTCAGAGCCAAAACTGTGACTCGCCTCTAGTACAGGATCTTATGCACTTGGTATTATCTTACCCTTGACTTTTTTCCCTGCTCTGCTTCAACTTTTCATTTAGTTTTGTTTTACCCCACAGTACCATATGGACATTAAGCTGCTTTAAATCATTTTTGGAACTATTATATACATCAAGTTCTATTTTCTTACCATTTCATACTGATTTCTCCCTACCTGTCTCCCAGAACCCGGAGATATCCGTGTCACCTTTGTGTAAAAGTGTTCATGTAGCTTTGAGAAGCCAACAGAACATACACATTTACAATGTGGTCATATTCACTATGCTTAAAATCGAAAGAGGTCATTATTGGTTTTTCAGCGGTCGAATAACCAAAAAGACTTATTAAACTGTTTTTTAAACGGAAGGACAATTGCCATTTATTGGGTGCCAGTAACTGCTAGGCACTTAATACACAACACTTCCGTATTTTTTTTTTAAGAAGCGAAGACACTGGCATATACATTATCTCTGGAAAAATGCACAAGAAACTGGTAATACTGCTGGGTGGGGCGAGACAGCGTCTCTCTTCTGTACTGTGAATTTTGTAAATGTATCATTAAAAAATTTAATGAATCGATAATAAAGACGGCAGAAATGCTTTACTCTTTAATACAGCAAACTTTCTTCGTCATGTTTTTAATCTCTGGGTACGACTATGAAATGCCTAAATGAAAAAGTTTCAACCAGAACTGAAATGCCTAAATCTCTGAGAAAGTTTCACCCAGACACGCTGGTTTTTCTTGAAATAAAGTCTCTTTCTTATTTTCCATACTCCCAGGGTGAGGCAATTACTCAAAAACTTAGCTTATGGTAGCCTGAGGGTAACGAGGGGAAAAAAAAAAAATCCAGAATGGTTTCCAGTTAAGTTTTATTGGTAGAAGAGTACGGGGAGGAAGCACTGATTCTGGACAGCAGCCCACGCCGCAGCCCGCCGGCCACAAACGCCGCGTTTAGAACTTTGCATAACTCGAGAGCGGCCCAAACGCCGCTCCGGGCTGGCGACTGAGCAGCGGGAGGCCCGACCGCGGTTCCAGCCCCGGGAGGTCCCCGCCTGGCCCACCCTGCGGAGTGAAACGCCAGGGGCCGCCTCTCCGAGGGCCCGGCAGGAGGGTCGCGTGGGGGCGGGGAGCGGGCCTCGGTGCGCGGCCGACCCGCTGCGGCCCCCTCCGCGGCGCCGAGGAGGAAGTCGCACTTACCGCGTCGGGCTCCGGAGGCGGCCGGGGGGCACGGCGGGGCGGGGCGGCCAGGCGGGCGGGGGGAAGGCAAGAGGCGGGGGCCGGCGGGCCGAGGAGGAGGATGCTCGGCCCCTCGGGCGCCCCCAACCCCTTCCCAGTGGCCTCACGCCCGCCGCCGGCCGGCCCGGGGCGGGCCACTCCTCCTCCGTCAGGCGGTGCGGGGCCAGGGGGCGAGAAACTCGTCAGGCAGCGCTGGAGGGGGCCGCGCTGGCGGTTGGGGGTCGGGGACCCGCCAGCCAGTCAGTCCCCGCGCGGCGCGAGCAGCTGCCCGCCCCGCCCCCTTCCGCCAGGCTCCGCCCCCCCTCGCCGGCCCGCTTGCCCCGGGAGACCGCCGCTGCCGCGGGGTTGGTGGTTTCCCTTCTGGTTTCCCTTCCCCCCGGCCTGGTGCGCGCCGACGGCGTGGGCAGTCGGGGCAGAAGGAAGGGGAGCGGCGGGGTGCAGCAGGGGGCGCTTGTGGGGGAGGGGGACGTCAGGCTGGGTGGGGCTCTGGGGGAGGGGGCGGGGCGCGGAGGACCTGACAAAGATTCCGGTTGTTCCCTGCCCTTGAAACTGGGATAAGGGAAAATTCCTGGGGGTGGAAGTTTAGGAAGAGGTCCCTCTGCAGGGCTGGAAGGCGATCAGAGAGCCGGCCTGTTTTTTTGTTTTGTTTTTTGATTCGTTGGAGGACAGGACTGTATTGTTCTAAAGCTTTGGGGGAACTCACCAAGAGTTGCCTCTTTTCTCCAGACTCTCTACCCCTTCCCCCATGCAACACGCTGGTAATTATTGCGCTCCATAGTGGGTTTGTGGATACGTGTCATGATAATTACGATCCTCAACTTTGGGGTCATAATCATTGTTTTCTAATGGTGGGATAATAGGAATTCCGCTGAAGTTGGTTGCTTCATTCCTGTAGCCAATATATATTAATGCATGTATTTATATATATATAGTGAGTGCATATATGTATATATGCCAGGTGCTGAGAATTCAGTTTATTCAGCGCCTGTATCCCAACACCAATCGAAAGCGCTTCATATAGCTTAACTCAATCAGTCTTAAGCAAAGTAGCTAAGGTCCCTGCACCCACGGAGCTCATGGTGGATAAGGGAAGGAAGAGGCCTACTTAGTTTGTCTCTAAGTGCTGTGTAAAGGAAATGTCCACTTGGTTTCTGTTCTCAAAGTAATGCGTCTGTTCATTATTTGCAGATTTAGTGCTCCTGTGATACATTGTCATCCTGTCCGTGAGGTTGCATTTGGTCAGTCCTCCCAAAATGAAATTTGCACTGGAGATCTTTAGTATGTGTCCATAATGAAAACCCAGTGCAAGCAAATGGTCCAGAAGACTGATGGGTCAAGTCAACAGCAGAACAACTTGGCCAAATCGCGTTCCTGGCAACAGCCTGGGGTGGCTGGGAGATTTAGGGATCTATTTTTGTACACTCCCACTTGGGGACGTGGTTAGAAAAACCAACAGAATGTAAAACACTGAGGCATTGATATGGACTGCTAGTTCAAAAGGAAGTGGATTGGCTGATTTTAAACTGTTACAATCAGGAAGAGATACTTTACAAAATCCCAGTGAGAGCTCCAACCACAAAGCACAGGATGCATTTTTTTTTGTTTTTAATCAGAGCCACCTGGAAGAGACTCCCCACTCCCTCTTTGCAATCACACCTACATGCATGGATAAAACTTATTTGAATAGCATTGTCTTTAATTACAAAAGACAGCTGTGAAACCCACAGTCTGAATTTTTGGAGTTGAATGCTATTTTTCAGCCTTCATTTGATTTCTCTGTGTTAACATTTGTGCACATTCACAGCAATGACATTGCTCTCATAGTTTTGTTTTGTTTCCTCTCATTATTTGTTGTTCAGTTTTGGAAATTTAATTCAGTCTTTTGGGTTTATAGTGAGAAAGTCTAGAAAAGCATTACAATCAAATCAGATTACAATTGTAGTTGTAAAAAGAAAATGAATCCTAATTTAAGAAATAGGAATTCCTTCTCCTTTCAGTTCAGTTCAGTCGCTTAGTGGTGTCCGACTCTCTGTGACCCCATGAATCTCAGCACGCCAGGCCTCTCTGTCCATCACCATCTCCCGGAGTTCACTCAAACTCACGTCCATTGAGTCAGTGATGCCATGCAGCCATCTCATCCTCTGTCATCCCCTTCTCCTCCTGCCCCCAATCCCTCCCAGCATCAGTCTTTTCCAATGAGTCAACTCTTCGCATGAGGTGGCCAAAGTACTGGAGTTTCAACTTTAGCGTCATTCCTTATGAAGAACAGCCAGGGCTGATCTCCTTTAGAATGGACTGGTTGGATCTCCTTGAAGTCCAAGGGACTCTCAAGAGTCTTCTCCAACACAGTTCAAAAGCAGCAATTCTTCGGCGCTCCTTTATTTCATACTAAATATATTGTTTGAAGTCTATCAAAATTGAGAGAGGAGTACGTCTATATTGTCTCTGTATTATCACCCTGCTTGTTTACCTTATATGCAGAGTACATTATGCGAATTGCCAGGCTGGATGAAGCACAGCTGGAATGAAGATTGCTGGGAGAAATATCAATAACGTCAGATATGCAAGTGACACCACCCTTATGGAAGAAAGCGAAGAACTAAAGAGCCTCTTGATGAAAGTGAAAGAGGAGAGTGAAAAAGCTGGCTTAAAACTCAGCACTCAAAAAACGAAGATCATGGCATCCAGTCCCATCACTTCATGGCAAATGGATGAGGAAAAAAAGGAATCAGTGAGAGACTTTTATTTCCTTGGGCTCCAAAAATCACTGCAGATGGTGACTGCAGCCATGAAGTTAAAAGACGCTTGCTCCTTGAAAGAAAAGCTATGACAAACCTAGACTGCATATTTAAAAGCAGAGACAAGTTTACCAACAAAGGTCAAAGCTATGGTTTTTCTAGTAGTCATGTATGGATATGAGAGTTGGACCATAGTGAAAGCTGAGCACCACAGAACTGATGCTTTTGAACTGTGGTGTTGGAGCAGACTCTTGAGAGTCCCTTGGACTGCAAGGAAATCAAACCAGTCAATCTTAAAGTAAATCAATCCTGAACATTCATTGGAAGGGCTGATGCTGAAGCTGAAGCTCCAATACTTTGGCCACCTAATGTGAAGAACTGACTCATTGGAGAAGATCCTGATGCTGGGAATGATTGAAGGCAGGAGGAGAAGGGGATGACAGAGGATGGGATGGTTGGATGGCATCACCAGCTAGATGGACATGAATTTGAGCAAGCTCTGGGAGTTAGTGATGGACAGGGAGGCCTGGCAGGTTGCAGTCCATGGGGTTGCCAAGAGTCAGACAACTGAGTGACTCAGCTAAACTGAAATCTATTCTCTTTGATTTACTAATTTTGTTTTCAGGTTATTTGTTCCGCCACCCCAATGCAAGCAAATCAAATATACATCCCTGATGACCTGACATCCTGCTGTTGGCCTCAGCTGACAGCATGCTTACTTTCAGGCTGTTCCCCACAGTGGATTTCTTTTCTGCCATCACACCAAGCATTTGCCAATGAAGTCTTTGCATGTCTCTGTTTGGAACACTCTTAGCCATACACACGACTGTCTCCCTTTTCCTTCATATTACCTTTCCTGACTGTGCTATGTAAACTTGCAAACCATAACCCCCACCTCATCTCCTTATTTCTCACCACTTAGCACTACCTGACGTTTATCTGTTTCTCTGCTCCCACTAGAATATAAACTTTAGGACAGCAGAACCTTGTCTTTGTAGTTTACTGTTACATTTCCAGTGTTGTCTGTCACAAAGTAGATGTGTGTGTGCATGCTAAGTCACTTCAGTTGTGTCCAACTCTATGCAACCCTATGGACTATAGCCAGCCAGGCTCCTCTGTCCATGGGATTCTCCAGGGATGAATATTGGAGCGGGTTGCCATGCCCTCCTCCAGAGGATCTTCCCCACCCAGGGATCTTATGTCTTCTGCATTGGCAGGTTCTTTACCACTAGTACCACCTGGGAAGCTGCACATAGTAGATGGTGGTGGTGGTGGTTTAGTCACTAAGTCATGTCCAACTCTTGTGACCCCATATACGTGTGAGCCTGCTAGGTTCCTCTGCCCATGGGATTTCCCAGGCAAGTATACTACAGTGGGTCGCCATTTCCTTCTCCACATAGTAGATAACTAAGCAGCTGTTATTTGAAGGAATGAATGGCTTCAGATAGGAAAGATAGGTTGTATTCTTTTTGTAATGGCCAAAGGGATTTCATGAAATTTATCTTGTAACTGGGGTCATCTGACTTAGACATATTAATGAGGTCTCAAATGAAGCCTGGTTTTACTGTATTTAGAATTAGAAAATGGTAGTTTTTAACCTCTTATTCTGGCAATATACTAAGAAACAGGAATTGAAGAAGCATTCACAGCTAAGAATTTATGGTAAGATCTTACAACTTGGCCTATAAATGGATCCATAGAATCAGAGAATAATAATAGATCAGTAAATGCTGTCAAAGTCATAGTATTTTTTCCCTGATATGATATAGCAGCAATCAGAAGTGGAATAATTGAATCTAAAATGTGATTACCGATAACTTGATAAATGGTACCAATACAATGTCCTTTGAATGCTCAAATGATTTTAGTTGAGAATAATCATGATAGGGAAGGTGACAATTAATGTTTGAATTTAGTTAAGGTGTAGTACTGATAGCAAACAGAACTTAATCCTAGTGTATGGATGCACTTAGTAAAGAAATGGTTTTACTTTTCATTTTCTGCTCTGATTATCAGTTTTATGGGTGGGGAGGATTAAAAGCTTAAATATAATTTTATGTAGTATCTATATTCAAAATCTGGATCTCACAAATGGGATTGCTTTTAGAGGCTTTAGGATTACTTTTAACAGTATTGTTGTTCTCCATGTTTTGACATGAAACAGCCTCCTGTTTCATGAAAATACACAGTTGTGTCCAACTCTGTGTGACCCTATGGCCTGTAGCCAGCCAGGCTCCTCTGTCCATGTGGATTTTCCAGGCAAGAATATTGGAGTGGGTTGCCATACCCTCCTCCAGGGGATCTTTCCAGTTATAAATTTCATGAAAGCCCTTTGGCCATTATGAAAAGGAATACAACCTATCTTTCCTATCTGAAGTTATTCATTCCTTCAAAAAATAGTTGCTTAGTATCTACTATGTGGGGCTTCCCAGGTAGTGGTGGTGGTGCTGCTGCTAAGTCGCTTCAGTCATGTCCGACTCTGTGCGACCCCATAGACGGCAGCCCACCAGGCTCCGCTGTCCCTGGGATTCTCCAGGCAAGAACACTGGAGTGGTTGCCATTTCTCCAATGCATGAAAGTAAAGTTGCTAAGTCGTGTCCGACTCTTTGCAACCCCATGGACTGCAGCCTACCAGGCTCCTCCATCCATGGTATTTTCCAGGCAAGAGTACCCAGGTGGTGCTAGTGGTAAAGAATCTGCCTGCCAATGCAGGAGACATATTTCCTCCTATGAAAATAAACAGCTTTAAGAGGTCTGAGCAGATCATACCCCTGGAAGGTACCTTTCCAGGGTGGGAGAAACAAGTGGCCAAGTAAATCCAACCCAAAGTATGTTCCCTTGAAATTTACCTCAGATTCTCATTCTGGTTTCTCTTGGTTCCCCAGGGCAATTCACTCCCCCCTTTTAACTTGATGCAAAAAAAAGTGAAAGTCTCTCAGTCTTGTCTGACTCTTTGTGACCCCATGGACTACACAGTCCATGGAATTCTCCAGGCCAGAAGACTGGAGTGGGTAGCCTTTCCCTTCTCTAGGGATCTTCCCAACCCAGGGATCAAGCCGAGGTCTCTCGCATTGCGGATGGATTCTTCACCAGCTGAGCCACGAGGGAAGCCCAAGAATATTGGAGTGGGTAGCTTATCCCTTTTTCAGCAGATCTTCCCAACCCAGAAATCAAACTGGGGTCTCCTGCATTGCAGGCAGATTCTTTACCAACTGAGCCTGATGCAAACACCAAAATCAATAAAAAGTTCCCTTAGCTTTCTTTACCACAGCCAAGCCAATCTAGAATTTTCAAAATGAACTTTTAAAGACCAAATTATAGAGGAAAATAAAAATGAAATTATTATGGAAAATATAAACAGCGCTTGTAACTCCATTCATTTGTTCAATTGCTCTCCTATGGTTTCCATTCTTCCAGGAACAAACTTTCATCTCCAAAGGGCAGGTATAAATTTATAGGCAATCTGCCTAGTTTCCTTCTCTCCTGGTTCTTTTTCTTTCTCCACATGGTAGAGTCATTTTTGTTTCTTTTACATGAGAGGCATCAGGCTTGTTCCAGGCACAACTGCTGGTCAGAGGGTGCTGGCATAGTCCCAGTCCAATCCCAGGACTTTGAGGACTGACACAGCGTGAGAGCTCCTTCTTTAGGTGGAACTCTCTTAATGGAGGAAAGGTCATTCTAAGCCCACTGGTCAGGTCACTCCTTTTTGTCTTCAGAGCATTCACATAAGAACTGTCCTTCAAGCACACCCCTCTTGGGACAGGGGTCTGGCAGTGCTGGGCAGCAGAGACAATAGAGTCAGGTGCTGACAGTCTGAGGGTTTCTCACTGGAGGGCAGCCCTGTTCGAAGGTGGGAAAAGCAATGGCAAGGGCGGCCCTATGGGGAGAGATGCCCCCCACCAGCCGCAGACACACAGGGACCTTCAAAGCACAAAGCCATGGTCACAGTGCAGTAGAAGCGCAGACTTGGTATTGACTCCCTTCTGAGTCAGGAGGGGCTTCCAGGAGACCTCCCTGGAACACACTGACAGAGGGACAAGAGGGCCTTGTCTAAAGCTACCCAGCAAGTCAGTGGCAGGTCCCAGATGGGTCCAACAGGTCTGTCCACCCGCAGTCCAGGACATATCACTGTCGCAGATGGCCCTGTCAGATCCTGTCCTGAGCAGAGACCTGGCATCACCCCCAACACACCGTCTGCTCAGTCCCACCCATGGAAACGCTGTGGCCCTTGGCAGGCAGGCAGCAGTCCCCAGGCTCAGAGCCTGTGAGCCTTGTGAGGTGAGCCCTGCAACCCTGCCTGCGGCTTGTAACCATTCAGCGAGGCCCTGCAAGGCACAGGCTCCTGCTCGGAGGGTAATGATTCATGGAGGGGTGGGCCCAGCCCCAGCTTCCAGGGCACTGTCGCCGTGGATGCTGAAACACCGTAACTGAGAAAAGGTAAGTAAGAAATGAGTAAAGCCAACTTTTTACCAAAAATTAAAAAAAAAAAAAAATAAGCGAGCGTGTCTGTCCCCCTCTCCCTGCCTTCACCCCAGCAAACCGGCTGAGGACAGGGGAAGAATGTGCATTCCCTCATGCACGTGTTTCCATTCCTTCATTCGTAAGTAGGCCTCCAATAATCAGGCTATGCTCTGACTGGGAAAAAAAAACACGTTTTTGTAAAACAACTTAAACACTTCCTTCCCATGTCCTAAACACAAACCTCATTCTGTTCATCCCCCGGGACCCTGCTTAATAGGCTTCAGCGATTCCATTACCTTCAAGGTAGAGTTCGAACATCTTAGAGTCGTTGTAAGATCCTTAGTAATCTAACCCCTCTCCAGGCCTGTGTCCATTCCAAATGATTTGCAGTGTCCAGAATGTATAATTTCTTCTGTAATTGTACTTTCAAATAGCTTTCCTCCTTCTGGCAAGTCCAGCCTTTCAAATCTCTTCTTGCATGAGTCCCTCAAGACTCAGCTCAAGGGGACCTGCTCTGGCAATCATTATCCTAATCTTCCAGAATGAGCCTGTTCCTTCTTTGTGTTCCTATAATATCCTGTACGCTCCTCTATCACCACTGGTACTTAATGGGCTATGAACATTGGTTTACTCATCTGCCTCCCTGACTAGCTGAGAGGCCTATGATGACAGGCACTTATAAATATTTGTTGAATGAATGAATAGATTAAAAAACACCCCTTGCCTGTGAAGGCTTGAGAAATAGCAACTTATTAGAGCAAGACCATTTCTACCTGTTAGCATTACAACATATATGGATAGGGTTCCCTGGTTGCTCAGATGGTAAAGGGTCTGCTTGCAATGCAGGAGACCCGGGTTCAATCCCTGGGTCGGGAAGATCCCCTGGAGAAGGGAATGGCAACCTACTCTGGCATTCTTGCCTGGAGAATTGCATGGACAGAGGCGCCATGGGGTTGCAAGAGTCAGACGCGACTGAGTGACTAACACTTTCACTCACTACTATGTAAATGTTAGCTATTATTATTACTGTTATTAATTCCAAGAACCCAAAGCTCTAAACCCTCATCTGTGATGACAGGCACTTGTAAATATTTGTTGAATGAATGAATGGAGAGATTAAAAAAAAAAGCACCCCTACCCTATGAAGCCTTGGGAAACAGCAACTTATTAGAGCAAGGCCATTTCTACCTATTATTATTATAAACATATATGGATGGAAACTTTCCTCTAATTTATAGTGTTACACTACCAGTTTCATAAAACTTTAGAAGATTCTTAATTTAAGATTCTATAAACTTATAAGGAAAGGGAGTGAACACAAATTACTGGTATGTATTTTCATGCAAGAAAAAAATTCAGCATCTCAATATACTTGTTTTGCATTTTAAAAATGAAAGTTGCAATACTACTAATTGACATTGATTTCTTGTGAGTTAAAAATATTCCAGGATCTTCATATTTGAAATATTCTTTCTGGGTTCACCACCTAACAGACAAGAACCACTCATCTGGCTTCCATCTTAATGGTCTCAGAGAACAAGTTTACAACCACTCTGCAGGGTTAAACATTTAGGTTTGGCACAGTGCTGATGGTTTGCTTATAGAATATTCATGCAGTAGCACTCACCAGATGTGACGAAAAGGCCTACAGCATAGAAGACACTGTGCTACTTGTTATGGGAGAGAGTTTTAAATAAAGATGATTCAGACAGATATGTAAACTGAAAAGTTCTTATCAATCACTGTGCTTCCACTTCCTCCTCCGTTTCATCTTTTCTATAGCCCACATTCCTTTGTTCACACCTGCATTCTAAATTCAGTGACTATACTTAGCACAGAATACTTGAGGAAAGGTTCTGGCTAACAAGCAGCTGACCTGAGATACAAAAACAGAGAGTGACTAGGAGGCGGCACACACGGTACGCATTCGAAGACAGTCTCAGCAAAACAAAGAGGGAAGAAAACAAACATTTCATTTTCCTTCGCCCTGTCCCCAAGAAAATCACGACATAGTATTACTTACAGATTACATGTATTAGGAGACAGAAAAGCACAATGGAAACATTGTTCGTGATGTTAGACTAGAAAAACCTTTGACTGTTTAGGAAATAGAGTAAAATCAATCGCTCAGCATCTGAAAGTATTAGGTACAGTAGGGACAGTCTCAGAAAAAAGAGAATAGGTTGCAACGAGGGGGCGTTTCAATTTCAAATTACGAATGCATTTCGTTCTTCTCCCCTCCATTTCCAAGAAAATCAAGAACTAGTATTAATTAGATTTAGAAGAGCTCTCCTATTGCAGCCAATTTTTTTCTTTTTTATTATCAGAGTCTGGACCTATTAGATCTAAAACTTTCAGACTCTCAGCAATTGATTTTTCTCTGTTACCTAAAAAGTCAAAGCTTGTTCTATGCTAGAATGGTGAAAAATGTTTCAATTGTGATTTCTGTCTCTTGATACATGTCGTTAACATGATAATACATTTTAAGGTCAGATTAGTTGCCAGAAGCTGTTCCCAGAGGCTAAGACACTACAGTGTCCCCGGAATCCATTCCAGGGTGGCTTTCCCTCTGGCCTCCCTCTCTCACTGTGCCGTCTGGGCAGACAAGCCTGCCTCCTATTCCTTTCAAGGAAGGTGGCCCCAACAGGTTCCTTCCTGAGGCTGCTATCTCACTGCAGTGGGTTTTGTTAGTGAAAACAGACTGTGCTTTTCCTGACACAGGTAATGGAGTGGGGCCTGTGTAGGGAAAGCAGCCATGTGTGGGCTGGGCACGTGAAGGCCTGACACCTCTGCGGAGGCCCGTGGGTGAAGACCTCAGGTGCACTCTGCCCAGACTCCAGCATTCTTAAACACAGCGGGGGCAGATCAAGCCAGATGTCCCCCAGAGGGGAGGTGAACAAAGAAAAGGCAGCTCGGTGAACAGCAGCCTGTGGTCTGAGCAATGCTGAGCTCTTCTCTGGTTCTCTGACGGGCCAGATGTATGTCCCAGGTTGGCCAGGCTGCACTGACTGCTAACGGGCGACTCCTGTGTATCCACGTGGCCTCAAATTTCTTTGCAACAACCTCACCACAGCCACTGAAGGTTAACAAGGCAAGAAAGGGCAGCTCTGTGGTCTCCTGTCAGCCTGATCTGAGGCTCTCTCTCACTCTCTAATTAAGTTCAGGTTCTGACCCACACTCCCAGCTCCAGGAACATCCCAGCATGTTTCTCAATAATCTTTGTTTTTAAAGCAGTAAAAAGGCTATGTGCAGAGAGGGGGAGAGAGAGAGATAATTATGTTTATCGAGTTACAATTTACATAAAGTAAAATCTACCCTTTTCAGTGCACAGTTCTAGAGTTTTTGCATATGGTTATATAAGTGCCACCGTCATCAAGATAATATTTCCATCACCCTAAAAATTCCATCTTGTGCCTTTGTAGTCACCCCCTCCTCTGCCTCCAGCCTCTGGCAACCACTGGCCTGTTTTCCTTAGTGCCACTTTTCCTTTTCCTTAGCACCATGTACAAGAAATGATAGAAAGCCTTCTTTAACATCCTTATTCAAACCAACATGTACCTTGCCCAACTCTCTGTTAGCACATCATATTCTTCTTTTTTTCCTCCAGAACACAACATTATTTGAAAATAAACTATTGCTGTGATTTTCTTGCCTGTCGTCTGTCCCTGGAATGTACACACCCACTAGAATGGGAGTGCCAGGACTTTGCTTCATCTACCACTTCATTTCTAGGGTTCAGAACACTGCATGACACCATGGAACTGTTCAGTAAATATTTGTTGAATGAACTGAAACTGAATGAGGACATTGGAGTTTCCCCCAAACTTCTTTATGCTTAGGCAGATCTCATTAATTAAAGATTATTTCCTCCCACAAAATGTGTTAATCCGAGCATGGCTGTGTTGCCAAAGTAGATGGCTTACCTGCAAGTAATACAATGAGAGGTAATTAGACTGATCCAGATTATGAGTCATTCGCTTTCTGGATGATTAGATTGCCCTGTATAGAACTGGCTTCAAGTGAGTAAAATGAAAGTAACGTTAGTAACTATTTCATACTGGTGTTATGAAGATTAAATGACTTAAAGTAAGTGAAGCATTTACCAGAGTAGCTCTCAACTGGGAACTATCTTTGCCCACCCCAGAGACTTCTTGAATTGCCTGGAGACAGTTTTTTGTTGTCAAAATTGGGGTGGGGAGGGTTGCTAATTGTATCTGCTGCTCAGCATTCTACAATGCACAGGACAGCTCCCTGCAAGGAATCATCCAGCCCTAAATGTGGATTGATGCTTTTGAACTGTGGTGTTGGAGAAGACTCTTGAGAGTCCCTTGGACTACAAGGAGATCCAACTGGTCCATTCTAAAGGAGATCAGCCCTGGGTGTTCTTAGAAAGGAATGATGCTAAAGCTGAAACTCTGGTACTTTGGCCACCTCATGTGAAGAGTTGACTCATTGGAAGAGACTCTGATGCTGGGAGGGATTGAGGGCAGAAGGAAGGGGGGAGGACAGAGAATGAGAACTGAAATGTTGGTAGTGCCATTCCTGAGAAACCCTGAACTAGAGCAGTGTCTGGCACACAGAAAGGGCTATATTTGTGTTTGCTGTTATTCAGTTCAGTTCAGTCGCTCAGTCGTGTCCGACTATTTGCGACTCCATGAATTGCAGCACGCCAGGCCTGTCCGTTCATCAACAAACCCTGAATTCACTCAGTCTCACGTCCATTGAGTCCAGCCATCTCATCCTCTGTCATCCGCTTCTCCTCCTGCCCCTAATCCCTCCCAGCATCAGAGTCTTTTCTAATGAGTCAAGTCTTTACATGAGGTGGCCAAAGTACTGGAGTTTCAGCTTTAGCATCATTCCTTTCAAAGTAATCCCAGGGCTGATCTCCTTCAAAATGGACTGGTTGGATCTCCTTGCAGTCCAAGGGACTCTCAAGAGTCTTCTCCAACACCACAGTGCAAAAGCATCAATTCTTTGGCACTCAGCTTTCTTCACAGTCCAACTCTCACATCCATACATGACCACTGGAAAAACCATAGCCTTGACTAGATGGGCCTTTGTTGGCAAAGTAATGTCTCTGTTTTTCAATATGCTATCTAGGTTGGTCATAACTTTTCTTCCAAGGAGTAAGCGTCTTTTCATTTCATGGCTGCAGTCATCATCTGCAGTGATTTTGGAGCCCCAAAAAATAAAGTCTGACACTGTTTCCACTGTTTCCCCATCTATTTCCCATGAAGTGATGGGACCAGATGCCATGATCTTCGTTTTCTGAATGTTGAGCTTTAAGCCAACTTTTTCACTCTCCACTTTCACTTTCATCAAGAGGCATTTTTGTTCCTCTTCACTTTCTGCCATAAGGGTGGTGTCATCTGCATAGCTGAGGTTATTGATATTTCTCCCGGCAATCTTGATTCCAGCTTGTGCTTCTTCCAGCCTAGCGTTTCTCATGATGTACTCTGCATAGAAGTTAAATAAGCAGAGTGACAATATACAGCCTTGACATACTCCTTTTCCTATTTGGAACCAGTCTGTTGTTCCATGTCCAGTTCTGACTGTTGCTTCCTGACCTGCATATAGGTTTCTCAAGAGGCAGGTCAGGTGGTCTGGTATTCCCGTCTCTTTCAGAATTTTCCACAGTTTATTGTGATCCACACAGTCAAAGGCTTTGGCATAGTCAATAAAGCAGAAAGAGATGTTTTCCTGGAACTCTCTTGCTTTTTTGATGATCCAGCGGATGTTGGCAATTTGATCTCTGGTTCCCCTGCGTTTTCTAAATCCAGCTTGAACATCTGGAAGTTCACGGTTCACGTATTGCTGAAGCCTAGCTTGGAGAATTTTGAGCATTACTTTACTAGCATGTGAGATGAGTGCAATTGTGCAGTAGTTTGAGCATTCTTTGGCATTGCCTTTCTTTGGGATTGGAATGAAAACTGACCTTTTCCAGTCCTGTGGCTCCTGCTGAGTTTTCCAAATTTGCTGGCATAGTGAGTGCAGCACTTTCACAGAATCATCTTTCAGGATTTGAAAGAGCTCTATTGGAATTCCATCACCTCCACTAGCTTTGTTCGTAGTGATGCTTTCTAAGGCTCACTTGACTTCACATTCCAGGATGTCTGGCTCTAGGTGAGTGATCACACCATCGTGATTATCTGGGTCATGAATATCTTTTTTGTACAGTTCTTCTGTGTATTCTTGCCACCTGTTCTTAATATCTTCTGCTTCTGTTAGGTCCATACCATTTCTGCTCTTTATTGTGTTCATCTTTGCATGAAATGTTCCCTTGGTATCTCTAATTTTCTTGAAAAGATCTCTAGCCTTTCCCATTCTGTTCTTTTCCTCTATTTCTTTGCATTGATCGCTGAAGAAGGCTTTCTTATCTCTTCTTGTTATTCTTTGGAGCTCTGCATTCAGATGCTTATATCTTTCCTTTTTTCCTTTGCTTTTTGCTTCTCTTCTTTTCACAGCCTCCCCAGACAGCCATTTTGCTTTTTTGCATTTCTTTTCCATGGGGATGGTCTTGATCCCTGTCTCCTGTACAATGTCAGGAACCTCTGTCCATAGTTCATCAGGCCCTCTATCTATCAGATCTAGTCCCTTAAATCTATTTCTCACTTCCACTGTATAATCATAAGGGATTTGATTTAGGTCATATCTGAATGGTCTAGTGGTTTCCCCTACTTTCTTCAATTTAAGTCTGAATTTGGCAATAAGGAGTTCATGATCTGAGCCACAGTCAACTTCCGGTCTTGTTTTTGTTGACTGTATAGAGCTTCTCCAACTTTGGCTACAAAGAATATAATCAATCTGATTTCAGTGTTGACCATCTGGTGATGTCCATGTGTAGAGTCTTCTCTTGTGTTGTTGGAAGGTGGTATTTGCTATGACCAGTGCATTTTCTTGACGAAACTCTATTAGTCTTTGCCCTGCTTCATTCTGCATTCCAAGGCCAAATTTGCCTGTTACTCTAGGTGTTTCTTGACTTCCTACTTTTGCATTCCAGTCCCCTAGAATGAAAAGGACATCTTTTTTGGGTGTTAGTTCTAAAAGGTTTTGAAGGTCTTCATGGAACCGTTCAACTTCAGATTCTTCAGCGTTAGTGGTTGGGGCATAGACTTGGATTACTGTGATACTGAATGGTTTGCCTTGGAAATGAACAGAGATCATTCTGTCGTTTTTGAGATTGCATCCAGGTACTGCACTTCGGACTCCTTTGTTGACCATGCTGGCTACTCCATTTCTTCTGAGGGATTCCTGCCCGCAGTAGTAGATATAATGGTCGTCTGAGTTAAATTCACCCATTCCAGTCCATTTTAGTTCGCTGATTCCTAGAATGTCGACATTCACTCTTGCCATCTCTTGTTTGACCACTTCCAATATGCCTTGATTCATGGACCTGACATTCCAGGTTCCTATGCAATATTGCTCTTTACGGCATCAGACCTTGCTTCTATCACCAGTCACATCCACAACTGGGTATTGTTTTTGCTTTGTCTCCATCCCTTCATTCTTTCTGGAGTTATTTCTCCACTGGTCTCCAGTAGCATACTGGGCACCTACTGACCTGGGGAGTTCCTCTTTCAGTATCCTATCATTTTGCCTTTTCATACTGTTCATGGGGTTCTCAAGGCAAGAATACTGAAGTGGTTTGCCATTCCCTTCTCCAGTGGAACACATTCTGTCAGATCTCTCCACCATGACCAGCTCATCTTGGGTGGCCCCACAGGCATGGCTTAGTTTCACTGAGTTAGAAAGGCTGTGGTGCTAGTGTGATTAGACTGACTAGTTTTCTGTGAGTATGGTTTCAGTGTGTCTGCCCTTTGATGCCCTCTTGCAACACCTACCGTCTTACTTGGGTTTCTCTTACCTTGGATGAGGGGTATCTCCTCACCGCAGCCCCTCCTGACCTTGAACGTGGAATAGCTCCTCTAGGCCCTCCTGCGCCCACGCAGCCACCGCTCCTTGAACATAGGGTAGCTCCTCTGGGCTGCTCCTGCACTGTCGCAGCCTGGCACTCTTGGCCACCGCCCCTGACCTCGGACGTGGGGTAGCTCCTCTTGGCTGCACTAACTGAGCTGGTTGCAGCCGCCCGTGCTAAGTGCTACTATTATTTCATGAATGACCCTTTCCTGACAGACAAGTGTTCTCACACAGTCTGAAAATGGGTGTATAGCACAGTGGTTGAGAGCACAGTCTACTGTCAGGCTCGATGGGTTTGAAGCTTAGCTTGACTGTTTATTAACAATGTGATTTTAAGTACATTATTTGACTTTTCTATACCCCATATTCTTTGCCTATAAAATTGGAATAACAGTAGAAACTCACTCAGAAAGTTGCTGGGAATTGAATAAAATAACCCATATAAAATACTCAATAATGTTGTAAAAATCACAACATTAAGCAACAGAAACCTCAATTAAATAGAGTGAGGAGACCAGAGAGGGGAACTCTCATATCCTGCAATGATAGTAGAGCCCAACAGGAAAGAGAGGGGAACTCTCATATCCTGCAATGATAGTAGAGCCCAACAGAAAGAAGAATGGCTCCTCTTCTTACCTGACAATAGATCATCCAATGAGAGACTGTCCCAACTCAGCCAATGAAAAGCCATACCCTCTTTGTTTACTATAGCCTCCCAACTTCCTTCCCCACTCTATAAGAAGAGTTCTCCTCTTCATTTTCACTGGGGACTTGCTTGTGGCTTGCCATGATTGCAGAGCTTGGATTGCAATTCTTTGCTAATCCTAAGTAAACCTTGCCTTTTTTTTTTTCTGGAGAAATAATTGATAGTCTAATTGGTTTTGGTCAAGAATGTGTAGTCGCACATAGTAAAATTTCAATTAATGTCATTGATAATTTTTTTTAACCTAAAAAGATCTTTCCACAGAATATAGTGACAAGACTGAGAGTAGGCTTCCCTGATGGCTCAGCAGTAAAGAATCAGCCTGCAACACAGGAGATGTGGGTTCAGTGCCTGGGTCTGGAAGATCTGCTGGAGGAGGAAACCCACTACAGTATTCTTGCCTGAAATATCCCATGCATAGAGGGCTACTATCCAAAGGGTTGCAAAGAGTTGGACACAACTGAACACATGAGCACATTGTTTTTATTCACCTCAAAAAGATCTTTCCACAGAATACAGTAAAGGAATTGGGGGTAATTTTGACAAAGAAAAATAGAAAAAATATTGTTTATGTAAAGTATTACAAATGTGTATTTCATATGATAAGAGATAACTACACAGGCTTTAAATTCAAACCATAATTTTTAGACTGTTTCTTATTACTTTTTAATGTATTTGATTTTTGGCTGTGCTGGGTCTTCATTGTTGCATGATGGCTTGCTTTAGCTGCGGCGAGTGGGGGCTTCTCTCTAGCTGTGTTCAGGCTTCTCATTGTGGTGGCTTCTCTTGTTGGAGAGCACAGGTTCTAGGCGCTTGGCCTTCTTTAGTTGTGGTGCCTGGGCCTAGCTGCCTCTCAGCATGTGGAATCCTCCCACACCAGATACTGAACCAATATCCCCTGTACTGGTAGGTAGATTCTCAACCACTGGACCACCAGGGTCGCGGTTATATATTTTTAAAAACTATGTTGCTCTTTCTGGTAAGAGCAGCTCCTTGAGATAAAGGATTCTCTCATTAAAGAATAAAATTGCATCTAGCACACAACATAAAATTATTAAGACTTTTCCCCATTAGAGTTATAAACGTACTAAAGTAATTCCAGAACCCCAGTCTCAGATACAAAATATAAACTTAGGGAAGTTTAATACTGGAGCAGAATCAATAATATCTTGGGTTTTAGGTTTACTAATGGTTTATTCCTTCACTGAAGTAGGAGGGTAGAGTCCACAGTGGGTGAGTAACACAGATTTGTAGTCATTCTCCTTTTATAATCTAATATTTGTGAAGGCGCTTTGGAAATTGTCACAAAATGGGGGAGGAAAAATCCCAATATCAATAACCTCAGATATGTAGATAACACTGCCCTTATGGCAGAAAGTGAAGAAGAACTAAAGAGCCTCTTGATGAAAGTGAAAGAGGAGAGTGAAAAAGTTGGCTTAAAGCTCAACATTCAGCAAACTAAGGTCATGGCATCTGGTCCCATCATTTCATGGCAAATAGATGGGGAAACAGTGAAACCGTGGCTGACTTTATTTTTCTGAGCTCCAAAATCACTGCAGATGGTGATTGCAGCTATGAAATTAAAAAATGCTTACTCCTTGGAAGGAAAGTTATGACCAACCTACACAGCATATTGAAAAGCAGAGACATTACTCTGTCAACAAAGGTCCGTCTAGTCAAGGCTATGGTTTTCCAATGGTCATGTAAGGATGTGAGAGTTGGACTGTGAAGAAAGCTGAGTACTGAAGAATTGATGCTTTTGAACTGTGGTGTTGGAGAAGACTCTTGAGAGTCCCTTGGACTGCAAGGAGGTCCAACCTGTCCATCCTAAAGGAGATCAGTCCTGGGTGTTCATTGGAAGGACTGATGTTGAAGCTGAAACTCCAATACTTTGGCCACCTGATGCGAAGAGCTGACTCATTTGAAGAGACCCTGATGCTGGGAAAGATTGAGGTCAGGAGAAGGGGACGACAGAGGATGAGATGGTTGGATGGCATCACTGACTCAATGGACATGGGTTTGGGTGGAGTCTGGGAGTTGGTGATGGACAGGGAGGCCTGGCATGCTGCAGTTCATGGGGTTGCAAAGAGTCAGACACGACTGAGTGACTGAACTGAACTGAATACAAAACAAAAAGGAACATGACAACCTGGGAAAAATGTTTGCAACACATATAGCAAAAGATACATATTCCCAATAGAGAAAAGAGGCTGCTAAAGCAACAAGACTATGAGTCCAAAAAAGACATGATGAGGCAAATCACAAGAGGAGAAATTCAAACTGCCAGAAAATCTGGAAAATATTCAGACTTACTAATAATCAAAGAAAAACAAATTAAAACAAGTTTTTCATTCTTTTTTCCTTTCAAACTGACAAAGATTAAAAGAATAAAATGGCCAGCATTAAGCTTGGTGATACAGGGCAGTCTCATCCACTGTGAGCAGAGTATAGGTTGACACAATTTTTTTTGGAGACAGCTGTCTATATGAATTAAGAACCTCAAAAATCTTCATAGTGTTTGTCTTCATAATTAAACTATGTAATTATACTTGCACAAAGATACACACATGTGACTACTCACATTGTGGTGTTACATTAAAAAATTTTGATGATATAAGTGGAGTATGGTTAAATAAATTTTGATCTATCCATGGACCATTAAAAATCAAATAATCTTTAGAAATAACTTATTTTGCAGGTCTTTCACATTTTGCTGACAGAGAGGTGATGGTACAGAAATATGAGAGAGAGAAGAGCACAGACGCAAGGGGGAAACATTTTAAAAAGAGTGCCCTTTACCCTTACTGCTTCTCAAGCTCTGGGAGTCCCTTGGGTGCTCACAATTCCTTAGGGTAAATATCCACACTGAATTCTAACAATGTCAGAGTCACACACTTAGAGGTTTAGAGCTTAATACATCTCTGTCCTCCAAAGTCACAAACAACATCGTTAAAATTTCCAACACATCACTAGATGCTTATCTACTTGTTTCTAACTTTTCGGTTGCTTCAGTTCTGCCTTCAAAATAAAATAAAAAGTTAGATAAAATCCAAAGCTCAGGAAGCAACAGTTAGAACTCGACATGGAACAACAGACTGGTTCCAAATAGGAAAAGGAGTACGTCAAGGCTGTATACTGTCACCTTGCTCATTTAACTTATATGCAGAGTACATTGTGAGAAACATTGGGCTGGAAGAAGCACAAGCTGGAATCAAGATTGCTGGGAGAAATATCAATAACCTCAGCTATGCAGATGACACCACCCTTATGGCAGAAAGTGAAGAGGAAATAAAAAGCCTGTTGATGAAAGTGAAAGAGGAGAGTGAAAAAGTTGGCTTAAAGCTCAACATTCAGAAAACGAAGATCATGGCATCCGATCTTATCACTTCATGGAAAATAGATGGGGAAACAGTGGAAACAGTGTCAGACTTTATTTTTGGGGCCTCCAAAATCACTGCAGATGGTGATTGCAGTCATGAAATTAAAAGATACTTAGTCCTTGGAAGGAAAGTTATAACCAACATAGATAGCATATTCAAAAGCAGACATTACTTTGCCAACAAAAGTCCATCTAGTCAAGGATATGGTTTTTCCTGTGGTCATGTATGGATGTGCGAGTTGGGCTGTGAAGAAAGCTGGGCGCCAAAGAATTGATGCTTTTGAACTATGGTGTTGGAGAAGACTCTTGAGAGTTCCTTGGACTGCAAGGAGATCCAACCAGTCCATTCTAAAGGAGATCAGTCCTGGGTGTTCATTAGAAGGACTGATGCTAAAGCTGAAACTCCAATACTTTGGCCACCTCATGCGAAGAGTTGACTTATTGGAAAAGACTCTGATGCTGGGAGGGATTGAGGGCAGGAGGAGAAGGGGTCAACAGAGGATGAGATGGCTGGATGGCATCACCGACTCGATGGACATAAGTTTGAGTGAACTCTGGGAGTTGGTGATGGACAGGGGGGCCTGGAGTGCTGCAATTCATGGGGTTGCAAAGAGTCAGACATGACTGAGCGACTGAACTGAGCTGAACTGAAAATCCAAAGTGAGCACAACCCATATTTATTTATTTCTAAGGCACTATCAGGAGAAGGCAATGGCACCCCAGTCCAGTACTCTTGCCTAGAAAATCCATGGATGGAGGAGCCTGGCAGGCTGTAGTCCTTGGAGTGGCTAAGAGTCAGACATGACTGAGCACTTCACTTTCACTTTTTACTTTCATGCATTGGAGAAGGAAATGGCAACCCACTCCAGTGTTCTTGCCTGGAGAATCCCAGGGACGGCGAAGCCTGGTGGGCTGCCATCTGTGGGGTCGCACAGAGTCGGACACGACTGAAGTGACTTAGCAGCAGCAAGGCACTATCAGATAAGGTAATGGGAACCCACACCAATATTCTTGCCTGGGAAATCCCATGGACAGAGGACCCTGGTGGGCTACAGTCCATGAGGTCACAAGAATCGGACACAACTTAGTGACTAAACCAACCAGCCAATCAAGGCACTATCATTTTAAGTCGGATTACCTTCAAGAAACTGCAGCCTAATTTTTAAATTTTAGTGATTGGTGGTGTTTAAAATGCAAGTATGTAGTGATGTATTTTATGTGGCAAGTTTCTGTAATAAAACATTTCAATGGATGAATTATGATAGTCAGAAAAAAGAAAAATACTTCAACCCTTTTCACCCTTGCTATTGAATCTTGGAGAATTTGACTCAGGGGATACTTGGAACTTGTTGATTATTGTTCTGCTAACCCTTTAAGCAGTTAGTAACTGTAGGCAAAATTATCAAAAGCATTTATAACAATTAGATGAAAATATAAGAGAACAATTGAGGACAATAAAAGATTCCTGAAATATCTGAGGGCATATAATAATTTTCTCATGATTTTCTAAATCAGAGATGACACACTGGTATCCAGCAGATGGATTGTAGGCCAGTTATGAGACACTCCCAGGTGGCGCAGTGGTAAAGAATCTGCCTGCCAAGGCAGAAGACGCAAGTGATCCAAGCTCAATCCCTGGGTCAGGAAGATCCCTTGGAGTATGAAATGACAATCCACTCCAGTAGTCTTGCTGGAAAATTCCATGGAGAGAGGAGCCTGGCAGGCTACAGTTCATGGGGTTGCAAAGGGTTGGACACGACTGAGCACGCAGCATGCACGGATGCACATGAGACCCCGATTCCCTCCATCCTCAGAGCAGCCAGGCATGACCTGGGACTAAGGGACCCTGGACTGGTCTCCTGACATCCACCATGTATACAGCACCAGAGAAAGCCAGCTGCAGAGAACATGAAACAGCCCATCACTGACAAAGCACCCATGGAGCTGCTACGGAAGTCTGTTTTCCAGATGTTCTAGGATAGGATTAGCAGCCTAAGTTCATATTGGGTGGAAGAGGGTAGGAAGGAAAGAGGTACATCTATAAGAAATACTACCGCTCATGCACAAAACTCACAAATCCATAGAATTTAGTAGGGACGAAAGAATTAGTAAATGAACTAAAGCAGTGTTGTTCATAGAAAAGGACAGATACTAACAAAAAGTAGTTTCAGAAAAATCAAAATCAAAGAGGAAAAACATAGAAGAGGTTTAATTGCTCTTATAAGGAAATTCATCCAGGAATTCAACTGACAATGGTTTTATGTCAATTAAATACTTTCTTGATCAATTTCATCTTCATTGGTAAAGTTATGATTGGAATGTTTGTATTCATAAATGAGATTTAGAATGTCTGAGGGAATCAAAACAGGGTGAAAATGGGAAGTAGAGGCTCCACTGAGCACTTAGTGGCACCTGTGAGAACTTGCACAGGTTTTCCCACCCATCCCTGCCAGCATCTCTGCTGGAAACACTGCCTGACCTGTAATCTGGTGTGTCTCAGTCCATTAGCTGGTGCAGGCCATAACTCTCATCAATTCCTCTCTTCCTTTGAACGGTCCTTACTACTGTTCATAAGTCTTATATTTGAAGTCATACTCCAGTTTTGACTGTTCTTAGACTCAAGTCCTAAAGTCCCTTAATCCATGATTCCAATTTGACCATCAACTTGTTGCACTCAGTCAGAAGAAAAACAGTTAATTCATATTCATAATATATATTCACAGGACAACCTTTGTTTCTTGATTCCTATCCCCAGCTCACCTGTTGTTCCATAAAGCCTAGGGCTGGGTGGGTAAGAACAAGAATAGGATAAACGGAAATGGATGGGTGGTGAGAGTACATGATGAAGTGAGCAGGAGAAAAGATTGGTGATATCTGGTGCCACTTTTCTTTTTTAAAGTCAGAAAACAAGAACATGGGAATAAAAGTACTTGTTTGTACCTTTTCTTTATTCACCATGATTTTTGCCCACTCTTTATTAATGTTCTAAGACAATGCATTTTGTTTCACTTGGATTGTCATATGAAAGATCTTTTTTTTTTTTTTTTAATGGGAACTGAACATGTGGGTTCTGTAACAGTAATCACATTGCTTTAGGTTTAATGAGTCCCATTTTACTGCTTGTGGTGGTGCAGCGGTAAAGACTCCACCTTCCAATGCAGGAGCTGCGAGAGATGCGGGTTTGATATCTGGGTTGGGAAGATTACCTGGAGAAGGAAATGGCAACCCATTCCAGTACTCTTGTTTGGAAAATTCCATGGACAAGGAGCCTGGCAGGCTATAGTCCATGGAGTCTCAAAGAGTTGGACATGGCTGAGCACACACACACACATACAGTGTAGAAAAGTAAAACCAGAATTTTACAGGTCTTTAGTTTATCCTTATATTTTGTGCTATTTACTATTTTCTAGACATATATTTTTTTGAACACCAGAATACAGGATAGTGCCTAGCACTTAAAAAGGGGTCAATAGGGAATTCCCTGGCAGTCCAGTGGTTAGAACTCCATACTTTCACTGCCAAGGGGCAGGAAACTAAGATCCTGCAAGCTTGTGACCTGGCAAATAAATAAATACATAAGGGTTTCAATAATCACTTAATAAGTAAATGAATGAATGATGTTTTTACAACTGGACATAATAGACGTTCATCATTTCATTTTTGATGAGTATATTTTGGGTTTATATTTACTCACACAGATTGGTAAGCATAGGAAAATAGCTTCAGATTTAGATGAGGACAAACCCCTTTACTTCCTGATATTGTTCCTTCACTCTTTCTTATTTGGAAGACAGTTTGAAAGTGCTTGTTACAAAACAGTCTTCTTAGTGGAAAGTGACTCAAAATGAAGAAGTCTCAGTTCTAGGTCTCCTTTTTACAAAGTCTTACCCAAGAGGAAGTGAGCATGAGGTAAACTGCATAAACTTAAAGTGCCGCAGAGATGAAACGTAAACCAGGAAGAAACATGCCATCAGTATGCTTGATGGGAACACATGTACCATGTGAAGAGACATGACAAAAACAGCCCTCCTTAAATTACTTTTGGCCATAGTGATCACGTTTATTTTAATTTTGCCAGAATATTTCAAGGCACCCAAAGGTGAGTAATTACTATTTACTTTTCCTTTATTAATTTTTTAAAATTATATCAGTTAATGGAAAGGCCTTATTTTTGGCTACGTGCTGTGAGTGCTGATGTTCTATGTCTGGAAAGCTAATAAAATGAGATTGTAATTTTAGTTGACTTTTACATGGTACAGTAACCTTACTTACAGTACTTAGGTACTGTAGCATGCAATAATGAAGTGAAAAAAATGAAAAGAAATACTTAAAATCTGTAGTCTAGGTTTCAAACATTGAATTTACAACAATTTCACCATATGATTTTGCTCTTTGAAAGTTTCCTTCAAAACAGCTTTAAATATGCTTTTACATCCTGGAATTACTTTATAAATAAAGTAACATTTACTATGTTAAAAAGTGCTTGCATTCCTTTCCATTACAACTATTTCACACAAATCGCTTACTGTTACTTTTTTTAAAAAAAGTATAAAGATTTTTTTCAAAATATAGCTAAAATAAGATGGGTAAAAATTTAAGTGGCTGTATACCTGTATATATTTGTAATTAGAGACTAATGGGGTAAAATTATCTCTGTTTATATTTCAGAAAATTGTAATATTGCTGAAACCTAGAGTAGGAAAAGAAATAGATGTAAATTTAAACTACTTTTATGTCAGTAAGATTTGAAAATATATTAGCATGATTATTGAATGGTAATTATGCTCCCTAGCATTTTATATGGAGAAGGAAATGGCAACCCACTCCAGTGTTCTTGCCTGGAGAATCCCAGGGATGGGGGAGCCTGGTGGGCTGCCGTCTCTGGGGTCGCACAGAGTTGGACATGACTGAAGCGACTTAGCAGCAGCAGCATTTTATAAGAAGAAAAATTAAAAAGAAAATGCTGTATTCTGTCATTAAAAAGTTATCATATGAATTGATTAAAATTAGAGAAAACCTTGTATTTGATGACTTTTTATAATGATTATTGTTGTATATACATATACTAAGTGACTTGATGACTACACTTGTTAATTACATTTAGTGACATATTGCAAGGGTTATTTAATGTTGCATATGCATGATGTGAAGTAGCAGATAATTTCTTTGCTTAATAAACACTATGAATGTACATTTTGTGAATAATTAAATTTTTCAAATTTCTCTTGGTTTTCTGGCATTATGTTGCTTAGATTAAGCCATCATAGCATATATTTTAATTGATCTATTTGGTAATGACTGGTTAGGGTTTTGTGACAAGTAACATGTTAAAAGAGCATGTTAAAAATTATTCTTTGGGGGCCAGATATCTTGACAAATAATCTACCATCATTGATAACAACTTTATACTCTCAGTTTCCTAATTGTTTACAGTAGCTTTCAATACTACATTTACTGCCTCCTAAAACTTAAAATAGCCATGTCTCTTTCCCTGGTCCAAGAGCAATGTCAAACTTTTCTCCAACTCTTTTTGGAGTGATGGATTTATTTGAGAATTTTGTTTTGAAAGAACTCTCCTTGGGGCCAACAAATAAAACTATTTGAAAACCACCATTTTGTCCTGATATTGTTTTGTGGTAGCAGGAATTTTGCACATAAGTGAAAAGTTGATTAGGCAAAATGTTTTACACATATGATAGTATAATAATAATGCTTTATATTTTATAATGGTTTATGGATCACCAGGAGCAAATTTATATAGACTCATTTTATACAGTTCTATATTGATTAAACTAAGGATGTATAAGTATTTTGTCTTTTTTTTGGTGGCAATTTTTAACCACAATAGCTCCTTATGAAATGAGTTGACTTGTTAACCAAAGTATCTTGCAAAATAAGCTATTTAGTAAGAATATTTAGACGGTAAGATAAGAGTGTTCTGCTGCTGCTGCTGCTAAGTCGCTTCAGTCGTATCCAGCTCTGTGCGACCCCATAGACGGCAGCCCACCAGTCTTCCCCGTCCCTGGGATTATCCAGGCAAGAACACTGGAGTGGGTTGCCATTTCCTTCTCCAATGCATGAAAATGAAAAGTGAAAGTGAAGTTGCTCAGTCGTGTCCGACTCTAGCGACCCCATAGACTGCAGCCCACCAGGCTCCTCTGTCCATGGGATTTTCCAGGCAAGAGTACTGGAGTGGGGTGCCTCTAGAAGTACTAAAATTAACCTTGAGAGTTTCTCCTGTAGTCTTACTCTCCCTATCAGTTACTTGTGTCTCTTTTTCATTCTTATGTTCTATTCACTTTAATATCTAAGATAAATATTATAAAATGATTTTTACTTATAAATTATTTACTGATACACTGTCTTTAGCATGTCAAATGAATTCAAAAGGGATCTTAATGAGGAATAATGTATTCACAAGGTTTAATAGATTTTATTTCAAAATAATAAGCCCTCTGAAGACCTAAGTTAAAAATAGAGCACTCTGTTTGAT
Source organism: Capra hircus (assembly GCF_001704415.2). Classification (NCBI taxonomy): domain Eukaryota; kingdom Metazoa; phylum Chordata; class Mammalia; order Artiodactyla; family Bovidae; genus Capra; species Capra hircus. Next base: position 58,803,763 of record NC_030813.1, on the reverse strand, counting down.
CATTTTTCATCAAGAATGTATGAGTCTCTGAATAATCATTACTCAGAATATTCAATTATTATAATTACATAGTATAAGCTATTTAGTCTAACTTCTTTGGAAGGGGAACTTCTTTAATGGTATTTGGGACTTGTAATAACTCCGCATTGGTATTCACTGGCAAGAGAGCATATTCTAGCTTTCAGTTTATTGGAAACACATCTTACACTAAGACATAGTAGTTAATATAATGGTTTCATACTCTTATATTGCGTTAGATAACAAAGATACAAAAGGGTGTGGATATATTTTTATTCAGAGCTTCTTGAAGTTAAGAAAACTGGGTTGTTCCAAACAAGAGACATTTTATTAACCCACTTTGGGTGGATTTACAGTCTTTAAGAGAAACAGAGCTCTGGTTAACTCATATAAATCTCAGTGATCTTTTATTTATTTGTTCTTTCACGTATGAATAGTGTCTAACGGTACTAGGAACCCAAGGCTACAAAAATGAAAGGTAATTCTTCCTTCAAAAAATTTTCAGTCAAGGGGAGGACTGACTGGTAAATAATTAAATACAATACTGTAATAATGAAAATAGCAATATAAAAGACACAATGGAAACATAAAAGTTGCTTCCAGTCCTCTCTGGGGGAGGACGTTTCTTCATTTTCATTCACAAAACAAAACAACTGTCAGAGTTCTAATGATCAATTAATATTTCTCCTTAGCTATGTTAGAAGCACTTTCTAAAAGAAGGAATTGTTACTGATTTTCAAATAAAGTGTATTCATACTGATATCTCAGAAACTCTCGAGGCCAGAAATTATAGAGTTATGTGAGTATATTCCAGACTGTGGTGAAGAGGACCAGGAATAGCACAGATGAAAACACCACAGACCTAATTTTATTTGTTGTTTTGACTTCTTCTCTTACTTTTAGGCATCAAACTCACATATACTATGTTTATCAGCTTTCATTTTCCTTCCATTTCATATTTTCTGATGGAAATGGCAGTATAGTGAGCAGTGAAATTGAAGAAAACAAAGGATACAAGAACTTTAAATACCTATAAAGGACAGGATAAACCCTGAAGTATATGAGCATATATTCATATTACTTATGTCTTTATTATAAAGACCAGTGTAATCAAGGATAACAGTAATTATTTTGGAAAATTATTATCCTAGTCCTTAAAATATATGTCCTTATTTTCTTATTGGTTTCCAATCAGGTTTGGAATATAATCATGACCATTTAAAAAAGGTTAAAAAGTACATATTTATGCATACATCAGTTCAGTTCAGTTCAGTCGCTCAGTTGTGTCCGACTCTTTGTGACTCCATGAATCGCAGCATGCCAGGCCTCTCTGTCCATCACCAACTCCTGGAGTCCACTCAAACCCATGTCTGTAGAGTCAGTGATGCCATCCAGCCATCTCATCCTCTGTCGTCCCCTTCTCCTCCTGTCTTCAATCCCTCCTAGCATCAGAGTCCTTTCCAATGAGTCAACTCTTCACTTGAGGTGGCCAAAGTATTGAAGTTTCAGCTTTAGCATCATTCCTTCCAATGAACACTCAGGACTGATCTCCTTTAGAATGGACTGGTTGGATCTCCTTGCAGTCCAAGGGACTCTCAAGAGGCTTCTCCAACACCACAGTTCAAAAGCAACAATTCTTCGGCGTCAGCTTTCTTCACAGTCCAACTCTCACATCCATACATGACCACTGGAAAAACCATAGCCTTGACTAGACGGACCTTTTTTGGCAAAGTAATGTCTCTGCTTTTCAATATGCTGTCTAGGTTGGTCATAACTTTCCTTCCAAGGAGTGTCTTTTAATTTCATGGCTGCAATCACCACCTGCAGTGATTTTGGAGCCCCCCAAAATAAAGTCTGACACTGTTTCCACTGTTTTCCCATCTACTTCCCATGAAATGATGGGACCAAATGCCATGATCTTAGTTTTTATACTATCTCTGGAGGAGGGAATCGCAACTGACTCCAGTATTCTTGCCAGGAGAATCCCATGGACAGAGGAGCCTGGGAGGCTATAGTCCATGGCATCACAAAGAGTCAGACACTACTGAAGCGACTTAGCACAGCACAGCATACAGGTATTATATACCAAATACTTTTACATATAATAATTATTTTAGCTTATTAAATACTTCAACTCATTAATGGTGAAGTATTGTTCTCAAGACAGACTGTTTTGAAAATCTTTGGGAAGAAAGAATAAATCTAGATAGATAAATTTACTTTGTTGTAATTTTATTTCTTGCTGAATTTTCTGAATCATTATAGTTTTTAAATAGCTACTAATGGACATGGATTCATATATATATATCTTAGACGTACATAATGGCAAAAAAAATATTAATAATGCTTTTCATTGCTTGGGCAGAATTGGCCTTATTCTCTCATAGGCTAGGTTACAATACCAACAACCCTTGCTTGGAAAGCTTTCTAACTACTTGTCTCATTCATTTGCCTTTGTAGATAAATGTTCTCTCTGAATATCTTGTATCTGCCACATTAAAAGGCATTCAATGAGTATTTGTGACTAAGCGAAATTTCTGAGTCATAAAGGAAATAAAAAATATTATAAAGAAAATTAAAATGCTTTCTGAAAGGAAGCATTTCTCATCAGGCCCTCACAACCATCTCTTGATTTAGGTAGGCCAGGCATTATTATCCTCATCTTACTTTTTTGGGGGGGCCACACTACAGAGTGGTAAAGAATCTGCCTGCAATGCAGGAGACCTGGGTTCGATCCCTGGGTTGGGAAGATCCCTTGGAGAAGGGAAAGGCTACCCACTCCAGTATTCTGGCCTGGAGAATTCCAGGGACTGTACAGTCCATGGGGTTGCAAAGAGTCTGAGCGACTTTCACTTTCACTTTCACACAGCTTATGGGATCTTAGTTCCCTGACCAGGGATAAAAACTGAACCACCTGCAGTGGAAGCACAGAGTCCTAACCACCATCAGGGGACCCCTTCATCTTACATTTTTGAAACCTAAAATTTCACCACCAACCTTGAACTTTTAGGCTGTGTAGCCTCTGAAATTTTTTTCACATAATCTTTTACTTAAAAGACATGCATCTCTTTACCTTGAATCATTTTTCTGCTATTGTTCCCCCAATGGAGAATTCCGTAGTGCGGGATATGATAAAAATGGCAGGTATTTAGAAGAAAGTTTACAGTTTTAAATTCTTTGCTATAAGAAAAGTGAGATAAACCCAAGGTAAGTAGAAGGCAGGAAATAATAAAGACAAAAGCAAAAGTCAATGAAATTGACCTGATGTGATATGAAAGAAAGGATCAATAAAGTCAAAAGTTGGTTTTTTAGAAAAGTCTAATTGAACAGAAACACCTCTGGAATGCTTGATGTTTCAGTTTCTTATGGGTTCTGTACAAATGACCACAAACAGTAGCATCAAACAGCACAAATATATTATCTAGAGTTCTCTAAGTAGAAATCCAGCAGAGGTCTCACTGGGCTAAAATAAAAGTGTTAGTAGGGCTACATTCTTCTCAGAGGCTCTAGGAAAGAATACCTTTATTTTCTTGTCTTTTCTACCTCCTAGAAGCTGCCTGCTTTCCTTCGCTTGTGGCTTCTTCCCACCTTCAAAGCCAGTGATAGCCTGTTGAGTTTTTCTTGCATCTGAACCACATGTATGATTACATTATGCCTACCCATATAATCCAGGATAACTTATCTATTTTAAGAACAGTTCATTAGCAACTTGAATTCCATTTTTTGACTCAATTCTTCTTTGCCATGTCATGTAACATACTCACAGGGTCTGGAAATAAGGATGTGGATATCTTAGGGAGGCCATTATTCTGCCTGCTAAAACTGAATAATCAAAAAAGAAAAGGCACAATAACTAACTTAGGAATGAAAAAGAGGCATAGAAATTAAAACTATAATGAGATTATTATGAATAGCTGTAAGTCAATAAAACATAAAGACACATTTCTAGAAAAATATAACTTATCAGAACTCATTTGGGAAGAAATGGAAAATCCAAGAATTGTAGAATAATTAAGAAAATTGACCAATGGTTTGATTTTCCCTGAAAAATCACTTGGTTCAGATGTTTTTATATGTAAGTTCTGCCAAACTTTCAAGAAATAAATTGAATAGATAAATGTAATTTGTTAAAAACCATTTCAAAAAATATAAAAAGGGAAACATTTTCTAATTTATTAAAAAATTTAAAAATTTTTATTGATTTCTTGTCTTTTCTACCTCCTAGAAGCTGCCTGCTTTCCTTTGCTTGTGGCTTCTTCCCGCCTTCAAAGCCAGTGATGGCCTGTTGAGGTTTTCTCGCATCTGAATCACATGTATGATTACATTATGCCTACCCATATAATCCAGGACATTGTTGCTGGGACATTGTTGCTGCATGCAGGCTTTCTCTAGCTGCAGCGAGTGGGGGCTCCTCTCTAGTTGCAGTGTGCGGGCTTATCATTGTGGTGGCGTCTCTTGTCGTGGAGCACAGGCTCTAGCGCAGGTGGGCTTCAGTAGCTGGCACTCCTAGGCTCTAGAGTACAGGTTCAGTAGTTGCAGTGCATGGGCTTAGTTGCTCCGTGGCACGTGGGATCCTCCTGGACAAGGGGTGGAACCCATGTCTCCTGCATTGGTAGGTGGATTCTTTGCCACTGAGCCACCAGAGAAGCTCTCCAGTTTGTTTGTTTATTGTCCGGGCTGGGTCTTTTGTTGCTTGGACTTTCTAGTTGTGGCAAGCAGGGGCTACTCTCTAGTTGTGGTGCGCAGGCTTCTCATTGAGGTTGCTTTCTCATTGTGGAGCATGGGCTCTAGGGCACTCAGGCTTCTCCGGTTGCAGCATGTGGGTTTGGTAGTTGCGGCTCCCTGGCTCCAGAGCACAGGCTTAATAGTGTGGTGCACTGGCTTAGTTGCTCCAAGGCATGTGGGATCATCCTGAATCAGGGATTGAACCTGTGTCTTCTGCATTGGCAGAAGCCCCTCCAATCTATTTTTTAAGGCTAGTATATCTTAGTATTCAAACCTAACAAAGACAGTACAAAAAAGGCAACTTTACAGCCAATCTCATTTATAAACATAGATTAAAAATCTTTAAACAAAACATTAAGAATCTGATTGCAGCAATGTATAAAAATGATCAAATTAGATTTATTCCTGGAATGCAAGATTGAGTTAGCATTAGAAAATCTAATAATGTAATTCACTATATTATCTGATTAGAGAAGAAAGCCTATATAATCATCTCAATACTTGTTGAAAGAGCATTCAATTAATATATTCAACAGTCTTTATAATTAAAAACTCAGCAAACTAGGAATAGAAAAGAACCTTCTTAAAGTGAAATGGGATATCTAAAAATGATTATATATCACTCTCAGTAATGAATATCATAAGCATTATTTTTAAGACCAGGAGCAAACAAGGATGTCCACTCTCAACACTTCTATTCATCATGGTACTGGAGGTCCTAGTCAGTGCAGTAAGACAACCAAAAGAAATAAAATGTGTAAGGAGTGAAAAGCAAGAAATAAAGTTGCAATTATTTGCAGTAAATTAACATATTTATGGTCTTCCCTAGTGGCTCAGTGGTGAAAAATCCACCTACCAATGCAGGAGACAAGGTTCAATCCCTGGGTCAGGAAGATCCCTTGGAGAAGGAAATGGCAACCCACTCCCGTATTCTTGCCTGGAGAATCCCATGGACAGAGAAGCCTGGAGGGCTAGTAAATGGGGTCACAAAGAGACAGACACAACTTAGCAACTGAGCGCAAGCACGAAGCATATCTATATAGAAAACTCAAAAGATTTATAGGAAAAATTAAAATTAATAAGGAAGTTTACAAAGTGATAAGAAATAAAAAATTTATATTCAAGAGTCAATTGTACATCCACCTATCGCTAACAAACAGAAAACATATTTCTTAAAAAATACTGTCGGCAATAGCAACAAAAATTAAGGTACCAAGGAGGAAATCTAGTAAAAGATGTATGGGACCTTGATGGTGAAAATTTGGAAATTTTATTAGAAGATATCAAAGAAGACCTATAAAAGTAGAGAGTAAGAAAGGAAGAAAGAGTGATAGGAGTAACTCAATGTCATATCTTTCTTCTCCAATTGATTTTGAGATTCAAGTCAGAATCACAACTGGGTTTTTCACCAAACTTAATAAGCTGATTCTAAAATTTATTGGAAAGAACAAAGGATCAAGAATCACTAAGACATTCCCAAAGAAACTGAACAAGGTTAGGGGATTTTTCCTATGAGTTATAAAGACTTCCCTGGTGGCTCAGACGGTAAAGAATCCACCTGCAACGTGGGAGACCTGGATTCCATCCCTGGGTCAGAAGATCGCCTGGAGAAGGGAATGGCAACCCACTCCCAGTATTCTTGCCTGGAGAATCCCCATGGACAGAGGAGCCTGGTGGGTCCATGGGGTCGCAAAGAGTTGGACACAACTGAAGGGACTAAGCACACATAAAAGCTTTATAAAGCAAAAGTAATTAAGTCCATCAGATGTCTTTGCCAAGAGAAGAAAAAATTTGGAACCCAGAAATACAGTCATACATACATACATGGATATTTGATAGATTATAGAGATGTCATTACAGATAGTGGGGAAAAGATAGACTACTTAAAATTGCTAGTACAATTGATTATCACATGTGGAAAAAATTAACTTGGTTTCTTACTTTGTACTGTCTTAATTCCAGATAGATTAAGAGTTTACACATAAAAGGCAGAACTTCAAAACTTTTAGACGAAAATGTGAATGAAAATCTTTTTAAAAGAGAAAGATTTCTTAAACAAGATGCAAAGCACAATTTGTAAAGAAAATGATAAATTTAAAACACTCAAATTAAGAGCTTCCTTTAACTAAAAGATCATAAAGAAAATGAAAAAACAAGGTACAAATGATGAGATGATATCTTGATAAAAATGCAAATAACTTCTTAAAATTTCAAAGAGAAAAGTTGAAAAACTCCTAAACATTAATAAGAAAATGAAAAAAAACCTATTAGAGAAATAGAAAAAGTAGGAACTTTTAAACCATGATAAGATTCCACTTAACATTCAACAAATTGTCAAAACTTGAAAAGCTTTGGCTAAGATATGTGTCAATGAGAACCTTTCTACACTGCAGGTGGACAGATAAATTGGTACAACTTCTTTGTATAATGATTTGGCATTTTCTAGTGAAATCAAAGATAAGCATACTGAATACCTGGCAATTCATTCAGTATGTATGCTAGAGAAACTTCTGTAACTGCGTACTAGGAGATATGTTCATGAATATTCATAGTAGTGTTATTTAAAAATAAACTTAATTGAGATATAATTTACATATGATAAAATGTGCCACTTTTAAGTGTAAAGTTGAGGTTTGACAAATTTTTACAGCAGTGTAACTACCACCACAATCAAGATATAAACCTTACCAGCATCTCCAAGATGTCCCTCGTTCTCCTTTGTAAAAGAACCCTTCTCCCACTAACAATACTGTTTTCCATTTTCTAGAGTTTCATATAAAATGGAATCATATTAGTATGTAGTGAATCGTATCTGGTTGCTTTCCCTTGGCATAAAGCATTTGAGATTCTTCCATGTTGTTTGTATTAGTACATTCTTCCTTTTTGTTGCTGCATAGTATTTCATTATGTGGATATGTCAGGAATTATTTATATATTCATTAGTTGTTGGTCGTTTGGGTTGTTTCCAGTTCTTGGCCGTTATAAATTTCACAAGTGCCATGAAGCTTCCTATACAGGTATTTGTGTGGACATGTTTTTATTTCTCTCTTGTAGATTCCTAGAATTATTGGGTCATGTGCTAAGTGTATGGTTAACTTAAAGAACATAAAAATATCTTCCAAAGTGATTGGAAGATGTGTTATCTACCAACAACACATGAGTTATGGGTCAAAGCAATATTATCCAGAACAGCAAAAATAGAAACACCCCAAATGCTCAGTCAGAAGAATATATACATTGTAGTATATTCTTTCAAAGATACCACAAATAATTAGTACAGCAATATGCAGCAACACTACTAAAACCCATTAAGCAAAAAAAGCGAGTCATAGATGAATACCTACAGTATAGTCCCTATATATGGAGAAGGCAATGGCACCCCTCTCCAGTACTCTTGCCTGGAACATCCCATGGATGGAGGAGCCTGGTAGGCTGCAGTCCATGGGGTTGCTGAGGGTCGGACATGACTAAGCGGCTTCCCTTTCATTTTTCACTTTCATGTATTGGAGAAGGAAATGGCAACCCACTCCAGTGTTCTTGCCTGGAGAATCCCAGGGAGGGGGGAGCCTGGTGGGCTGCCCTCTACGGGGGTCGCACAGAGTCAGACAGGACTGAAGCACTGAAGCGACTTAGCAGCAGCGGCAATCCCTATATATGTATATAATTTGCTAATGAAACAATGTTATTTAGGAATATATACATTTTGGAAAGACTCTAAGATGAAGCAAAGGAGTGATAAACACAATTTCATGATGGTGTTTAAACTCTGGAAAAGAAGGAATGTGTAGGGTGGGATAGGGTACTTCAGAGATGTTGCTAATATTCTGCTTCTTAATCTGTGTAATGGATACATGGGTGTTCATTTATTTTTATTATTCTTTAACTGGAGCAATATATTTTATTTTAATATATACTTATATATGATAAATATTTATAATAAAAGTTCAAAAAGAAAATAAAGATAGTTCATGTTTTTGTTGCTTTTCTTTAAAAAGAAAAAATAATTGACTTGGCCTTTGTCCTATACCATAACTTATTTTCCTAATTCTACTTAGTATTCTATATCATTACCTTGAGAGATTACAGTCTTAGTACTACAGTAATTCTGGTATGCATTTTTCTATCCCTGGAAGTGAGAATTTAGATGTGTGACTCTCAGCAATATTAATAGCGGTAGTTAAATTCATAAATCCTTGCTCATGAAGATGAGATTATGACCCACAATAACAAAATATGATTGAGTAGAATTCATTTATTTCTTAAAATTATACTAGGAAAGGATGTGCCCTATATTTATTTCTTTCCTAATTGAATTATTTAAAACTAAGATTAGGAACCCATCATAAAATGACCTCATAGCCAAATGTAAAGGATATACCATCAATTCTAGAAAGCCCAGGTTGTCATTTATTGGATAAGAAGACTGCAATACTGACAGCAAAAATTTCTCTATCTCCCTTCTAGGTTATAATATAAGAATATCAAGTTCAAGAAGTTGAAAATTTCATAAGATGAAAAGCATCAGTGAGGAAAATGGAGAGAGGGCAAGAAATATGGTTTTCATGTGTTTTAGTAATACAGAAAAGCCATAAACTACAGATTTGCATCAGATAGTGAATTCCTATCATCTTACTGGAACAGTTATTGAAGACAATTTTTTTTAATTGTTATTGATTCAATTACAGCTTTGTTTAGAAATATATTGAAACATAACAAAACTGTATATTTGAGTAAAATACAATCTACTCCTCCCCAAACTTTTATAGCAACTGAAGTATGAAATGTGTTTATAGCTGGAAATTACCTGTGAAATATTACAGAAACAATTTCAAACACAGAGGGCTAGAAAATGAGCCTTTAATTTATTAAATCATCAAAATATAATCATCAGTAATGAAACAATTATAAGAGTATGATTAAAGTACAAATTCCACAAGTAAAAAATGTGCCTTAATATCAATCAATAGTTTCATTTTCTTTTAAGTTTGAATCAGGATGTATGACTAGGAGAAATCACTCTTAAAAATGAAGCAATTCTTTCATTGTGCTCCATATTATTTAGAAAAATTTTTTAATGTGATTATGATTATGAAAAATGGTAAAAAAGACACATACAGATAGAATTGAACATGTCAGTTATCAATATTTTCTCATCCTAGTAAATAGCTGTCACACTGAGAGTATCTGAAAGAGAGGTTACCTATTCCTTAGTTCATCATTACTGCTACATAGGGATTCCCAATTTTTACATGGTGAGCTTTAATTACTTGTGTGGATTAAATCTTAATCCATCATAAATAAAGGATAAATTTTTAATTTTTACTTTGGGATATGGGCTTGTATTTTAATAATATATACTTGTTTTCATATATATTGTATCATTTGATGCTACTATAACCCCACAAGATTTGCAGGATCTGGTTATTATCTCTATTTTGCTAATGAGAAAATGAGACTTGTGGAGATGAAGTGAATTGTTCAAGCGCCTCAGTTAGTAACAGATATAGCACTAGAGTCATCGTCTTTTGCTTTAAAATCAGTCTTCTTTCTATTAGGCCATTAATTCTACATCTGATACTTGTCTGTAGACAAAATATAAAAATTATGATATCATCTATTAAATTTCATCTTTGGAGATTCAAGTAGGTTGAATAATGGTTGCCCAAAGATATTAGGTGTCAGTTCCTGGGAACCTGTAAAAGTTTCCTTGTAAGTAAAAAGGGTCTCTATAGATGTGGTTAATTTTAGGATCTTGAGATGGGGAGATTATCCTGCCATATCCAGGTGGGATCTACATCCAACCGCAAGTTTCAGTATGAGAGAGAGGCAGAGGGAGATCTGATACAGACAGAGGGCAGAAGATGAAGATAGAGAGAAGGCAATGTGACCACGAAAGCAGAGATGAGCGCTGTGGTCACAAGCAAAGGAATGCCAGCAGTCTCCCCGAACTGGAAGAGGTGCGAGGGACAGATTCTTCCTTCGGGTCTTCAGAGGGAGTGTGCTCCTGGGAACATCTGAATTTTAGACCAGTGCCGGGAGCCAGCGTGAGGAATCCCACCCGTGACAAGGTCATGGGGCAGAGGCCTTGATGGGCAAGGCGAATCAGGCCTCAGGGTTTCCCCCTGGTATTTCCTGAGCAGGTACCCCCCAAAATAAGAATCTGCCTGCTTTATTGTACTTTTCTACCTTTCTGACACTCTCTGGAAAAAGTTAATTCAGGGCTTCAGTCTCCTGCAAAAGAATGTCTCGGCTTAAAACCCCCTCTGATAACTCTCTAACTTGCCTAACAGGTTCCCCCTGACCTTTTACAGCTTGTGAACTGCTTACAGCCCCCCAACCGTGAGAGGCACTAAGCTTAAAGCATCTTAAAGATACAGAGCCTTTTTCTAAAGAGCTAAAAATCATATTGGTGACAGATTTCACTGTTGACTCAATGATTGCTGCCAGGCCTCCTTATTCTTTATCTTTTAGGCACCTGGGAGGATGTTAATCAATGTAAACGGGATATGGAAAAAGATATACAATAGTTTTGATGTTAGCAACACTAGACTTTTGAGTTAATTACTCTTCTTTTGTTATAAATCACTGTACTCCTTTTACTTGTTATAAATTGCTGTATCTTTGCTATGTAAGAATGTAACTTTATTTAGTGTTTTCTGAGAGTGGCACCAGACTTTGTGAAGATCAACACAAATAAGTCTTCTGGTTGACAAACCCTTATCAGAAAAAAGGCTGTAAAATGTTAATTGGCCCTTTTGGCCAGAAGATGATGTAAATTACCTAAGACAGATATGCAGAGAGAAAAGCCTGGTTTTGATAAGAGTCTGGGCTGCTAACGCTGCATAATTTTGTATTACCCATAGATCTCTACGTACAATCAAAAAGGTATAAAAGGCCTTTCTAGACAATAGAGGCCTGGCTGGTCATTGGAAAGACTGGTTTCCCCTGTGTCTCCTCTTCACTCTAATTTCAGGCTGAATTCCCATCTGGGGCGTGGAGCCTTGCCATGTCTACTTACTTGTCCCGGCTTCTAAGATCCATGAGAGAGGGAGCCCAAGGTGGGACACTCTCCGATATTCAAACGGATGCTGGTGGCCTAACGTAGATGGTGCAAGCTCCTTGTCTGGAACTTTATTGGCTTTCCACGTAAACCAAGTTATTGAGCCTCTTTTCTCCACTTAATTTTCCTACTACACTATTTCTTCCTAATCTAATCTTATATTTATAAATAAATAAGGTTTTTCCTTGCCAACACCATCCCCGCTTCAAATTCCCTGGATCCACCGGGTGGACCTCAGCAGACCAGTATAACTATCATTGACCTTTTCACTTTCAGAACTGTAAAAGAATAAATTTCTCTTGTTTTAAGCCAGCAAGATTGTATTAATTTGTTACAGCAGCCTTCAGAAACGAGTACAGAGATTCTGTTCAGGTTTTCCATTCCCTGTTCAACTCCATGCAATTCATGTGAGACTCTATTTTGAAACAGATGGATTCAGAGGAAAAGGTTTGTCCATTAAAACTTTCTTAGAAGAGAAAATGGTTAAAATGTTAGGATTTCCAAGAAATTCTCAGCAAAGACTTCTCTTCTCTGAAAATTAATAGGGAGTGTTGACAAATTTTTAATACGAAATATTTAAACACAGTAGATATTATTGTTTCATGTGAAAACAAAGTCCTGCTGCTGATAAACTCAAATGTACTGATCTACCTAAGATAACTGAGCAGTATATTGGGTATTTATCTGAAAGCCAAAACCTCAAAATTTCATAGTCAAAAATTTGTTTTTCTTTGTAGGAAACATGTTGGAACTATCATGTCTGGAATTATATTTACAGCAGAATTTCAGCTATTCATTCTTCTCTACAAATGCTTCTTTTGTGACCTTTCTGCAACCAATAAGAGAAACTCAGACTATTACAGGAATCTTTCTAAATCACTCCAACTTTCAAAACTTCACCAGGATTTGCCAAGATATCACAAGTAAACTCAAGACGTGCTTCTCATGTTTGGCTTGTGAGTCCAAAGGAAACACTGATTTTATTTTTCAGGAACAAACATCAAAAGGTAAATGTGAAAGAAAAGTGAGAACAAAATTTATCAAGGATAAATAACCTTATTCTGTGAAAAAAAAGTATTAATAATATATTCTAAGTCCAGTGGCCCTGAAACACTCAGCTGTGTGGTGCTCAATGAATGACTTACAGGCTTTGGGACAGTAACTTGTTCTTGGTTTACTTTGATTTATCAAAAACAAAATATCCATTCTTAAAATACATCAAAATGCAGCTATAATCCATGTACATTTGATAGCTAAATGATTATTTAGCATGCTCTCTTCAAAAGTACTGAAAAAATTCTAAATAAACTTGTAGGTTCTCATATAAAATCATATTTGGATTCCCCAAGGAGTCCCTGAATCCTCAATGCATTTGTACCTATTCCTGTCTAATATTCATCCACTGTTCATGAATTGTCTTTTTACTTGTTTAACTATCCAGTGAGCCTCTCAAGGGCAGGAATCCTGTCTTTGTTCATGATGATATTTCTAAATCTTAGTATAATGTCTGAACTGAGGCACTTAAAAGATACTTGTTTAATGAATGAATAAACAAATAAAAGAATAATTATGTATTATCTAATCAAACCTTGCATTTATTATCACTGAGAAATTAAATAATTAATTTACAGCTATGAAATATACTGGTGGCCCCAAGCCCAAGCATCAAATTTAGTGCTTATACCTGTTCAGTGAGACTGCTTGCTGGGCACCTGCAAACTGGCATTTTTCCCATTCTTTCAAAATGGAAACAAAATTTCTTGGCACTGACTTCAGATAAAGTACAATAGGCAAGTCTTTTTTCTAAGAATCTGCCTGCAGTGCAGGAGACACAGGAGACAGTGATTTGATCCCCAGGTTGGGAAGATCCCCTGGAGAAGGAAATGGCAATCCACTCCAGTATTCTTGCCTGGGAAACCCCATGGACAGAGGAGCCCGGCAGGCTACAGTCCATGGGGTCCCAAAGAATCAGATATGACTGAGTGACTAAGCACATACACACACGTTCAAGTAATCCTGTAACTATTGCAGCCTTCTGGGTCAAATGCACCAGAAAGCAATTTGGGGAAATGCCTTCATCATGATAGAGAACAATGAAGTGTTTTAAGAACTGGAAGCTCACAGATTCTACTTCTCTGCCTCCTTGAAAAGTAAAGCAGTGCATTGATAAGTTATTCTAGTTGCTATGGCTGTGTAGCAATCACCCCCAAACTTAGCGGCTCTAACAACAGCAATCATTTTACTTTTTTCTTTCTTCTTTCCTTCCTTCCTTTCTTTCTCTCTCTTTTTTTTCTGGGTCAGGAATTCAGAATGGGCATAACTGGGCATTTCTGGCTTGCAGCATTTCATACTGCTGGAGTTAGACAGTGACTGGAGCTAACACAGGAGTGGGCTAGAGCAGCTACAGGCAAGCTGGGCATTTCTCTCTCTTCTTGTAGTCTCAGAGTTTTTCTATGCGGTCTTTCTTTTTGGGCTAGCTTTGGCTTCCTCACAGCATGGTGGCTTTAAGTTGTTGTTACTTAGTGGCCCAAGGCTCCACCATTAGGGATCCAAAAAGCAAGGTAGAAATTGCTTCGTATTTTCTGGCCTTATCATACGATGTAATTTTCTCTGCATTTGATTAGTTCAGTTCAGTTCAGTCGCTCAGTCATGTCCGACTCTTTGCGACCCCATGAATCGCAGCACGCCAGGCCTCCCTGTCCATCACCAACTCCCGGAGTTCACTCAGACTCACGTCCATCGAGTCCGTGATGCCATCCACCCATCTCATCCTCTGTCATCCCCTTCTCCTTCTGCCCCTAATCCCTCCCAGCATCAGAGTCTTTTCCAATGAGTCAACTCTTCACATGAGGTGGCCAAAGTACTGGAGCTTCAGCTTTAGCATCATTCCCTCCAAAGAAATCCCAGGGCTGATCTCCTTCAGAATGGACTGGTTGGATCTCCTTGCAGTCCAAGGGACTTTCGAGAGTCTTCTCCAACACCACAGTTCAAAAGCATCAGTTCTTCGGTGCTCAACCTTCTTCACAGTCCAACTCTCACATCATGACTACTGGAAAAACCATAGCCTTGACTAGATGGACCTTAGTCGGCAAAGTAATGTCTCTGCTTTTGAATATGCTATCTAACTTGGTCATAACTTTTCTTCCAAGGAGTAAGCATCTTTTAATTTCATGGCTGCAGTCACAATCTGCAGTGATTTTGGAGCCCCCCAAAATAAAGTCTGACGCTGTTTCCACTGTTTGCCTATCTATTTCGAGTAGGTAAATCCTTCCATAGAGATTCAAAGGGAAAAGTATTAGACTCCATTTATTTATGGTGGAGTGGCAAAGTTTTAGGTTAACATGTGTGTTACAGGTTGAATTGTATTGGAGTTCTAACCTCAGTATCTCAGAATATGCCATTATTTGGAAATAGGGTTGTGGCAGATGTAAGTAGTTCAGTTTAACGTGTTATAGTGTTAGTCGCTCAGTTGTGTCTGACTCTGCCACCCTACGGTCTGCAGCCTGCCAGGCTCCTCTGTCCATGGAATTCTCCAGGCAAGAATACTCGAGTGGGTAACCATTCCCTTCTTTAAGGGATCTTCTCAGCCCAAGGATTGAACCTGGGTCTCCTGCATTGCAGGCAGATTCTTTACCGTCTGAACCACCAGGGAAACCCATGGGTAAAGTCATTAGGGTGGGCCCTAATTCAATATGACCGGCATCCTGATTGAAAAAAAAAAACCGAGGGGGTGGGGATTTGAGAGAGATCAGGGTGATGTTCTACAAGACAAGGAACACTGAAGACTGCCATGAAACCAGCAGAAGCTAGAAGGGAAGTGTGGACAGATTTTTCCTCACAGCCTTCAGAAGGAAGCAACCTTGTCAACACTTTAATCTTGAAAGTGTAGCTTCCAGAACTGTGAGACAATACATTTCTATTGTGTAAGTCACCAGTTTATGGTACTTTGTTATGACAGCCCTAGTATAATGTGGGATGGGAAATAATGCTGTGACCATTTTGGTAAATATAACCTGTCCCACAAGTCATCAGGGAAAATTTTTTTTTTTCCTTTGAGAGGCTCCAAGTGTATTTCAATTTCACGTAGTTTTCATACTCTTAAAAAAATGTAAGCACTATAATTGTTACTTTTAGGCTGATAACTTCTTGTTTCTACTCTTTTCTTATTGTATAGGAAGGAAGAGATTTAGCTTTGAGGTGCGTGTGTTTTCTTACTATGTACTACTGTTTTTGTGCGTGTGAATAACATTTTGTTAATCTCTTTCTAGTTCTTTTCATGACAGGATCAATGGAAGTGACGTCAAATAATTTTCACTCACCTTGTCAACATTTTAACTTCACTGTAACTCCTACAGTTGACCACCTGGAGGAATATAATCTTACCTATAATCTAAAAACCCACACTGGAAGGTCAGCAATCAAGGAGGAAGATCCAGCTGAGGCGACATCTATAAACCATACTTGTAGAATTATGGAACACCCACATAATTGTATAAACATTTCTTTCCATTTAGAAGTGGATGCAAAAAGTAAGTTTTTAAGGAAATTAGCGGGAAAAGGAGAGTAGAATACAGACACAAACTTAAGTAAGGGCTATCATGCAAGCTTCACTTTAAGTTGAATAGTTGAAGAATTTTATTGATGAAATAACAAGGCTAGAAAGAATGTTAGCTCTTTTACCTGTTTATTTTTCTTTTAAAATGTGTTTTTGTGGAGCACAGCTGTACTCAGAGGCAAAGGAGGCATCTATGGGTTGTTATTTGAGGAACTTTACAAAGACCCTCTGCCCTAGGATAACTCTGGGAGTGCCTATTAGCTGTGTTTGAAGTAATACTATCACACTTGCATATTAAAGGGTGAGATTTCTTTTTAAATGTAAGTATACATGTGCATTGTGATATGCTATTAAATTTTGAATTGATTTAACATGTCCTTGCTTAGAGCTGAGAAACAGACATGAGAAAAAGGGATTTTTGATGTACTCCTGAGAAGACAGGTGGGGTATAGATTAAGCATTTTGAGTCACTGGAGGACTCTGAGGGAAAAGTAGGAGTCTGGAAGATAAAACTCACGTATATATTAATTCTATTTAAGGTTGATTACCTTCCTAGTCACCCTATTTTGAATTAACACAATTGATTCTCTTTTAAATTAATTTTTATTGGGATATAGTTGCTTTACAATGTTGTGTATCTACTATACAGCAAAATGAATCAGCCATACATATGCATATATTCCCTCCCATTTGGACTTCCTTTTCATTCAGGACACCACAGTTCATTAAGTTCCCTGTGCCGTACAGTATGTTCTTATTAGTGATTTTATATTGTATTTATATAATTTTATATATATTTTCTATAGTATATACTATTATGTATAGTATCACAATTGATCCTTACTACTAAGCAAGGTACCCTCTCTTGATCCACAAACTCTACTCTTGAGGAGCATTTCATGATATTACCATTTAATGAGTGCTTGCTGTATGCCAAGCTGCATGCCAGGTACTGAGGATACAGAGAAATGTAAATGGTCAAGTAAGTGTCATCAGTGTAACAGGTGCTATGTTAGAATAATTTACTCTGTTTTCTGATGTTCCAAATATATGGAAGTGTTTCAAATTGCCTTAGAATGCTTTTCTAAAGCTTTAATCATTTTAGAGGCCATTTAAAATATTATATTTATCTTAAAGCAAACACAAACATATGATATATATGCATTTTTAAAGTGAAATGTAAGACTTCAAATAAATTTCTCCTGTGAGTTAGTTTGCCTGAGGCCCTACAGCCTCTGCATTTAGAGAGTATTTCAAGGTGTGTGTATGTGTAGGGAGGGTGGGAGACAATCTGAGAAAATCTGAACAGATAGTGGGAGAATCAGGGTAGAGGTTCTGAAAAGGCCATATAAAGAAGGTGACTATGATGAAATCTGAAATACAGAGAGGTTTGAATGACAAATATTTAAAACATATTTATTTCAGTGTCTATGTATGTATCTAGTTGCTTTTTATATTTTCTAAAACATTAAGAAGAAATAACCATTGGCATATTGAGAATTTTTGTGTTAATGGAAAAATTCATAAATTCCAAAATGAAGTCGTAATTGACAGCTTTTTTGGGTACATAAATCAGGAAGTTATCAGTGATATACAACTATGTAGTGTTGTATTTGGGAAAAACTATACCTGTCTTGCCATGTGTAGAAGAGTGAAAATTTATTTATGTTTTATTCTGCTGTACAAAGACTAACTTGATCTCCTTTCAAAGTCCTATCTACCCGTGGGCAGGGGAAGCTAAGCTTAGTTTAGTCTGGTAAATTTACTCTGAAACAATAATTTAACCTGTCCCTAGATTTTTTTTTTCAGATTCCTATCCATTTCCCCTTGGTCCTCTCCAAGATGGTTCCAGGGATGGGGATAGGGGGCCACATGGAGTGTAGGGAGACACACTCATCTGTTCTCACTGGTGCTTTGGTGGGAACACTGGCTAGCTTGGTCCCAACTGTGTATATTTTGCTATTGCAGTATGATGTTGGTGAACGCACAGTTCTTTTTTCGTATCTGATCATTGCCCAATGCTCCCTTGGTATTGGGCCCACCTTGGCCTGCTGATACTGTACATCTTCTGTGCCAGTTAACTGCATGCTTTTATTTTGCTGAGTGAGGTATGGAAGTCTGGCCACTAAACAGCATGGAATGATACTGGGGAGGCTGAGTGCTGCCATCCCAGTCAACCACTAACTTCTCCATTCAGCCTCTTCTTTAAATAAGTGTTGACTGAATATTTAATGGACAAATGCACATGGAATGGAGGGGCCTGTGAAAGAGATACCCAGATCATGAGCCCCAGAAGGACAGTCACCCAAGGGTAAAAACAAGTTATATATCCTGCTAAGGTGAACAAGTACAACCTGTGATTTACATGCAAGGAAGAGAGTACCTAGGTTGGTTTAGAATGTCAGTAGACAATGGTGTTTTGGACATAAGAAAGTCACTCTCCTTTAAGTTACCGATTCCTGGGTCTACGGGCCAGTGTGTCTTTATGGGACGAAAGGAAATCTTGCTAAGCTATCACTGATGATGATTTTCCTTCCTTGTTGCCTCACTGTCATTTGAATGAACAAATTTTTTTTTCTACCTGTATCCTTATTCAATATGGGCGAGGGTAACTACGTTTGTAACTAATGCTTGCATTTGATCTGATCATTGCCAAGTGAGCCCCTGTGGAAAGAAGGTCTGATTAATCATCTACTCAGGCCTCTCACATGCCTCAATCCAGCCTCTTTCTTTGTCTTTCCCTTTCTTCCCCATCCTCATCTTACTCATTGCATCTTTGGTTTGAGGGCACATTTTTTTGGTTGCTTGGCCCAGGGTCAAATTGTTCATCACAAGTGGCTCTGATGCTGGTATTCTGCTTGTTGTGATTCCAACCTAGTGAAAGCAAAACTTGCATCGACATAACCTGGAAGTGAAATTAATTCTAGAATCTTGAAATTATCAATAAGCGGATCCCTGGAAACCACTTGGTCATGTTTCTTCATTTAGTATGTTAGGAAAGAACTCAGCAAAGCAAGTGACCCTGTGACAGCGATGGCTATATATTCGACTTCTCAGTTATGGGCAGGATATACAGTAGAATCCAGCTGTATGGTGCCTCTTATCTGCTGCATCCCACTTTACTGTATTTTTGCTACATTTTTCTTTGCAGATTCTATCTGTTCCATGAAGATCACTTGGTATGTTCTAGTTCTATTAGTTTTTATAGTTTTGCTCATCTTCATTATCCACAAAATAATTGAAGGCCACAGAAGAGCGCAGAAGTGGCAGAGTAAGTACTGAAAAATTCACTATTTGGGATAATTTATCTAGTGTCCAGAAGTCCCTAATCTTATCTGTAGATTCCATTTCTTTTTTTGGTTCAATTTACCACTTACTGGGCATCTGTGTATTTAAGTGGTGATTCTAGGTAACTCAAGGGACATAAGCAGAGGTAAGACAGCGCCAGCACTCATGGAGTTTCCTGTGTCTTTCTCCAGCCCAGACAGGTGATTAGGAGGGGGAAGAAAGGCTGGGTTAATTGGAAGGAGTTGGTGGACTGGAGATTGAGCAGAGCTTGGTGGAAGTGAGGCAGAAGAGGGTAGAAGAATAGGGAATGGTGATAAAGGATTTCAGAATTGGAGGTCTTAAGCTCTAGGCTCTAGGTGATGAGTATGAGCAAGAGTCAATCTATAATAAGTGTTGGGGAGAAAATAGATTTTTGACTGTGAAGCACTAAGATGTGTAATTGGAAATAAGGATAATAGGGATGATATTTAAAAGGAATTAACAACTGATTAGGTATGACAAGGGCATCTACCTATCAGAACAGACATTGACTGTCAACTACTGTTGCGGTCCTATGGTGTGTACCCATGTATATACTGGCCCTACTGCTGTTTGAGTATGTATACATGGCCCTTCTGGCATGTACCCATGAACATGCTGGCTGAATATTAAACCTGATGAGTAGTTGGTTTCTTAAGGATAGTGTAAAGTGTATCATTACAAGATTAGGCTTTGGAGACGGGTACTTAGTTTAGAATCCTAGGGCTACTACTTACTATTTATGTGACTTTGTGAAACTTACTTACCATGGTTGAGTGTTCCTTTCCGCCTCTGTAAAATGAGATTAATCCCCATTCTTACACAGGGTTGAGGTAAGGATTGAACTAAAGAGATTATATAAGAAGTAGTTCTCAATAAAGGATAGTAGTATTGTGCTGGTGTAGTATTTCCCAAGACTCTTGTGTTCTTTACCAGGCAAGGCATGTTAGTAGGCAGAACAAATGGTTGCCTCTAGGTTTGAGTGAAAGTGTCATTAATTATTTTGGCTAAGTGTTTGTTGGAGATATTTCTAAAGACAGTTTCATATCGTCTTATCATTGGTACATTAGTATATGAGTTCCTAAACA
Source organism: Capra hircus (assembly GCF_001704415.2). Lineage (NCBI taxonomy): Eukaryota > Metazoa > Chordata > Mammalia > Artiodactyla > Bovidae > Capra > Capra hircus. The sequence continues at coordinate 58,783,011 of NC_030813.1, read as the reverse complement.
CATTGGTCAGTAATATCATCAATATTCTTCATTTGTAGGATAAACATTTGCAGAGCATTCCCATGAGTTTCTTTTTTTCTTTTCTTTTTTTTACTAGATTCTCAAAGTATACAGACAGGACAAGTTCTATTTCTTTTATTTTATAGATGAGCCTCTGAGGCTCAGAGAGGTTAAGTGTGTTGTCCAAAGTAATACAGTAATAAAATGACAGAATTAGAATTAAGACCCAGGGTCTTTCTAGTTTTTATTATTTTAAATAAAATATTTTTTACTATTTTAAATAAATGTGTGTCATTTGCAATAGTGCATAGTTTTGAGTTTCTTGATCTATTTTTCTATGAATGGTTCAGTTCAGTCGCTCAGTTGTGTCTGATTCTTTGTGACCCCATGAACTGCAGCACGCCAGGCCTCCCTGTCCATCACCAACTCCTGGAGTTCACCCAAACTCACCTCCATTGAATCAGTGATGCCACTGTTGTCCCCTTCTCCTCTTGCCCTCAATCTTCCCCAGCATCAGGGTTTTTTCAAATGAGTCAGCTCTACACATGAGGTGGCCAAAGTATTGGAGTTTCAGCTTCAACATCAGTCCTTCCAATGAACACCCAGGAGTGATCTCATTTAGGATGGACCAGCTGGATCTCCTTGTAGTCCAAGGGACTCTCAAGAGTCTTCTTCAACACCACAGTTCAAAAGCATCAATTCTTCAGCACTCAGCTTTCTTTACATGATCACTGGAAAAACCATAGTCTTGACTAGATGGACCTTTGTTGACAAAGTAATGTCTCTGCTTTTCAATATGCTGTCTAGGTTGGTCATAACTTTCCTTCCAAGGAGTAAGCATCTTTTAATTTCATGGCTGTAATCACCATCTGCAGTGATTTTGGAGCCCAGAAAAATAAAGTCAGCCACTGTTTCCACTGTTTCCCCATCTATTTGCCATGAAGTGATGGGACCAGATGCCATGATATTAGTTTTCTGAATGTTGAGCTCTAAGCCAACTTACATATTAGAAAAGAGAGAGATAGAAGCCAGATGGAGAAAATGTCTAGAAAGAGATCAATAGTGGGGAGTGACATGTTTTTAGGAACATCTACCTAAATGACGGGATTACTGGCTTTCAAAAGCTTGCCTTGCAAATCCAACATATGAAGTAGTGAAAATTATCATGCCATTTAGGACATTAAATATTAAATACATGTCAAGTATTCTGTATATCATATCTATTACACATAACAAAATAATATTCTGCATACAAGAATAGATGCACAATGGCACTTATGGCAGTGGAGAAGCCGTTGGTTTTAGAAAGTATCTACTTGTTAATGGAAAATAACAATAAGAAAAAGCTCAATGTCTTATTAATCCAGGCTCTGCTATGAATGGCCCATTTTCCTTGGTAATCCTTGGAACCAACATGGGGAATATATATTAAGAATATGCTTGCTTATCATCTAAATATTTAATATCTTTTCTTGGAATAGGTCATAAATACAAACCTACATCTGTCCTCTTACGAGGAAGTGATTCTGAGAAACTACGAACATTGAATGTGCGGGTTGTTTCAGGTGAGTTCTGTGATATCCAAACAGAGCCCTGCCTATGAAATTCCAATGCATCACCATTTCACTATAGACACAAGATAGAGTGATCTGAGATCATTTAAATTAGTCTTGTAGCTGGAAGAAAGGAGCCATGAGCAAATGAAATCCAGTATAATGTGTCTTATTATCAGGGGACAGTTATGATAAAAACTACTTCCTTAAATAATGGAAAGTTGGCTTAATTGGCAAGAAGAAATTCATGTGAGTAGGCAGAGGAGAGAAAGCAATAAGGAATAAGCCTCAGGTTTATTTTTAAATGAGACAAGATACCATTATTCCTTGGAATTGCAAGAAGTAATTGCAGAGTGGGCATAGTTTTGCTGGAGTCTTCACTTAGCAGAGGGTGTCATTGTACAAAGAGAACGTCTAATAGCCCCAATTAAAAAGTCCCCTGTCCTCTCCCGAGAGCTAGAAATGGAATAAGGGAATCCTAATTAGAGCAGCTGAGGGGGCTGTGAGCACAGATGCTGTGGTTCGATCTCATTCTTCTAATTGTGAAGCCTCTTTCTGAATTCAAATTGTCAAACCATATTAAAGAGAGAGAGAGAGAGAGAATACAACATGGGCAAAACTTCTTCATCAGGGAGAAATATTGTCCTCGACTCAGAAAACCAGAGAATTATGACTGGTGTTCCCATAGCTCCTGATGCACAGCCAGGGAGCAGGTGCCTTCACATTTTATGAGAAGTTCGATAAGGAAGCTTCATGTCTGCTGTGTAAACAATTTTCCAGAACAAAAGGAAACCAAACCCTGAGCCCTCACCACAGCTACATTTGTAACCACATGGAGAGTTGCACAGCATTTCACTGGAAAATATGCTCTGGGAACTTTCTTAGTTTTTTTAAACTGGGAGGTACTCAGAGCCCTAATTTGAGAAAAAAAATTGGGTTGGGTGCCCTTAAAGAGCTCAATTAAAAAGAAACTTAGACTTTCTACGCTCATCATTAACAGTAAAATGGTTAACCTATGGCGAATAAGAAGCATTAGCTAAGTCATCATTTGACATCAGCAAAGTACATGAACTTGGGCAAACTCCGGGTGATGGTGAGGGACAGGAAGGCCTGGCATGCGGCAGTCCATGGGGTCGCAAAGAGTCAGACACAACTGGGTGACTTGGACAGCAACAACAAAAAGGAGGGGAAGGTTGATGAAAACTGCATGCGGTCAGTGCCAATTTTGTTTGATGAATGAAATAGACAACATAGGGGGTTTCAAATGGCAAAAGTAATGTTTCTTTGTGGCATAGACTCTGCTCGCCCTTCTTACCCAGTGCCTGTGCCTGCCGTTCACGGGCCAGGCATGTTTTAACCCAGTGCTCCTGGGCTTTGGATCGACCTAGGAATTCTGGTACTTTTTCATTTTAAGTCATAATTCTGAGCCCTGTAGCCTTGTCTGAAAAAAAGTCAGTAGTTCCCCTGTCAACCTGTAAATTCAGGGGAAACACAAATTTAAAGTACTAGCTAACCACAAGACTCACCTCGCAGGTTCTATTTATGAGCCTGTGATTTTCATGCACCAGAGGAATCTGCCTCGGCCATCCTTTCCCTTTAATGGTTCTCATTAAAAATCCTCTGACTTTATTACCAGGCATATAATATTAATGTTTAGAGTGGGCCAAGGGGTGATGGCCTTTAAAAAAAACAAAAAACAAAAAACCAAGAGGTCTTTGGAAGCTTAGGATCTTAAAGGGAGGAAGAAGCAGATGCTTTCTTGTTATAAATATTCCTTTAACCTAAATGCAGTTTTCCCCCTCCCATGATAAGTTGCTCTTTCTGAGAGAGAAATGGGAAGGAAATAATGTCTCCCCTGAGTGCTGTTTCTAAGGCCTCTCTTTGTAATGATGGATGATCGGCAACAGTGAGAATCTAAGGGAAAAAATGTGCCAGCATGATTCTCTGGAGAAGCAGTAACATGAGTGAAAACGAAAAAAAAAAAAAAAAAGTAGTTCAAAGAGAACAGTGACTATAGTCAGATTCAGCAGAGCAGCTTGCTGTCAGCCCTGCCTGTACGTTCCAGAAGGTCTCTTTAGTTGCTCATGTATTACAAAATAAGTATTGTGACACACATACACACAGAGATATAGATAGCTCACACCCTCAAGAAGAGAGAAATAACACCCTTGCACTGCACGGGGCCCGGCACGTGCCGGGGGCACAGTGAACACAGGTGAAATAAATAAGCCTCATCGCTACAGAAAGAGAAGTCATACAGAATCAATTCTCAAGCTTCTGTGTGTCTCTAATATTTTCTCTCTTGCTTGGGGGAAGTGTGGTGCCTTCTGTTGTCTGCCTTGACATTCATCTATTTTACATTTTATTCACTTGACTATATTCTTTTCACACAGGTGATGACTCTGTCTTATTCATCTTTGGATTCTTGTCCCTAGCATAGTATCTGGCATGTAGTTCATGCACAATAAAAGCTTATTAAATTGCACAAACCCTAAGGGGAAATGAGTGTAGAGTAAAAGGAGCAGTTGAATGAAAAATGAACCTTGGGGGTGGGGAAAGGTGAAAACAAATGGAGAGACAGAATGATCAAGGGTACATAATTTCATTTCATTAAAGAACATAAAATGTACTTTGTAGAACTGCTAAGGATATCAAAGGATAATAAAAAACATTTTGAAGAAATTTTGAGAACCATGCAAAAGTAACTTGGAGATTCATCCATAAAAACAGTGCTTAATGAGTTGACTCCCTTGGGAGATGAAGGCCAGGGTAGTGTATCTGAATCATTGGGTGCAAACAATAGAAACCAACTTGGCTGATTTGGCAGAAAGGAAATTCATGGGAAAAGCAGTAGAGAAACCATGGAAGCAACAAGAACATTAGGTATTCTAAGCTTGTGCAGGAGTTGAGGGGACAGGCAGCCAAAACATGACTGGTGTTACCCCATAGGAATGGTCTGTTGAGAATGCCTCTGCTGATATCCACACCGGATGCTCCCTCTGGGTTGCCAGAGCTCCCTTTTGACCACCTAGCCACTTTGCATCACTGTCCAGGATTGCAAGCCCCACAGAGGGGTATCTGGTTGACTGAATGAAGGCACAGATTGGTACTCTGGGTACCAGGAAGCAGGGAGAGGGGATGTCTGCCCCTCTAACTTCCTGCATACTTGAGAGTGCCCCTGAGATGGCCACATACTGGACAGCCAACAAATACATATCTATGTGCACGACAGCAGGTTCCTAGGAGTTGAGCCTCCTCCACTGCATGGGTCAGCCAAGGGAGTTCTATCATCTCGTTCTACACTATGTCTATCAAAAACGGTGAGATCTTTAAAGCTTGAAATTCTGTACTTTCAAATATTCAACCAAAATATATTGAACACTTACTCTGAGCCAGAAATGGTGCTAAGCATTGCTGACACAGTGGTCGTACCACAGTGCGGTCTCTGCCTTCACAGAGCTGAGGCCACCATTCAGGAGATTCAACCCCTGGTTCCTTAGGAGAAGGGAAGCTAATTAAACTATACAAACTCAGTAACCCCCTTGATGTGCACAGTACTTTCACACACATCATTTTATATCATTTCATAAGAACCTCACTTTTTTTTCCTGATGAGAAAAATGGAAGCTAAGAGAGTTTAAAGTAACTGACCCACTGCCAGATCCTAGCAGGGTCAGGGTTCAAACTCGGTTCTAACCAGTGGTTGCACTTTCCAGCACATCGCTTAATGACAATGATGAACCGGGAAGTTTACTGCTGGTTCAGATCAAAACTCTTCTCACTCTTTAGATGTAAAAGAGCTGGAAACCGAGATGAAACATTTTCTCTATAATGTAGCAGGAGTTGTGTGAGACAGTGTGAGTCATCCTCAAAGTAACATTTCAGCACTGACAGTTAATGTGGGTGGGTTCTGAAGAACCACAAAGCAAAGAAAATGGAATTTTATCATGAATGAGAATTGCTAAATGCCAAAAGGAGGCGGATGACCTTGTAATATATATTACTCCCAAATAAAACTGATGGCAGTGTAAAATTATAATTTGCAACATGTTTAAGGCCAGTATAAAGATTAAGCAGGTTTCAACTTTATGCAGAAGATAAATTACTGGTACCAGATGTCCAGCAACCAAGCAAGATAACATGAAAATTTAATTTTCACTTGCTTAACTATAATATTTATGACTCTTAAAATACAGGTTTGGGTTCATAAAACAGTAAAGGTTATAGCCATCTGCTTGGTTACAGAATAGATCAAGAAGCAGAGGGTGACTCTACATGTAGGAGGAAATTCATGAGTGAAGAATCCATAGGCTAAACAAGATGATTTACCCTGTTCATTCACTGAGTGAATCTATGTGACAGCCATTTGTGCCAGGTCTGAAAAAACATGGTAAAACATTTTGCAGATAAACATCTTCATCTGTACAAAACTTTCCCTGCCTGACCCACCCTACCCCCAGTCACCACCTCCCTTGCAAACCTTCCCCTTTCCCACCCTGCCTTTGTCTGATTAACTCCAACCCTGCTTTTCTTTAATCTTGGCTTAACTAACCCTTTCTCTGGGAAGTGTCTCAGATTTGGTGGACAAAGTAAACTACACCCTGATAACATAACACATCTTTTTTGTGGCAATTATCACTGTTGTTCTTTTATGTTTCTGTTATTACTTGCTGATGTCTCTCCTGTGAGCCAGTTAGCACCTTGTGATCAGGACACTACCTGATAATACTCATTGCTGCATCCCCAGCTCATAGTACAGTGTGTAGAAGAGTTCATAACAGGTACCCAATAAATATTTGTGAAATAAATACAACCCTGTGTTGTCTATGTTGAAAGAATGGCTGCTGTCATCTTACAAACACCTTTTCCTCCTAAGCTATAACTTTTGATAATGCCTACCCAAAATAACAAAAGGAGAATGGTTAAACACTTAATCAGTTTCATTCCTTGGAGTATTAAGGATACCTGCAGTGTCAATGAATCAGATACCGAGTCAACGACTCAGAATATTAGCACCTATCTGTTCAAGAAGCTTTTCCCCCTCTTTAATTGCTAATTCTAGATCATGCTGCAGTCATTTCCCCAGCCCACCATCCACATTTGATTCTCTCACTGGCCAGATTCGGAACAGCTGAGTAGTTTTAGGATCACTGTTAATAAAAACAGATGGAGCTTTGAACATAGCAGGGAGTTGGCACCTTGAATAATGGAAGTGTGTTTTAAGGCACCATAATTGGTTCTATTAGCCCTAAAAGGCTACTAGCTATCTTGGGCTTGCACAAAAGTGCCCATGTTTTCATGTGATAGAAAGGTCAGAATGATGCATAGCAATATTGAAATTCTATATTCCTATGACAATTAGATCTTCATGACCCAGATAACCACGATGGTATGATCACTCATCTAGAGCCAGACATCCTGGAATGCGAAGTTAAGTGGGCCTTAGGAAGCATCACTATGAACAAAGCTAGTGGAGGTGATGGAATTCCAGTTGAGCTATTTCAAAACCTAAAAGATGATGCTGTGAAAGTGCAGCACTCAATATGCCAGCAAATTTGGAAAACTCAGCAGTGGCCACAGGACTGGAAAAGGTCAGTTTTCATTCCAATCCCAAAGAAAGGCAATGCCAAAGAATGCTCAAACTACCGCACAATTGCACTCATCTTACATGCTAGCAAAGTAATGCTCAAAATTCTCCAAGCCAGGGTTCAACAGTATGTGAATCATAAACTTTCAGATGTTCAAGCTGGATTTAGGAAAGGCAGAGGAACCAGGGATCAAATTGCCAACATCTGCTGGATCATCAAAAAAGGAAGAGTTCCAGAAAAACATGCTACTTCTACTTTATTGACTATGCCAAAGCCTTTGCCTGTGTGGATCACCACAAACTGTGGAAAATTCAAGAGATGGGAATACCAGGCCACCTGACCTGCCTCCTAAGAAATCTGTATGCAGGCCAAGATGCAACAGTTAGAACTGGACATGGAACAACAGACTGGTTCCAAATCGGGAAAGGAGTATGTTAAGGCTGTATATTGACACCCTGCTTATTTAACTTACTTGCAGAGTGAAAGTGAAGGTGAAGTTGCTCAAACTTCTGACTCTTTGCGACCGCATGGACTGTAGCCTACCAGGCTCCTCCCTCCATGGGATTCTCCAGGCAAGAGTACTGGAGTGGGTTGCCATTTTCTTCTCCAGGGGATCTTCCTGACCCAGGGATTGAACCCTGGTCTCCCGCATTCCAGGCAGACGCTTTAACCTCTGAGCCACCAGGGAAGCCCAAATGCTGGGCTGGAAGAAGCACAAGATGGAATCAAGATTGCTGGGAGAAATATCAATAACCTCAGATATGCAGATGATACCACCCTTATGGCAGAAAGCAATGAAGAACTAAAAAGCCTCTTGATGAAAGTGAAAGAGGAGAATGAAAAGGCTGGCTTAAAACTCAACATTCAGAAAACTAAGATCATGGCATCTTGTCCCATCACTTCATGGAAAATAGATAGGGAAACAATGGAAACAGTGAGAGACTTTATCTTTTAGGGGGCTCCAAAATCACTGTAGATGGTGACTGCACCCATGAAATTAAAAGATGGTTGCTCCTTGGAAGAAAAGCTATGACCCACCTAGACAGCATATTAAAAAGCAGAGACATTACTTTGACAACAAAGGTCCATCTAGTCAAAGCTATGGTTGTTCCAGTAGTCATGTATGGATGTGAGAGTAAGACTATAAAGAAAGCTGAGTGCCAAAGAATTGATGCTTTTGAACTGGTGTTGGAGAAGACTCTTGAGAGTCCCTTGGACTGCAAGGAGATCCAACCAGTCCATCCTAAAGGAAATCAGCTCTGAATATTCATTGGAAGGACTGAAGCCGAAGCTGAAACTCCAGTACTTTGGCCACCTGATGCGAAGAACTGACTCATTGGAAAAGACCCTGATGCTGGGAAAGATTGAAGGCAGGAGAAGGGGATGATAGAGGATGAATGGTTGGATGGCATCACCAACACAATGGACATGAGTTTGAGTAAGTTCTGGGAGTTGGTGGCGGACAAGGAAGCCTGGCATGCTGCAGTGTGTGGGGTCACAAAGAGTTGGACGTGACTGAGCAACTGAACTGAACTGATGACAATTAGAAGAAATAATTAAGACGGAAAGATTTTTTTTGAAGCCAGCTTAGAGAACTGAATAAGAATCACCGAACCATCTGAGAACGTCCACATCTGTCTTGCCCGAAGTAATCTGTGAGGATTAACTTGAATTCATCCATTTTTAGAGAAGCTCTAAAAATTTTTACCTTTATTTTCCTTAAGGCAGCCACACTAGCTTTGCCAAAGTCACAAGGAAACGATCTCGATAGTTCTGTTTCAGTACCTGGTCCGCTTTGAAGGAACATGGCAGGTGAGGCCCAAGCCTGGTTGGGCCGCTGCCCTCAAGGCCACACAGGTTCACAGAGGTAACTTACCTGGTCCAGCGCCTTCCTTCAGGCCTCTTGGCTCAGCCTCCTGGAATGGCAGCAGGATCTATGGCTGTGTAACCCAGCTCACACCAACAGTTGATAAAACCAGAAGAGCAGAGTATTAATTCCCAAAGAGAAAACACAGCTGAGAGAAATATGGACCAAAACGCTTCTGACGGCATGCACCTGTATTCTCTCTTCTTAGAACCATGTGAGAAGTCAAATCACAGCCAAGGCTTGTTTGCCAGGTCTTCAAGTGGATTCTTTTGCTAACATAGTTTCAGAGGCCTTATTCCCTGTTTTAGAGGAAGCCTAATTGGCTCGTTTCACACAGCACTTTTAACATTTAACAGGTTTTAGCCTAGGGGTAATTTCTGAAGATAACTTAGCCTTGTTTGTGTTCTGAGTATGGGTTGATTTTAAAGATTAACTCTCACAGGGCACTCTTGTTTTCCTTATCTCCAAATTCCTGGGTGGCACCTCAAGAGGTTTTGTTCAGCTTGAACCCACAGCCTTTTTTTTCCCAAAGAAACACAGGCACAGATAAGTTAAATAACATTCTTTCAGTCATTCAACAGGTATTTATTGAGTACCTGTTATGTATCATGCTCCAAGACGGAGTTCTGGGGAGTAAACTGAGCAAAAAATACCAACTTTGTACCCTGGAGGCAGACAAATAAGGAATTACAACAAAACTAGATACATTCTCCTTTGGGGAAGTAGAGGTCACAGAGGGTCATAGGACACCTAAGTTTGTTTTGTTCTCCTTGTTTTTCCTTTTGGCTTTCCAATTCAGTAACCAAGTAAAATTTAGCTGAACAAGCACTTTTACAGAAAAGAAGATAAAAAATTTGATGTGGCAAATTCCCTTAGTAGCCAAGAGAGCCTGACTAGGATGGGGAAGTTTTAGATGTTTCTTCAGTGTGGAAGATGTACCCTGTGTTTCACATGAAAATCATCAGGAACAAAGCGAAGGAAACACCTCATAAATTTCTGTTACTCAGTGGGAATCAAGAATTACTTCGGAAGGACAAGCTGAGGTTAGAGACTAAATATTACAGACATGAAGCATTTTGAAAAGTGATAAAAATTTTTAAAAAGAAGAAGAAACATCATCAGAGGTCACCCTGGCCATTGTCATGGGTGGAGTGATAGGGGCTTTATTTGAGAACATAAAGCATGTGGTTTTATTTTTAATCAAAATTTCTATTGTTGGAAATCCATTTTGTTCACTAGATTCAGTCAGGTCAAAACTCAGACCAGGGTTCTTTCTAAATTTTTAGGCTCCGCTGAGGCTCTTATAAAAAGTCAAAGAAATGTTTGGTTCAGAGATTTGACAAATTCATGAAAAGACCTTTTATGAAGTTTTAAAATATTTCAGACTGCTTCTGCTGCATTAAGTAGTGTTGCTAAATGAATATGATTTGAAAGAAGCTATTTTTCAGTGTAAAACTAGAAAAAATATCACCTGTTTTAGCTATTCTGAAGAAGGTATTAAAATGACAGATATTCTACCTTTTTGCCTTTTAATCAATTTTTCTGAAGTTTTCCTATTAGCATATAAGTTACATGACTTTGGATACTAGGAGAAAAAGAAGATAATGTTCCACTGGAGAGTTACTTTGAACTAGTTGTCATTTTGACAAATAATGACTTTCTGAATTATAGTTATACCACACTATAAAACATCAGGAAACCGAATAAATAAGCAAATGATGAGCAGTTTGACTTTCAAACCAAAAGGACTCTGTTAATTTTCTTTGATAATTATTTGGTTCCAGGAATAGGCTCTTTTGAGATTTTAACCTTTAAAAAGTATTCTCTCTAAATCTCAAATTTTGGAAGGTTACAAGATGTTTTACCAGCAGGGAAGGAGTGGGGAGGAATAGATTAGGCATTCGGGATGAACATATACATGCTCAGTCGCTCAGTCGTGTCTGACTCTTTGCGACCCCATGAATTGCAGCATGCCAGGCCTCCCTGTCCATCACCAAATCCCGGAATCCACCCAAACCCATGTCCATCGAGTTGGTTATGCCATCCAGCCATCTCATCCTCTGTCGTCCCCTTCTCCTCTTGCCCTCAATCTTTCCCAGCATCAGGGTCTTTTCCAATGAGTCAGCTCTTTGCTTCAGGTGGCCAAAGTATTGGAGTTTCAGCTTCAACATCACTGCTATATTTAAAATAGACAACCAACAAGGACCTACTGTATAGCACAGGGAACTCTGCTTAATAGTCTGCAATAACCTAAATGGAAAAAGAGTTTGAAAAAGAGTAGAAACATCTGTATGTATAACAGAATCATTTTGCCATACACTTTAACATTGTTAATCAATTACACTCCAATATAAAATAAAAATTAAAAAAAGATGCTTTGTCAAAGATGTCTAAACAATTACTCACATGGATGTTCATTCTGAAACTTTAATGTGCATCAGAATCAACCATCAAAGGCCCCCTGGGCCATTAAGAAGATAGATCTGGGGCAGGGTTCTAGAGCCTGCGCTTTAAATTACCACTGCTGGGGATTTTCAGGCCAAGGCTCTGTTGATCACTTTATTTGTTTTCTATTGCTGTGTAACAAATTACCACAAACCTAGTGGCTTAAGACTACGTACCTTCATTATCTTACAGTTTCTGTGGGTCAGAAATTTGGGTACTGTTCTGCTGCATTCCAGGGACTCATAAGCTTGAAGTCAAGATGCGAGCTGGCCTGTGTTGTCATCTGAAGGGTTTCCTTCCAAGTTGGTTCATGTTGTTGGCAGAATTCATTTATTTGAGGATGTAGACTGAAGACCCTGGCTTCTTAACTGGCTCTCACCACCAGACACCACCCCCAGGTCCTAGAGGCCACCTGCAGAGCCCTGCTATAGACCCTTTACATACACAGTTCACAACATGGCAGCTTGCTTCTTCGAGCCCAGTGAGGGATCCTCCCTGATGGCAGGGAAGGCCAAGTCTCTCTTTTAAAGGCTTTCGAATCAGACCCACTCAGGACAGACTCTCTCAAAATCAACTGATTTGGGATGTTAATTAACCTGCAAAAGCTCTTCATCTTTGTGTAACCTAGTCACAGGAATGAGATCCTATTACAGTCCTGCCCATGCTCAAGGGAGGAGAATTAAAGGGGGACATGTACACCAGGAGTGGGAATCTTGGGGGCTGTTGTAGAATTCTTCCTACCACAACCACCCTTGAGAAGGACAGGTTTAAAAAGACAAAAACCACAGACCCCTGGGGATTTTCCGTGTGAGAGAAATAAGGCTGATACATCTAGCCCCGTGAGTGTAGTTGGCCCTTACCAACAAAAGAGCCCGTGAAACATTAGACAATTCAGGACTTTAGTAAATGATGAAAATGGCTTATCACATTAGTAGGAATACAAAAAATTGCTGAATGAATAATGCTTGGACAACTGACTAACCAGAAAAAAAAAATTACTTAATCCAGAGCTCACACTAACACTACAGTAAATTTCAAACAGGTTAATGATTTTAATAGTAACATGAAACCACAAAAAAGAAGAAACAATGGTAGAATTCATTTATAATGAACTGCAAAACTAATCATGACACAAAACTCAGCTAAATCACTAATAAATTTGACCATGTGTAAAAGAAAGTACTGGAGAAGGCAATGGCAACCCACTCCAGTACTCTTGCCTGCCGGAGGAGCCTGGTAAGCTGCAGTCCATGAGGTCACAGAGTTGGACTTTACTAAGTTTTTTCTTTACTTTGCTTCTCCTTCACTATACTTCAGATCTTGTGCCCAGAAAGCGGTGGGAGAGGAGGAATGAAAGGAAAGATACAAAGTTGAGAGAAATGGGCGAAAAGTGTCAGACTTGCAGACAGGAAATTGAGTGAGTGGTAGAAACTGCCAAAATCCTGTTTAGACCCAGGGCATAGTTCTCTCACTACAATAGAATATACTGTGTCTGCTTTTGCATTGCTGTTGAGTAAATAAAGACTAGAACAGCTCTCTTTATTAAATAGCAGAGACCACAGAGAGGCTGCCGATGACTCTGGTCAAGGACGTGCTTCCTCCAATACCAGAACTAGAAGTTACTCCCGCGGTGCATCAGCAAGATCAACATACACGGTGAGTGATGCTTCAGTTTTATCAATGATTTGGCTATTTATTATAAACTCGAATAGATCCAAGGAGGTATGCTGCTGCTAAGTCACTTCAGTTGTGTCCGACTCTGTGCGACCCCCTAGACGGCACCCCACCAGGCTCCCCCATCCCTGGGATTCTCAAGGCAAGAACACTGGAGTGGGTTGCCATTTCCTTCTCCAAGGCATGAAAGTGAAAAGTGAAAGTGAAATCGCTCAGTCGTGTCCAACTCTTAGCGACCCCATGGACTGCAGCCTACCAGGCTCCTCTGTCCATGGGATTTTCCAGGCAAGAGTACGGGAGTGGGTTGCCATTGCCTTTTCCAGAGGTATAGTTAACTTCAAATTGCATTCCTGTCTGGATGTAGCAGATAGAGGGCTTCCCAGGCAGTGTGCTGGTGGCGCTGCATTAGCGCCTGCCAATGCAGGAGACATAAGAGATACGGGTTCAATTGCTGGGAAGATCCCCTGGAGGAGGAAATGGCAACCCACTCCAGTATTCTCACCTGAAGAATCCCATGGACAGAGGAGTCTGGCAGGCTACAGTCCCTGGGGTCACTAAGAGCCTGTCATGACTGAAGTGACTTACCAGGCAGGTAGCACGTAGGAGATCGAATGTGATGAACTTTCAAAATCGGTTCATGTGAATTAGAGGGCATGAAATAAAATCACTATTTCCTCCAAGGTCTAGTAAGGACCAGTAAACTAATCTCTTAGTCTGTTGAATAACATGTGCCCTGAGATGTCAGCTCATCTCTTGGCACTGTTTCCTGGGATTGAGTCAGAAGTCCAGCAGGCTAATCATCATTTCACTCAGAACATGAGAAAAGAGAGAATGTAAATTTGTAAAGTAGAACTACTCATTGACCCTCAACTACTGAAATAAAAATTTCTCTAAAGTTTGTATTTTATAACCTAGATGAATGCACATTGATTTCCATGCATTTGAATACAAAACTGTGATCAGAAGTGTCCTAGAAATCTTTTTCTTTCATTCAACAAATATTTATTAAGTAGCGATTTTGTGAAAGGCACTATTAATAACCATTGTAAGAGGTATAAAAATTGGGACAAAATGGGAAACTAGCATTTCTTAGTATTCTTTTATGGTGCTTAGTGTTTATAATACTTGGGTCCTGGCAGGAAATGGATGATATACTCATATTGAATAATTTGGGGAGAGTTTCATAAAGGGCCTTTTAAGTCAGCATGTGGGAAAACCAAAACAGGACAGTGTGGCAGCCTAGGACTAGTAACAGTGGGGCACTGCTACTGTCCCTAAGACCAAAGAGACAAAGAACTCAGAGGGACAGGGACAGAGGGACACACGCAGAAAGAATATGTGCGCAGGGCTGCCTGATAGGAGCAGTGGCTTTTGGTCATGGACACAACAGCCTGTGGTTGCCCTGAGCAGAGAGAATTAATATCTCAATTTGGCTGTTCTCCTTTCTTCTCAATGTCGAGTACTCCCCACTGGCCAAACCCAACCAGAGCCAGAGGACTCTGGAGCTAGCTTGAGACAGTTCATATAGGCTGGTCTCCCAAGCACCAAGCAAGGTGGACAAAAGGGGAAAGCCAATTGGGAGAGTCAACCAAGGAGATCCAGCATAGGTGGCTCAGTGCACCAAACTGGAAACTAAGTGCCAAGGATCCCTCTGTCTTCAGGACTAGAGAGAGTCAGGTCTGCATGCTTGGGTCTTAGGGCAAAATTCCTAGGGAGACGACAGTGCCATCATATAATGTTTTAATGAAATGTTACTGGCTGTTGTGCTTGATATTTCTCATTGAGGTCCTCGTTCTGGGATATTCAGCCTTGCATATGAAGGAAGACTCTCCTCTGTTCACTCACCAAATACTTTTAGAGCACCTGAAATGAAGTGAAGTGAAGTCGCTCAGTCATGTCCGACTCTTTGCGACCCCATGGACTGTAGCCTACCAGGCTCCTCCCTCCATGGGATTCTCCAGGCAAGAGTACTGGAGTGGGTTGCCATTTCCTTCTCCAGGAGATCTTCCCGACCCAGGGATAGAACCCGGGTCTCCAGCATTCCAGGCAGATGCTTTAACCTCTGAGCCACCAGGGAAGCCCTTAGAGCACCTAGTGTGTGCCAAAAATTCTGCTACTCATTGGCAAAATAACAGCAGTCAGTGGAAGAATTAGATTAGGGAATCCCTAATTGTCAAGTAATGTGATAGAGGCTCTCACAGGAACTTGGGGAGCGAAATGAGACCCTTTCACATGTTGCCTAGTATTTAACCGATGTCCAGTGAGTATTTGTTGAGTGAGTGGATAAATTCCAACTTCTGTGTTTCTCTGGTAGTGCATAAACACTTTTTTCATTTTTATTTTATAGAAGTGGAAAATAAGCCCAAAAAATAAAGTGGCAGGGGCTGGAAGAGACCCTAGGTTTCCTGGCTCCTAGGCTGAGAAGTTTATTACCACTAACCCCACTGTCTTCTTGGGGCCCTAAAGGAGGCTCTGTGGCATAACAAAGGATTGGAAAGAGCCTTTAATCAGTGACTTTAGGAAGTTTTCTTGTGTTCTTATAAGACATAGTTTTAATAAATGGTTTTAAATTTTTTTCCACTAATTATTTTCAGGTCAACAGTATTTTTGTATGAATAATATTTGCCTTTGTTTCTTAAATCTTCAGAGTATCCTTATGAACTCCTCTGGGCAATTTGGACTGAACCCTTCTGAAGAGTACTCATAACTCTATTCTGGAAATGAGTTAACTGGTAAATATTTGGTACAGCTGAGGCTGCACAATAGGAACCAGTAGAAATGCTGACTGGTTGATGGGAACTAACTCAATAGCACTCATTTTACCCAGGAGATCAAAGGAATGAGAGTTTTTTTAGAAAGGAATTATGAGTCATGAAAAACAAGCTGATGAAACCCATGGAAAGAGAACACTTTCTTCCTTTGTTTATCTATCATTATACAGCTTACAGTAGCCCGCAAATTTGATTTTGAGATACCAAAAACAAGGTTGAGGAGGAAAATGCTTTCTCTCATCATCCCACATTGCAGATCCTGATTTGATGTGTTTTCTTAAACAGATGGATTGTTCCTATTTTACAAATTGCTTAAGAGGATCTGGGTCGGTTGTTTATACATTTGCTTGCATCTAAAAATCTTGCCTCTTTTCAGCACTGAGATGTTTAAAAAATTCAAAGATACCAGAATAAAATGAATTTAAGTGAAATATATGAAAATTTAAATCTAATAACAACATGTTTCCTTTGTTTCTTTTGGTATTCATCTTTTTATAGCTATCACTGATGTCAACAGTTATTATAAATATTAATTACACTAAAATTACATATAAACAAAAGGACAGTTCTTAACTTTGAAAAATAGGAAAGTATCTTCCAAAGAATTAAAATGGCCTTACTATTCATAGCAATCTACAGATTTAATGTGATCCCTATCAAATTTCTCATGACATTTTTCACAGAACTAGAACAAATAATCCTTAAATTTACATGGAACCATAAAAGACCCATAATTGCCAAAGCAACCCTCAGGGGAAAAAACAAAGCAAAACCAGAAAAAAAGCAGGAGGCATAACCCTCCCAGACTTCAGACAACACTACAAAGCCACAGTGATCAAAACAATGTGGTACCAGTACTGGCACAAAAGCAGACATATGGATCGATGGAGCAGAGTAGAGAGCCCAGAAGTCAATTCACACAGCTACGGCCAATTAATCTCCAATGAAGGAAGCGAGAATACACAATGGGGAAAAGACAGTCTCTTCAGCAAGAGATGCTGGGAAAGCTGGACAGCTGCATGTAAATCAATGAAGTTAGAACACACCCTCATACCATACACAAAAATAAACTCAAAATGGCTTAAAGACTTAAACATAATATATGACACCATAAAGTTCCTAGAGGAGAACATAGTCAAAACATTCTCTGACAAAAATTGTACCAATGTTTTCTTAGGTTGGTCTTCTAAAGCAATAGAAATAAAAGCAAAAATAAATAAATGGGACCTAATCAAACTTACAAGCTTTTGCACAGCAAAGGAAACCATAAACAAAATGAAAAGACAACCAATGGAATAGGAGAAAATATTAATATTTGAAAATTATGTGACCAGCAAGGGCTTAATTTCCAAAATATACAAACAGCTCATACAACTCAACAACAAAAAAACAAACAACCCAATCGAAAAATGAGCAGAAGGTAGACGTTTCTCCAAAGAAGGCATTGCTGCTGCTGCTGCTGCTGCTAAGTTGCTTCAGTCATGTCCGACTCTGTGCGACCTCATGGCCAATAGGCACATGAAAAGATGCTCAAGATTGCTAATTATTAGAGAAATGTAAGTCAAAACTACAATGAGGTATCTCCTCACACTAGTCAGAATGGCCATCATTAAAAAGTCTATAAACCATAAAGGCTGGAGAAGGTGTAGAGAAAAAGGAATCCTCCTACAGTGTTGGTAAGAATGTAAATTGGTGCAGCCATTGTGGAAAACAGTATGGAGAGTCCTCAAAAAACTAAAAATAGAACTACCCATATGACCCAGAAATCCCACTCCTGGGCATATACCCAGACAAAACTACAATTCAAAACGATACATGCACCCCCACTGTTCATAGCAGCTCTGCTCACAGTTGCCGAGATATGGAAACAACCAAAATGTCCATCAACAGATGAAGGGATAAAGAAGATGTGCTGTATATATATAATGGAATTCTACTCAGCCATGAGAAAGAATGAAATATTGCCATTTGCAGCAACATGGATGGGCCTGGAGATTATCATACTAAGTGAAGTCAGAGAAAGACAAATACCATATATCATCCTTACTTTGGAACTGTGGTGCTGGACAAGACTCTTGAGAGTCCCTTGGTTAGCAAGGAAATCAAGCCAGTCAATCCTGAAGGAAATCAACTCTGAATATTCCTTGGAAGGACTGATACTGAAGCTGAAGCTCCAATATTTTGGCCACTTGATGCAAAGAGCCGACTCATTGGGAAAGACCCTGATGCTGGGAAAGATTGAAAGCAAGAGGAAAAGGGGACAACAGAGGATGAGAAGGTTGGATGGCACCATCAAGTCAATGGACATGAGTTTGAGCAAACTCCACGAGATGGTGAACGAAAGGGAAGCCTGGCATGCTGCTGTCCATGAGTTGGAAACAACTTAGCAACTGAACAACAGCAATAATATGTGGAATCTAAAATATGACACAAATGAATTTATCTGCAAAACAAAAAGAGACAGAGAGAACAGACTTGTGAGTGACAAAGGGGAGGGAGTAGGGAGGGATGGGCTGGGAGTTTGGAGTTAGTTCAGTTCAGTTGCTCAGTTATGTCCGACTCTTTGTGACCCGATGAATCACAGCACACCGGGCTTCCCTGTCCATCACCAACTCCTGGAGTTTACCCAAACTCATGTCCATCAAGTCAGTGATGCCATCCAGCAGTCTCATCCTCTGTCATCCCCTTCTCCTCCTGCCCCCAATCCCTCCCAGCATCAGGGTCTTTTCCAATGAGTCAACTCTTCACATGAGGTGGCCAAAGTACTGGAGTTTCAGCTTTAGCATCATTCCTTCCAATGAACACCCAGGACTGATCTTCTTTAGGATGGACTGGTTGGTTGGAGTTAGTAGGTGCAAACTATTACATATAGAATGGATAAGCAATAAGGTCCTACTGTGTAGTTCAGTCAACTACACTGAATATCATGAGATAAACCATAATGGAAAGGAAATAAAAAAGAATGTAGGAAAGAAAAATATCTTCAGAGAGTTAAGGTGGAACTTAATCTCTTAATGTCAATATATGGCTAAAATTGCTTATCTGAATAGATTTTCAGAGTTTAACTGCAGAGTCTGATTCAATATTAAGCAATCTAACAGGAATGAATGTTTTAGCACATAAAGGGTTTTTTTTTGTACTCTATATTTTGTTATTATTAGCTCACAAACTGAGGTTCTAATTGTAAAATTTAGAGATTGAGGATTTGGCAAATGGAATTCTACTAATCATACTTTTTCTTGCTTGTATTTCCTCGATTAATAGGTGAGTCAGGCTCAGATCTGGAATACTTCAGCAGGAATTTAGGGGTGTCACACTCTCTGAGGTATGGACATTATATGATTTCTGAGAAGCCAAATTATTGTTTCCTTGCATATCACCTACTATATTCTGACAAATGACTTGGAAATCAATGGGAACTTGGCATACAAAAAGCATAAATCAAGCTTCAAGTTGTGTTACATTGTGGCAGCTTTTAAAAGCTGATTTCACTTATTTGTTAAAATAATAGACTTTAACTGAAACTGTGAAGCACTGAAAGATGTGGATGGCCTGCTGTCTGCCCACAGGCTTATGATGTGAAGGAAACAGGAGACGCATGCCACTAATTATAACACTAGGTGCCGTGGTAAGATGTGTCATTAAGAGGCTGCACGGTTCCTGCTGAGACTTCACAGGCCAATAGAATCATCGCCAGTTGAGGGTGATCTGGTAGGCTTCTCCGGAAGCCCACTTCTGAGCAGGGTCTGAAAGATGAGTTTTCCTAATCTCTCAGTAAATCTATGCTTGCTCAGCCCTCATGCCCTTTTCATATCTGTCATTTATAATTATTTTCATGATTGTTAATTAAGGTCTGTCTCCCTGCCTAGACTGGTTCTGTTCACCATACTCTCCCTGCCAGC
Organism: Capra hircus; assembly: GCF_001704415.2. NCBI lineage: Eukaryota > Metazoa > Chordata > Mammalia > Artiodactyla > Bovidae > Capra > Capra hircus. Next base: position 58,763,211 of record NC_030813.1, on the reverse strand, counting down.
TGGTATAATGCTCGGCTCACAAGTAGGGGCTTAATAAGTATTTGTTGGATGAAGAACTATTTCTTGAGTGTTCTTATACACCAGGCAGGCACATGCCATGTGCACTCATTTCCTCCTCACAGTAGCTCTCAAGGTGTCATTACCTCCAGGAAGCTAACCAGTTAGCGTGTCATCTCTGGACTAACATCTAGCTCCAGTTGAGGTCTGTTGGGCTGCAAAGCTGGGGCTGCCCCCAGGACTCACACTGCGGGGTAAAGATGGGATAAAGGTCGCAAGACGCTTGGGGGTGCCTGAGAAAACGGCTCCCGCCCAGAGCTCCAGTGTCCTCTCTCCTGGGAGTAAGAGGAGCCTGGGTAAACCTGACCTTGAAGGAATCTTCTGATGGAATGTCCCTGGGCTTGTTGGTCCTGCCTGTCTCTCCTGCAGCCAGCCAGTTCTGCTCGGCTCCCTGCGCACTTGGCTCCAATAAAAATGAACCCGTGTTCCTGGGTGTCTGGTGTGACTCCAGGCTTCCAATCCCCACCGTTGAGCCTGACTTTTAGCACACCCCACTTTTGCACTGGTTCCACTTCTGACCTTGACCCACCTCATACCCCCTCCCTATGACTTATAGTTTCATCCTCTGTGTGTCTGTGGTTCTCACCATAGGCGACCCTTCCTAGCTGTCCCCCACACTTATCTCCTTGATCTCTGTGTCATGCTGAGTAGCGAGGACCCCAGCTCTCCGTCCAGAGGAATTCAGGTGTCAACTGGAGTGGGCAGGGAACCATGGCACCAGGCGGAAGGCTGGCTACGTTGCTGAGACGCTGAGCAGACATGGTGGGATTAGCATGGAAGAAAGAGGGATGGGCAGAGGAGAGGGTGTCAGGGGAGAATTGGTGGCACTTGGCAATGATTTGATGCAGGTGTGGCCTGAGGGTGTGGCAGGGGAAGGGGGAAGAGAAGAGAGGCAGAGGGCACCCCTCCGGGTCTCTGTGTGGAAAACAGTATTGCCCAAACTTACAGCTGCCGCCTTTGGTTTCCAGAATTTTCATTTTCCATAAGATTCCCTTCAAGCTTTACTTTCATCCTAGTTTCAAGCTCTGCTTCTCCCTGCACCCTGCATACTTAGTCATCCTGGATGGAGCAGTCATTCTTCAGACCACGTTGTTCCTCCAGCTTCCTTTCTGACTGATCCCCTTCCTCCCATCTGCAGAAATCCTCTCCACCCCTCAAAGGCAGACGGGTTGCCATGTCCATGGAGCAGCCCCTCCTGATGCCAGTTGGAATAATGTCTCTTTTCTGTGCTTCCCTAGAGCTTAGTCCTCTTATCAAAGTCGTTCTCACATCCTGCCTCACACCACAAACACTGTACTCATGTCTGTTTCCCCACCAGACTGGGAGGAGACTGGGAATTACATCTTCTCCAGCTTCTAAGTCCCCAGTGACAGGTGCTCGCTTCTCCCTACCTGCTCCTCCTTTGCAATTCTCAGCAATGGAGTTTGACAGATATTGGTTGTAAATCTGGCACAGTGTTAATCTTGAAGGCATGTGGAAGGGAGTGGGGCTGGGGAGCTCCCTGCCAGGGACATCTAACACATTGCCATGTTCTCTTGAATACTTGGTAGCGGATATATGGGAGTCATTGTGTTGTGATTCTATGTAGCTTACATATATTTTAAAATACACTATTGTACCCACTTGAAATTCAATAAAATCAAATTTTAAAAGAGATAATATTGTATAAATTGCATCATCCTTTCTCCTTCTGTCAGAAGACGGCTCTTTCTCCCAATTATATTTCTTTTCCTTCATATAAAACATGCTAGAATAAAGACTCAGACTCATTTTTCTGACAGTTGATTCTCGTGATTTGATTTTGTTTTCTTCCTTCTCTATTTTTATTTTACTTCTCTTTTCTGTCTATATCTTTCTTTCTTTTTGTAAAAAAGACAAACATTTATTTATTTGGCTGTTCAGTTCAGTCACTCAGTCATGTCCAGTTCTTTGTGACCCCATGGACTGCAGCATGCCAGGCCTCCCTGTCCATCACCAACTCCCAAAGTTCACTCAAATTCATGTCCATCAAGTTGGTGATGCCATCCAACCATCTCATCCTCTGTCATCACCTTCTTCTCCTGCCTTCAATCTTTCCCAGCATCAGGGTCTTTAGCAATGAGTCAGTTCTTTGCAAAAGGTGGCCAAAGTATTGGGAGTTTCAGCTTCGGCATCAGTCCTTCCGATGAATATTCAGAACTGATTTCCTTTAGGATGGACTGGTTGGATTCTTGCAGTCCAAAGGACTCTCAAGAGTCTTCTTCAACACCACAGTTGAAAAGCATCAGTTCTTTGGTGCTCAGCTTTCTTTCTAGTCTAACTCTCACATCCATACATGACTACTGCAAAAACCATACCTTTGACTAGACGGAACTTTGTGGCAAAGTAATGTCTCTGCTTTATAATATGCTGTGTAGGTTGGTCATAACTTTAATTCCAAGGAGCAAGCATCTTTTAATTTCATGGCTGCAGTCACCATCTACAGTGATTTTGAAGTCCCCCAAAATAAAGCCTGTCACTGTTTTTATTGTCTCTCCATCTATTTGGCGAGAAGTGAGAGACCAGATGCCATGATCTTAGTTTTCTGAATGTTGAGCTTTAAGCCAACTCTTCACTGTCCTCTTTCACTTTCATCAAGAGGCACTTTATTTCTTCTTCACTTTCTACCATAATGGTAGTGTCATCTGCATATCTGAGGTTATTGATATTTCTCCCGGTAATCTTGATTCTAGCTTGTGTTTCATCAAGCCCAGCATTTCTCATGATGTACTCTGCACATAAGCTAAATAAGCAGGGTGCCAGTATACAGCCTTAACATAATCCTTTCCTGGTTTGGAACCAGTCTGTTGTTCCATGTCCAGTTCTAACTGTTGCTTCTTGGCCTGTATACAGATTTCTCAGAAGGCAGGTATGGTGGTCTGGTATTCCCATTTCTTAAATAATTTTCCACAGTTTGTTGTGATCCACATAGTTAAAGGCTTTGGCATAGTGGGAAAACTGGTCAACCACTTGTAAAAGAATGAAACTAGATCACTTTCTAACACCGTACACAAAAATAAACTCAAAATGGATTAAAGATCTAAATGTAAGATTAGAAACTATAAAACTCCTAGAGGAGAACATAGGCAAAACACTCTCAGACATAAATCACAGCAGGATCCTCTATGATCCACCTCCCAGAATTCTGGAAATAAAAGCAAAAATAAACAAATGGGATCTAATTAAAATTAAAAGCTTCTGCACAACAAAGGAAAATATAAGCAAGGTGAAAAGACAGCCTTCTGAATGGGAGAAAATAATAGCAAATGAAGCCAACTGACAAACAACTAATCTCAAAAATATACAAGCAACTTATGCAGCTCAATTCCAGAAAAATAAACGACCCAATCAAAAAATGGGCCAAAGAACTGAATAGACATTTCTCCAAAGAAGACATACAGATGGCTAACAAACACATGAAAAGATGCTCAACATCACTCATTATTAGAGAAATGCAAATCAAAACCACAATGAGGTACCACTTCACACCAGTCAGAATGGCTGCGATCCAAAAATCTGCAAGCAATAAATGCTGGAGAGGGTGTGGAGAAAAGGGAACCCTCCTACACTGTTGGTGGGAATGCAAACTAGTACAGCCACTATGGAGAACAGTGTGGAGATTCCTTAAAAAATTGCAAATAGAACTACCTTATGACCCAGCAATCCCATTGCTGGGCATACACACTGAGGAAACCAGAATTGAAAGAGACACATGTACCCCAATGTTCATCGCAGCACTGTTTATAATAGCCAGGACATGGAAACAACCTAGATGTCCATCAGCAGATGAATGGATAAGAAAGCTGTGGTACATATTCAAAATGGAGTATTACTCAGCCGTTAAAAAGAATTCATTTGAATCAGTTCTGATGAGATGGATGAAACTGGAGCCAATTATACAGAGTGAAGTAAGCCAGAAAGAAAAACACCAATACAGTATACTAACACATATATATGGAATTTAGGAAGATGGCAATGACGACCCTGTATGCAAGACAGGAAAAAAGACACAGATGTGTATAACGGACTTTTGGACTCAGAGGGAGAGGGAGATGGTGGGATGATTTGGGAGAATGGGAATTCTAACATGTATACTATCATGTAAGAATTGAATCGCCAGTCTATGTCTGACACAGGGTGCAGCATGCTTGGGGCTGGTGCATGGGGATGACCCAGAGAGATGCTGTGGGGAGGGAGGTGGGAGGGGGGTTCATGTTTGGGAACGCATGTAAGAATTAAAGATTTTAAAATTAAAAAAAAAAAAAAACAGAAGTAGACATTTTTCTGGAACTTGCTTGCTTTTTCTACGATCCAACGGATGTTGGCAATCTGATCTCTGGTTCCTCTGCCTTTTCTAGATCCAGCTTGGAGAATTTTGAGCACTATTTTGCTAGTGTGTGAGATGAATGCAATTGTGTGGTAGTCTGAACATTCTTTGGCATTGCCTTTCATTGGGATTGGAATAAAAAGTGATCTTTTCCAGTTTTGTGGACACTGCTGTTCAGTTCAATTCAGTTCACTCACTCAGTCGTGTTTGACTCTTTGTGACCCCATGAATCGCAGCATGCCAGGCCTCCCTGTCCATCACCAACTCCCAGAGTTCACTCAGACTCACGTCCATTGAATCAGTGATGCCATCCAGCCATCTCATCTTCTGTCGTCCCCTTCTCCTCCTGCCCCTAATCCCTCCCAGCATCAGAGTCTTTTCCAATGAGTCAACTCTTCTCATGAGGTGGCCAAAGTACTGGAGTTTCAGCTTTAGCATTATTCCTTCCAAAGAAATCCCAGGGCTGATCTCCTTCAGAATGGATTGGTTGGATCTCCTTGCAGTCCAGGGGACTCTCAAGAGTCTTCTCCAACACCACAGTTCAAATGCATCAATTCTTCGGCACTCAGCCTTCTTCACAGTCCAACTCTCACATCCATACATGGCTACTGGAAAAACTATAGCCTTGACTAGATGGACCTTTGTTGGCAAAGTAATGTCTCTGTTTTTCAATGCTATCTAGGTTGGTCATAACTTTCCTTCCAAGGAGTAAGCGTCTTTTCATTTCATGGCTGCAATCACCATCTGCAGTGATTTTGGAGCCCCAAAAGATAAAGTCTGACACTGTTTCCACTGTTTCCCCATCTATTTGCCATGAAGTGATGGGACCAGATGCCATGATCTTCATTTTCTGAATGTTGAGCTTTAAGCCAACTTTTTCACTTTCATCAAGAGGCTTTTTAGTTCCTCTTCACTTTCTGCCATAAGGGTGGTGACATCTGCATATCTGAGGTTATTGATATTTGTCCTGGCAATCTTCATTCCCGCTTGTGTTTCTTCCAGTCCAGCATTTCTCATGGTACTCTGCATAGAAGTTAAATAAGCAGGGTGACAATATACAGCCTTGACATACTCCTTTTCCTATTTGGAACCAGTCTGTTGTTCCATGTCCAGTTCTAACTGTTGCTTCCTGACTTGAATACAGGTTTCTCAAGAGGCAGGTTAGGTGGTCTGGTATTCCCATCTCTTTCAGAATTTTCCAGTTTATTGTGATGCACACAGTCAAAGGCTTTGGCATAGTCAATAAAGCAGAAATAGATGTTTTTTCTGGAACTCTTCTTGCTTTTTCGATGATCCAGAGGATCATCATGTTGGCAATTTGATCTCTGGTTCCTCTGCCTTTTCTAAAACCAGCTTGAACATCAGTGAGTTCACGGTTCATGTATTGCTGAAGCCTGGCTTGGAGAATTTTGAGCATGACTTTACTAGCATGTGAGATGAGTGCAATTGTGTGGTAGTTTGAGCATTCTTTGGCATTGCCTTTCTTTGGGATTGGAATGAAAACTGACGTACCAGATCTTAATTGCGACTTGCGGGATCTTTAGTTGCAGTGTTTGAACTCTCAGTTGTGGCGCACAAACTCTTAGTCGCAGCGTGTGGGATCTAGTTCCCTGACTAAGGATCAAACCAGGGCCCCTGCACCGGGAGTGCAGAGTCTTAGCCACCAGACCACCAGGGAAGTCCCTACATCTTTCTTAACCATTTCCAACTATTGGTGCTACTCTGATGGGTGGCAATCTTAGGATAATGGGTGAAAGGAAGTTCTTACATTTGAAAAATATAAATAGGTATGTTATTGATTAACTGAGAGGTATGACAACAAATGGATGCATTTTAAAATCCTCTATGAACTAGGAATCATTACTTTAGTAAAGACAGAGTGGTCTAGAAGCTTCTTTGATTTGAAGGACAAGATGAAATGTGCTTGGAAGGGCATGGGGCAAAACAGTCCATTTTGGCAAAAATAATACTTCACAAAATCTCCTGGATGAGTTATTCCCTCCCCAACCCTCAGAGTTAAGGCTGTTATCAGAGGGAAATATCGAGATAAATTTATTGCTTATTGAAAGAATATAATATTTAGGTTATCATTTGAGATACTTTCATCTGCAAATAATAGCAAGCCCAAGTCGAAGTGACATAAATTATAAGAAGATGTATCGTCTCACCCAATAGAATTCTGAGTAGGGTGTTTCCCAAGTTGGTGAACTCAACAGCTCACCTCATTGAGCACCTGGCTCTTTTCTCCTTTTCCTCTCTGCTGTCTTCTACTTGTTGGCATTGTCTTCAGGCTTCCCCTCTCATGGTTTCAAGGACAGCTTGTACTAAACGGTGGCCCCACAGCATGTTCTTCACCACTCTGTTCTTTTTAAAAGCTGTTATAGGAAGCCCCCTTCTGGAAAGATTTCTCCTCGTGTCAGAGTGTCTAGAATTGGGTCACAAGTGTGCGTGCTAAGTCATAGTCTTTCCAGGCCAGGTGGCAATTGGGTCACAGACCTACCCTTAAACCCAAGGATGACAACACAGAGGGATTGAGACCATTATGACTGGTTTGAAAGTTAAAGTGAAAGTCGCTCAGTCGTGTCTGACCCTTTGCGACTCCATGAACTATACAGTCCATGGAATTCTCCAGGCCAGAATACTGGAGTGGGTAGCCGTTTCCTTCTCCAGGGGATCTTCCCAACCCAGGGATCGAACCCAGGTCTCCTGCATTGGAGGCGGATTCTTTACGGCTGAGCCACCGGGGAAGCCCAAAAATACTGGAGTGAGTAGCTGTTCCCTTCTCCAGAGCATCTTTCCGACCTAGAAATCCAACCAGGGTCACCTGCATTGCAGGCAGATTCTTTACCAGTTGAGCACCAGGGTCTAGAAGGACTCAGATTGGCCTGGTTCTTTAAGGAGGGAGAGAAATTGACTGTCAGAATGAAAACAGGTCTCTGCAAACATGGAAGAAGAGGAAACGACTGATGAGTGCCTCCTAGAAGGCTCCTCGTCCTAAGGAGATGTGCAGAGAGAAACTGATTAAAAACAAAACACAGGCTTCCCCCTCGGAACAACCTTTTGAGGCACACTAAGGCTCATGCATCGGAGAAGGAAATGGCACCCCACTCCAGTGTTCTTGCCTGGAGAATCCCAGGGACAGGGGAGCCTGGTGGGCTGCTGTCTATGGGGTTGCACAGAGTTGGACATGACTGAAGTGACTTAGCAGAAGCAAGGCTCTTCATCCAGCATGTGTCCTCATCCAGCATTTTATGATGGGTGTCCACAGGGTTGTCATAGGGCTATCATTTCCTCCAAAGATATGTCTATTTTCAGATGGACTATGAAAATAGCCCAACTATTTCTACATAGAAAGGTGATTATCAGTGTGTAATAGTACAAAGGCAGGCACAGTGTTTGTAGTGAAGAGTTGAATGGTTTTCATTATCTTTCTTTTGTGATCTTATGCCACTTTCCTCTTAGGAATTATGTCTCATCTATTGAACGATGTCTTGGCAAGGCTGTATGTAAATCGAGGTTTCTTGCCCATCAGCCAAGGGGTGACATGTGACCTAAGCTAGACCAATGTGACCCGCTTTCTCAGGACTTTGAATTTATAGTGACATGAGAATGGAAAATATTATTTGAGTTCTTCATTCTGGCAGTTAAGTTGCATCATTCCTGCTTTTAGACCCTCTAGGATCCACCCAGCCCCTCCAAACTGTCTTGATCCTGAGGTTGGTTCTCCAGCCTTCCCTTAGATTCCACGAGCTACCAGTAACATCCTTGCAAAAAGATCATTTCCTGCTTCAGTAGCCTGCTATATACAACATCTAACATCTATTTTATTTCATAAAATCATAGGATGTCTGAGCTGTAAGAAATCTTAGAAATCATCTGGGAAGTGCCCTCATTTTATAGCTGACGAAATTGAATCTCCCAGAGGTTGAGGGTTTCTCTCAAGGTCACATCACAGAACTTATCAGTGACAGAACTGGGAATAAGACAGGGTCTCCTTTGCCCAGGGTAGTGCAGCCTGCTTGTTATTTTCATTCCTTTTATTATAAACCACAGCCTGCCTTTCTCCTCTTTCTCTCATACTTAATACAGAATGGTGACCTTAAAATTTTCATTTCTCCCCTAAATTCATAATTTGCTTGGAGGAGTTAAAAATTTTGTTTCAGAGGTAGTCCTTTCAGAGATTTGGCATCTGGTAAAGACAGGCATCAGTTTATATCCTTATATGGAGTCTTAACTATTTTCAACTATCTATAAAGAAATTCATGTTTGGAAAGGAAGTGGTTTGCTCTAGGGAAACATATGGGTTAGGGTTCTGAAAGTGATTATCTCCCATTTTTAACTTTAGCTTCTATCTGTATGCATTTGGAGAAAGTCTTCCTCGATTCCCACTAAAAGATAAATATCTGCTCTATTTTTTCAGTCACCTTAGGGGAATCATAGCTTAGACAACTACTGCCCAAACAGCCCAATGTTAGGGTAGGAATTGGGAAGAGGTTTTCCCTGGTGGCTCAGTTGGTAAAGAATCCATCTGTAATGCAGGAGACCCAGGTTCAATCCTTGGGAGGGGAAGATCCGCTGGAAAAGGAAATGGCAATCCACTCCAGTATTCTTGCCTGGGAAATCCCATGAACAGAGGAGCCTGGTGGGCTATACAGTCCATGGGGTTGCAAAGAGTTGGACAAGACCTTAGCAACTAAACTATCACTGCCACCACTTTAGGCACTAAAAATGTACTGGTTAATTCATTCACCTCACAATATCAGAAAGCAAGTACTCTTATCAGGATCCCAATTTACAGATGAAGAAAGTAAGGCACAGAGAGGCTAAGTAACTTGCTTAAGGATACACAGATTTAAGTGGCAGAGCTGAGATTTGAACCAGGTGGTCTCAGTTCAAAGTCCATGCCCTTAACACTCTGTTACATCTTAATTATTAACTCTCGCCATGGAGATAAAAGTAGATTTATTTTCCTAGGAAAAGAAGATTGTCCAATACCTTTTTGTACACACTTCCAGCAAGGGGGGGTTCTGCAGCATGACTCTCTTGTGTCCCAGTGATGCTTGCAGCATACACTTATGAACACCATTGAACTGCAAGTACTCCTACACAACAAACGTTTTTCTTGTCTCTACCCATGTAACCAAATACATCTAAAGAATCTGATCACTTGGTAGTTGTGAGATGAATTGCACAGAGGGAAGCTTTTTGCTCTGGATGCTCATCAAATAGGATCAAAAGTGAATCATTTAATAGATTATTTAAGAGTCAAATTCTTTGAACTCAACTCAAGATCCCCTGTGGTGAAAGGTACTAATTACAATGCAAAAACAGCCAAATATTGATTAGAAAATGCTATGAACTAAGTGCCTAGAAAGTCCTTTTCTGCTTACTGGATTTAAAACACATTATTCTGCTTGAAATTTGTTACAGAGAAACAGGAAATCATCTCCATTCCCCATCCTGTTTTGGCAAACAGACAAAGTAAGTTTTATTTTTAAGCAATTTATCAAAACAAAGTTCCACTATGTCAAAACAAATTGACAGTGCTTAATGCTTACATCACAGTAAGATTTTTTTGGACATTATTCTTTATTCAGAGTGAAAAATTCAGTTAAAAAAAGGGTGTTTAAAAAATTGTCTATTTTATTCAAGCTCTCTTAATTACAGACTAATACTAGAAGAAAAGTTCATTATTCAGTAGTAGCTGTTGGTTTTTTAATAGAATAATTCGATCAATGTGAGCAAAAAAGGATCTCTTTAAATGGCATGTTTAAGTGGCAGAATTCACACAGGCTGTATTCCTGAGAATTTGCTGGTTTGCATGGATGGGTGGTGCTGGAGGAGCAGTAGGGAGAATGAGGTGGGAGGAGGCTTCTTGCCTCTCTTGGGAACTGGCGGTAAGAGCCCGGGGTGTGTAGCGCCCCCTCCCTGAGGACCAGGTTGGCCTACCTGTGCCCCAAATAAGCTAGTATCTGAGCACCATTAACAAGTACTGGTATCTGATGTAGAAACTACCAAGTTAGTGTTTGTGGACTTAATGAATGGAATGCTATTGGAGCCCAGACAAGGGCACTGAAATCAAGGAGGAAGAAATGAGAGAAGACTTTCTGGAGGAAGGGGGATAATCTGACACTTAAAGAAGTTGGACAGAGTAGAAAGAACATATATGAAGGCACTTGGGCAGTTGTGTATGGAAAAGAGCGGTTTACTTTAAGATCTATGTGTCCTCCAACACACACACACACACACACACACACACACACACACACACACACACGGGCTCCTGACATGCAGGAGATGGAAGCATGCTCTCTTTGACATTGTAATAACCATGCTCTTCTGTTTCAAGGACACTGTGGTAATTAACGTGGGAGAAAGATGGGCTTTGTTAAACTTGAGAATGTCAGGGTTCTGCAGGGGAAAACTGACAATACTGTGATCTATTGTGATATTTTTCATATTCTATAATTTGAGCTTGTAACTGCTTAACCAATTAAAGTTTAAGCAGGCAGCCCTCAAATACTACTGCACAACTGAAAGAATGATTTATTACACCCAGAGTTATTGGAAGAGAGGGAAGCCAGATTGTATTCAGAGGAACACCACTGAAGGTGGCTGTTAATTTTTGCTCCAGATATAGGCTTCCCTGTTTAACTTAGAGAGAAGCTGCACCCTCAAACCCCCTTTTGGAGAGTTCCAATGCAAAATAGTACACTAAAAGGTTTAGGAAGTCCTTGGGGTTAAAAAGAAAAAAGGTTTATTAATGGTTAACCCACTTCTCAGGAAAGTTCTTTTTTTTTCCTTCCCGATTATCACTGAGTACATTTTTTAATCACTGCAGTGAGAAAAGATTGAGACACTGGAGGAAATTGCATCCCTCTTTGGGGGTTATATTATAGCCAGATTTTTAAAAATCCAGTCTAAGATAAATTCCATTAAAGCACAATTTGTGCTGATTATGCTGTGCTGATTCTAGGAATGCAGTGTTCTGACATTATCAATAATGCTGAATTACTCAGCTCATACGGGCCCCTGATGGGCTCCAATCAATGCATGGTAGCAGCTGCATAAGTTAAATTGCCACTACACAGAGCTGAGAGGGAGTGTGGTGCAAGGGGCCATCCACAAGGATCTCTGTGGGTTTTGCCTTTGAGTTGATGAGGAATTGATGAAGGTGCCCTAAAAGGTAGGAGGGACTAGACTATAAAGGACTTTGTTTGGGTATTCTCCAAAGATGCTGGGTTCAGCCAATGAAGGTTTCGATTAAAGATTTGCGCTCTTAGGGAATCTACGCTGACACTAGCACGATGGGCGATTAGAGGGGAACTAATACCTGCACTGACACCAAGTTGGTATCACAGGGGAGGAAAAATAATTACCCCCTACCATCTGAGTTCTTAACTGAGACCCCTGTAATAAAAGGCAGATTGACAAGAGAAAAGCAATCAGAAATTTACTAACATGTTATCTCATGTATACAAGGGTGATACCCAGGGAAAAATGAGTAACTCAAAGAGGTAGCTTAGAATTCAGACTTAAATCCTGAATTCTAAATAGGGAAGGGGGCAGGAGATGTCAGCCTCTTAGGGTAGACCAAATGATTTTTTGGAAAGATGAGTGGACCCTTAGAAGAATAGGTGGGAAATATGATGGTTTGTGATAAAGTCTGTCTGGAAGTGGTGTTGACTGCTGGTCTCCTCTTCCGTATTGAGGCAGTCTTCCCTGGTTGTTGAAACTCCCAGTTTAGGAATCTATGACAACTGAGTCCCTTAGGGAGTATCTGTCTTCAGGTACGTAAGGGAAGTTCAAAGCCTCTCCCTGTATTTGCTGTTTTTCAAAAGCCTACAGCTCAACAGTAATCAACATACCAAAGCAGCATATTTGGGGATGGTATGTCCTGAACCCCTACAGTCATATACTGGGGTGGCATATGCTGCCGTCCTTCAGTATCTATTACGCCAGTTCACAGGAATGATGAGAAGAAAGGGCAACAAGATGGAGGCAATGGGATCCAGGAAGATATACAAAGAAATAACCGATAGCACTTGGAAACTGGTTGGGCACTGAGGGTAAAGAAAAAGTAGGAGCCTAGGGTGACAGCTAGGCTTCTGGCAGAAGTAACACTATGCATCCAGTTAAGAAAATATATTAATAGGAGGAGGGGGGAAAGGTGATGAATTCAGTTCAGACATGTTCAGATTAAGTTTAGTGGAACACCCAAACACTGATACACAGGTGTCTGATAGGAAGCTGACTCTATGGTTGGAATCCAGGAGTGATGTTAGGACTCCAGGTAGAAATTTGCATGTTATCAGCATATAGGTGGATGCTTCCCTGGTGGCTCAGAAGTAAAGAATCCACTTTCCAACACAGGAGACGTGTGTTGGATCCCTGGGTCGGGAAGATCCCCTGGAAAAGGGAGGGGCAACCTATTCTAGTATATTTGCCTGGGAAATCCTACAGACAGAGGAGTCTAGCGGGCTACAGTCCATGGGGTCACAAAGAGTCAGACACAATTTAGTGACTAAACAATAACAGCAACAAGCAGGAGAAAAGACAATTTCTAACAAGTGGTGCTGGGAAAACTGGTCAACCACTTGTAAAAGAATGAAACTAGATCACTTTCTAACACCACACACAAAAATAAACTCAAAATGGATTAAAGATCTAAACGTAAGACCAGAAACTATACAACTCCTAGAGGAGAACATAGGCAAAACACTCTCAGACATAAAACACAGCAGGATCCTCTAGGACCCACCTCCCAGAATATTGGAAATAAAAGCAAAAATAAACAAGTGGGACCTAATTAAAATTAAAAGCTTCTGCACAACAAAGGAAAATATAAGCAAGGTGAAAAGATAGCCTTCAGAATGGGAGGAAATAATAACAAATGAAGCAACTGACAAAGAATTAATCTCAAAAATATATAAGCAACTTCTGTAGCTCAATTCCAGAAAAATAAATGACCCAATCAAAAAATGTGCCCTTCCAGAAAATTGCAGAGGAAGGTAAACTTCCAAACTCATTCTATGAGGCCACCATCACCCTAATACCAAAACCTGACAAAGATGTCACAAAAAAAGAAAACTACAGGCCAATATCACTGATGAACATAGCTGCAAAAATCCTCAACAAAATTCTAGCAATCAGAATCCAACAACACATTAAAAAGATCATACACCATGACCAAGTGGGCTTTATCCCAGGGATGCAAGGATTCTTCAATATCCGCAAATCAATCAATGTAATTCACCACATTAACAAATTGAAAAATAAAAACCATATGATTATCTCAATAGATGCAGAGAAGGCCTTTGACAAAATTCAACATCCATTTATGATAAAAACTCTCCAGAAAGCAGGAATAGAAGGAACATACCTCAACATAATAAAAGCTATCTATGACAAACCCACAGCAAACATTATCCTCAATGGTGAAAAATTGAAAGCATTTCCGCTAAAGTCAGGAACAAGACAAGGGTGTCCACTTTCACCGCTACTATTCAACATAGTTCTGGAAGTTTTGGCCACAGCAATTAGAGCAGAAAAAGAAATAAAAGGAATCCAAATTGGAAAAGAAGAAGTAAAACTCTCACTGTTTGCAGATGACATGATCCTCTACATGGAAAACCCTAAAGACTCCACCAGAAAATTACTAGAGCTAATCAATGAATATAGTAAAGTTGCAGGATATAAAATCAACACACAGAAATCCCTTGCATTCCTATACACGAATAATGAGAAAGTAGAAAAAGAAATTAAGGAAACAATTCCATTCACCATTGCAACGAAAAGAATAAAATACTTAGGAATATATCTACCTAAAGAAACTAAAGACCTATATATAGAAAACTATAAAACACTGATGAAAGAAATCAAAGAGGACACTAATAGATGGAGAAATATACCATGTTCATGGATCGGAAGAATCAATATAGTGAAAATGAGTATATTACCCAAAGCAATTTACAAATTCAATGCAATCCCTATCAAGCTACCAGCAACGTTTTTCACAGAACTAGAACAAATAATTTCAAGATTTGTATGGAAATACAAAAAACCTCGAATAGCCAAAGCAATCTTGAGAAAGAAGAATGGAACTGGAGGAATCAACTTGCCTGACTTCAGGCTCTACTACAAAGCCACAGTCATCAAGACAGTATGGTACTGGCACAAAGACAGGCATATAGATCAATGGAACAAAATAGAGAGCCCAGAGATAAATCCACACACATATGGACACCTTATCTTTGACAAAGGAGGCAAGAATATACAATGGAGTAAAGACAATCTCTTTAACAAGTGGTGCTGGGAAAACTGGTCAACCACTTGTAAAAGAATGAAACTAGATCACTTTCTAACACCTCACACAAAAATAAACTCAAAATGGATTAAAGATCTAAATGTAAGACCAGAAACTATAAAACTCCTAGAGGAGAACATAGGCAAAACACTCTCAGACATAAATCACAGCAGGATCCTCTATGATCCACCTCCCAGAATTCTGGAAATAAAAGCAAAAATAAACAAATGGGATCTAATTAAAATTAAAAGCTTCTGCACAACAAAGGAAAATATAAGCAAGGTGAAAAGACAGCCTTCTGAATGGGAGAAAATAATAGCAAATGAAGCAACTGACAAACAACTAATCTCAAAAATATACAAGCAACTTATGCAGCTCAATTCCAGAAAAATAAACGACCCAATCATAAAATGGGCCAAAGAACTAAATAGACATTTCTCCAAAGAAGACATACGGATGGCTAACAAACACATGAAAAGATGCTCAACATCACTCATTATTAGAGAAATGCAAATCAAAACCACAATGAGGTACCACTTCACACCAGTCAGAATGTCTGCAATCCAAAAGTCTGCAAGCAATAAATGCTGGAGAGGGTGTGGAGAAAAGGGAACCCTCCTACACTGTTGGTGGGAATGCAAACTAGTACAGCCACTATGGAGAACAGTGTGGAGATTCCTTAAAAAATTGCAAATAGAACTACCTTATGACCCAGCAATCCCATTGCTGGGCATACACACCGAGGAAACCAGAATTGAAAGAGACACATGTACCCCAATGTTCATCGCAGCACTGTTTATAATAGCCAGGACATGGAAACAACCTAGATGTCCCATCAGCAGATGAATGGATAAGAAAGCTGTGGTACATATACACAATGGAGTATTACTCAGCCATTAAAAAGAATACATTTGAATCAGTTCTAATGAGGTGGATGAGACTGGAGCCTATTATACAGAGTGAAGTAAGCCAGAAAGAAAAACACCAATACAGTATACTAACACATATATATGGAATTTAGGAAGATGGCAATGACGACCCTGTATGCAAGACAGGGAAAGAGACACAGATGTGTATAATGGACTTTTGGACTCAGAGGGAGGGAGAGGGTGGGATGATTTGGGAGAATGACATTCTAACATGTATACTATCATGTAAGAATTGATTCGCCAGTCTATGTCTGATGCAGGATACAGCATGCTTGGAGCTGGTGCATGGGGATGACCCAGAGAGATGTTATGGGGAGGGAGGTGGGAGGGGGGTTCATGTTTGGGAACGCATGTAAGAATTAAAGATTTTAAAATTAAAAAAAATAAAAATAAAAATAAATAAAGTTATATTATAATGACAAAAAATAAAATAAAATAAAATAAAATAAGCAAAAAAAAAAAAATGTGCCAAAGAACTAAACAGACATTTCTCCAAAGAAGACATACAGATGGCTAACAAACACATGAAAAGATGCTCAACATCACTCATTATCAGAGAAATGCAAATCAAAACCACAATGAGGTACCAGTTCATACCAGTCAGAATGGCTGCGATCCAGAAGTCTACAAGCAATAAATGCTGGAGAGGGTATGGAGAAAAGGGAACCCTCTTACACTGTTGGTGGGAATGCAAACTAGTACAGCCACTATGGAGAACAGTGTGGAGATTCCTTAAAAAACTGGAAATAGAACTGCCATATGACCCAGCAATCCCACTGCTGGGGATACACACTGAGGAAACCAGAATTGAAAGAGACATGTGTACTCCAATGTTCATCGCAGCACTGTTTATAATAGCCAGGACATGGAAGCAACCTAGATGTCCATCAGCAGACAAATGGATAGGAAAGCTGTGGTACATATACACAATGGAGTATTACTCAGCCATTAAAAAGAATACATTTGAATCAGTTCTAATGAGGTGGATGAAACTGGAGCCTATTATACAGAGTGAAGTAAGCCAGAAAGGAAAACATCAATACAGTATGCTGCTGCTGCTGCTAAGTCGCTTCAGTCGTGTCTGACTCTGTGCAACCCCATGGGTGGCAGCCCACCAGGTTCCCCCGTCCCTGGGATTCTCCAGGCAAGAAAACTGGAGTGGGTTGCCATCTCCTTCTTCAATGCATGAAAGTGAAAAGTGAAAATGAAGTCGCTCAGTCGTGTCCAACTCTTAGCGACCCCATGGACTGCAGGCTACCAGGCTCCCCCATCCATGGGATTTTCCAGGCAAGAGTACTGGAGTAGGGTGCCATTGCCTTCTCCACCAATACAGTATACTAACGCATATATATGGAATTTAGAAAGATGGTAATGATAACCCTGTATGAGAGACAGCAAAAGAGACACAGATGTATAGAACAGTCTTTTGGACTCTGTGGAAGAGGGCGAGGGTGGGGTGATTTGGGAGAATGGCATGGAAACATGTATAATATCATATGTGAAATGAATCTCCAATCCAGGTTTGATGCATGATACAGGATGCTTGGGGCTAGTGCACTGGGATGACCCAGAGGGATGGTACAGGGAGGGAGGTGGGAGGGGGGTTCAGGATGGGGAGCACATGTATACCTGTGGCGGATTCATGTTGATGTGTGGCAAAACCAATACAATATTGTAAATTAATGAGCCTGTAATTAAAATATATTTTAAAAAACAACAAGAAGCAGAAACTATGGATATACCTAGTGGATTAATAGATTTGTTTTTCAAACTTATTTATATGGTTTTGGATGAGAGAACTGCAAAGTGAATTTCAAGTTGAACCCTATTTTATTCGGTAGAGTGCACAACAGTTGCCATAATGTTGTGAACTAGTTGGATGAATATATATGGATGAATGGATGATTGAATGAGTAAAGGGTAGAGGTTCATTAAAACCAGTAGATGTTTTCCTCTTTTACTTTATTTCATGATTTGTTTTAGCTTTAGCTCTGGAAACAAGAAAAAAATATGACTATCTCAAAGAGGCAAAAAGGCAACAGTGGGTGGATTGTTTGGATGCAACACATGGAGGACTTTATTCCTGCACTTAAAAATCAATGAGCCTTTTGCTTTTAAGCCAAGTGATTTCAGACCATTGATGTATATTATTCCCATTAGGTATCAATGCCCTAGCAGTGACTGACCAACTGCTGCCTTCGCAGCAATCCAGATGGAGATGACCAGTCAAATGACAGACTTGTTACTTTCAGCAAGCAAGCCTGTTATTTCACACATGACTTCCTTTGAGTAAATGTGAGTTTTCACTTTACATACCTGGCCAGAAATCAAGTGGTTTTACAAGAGAGATGTGGGATATCAGGCACTGGATTGTGACACCCATATCTTATATAAATGGCCATACTATGGTCCTTGGGGGCTGCAGAATAGTCCAAGACTCCTTAATAATCAATCACACCACCATCAAGGCAATAGACAGGGCAGGTTGGAAGCAAGTTTTCCATTACCACTGATGGATGACTTTCACCTTTTTGTGGAAGAGTAGTTTTGACTCTTCATGAATCATAGAGGACATACTTTAAATGCCCAGCTGTGGCCCTAAACAGTCAAAAATATTTTCATACTTCTCTACAGGCATCAAATAGTTTGGGCAATGCCAAGTAAGTTACAATCCATTTCTGTGGTTTGGGAAGGTCGTTAGGACTCAGATTCATTATCTGCTGAGACTTTTCTTTGTTTTCCATTTATTACTCTCCTTCGAGTGAAATAGAGCTGCAGGAGTGGAACAGAGACCTCAGTTCACTCATCCCTGACACATTATTCGTGTCTACCATTTCTCCATAAATTTGGAGAGGAAGAGACAGAAATTGCAAATGCAGGGATTTAAATCCCCTTGGGCTACATTTGTCAGGATGAGCAGATTGTAAACTGCCTCTTACCAATATGATAAGCATTTGGGCATCAAGCTAATAACTGGGAACCACAGACTCATTCATTTGTGTGGTGTTTCCCTCCAGAAGTTTCTGAAATTGCTTCTGTAGTCGTTACATACAGCTAGAATTGTTCAGGTTTAGCAGGAAGATTAGACACACTACAATATCTGGCTAAGGAAGTTGGCTTTTTCCAGTGAGGTTGAAATGATAATTTTTTTCTATTTATATCATCACAATCTTTACAAACTGCATACTTGGAATACTTGATTTGGGCTTTTCTGAGAAAACAAGGAGAGATCTGTATAATCCTTTCAATTGTCTTAGAGCTTTATAGGCACATTGATGACAAAGAAATCCAAATCATTAAGATGCTCTCACTCACAGTTATGGCCCTTCTGTTGAAAAATAACCTTTGTATTTTACACTTTAAGTCCCTGGCAGGACCCTATTCTCTTATCTTCTTCAATAGAAGCTATTTTCTTTTGCTTCTTGTTTTGACCTTTAAAAATTTCACTGCATAAGTCATCCACTAATACATTTTCATTATAAAAATATTACAAATAACACTGGAGTTCCCTTTGATTATTATGTCAAATTCTGAAGTTCTCCCAGTCCTACTACAACCCTATGCATTTTTGGTCACAAGCATCATTAATAGTTTTGTGTGTATCTCTCCAGACTTTCTTCCAGGAATGTGTGTGTGTGTGTAGTATATTTTTGTGTATGCTATTACATGTTATTTGAGATAAATCTACTATAATGAAGAAAGCTGAGCACCAGAGAATTGATGCTTTTGAACTGTGGTGTTGGAGAAGACTCTTGAGAGTCCCTTGGACTGCAAGGAGATCCAACCAGTCCATTCTAAAGGAGATCAGTCTTGGGTGTTCTTTGGAAGGAATGATGCTAAAGCTGAAACTCCAGTACTTTGGCCACCTCATGCAAAGAGTTGACTCATTGGAAAAGACTCTGAGGCTGGGAGGGATTGGGGACAGAAAGAAAAGGGGACGACAGAGGATGAGATGGCTGGATGGCATCATGGACTCAATGGATGTGAGTTTGAGTGAACTCCGGGAGTTGGTGATGGACAGGGAGGCCTGGCGTGCTGCAATTCATGGGGTCACAAAGAGTTGGACACGACTGAGTGACTGAACTTAACTGAACTGATACTGTAAGTACCATACCACAGGTTTCTTTTTTCATGCAGTGATTCTGGAGCTCTGTTAGTACAGAGAGCAGTTCCATCTTGCTATAGATTGAATGTTTATATCCTCCCAAAATTATACGTTGAAGCCAATGTGGTTATATTTGAAAGATGGCTTTGGGGAAGTAATTAGGTTACAAGTAAGGGTGGAGACCTCATGAATGAGATTAGTGCCCTTATAGGAAGAGACATAAGAGAGCCTGCTTCCTCTGTCTCTTCATTCTCTACCATGTAAAGATGCAATGAGAAGACAGCCATCTGCAAAGCCAGAAGTGGGCTCTCACCAGGCACCAGATCTGCCAGTACCTTGATCTTATCCAGAGAAATAAATGTTTATTGTTTAAGCCATCTAGTCTATGGTATATTTATAACAGCAGCCAAAACAGACTAAGACACATTCTTTCTAGTCTTTTTTAACCACTGCATAATATCTCACAGTATTGGTAGACCACAGTTAACAAATAAGGGCGGTTACTAAATAGGTGGTTCTAATTTCTCACTGTAGGCTACCCCTGCCTGATGAAGAGTCTTGAAAAATCCATTATAGAGTGAATTCTTCTAAGTAAAAAAGTGTAAATTCCATTTACTTTAATGAAAAAAAAAGTTTATGTACTTCTAAGTGCCTAAATCATGCCCATTTATGCTACAACACCATATAACATTAACATGGACACAAGGACTTCTATAGTTAATATTAACTTGGCCAGATATTCTCCATCATTAATTACCCTATCATACACCTGTTTCCATTCTTTCAGTGTTTATAGGCTGAACACTTAAGACTTTGATGTATTTGTTCATTGAGCACCTATTATGAGTCAAACACTGCTTTGCATGCTGGGAATATATTAACAGACAAAAAATTCCTGTCTCATGGAAATTAAATCCTAACACAACAGACAAGTAACAGACAAGTAATGAAACAGAGCAAGACCTTATGGTCCTTCCCCCCCAGCCATGTTCTCAGCCTGCCTTTTGTCTGTGGAAAAACTTTAGCCAAAGAATAAGTTTAACCAGAGAAGTGAGAAAACGCAGAAACGAAGGAAGCAGCCAGAGGAGACCAAATAATAATGATGTCACTAAGCATAATCAAAGACCCTTCGTTCCTCCTCAAGGGCTGCAGATAATATTCTAAGCTGTATCCTGTCAGCTGTGCTATAGATGCTGAAACCCCCACCAAGTGGAGAAGTTAACCACGTGATGCCCAGATTATAGCCGTGACATAAGCAGCCACAGCTCTGAGAACTGGCCTCAAGGAAACGGGAACAAACTGACCCCAGAACTGAAGATCAGCTGTACTTAAAACAATCACGATGACACTGGTCAAACCACAGATGACCAATCTCAAGATGACTGTCAGAGCTGACTGTGCCATTTCTGCATGGAGCCCTCTCTCTCTGTCTATGAAAACTCTTACTCCGATTGCTGGGGAGAAGTTGGCGTCCACCCTCCCCCTCCCCGTTACTAGCATCCAAAATAAAGCTTTCCTTTCCACCAATCCAGCTTCTTTAATAGCTTTTGAGTGGTGAGCAGTTGGACCTTGGTTCAGTAGCAGTAAGATATAAATGATGGTAGACAGTGATATATCCTAAGGAGAAAAAAAACAAAGCAGGGAAAGGGAATATTGGGAGGACTGAAATTTGACCTGGAGATACCTCACCAAGAAGGAGCCTTTTGATTATAAAGCCCAAAGAAGTGAAGGAGGGATGTGTGAAGCTGTCTAGAAGAAAATTATCCTCTATATATAAGATGCCCTATATCCTCTGACTAAGATGCCCTCTAGGACCAAATAATTCTTTCTAACAGAAATGGCCAGTCGTTTTGTCCTGCAGTTCATCACTGGTTTCTCGCCCTTTATCACATTTCTTAGCAGCGGATTTTTTTTTCCCAAAGAGAGCAGACTAGCGTTTTCTTGCAGAAGTGTTAAGAGGCGATCACAGTTTTCAGTGAGAAATGGATCGCTCAGCATGAGATTTATAACATGAGGGAGAATGGGACACATAGGCTACCCACTTTCTCTTGGGAGGCATCGGCAGGAAAAATGTGGTTAGGCTTCTGACAGGGAGATTTGTGCAGCAATCTGTCTCTGCCAGAGGCCATTGGCTAGAGAAAGAGCCCAGGTATTAGCTGGAAGAGAAGAACTCAACCCAAGTGAAAACGAGCAACTTTTTTTATGACCAGGCATCTGGTTGTCTGGGGGCTCTGGCTAGCATTTTATATACTCCCTCGATATAAATCCTATCTCTTCTGATTATCATTTGGATAACCTAAGACAGATTATTTCATCTCTCTGAGGTTTGCTTTTCATCTGGAAAATAAGTATGATAATAGTCGCTATCTCATAAGGGTGATATTGGGAATTAAACTGAGATCATGGAAGTAAAGTGTCTGTAACATAGTTAAGTAGTTAGTGAATAAAGACATTGTCACCACCAGCATCATTATCATCACCATAACTACTACCATCATCTTTATCACCACCAACAAAATAATCAGCATCATTACAACCACCATCACCAGCACCACCACCATCATCAGTGCCAACACCACCATCGTGATCTCTATCACCCATCACCATCATCATCATCACAGCCAATACCACCACCATCATCCTCTCTATCACCACCACCACCATTTCTTGGGCTCAACAGGGAACAGCACCAAGTTCAAGGACAAGCAGGCATTACTGAGTGCATCTTTAAAATACTTATCAGTATCTCACAGCCCATGGTACTAAAGAGTCAACAGAGAGGCTGCCTAAAATTGGTAATCTTCAAGGCAAGGGAAGCATAAAACCACTGCAAGCTCCAAGGAGGTGGTAGAGGGTTAAGGATTTCCAGGGAGGGTGGTGATTTACAAATGGGATTCCTTGGCACCAGTGACGGGGAGGAGGAGGAAATGGAGCCATCTTAGGACAGTCCAAGGCACCTGTGAGGCAGGCTGCTGTGCTGATGCTGACCAGGGAGCTGCTTGATGTAAATCTCTGTGAAGAGGCGCAGAGGCCTGCTGTGAGAAGCACTCAGGGGTCCAGTAGCCTCACATGGCTTCATTCTGTGTCTCTTTGGCCCCAGTGTGTTCTCAGTTGCATGGAAACAACCACAGCTGACGACCCAATCTTTCAGCTACAAATCCACCTCACGGTATAAAGAGAGCTAAACACATAAATATTCAGCTATCTCTAAAAAGAACATGTTAGTTTTCTCTTTTGTTGAGAGGCTCTACAGAAGAGTTACAATACTAACTGGTCAGGCCAAAATGACATGGGTTTGAATCCTGGCTCTGTTTCACCACTTGTGTAAGATTCGATGAGTTCTAAAATTCCTTGCATCTGAATGTTCTCATTTGGGGAGCGGAAATTGTAGTATCTACCCATTAGGGTAATTACGGAGAGTAAATGGGATGATACATACAAAACACTCAGCACGGCGCCCAGCACGCAGTAAATACACATTAATGATTGTTATTGAAGCTTTTTGGCTGGATTGTTTTCTGGTGAGGTAAATGGGGAAGGAGAATATAAATGTAGAGAAGGAGAAAGGGAAGAAGAGGAGACATAAAAAAGAGAGTCAGGGTGTGGAAAGCTTATCTTGGAAGAGAGGCACTTAATGACTGTCAAGAAAGTCCTGAGAGAGAAGAAGGATAAAGATGGCAGGGACTCAAAGGCAGAGGATTCGTTTTGCTTTTTTGCCAAGGTTTCATCCATCTGCTCTTGGCTTCTATGCTGACTTTTCCCGCCAAATGGCAGCTCTAGAAACCTAGTGATGAAACCCAGGGCAGGGAGACAGACCATTTCAGAATCACCCTAAACTTTTATTCTCAGGGGAGTCATATACAAAATGTACATACTATTCTTTTGCAGTATGGAATTTCTTTGAGACGAATAGAAGAGACAGGCCTTGAAGTGAGTCAGCAGTGACCGCAGGCAGACATAATCCTATTGCTTTTTGGCTGACAGCTCATGCAGAGAAAAAACACTCTCTGATCCAGACAAAGGTAACAGCTTCAATTCCAACACACAATTCTTATCCTACAAAATCAGGTTCTATTCCCAGTCTATGATGGCTCTAGACACCAGAAATATCAGAAACACCATCAATTTCTTACTATTGGGCTGTAATAAGCTAATCATTGCTAAAAGTAAAATGCCCAAAGGGTAGACTAACTCAGATTATTTTCAGGAGCTAAGCGCGTATACACACAAAAGAACTCAGATTTGTTTAACAGCAGACATTGCAGTGGAGCATCTATTATAGGCAAATATACAGAAGTGAAGTCGCTCAGTCATGTCCGACTTTGCAACCCCATGGACTGTAGCCTAGCAGGTTCCTCCATCCATGGGATTTTCCAGGTACTGGAGTGAATTGCCATTTCCTTCTCCAGGGGAATCTTCCTGACCCAGGGATCGAACACAGGTCTCCCACGTTGTAGGCAGATGCTTTACTGTCTGAGCCACCAGGGAAGTTTTTTAAATACACAGAAAATGAACATAAACCTGAATAAGTTATGAGATAGCTAGACAAATACAACAAATGGTTAACTACATGATTATTTTTTCAATTTGAAGAATGGATGGTCTGAATCCACTCTGATGGCTTTTTGAATCTTAATCAACTACAAAATCAAGGCAAAATTGCAGTTCTGAAATGAACTTTCATTATGATTTCTTCTGATGTGATTTTACAAACCAACAGCTTAAGAAACCAAGTTGAAGCCTGGATCTGAATATCAGAATGTAGGGCACGCTTAAGAGGAAGATCAAAGGGCAATTTAGACCTTACAAAAAACTAGCTTGACCCTGAAGAATAACTGCTTTTATAAAATTAAATATGAATTAAAGTCATGTGTATGATCCACCTCATCTGTTCCGCATACATACATATTACAAATGTATACTTTTTTTAGGAAAGAAGGGAAACATGCTTATTTCACATTTTTGCTGAATTACTTCCTAAGACGTTATGTCCTAGAGCTCTGGGATGGCTGTGACTGGAATTTGCTTGCTTTTGTTTCTAACTTAAGCACAGCCTGGCAACCTGTACAGAATTTAACTTTCCAGATATGGGATCACCTTGGGGCAGCTGACTTCTATTAATACAAAGCACAGGAGACACTTATTTCTGGGTTCAGTATTTCTCTCACGTAATCTGCACGTAATCTGTCCAAGGTGCTTCTTCCCCTTGGAGTTCTGCAGCTGAGGTCCATGGTCTACCCCTTGATGGCTGCAGCTAAAGTGGCTCATCCCTGGTTTTGCCCAGCCAGCCACATGGCTCATTTAACCATGGGTTTGATGTACAGCCCAGTGTGAGACCCAGAGGGAAGGGAGGCTCTGTCTGAAGATCAGGATTAAATACTTTCCTCTAAGAGTTGGGATTTTGCCCTTTAGAGCTGCATGTATCAATACCCCAAAGCAATTTTCTTGGATGCAATTTGCTTTGAATTTGAAATATGCTTTTGAAGCTTTCTATTTAATAAGGCACAAGCATAGGCACAAGACTACATTGATTATTTAGACTAGAACTTCTTTTGCACTTGATGTAAGAAAAAAAAAAAAAAGGCTGGCATGCATGTTCACGGTAATTGCATAGATTGAAATGAACCCAATTTCTGTAAAGGATTATTGAAGGAATACAAAACTTCCAGAGTAAGTCTGTTAAATCATTCATTCAGTAACTGATTGACATTTGCTCAGATCTGGATCATGTGCTTTGCTAGCTTTTAAAGCAAAGCAAAGAAGAAATTATTTAAAAGTGATAGTGAAAAACAGTATTGAAAGAGAGCAATCCTGGAGAGAGATATATTTTAAATGATGATTCTCTCTTAAATAATGTAATTCACAGACCATGGAGCTAGGCCCCAGGAATCATCTCTCAGCCTGTGTTTTCACTTGGCAATCCTCACATCCTATCATTAAAAGATATATAAGTACAATGCAAATAATGTCACCACTTAAAAAATAATTCTCTTATTCTTTTGTAGATTTATATTTCATTTCATGATTAAAAATTTTGCTATGCACTAAGTGAGTGAAGGCTTAAAGTCTAATTTCTAGCCCCTTTGCAACTATCTGTTTCTTTTACATTTCCTGTTAAAACCCATAAGTTCGTCTGATGCTAAAAAAAACTCTGATATGAAGAAACTAAATCTCAACCCTTTCCTCTGCTCTATATATAAAAAGTCTAAAATTTATGAAGAGGCAAATGCAACATTTTTATCAGTTAATTGTTCTCTAGATTTAACAGCAGAAACATTTCAGGCAATCAAAAAGCAAGTAGGAAAAAACACCTTTAATTGATTCCACAGAGAATTTTTTTCCAGATTATAAACAACTTCTTATATTTTCCATTTGGCTGTTTTAGGAGTTACACAAATGAAATGCAGGATATTGGAAAATAAATTGCTAAGAAGTAGGATGATATGAAAAGATCCCTACTTTACCTATATGGAACAAAAGTTGGTCTATTCTACCAGGGGAATAAAAGCAAATGTGAATGAGGCTAACGTACAGGCTTTGTTTCACCAGAAGAGAGCCACTGGGTAAGACACCTTGTGATAGTACCCGGGAGGGATGTCACTGGGGCTCCGTTGTATGAGCTAACACTGGGGCTGGAGGGAAGAACTGCCCATTGACAATGCCTCTCCTGGCTGCAGGGTCTTCGGTGCAGCCTCTTGGATTGTAATACCATTTAGTTATCCATACATCAATATTTTCTGTCTTTAGGAGCAATGATGGCATTTGCCGCCAGGGAGTGTGAGCTGTGTATTCATGGAATAGCTTGACTCAACTGTAGATTTTAAAGTGCAGTCCTGGGGGTCTACTGTGTTGTAATCCCTCTAATATTCTATCTAAATACTTGCAAGCTCTGTGATTATGCCATTATGAACTATGGTCATAAGAAGTTAGTTTTAAACAAAACATTCTTTAGTATCCCTTATCATATGTATTTTCATCCCATATGCAAAGTTTTGGATAAAAAAGTTCAAGGAATGTGAAAAAATCCAATCTGCTGAGGAGTAGAACATTTTAAAAAATACTTATTTACCTTGTTCGTCAAATTTTTTAAGGTTTAGAAAAGGTATTAGTATTGTAAAGCATTTTCAGAATGATTGTAAGTCCTCTTTCAGAATATCTGTTTCTACCGGGTGAGATCATGTTCTTCTACTGTGAGCACACAGTAGGAGCTCAATATATGCTTGTTTGAAGAATGAATGACTATAAAGAGACACCTATATTCCCCTTTCACTATAATAGGTAAAAATCTATAAGTAGTGTTATCTCTTCCCATGGCATTTATATAATAAAACTAAGTCCACTATAAGAACTGATTTAAGTCATACTATAAGAATGGGAAAATTTAAAGTGGAAATTTAAAGTCTAGGGTCCACTCATAACTTGCCAAAGATAACATGCTTAACCAGCAAAATGGAAATGAATATTTGTAAGTGAACTCTAGATTAAAGGAAATTATCAATACAAAGCTGTGAAAGTTTAAATTAATATAAAAGAAACATAATTATTTGTAAAAACAACCATATACATTAAGAGAAATGATACTCTCTTTAAACTTGCATTTTCAATACTGTCTGTGCAAAATTGCTTGTAGTGTCTCCAAACGGACGTCTGTGGTTGGATGCATGGAAAACTTCCCATGAAATGCACATCAGAGCAACAGGGCCCACTGCTTCCTTTAACAAGATGAAGTCTGGCCAGGTCATGGCTGTGCTTTGGAACAACTGGTCTGGATGTGTGAAACCTGCAGGACCGGCAGCAGCAGCTGGAAGGCATCCTGTATGTATGTGGTGCTGTTGCAGCCCTGTGAATGGAGAAAACTGTCATTGAAGGCTTACTGTCAGAGTTCCAGCCTGACAATTCTTCCCATTTGATAATGTTCTTCTCCTCAAACCCCACACTATCTTAGAACATTTTTCTTTTAATGCTGTTGCTTAAAGCAGATATAAACACATTTTGTTGGATGGCTTGCAACCAGCTCTGCATTACCTACACTAACAGAGAGAAGAATTCACTTGAGGCAAGCCATTTCCATAGACTTTTAGGGTATATTAGGGTATATTTCCTTTAGCTCAGATGGTAAAGAATCTGCCTGCAATGCAGCAGACCTGGGTTTGATCCCTGGTATCAGGAAGATCCCTGGAGAAGGAAATGGAAACCCACTCCAGTATTCTTGTCTGGAGAATCCCATGAACAGAGTCCATGGGGATACAAAGTGTTGGACATGACTGAGTGACTAACACTTAAACTTTAGGGTATATTATGTGTGTATAGTCAATACCCATTATGTCCAGTCTTACTTTTCCTTTTTCCAGATCAATCCCACTGCCCTGAAATAACACAAAAGCACAGCATGAAAGAGGCTGTAGTTTGTCCTAACCTACAGATGAAGAAGGGCTTCCCTCGTAGCTCAGACGGTAAAGGATTTGCCTGCAATGCAGGAGACCTGAATTCCATCTCTGGGTTGGGATGATCCCTTGGAGAAGGAAATAGCAACCCACTCCAGTATTCTTGCCAGGAAATTCCCATGGATGGAGTAGCCTGGTAGGCTATAGTCCATGGGGTGGCAAAGAGTCAGACACGACTGAGGGACTAACATGTACAGATGAATAAACAATAATGGGTTACTGGAGATACTGTGCAACTATTCACGGCAAATCCTTGAATGCTGTCATCTTCCTATTCATGTTGGTACTCTCCACTTGGTTTGGATCTTTGACATTGCTATTCATGTTCATGGGTGCTCTAACAGACAGTATTCCACAAGAGACCACTTAAAGTTCCAGGTAATTAAAACAGGAGAAAACTTCCACCAAAGGAATGAATAAACAATTTGACTTCATACTCTTCATGACCAACAGTAATTCATCTGCTAATGCCTTTTGGGTGGCCAAGGAAAATGTTCTCAGGTTCCATGTTCTGCCTCTGATTGCCTGGATTTCCTTTAGCTCTATCCTCCAGAATCTTCCCTGCATGTCAACTCCATCCCTCTGGGAGGCTGTGTCTTAAGCAATAACACTTAGGGTCACCACTGTTACTCCTGTACCTTGGTAGTTTTCCTTAAAGGTAAGACCCAATTCCTAAGTGCATTGCTATATATTTATATGTAGCCCTCCTTCACTTTTGTAATTTCCGAATTTTGCATTTGACAGGTCAGGTACTTCAGAGAGCAAGAAACCACTGTATATACACTGCTTATATTCAAACTTAACTTGTCAACACCTTGCGGCTTCAGTTGGGTGCCATGGGGCTACAGAAGTGCCAGTTCCTTATGGCTGATCCGTAATAGAAGAATTTCCCCCACTAGCCACAGATGGAACACAGCGCCTACCCGTCAAGAATGAGGCGTCCTAGGTCCCTTTCCTTTTCTTTTCTTTTACATTGCTGCTTCTGGCAAAGCCACAGCTGTGTGGGGCAGCTGCAAGTCCGTGTTACAATGTCCTGGTGTGTGGGCAGGCCATGGAGTGAGTGGTCGCAGAGGATCTTGCCTCTGGTTAGTGAATGGGCAGATGCTAAATATTTACCTGTCATTTGTTGCCAGTCTGGAGCTTAGACCCGGCTAAACCCAAGGTTATTGTGAATGGAGGAAAGTGCCCACTTTTACAAAAATTCACCATTGAGCAAGAATTCCTCATTGCAGCCAAAAATCACAGTGTTAAATCTGGTGTCAAACTTGGCAGCAGAAATGTGCTTCTGCCGGAGGAAACAGCGACAGAAATAATGTGCAAGCTTAGCATTTCTCTTTATAATCAGGAATTCTTGAAAATTAGGTATTGTTTCACTCGAGGGTTTACAGCTGGTTGAACTATACAAATGTACTAAAAAAAGACTGTAGACGATAAAATTTAGAATTGCAGAAATACTTGCTGTCTGGGAGAAAGACAAAACGTGTAGCTCTAACATTTGGTTTAATTCAGAAGCATTTTCTCTCTGGGGGGCCACTTACCTCTAACAATACACTATTGATCATGGGGTTAAGGACCTCGGCCTTCTGGTTGCTCTGTGGAATCAAAAGTATGAAATTGACAGGTTAGGTGCTCATACTCCAAGGCTTGTCAAAGCGTTAAGACGCTGTATGAGGGATCTCTTAGAGAAGAAGAGGAGAAGTGGGATGCTTACTATACATGAGGCTTCATACTTGGTGCTTCCCCTATACGATCCCATTTAATTTCCACAGAAATTTTAGGGGGTAGGCAGGGACCACGATAACTCTGATTCACAGATGAGAAAATATGAATCAGGAAGGTTGAACAAGTTATTTAAGGTCATGCAGCTAAAAATTTAAACTCAGACCTTTTAAACCATTCAAATCTTGTACAGGTTTGGGATTAGGGGGAGGTGAGTGAGCTTGAGTTGGACAGAGTTAGCTTCAGTCTTTGCTTAAAATTTTTATATTTTGTTCATCATGACTTTTGGTATTCATTTTGATTTTTAAAATATTGCATCTATCCAGATGACTGAGGTTGTCTCTTTATCTCTTTGAGAGATGGTCCCCTTAAATCTGGTAGACAGGTTAAGTACCTTTACTTGCCTTTATCAGTCCCAGCCCTAGTCTGTCTATTTTTCTTTTAAATACAAGCACAGGTACTTGGTTTTAGGGTATGTCTTCTAGGTTGGCAGCAAAGTTAAAATACTCTTGAATATAACTTGCAAACAGGTTGGCAGATTCCAGTTTGCAAAACATGAATATATGTAAAGTGCAGAATACAGAGTCCAGTGTTAAGCAGGTGTTCAAAAAGTGTTAGTGTCCATGTAACCATTATTATTATGTCTGCTATTGGTCCATTAATCAACAGTCTTCTCTATCTAAAATGTTCAATCTACTCTTAGACAATAAATAATTAAAGGGACTAGAAAGAGAGACGGCAGTCTTAATAGGCTGTTGTCTCTCACGGTACTTGAAAAATGTTATGGTAAACAAAAGGATATGAATGAAGTCTGTCTTCCCAGAGCAGCCCACTTTCATTGACATTACTCTATTGAGGGCTAAATAATGTCTTACTGGGGAAAGCATAATGGAGTCTTGGGGAAAAACTCTTTAAAAACCTAGTCATTTTAGTAAGTAACCAGAAAATCCATTATGGTTTGCTTTCATGTTTATTTGATTATCAATAAACCTCTAAAATATAATCAAAATGAGGGCAATAAAATGACATTGGCTTTTAGAATCAATGAGATGTGCAAGCAATTTAAATAGAGTCTGGAGAGCAATATACACTCATTAACTTCAAGTTATGAATAATGGCTCTTTTAGAGAACAGAAACAATAACTTGATATGAATGATTTATTACAGCACAAGACAAGAGGTACTGTTGTGGTGAGATGGCATTTCATAAACCATCTTTAGATCTGGTTTTTTCCTTCTTCAAAATGACAATTTGTGTATTCCTGATTTTGTATATGCAAACATTTGGACACGCATGTGCGTGTAGTTTTTGTGTATATGTGGGTATATTCATTCATTTTTGTGTGTATACTCATTCAAGTACATACTTCTCTGCTAGAACTTTGCTACTCAAAGAGTAGGATAGGAGTCAGGAGCACTACTACCACCTCGGAGCTTGTAGAAAATGCAGAATCTCAGTGCTCATCCAAGACCCATTGAATCAAAATCTGCATTTAATAAGATTTCTAGGTTATTCGCTTGCACATTAAGGTTTGAGAAGCATTGTGTTGGAATACACTACATTAAAGACAATGGAAAGCAATCCCATGAATATTACCAATCAATGTAAATAAATTAATGTTTAACATGGGTATACCCTGGTTGTTTCATGTTGATGTTTGGTAGAAACCAATGCAATACGGTAAAGCAATTATCCTTCAATTAAAAATACATAAATTTAAAAAAGAAATTCATGTTTATAACATGAATCATAAAAAAACATATGGCACATATACACAAAGACATATATAACCTCATCACTAGGGAACTATAGAGAGCCAGTTAGCTGTCTGCCTCCTGTCTGATGGGCAGCCAACTGGGAGTTGAGAGACTAACTGAGAAGTCTGGGTGAATTAGTTCACCCCTCCGGGACTCAGGGTCTCAGGTAGTAAACTGGAAAAAAGCAGAAAGAGTGAAAAGAGGATACAATAGAGCCTTGGGAAGCCGAGTAGCCAAGGTCACCCCATTCTGATGAAGACTTCACACCGCTCTGTAAATCTAGCAGTTACACCAAGAGCACCAGCATCAGTTAACCTAGGCAATGCCGCGCACAGAAGTGTGCTTTGTCAAGCCTATCCTATGAGTAAGCTTCTACCTGCAGCCCCCCTTCACTCTGCCTGCTTACAGCGAAGCTCTGCTGCTGAAGGCCTAAAATCAGACAAATATTAAAAGCTGGTGTTTTGCAAAATGGGAGAGGCAGACCATATTCTCTGACAGCAGAATGAATCATTGGTATGTAGCTCATCCTTTATTAACTAAGCCACTTACAGAAATGTGGGAGGTGTACATCTCCTGACAGTCAGTCTACAATCATTTCTGCTTTTTTCTTTTTGAGAACTGCCCTTCTCCTGGGGTGAGGGGAGGTGCGTTGCAGCAGCCAGGTAGGTCTACATGCAATGACTCTGTCCTCAGTCACTACTGGTGACACCAGATGGATATCTGAGGCATGCTATTGAGCCTTTCAAACCTTCTCACCCAGGATCCTAGAATTTGAAGGGAGAGAACTGGGAACTGCTGGAGTTGAGTCACATTAATATTAATAGCAATGCTCCAGAGAGAAGGTGCATGAGCTCTGCTGAGGAGTCCCCACAGCTGCTCATACACCTCCACCACTTTTAATAAAGTTCCTTTACTGCCTGTCATGGATTGAATTGTGGCCCCCAAAGATATATGTTGAAGCCCTTACCTCCAGTATATCAGAATGTGACCTTATTTGGAGATAGATAGGGCTTTACAGATTTAATTAGTTGAGGTTGTGCTGGTCACCCAGTGTGTGGTATTTGTTAAGGCAGCCCTAGGACACTAATACATTTATTACCCAAACACCCTAGCTAAGACAGGAAGCAAAACTTGCTGTTTCTCATGTAAAGAACCATCTGCCCTTGGATCCAGGGCCTTAAAGGAAAAGTGGAAACCTTGAAAAGGAAACTTCCACTATCTCCTCCAGCCCCACTAGGTTGAGTTATATAACATGACTGATTTCTCTAGAAAATAACCAGAAGCCACATCTCCAAGGAAGGCTAAACCTCTCAAATTTGTTACTTTGAGAACAGAAACACTTCTACAGATTGGTTGATAATATTTTTTTTTCTTTTGGTTAAAGTTGAAGTGTAACAATAAAGCTTCTGTGGCTTATAAACTAGGCTTTGAAGACAAGTGAATGTGAATATTAAGAATGACTTATTTTAATAGAAATTTTAGTATTATATATCACAGATATTAAGTAATAGAATCTTCATTTGATATTTTTTTCTTTAACAAATACAGGAAATGAGACCCAGAGAGGTTTGAAAATCCACCCAGTATCTTGTATAACTGATCTGGTCGCATCTAGAATTCAATCGGATGAGAGCCTTGAGCCACCTGTTGCCAAAGAAGATGCTCAAACCTCATTTTAGTAAATGTCTTGGCTGCATTTCTGCTTGTGGAGCTATCAAAGAAGGCATTCCATCCTCTACTTCATCTCACAGCCCCTAACAGACCTTCCCTTTAAAAAGGTGAAGAAAAAGAGCCTGTATCACAGTCTTACCCCAACAGTGGTTAAAGAAGTTGTAAACTTCTCTGATAACGAGGCCACTTCTTTGCACATTGCAGTAGTTAATCTGAAAGAAGAAAAAAAAAGAGATTTGGGGATTTTTAGTTAAGGAAAATAATTGAATTGTTCATACAATTATTGATACTAATACAGCATTCCCTTTAAAAGAAGGGCACACAAGTTTGAAGATGCTCTGTAGAAATTTCCCTTAGTATTCTTCTATGACTCACAGTCACAGTTTAATTAATTCTCACCCTACCTCTTTTTAGAAGCAAAAACATATGCAGGAAATTACCAGGCTGGAGTTCCACATGTGTAGGGGTTTAAGACTATTGCCAAGGGACCAGCATTTTGGTCATTTGAAAATAATAATGAACAGTCACTGAGGTACCATGTTAAGTACGTTTGTACGCAAAATCACATTTAATCCTCATAATGGCTTCATTCAGTTCAGTTCAGTCACTCAGTCGTGTCTGACTCTTTGCGACCCCATGAATCGCAGCACGCCAGGCCTCCCTGTCCATCACCAACTCCTGGAGTTCACTCAGACTCACGTCCATTGAGTCAGTGATGCCATCCAGCCATCTCATCCTTTGTCGTCCCCTTTTCCTCCTGCCCCCAATCCCTCCCAGCATCAGAGTCTTTTCCAATGAGTCAACTCTTCGCATGAGCTGGCCAAAGTACTGGAGTTCCAGCTTTAGCATCATTCCTTCCAAAGAAATCTCAGGACTGATCTCCTTCAGAATGGACTGGTTGGATCTCCTTGCAGTCCAAGGGACTCTCAAGAGTCTTCTCCAACACCACAGTTCAAAAGCAGCAATTCTTCGCCGCTCAGCTTTCTTCACAGTCCAACTCTCACATCCATACATGACCGCTGGAAAAACCATAGCCTTGACTAGATGGACCTTTGTTGGCAAAGTAATATCTCTGCTTTTGAATATGCTATCTAGATTGGTCATAACTTTCCTTCCAAGGAGTAAACGTCTTTTAATTTCACGGCTGCAATCACCATCTGCAGTGATTTTGGAGCCCCCCAAAATAAAGTCTGACACTGTTTCCACTGTTTCCCCAACTATTTCCCATGAAGTGATGGGACCGGATGTCATGATCTTCATTTTCTGAATGTTGAGCTTTAAGCCAACTTTTTCACTCTCCTCTTTCACTTTCATCAAGAGGCTTTTTAGTTCCTCTTCACTTTCTGCCATAAGGGTGGTGACATCTGCATATCTGAGGTTATTGATATTTCTCCTGGCAATCTTGATTCCAGCTTGTGTTTCTTTGAGTCCAGCATTTCTCATGATGTACTCTGCATAGAAGTTAAATAAGCAGGGTGACAATATACAGCCTTGACGTACTCGTTTTCCTATTTGGAACCAGTCTGTTGTTCCATGTCCAGTTCTAACTGTTGCTTCCTGACCTGCATATAGGTTTCTCAAGAGGCAGGTCAGGTGGTCTGGTTAGGGTCTGTGATTTTTCCCATTTTATAAATGAAGAAATTGACATTTAAGAAGGTTAAGTAACTTGCTTAGGACAAGAATATGATAGAGCTGGAATTCAAACTCAGATGTCTCTTTATATCTTGATTATGTTTTTATGAGATGCCTCAAATCAAAGATACTGTAGAATATGTTTTTTAAGACTTACATCAAAACTCTGTGCTTATTCCAGCCTTTCTACATGTAGGACTTTACCCCAAGAAAATAACACAAGGTAGATACAAATATTTAACAGAGTAATATTTGTCATAATATAGAAGATGATGACAAAAACTCAAAACCTAATTACCTAACAATGTGCATATTGCCCAATTTTTTAACAAGTATATATACTTACATGAACAGTGATTAAAATGCTATTAGCAAGACAATAACTCCAAGTTAAGAATCTTACACAGCAAAAGATTTAGTGATGTCAGTGGAAGTAAGTTTCATTCTGATAAATAGGGGTTGTGTCTAGACAATGTATTCAGGTATGTTGCCTTATATCCATCTATCCCCCCTTCCACCCATCCACCCATCCAAGACTTAACTGCAAAAAGGGTCAGGAGTGAGGCTGGAGATGGCAAAGAGTAGTTCTGCCTATGTTCTTGGGCACGAGGATGATAAAGCACTTACTATACAGACATATATGAGGCCTTATTACCTTTTTCTTGGAGCAGCTTGGTAAGGTTGGGACAGTCAGGGGCTGGGGATGGGAAAGGAGCTAAGAGTACGGCTCTGCTTTCCATACTCAGAAACCTCTGACTTCAGCCCTCTTCTTTCAAATCAGCACCGTAAACAGTACTCAGATTTTTCCTCAACACTTTAAACTTTTCCTATTTTACTGTTTCCTTTTCCCTCTACACTGAGACAAGTACATATTCTTTGTACGCATTTTAAGGGTAGGATGGTGCAGGGCTTATAATATCTTTGATTTCCACATGTTTAGATATGAAAATCTAAACTAGATGCCAAATCTGGACAAGTGAGGAAAAATGCCACCAGACACTAAGAATGAGTTTTGGGAAGGTCTTTCCATTAAAAATTTGCTCCCCAACCTGCATTGCTGAATTTGGTAATAAGAGAAGACTAGTTGAGTGACAGTTTTCAGACGTGCACGTGTGTATACATGTGTACATGCACCCATATATTTTAGGAGGCTCTTATTTTGGCTCCTGCGTCTATATATTCATAATAAGGAGAGGGCATTTGTGCTAGTTCTCTATACCACAGCATATAGTCATGTGCCTAAAAGTTAATGGCTTATTCTTCACTTCCATAATCAACTATTTTAATGAACACTTGATACCAGCTATTTTCATGTATATAATGTTACATATATACACGTTTTTATTTCACTAGATAAACTAATAGTAGCTTATTGAAGAACAAACATATTACAGCAAATATGCACACACAAGCAATCCATAATGAACTGGCTTACAATAGTGACCATCACTGCCAGATTCAGAATATGCAGAGCTGGTCCAAGTCCCTAGGAACAGTGGGGGTGGTTTGTATATTTCTATGAAACTAGCTGAGAAGTCCATTAAGGTGTCTTTTCTCTATTTGTGCAGCATGTTAAAAATGTAATTATCTTCAAAGCTTTATACTTCCAAGACCCTGACTTACTAAAACAAATACTTAGCTCTGAAAGATGTAGGGTGTCTTCTCTTCAGTTCAGTTCAGTTCAGTCACTCAGCCATGTGCGACTCTTTGCGACCCCATGAATCGCAGCACACCAGGCCTCCCTGTCCATCACCAACTCCCGGAGTTCACTCAAACTCACGTCCATCGAGTCCGTGACGCCATCCACCCATCTCATCCTCTGTCATCCCCTTCTCCTCCTGCTCCCAATCCCTCCCAGCATCAGAGTCTTTTCCAATAAGTCAACTCTTTGCATGAGGTGGCCAAAGTACTGGAATTTCAGCTTTAACATCATTCTTTCCAAAGAACAGCCAGGGCTGATCTCCTTCAGAATGGATTGGTTGGATCTCCTTGCAGTCCAAGGAACTCTCAAGAGTCTTCTCCAACACCACAGTTCAAAAGCATCAATTCTTCGGCGCTCAGCCTTCTTCACAGTCCAACTCTCACATCCATACATGACCGCTGGAAAAACCATAGCCTTGACTAGACGGACCTTAGTCGGCAAAGTAATATCTCTGCTTTTGAATATGCTATCTAGGTTGGTCATAACTTTCCTTCCAAGGAGTAAGCGTCTTTTAATTTCATGGCTGCAGTCACTACCTGCAGTGATTTTGGAGCCCCCCAAAATAAAGTCTGACACTGATTCCACTGTTTCCCCATCTATTTCCCATGAAGCGATCTCTCCAAAAATAATTCTTGGAATGTCTAGCTAACTATTACTATTCTCCCTAGCATGCTCGTTTCTTAATAGAGTCCTTATTTCTCAAGATGACGGCAGAGCAATGGACCTAGTTGACTGCGATGGGAATCTCTAGCAGCCAAGGGTGTACATGGGTCTGTGTGTGCACGTTTGAATGACACAAATACATACAATTTGAGAAATAAGAATTAAAAGTAACATTTACTTTATCAGAACTTTTGCTTGGTCCTGAGCTGATTTTTCTTCTTCTTGTCCGTGAAGAATTAATTCTGCTACTTTATGAAGCTGCTCAATACAGCGAGCTGTTACTTCTGCCAGGCTTTCAACGGACAGCATGTACACTTCCTGAAAGCAAAAAGTATAAGTCAGAAAATTATTCACTGAGCAGATACTTTCTAAAAAATCTTGTAACATTAAAAAAAATTAAATAATTCTTGGGAAGAAAACCAAACAAATATGACCTGAAAAAAAATTACCCAAAGTTTAATGGGTAGACTATTCTAAATGGAAATGCTACCATAAAATAGAAGTGTCACTGGGTCCCAGGGACATGACAATCGTACTTTATAGCCGTGTCCCCAGTTCTTGGGCTTCCCCGGTGGCCCAACTGGTAAAGAATCTGCCTGCCAATGCAGGAGATGCAAAATACACGGGTTCGATCCCTGGGTAGGTAAGATCTCCTGGAGAAGGAAATGGTAACCCATTCCAGTGTTCTTGCCCGGAAAATTCCATGGACAGAGGAGCCTGGCAGGCTAGGCTCATGGAGTCACAAAGAGTCAGACACAGCTGAGCAACTGAGCACACACATGTACACGCCCCAGTTGTCAGTGTAATGCTGGGCACATAACAGGCAGATACCCAAGAAAGCGTGTAGAAGGATGGCTGAGTGAATAGACCTCAGTAGATATTTTTCTTTAGAGTGATCTAAATTGTAAGTTTCTTTATCTAAAATTCAATGTAAAATGAAGTTATTGCAAATGCATTTTTTTAACACAGGCAGCTTCTAAATTATGCACATATAAATTTATTAAACTACAGAATAAAAACTATGGTAATGAAATTTTTTCAAAAAAGCTTCAATTACCTCATTAGTTAAAGGGCATAAAGACATTTTATGGTTACAAATTTGCATATAGGATGGAATTTTACCTTAAAGAATAAATCAACTAGGTTCTTAAAGATCTTTTTTCCTTTAAATTATAATTGTAAAGCTATGGAGGAAGGCTACAATATCTGTGCTAAGTCATGAAATGTCTTGGCATAGAGGGATTTTAGTGTTTATTACATTAAGACTCATATTAGTGTGGAATAGGGTACAAATGAAGATGAAATGGCTTTGCCTCACTTAAAATGAAGCTGCTAATAAAATTTACATATTACTGCTGTTTAGGTGGATGACCTGTAACATGTTTACCTCGACTGTCTTATTTGTCTTTTCTTTCTTCTTGTCTTCTTCGGGGTTTTCAGGTTTCTCTTCCTTTTCTTCCTTCTCAGTTTTGTCTTCTGGCTCTTCAGCCACATCTACTGATACCACAGTTTGATCCTCTTCCACCCAGTCATGAGCTTTTTTCATGGCCTGCAAAGGACCCCCCGGCAACCAAAGCAATATGTCTATTGTACAAATACAGAGACACAAAAGCCAATCCCATGACTTGAATCAAATCCTAATCCATTAAGGGTGGTTTTCTGTATGTTTAAAGAGTGGTGGGGCAATTATTCAACCTCCTTAAAAACACCTTGTTGTTGCTTTCTGGTAAAATACAGTAAGAAAAGGGACATAATAGAAAGAATGTATGGAGAGAATACCACAGGGCCAGAGAAATTTTTGGAAAGCATTCTAAAATGATATTCAGATAGGAATAAAAGTGACAGTCACTCTGGAAAAGCCATAGTATATTTTTCACTTTTCCTGACCAATTATAAAAGCATGATAGAATATATACATACAAATATATATATATATATATATATATATATATATATATATATATATATATATATATATGAAATTTAGCCAGGGTCATTGCTAAAGCAAATTTCTTCATGAAGCCCTCAGTGTTTCATGAACCTAATAATGTATCACACTGGGAAGATGAAGGATGGCTCTGCTCCTCTCCAGCCATGACCTCTCCTCTTCTGACCTCAGGGTGGTGGTGGGGGAGGAGAGAACTATGATTAATTTCATTTCACATGAGTGCAATTTGCAATTTGAGCAACATGTGGCCTTTAAAGTTATTGACCAAGCATAAACCACCTTCC
This sequence comes from Capra hircus, assembly GCF_001704415.2. Classification (NCBI taxonomy): domain Eukaryota; kingdom Metazoa; phylum Chordata; class Mammalia; order Artiodactyla; family Bovidae; genus Capra; species Capra hircus. The sequence continues at coordinate 58,723,648 of NC_030813.1, read as the reverse complement.
CTATGTATTATTCCCTGGATTTTGAAAGGGCAGACTCACTAGCTTTTGCATTGCAGTTTAAGCTGTTTGCTTAATTTTTATCTGAGCTTGTGTGAAACTGACTTCTCATTTGAAAGCTTGCACGTCAAAGTTTAACACAGAGTGTTGATGGAAAGTTAACAGGGAGAAGATTAGGGGAGACAAAATCTGACAAAACTATCCTTGTGTGTGTCCTCTTTTAGGGACAAAGCTTTACCTGACTATGTAAGTAAACCAGTTAGACCTTGGAGGCACCACACACACACTGTCTGAGCAGTGGCAGCTGCTGCACGGAGAGGAATGAGGCAATTTCCCCACTGTGTTCAAGTCACTGACCTGCCAGAATTGGTGACCTCTATCAGAGATAAAGAATTACTCATCTCTGCACCTCCCTGCCTCAGTCTGCATTTTCCTCACTCACCTTGATGAGTGAGGACCTGTGTCAATCACTGATGGTTAAAAAGAAGAAAAAGAAAGAGAGAGAGAAGGGGGAAATGACACCGTTTTAAGTAATTAATGCTCAGTGACCTCACTAAGAAATGCTGTAGCAAGACCTTGTACAAACTTGCAAAACATCCTGTGTTACTATCAGAGTAACCCAGACCATGAAAGCCCGGATGGCCTTAGATCTTAGGACGAGGCACCAGCTTTCCAGTGGGAAGGGTCGTGCGGGTGACCTGGCTCTGGCTGGTGTGCTTTCTCTGCCTGATTCTGGCATGTCACTTTCGAGGTGACGGGAGATGGAATTTGCAAAAGCCCTTTGGTAATTCAGCCTCTTTCCTCCTGTAGGCTGAAGATAACCCTGCTTTGAATAAAATCCTATTCTGTGGAGAAGTGACTTGTTCAAGATCACACCAGTGAAGCTGCAGCTAAAATGCAGGTCTCATCACACAGCCTAGCATGTTCTCAACAGTTACATTTCATGATGTTGCCTCATCAAATCTTAACTTCTGGCCTGGGACTCCTCTCCCACCACGTGCCATTTGGGGCTTGGGGGTTTTTCCTATTTCAGGTGAATCTCTGGAATTTTACAACCAAGACCTTTTTAAAAAAACAAACAAACACTCAGACTCAGATGGGGCTGACCTTATTGAGTTTGTCAGGTGTGGCTGCAACATGTAATTCAAAGAGAAGCTCTGTAAGCATGCTAGCAAACTCTTCTTTGTTTTCTTCTATGCCTGGAAATAGAAAATGACAGAAGTAAGAAGCATGATTTCTTTTTCATCCTGCAGAATGTGGCAGCTCCCCTAACCTTACAGCCTGCAGTCAGAGTATAAGTCGGGGGTGGCAGCAGCCCACCCTCCAGCTCCGGGAAAAGATGAGCCGTGCCCGGATATTCAAGCACAGTGGCGAGGTAGCAGGCTGCAGCTGGGTGGGGGGCTGGTAAAGCCTTGCTGCTCACAGCTCTAGCTGGGGCGCCCCTGGGCTAGACTGAAGGGCACATGAAGGATGAAGGCAGGGAGGGACCATGTATACCATAACAGGTATAGACGGTCAGCGCCTATTTGTTGAATGACTGCGTGAACAAATTAATGATGTTTCTCAGGCCTGAGAGCCCTGGGACAACACTGTATTTAAGGCTTATAGTATTGTTATGCTTAGCATTGCAACCCTTAATGATACCCCAGGGCGCCCTTTTGTGTCCACAGAGCCACAGTGCTGAGCAAGCAGAATTAGTCTCCGTGGATCATCTACTTTTATCTTAACACCTATAACAACCTATCTCTGGAGAAACTTCTCATGGTTTCCTATGACACCTGCCTGGTCATACAATATTTCATAATGGTATGTCTTCCCTCCAGATTGGAAGTTACCTAAGGGTACAAATGGTATTTGTTTTGCTCATTCTTGAATCTAGAGACTCTAACACAGTGCCTGGAACATAACGGGTGATAAAATGAATAATGATTGAAAAATAATTTACTAATCAGTTGTACCATATTTACTAATATATTGATTATATAACATGTCATATACATGAAATAAAATTAATCTCATTGATGGGCAATGAAAAAGAGAGATCTTTAAAAGTTACCATCTTCTATCTCTCATTTGAATCTACAAGTTGAGGCCATTTTTAAAGTTTCTGATTAGTGCTAAAGAATTGATTTCATGCAACTAGAGATTATCATACTACGTGAAGTAAGTCAGAAAGAGAAAGACAACCATATGATATCACTTATTGTGGAATCTAAAATATGACACAAATGAACCTATCCGTCAAACAGAAACAAAATCAAGGACATAGAGAGTAGACTGGTTGCCAAGGCGGAGTGGGTGGGAGAGGGTAGGAGTGGGGGTCTGGGATTAGCAGATGCAAATTGGTATATATATGAATAGAATGGATAAACAACAAGGTCCTACTGTATAGCACGGGGAACAACGTTCAGTATCCTGCAATAAACCATAATACAAAATAATACGAAAAAGAATGCTTATATATGTATAACTGAGTCACTTTGCTGTATAGCAGTAATTAACACAACACTGTAATTCAACTATACCTTAATAAGAAATAAATAAATGAAAGAATTGATTCCACTGTGGGTTGTATCACTAGTCTGCGGTGAGGAGGGGGTACACTATAAAAGCATCATTTGTCTGGCCTGACTACATGATCTCAAAACCCCCTGAGAAGGAAATACCTGGCTTAGGTTAGTGGGTGAAGATGGCAGCTTCAGAGAGGCCTGAGCTGTGTGAGAAATTCTGTAGCTAACACTTGTCTGCCTGTCTTTGTTTCTGTTTTAGAGACAAAATGGTTAATCACAGCTTGCCAAGATAGCCAGGCCTATATCAGTTTATCATCCCCTAGAATTTATATACTTATTCTCACCAGGGAGCAGGTCAATAAAGATACTAGAGATGGAAAGCATATATGTCAGGTAAGAAGCTTTATGGAGAAGAAGAAACCAAGGAAGGGGAATAGGGACAGCTGGGGGTTAAGAATCTCCCAGCTGAGAAAGTGACTTTTGGGTAAGAGCCCAGAGGAGGAGGGGAGTGAGTCACATGGGGGGCCAGGGTAGCTGTGGCCGGCAGAGGGAGGCATGTGCCCTGGGGTCGAGAGATGGCTGTCTTTGTCCATGGTGAAGTGATACAAGCAAATCATAAAAATCCATAAGGCGAGTGCTCAGATAGAGCAGGCTGTTGCAAAGGTTGAGCATGGGTATTAAGAAAGCTTCCAGAAGGAGATGATGCTTGAACCTAGCCTTCCAGGATGAGAAAGGCATTAGTCACAAGCAGAAAAAGGGAGAATTGGAGGCCTACAAAGAGAGAATTAGAGAGAAAGTGAATGGGATTCCATCAAAAATTGAGATTCTCTCTCTGCTAGTCAGAGGTCTTGGTCTCACCTTCTCTAAATGGGCAAATTTAGAAGGGCAGCTCCCACAGGTTCTCATTCCCCAACTGCCTGGTCCTTCTCATCTGTGTGGGGCAGCACAGCAGGGCAGAAAGAGCCTGACTTGAGGCTGGGGTCCTTCCCTAGCTCCTGTAGTTAGTGGGTCTGTGACTGGGGCCAGTTACAAGGCTTCTTAGCTTCCACTTCCTCTTCTGTAAATTTAGGGCAAGAAAACCCACCCATCTCCTTTTTAGTGTTATTGTAAGGACCAAATAAAACAAATGTGTAAGTATTTTGTAAACACTAAAGTTTTATATAACTATATTGTTATATGCTGCAAAGATATAAACATAGGGAGATTAAAAATATTTGAAAGTAATCCATACTAAATTAGGATATATATACTCTGTGTATCTCCAGTTTTTAAATGTGCATTTCTGTCATAAAACAGAGAAATATACCAAAAACGCAGAGCAAACATTTTAGGAAAATCATCACAGAGAAAAATGAAAGTAGATAAAAACACAGATAATAAAGAATGTTGCAACAAAAAAGACCTATTACTACAATTCTTGGTCTGTACATGTTGCTGAGAAGTTTTTCACCAAGGCAGTGAAAAGAGGAAATAGCTTTTAGAAATCTCCTTACAACAGTGGGAAACCAAATTAGAGACCCATGGCAGTGTAATAAAATTACATGTTGCTGGAAAGATAAACATGCAAGCTAACGTTATTAAAAACAGAGGAGCCCAATATTAAATTTATCTAAAAATGACAGTTTATTACATTTTCTGAGACGATCAAATAAATTATTTAGGTGTTAGAGGTATTTTAGAAATATAAGTGCTTACAAGAAAAAATATGATGCAAACGCTCTGGTTTCTCCTAGACTTTGGCTCCTGGATTGTCTACTCGCTCTCACTGACGAGATTGTTCTTGACAGCTTTTAGTTAATCCCTCACCTTTCTGGAGTTTGTAACACTCCATCATACCTGGGTTGATTTAATGACAACCCTGGTATTCTTCTTTCCCGTTCTTCTTTAGGTATTTAAATGACATCTATTTATTAAATTAATTAAAATTAGTAGTGCTTTGATAATCTGGAGATTTCCTTTAGGAAAATGAACATATTGTATTATGGGAGGTAACAGGGTTCCATCACTTAAAGAGAGACGAATCTACCATTTCCTAAGCAAGCTGTTCAAGACTGTAATTTGCTTTTTGGTCAGATTCAAAAATCTCCATTTATTGAAGCTCTGTATTAAGACTGGAACATAACACATGGAGTAACATTTTCTATTTAACAGTTTGAATCAAGTTTCCTCTCCAAGAAATAGTACTTGTTGGGGATGCAATGCTGCCTTAACTTATACAGGCAATAATATTTCATTGATGTTAGGGATCCTCTTTTTATCTGTTCTGAATGACACCCCCAGTAGGATAGAGGTCTACCTCAGGTATCATGAAGCTGAAGAAAAACAGCCTGCATTTTTTGGTGATTGTTACTCTGGAAAAGAGGCATCTACATTAGTTCATCTTGGGTCCATAATCCAAACCATAGGACCTCTGACAGCTAGTGTCTTAGTTTCTTCATTATTAAAGCAAAGACAAGGCTGTCATCCTTTGTGACTTCATAACAACACGCAAATGCTCAGAAACGTTGCTCTCCAGCTGTCTCTTTGATACTGACCTTTTTCTATGCTGCAGTGTAATTGATTCTTCTATCTTGATGCAATGAGCATAAATCTCATTAAACTTAAGGCACATAAGGTCAGTATGTGGGAATAAGGGGGCAGATATTTTTTAAATGACAGTTTGCAAATGCTTAGAATAATACTGCCCTGAACATCTAGGCTGAAGCATTTGAGCTCCTGTGTTTGAGCTTTGATTAAAGGTATGTATTAGGCTTCCCTCATAGCTCAGTTGGTACAGAATTCGCCTGTAAGGAGACCCCAGTATGATTCCTGGGTCGGGAAGATCCCCTGGAGAAGGGATAGGCTATCCATTCCAGTATTCTTAGGCTTCCCTTGTGGCTCAGCTGGTAAAGAATCTGCCTGCAATGTGGGAGACCTGGGTTTGATCCCTGGGTTGGGAAGATCCCCTGGAGAAGGGAAAGGCTAACCACTCCAGTATTCTGACCTGGAGAATTCTATGGACTGCGTAGTCCATGGGGTCACAAAGAGTCGGACAAGACTGAGTGACTTTCTTTTTAAAGGTATGTATCATGCCGGGGCACAAAATGCTTCCAGAGACTGGATGATATGAATGTACATTATCACAAGTACAATTGTAAATAAAAGCTATAGCTTATTGCATCTTTGCTATTTTCCTAGCATTGTGTTAGCATGTCTGATAACTAGAAGAGCTAACACTTTGAGCAGTTCCATGTGCCAGGCACTGTAATATACATTTTTACGTATATTATCTAATTTGATCCTTACAATAGCCCTTGGGAACAGGTATCACTGTCTCCATTGTATAGGTAAAATACTGAGTTTCAGAAAGGTTATATACCTTGTTCAAGGCCAAGTAGCAAGTAAGTAGTAAAAATGTGGCATGTAAGACCCTTCAGAGGATCCTAGGAGAAGCCAGCCTTGTGTGTCCACGGTTGCTTAAATTTTCAGCATAACCTACACAAATCAATGGCAGTTGCAGTGCATGGTGATGACATCACTCACTCTCCATGTACATAGCAAATGCTTTACTAGATTCTGCTCCCAAAGGGACAACCTAATCATTAAGCACATCCAACCTGGAGAACATCTTGGCCCCTCTCAAGGAAGCCTGGCCTCTCACAAGATCGCTTCTAGTCTCCTTGGGTCATGTCATCACCTGGCTGGAAGCGTGTCGTGGGAGGGTGCATCTGGCTCACTGCAGCGACTGACAACCTGACACTCCAAGCCCTGGTGTACCGTGCGCTTTTCTCAGAACTGTACTTTCGGGGGGAAGGCCACTTACAAACACACCCTAACTCCTACACACTGAAGTTAAAAGGAAGGAGAAAAAAATGAAAAGAAATCCACTCAAAGACCTGCCTACCGTCAACGCCAACCACATTCAACGACTTCCACGTGCAGACAAAAAATTTGACGCTGCAGCATAAACTCTAGCCATCAGAGCCCCTGTTGAGTGTCCCGTGCTCTTTGATCATTTGATCAGATGCATTTGCTCTGTGCCTGTGACATGCTGGACATCAGAGAAGTAAAGGTGCCTGACTCAGGAGCTCCCACCCAGAGGAAGGGAGGATTGTGACCAGTGTGACCAGCTCCTGTGACAAGAGCAGGGGCACAGAGCTGGGAAGTGAGCAGGAGTGCTCAGTGAGCAGGAGTGCTCAGTGAGCAGGAGTGCTGAATTAGTGCCTCTCCCGTTTAAACGGCTGTGCTTATTAACAGCAGCTTCATAAGGATGACACCAACAGTTTGTCTTGCTATTTTATTGGTTATTTTTCTTTACCTTGCACTTCTTGATTCTCTTCATTCTCGAACACTTTGGCTGCAAAGATGTCTTTAATGGAAATTAGGTCATTTTTTAAGACCTCCAGCTTCTCTCCATCAAGTGATGCTAAAAATGACTGAACCTGAAAAAAAGAAATAGGTCAGCATAACTGTCATCTTTTCTTCTCATTAATGATGTTTACATTCAGTTGTGCCCACTTCTCCCAGGGGATCTGTGGTGTGGGAGGTAACACTGGGTTGACTGTTGGATTAACTGCCTACTAATTGTGTAACTTTGGGTAAGTTACATAAACTCCCTGGGCCTCAGTTTTCTCATTTTTTAATTGAATGTATTTAACAGATAACACTCTCAAATGTCAAAGATAAATTTAGGATGTACAACATGTTAGTTTGATAGACGTGTATATAGTAATATGATTGCCATTGTAGCTATATTTCATGCCTCTATTGCATTACATAGTTATCTTTTGTTTCTCGTCATTGAGAAAATTAAAATTTTAGTCTCTTACCAAGCTTGGTGATTATAGTGCCTAATTGCTGTCTGCATTCCTAATACTGCACATTAGCTCTCTATGGCTAAGTTACTACTTGCGCAAGTTTGTACCCTTAAACAATATCAGTCGTATCCTCCCACCTATCCTGGGCTAACCACCATTTCATTGCTTTTTATGAGTTTGACCTTTTTAGATTCCACATACAAGTAATAACATACAACATTTGTCTTCCTCTTTCTGAGTTATCTCACGTAGCTTAAGGAGCCCAAGGTCCATTCATGTTGTCGTAATTGGGAGGGTGTTCTTCTTTCTCATGGCTGAATAATGTCCCATTGTGTATATATATTACACACTTTTTAATCCATTTATTTGTTTATGGGCATTTAGGATATTTCCATGTCTTGGCTATAGTGAACAGAACTGCAATGAAACATGGGAGTGCTGATGTCTCTTGGAAGTATTGTTTCTGGCTTCCTCAAAAAATTAAAAATACATCTATAATATGATCCAGCAATTCTGCACACCCAAAGGAAGTTTTCTGTTTTAAAGTGAGATCCACACTTCACTGTGATCCTTTGCAGTTAAGGAAACAATGAATGTGAAGGACATTGCACAAATGCACACAGCAGATGCTAAGTAAGTGGTGGTGGCAGCTCCATCAAAGCGGCTAAAAACACACCTCGGTGTCAACCCCGGATTCTAACATCTTACTAATTCCTATTTGCCGGGAGCCAGCGTGGGGAATCCCACCCGTGACAAGGTCATGTGGCAGAGATCTGATGGGCAAGGCAAGTCGGATCTCAGGGTGTCCCTCTGGTATTTCCTGAGCATGTACCCCCCAAACCAAAAATCTGCCAGCCTTTGTACTCTGCTTTTCCACTCTTCTGACACACTCTGGAAAAAGTCAACTCAGGGCTTTAGTCTTCTGCATTTGAAAGGGATGTTTCAGTCAAACCCCGTCTGATAACTCTCTAGCTTGCCTAACAGGTTCCCCTGGACCTCTTACAGCTTGTGAATTGCTTACAGCCCCCAACCACAAGAGGCACAAAGCTTAAAGCATCTTAAAGATACAGAGCCTTTTCTAAAAATCATATTGGTGACGGGTTTTCACTGTTGACTCAATGATTGCTGCCAGGCCTCCATATTCTTTATCTTTTAGGCACCTGGGAGGATGTTAATCAATGTAAACGGGATATGGAAAAAGATATATAGTAGTTTTGATGTTAGCAACACTAGACTTTTGAGTGATTTACTTTTCTTTTGTTACAAATCACTGTACTCCTTTTACTTGTTATAAATTGCTGTATCTTTGCTATGTAAGAATATAACTTTATTTAGTGCTTTCTGAGAGTGGCACCAGACTTTGAGAAGAACAACACCAATAAGTCTTCTGGTTGACAAACCCTTATCAGAAAAAAGGCTGTAAAATGTTAATTGGCCCTTTTGGCCAGAAGATGATGTAAATCACCTAAGACTTGTGTATACAACTAGGTATGTAGAGAGAAAAGCCTGGTTTTGATAAAAGCCTGGGCTGCTAATGCTGCATAATTTTGTATTACCTATAGATCTCTATGTACAATCAAAAAGGTATAAAAGGCCTTGCTAGACAATAGAGGCTGGGCCAGTCGCTGGACTGGTTTCCTCCGTGTCTTCTCTTTACTCTAATTTCTGGCTGAATTCCCATCTGGGGCGTGGAGGCTAGCCATGTATACTTACTTGCCCCGGCTTCTAAGATCCGTAAGAGAGGGAGCCCAAGGCGGGACACTCTCTGATATTCAAACGGATGCCGGTGGCCTAACGTAGATGGTGCAAGCTCCTTGTCTGGAACTTTATTGGCTTTCCATGTAAACCAAGTTATTGAGCCTCTTTTCTCCACTTAATTTTCCTACTACACTATTTCTTCCTAATCTAATTTTATATTAATAAATAAATAAGTTTTTTCCTCGCCAACTCCGTCCCCGCTTCAAATTCCCTGGATCCACCGGGGCTGGACCCCGGCACCTATTCTTACTAATCGTGTGACTTTGGGTAATTTACTTAACCTTTCTATGACTCAGTCTTCTTATCTCTAAGTGAGAACTAATAGCATCAACCATATAAGATTGTTTTGAAGGTTAAATGAAATGATGTACTCAAGAGTACTTATTGTGGTGGTCAATAAATTATATATATAATGAAAATAAAGATATATGTAAAACAGAAAACAAACTTATGGTTACCAAAGGGGAGAAGGAGAGAGGGAGGCACAAATTAGGAATGTGGCATTAACAGATACAAATGACTACACATAAAATAGATGTACAACAGAGATTCACTGTATAGCACAGAGAGTTGTATTCAATATCCTGTTATAACCTATAATGGAATATAATCCAAAAAAATAACTGAATAACTTTGCTATATTCCTGAAACTAACAGAAGATTGTAAAGCAACTATAATTCAATAAAAATGGGTATGTAAACAAATACATAAACAAATAGATATTGTATATCATAGATATACATATAAACACACTTGCTAGATGTTTTATTGTATAGGAGTTACAAAAATGTAACAAGACATATTTTTCTTCTCAGAGATCTTGCAGTCTGAAGGAGGGAGGCCCAGATGACCCGAAACAGCCACACCAAGTGTGAACGCAGTAATGGGGTGGGGGGTGCTCCCAAGGAGGGGCTGCAGTGCCCTTTGGGGAAGCGAGAGGGTGGGCAGGGACACTGCACAGAGGATCTTGCTTAAACTGACACGCTCCCTGCCCCCTGTTCTTCAGAACTCCTCTTTTGCAACCATCCTTCAGAAACTCTTAGAAATCACCTGGATAGATGGCCAGGCAACCTCTGTGAATCCAAAGACCAATGTGAAATTCCAAAATGGTCACAGTGAATGGAGAACCATACAGAAAGTAAAGTCTGACTATAAAGTTGGAAGGTTTTAAATTTCTCATTCTGTAGGTTAACACTTGCCCTGGAAGGAGAGCCAGCAGAGAAGCTGCCATAGTCTTTGGGTTGTGGCTTTTTGAAATTTACTTTATTTTCGGTTGTGCTGCGTGAGTGCTATGCTGTGCTTAGTTGCTCAGTTGTGCCCGACTCTTTGTGACCCCAGGGACTGCAGCCCTCCAGGCTCCTCTGTTCATGGGGATTCTCCAGGCAAGAATACCGGAGTGGGTTGCCGTGCCCTCCTCCAGGGGATCTTCCCAACCCAGGGATCAAACGGGGGTCTCCTGCATTGCAGCACTGCATCCAGATTCTTTACAGTCTGAGCCACTAGGGAAGCTGGTGCTGTGTGAGGGCTTTCTCTAGTTGTGGCAAGTGGGGGCTACTCTCTAGTTGAGGTACATGGGCTTCTCATTGTGCTGGCTTCTCTTGTTGCAGAGCACAGGCCCTGAAGTACGCGAGCTTCAGCAGTTGCTGCACATGAGCTCAGTAGTTGTGGCTCGAGGGTTCCAGAGCATGGGCTCATTAATTGTGGCACATGAGCTCAGCTGCCCTGCAGCATGTGGGATCTTCCCAACTGGGGACGGAACCAGTGTCTCTTGCATTGCAAGGTTGATTCTTTTTTTTTTTTTAATTTATTTTTTAAACAGCATATTTTCTAAATAGCATTTTTCTCAGAGTAAAGAAAAGTACAATGCTGAGTGGAAATGGATATGCACATGCAGGACCTCTTGGTTCCTCCATGTACTCTGAGGGTAGCCATCCCCCGGGAGTGAATGCATTGGGGTTTTATGCTTTGGGTATCTCCCAGGAAGGGTTCTTTTTAGTGAAGGACTCTTTGGTCAGCATCTTTCTATTACAGCATCTCTCTTGCTTCTTCCTAGTTCATTCCATTATGCCAAGATGATGTGCATTAAATCTTTACTTCAATCCAATAATAAATAATAAATAACTATGCCCTCCTCAATAAATATTCATGGAATGCTGACTATATACTTGGCACCCATGCCCAGGTGCTGTCGGGGACACAAGGGTAGAAAGTCTGGTGTGGGGGTGACATTTTGAGGATTCTTGTTTACTCTTTTGATTAACTATTGGGTATATAAGATACTATAAAAATATTAGTTTTTCCTTAAGATTCATAGTACACCACACTGCCATGCCTATTGCCATCCTAGTATCAGTCTTATAGGTAGTAAGGATTCCTTATCATTCTGTACAACCTGTCTAAGTTTTAGCCAATGGCATGTTAGCAGAGGAAATGTGTATCATTTCCAGGTTAAAGCTTTTAAAAACTGGGCACTCCCCTCTATATTCTCTCTCCTCATGCTGATGGAATGAAGGAGACAATGAGTTCCTAGAGAAGAATGAAATCCAACACATTAGACTTGGACATAGAGGAAGCCGCAGAGGCAAAAGGACGTGCCTGCCCAGAGCCCACACTCTCTCGTCTAGATCTCTCTCCAGGTGACTGCAGGTTTCCTTCTGAAGTCTGTATGGACCTCTTCGCCAGGCTGTACTCCCTACGGAGGGACCATCTACCAGGAGATGTACCCCTAAGCCCAAGGAATGGACAAAGGTGGCTGTTTGCAGGGGTTGTGTATGTGCTTGAACTGGGGCATCCTCGCACGTGCCCATGAGGTTCCCTGAGGTGAGAGACAGCTCAGGGACAGTGGAGACAAAAGGAAGAGAGCAGATGGGAGGGTGATGTGGAAACGCGGGGAGTCTAAAGATTCTAAATGGGAACCTGGCCTTCTGGGCCATTATGAAAGTACATTTGTCAAAGAAGGATGATAATTTCTTTTTTTTTTTTTCTGGCCATGCCATGTGGCACATGGGATCTTAGTTCCCCAATCAGGGACTGAACCATGCCTCCTGCACTGGAAGCATGGAGTCTTAACCACTGAATCCCCAGGGAAGTCCCAGAAAATATTTTCTTTAACAGTTTGTTTCCAAAAGCTCTTTAACTTTTAAATATGTGGTATGTGTTGGGTTACCTGGTGAAGTGTAAGATGTCTAATTGAATTCCACGTAAACAATGAATGTTTTCTTGGTATGAGTGTATATCTTAAATATTACACAGGACGTGTTTGTACTAAAAAAGTATTCATTGTTTATCTAAAGTTAAAATTTAATTAGCCATCTTGATTTTTATTTGCTAAATTTGACAATCCCAGGAGGGTCTCCATTTGTATTCTTGCCAGAAGTCTGCGAACATTAGGATGGAACTAGTGGAGCCAGAAGATGGACAGAGCCTGGCTTCTGGATCCTTAAATGCTGGAAAGCTGACTGCTGACCAGACACTCATACCTTGGAGAAACACTATAGCTTTAAAACAAAAATTTTAATTGGAGGATAATTGCTTTGGAATATAGGTTTAAGAGGGTGGGGATCTCTGTAGTTTTTGACCCATATTTTTTAGAACGATTAATTATAACATCCAGTAAGTACTATTACGGGCTTCCCTGGTGGCTCAGCCATAAAGAATCCACCTGCAATGGAGGAGATTCAGGTTTGATCCCTGGGTTGGGAAGATCCCCTGGAGAAGGAAATGGCAACCCACTCCAGTATTCTTGCCTGGGAAATCCCATGGAAAGAGGAGCCTGGCAGGCAAGACTTAGCAACTAAACAATAACAACAACAACAGGTATTATTACTAAGACAAGAAAAGCTCTGTATTTCTCACAATGAAAAACTATGAAAGTCTCCAGGCTGGGGAAAGAGAGATAAGCCTGTGGGAGCAGTCTGCAAACAGAGGGCAATGCCTACCTCCAGGGACTAAACCTCCTTCCTGGCAACATCAGTCCTTTGGGGCTGTTTGGACCCCAGGGCTCTTTTATAGCCTGACCTACAGTGGGAGCAGCTTATGTCTTTCTTCTACCATGATAGCTTTGAGGGGATGTATTCTCTGTAATGTTTTCAATAATAATAACAAATAAATATGTAAGAATGGATAAAAAATAAAATGCCATTGACATTATATATGCATATACATATATATGCATAAAATGGCAGCTGACATTCATTGACTGCTTATTATGTACTAGGCAAGTTGCAGCTAGCTTTGCATGGATTATCTCATTTAATTTTTTAAATAGTTTTATGAAGTAGATTATTATCATTCCCATTTCACAGATAAGGAGATTGAGGTAAGATAGGTCCAAAATCATACTACAGCTACTAAGTGGCATTTGATCACATAATGTCTGACCCCAAACCCTGCTTTTGTAGGGAAAAGTTGGTGTTTCAGTGGAAAATGGTATTCTCTAGATCAGTTTACCAGATTATCAGATTCTGATTCCATGGGAGCAGTTTTATAAATCTGTAATGTAGATACCTGATAGCAGTGCAAAATAATTTGTCTATAGACATGTGAACAAGTTTTGTCCAGTGGAGGGACAAGCTCCCCTCCTATGGAAAATCAGATTTGTGTCCATTTGCATATTCATTTCAAAATTGCTTTATTTTATATGAATTTATACTTATTTGGCTTTTCCTTTGAACCAGTTATAACATCTGACTGGTTCTTTCATTTAATTAATGAGTTAAATAAATTATTTAATTTGTGTTCATTTGGTAGGTATCTTCATGAGTCATGATTTTGCTTAAAAAAAAATTATCTGTTAACAGTTTAACCACAAGACTGTCAGTGATGGCTGATGGATAACTAGAAAGGAAATAAACACATTGTACCTTGTAACTGTATAATCTTGGGTGTGTATGGAGGGTGGGGTGGTGTCCATCCTGTTTGGTTCTTGGTTGCCTGTTATATGGCAGAGGTCATCTTTCCCTGATAAGGTGAGTTTCATGAATGTCTCAACCCCCCAAATTCCACATGTAAGAAGACGAGGCCTAGAGAGAATCAAATATCACTTTTTCCTTCTTCCTTTCCTTGGAAGGAACTTGAACTTCCTTCCAAGTTCAGTTTCCCGTCTGAGGCCCTGCCTCTCCCCAGGGAATGTTACTGGGCTTCTCACAGGAGGTCCAGAGGATACTGCCCTGTGACCTCCATTGGAAAAACACCCCAGAGCACAGTCAACCTGAGGTGCACACTAAAGAGTAATATCCACAATTAAACGAGTCAATAGTTTTGAAGTGCTTAGATTAGTCATTATATAAATGCCATGTAAGTATTAAGTAAAAACACATTTGAACATGGACATGCATACCACATAAATCCTTTTCTAAAAATAAAAGAGAAATCACAAGCTCTGCTGACTTCCACTCTCCAAGTTTTGTTTCTCTGGGATCACAGTGCGAGGGTGTGAACGTGCAGGGCTGTGAGGTAATTTCCCAGAGTTCTGTTCAGGAGCATCCCTAAACAGAGCTTTAATGCCCAGTAAGACAGTCCTGCCCTTCACGGCCCAGGCATTCTAACAAATGAGTGAATAAATAACCATACCACCCGTAAAACTAAGTGTACTGAACCCTGCAGTCTGCTAGAAACATCAGCTGCTTTGTTGCCACCGGGTAGCGATGAGGAAGGACATGGCCGGTAGCTCTGATCTGGGTACCACGGCACCAAAGAGGGGCACAGGCCAGGTGCCGACAGTCAGGTTTCTGCACGCCTTTTGCGCAGAGAGGTGGGGGTGGTGATGATTCGTATCATGATGGCCCTCTTGGGACTGGTGACAGGGAACAGCTTGGCAAGGAACAGAGAGGAAACAATACGGAACCTGAAAGCAGCTCATCGGGCCATAAGTGATTGTGACCTCAGCACAGAAACGAGGCTCTAAAAATGAGGTATTTTAATAACAGATTTTCTTTCATGTTTAAGAAAACACACTCATGAACATGCTACTTCCAACGACAGGACAGACATACCTTGCTTTCGCTTTCATTGGACAGAATTTCCAGGGCTTCCAGGTGTGACAAACCTTGATACTCATCGAACAGCATCCCATAGTGTGCGGTCCTCTCGGCCGTGAGCTGCTGTGCCAGCCTCTGCTTCTCCTTCTCTTTGGCCTCCCGTAACATCTGCACAAACACACATTTGTACATTAGATGCATGCTTAAAAGCCCCATTTACTCCAAGATGTAGGGGGAGATGAACACTGACTTGGTACTAGTGAAGAGTAGGTTTTAGTCACTTTGGAATTTCTGCAAAAATGACTTTTTTAAAAAAAAGGTAGGGGAGTTTTTCTTTCTTTATTTTTTGGCCACATCACACAGCTTGCAGAATCTTAGTTCCCTGACCAGGGACCGAACTCATTCTCCCTGCAATGGAATCATGGAGCTCTAACCACTGTACTGCCACATTCCCCTAAAACGACTTTTTGGATTAATTTTACCCACAGTTTTCCACATAATATTCCACTTTGGATTCTTCATGTTCATATGTACACAACAAAACAAAGCAAAAATCCTACTCCCAAGAATAGTATTGAAAAGAAGGAAAGCAAAACAGTGGTTTCCACTGAAGTGTTTTCCGTGTGTGTGATTAATCTTATTTTTTTTAATGTCCAGATTTTCTATATGAGCAAATTTAATGTACACTGGGAAAGCTGAGTCTATTGTGACAGGATTAATTGCAACTTGTACACCTAGGCAGACTTCAAAGAAAAAATAAGTTGATATGATTTAATTTGAATTATTTAAAAATTTTTGTGTGTGGTTATTAAACATCTTCAATTAAAAAATAATAAAATATAACCTCACAGTATATTCCTCACCAGATACCTAATATAAATGTAAATATTAATATAAATAAATGTTAATATAATATAAATATAAATGTAAATATAATATAAATAAATGTTAGCTTATCGATTCTTAGATTGGTTTTGAGAAAAATGACTGTGAACTGACTTCCTCTTCAGGTTGATCATTTTTCTCCAGTTATGTTTCTATTGATTAAATAGTAAAACAGTAAACACAAGTTGACCAGTTACTCATAATTTCCTGCACTTCCTTTCTTTGATTCTAAGCACCTTTTATTTGATTCCTTATCAAGGTTACTGTGACATTGTTTATAGGGTTCTTTAATATCTGTGAAGAGCACCATAAATGCGCTGGCCACGACAAGGTCACAAGGGGAAGATCATAAAAGAATAGATTTTGGTTTTTATTAGCTGTCAATAAAACAGTCAGCCTTGTTCTCCTTTTCAGTTCCTGAGGTTGTTAGCCCAAAACCCAATAGGCTACAGAAAGAATTCACCCTCCTGTCTGTTTTCAAGACTGAATAAGCACAAGGTTTGAATTTTAAAATTTTCAAAACCACCTCTGGGAATTTTTAACACTTACACAATAAAAGCCAACTACCCTCACTGATCTCACTGGCTTGGTTGTGGTGAAATAAAGTAACAAAGTGACACTGAAACTGCTTCCTGATTGCCCTCTTTCTGGGCTTCCCAGGTGGTGCTAGCGGCCAAGAATCCACCTGCCAGTGCAGGAGATGCAAGAGACATGGGTTCAATCCCCGGGTCAGGCAGATCCCCCGGAGAAGAAAATGGCAGCCCACTCCAGCAGGCTTGCCTGGGAAATCCCATGGACAGAGAGAGGAGTCTGGTGGGCTACAGTCCGTGGGGTCACAAAGAGTTGGACATGACTGAGCTGGTATTATTCTTCACCTTCTTTCTGGTCTATTTTTTCTTTCTTTCTTTTTTTTTTTAACAGCACTCATCATCTTCTAAAATATGAGATGATGTGCATTGTTTGTTTGTCCCTCCTCACTAGAACAAAATCTCCAATTTTAACCAGTGATGGTCTCAAATGCTTAGAACAGTGTCTAGCACATAGACATTCAAAACGCATTTGTGGAATGCGTTGTGGAATGTGTTGTGGAATGATTGAATGAATGAATAATTACTGTTTGGAAGAGGGCTGAAGGGGGTAATGTTGTGGCCATCCAGTATAAACTGGCCATGTGAATCACAGGTGCAATGCTGAGATGTATCCCAGAGTGTTCCCTGGTGGTTCAGCTGGTAAGGAATCTGCCTGCAATGTAGGAGACCTGCGTTTGATCCCTGGGCTGGGAAGATCCCTTAGAGAAGAGAATGGCTACCTACTCCAGTATTCCGGCCTGGAGAATTCCATGGACTGTATAGTCCATGGGTCGTAAAGGGTCGGACGCAACTGAGTGACTTTCCCTTTCACTTTCAGATGTGTCAGTTAGTTCAGTCGCTCAGTCGTGTCTGACTCTTTGTGACCCCATGAATCGCAGCACGCCAGGCCTCCCTGTCCATCACCAACTCCCGGAGTTCACTCAGACTCACGTCCATCGAGTCTGTGATGCCATCCAGCCATCTCATCCTCTGTCGTCCCCTTCTCCTCCTGCCCTCAATCCCTCCCAGCATCAGAGTCTTTTCCAATGAGTCAACCCTTCACATGAGGTGGCCAAAGTACTGGAGTTTCAGCTTTAGCATCATTCCTTCCAAAGAACACCCAGGACTGATCTCCTTCAGAATGGACTGGTTGGATCTCCTTGCAGTCCAAGGGACTCTCAAGAGTCTTCTCCAACACCACAGTGCAAAAGCATCAATTCTTCGGCGCTTAGCCTTCTTCACAGTCCAACTCTCACATCCATACATGACCACTGGAAAAACCATAGCCTTGACTAGACGGCTCTTTGTTGGCAAAGTAATGTCTCTGCTTTTAAATATGCTATTTAGATGTGTAATTACAAACAAATGCAAATGGCAAGTGTGTATTCTTGGGTGACACATTTCTATGAGCATTGCTACTTACTTTTTTAGTAAGTAAGTACACTGAATGCAGAGGTAACAAAAAATTGTGATGGTGGCACAAAAACTATGACAATCTGGGAACTTGACCAGGTCTAGTTCTTCACTTTGCAAGAGTGTAAACTTAGGCCAAAGATTCACATACTTAGTTTCTGAACTTGGTCACATTTCCCTCCCACACTGCCTCCTTCCTGACTATAATCGAATTTATATATATGTATAAATTTATGTATACATATATAACATGTTTATATGTGTGTACAAATCTGTATATATAATATACATTATATACATGAATATATAGATATCTTTTATTTCTAGATATATATATTTATTTCTATATATATATATGGGTATCAATTTATACATATAGGAAAAGTGAAAGTCACTCAGTCATGTCTGACTCTTTGCAACCCCATGGACTGTAGGCTACTAGGCTCCTCTATTCATGGAATTTTCCAGGCAAGAATACTGGAGTGGGTAGCCATTTCCTTCTCCAGGGGATCTTCTTGACCCTGGACTGCGCAGGAATGCTTACACTGTGGGAATGAAAGATAAACCCTTTTCATTCTAAGCCACACTGATACTTGGGTTGTTATTGCTATTATTGGTTTTGTTTTATTTTGCACTTTTGCAGCATCTAATGTTAATGGCCTGATTAATACAAAATCTATTTGCTTCTTTAAAGATCAAGAGGTTAATGGTCTAGCTGACTCTGCCAAGTCTCTACTAGGGCTATGATATCAGATTGGTTACATGTGGGTTATTATGGAAGTGTGTGTTAGTTGCTCAGTCCTGTCTGACTCTTTGTGACCCCACGGTCTGTAGCCCGCCAGGCTCCTCTGTCCATGGGATACTCTAGGCAAGAAAACTGGAGTGGGTAGCCATTCCTTTCTCCAGGAGATCGTCCCGATCCAGGGATTGAACCTGGGTCTCCTGCACTGCAGGCAGATTTCCCATCACCTGCGCCTCCAGGAAAGCCCCTACAGTGGAAGAGCCAGGGAGAAATCACCTAGAAATCAAATTCTTAGGAGCTGCCACAGCTGAGATCACCTGTTTTCAGTGATATCTCCTTTGTGGCTTTCTAGCACTGAGTCATGGGAAGACCTGTCTGTCCTGCCTGTGAAATTTATAAAATCCTGCATCTGCTGCTCCTGATTTTGGTAAGACATAGAGAGATCTGGTATGTCAGACTCTTAAAGGGGAAGAGGTATAGGGGCACGGCTGACACTATGGGGTCTGAGCTGGGCATGTGCTGTATGAAGGAGCAAGTTCAATATTAGAGTTTTGTATTTGGAAAATAACATAAATATTACTTTTAATTTAATTGGCTACTGTAAGTAAAGCAAAACATAAATTCTTCATATCATACTTCTCAAGGAGGAAAACTTTACAGCTGGAAGTGTGACAGGAGAAGTCCAACCTTGCATATAGTAAGAGAAACATAAACTAAGATTCCATTGAGATAGCATTTTTACCTATCATCTTGACACATAAAAATGACAATGGTAAGAACTAATATTCTTGGGTGCAAACTATGACTCAGGTTCTCTTCTAAGTCATGTAATCCACACAACAAAGCTATTAGTAGGTATTGATGGTCCCAATGTACAGAGGAGTAATCTGAAGCACAGAAGGGTTAAGTCATCTGCTCAAGGTCATGGAGCTAGAACCTGGTAGAGCTAGAATACGATGGTACTGCAAACTGAATGTTGGTGTTTCCCCAAAATTCTTTTGTTGAAACATAATCCCTGATGTGATGGTATTAGGAGGTGAGGCCTTCAGGAGGTGATTAGATCACAAGGGTGGACCCCTCACAAACAGGATTCAGGTCCTTATAAAAGAAATCCAGAGAGCTCCTTCACCTTCTTCCACCATGTGAAGAATCTGGGAGAACATCAGCTTGCGAATTGTAAAGCAGGCCTTTAGCCAGATACTGAATCTACTGTTGCTCTGACCTTCAACTTGCCAGACTCCAGAATTTTGAGAAATAAATGTTCATTGTTTATAAGCCCCTCAGCCTATGGTATTCTCCTATAGCAGCTGAATGGACTAAGACGAATGGTATCAATGGAATTATCTTTAAGAAATTATTAAGTATGTATAATTTATATTTAATAAAGCAAGATACAAAAGAGTTGGTTAGTATGCTAGTATTTGGTTGAAAAAATTTGTATACATACATGCGCATATACATATATATATATATTTAGCTATATTTACCTATACAACCATATATATCTAAACCTGTCTACATAATGTCTCTGATAGAATCTGTAAGAAGCTGTTAACAATGATTAACAATGACTGTATCCCATGAAGAGTGGCTGGGGAAAGTGGCATATTAAAATTTCAATTTCCACTCCCTGCTATTTCATGTCTTTGAATTGACATGTGCTTTAAAATATCTATTAAAGAAGATAAATAAAATTTTATTTACTTTATTGACTGAAAGAACAAATCACAAAAGTACATAATCCCACCTGAGATAAAGAAACAGTTCTCTCCATGAGTGTCTTGGTCCGCTTAAAACCTGGGTCACTTTCTGCAAGGACATTCATGGTTTTCTTGCCGATGAATTCCAAAGCATCAAGACCACCAGTTAAGACACTTTTACCCTGCCAGTGAGGTAATTGCATGAGATTAGGTTTTTACATTTTGCTATTTCGAGACAGTCAGCACCTCCTAGAATGCACTATCTTCAAATATTAAAAGCAATATGAAGTCACAATTTTTTCTCATCAGGAGATTTATCATCAATTTAATCCTGTTTTCTTTTCCTTGGAAGAGCATATATCATATAATTTGTAGGACATACAATGTTATTTTAAAAAGGTGCTTAAGAAAACCAAAACATTTTAAGGATTAATTTTATTGGTGTGAGTGAATAGGTATGCTTCTAAGACAAAAAATTAATAGATGACCCAGTTCCTGATTTTGTTTGAAACAATTTTAACCCAAGTAACAGAATTATTTGGAGCAGTCTATAAAAATGTCAAATAGTCTTGCCAATTTGGGGAATTCTTTAATCTAGGGCCCTAGAGTGTAGGACCCTCAGGCTGTTTTGATGGCTCTTGCATACTTTCAGAAACTAGCAATAACTGCCTATAATTAGTATATTCATGGAATAAGACAGGTTGATTTCTACATGTTTCTGGCTCTAGAAATTATGCTATTATGTAGTTATCCTCTGCAAATTGCTTTGCCAGCCACTGTTTCCCTTTTTAAAAAAGAGTAAAACCACCAAGATTAACTTAGATAAACTGTACATAATAAATAGAACTGCATACATTTCTTTGCAACACCTTGTCTATACCCCAAGTACACAACTACAGTTACAATCTGCATATATCTGTGTTTTCTCACCTTACATGAGTTTGCATAAGTCATATTTTAATATTACTGTAATATTTTATTATTTATATGCATTATCCATTTTTCAAAATTATCGCTTCAATAGCAATATTCTATTTCACTGATTACTATACTTTATTAGTCATCTCTGTTTTAGATTCTTAGACTTCGTTTTCAGATTTGGGAGCCTGTTTTCACACTAGAAAACAGTTTCTTAAATGCACATATTTTGGGAAGACTAGGAGATAACAGCAATTACACTTTGGCATAATTTAAAATTTATTTTCTCCTGACATCCTGAGGCTTACTTCAGTGGAGAATAAAACTGGAGGATGGAGGGACTTTGGCAGATTTGGTGGGGGGTGGGGTGCTGGAGCTTGGGCCAAGGGAGAACTGGAAGGTTGGAAAGCACACGGAAAGGAATGTGAGGAAGCTGAGGACAGATTCAGAGGGCCCTGGATTGTAGCTCTGGGAGACCATGAATTCACTCCTTGTACCAGAGATAATGAAAGCATTCCACTCAATTCCCAGCTCTACAACCCTCTCTGCACGTCTGCCGTGGACATACTGAACTTGTACTCCCAAAATATATTAGCTGACTCCTAAAACACATTAGCTACCTGCTTCTCCCTGCTTAGTCTAGAGTACTTCAAGTAGCAAGGAGAGGAACAGCCATTTCCTATTTCTGGCAAGCCCTTGACGTGATGCCTGAGTAAGACGCCTCCATATGTGTCCATAGCCCGCTCATCTCATATGCCTTTCCATCTGATAACTGTTGAGTTGCCTTCATCTTCCAGCATGTTATTATGCCCTCTTGTCTGTCAGCTTATGCCCAGCATCTAGCATAGCTCTTGGTATATAATGAGAGCTAACTACCTTTTTTAAAAAAGTGAATGAATGAATAAATTGGAAATGAGCCATAGTTTATGAAAAACTAGCTGTTTGATTTTAAAAGCAGAAAGTAAACCTTTTCTTCTGATCCTGAAGACCAGTTAGCTGCTTCATTTCAGCTGGGGTGTGTCCTTCTTTTATTCATTATTCATCAGTGTCTTGTCAGTAACAAGCTTTTTAAGCTTCTGTAAGAGGAAGGGGCCAGGGAAGGAGCCTGCTATTCAAGGAAAGAGAGGAGTGGGAACTGGGAGGTAGGGATGGAGGAAGAATGTTGGTCTTATTATCTGGAAACACGTTAGAAACATCTTGGGGATGCTCCTGATTCTTTACTGGTATGTGTATATACATACTTAGAATCACTTCATAATTTTTCAGATTGAAGGTTAAGAGACACAGAACATTTCGGAAAAACAACTGTCCCAGCTCTAAGAAACAGCCCTCCCTCCCTGGTAAACAGAGACTGTCCTTGCAGCTGCTGGAAAGGACACTGTTAAATCAGACTGAAAAATATTCTTTCTAAGCAGCTCCTTTCTTTTAAACATAAAGTATATTTCATTTTGTTCTTATCATCTTGGTTCCAAGGTTATGCCTACTCTGTCGGAGAAAGCATAACAAAACCATAATCAAAAGTTTTGAGCAAGGCCATCTTTTCTCTGATGTATCTAGGTCACTGGTAAATAGAAATATCAAAAGAAGGCACAGGCAGACCTCAGGGAAAACAGAGGAAGCAGCTAATGACTCACTGTGTTCTGAACCGCATTGGTAATGGCTGACAGCATGCCCCGAGACCCCGAGGAAGGGGAAGTGGGTGGGCTTTCTGCGGGGCTCTGATCTGCGGCTGCATCGGCTACTAAAGAGAAAAACACCCTTTTAGAGTTTGTTTTGCTGATCTGAACTTGGAAATCTATATTTGCGCACATGGTGTAATATAGCCCAAGTCCAAGAAACACCCAAATAAACGCACCACTCACTTTGAGAGACTTCATTTTCATCATGAGGTTGGGCCCCTTCGGAAGAGCCAGAGTTCACACTATGAATCCGGAGGGTGGCCCCTGCCTTTTCCTTCACTGCTGTCAATCCATGACCTGTCAGGAAAGAAAATACGGTTCATAGATACAATAGAAGCCCATGGTCTGCAGGTTCCATAACTCATGTCCTCCTGTAAGCTGGAGGTCAATAGCCCAGTTGTGGGAGAATGTGGTGGTTAACAGCACAGACTTTGTGAGCCCTCAGGCGTGAGCTCCAGTCTGAGCTCAGCTTCACGTCTGCCTAGCTGGGGGACTTTTGAGAAGTTCTCAACCTCTCTGTGACTCAGTTTCTCCACTACGCTGTTGTGAGGAGCAAATAAGATAAACACATGTAAAGGTTTATTTTTTCCCTCTTATTTCTCACACTATCCAATGAGCAACCTGGGGTTCCCCGTCCAAGATATTATCTGTGAACGGTATTCCTGTCTTAGCCTCTTTCTTCTTTTCTAAGTCTCTCAGGGTGGGCATGCATCCTTATGCTTGGATTTTTTTGCATGCCTATCCCATTGCAGGTGCTCAATTACTGTTTGTTGAACGGAAATCAGTTGCACCTTAACAAGCTCTTTCAAAGCGCTAGTCATCTGTTTAGCACAGTCTCTGTGTGTGACAGCCCGGTCTGGAGACATGTCAAGATCCAAAGGCAAGCCAGTGGGAAAACCAGGAAGGGCACACAATAGTTGCCCTGACATTTGTCTTTAGCAGTAACAGTCCAAACACAAGAATAGTCAGGGTGAGGGGCACTGATCTTACTCCATCTTTGGACAATGCCTGTATTTCCTGGAGCTGGCACAGTGGGTAATCAATAACTATTTAGTGAATACAGAGCTGACCTTCCCATCTACTCTCTCACTACTACACACACGCACACACACACACACATACACACACACACACACTGCTTGGCTTGATAGAAAAATAGTTTTATCTACATTTTATTTTGGCACAATATTTTTTTCTCTTTAGAGGATCCCATGATTCTCAAACCAAACAAACAAAAAAACAAACGCTGATAGTCTAGTGATATCTTAAGTGGCTATTTGAGCTCTTGAAGGAAAAGCAGCCTGGGCTGCCATCATCACAGCACTCACCTCCCCCCAGGGCCTGGGGAGAAGATGGAAAATGTCACTCGGGACCTGGGCAACTGTAGGTTGTTGAAACCCAAGGCAAAAGCAATCATAATACATGGTGGGAAGGGGAATCCCAGGTCACAACACGATTTGAGAGCCAAAGAGAACTGTCTAGTCATAGAGGACACTGTTAAAATGACCAACTGTCATCTCCTGAGTGAGAGAAAGATATGGATGAATCTCAAACCCAAAGAATCATATTTTATCAATTTTAACCTTATTTATTAGTGAAGTGATGTGAAGTGAAGTCGCTCAGTCGTGTCCGACTCTTTGCAACCCGTGGACTATAGCCCACCAAGCTCCTCCGTCCATGGGATTCTCCAGGCAAGAATACTGGAGTGGGTTGCCATTTCCTTCCCCAGGGGATCTTCTCGACCCAGGGATCGAACCCAAGTCTCCCACGTTGCAGGCAGACGCTTTAACCTCTGCACCACCAGGGTCTTAAACATAGCACTGAAATTTACCAAACTGATATAGGATTAATTATATCCAGTGGGAATCACCTGGTATTATACACTCTAGAAACCACTGAAAATTAGGAAACACTATTTACAATGTTCACAACATTAATTACATACAGAAATATGTAAATATATTCATGTGTAGATCATTAGACACAGTTTGAATTCATTATTGTTACTTTTTTAAAAGATGCACTATAACTGCCAAAACTAAGACTTGAATTGATTTCAATTAGTTTAAAGCATTTCAATGGAAACTTGTTGGAGTTTCAGTAACACATTTAAGTTATGGGATATAATTTTGTTGTTGTTGTTTAGTCATTAAGTCCTGTCTGACTCTTTGCAACCCTATGGAGTGTAGCCCACTAGGTTCCTCTGTCCATGGGATTCTCCAGGCAAGAATACTGGAGTGATCTGCCATGCCCTCCTCCAGGAGATCTTCCTGATCCAGGGATCAAACCCACATCTCCTGCATTGGCGGGGTGGATTTTTTAACCACTGAGCCACTTGAAAACCCCACGGGATGTAATTATCTCACATTTACATTCTGAGACCATATTCCTTGACATCCTTTAAAAACATATATATATATGTATAATTGCTATTTCCTTCTCCAAGGGATCGTCCCGACCCAGGGATCGAACCCAGGTCTCCCACATTGCAGGCAGACGCTTTAACCTCTGAGCCACCAGGGAAGCCCTACTATATATGTTATATACATATATATTGGAGAAGGCAGTGGCACCCCACTCCAGTGCTCTTGCCTGGAGAATCCCATGGACGGAGGAGCCTGGCAGGCTGCAGTTCATGGGATCGCTTAGTCAGACACGACTGAGCGTCTTCACTTTCACTTTTCACTTTCATGCATTGGAGAAGGCAATGGCACCCCACTCCAGTACTCTTGCCTGGAGAATCCCAGGGACGGAGGAGCCTGGTGGGCTGCAGTCCATGGGGTCGCTGAGTCAGACACGACTGAGCGACTTCACTTTCACTTTTCACTTTCATGCATTGGAGAAGGAAATGGCACCCCACTCCAGTACTCTTGCCTGGAGAATCCCATGGACGGAGGAGCCTGGTGGGCTGCCGTCTCTGGGATCACACAGAGTCAGACAAGACTGAAGCGACTTAGCAGCAGCATACATATATATATGTATATAACACATATATATTCCAAAGGAAATAACATACATTCAAATCTCAATCCATGATTCTCATTTAGATTTCTGGGAGCTAAAACCAAGGAATAAATATATTTCAGAAGGCTAGGAGGCAACTGCTACATCTTCTTTGTGGAAATCGTTCAAGAGAGATGACTTCACATCCTTCCCCGAGATCATTCACAGTTTACGAACCTCACTGTGATCACATTCTCTTTCACCTTCTCCACCTCTTGCAGGTTAGGACCATGTCTGAATCTTTTCCTGGGGAAGAACTGCTTCTCACCATCTCAGAACACAAACAATCATGGATATATATACACCACCTGCCTCTTTGTTTCAGCAAGGAAATACCATTTTATGTGCATAGTAAGTAGAACGTGTTTGTCGGACATGACAATAGGCTGCTACTTCAACCACACACACACACACACACACACGCGCACACACACACGCGCGCGCACACACGCGCGCGCGCACACACACACACAGCTCTATTTAGGAATAATCAATATATAGATTTGCACATACTTAAAAGTTCCTCCAATTATATTTTCTAACTAACAATTCTTTTTTTCTGAATTCTTTTGTTAGTGAAAGTACATCTTTACAACATTCTACTAGAAATATAAACCTATGGTTTTTTATAGCTAAGTTTTAGCCTCTATGCCACACCCTACTTTGAAGAATAACTTCTAAAACTTTACTTAGTGTGACATCTAGTGCCCAGAATAAGGAATAAGATGGAGTCATTGTTGCCTTTTAACAGAGTAATTATTCTCAAAGATACTGATTTGGGTCTTTCAATAACAGAGAAAAACAACCTGCATGAGTAATAGTCTAGGGTATAGCTCATGAATTCTTCACATGACATCATGAACCCCCAAGAAGTGAACCCGTCCAAATTCCATGATTCGAAAGATGAATATCCTCTACCCTTTGACTTACTGCAGTAAAAAGAAGGTGCATAAAGCAACGATGGTAAGAGAATAATGCTGTGATACTGCGTCATTAGAAACCAATGCTAAATGACTGTCTGGTATTTAACTTATCATCTCTACTCTAGCGCAAAATGCCCCAAACGTAGGAGTCAGGAGTCTTGTGGAGGAATTCGGTTCCATCAGTTATTGGCCATGTGGACTTGGTGACTTTTCTGAGTCTCTGCTGCTGGATCTTTCCTGAAAGGAGGATGATAACATCTGCCTCCCAGGGTTTTGTTAGGTTACTGAGGAGAAATACGTGAACCCTTGGGACTGGGTCAACATTACTGAGCACAATGTCCCAGGCACTGGAACCTATTTTCAGTAATTTGTCTCATATAATCTTTTCATGATAAAGTAAGGAATATTATTCTACTCATTTCATGATTGAGGACACTGATACCCGGTGACGTGAAAATACTTGCCTAAGATCCCAAAGCCAAGAAGTGGCAGAGGCAGGATCTGAACCCAATCTTTCTGACTCTAACTCTCACATGCTCCATCACAATGTTCTATTAATAAAGTCTTACATGCTATTTGTTGTTGATTAAATGTCATTTTAGTCCTATTTCTATAACTCCTTGCAAATTAGACAATCAGGAGCTTCCTCATTCTTAAAACATTGCGTGTGTTAGTCGCTCAGTCATGTTCGACTCTTTGTGACCCTACGGACTGTAGCCTGCCAGGCTCCTCTGTCCATGGGATTTTCCAGGCAAGAATATTGGAGTGAAAGGCCATTCCCTTCTCCAGGGGGTCTTCTTGACCCAGGGATCAAACCCAGGTCTCCTGCATTGTGGGCAGATTCTTTACCCTCTGAGCCACCAGAGAAGCCCATTAGAACACTGGTTTACACTAAAATTAGCTTGAGTTATTTTACTCTGACCAAATAGCAAGGTGAAGGTCACCCTGCAGTGACACCTTCCTCTAACCCTGCCCTGTCCAGCCATGCCTTGGGGTGATACAGCTTGATGCTCTTAGGATCATCTCTGCGCTGTTCAGGCATGGATCCCAAGACACTATGTGGTGCTGTCTTCCACCTTCAGTTTAATTTTTTTCTCAAAAATTTTTACCAGTCTTGCTTCTTATGATTTCCACCAAGATCAAAACCCCTTTGAAGGGAAGTCTCCCCTCTTTCTGGAGGATGAAAATAATCTGTGGCTGGTGGGAGGGTCTCTCTGACCAAGTGGTAAGTTAGGGGAGCAACAGCAGTTTCATGCCAGCACCCTGGATGGGTAGCCCTGAGAGTACTTCCCCTGGCCCCACATGACTGAGGGTCCCCAGCGAGGGCAGCTGCTAACTTGTTCAGAAGGCTCTCGCCTTTTAGATTGCTTTAATTCTAACATAACATGTCCTTCTTTTTCATTTGATTTTTTTCTTTTTCTTTTAAAAGGTGAATGCGTTAAAAAAAAACTATTAAAAAAATGCCATAATCTCATCTCTTTAAGATTTCTGGTTGATTTTTTAAAAATAGACACTTATAATGTTAGCAAAATCAGATTATAAAAATGCAGACAATAGAAGGTGGGCTAGCCTCTTTTTCCCTAGACAACATCCACTGACCTAACAGGTAATATGAACTTACAAATGCCTATGAAATGATTTTGGAGGAGGGCATGGCAACCCACTCCAGTATTCTTGCCTGGAGAATCCCACAGCCAGAGGAGCCTGGTGGGCTATAGACCATAGCGTTGCAAAGAGTCGGACGTGACTGAAGCACCTTAGCACACATGAAACAGTTTAAGACCTGAAAAAGTATTGGTCCTAAAAGACAGTGAAGAAAACTTATAAATTAAAAATTAAATAATCTTTACTTACATGTATTAAAAAATGGAATATTAGTCAACTGGTCAACCATAGTTCAAGTAAATTTAATGCTTCCATAGTTATATATACATTATATATTTAATGAAGGATGTGGATGTGTTTTATTATGCTTATTGTGATATGAGAGGGACTTCCAAGGAGGAGTGCCAGGGGCTCTTAAAAGACTTAAAGTAAGTGGCTCTGTCTTCCTTAACCTTACCCCCAGACCCTGTTCCCTTTTTAAAGAAAACAAGTCCAACTTGTTTTTTGTTGATTCCTTTCAGCAAAAAGTTTTTAAAAGCACATTCTTATATATACGTGTCCCAGACCTGGCTTCACCACAGACAGTGGGCTCTCAGCTCAGCAGATGGTGGTGGAGACTGTGTGTGCTGCTGGGATTCTGGTGTTCGTTCTCCCCTGCTGATGGCCCTTGGCTCAACACCTTGCTTTGCAATGCCCTTCGCCAAAGGGAACCGGCTCCCTCAAGACTATACTGTAGGGACTGGTCGGTGAGGGAGCTGGTGATATAAAATCCTGGCCCTGTGCTTTAACAGGGGACATCTCTGAAGAGTCACCCCAACTCCCAAGCTTCCTATGGGATGGGCTGCAACTGCACCATTGTTCATCTTCTCCCGAAGCCCTGTTCTTTTTCATTTTTTTTTAAAGAATCCTTTTTATTTATTTATTATTTTGGTGGTGCTGGGTCATCGTTGCTGCAAGGGCGTTTCTCTAGCTGCAGCAAGTGGGACCTGCTCTCTGGTTGCAACGCTCAAGTTTCTCACTGTGGTGGCTTCTCTCGCTGACACGGGCTCAGTAGCTGTGGCTTGTGGGCTCTAGAGCACAATGGTTGTGGTGCACAGGTTTAGTTGCTCCGTGGCGAGTAGGATCTTCCCAGACCAGGGATCGAACTCTTGTCTCCTGCATTGGCAGGAGCCACCAGGGAAGCCCCCAAAGCCCAGTTCTGCTTTCCCAGTCCTTCATTGTCTTTGCAAGGCTTGCTCCTGAGAGCCCTTCCCAGTAAAACTCCAGTACGCTCATTCCTGCCTCAGTCTCTGCCCTGAGTACCTCACCTGGGCCACTGACCTACCTCATTCTCTTTAATGGTTATGTAGAATATTCCACAGAATGACTCTGTCATGTTTCACATTCTCTGTGCATGGATACATGAGTATTCTGGTTTTTCTTATATTCCTGATGAACTCCCTCACCTCTTTCAGGTCTTTGCTCAAATATCACCTCATTAAGATCTACCCCTCATCACTCTTTAACCTGTACTCCTGACTTTATATTTTTCAAAGACTTCCCCCTTTATAACCCTCTATATAATTTTCCTGCTCAGTATGTGCACTGCTTATTGTCCGCATCCTTCCACTAGTCGGTAAACTCTTACTTGCTCACTACTTTATCTCAAGCGTCTAGAATACTGCCTGGCATGGTAACTATTTGATGCGTATATTCCATATTGAACATCTGTACACATTTATCTTAATAAACTTTTGTAAAGAGTCAACACTAGGGCTGCTGGGTAGAAGGCTCATGGATTTAGGATTTCATCAGTAGTGCTAATTGCTCTTCTGAGGGTTACACCAATTTCTACTCTTCTTCAGGTGAATTTTGGAAACAGAACAATTTATAAGTATTGACTGCCTTTCAGACTCTACTAGCAATGAATTCAAGATATTATAAAAAGTTGTGAGAAGTAGCTGTTTAGAAAAACACACAGATGGTGTTGCTGCACTCAACATAAGTAAGCTTCATGGCAGCAAAAAGTGGGGCCAGTCCATCTTCCTTTCGGGAAAGTCTTCTCTCTCCATTATGCTGGTTGATGTCCAGTCTGTAATCATGTACTCACTTCTCTTGGGGCTCAAAATTGACAAAAAGAGTTTCTGAACTCACAGTGTTTGCTTCACCACCACACAGGAATTCATTAATCCCTGGGCCCTAGTCATAGTTTGAAAGGATTGTGAACAAACTCCAAGCATTAATCCTATTATCTTTGGTATTGGTATTAGAGAATTTTCACATCCTCAGCAACATCACCTTTAAAAACGAATCCATGTGATATTGAGAGTGAAATACCTAGTAAAGGGTTCTTACTGCAGCGTCATTCTGACAAGTTTGCCGTTCTCTGTGATAAACACTGTCATTATTTCTGACAGTGCTGGTAGAAGATATTCATTAAAATGTGCAGAAGGAAAACATCATGTAACTCATGAGTGTGTAGGGAAGGAGAACAATGATAACTTTGAAAAGGTAAATATACAGATCAGCTCTCCCTTGCCCTTCTCAGGTACCCTAGCATAGAGGTGTTGGGACTCATAAACTGTCAAAACTAGAATTTTAAATAAACAGGTGGGCCTTTTGTAGTATCTGGAAATAAGTTGCTCTATTCTACTATAGAATTTTTACCTTGGCATATTTGCATATGTCTCAGCATTGTCGACTTTCATTTTGGTTACTAGTCTATCACTTGGCAATATATTCTACACATAAATCAAGTCTCTATGGTGCTTGTGGGAAATCACATCTGTTTCTCACAATAGTACTTTGAAATTATCATTAAAATCTTTTTATTCTTTTTTTTTTTTTTACATTTTCCTTCTGCCTCTGTTTTCTGCCTCGATCTTAAATAATAACCATTTTTATTGCATTTTATGAACTCATCCAAAGGCATGGGTGGCAGCTGATCAAGTCTTGTTAGAATGTAATTAATAGTGTGGCTGTAAATGAAACCAACACAGGAGTTATGGCCTCTCCAAAAACAATTGTTGGCTGAGAGATGTCTGATTTTATATAAGCATTGGGAAGGTTGCTTTTTCATTTCCTTGTAATCTTGGGGGTCAAAGTAGTGAGTCAAAAGATAAAATATAAAAACACAGTGTAGAAAAAGTCAATTTTCTATATTTTTCTACTCAGCACAGTGATTACAAATATCTTTCTCTTGCTGCATAGAACCACAGTCTATGGAATCATTATATTTCAGAAGTTGGAGGGAATCTTAGAATTTCTCAAGTCGTTTCACACACTTTTCCAAGTAAGGAAGCTGAGCCTATAGAGGCTCAGGGCATAGTGTAGCCAGTTAGTGACACTTCCTTGTGATCACAAGTTAGTGGCAGTCGGGATCAGGGCTCTCAGGTTTTATGAGTCCTGATACAATGTGTTTTCCAAGAGAGAACCACCTCTAAATCTTTCCATTCTTTAATTACTCTCTTGCTGGCTCTTAAACAGTTCTAACAATTGTGCCTGCAGTTTTTCAACAACTGTAACAGTACTGGTTTCTATTTGTAATGCTCAATCGACAGCTCTGAATTTCTTTAGGGACTTTGTGTCTTGCACAGTTTTATCTGCTACTGGAATTACCCTGAGGGTAACACCCGGTTTCTGAGTACCAATCAGTTGCAATAGAAGGTGCGGTTATTTTCTTCCTTTATTTTCCACCAGCGATTTATAAACCTTCAAGAGCCTGTCAGCTGTTCTGAGTGCTCTGTTTTCCAGGAAGTTTCTTTGCCCTATGATCATAAACTTAATGCTGCAAAGCCCGTTATTGCATGTGCATAACGGAAGGCCTGCCTCGCTTGCCTGTCTTAATCCAAAGGTTGCAGCTCAAGATAGACCACAATTTAGGACAGCGTCTATAAATTCCTCAAGCTTCTGTAAGAAGGTGGTTGAATCCTATTTTAACCGACCCTCTATTTCAGGCTGTGAGCCTGACTGACACTTCTCCACTTGTGGGACACATGATCCCTGTTACCTTTGGGGAGTCAAATTACCAATCACCTCCACTGCCTGTTTCCAGCCTTGGAACCTACGACTTCAGCCTTCCCTCATGCTACAAGTTTTAGTTCTCCACCAGGTCCACAAAAATACTTATCTCATCTTAAAGTATACATTGCTATCATTTTAGCCACTATTACTTTGTAAAGTTACAGCCCATCTTAATCAGAAATCCCCAAAATATACCTTGTGAATGAGTTAGGGATGGTATTCAACTATCACTATTGCATTTATCTGGGTTGTGATGACCAGTGATGATGAACACAGTCTCTACTTCTCTAAAGATGGCTCCAGTTTGTCCAATGGGACTCTTTGAGTATCGATATTTCAAAATTTCTTTGCTCTCCCTCATATGCCCTTTGGTTGTTGTGGGTACAAACAAGAGAAAATGCCAAGATTAAAATGCTTTTCAAAATTCTAGCATGCAGCTAGAGCCATTAAAAAATATTAAGATTCTGGAATTGGTGGTTTAACTGTTAAGGATTTCAAATAGAAAAGGGAGGTGTGGTAGGTAGAACTGAGAGACCACTCCCAAGATTCTTACCCCTGGCAGATACACCCATGACTCCCCACCACCACCAATTTGAGGGTGGTTGTTGTTGTTTAGTCACTAAGTCATATCTGACTCTTTGCAACCCCATGAACTCCAGGCTCCTCTGTCCTCCACTATCTCCCAGAGTTTTCTCAAATTCATGTCCACTGAGTCAGTGGTACCATCCAACCATCTCATCCTCTGCCACCCCCTTCTCCTTTTGCCTTCAATTTCTCCCAGCATCGGGGTCTTTTCCAATGAATCGGCTCTTTGCATCAGGAGGCCAAAATATTAGAGCTTCAGCTTCAGCACCGGTCCTTTCCATTAATATTCAGGGTTGATTTCCTTTATGATTGACTGGTTTGACCTTGCTGTCCAAAGGACTCTCAAGAGTCTTCTCCAGCACAATTTGAAAGCATTCATTCTTCAGCGCTCAGTCTTCTTTATGATCCAACTCTCCCATTCGAAAAGGAAATTGCAACCTATTCCAGTATTCTTGCCTGGAGAACCCCATGGACAGAGGAGCCTGGTGGGCTACCCAGTCCATATGGTCGCAAAGAGTTGGACACAACTGAAGTGACTTCGCATTAGCACTGGAAAAACCATATCTTTGAGGATACTGACCCTCGTTGACAAAGTGATATCTCTACTTTTTAATATGCTGTCTAGGTTTGTCATAGTTTTCCTTCTAGGGAGCAAGAGTCTTTTAATTTGAGAGTGATCAGGATTGTGAATATGATGGGATTCACTCCCACAATTCAATTCAATTCAGTCACTCAGTGGTGTCTGACTCTTTGTGACCCCCATGGGCTGCCAATGCAGTAGCTTCAGGAGATGTCAGTTCAATCCCTGGGTCAGGAAGTTCTGGACACCATTATAACTGGAAGCACCCAAAACATTATACTGTTTTATGACATAAAGCATGAAGAGAGTGGTATAACTTGGTGATCAAGTAATATACTGTTCCAGACATCACAATTTCAAAAACTTTTAGACTCCACATTTTTAGTTTTGGTTCAGAAAGCATGCCAGTCCTGAGTACTGTCAGTGGCAAGATCCATTGGGGAGTCACTAAAAGCTCAAACATTTTCCCTAGAAAGTAAGATGCTTGCAGTGCCTGTCCTTACTCTAATAAGAGACTCTGTCCTGTTCAGAAAACAAAACAGGCTCCTCTACTTTAATCTGACTAATTTTTTCCATCTGCTTGTGTATTGGGTTGGTCAAAAAGTTCGTTTGTGTCTTTGGCCAACCCAAAGTATCCACAGTAAACCTGGCCCTTCAATTAGCAAAAGAAAAAAAATCTACTTTTCAGGCTCTCAGCAGAGAGCAATGTTTATTTGATCACCATCTATCTACTCCTTGCCACAGCTCTCCAGGCATGGAATTAGGAGAATGCAATGAATCCATTCTTCCAGGCATCTAAATTCTATCCAATTAGATACCACGGTTCATTGGAGTAGGGCCAGAGACTACTGATTTTAGGAGTAACCGTGAATTGGACCAATTCATGGCCCATCACAAGATCCTCATGCCACAGACCATAGGAGAACACCTGGGTCAGATGATCTGAAAGCGGTGTTACCTGTGACTTCCTATGTTCTGCCTGTCACTCTCCACCCTCAAGACGAAATGTGGAGGCTAGGTCATCTGAGACATGTTCATGTTATATCTTCAGTGTTCATGAAGAGTATACACAAGAGATGGTCACATGAAGAACAACTGACAAATCTTCACTGATGAGGACACAGTCAGTATGTTTTCTCTTTGTATAAGAGCCAATGCAGGACATTTCTTCCAAAACTTCATACAAGGAAAATCACGGTATGTAAACATGCTGTCTTGTTCTATCATCCAGTGAGAAAGATAATCTACTGGTGGCCAAAATCACGGTATCTAAATAAGCTGTGCTGTGCTGTGCTGAGTCGCTCATCATATCCAACTCTTCGCAACCCCGTGGACTGTAGCCCGCCAGGCTCCTCTGTCCATGGGGATTCTCCAGGCAAGACTACTAGAGTGTGTTGCCATGCCCTCCTCCAGGGGAATCTTCCCAACACAGGGTTTGAACCCAGGTCTCCTGCATTGCAGGTGGACCCTTTACCATCTGAGCCACCAGGGAAGCCCAAGTATACTGGAGTAGGTAGCCTGTCTCTTCTACCAGGGGAATTCCCTGACCCTGGAGTTGAACTGGGGTCTCCTGCATTGCAGCGGATTCTTTACCAGCTGAGTCACCCGGGAAGCCCCTAAATAAGTTAAGCCTTGTTTTATCATTCAACGAAAAAGATAACCTACTGGCAGGCAAGCATCTCAGAGTTAAGGTCAGTGTCCAATTACAGAAACTCTCTTAGCCTTGATCTGTATCTTCTTCCTACCTGCACCTTTTCCTATTTGTATTTCAATATGCTGTGATGAGTGCCTTTTTAGAGAGTAGCCTATTTGTATATTTTAAAACGTTCAAGTGGATGACAAACGAAGCTTTAAGAATATATTATAAAAGCCCCAATCTTATATTCTAAGATGCAATGTAATAAAATGGTTAAAAGCCATACTGTGCGGTTCAAAGCCCAATTCAGCTACTCTTGATTTTGGATAGAGTTTAACCTCTCTGTGATTCAGCTTCCTTATCTCTAAAATGGAGGAAATAAGAGTACCTCCTAATAGGGTTATTTTGAAGAATAAATGTATTAATATACAGGAAGCACTTAGTAAACACTAAAAACAATTTTCTCTTATTATCCCATGTGTGTGTGCGTGTGTGTGTGTGTGTGTGTGTGTGTATGTGCTCAGGTCCTCAGTTATGCCCATCTCTCTGCAGCCTGTCAGGCTCCTCTGTCCATGGAATTTTCCAGGCAAGAATACAGGAGTGAGTTGCCATTTCCTCCTCCAGGGCATCTTCCCTACCTAGGGATTGAACCCACGTCTCCTGTGTCTCCTGAATTGGCAGGTGGATTCTTTACCACTGCATCACCTGGGAATCCCAAATATCTCATGAGATAATGTTAAACTCTATCAGTACATGGTATGATCAAAATGTCATATCCTATTTGGCCCCTGAACTTTATCCATTCAAATGCAATGTGTAATGCTTACCTACTGTGGCAGATGCTGACGAGAGCAGAGATTTGCCCCAGGAGCCCCAGCCTGCCCATCCCCCTCCACGTGGAGAGGAATCCACAGTCTGTAAAAAAACAGATTAGCCACAAGGTCAGCAATTCGTTTATCCCTGAATGGGAAAATATCCATTCGTTTGAAACACAGAGAAGGTTAAACAAATCACCAACAACCATATCTCACTGGATTATAGTTTATAAGGACCATAAAAGGATATACCAATCCACGCTGCAATGTGTACTTTGGAATCAAACTGATGTGCAGTGGTGTTGGCATCTGAGGGCTTAGCTTAAAGTGAGAAGGGAATTTGATGTCAACCAAGACCCAAATCTCCCATTATCTGGAAGACAGTGACAGGGCTGTGGACGGGAGGGGAAGATTTAATACCTTAGGGCACAGAGTGACTTGAAAAACTCCAAAACAACCTTGACTCATGCCATTTTTTCCCCCAGAACTAGAAAAAAAGGTGCTCTTCAAGGTAGATAGAGTTAACTTTCAAATCTCTGGGGTGGTAGGAGGAGCTTTGGCATGGATGGTAGCAGGCAAGCTGTCTACAAAAGCATCAATAAACTTGCAGATGGGGAGCAGCAACAGGAAGCCTTTGAGGTAGACAACTTTAAAGGTGTCACTCCACTCACAATGACCCCTGGAACTGTATCTCTCACTGTCGGTGGGCACAGTTGATTCAAATTCGTTTTCCTACATATTTGGATTGGTACACAGATTCTTGTTCAGCTTGAATAGAAGATCCACCATGCAGACTAAGAATTAAGAGAAAGCAGAGTGAGCAGAATGAAGGAGATTAGCTAAGGGAAGCTGTCTGGCTTCAGATAGTTTCTCAACCCCTGGTTCCTGTCTCTCTTCAAAGCCCTGCGGCATTTCTACCTTTGGGTTCTCTGTGATTCCAGCACAGTGTTTCTCTCTTTCTCTCAATATTTTTGTTCACTGATATATCCACAGAGCATAGAAGAGTTCATGGCATATAATGAATGCTTATTTATTTATTCAATTTAGCTGTTGAATAAATGACTGAAATTCATCGATTTTCTTAGGTGTGCAATAGTTTCCATAACTTGTGACCAATGCATCCTGACTCAAAAAAAAAAAAAAAAAGAACCACCCCTCTCCCTTAATATCCAGGAATACATTTTACTAAATACATTTTATAAAAGAATTACAGCGATTTCATTGCAAGAAAAGGAAGGAAGAAGTTAAGGAGGAATTGAAAAATTCCTACAGAGTTTGTAGATTCTATAACTTTTGACCCAAGGCTGGTCCATCATCCTCCCCAACTACCTTCCCCCTGCAGTCTTCCACCCTTTCAGATAAGAGCAGCCAAGTGAAACAGCTTTGACCAATGAGATATAAATGAGAAAGGGTTCACTTTCATGATAAATTATACAGTTACAGCTGGTGACAACCCTCCCCTCTCTTTTTATCCTGCTCTGAATGTGAACCTGGTGCTTGAAACTGAAGCAGCCAATTTTGCTGCCTTAAGGGACAGGCCAGGGAATCACACTGGTTCTGGCCCTGGTGGGCTACTAAACAAATGTGAGTTATTGCCTATCTCCATTCTGTTAAATGAGAAAAAAAAAATCACTATTTTGTAAGCCATTATATGTTAAGTCTTAGTTGAGCTTTCCTGTTGGCTCAGATGGTAAAGAATCTGCCTGCAATGCAGATTCGATCCTAAATGCTATTCCTAACTGATTCACTTAGTTACTATCAAACACCATCCATCAGTGTAGACTACTGGTTAAGTGCAAACATTATGGAATTAAATTGCTTGGGTTTGACTCTAGGCTCTACCATTTTGGACAAGTTAATTACTCAAGTCTTTTAAAGTCATCATCAACATTACAAAATGCAGCCAGGAGTATAAGAACCAATAACCTCACAGGTTTATTGTGAAAATTAAAATAATTCACATAAAGCTGTGAGCATAGTGCTAAGTGAAGTCGCTTCAATCGTGTCCGACTCTTTGCGACCCCATGGACTGTAGCCCACCAGGCTACTCCTTCCATGGGATTTTCCAGGCAAGAATACTGGAATGGGTTGCCATTTCCTTCTAACACATAATAAATACTCTAGAAATGTTAACTGTTAATAATAAGAATAATTGACTGCAGTTTTAACACTAAGAAGCAAAAAGCTATGAAAGTTGGCTGACATTTTTTTTCTGTTTGGAAACAATGAGAAGCTTGTTAATGTGAATGGAAATACTCAAGATTCATGACAGTCTGCGTTCATTTTTGGTGTCTACATTGATTTACTTCACTTGAGCAATGAAGCCAGTGGCAATTTTATACCATGATGAAGACAGATGTAAGTTGGTGATTAATATAATTCTTTCATGGGATAAATCACTACCTATGTGATTAGGGAAAGTTAATACACTTAAGGGTGACAGCTTCTGACTCAAACTTACAATACTTAATATGCTCTGACAGCTGGTAATTGACTAGCAAATGGAAATAAATGTTAAATGAGTCTAGAACTTTTTGCAGTATAAGTGACTACTTCAATTGCGTTATTAATAAAGCTTCTTTGACATTGAGCTGTGACTTCTTGATCAGCTACAAAGAATGGCAAATACTAAAATAACAAAATGTGTACATTTAACATAAAAACCATATAAACTGTTTGACACAGATTGTAAATATATCCAGTGGAGTACTGTCTCCACTTTAAGCGGCTTTAATGTCACATGCTTATGAGACTATAAAGTAAGCAGCATGGATCTACTCAGGAATCCCACTTTCATACATGAAAAACTTAAAGCTTTTTCCTCATCCTCACCCATGTAACTCTCACCTCCTTTAATAGACAACTTTACATCCTAATCCATAGAGAAAATAGAAGCCATCTGATAAGAACTCTATCAACTTCCTGCCCACCCCCTCAAACTCTCAGAAGAATGAGAGTCATATTGTAACAGCAAATCAGACTTGGCTTGATCAGGAGGGATCTCCAAAACTCAACTGAAGATTATTGATACATCTATAAGTGTTGTGTGTACCGAAGAAGATGAAAGAGTGCAAGATTTTATCAAGTTCAAAGTTCTTTAAATAGAAAAGACATTTACATATTGGGTATTCCATTTAAAGGTCTTTATCATTAAATAGAAAATTCATTTATTTACTTTTAAGTTATTAAGTAGAAAAATATGCATACATCTTAGAATTCCATTAAATTCAAAGGTTTTCAGCACTTAAGATAGAAAATATATGTACCTCTTTTAAAAGATAAAGACCAACCTGATAGTCCTATCTCCTTTACTAGATTAAGATTTAGAGACTATGTATATAGCTTTGGTCTTGGGATATGGACAGTAGAAGTTGTGAGACCAAACCCTCTTTAAGTTTTGTAACTCATGACACAGTTGTTCTAAGGAGGGGGTCAGTGTGACATTTGGGAGGATGTAAATTGCTCGGATGCCTGCACCTCTGTTAAAATATTTGCTAAAAAATGGCCTCGGTTGTTTCCAAGGAACTTTCTTTCTTGGTTTGTATGCACCATTCAACTCCAGGGAGATTTAAAATTAAGTATAGAAAGGTTTTAAAGCATGAAAGGCATACAATTAATCACTTTGTGCATATTTCTTCTTTTCTGTACTACTGATGCTTAAAGGAGTTTGAGCAATTATAGTGACAATGTTTTGAAATCAATTAAAAATGAATAATTGAATTATCAGACTTCTGATTTTTAAGTTGAAATGTATCTAAATTTATGCATAATGTTTGAAACCAAGTGGGCCTTAGGAAGCATCACTATGAACAAAGCTAGTGGAGGTGATGGAATTCCAGTTAAGCTATTTCAAATCCTAAAAGATGATGCTGTGAAGGTGCTGCACTCAATATGCCAGCAAATTTGGAAAACTCAGCAGGAGCCACAGGACTGGAAAAGGTCAGTTTTCATTCCAATCCCAAAGAAAGGCAATGCCAAAGAATGTTCAAACTACTGCACAACTACACTCATCTCACATGGTAGTAAAGTCATGCTCGAAATTCTCCAAGCCAGGCTTCAACAGTATGTGAGCCATAAACTTCCAGATGTTCAAGTTGGTTTTAGAAAAGGCAGAGGAACCAGAGATCAAATTGCCAACATCTGCTGATCATTGAAAAAGCAAGAGTGCCAGAAAAACATCTACTTTTGCTTTATTGACTATGCCAAAGCCTTTGCCTGTGTGGATCACAATAAACTGTGGAAAATTCTTAAAAAGATGGGAATACCAGACTACTTTACTTGCCTCCTGAGAAATCTGTATGCAAGTCAAGAAGCAACAGTTAAAACTGGACATGGAACAACAAACCAGGAAAGAAGTATGTCAAGGCTGCGACTGTCACCCTGCTTATTTAACTTATATGCAGAGCACATTATGAGAAGCACTGGGCTGGATGAAGCACAAGCTGGAATCAAGATTGCTGGGAGAAATATCAGTAACCTCAGATATGCAGATGATACCACCCTTATGGCAGAAAGTGAAGAAGAACTAAAGAGCCTCTTGATGAAAGTGAAAGAGGAGAGTGAAAAAGTTGTCTTAAAACTCAGCATTCAGAAAACTAAGATCATGGCATGCAGTCCCATCACTTCATGGGAAATAGATGGGGAAATAATGGAAACAATGAGAGACTTTATTTTGGGGGGCTCCAAAATCACTGCAGATGGTGATTGCAAGCCATGAAATTAAAAGATGCTTGCTCTTTGGAAGAAAAACTATGACCAACCTAGACAGCATATTAAAAAGCAGAGACATTAATTTGCCAACAAAGGTCCATCTAGTCAAAGCTATGGTTTTTTAAGTAGTCATGTATGGATGCGAGAGTTGGATCATAAAGAAAGCTGAGAGCCAAAGAATTGATGCTTTTGAACTGTGGTGTTCAAGAAGACTCTTGAGAGTCACTTGGACAGCAAGGAGATCAAACCAGTCAATCCTAAAAGAAATCAGTCCAGAATATTCACTAGAAGGACTGATGCTGAAGCTGAAACTCCAATACTTTGGCCCTGATGTGAAGAACTGACTCATTGGAAAAGACCCTGATGCTGGAAAAGATAGAAGGCAGGAGGAGAAGGGGATGACAGAGGATGAGATGGTTGGATGGCATCACCGACTCGATGGACATGAGTTTGTGTAAGCTCTGGGAGTTGGTGATAGACAGAAAAGCCTGGCATGCTGCGATCCACGAGGTTGCGAAGAGTTGGACATGACTGAGTGACTGAACTGAACTGATGGAACCTAAGGGGTCATTAAGTCCACTCTATAAGATTTATAACAATTCTTAAGTACTTAGCAAGATTTTGTTTAAGTAGGTAAATGAGGTACTTAAAAAGTAGACAGAGTATATTAAATTTATAGATGTAGTTAAAAAATATTTGACCATGTTTAAGTTGGCATAAAGGACCAAGCATTTATCAAAAGCCCCTTGAAAGTGAGTGTTCAATTATGCGAGACTTCTAAATAGAGTAAGATTTGTGAGATGAATACTATGGAGAATCGACATTTTGATTCCTTAACCTTAATAAATTGAATACTAATTGTTCAAACCAAGTTGAAAGTCTGAGTAGTGTTTTTTATGGACAGAACACTGGCCTATATCAAAACCCCATTTCAACACAAGTCTAACTTTACTGCACCCCCCACTCACAATTACTTCTTTCCCTTCTATTGTAACGGAAGTGGTGTCTTCCTCTTGGTTGTAATTATCACCTCCGTCCGATCTCCTATGGGCGTGGGAAAGTTGGTTTTCCCTTTTCTTCTGGCTTTTCAACCTTTCTCTACTGGCTGCTTCCCACATTTAATTATGTGCACCATCCTCCATCTTAAAACCAGCAAATGAAAATCAGGATGACAAAATGTTTTTGTTTTTTTTCCCAACTTGTCTGGTTTCTGTTCCATGTCTTTCTTTCTTCTTTATCTCTTAAAAAAGCTGCCTACCTTCTGAAGCCACTCCCCTCCCTGCCCCACAGTGACTCTTCCACGGTCACTGTTTCATGAAACCATCCATATCAAGATCACAAGGGCTCTCTCCGGGTCAGAGTTATGGATTCATTATAGTCACTTTATTTCTTGACCTCTCAGTAGCACCAGAAGCTTAACCACTTTTCCATCCTTAGAAGACTCTGTTCTCATGACCTGGCTTCCATGCCCTATCTTCTTACTCTTGCTTTTTTTTCGTCCATCCCTTATCATCATGATTTCTGTTTACTTTAGAAAGTTTCCACACATATCGTGGGAGCTCCTTAAGTTGCAACCCAACCGCTTGAAGCATTCCAATAAAGTACACAGAGTCCAGGTGGTCAGCTGGCATGCTAATCAGGAAAGCCATGCTCCAGAGGCAGCTATAATGAGCACTTGTATTATTCACATCTCTACTAACATCTGAGGCTTTGCAAGTTAGTGTACTGAATTACAGAAATGGGCTTTCACTGGTAAACATGTTAGACTGGTAACTAGCATTCTGACTATCTGAAAGGGGTTCTAGATTGTGAAATTAAAGGTGTTCAACACTAGTTGGTGGTTAAATATATTTGAGAGCCTTTTCCTACCTTTACATGAAGAGGGTAAAAGAAAGGATTTTACCCTCTTCTAAGTGGTCTTCTATTCATCTCTGAACTCTGGAGAATTCTGGTTTCTCAATGCCAAGTATGAAGGATGAAATCTCTGCTCCTAGATTTCTAGGCATTTGCCTTGAATGAACCTTTCACTCGGAGTAGTGGTCAAGGCACGTAAAAGGTCAGATCAATGGAACATTCTCAAGTCTACATGTGCTTTCATGAACTATTTTAAACATTTTTGTTAATTAATGCTTAATTAAAAAATGTCAGTGTGGTATAACATGATTTGAAATTTAATTTATAGAATGAACTTTACTGGCAACTACAAGTTGGTGACGGACAGGGAGGCCTGGCGTGCTGCAATTCATGGGGTCGCAAAGAGTCAGACACGACTGAGTGACTGAACTGAACTGAACTGAACAATCTATCAAAGAGACTCTAAGAGGTGGGCATGACCAAATTGACTTAGAAACATAGATTTCAGGGCCAGGTCTTGGCCTCTGATTTTATTTATTTATATACAACACCTGGGCAATCTGACCCACTCCCATTAACACCCAATGGCTGCTGCTGCTAAGTCACCTCAGTCATGTCCGACTCTGTGCGAC
Source organism: Capra hircus (assembly GCF_001704415.2). Lineage (NCBI taxonomy): Eukaryota > Metazoa > Chordata > Mammalia > Artiodactyla > Bovidae > Capra > Capra hircus. The sequence continues at coordinate 58,680,357 of NC_030813.1, read as the reverse complement.
CCCAGAGACAGCAGCCCACCAGGCTCCCCCATCCCTGGGATTCTCCAGGCAAGAACACTAGAGTGGGTTGCCATTTCCTTCTCCAATGCATGAAAGTGAAAAGTGAAAGTGAAGTCACTCAGTAGTGTTCGACTTCTAGTGACCCCCTGGACTGCAGCCTACCAGGCTCCTCCATCCATGGGATTTGCCAGGCAAGAGTACTGGAGTGGGTTACACCCAACGGCTAATGGTCTCAAAAATCTCTCCCCATCACCTCCCCTGGGCTTCAGACCACTGTAATCAACTATCCACAAAATATCTTCACATGGATGTCTCATGGTATGTCCAATACTGAGCTCACCATGTTCTCAATCTCATCTGATTCCTCAACTAGTTCTTCTGTGTACTAATATTAGTGATTCCCGAACACTGGTCCACAGTCTGACTGTAAGAGTATTACCTGGGGGAATTTACTAAAAATATGGTGTCTTAGCTTCCATCGTGATCTTTTAAAGAATAAGAACCTTTCAGGGTAGATCCCAGGAATCTAAACTTCTAACAAACTTCCCAGGTGATTATAACATACCACCAGATTTATGAAGCACTGTCCAATACAACTGAGCTTCCAAGGTGGCACAGTGGTAAAGAATCTGTCTGCCAATGCAGGAACCACAGGTTTGATCCCTGGGTCAGGAAGATCCCCTGGAGGAGGAAATGGCACCTCACTCTAGTATTCTTGCCTGGGAAATCCCATGGACAGAGAAGCCTGATACAGTCCATGAGGTTGCAAAGAGTCAGACATGACTGAGAGACTAAGCATGCATACGCACATCCAATACAACCAAAAGGTAGCAGCTACCATCTGGTTGCTCAAGTGAAAAATCAGATGTCTTCACGTGGAGAGTGATAAAAAGAGAAACACTCCAATAGAACTGGGGCAAACTCTACTCACTCATTTAAGAGGCAAAAATCTGTCATCAGCAGATCTTGGCCTATGTGCTCTCATCTTTGTCTTTGTTGATAGCAATTTTACTGTTCTTAAGCACCCTACTTTTCCTTTTCTAGGGAGAGAACTAGTGAGTGGTAGTCTGTGTTTTCCTTTGAGTACTTTGAGTGGTAACATGCATCCTTTACCTTCTTCATGACTGGCTTTTTAATGCACTGGTATAGGACAGTAGGGATGAAATTTTTTTACTCTGGGTAATATTTTCTGATGCTAAGAATTTAGGGAAATTTGAACTAGATTAGCTCTTTTAGGGGCTGATCGACTAGCACATGGGCTTTCCTCATAGCTCAGATGGTAAAGAATCTGCCTGCAATGCGGGAGACCTGGGTTTGATTCCTGTGTCAGGAAGATTCCCTGGAGAAGGGACTGGTTACCTACTCCAGTATCCTTGCCAGGAATCTCCATGGACAGAGGAGTCTGGCAGGCTGCAAAGAGTCAGACACGACTGAGTGACTTTAAGAGAGGGAGAGACTAGTGCATAATAAGGCCCCACAAGATTTCTGCAAATAAATGTCATTCCAACCTAGTACCCATGACAAACATCTCTGAACCAAAGATGGGGACTTCACCAACTCCTTACAGTTGATTTGGGTGCTCCATCTCAGGCTTCCTTGTGCCAGCCTATCTAGTCTATATCTAGTAAGCTAAGACATACTATGAAGTGAAGTGTTAGTCGCTCAGCTGTGCCCAAATCTTTGTGACCCCACGAACTGTGGCCCACCAGGCTTCTCTGTCCATGCAATTCTCCAGGCAAGAATACTGGAATGGATTGCCATTCTCTTCTCCAGAGGATCTTCTCGACCCAGGGATAGAACCTGGGTCTCCTGCATTGCAGGCAGATTCTTTACTGTTTGAGCTACAGGGAAATCCAAGACATACTATAATTGCTTTTATATAACACTTCCTTCCCCAACTAGATGGGAGGCATCCTAAAGATAGTTATACTACCCAGCTTCTGGAGAATAATACATGGTGTCATGAGGTTGGTAAAGATTTAGACTCTAGTCCAACCTCCTAAGTTCAAGGGGGGCTGGGGACCATCTCTTATGGAGGTTGTGGTGTGGATTCCTAAAAGAAGCCTTAGCTCAATGGTTTCTGAGTCTGTACATCAGAATGGATGACAAAGAGAAGGGGCCCTAAAGACAGAGATAACTTCTCTGAGTGTATCAACTGTGATGGTGTGACCCTTCAAAGAAGACATGCCAGATGAGTAGCTGGCAGAACCACTGGCCCCAGAGTGCCTCCTGGGGTCACACCATCCTGCCTGCCAAGTGATGGCTGCCATGCTGACTCAGGCAAAGGGGAAGCTAATAAGCTAAAATAATAATTTTAAGAGGACCAAGACCCAAAGTAACTAGATACCACTTATAGAAAAATATATACATTTAAACCCATTATCACAAAACCTAGTGTGTCCTAGAAGAAACGACTTCCTCAATGACTATTCTGCCAGGTTTTTTAAAAAACAGGCATTTCCCCTTAGAAACTTTCTTTTAAGAGGTGATGAGATTCTCTTAAACTCAAATACATCTAGGCCCAGACAGGCTTTTGAACTTTTCCTGAAGGACCTGTCATTCCTCAGCACACCTGTGTTCAAGATCCAACCAACCAACATACAAATGAACTTTTGATTCAAGACTTTTTGCAAAAAAAAAAAAAAAAAAATTTTTTTTTTTTTTTTTTTTTTTTTTGCAGAATTCATTCTCTTCTGGATCAACAGAAAAATGGTTGTTTTCATCACCGCAAAACAGCTTCCTGTAAGTGTGCAATGAAGAACAAATAAAATAGAGCAAATGAAGAATGCTTGAAGATGAAGCACCCAACTGAATTCGTCTAATATTAACTTAAGACAAAAGGATAAGTTGCTGAGAGAGAGAGAGTAGAATCCCCTTTTCTAGTAATTATTAAGAAGAAACTATATCTGTACCTAGTTAGAAGGTTTAAATGTAACCTGGGTGAAAGAGATAAGCTTTCCTCTCAAGGCCCTTCCAGCCACCTGTCTTAGCTTTCTGTCTTCTTAGAACCAACATGCTCACAGGAACTCCTCCCACATCCTGCTTCTACCTGAGTTCCTGATGCAACGACCACCACCACCCTGGCCCCCACCCTCCACACACACAGAGAGTCACGGCTCTAACTCTGTGGCCAGTCTCTGAACTTCCATTCAGATACTTTGTGAAGCTTCATGATAAGGAAATGCTCCCCTTTTCAAAGCTATCAGTAGGGGAGGGGAGGTGCTGGGAGGGGAATATCTGTCTGCCAGTTAGCTCGCTCTCTCTCTCTCTGTAGCATTAAGGAGGTTTACAAAGTGTTCTCAAAAGAATTCATTCGATTTGCTCGAAATGTAAGAAGATGGATGTGTAGGAGCATCCTGACTTTATTTTGCTATCTGTATTAGCAAACTTGTTATAACTTTTTGAAGTCTGAAACTGGAATGTATAATCTAGCCTTCATGAACACACATATCTTGACTCAATGAAACTTTTATAGCTTCTTTGAATCATCTTCGGTCAGAATGTCATGGTTAAGATATTTTTTTTTAATGTACAAAAGTATATATTAATAGTAGCAGTTACAATAACAATTGGGAACCAATGTGCCCCAGTAGAAAGACAGCATGGAGGGAAAATAGGTTCCAAAGTCAGGCACACAGGTAAATACAGGTATAGGGCATATCCTATTGGTTATGTTTCTGTGGAGAATTCAGACTAATATCCACCCTGTCATCATTCTTTCTTTCTTCCCCATTCCCAATTATTTCTCAAAGCTCTCTCAGTGGTTGAAATGTTCAGCTAGAGTTGAGACCCTTTGATCTAGGGATTCTTAATCCCTCAGGGGGTCCATGGATGGCTTTAAAGTGTCTGTGATATCATAGAACTCATAAACAAAATTTTGCATGTATGTTTACATAACTGATCCAAACTCCCAGCTGGTCCTCAGACCCCTTCCATGACATTCAGCAGAATGATCATTTGTTTTTGTTTAAACATCTCCAATGATGGGAAAACCCTTCCTTTCATCTCATCTTAGAACAATTCTGAGGGTTGATTTGAGGAAACTGAGGCCCAAGAAGTCTGCTTTTGAGTAAAATAATCACAAAACATTAGTCAGAAGGATACCTCCTGGTCTCCATGGGCAAATTCTTTATTTTACAGAGGAAAAACTGAAGCACAGAGAAATTTGGTGTCCTGCCCAAACTAACAGAGTTAATGATAGATGGGGGATGAAAGCCCAGCCCCCGAACTTCCCACTTAGCCTGCCTCCCTCACTGCTTGCAGCAGAGTCCCCTCAAGGAGGGGCCGTGTGGGGCACACTTCGGGAGAGCAGGGCCGATCCCCCTACACTGTAGCATCCTCCTAGAAGGCAGGTTTGGAGGAGAGTGGCCCATTTCCTCAAGTACTGCAGACTGCCTCCCTACCCCTTCCGGTCCCCACGAGGATGGAGGGAAAGGTGTCAGGAAAACCCAGCTTGGTCATACTGATGTGGAATGAGGTAGTGACATGGAGATACTGGCCTGACTTATCCCCCAGAGAGCCAGGTGCAGGCGCTGAAGTGAAGCACAAAGGTGTTCCGCTGCTGGCCTCCAGAAGGTGGTATGTGATGATAAAAGAGGAATCTGAAGGTTTCAGATCTTCAGAGTGGATTTGTAAATATGCAGTAAAATTTAAGTGATGTTAAAGAAGCATTAACTTGTTTAGGGGGGAATTAAGTTCGTTAATAATTTGGACTCGTTATATTCAATATTACAATATCGCTCACTTACTGAGTAGCTCCCTTACTGACCTCACTTACTGACTAGCTTAATATCTTACTGGGTTGCTTAAGATCTCTGAGCCTGATTGTCTCATCTATAACTTGGGGTTAATAATATCCAGCTTAGAATCTCAAGGAACTGTTGTATGGAGTGAATTACTTAACATATAGAGTAGTTAGGAGAGTGCCTGTTGTGTCCAATAATTTGGTGGTGGTTATTGTTAATAAAAATACAATCAATAAGATGAAAATATTAAAATGACCAATTATTCTCATATAAACCTTTTCTCACCAAACAATACATTTCTGATGATAGAGGTAATGTCATAGTGTATACTGAATTCCGAATTTCTAACCTCACAGCTTGGCACAAATCTATGCCCATGGTAGGTATCAGTAAGAACTTGGTCAAATGAACCACTCCTACCGGATCACTCTGTTCTTTCAGGGGTATTTCGGATCCAGGTTCTGCCTCGAGGCTCACGGCATCAACACACTCAGCGAGGGCATCCTCAGTCACTTCTCCGTTGAGGGGCAGCTCCATGGCGCCAAGGTCTTTGGGCTCCTCAGCGAGTCCAGTGTCAGCAGTCTCTGCACCCTGAACAGCCTCATTTTCGTGCACATCTCTTCTGGGATTCGCTGGCGTTAGCTCATTTGAAATTGCAGCTGAATCACAGCGCACTTCTGCATCTTTGGGTAAAGTATCACTGTTGGGCTTGTTGGTAATTTCTTCTTTGTCTCCAGAGGCTAACATGTCATCGCCATTGTCAGACATTTTAATATCTGTTAACATGATTACAAACAAACAACTTACTCTTTATCTGAATTATTAAATTTTAATTCAAAGCCCTGAATAATTAAACCTGGTGGAGGTAAGATTTTTTCTACCAGGAAGAAACTTTATGTAACCTCTGTGTAGGCCGAATAATGGCCCGCCAAAATATCCATATCATAATCCTTGGAAGGTGACTTGGCTTCCTATGCAGTGAGGTCCTTATATCTTTATTTTAGACTAATGAAATTATCAGGCTTCCCAGGTGGCTCAGTGGTCAAGAATCTGCCTGCAATGCAGAAGATGCAGGAGACACAGTTTCCATCCATGTTCACCTTGTGAATGTTACTTTATATGGCCAAAAGGACTTTGAAGGTATCATTAAGAATCTTGGATTACCTGCATGGGTCTTAATTGAAATCACAAGTGTCCTTATCAGAGCAAGGCAGAGGGAAATCTGACTGCAAAGAGGAAAAGGCAACGTGATGACCGAAGCAAAGACTGGAGTGATGCGCTCTGAAGATGAAGGAACAGACCACAAGCCAAGGAACACAGGGGGCCACTAGATGTGGAAAAAGTCAAGGAAAACATTCTCCCCTCAGACTCTAGAACTGTAAGAGAATACATTTGTATTGCTCTAAATCACTATGTTGGTTGTACTTTGTTGCAGTAGCAATAGGAACTAATATAGACCTACAGGGCTATCTTTAAATGTTCATGGATCTTTCACCTGGCATGAGGAAATATGCACGTAGGAACTAAGAGTATTATCTTTATCTGTGAAAGTATTTACTTCATATGACTTAAATTTGTAGCCATAATAAGAATAAGCATGGAAAATACCTGAAAACTTATTTTAACATGCTTGACATTTAGTATTGCAATTTGGCCAGAAATTCAAAATGAAAAAAACATACATACGCAGAAGTGTGCCTTGTTGCGTACCAGCCCATGAAGGTCTGAGCTTTCTTTGGTCAATAGTTTATATGGGGAAACACAAGGATGAAATGGAATAAAAAAGTGACATATTAAGCCAAATGAGGAATGGAGCCATTACAAAATAACATACAGAACAGAAACCTCTTTATGAAGTTTGTGAGTTATCGCTACCATGTACAACAGTGCAGTTCAATAGAACTTTCAGTGATGATGAAATGTTCTGTATTCATGATGGCAAATATGGTAGCTAATAGTCACATATGGCTATCAAATACTTGAAATATGGCTGGTGCAACGGAGGAACTAATTTTTAAATTTAATTTTAAATAAATTTAACTTAAATTTATATAGACATGTGTGGCTAGTGGCTACCTTATTGGATAACATATATTCAGAAGGATAGTTCAAGATGATAATTTCCTTGTGTGTGTTTGTGTGTGTGTGTGTGTATGTTCAGTTGAATCAGTCGTGTCAACTCTTTGCAACCCTATGGACTACAGCCTACCATGCTCCTCTGTCCATGGGATTCTCCAGGCAAGAATATTGGAGTGGGTTGTCATGCCTTCCTCCTGGGGATCTTCCTGACCAGGAATTGAACTCCTGCATTGCAGGCAGATTCTTTATCACTGAACCACCTGGGAAGCCTGATAATTTCATTAGTCTAAAAAAAAGATAATGACCTCACTATATAGGACACCAAGTTGCAGGCTAATCAGTGGGTATTTTTGTTGACCTCAGTGTTTGCCAACTGGTCAAATCTCTGGTCACTGTTAAAACCACAGTATGTGGGAAGCCATTTCACATACTGGCCCTGTGATGACAGTGGCCAACCTGCAATTCATGTGTACATGCCAACCGTCTTGACCCTTCAAACTGTTGTTCCTTAAAACTGTCTAGCTATTTTCTCTCTCCTTTGGTGAATCTTGTTCCTTTCTCACAGTTTTACACACTTCTATGCTGTGACTCTCAAATACCTACCTCCATTCCACAGACAGAAAGAAAACTAGTGGCTTCTAGTGGCTGTCTGCAATGAGGGAGACCCAGGTTCGATCCCTGGGTCGGGAAGATCCCCTGGAGAAGGAAATGGCAACCCACTCCAGTATTCTTGGCTGGAGAATCTCATGGACAGAGGAGCCTGGTGGGCTACAGTCTACGGGGTCACAAAGAGTCGGACATGGCTGAGCGACTTCACTTTCACTTTCAGTGGCTGAAGGGAGGGGGGATGAGTACTCACTGCTAATGGATGTGGATTTCTTTTGTGGGCAACGAAAATGTCCTAAAACTGAATAGTGGTAAAGGCTATACAATTCTGTGAATATATTACATTCAGAAAAGACTGTCAGGTGGTTCAGTATGTCGTTTTAACATATTTAAGGCCCATTTAGAGTAACCGTCTCCTCTATATTTTGTTCCTCCTAACTGGATATAATTTTTCTTCCTCTGAACTCTCAGAGCACTTTGCATCTATCTCAGTTTGGATGGTTACAATCATCTTCGATTAGAGTCGTTTGAGTGTTATCCTAATATGCTGTAAATACTATGAAGACAAGAATCTTATTTTGTCTTCGTATTTTATACAGCACTTAACATGGTTTCTAGAACACTGTAGGAAACTCAACAAACATGTGTATTGAGTTATATTAATATTTTTGGAAAGATTTAAAATTACAGTGTAATTTGAAATGAAAGTAAGCAGCAAATGCCTTTACCTCATTCGCTTACTCAGGAGCTATCTTACAGCAAGTGATTTCAAATGACCCATATTATCTTTCCTCTGTTCCTTCACCTACAAGATAACTGGGTTAGAATGTCTCTTTTTAAACAAAAATACTTGAATTCTCTGATAACACAACTATAAACAAGTCTGCAGATGGGAAAGGCAAAGAATGCATCCTCCCCTTTGGCTGATACATTAAGTTTCAGGTATTCAAGGTTGGAGATGGTCTATCAGTAAGTATAGTCTCTGCCTAGCTAAAGTAGTAAAGAGTGATTCTGGCTACCCTACAGAAAAGGGATTGTTACTGTGGTTTATGGGAGAGGAATGAGATTGAGGGAGGGTAATTGAAAAGCTATTGTCACTTGGAAGCTTATCAAATTTTTGTGAAAACCAGTCAGGACTGGCCTGGACAGAGGTTGGCAAACTACAGCCAGGTGCCTAAATTTGCCTCCCCTCTGTTTTGGTAAATAAAGTTTTATTGGAACACAGACATGCTCACTTGTTTATATAACCTCTGTGGGTTCTCTAGTACAACAGCAGAGGTGAAGAGTGGCGAGAGAGACCACATGGCCCCCAAATTGCAAAGTCTAAAATAGTTACTGTCTGGCCCTGTATAGAAAATGTTTGCTGACCTATGGTCTAGGACATTCCTTCACTGCCATGGCCTAGAGTTCTCCTAATTTACCCTTATCCTCACCTGGGTCCTAGGGGTACAACCATAAGGAGATTGAGCACATACTTGGACATCACTTATATTCCCCTTTTTCTGTTCATCAACATTTAGTCAAAGGCACTGTCTGATATTTTAATTTCTTTGTAAGATAATTTGAAAAACCTTATTATTAATCTGGATTATTAAGAAGTTCCAAACTATTTCACTTGTCTATCAGCAGGAACATGAGAATAAACCTGGTTATAATAAATATTTATGGGTGAATAAAAAGCATTAGAAACATTTTTTATCTGCTTCACCTTAAATTGTTGTGATATTGTTCCTAGTGCTAAAATATTTCAGCACATACTATGGAACATCTACATGGATTAGTTGTATTTTATGCTCTGGGGGTGTCTGGTTAACATTTTAAATGTCCTATTAAGGAATATAGTTTTCAAGGTCTTTAGTTACCTTTTCAGATTCTGTAATGGACTGTTCACCTCGTGAGAGGGTTCAACCATCCCTCTCTCTGAACACTATTTATCAGGGGGTACTATTAAAAGCTTCCCCAGTGGCTCAGATGGCAAAGAATCTGCTGCAATGCAGGAGACCCAGGTTCGAACCCTGGGTTGGGAAGGTTCCCTGGAGAAGGGAATGCCTACCCACTCCAGGTTTCTTGCCTGGAGAACCCATGGACAGAGGACCATGGTGGGCTACAGTCCATGGGGTCACATGACTGAGCAACTAACACAATACATTATTAAAAGTATTTTTCACTGATAAAATGGAAATGGTGCTTAAAGTGGACTGGCAAGAAATTCTGTACGGTACTTTTTGCTCTTCCATTTCCAGGGCAAAAGATTATACTGAATCCAGGAGCTACTGAGCTTTGCCGTAGATTTTTTCTAGTTCTACTCATTGCAGGAGTCCATCAAAGCCTGATTACAAGGTTAGCTGAGTCCTGCCTCCAGAGTGGTCCTCATCCAAGGACTAAAAGACAGAGCCAGAACTTCATCAACTGACAAGAACAAGCTGTATATTTGAGCCTGGTTCCTAACCTACATGGGAGTGTGTGGCAGAACTCCTGAGAGTGGATTCTGGTTCCATCAGTTGCACAGAGGAGCCTACCATGCTCACCCATCTCTGATGGCCAAACTGCCTTAGGTCAGGTCACCTCAACTGTGGGAAAATGACCACAACAAAACCTCTCTTCCCTGTGGCTACTCTGTATCCAATTATCAACATGAAGCCATTTCTTCAGAAATACAGGTGACATTCAGCTGTAAGGAGTTGAACCAATACTGTCAAGACACATTTATGGACAATTTTTTTCAGGAAGACTATATTTTTACATCTTTTCAAATAATCAAAATGGTCGGCCCTACTTTAACTTCTAATTGTATGTGAACTTTTCTACCTGTTACAAGTCCATATTTTCCCTGAATCTAAACCAAAAAAAGAAAGCTTCCTCCAAATCTTTTTCATTCTGGTAGACTTTGGTCTACTCTGGATGTTATGACAGGAGAGAGGTAGTCATTTTTAAAACAGTGCCCTTCCACCTGAACTCATTATAAACTGTGTGTTCTAAGACACAGCTGTTCCTATGTAGGGACTGTTGGCGGCTGGGATGCACACTGTGTGTCCTGGGTTGGCCCCCATCTCTGCCTGGGTGCCCCAGAAGCAGTCGGATTTAAACTTGCCCTGATTTATGGTTTGGACTGTTGACCATTACAGCTGTGTCCTGTGGCTTTGATGCTAGGGAGCCTCAACCCACAGAAACAAGGAAGTTTCTTCAGTAAACTCCAAGAAGAGGAAGAGTGGCATATAAAGAAGCCTTTGTGGGCTGGGAATATAAGTTAGTTTTTCATGAGTCAATTCATTCATCACCTAAAATGCTCCCAGAGCTATGCTAGGTATTGGAGCAACAATTTCATGGCTCCAAAAGTAAGTTTAAAATGGAAGACATCCTTCAGAAAACGAATAATCTGTTTCCATCTGATTCCTGGTCAGTGAAGGTCCAGGAAGCTACTGCATCTAACACAGAATGGTTAAATGATGATTTAAAACAGCACATCACAGCAAGTAAAGTAGTGCCTGAACTAGACTGATCTCATACAAGGGAGAACCTTGAAAGAGGCTTTGACAGTCATTAAGGCATGATGGGAAAAGAGTGTATGCAAGTGCTGGGAATGAATCTAGACATGCAGAACGGATGCTGTGTGGCTGGGCCAAGAGCCACACGGAGGAATATCAAGGGATGGGAGGGATGGATGCTGAGGTGGAAAGAATTGTGCTCTGATCTCTCTATCCCTCTGCGGGTGTACAGCCCACTCATTCTCGTTGGGCTTCCTTACTTCCTCCTCTGGAGAGTAAGGGTGGTGGACATAATGATCTGCATACTTTGTTCCCCAGCACCAGACTGCAGGACTGGGACCAGCCCGTGATGACAGAGAAAAATAAGGACAAGATAGAGAGTGTTTCATCAGTCTAAATTTATTCAACGTAAAGGACTGCCTTCATCTTGCAAGTTTAACCTTCATGCTTTTCTTGGTATTAAAACATCTTTCATTTTATGAAATAGTATTGGAGTGCATGGATTTGTTAAATGGTCTCACTTGGCACAATAAGAAGTTGGTAATACAATACCCTGTGTGAGATCACTGCCTCCAAATTTAAAAAGTGTCAGTCAGTGAAAGACCAGGAACAAAAACTGGATGACAGGATCTTAACCAGGTTGGGAGAGTTCCAGCAGTACTTGACAAGTATGTGTACCCAGAGCCCAGACTCTTTCCTCCAGTCTGGCTTCCACACGTCTGCCAGGTAATTTTATGAAACACGAATAAGGACCTATTTGCTCCCCTGTTTAAAAAACACGAGTTTTAAACACCTTTGCATGGCATCTGGGGCCCCTCACAGTCCAGCTCCACTTTCTCTATCAGCCTCCTGGAACTCTCAACTCAACAGACAGCACATTTTCCATCACTGCCCAGGCAGCTCATAAACATCTCCATCTTTGCTTATGCTGGGTTTTCTGACCAGGATGCCCTGCCTCCAACTGCCTGGCAAAGTCCTGTTTTGTTTTTTTTTTCTCGGTGTCTAGAATCACTTTCACCAACTCAATGGACGTAAGTTTTAGCAAACTCCAGGGGACAGTAAAGGACAGGGAAGCCTGGTGCGCTGTAGTTCATGGGATGGCAGAGTCTGATATGACTCAGTGGCTGAACAACAATGTTACTTTCTACTTTGAAATTTTCCCAAATTTGCCCCACTCCTTCCAATGTTTTAGAAGATACATTGCATAGACTTCTATGGCATTTTTAAGGAGTATTTATTTCTGTATCATTTTTTTTGTATCATTTTTTTAAAGGAGACATTTGTCTCTCCTCCAGAACTGTGACCAACAAGCACCTAGCTTGTTTTCCGACAATCTAATATTTACTGAACTGAAATATAGTGTTTGATATTGATTAAAGAGAAACAATGTGTGATGTAAGCCTGGTCTAATGATGTCTGAATCCCTGAGAATCAGCAAGGCTCCTTCCCACCCTCAAATTCCTTCTGCACTGGCTCCAAGGAGGCTCAGATCCCACCCTCAAAGTTCCCTTCTTTTGCTTAGAACTTATGCCCTAAGAAGTTTATCAGATTTTTTCCTGAGCTCAGGAAAGGAAGGAAAGGCAGGGAATGGACACAGGTGAGGTGGGGAAGGGGCAACGGGAGGAAAAGAGGGCAGAGAAGGCTCTGAGGAGAAAGCCTGCCTACTTAGTTTTCTCAGGGTGGACGAGGTCTTCTGGAGTTCGAGACATTGATTTTAAAAGCCACCCACTTGACTCTCTCAAGATGTTTAGGATGAGAACTGATGGCATCGAAGGACAGAGAGATCACCCTGACAGTTCATGCAGAGTTCTTTCTACTCCAGGAAGGGCAGTGAAATTCAGGCGCCTGATCTGAGATGGTTAGAAATACGTGATTCCAGGGAAGAAGAGGAGCGATTGGGCCGGCGGGTGGGGGGGGGTTGGGGCGGGGAGTGGGGCTCAACCTGGAGGCTGTGAATAGAGGTGGGCTGGCTCAGGGTGCTAGCTGGGGTGGAAGCGCCGGCAGTGCCGGCGTCTGCAGCGGGAGAGATGACGGATGATGAGCTTAGGTGGGAGGGCAAGGCCGGAGCTCGGCTTTTCCAGGCCAAGGGCTTGGCGAACCCTGGGATGGGACTTGCTTCGCCTGTGCCCGCCGCTGCGGACGCCCCGCAGCTTGCCTCTCACTGGGACCTGGGACGTGGGGGAAACTTTTTCAGACTTGCTTTGTGCTGGGACCGAATACTTCGGGAGCACAAGGCAGGCTCCGCAGAGGTTCACGCCGGCCGAGGGGGCAGAGCAGGAGTGCGGGCGTGTGGGTGTGTGCATGAGCGTGGACCCGGAGCGACACACACTCACACACACACACTCACACGCCCGCACCCACGCGGGGCCCTCGGCCGCGCCGCCCGCGCCTGCCCGGACCTTCACCTCCAGGGCCGCTCCCTCCGATCCTGTGCCCGGTGCCCAGCCCCTGCCGACTCGGGGAACCGAACGGGATAGACAGAGACGGCAGGGTCTCCCCGTCACCCCGCGGCAGCTGTTCCCGCATCCCCCCGCCCCCGCGCCCGCCCGGGGAAGGGGTGAAGGCGAGAGGTGCCCGGGGCTCTTACCGCTCAGGCGGCCGAGTGCGCGCGGGAGCGCCGCCGGGTCCCGCCCCGCCACGTCGGCAGGGCTGGCGGGGACGCGGCCGGAGGGCGGGCTGGGAGCGGGACAGGGCGGACTGGCCGCGCTGCCCCGCCCCGCGGCCCCGCCAGCCCTGCCCCCGTGGCCCGGTCCCGGCCCGGAGCGCGGCGGAGGTCCGCGCACCCCCTCACCCAGGCTGCGGGGCTCGAGGATGGGGGTGGCGGCCGCATTTCCGACCAAGCATCGGAAACTTGGTTTTTCCGAACTTCGTGCCGCCTGGTGAGCTGGAGGGGCGCCCACCCCCGCCCGGGGCGGATCTTGGGGCTCTCCCGTTCCCTTTCCTTCCTTTAAAAGCGCCCAGGAAACTGCGCAGTTAAACCAGGAAGGGGTTGCTCAAGTTCAGTAAGAGTTTTCGATCCCACTCCTCCGCCCCCGCCCCCCCCCCCCGCATGGTGCTTTAAATAGCTTTCCCTTACCCTGTTTGTGAGAGTGTCATCTGATTTAAAGCCAGTCAACCGAATAAAAACACTTTCTAGAAGGCCAGTTTGGAAACGTGGATCAAAATTCAAATGTGTTAGCATTGGCCCAGGAATTCCGCGTCTGCGAATGTGTACTAAGTAAACAGTCAGCTGTGCACACGTGTGTGTCCGAGGGTGTTGACTGTGATTGTTTGTGCCACAGAAAACACCCCGGAAGTAAACTTTCCTCCCAACAAAAGACTGGTGAAGTAATTTTTAGTAACTTCAAACGACCAGGTATGCTGTAGTCGTTAGAAATTATAACTCTATGTCCAGTTTGTTGATATGGAAGGAAGGCGGGCCATAGCCGAATATTAAGTGAGGGCAGGGAAAACTTAGAAGAGCGCAAGTACAGTATAAATCTATGCTTGTGAATATATAGTATATGTATTTTTATATAAAAAGGAGATTTTAATGTTGAAAGCAGTTATTTTTTTCTGAGTTCTTCAGTGGTGTTAGCAAATTGTATTCCAGGTGTGTTTTGGTGTACCGCAGACACCGTGCCTGTGACTTATGTTTGCCTTGGGTCAAAGAACCCACCTGCTGATGCCGGAGACATCAGAGATACCGGTTGGATCCTTGGGTCCGGAAAATGCCCTGAACGAGGGCATGGCTACCCGACCCTCTCCAGTATTCTTGCCTGGAAGGTTCCGTGGACAGAGGAGCCTGGCAGGCTATAGTCCACAGGGTCGCAAAGAGTCGGACACAACTGAAGCGACTTAGCACAGGGCACAGCAAGTTCCTTTGCCAAACCTGCCCCTCTCTACCCTGCTGAAAGGCAACAGCGCAATCAGGCATTCCACCCCCCCCCCACACACACACTCTTTTTTTAATTTTAATTTTAATTTTATATTGGAGTATAGTCAGTTAACAATGTCGTGTTAGATTCAGGTGTATAGCAAAGTGATTCAGTTATACACCTTCCTGTATCAATTCTTTTTCAAATTCTTTCCCATTCAGGTTATTACAGAATATTGAGCACAGTTCTCTGTGCTATACAATAGTTCCTCGTTGGTTATCTATTGTATATAGATCAATCCCAAACTCCTAATCTATCCCCCTCCTCCCCCGCACAACAATAAGTTTGTTGTCAAAGTCTGTGAATCTGTTTCTGTTTTGGAAAAAAAGTTCATTTGTACAATTTTTAAAAGATTTTACATATAAGCACCACTATATTTGTCTTTCTCTGTCTGACTTCACTTAATATGATGATGTCTAGGTCCATCTATGTAGCTGCAAATAGCATTATTTCATTCTTTTTAATGGCTGAGTAATATTCCATTACCCACATTTTCTTTATCTAGTCATCTGTAGACATTTAGGTTGCTTCCATGTCTTGGCTATTGTAAACAAGGTTGCAATGAACATTGGGGTGCATGTAGCCTTTCAAACCATGTTTTTCTCCAGATATATGTCCAGGAGTGGGATTGTTGGATCTATGATAGTTCTATTTTTAGTTTTTTAAGGAATGTCCCTGTAGTTCTCCATAGTGACTGTACCAATTTACATTCCTACCAACAGTGTAGGAGGGTTCCCTTTTCTCCACACCTCCTCCAGCATTTATTCTCTGTAGATTTTTTGATGATGGCTATAATGGCTAATGTGGCATGACATCTAGTTATAGCTTTGATTTGCATTTCTCTAATAATTAGCAATGTTGAATGTCTTTTCATGTATCTCTTGGTCAGCTATATATCTTCTTTGGAAAAATGTCTGTTTACGTCTTCGTATTTATTTATTTTAATTGAACCTCATTCAGTTTAGTTCAGTTCAGTCGCTCAGTCATGTCCGACTCTTTGCGACCCCATGAATCACAGCACACCAGGCCTCCCTGTCCATCACCAACTCCCGGAGTTCACCCAAACTCACGTCCATCAAGTCAATGATGCCATCCAGCCCTCTCATCCTCTGTCGTCCCCTTCTCCTCCTGCCCCCAATCCCTCCCAGCATCAGAGTCTTTTCCAGTGAGTCAACTCTTCGCGTGAGGTGGCCAGAGTATTGGAGTTTCAGCTTCATCATCAGTCATTACAATGAACACCCAGAACTGATCTCCTTTAGGATGGACTGGTTGGATCTCCTTGCAGTCCAAGGGATGGTAAGAGCCTTCTCCAACACCACAGTTCAAAAGCATCAATTCTTCAGCGCTCAGGTTTCTTCACCATGAGCCTCATTAGTTGTTTGTAAATTTTAGAGACTAATCCCTTGTTGGTTGCAAATATTTTCTCCCACGCTGTGCGTTGTCCTTTCATTTTGTTTATGGTTTCCTTTGCTGTGTAAACACTTTTGAGTTTAATTAGGTCTCATTTGTTTGTTTTTATTTCCATCACTCTAGGAGACAGCTTGAAAAAGATATTGCCGCTATTTATGTAAAGAGTGTTCTGCTTATGTTTTCTTCTAAGAGTTTTATAGTATCTGGTCTTACATATAGGTTTTTAATCCATTTTGAGTTTATTTTTGTGTATGGTGTTAAAGAATGTTCTAATTTCCTATTCCTTACATATAGCTGTTCAGTTTTCCCAGCACCATTTATTGAAGAGATTGGTTTTTTTCCCATTGTATAGTTTTGCCTCCTTTGTCCTAGATTAATTGACCATAGGTGTGTTGGTTTATTTATGGTCTTTCTATTCTGTCCCATTGATTTATATTTCTGTTTTTGTGCCAGTATCATACCATTTTGATTACTGTAGCTTTGTGTATAGCCTGAAGTCAGGATGCCTGATTCCTCCAGCAATCAAGTAAGAAAACTTTTCATATCCTTCTAACTGTGTTAAATGCTGCTGGTAGTTAAGATGAAAGTTGAGACTTGACCTTTGGATTTGGCAGTATGGTCATTGGTGACCTTCACAAGGGTTGTTTCTCTGGAGCTGAAGGGAAGGATTCTGCATTGAGTAGGTTTGAGAGAATGGGAAGAGAAAAATTAGAGACAGTGAGTGAAACAACTCTTTCAAGGATTTCTGGTGTAAAGAAGAGCAGAGTCTGGCATTTAGATCCCAGGGTCTCTGATCCTCACTGGGTTGGAGTAGAATCACCTGAAGAATTTTCAAAATAATACTGATGGCTGACTCCATCCCAAACTACTTAAGTCAGGATCTCCGGACATATGTGAGAGCTCCTGTTTCGTTACATTCTGACCAACATTGGGGGTATTACGTTTGTTGCTGTTCAGTCGCTCAGTTGTGTCCAACTCTTTGTGACCTCATGGACTGCAGCACACCGGGGTTCCCCGTCCTTCATTTTCTCTTGGAGTTTGCTCAAACTCATGTCCATTGAGTCGGGGATGCCATCCAACCATCTCGTCCTCTGTCATCCTCTTCTCCTCCTGCCTTCAGTCTTTCTCAGCATCAGGGTCTCTTCCAATGAGTCCGCTCTTTGTATCAGGTAGCCAAAATATTGAAGCTTCAGCTTCAGCATCAGTCCTTCCAATGAATACTCAGAATTGATTTCCTTTAGGATGGACTGGTTTGATCTCCTTGCTGTCCAAGGGACTCTCAAGACTCTTCTCCAGCACCACACAGTTCAAAGGGGATATTATAGATATTTTAATTTTTTCCCTCAAAGGGGTGTAAATGGTGTCTCTCAGTTGTCTGAAGGTTATCCATTTGTCTATATCCTTTGCATTCCACCACCCCTGATTGGGTTTGTTAGTCATTTTAATATGGATTTATGGGAACTTTTTATATATTTCTAAAATTAATCCTTTTGTGTTGCAAGTTTCTCTTGGAATGTGGCTTTAAAAAAATTCAGCAGATTTTGGTTTTAATATTAATATTTGAGTTATCAGTTTTATTTCTAGTGGTTTGTATAGTTTATGTTATTGATCATTTTCATATAATTTATTTCCGAGCTGTTGGTAGGTGATATTTATTTATTGATTTTAGAGAAAGTTTTTTTAAAGAGCAAAAATCACTAAAGTAATGCTTTGCTTCTGTATGTGGACAGTATATTTGCTGGCTTTAGACTATTTTACTTATCCTCCTATAACGCTATTTTGTTTTTTAAAAATAAAAGTAATGCATGTACATAGCAAAGACATTAGAACAGGACAGAAGAGTATAAAAGGAAGAGTAAAAATATCTCCCTTCCTTGGTTCTTCTGCTCAAAGGTAACAGCTTTTTAAATATCCACTCAGAAAAAAAGGAAATGGCAACCCACTCCGGTACTCTTGCCTAGACAATCCCATGGATGGAGGAGCCTGGTGGGCTACAGTTCATGGGGTCTCGAGGAGTTGGACACGACTGAACGACTTCACGTTCACTTTTCACTTTCATGCATTGGAGAAGGAAATGGCAACCCACTCCAGTGTTCTTGCCTGGAGAATCCCAGGGACGGGGGAGCCTGGTGGGCTGCCGTCTATGGGGTCACACAGAGTCGGACACGACTGAAGCGACTTAGCTTCACTTTCTGGATGCCAGAAATCCAAAATCAAGGTGCTGACAGGGCTGCTAGCTTCTGGTGGCTCTGGGCATTCCGTGGCTGTGGCTGCAGACTTCCAGTCTCTGCCTCTGTTTTCACCTGGTCTGTTCCTTTCTCTGTGTGTGTGTGTGTGTGTGTCTCCTTTGTGTATGTCTTGCTCCTGGCAAAAAGATAACCTATGCAGGTGTCTGAGGGACCAGATTTTATGCAAATGCTGTCACACTCTCCTATTCTTCTTTTCTTTGCTTTTCTTCATTTAACAGTATATCCTGAAGTCTTTCCACCTCAGTATAAAAAATGTAAGACTTGCATAGGATTTTAAAACTCTTTACTATAATGACTTGTCTTCTTGGGCAATCACTATTTCAGCCACTTTTTATTATTGTCTTGCCTAAAACTCATAAGTGTTAGTCGCTCAGTCGTGTCCAACTCTTCGTGACCCCATGGACCATAGCTGCCAGGCTTCTCTTTCTGTGGGATTCTTAGGCAAGAACACTGGAGTGGGTTGCCATTCCCTCCTCCAGGGGATCTTCCCAACCCAGGCACCGAACTCAGTTCTCCCGCATTGCAGGCTGATTCTTTAATGGCTGAGCCACCAGGGAAGTTAGAAAAACTCATAAGCACTCGCATCTTATGAATGAATAAATGGAGTCTTCGGGATTAAGTCACTTGCCCAGGGCCACACAGCTAGGGCACAGCCATGGGAGGACTTCTGCCCAGCATTGTCTGTTTGTTCCAATGTCATGCCATCCTCCATATCACCTGAATTTTGTGGGTTTTGTCATCTCCTTAAAGACATTTCTCAGAATCATAACAGCCTCAGAAGAATAGCCTCCTTGTTCCTGGAAACTGGTGTTATTATGCAATACCCTAATGAGCATTTGTCACCAAACCGCACAAACATTTTGTCACCATGTGATGTGACCACATCAGCAGTGATGTGTGTGTGCGTATTTCTTAAAGACTTTGGTCCCATGTTCTTTGAAATTCCCTCAAACCCATAGCTGGTTCCTTTCTCCTCTGTTTCACAAAGCTGGTTTCCAAGGGTCAGAGACCCACTCCTCTCTAGCCATCTCTTCCACTCATTTAGCAAAGATCCAGCCACTCCTTGCTGATCCTCCCCCAGCCTGCAAAGGCTTCCTGTTATGTTTGATGAGTAAGAATGAATCTCGAGAAGCTGGCCTTTCCTTTCCTGCTGAAAGCAGAAGTGATTCTTACTCTGATGTCCAACTTTGTTGTGGATCAGACAGTAGGGTCTTAACTTATTTTTTTAGTGATGGGAATTAATGCCAAAGACTGAGATTAATTATAGAATGACTTTAGCTCATGTGTTCAGTTCCTTACAGAACCTCATTTAAGGGAGCGTCTTGGAAATAAGGTATCCTGGATGCCTGAAGTATCTTGTTAACTGGATATCCTCTTTTTGTATCATCAACCTTTTTTTAAATAGCTCTAAATTATTCTAAATGGCCTTTAGGAAATTAATTTTTAATCAGTCCTGCAGGATCTCACTATTATTTATTTTTCTAGAATTAAAAATGAAAACATCTAGCCATACCAAATGTTGGTCAGAACGAGGAGAAACAGAATGCAGTTTCCCCCAGGTGTGCTAACTATTGAACTTTCTTAAAAGCTGATTTTTTAAAAAACCAGTTCTGGAGCCTAAGCTTATTTTATTTTAGTCTCATAGGTCGCTAAAATAATGCTCCAAAATTGCTTAATCATGGTAGTTGCAATTACTTTGGAAATATTAAATATGGTGATAAAACAGGTTAAGCTGAATAACTTTCCACTGTGGTGACAATTTAACACGCAGGTTGCAAACTCTTACAGATAAATATTCTCTTAGAAAAACATTTTTCTTCACATTGACATTGTTATTAGCTGGGTGATAATATAAATTTAAAATTTTGATTACTGTTTAAGTCTGTAGCTCAGAAAAACCTACTGATCCATGTGCTTTGCTCAGGACCTTAGAAGGGAAATTCGTGTGCAGGAGTAATTACAGTAAAGTACGACAGATGGCGCAAAACCGTTTCTATGATACTGCTTTACTTAGACTGAGGACTTGCATTTTGTCAACTCTTTTACCGTACCTTTAGAAGTTATTTTCTCTCCTGAGAAAGAAATCTTGGTGAGTAAGAAGGCTTTTGTGGCTTTTACAAATTATGGAATAATTACTTCAAATAAGCTAGAAAATGCTAGAGGTTGTATAGGAAATAGGTTAAGTTTTTGCAAAATGATTTTAAGGTGATTTTTTTTTGAATGTTGCAGACATTCTTTCTGTTATACAAGAAAGAGGAAGATATGGGTACCTTGAAAGATACAGAAATAACTAGCACTTGTCATATTTAAGGGGAAAAAAGCTAACTGATGTTATTGCTTTCTTCCGTTTTTGTCTACTACCTTCTTTTTCACGTTTTCCTGGTTCCATGACACCTATCCTATCACATGTTATATGTTTGTATAGTAGACGTGAGTGTTTGATTCTGGCTGTAACACAGTCTGGAATCATTTATTTGTGTCTGACACTTATTTATAAGCATTTGAAAGCAGGGATTGAGCTTGTGCCGTTCGTATTTATACGCCCCAGCATTGAAGGTCTGGGGGAGGGCGGCACGTACTACACTCAGCTAACAGTTGTTGAATGAAGTGGCAGTGACTGGCCCAGAACTTGCCTTATTCAACTTTCTTACCCAAACTTTGACAAATAAAACAATATTTCTCTTGCATATTTGTTGATTTGATTATGGAATCTCAAGCTTTTCTGGTCTTTCATTTTTCATAGTTTTGATTTTCATAGATCTTATCCACTTTTTTTCTTGACACAGAGCGTCTTGCATCTGTCTCCCCCCATCTTTCATTTGATGCATTAAAGAAAAAAAATTTTTTTTAACCTTTTGTCTCTTTCACTTCCTTAAAAAAAAAAAAAAAAGCTGTGAGCTCTCTAATCTTCCGTTCTTTCATCTCACTTTTTTTCCCCTTCTTTTTTTCTCCTAGAGAAACTCTTGGCTTAAATGTAAACACTAGGAACCGCATGAGGGTATAAATGATCCGGGAGGAACCTTTGTGTTTTGGAGGCAGGGTGATATAACGGAAGCTGATCATCTTTCCCACATAGCGGCTATGTTTCAGCCCCCTGAACGCAGACACCATCCAGAGACGTTTGAGTGGGTTCTTATTCAGAGATGTCAGTTATCTATCAAGAGGAAGAAATTCTCTCTCCCTCCCTCTCTCTCTTTTCCCACACAAATAATACAATGTGTTTCTTTAATATTAGCTGTATTTTCAGACAAGTCTTTCAAGTTATAAAAGATGTTCAAAATTAGAAATTTTGGAAATATACAAAAGTTATGAGAAAAAATTAAATTCACTTCTGATTTAAGAGATCTAGAGATAATTGCTATTAGCATTTTGTTTATTTCTTTCCATTCTTTTTTCCCCCAGGCGTTGTGTATATGTTAGATTTTAATCATATTTAATAAAACTAGAGTCCTACTATGCACACAATTTTGTATTCTTTTATTCATTTAACATTATTTTGTAGACTTTCCCCCACAAAGTACAGTATTTATGGCTGCATATGCCATTCCATAGTATGGGTGTACCATAACTGATTAAACTATTTTCTATACTTAGTCATGATTTTTTTTTCAGTTTTTCATCCTGATGAGCATCCTCATAGTAATATTTTTGTGTGTATTTCTTTAGAAGAAATTTTGAGAAGTAGAATTGCTAAAATAAAGGTAAGCATATTTTTAAGGAATTTATCTATATAACCAAGTTGCTTTTCAGAAAAGTTGTACTAATTTTTCATTCCTGCCAGAATTAAATGAGAGTTCTCATTTTAGTCCCACCTACCAACATTGGGTATTATATTTTTGAATTTTCCCAATTTGGTAGGTGAAAATAATCGTGACTTTAAAAAAATATTTAAGAAAAAAAGTCCCATTTGATTCACTTTATCTTTTTATACTTAAATATCATAAATTATAAACATGGTGATGTTTCATCTCTAAATGCTTCATTCTGTATCTCTAAAAGAAGTACATTTTCCTAATGTATCCATATGACATTATATTATATATTATATAATATATATTAATATTATATATTAACAGACTCTAATGCCTGGTCCCTCTTAAAATCCTCTTTCCACTTGTTACTCAGGTAACTTTTATAGCAGGTCTGTCTAAAATAAGATCCAGTCTAATATCACAAGTTTCATTTAGATGTTATATATTTTTTTATTTAATATGATTTTTAATTTTTGTGAAATTGGACATTAATCATATTATTCCCTGTTGATTTTGAGGGGGTAAAATTTCTGAGCAAATAGTGTGCTCTCCTTAATTTTAAACATCCAAAATTTGAAAGATACAGGGAACAACTGAAAGGAAAATAAACCCCTCTTAAAATTTTACCATGCAGAAATAACCACTGTTAATATCTTGATATGTATCTTATAGTTTTCCATATGTATGTGTGCATATTAACTGCTGTCCATTTTATAAGTGAACTGCTTTTGTCACATATATATATAGTGAGCAGTTTTCCATGGAGTTAGATTTTCTTTATTTTTAAAGACCACACAGTAGTGTTTAATTGTATGGAGATACCATAATTTATTTGACAATCTGCTTGCTAGTTTGGACAGATTTTTAAAAAATAATTTATTTTGTACTGGCCCCTGTATTGTACTCTTACTGGTTCTAACAGGTTTTCAATTACTTCTCTTGGATTTTCCAGAGTGACAATCATATAATTAAAAATAATGGTAATTTTGTTTCCTCCATTCCAATATTCCTGTCTCTCATCCCCCACCCCCTTCATTACAATGGCTAGAACTTATAGAACAGTGTTAAATAATAGTGGGGATCCTTGAGGGGCTTCCCTGGTGGTCCAATGACTGAGACTTCAGCCTCTTCATTCGGCAACTGAAGAGTTCGCATGCCACAGCTAAAGGTCCTGCATGCAGCAGTTAAGACCCGGTGCACAGAAATAAGTAAATAAACATTTTTAGGACGTAGTGGGCATCCCTGACATTGACTCTCATGGAATGCTTTGGGAGTAGGATATTGGTTTAAGTAAGATACTTGATATATTCTTTATCAAGTATCTTTTGCATATATACTTTATTTAACATGTTTTTAGTCAAAGATGAATGCTGAATTTTATCAAGTGAATTTTTAACATCTGTGGAGATGCTCATCTGTTTTTGTCCTTTAATCCATTGCTGTGTTTTTGTCATGGATTTGCTAATAATAAGTCATGGTTAACTACATCTCAGCCAACTCCTCGCCACACTGGGAATTTTCCTGAGATGTAATCGCTTCTCACTCTACATTTTGCACCATAAAGCTGGCAGTGCAAGTATTTCTCTGAACCGGTTGGCTGGTTTCTTCCACAAACCTGCATGCCTCCTGATTTTTTCATAGCTTTCCTCCAGACTGTTCAGGAATCTGACACCTGCATTTGGGGTAGGGGTCAGGTTGCTTAGGAGGAAAAAAGTGAGATAAGGAGAGGTAATGTAGACTTTACTTAGGAAAAGTATACAAATTAGGTTATTTTACACAATTGTGGTTTATTGTGGGAGAAGGCAGTGGCAACCCACTCCAGTACTCTTGCCTGGAAAATCCCATGGACGGAGGAGCCTGGTAGGCTGCAGTCCATGGGGTCGCTAGGAGTCGGACTGAGCGACTTCACTTTCACAAACCCAAAACATCTGATTTAATCATCGTGTGTTATTTCTTCAGCACAGGACGAGATTGAATAGGGTTTCTCATATCTGATCTTTTCCCTGCTACCAAATAGTTGGAGTGTATCTCTTTTATTTGTATTTTATAATAATTACTCTTAATTTTATAATATACATACTTAAACTTATATATTTTTCTAACAGAATATTGAGTTACTTGGTATATATAGCTTCTTCTCAGTCAGGCAAGGATTGTAACATGCTTTTGGTCCACTCTCTCCCTCTCCCTCCACTATCCGCTAACCCCCTTGTTAATACTGGTAATTTACATTTAAACAGTTTAAACCCTGAAATTTCCTTCAATCTGTATTAGAACTTAGCAATCCACTTTGTACTTTCTTTTCAAAGTGCTCCTTTTTGATTCCCAATTTTTTTGAGTCAGTTTCTTTTTCAGAGCGTAGAGTCTGTGCTTTAGTAATATAGTGGGTCTGTCTTCCACATTTTTTAGCATTTCTTTCGTATATCTAATCTCTTTGGCTTCTTGGGCTGCATTTTGGGGAAATGCCTCTCCTTGGTCTTCTCGCTCACTCATTCTTACATTAGCAGTGCCACTGTGCAGTTCACCTCATCCAGTAAGTCTTCCATATCAAATTGTTAATCTTCATGACTCCTGCTCCATTCTTTTTTAGAGTTTTCGCTCTCTGAGGATATCTGTCTATTACAAATGCCCGTTTTTCTCTTTTACCTCTGTCTCCTTGGGTGTCAATCTCTCATATTTTGTGTTTGGTTCCTTTCTGTCATGGTGTTTACTTTGTGAAAGTGTCATGCTTCTTGCTTGTGCAACCCCAATTGTGATAGTTAGATACGAGTCGCTTAGTCCGACTCTTTGTGACCCCATGGACTATAGCCTTCCAGGCTCCTCTGTCCCTGGGATTCTCCAGGCAAGGAAAGGTAGCCATTCCTTTCTCCAAGGGATCTTCCTGACTTGGGGGTTGAACCTGTGTCCCCTGCATTGCAGGCGGATTCTTTACCCTCTGAGCCACCAGGGATGCTCATGATAACTGCTTGTTGATCCATTTTCACAGTCTGCTTGTGGGAGGGGTGGACCAAACTAGTCTGTATTAATTTAATTTTGCTGCTGTAACAAATAACCGCAAACTTAGTAGCTTAAAAAGCACACTTTATCATTTTACAGGTCTGTAGGCTAGCAGTCTGACGTTGGTCTTGTTGGGTTTAAGTTAAGGTGTTGGCAAGTCAGCATTGCTTCTGGAGGCTCTGGGGGAGAATCCACTTACTTGCCTTTTTGAGCTTCTAGAGGCTGCCTGCATACTTTGGCTCACGGCCTCCTTCCTCAAGGGAGGTCATGTCCTTCTCATATCATACCACTCTGACCTCTTCTGCCTCTGTCTTCCACTTCTAAAGATACTTGCGATTGCATTGGGCCCACTCGTGTAAATTTTAAGATCTACTGATTAGCAAACTTAATGCTACCTGCAGCTTTAAATCCCCCTTTCTGTGTAACAACATATTTATAAATCCTGGAATTAGGAAGTAGACATCTCTGGAAGGCTAGTATTGTCTGTCATAGTTCGATCTGTTTGTGGATTTCAGAGACTTCTCTTGGTTTCAGTTCCCCTAAACACTTCCCTTTCCGATTTTATATGTGTGTGTATTTCATCGTTTTGGGGATTTAGGGCAAGAGATGGTGCAAGTGCACATCACTCTGTAGACTCTCACCATTTTTAATGTTTATAATTGAAAATGTGGTTTTCTTGATCCAGAGAATATTTAGAGCATTTTAAAAAGTGACTTTAAAAGTTTATTTTGTAGACAGAAATATGACTGTATTGATGGGCAGTTGGGAAATGCTGTGCTGGAGGAGCAGGGAGGGACTTTTCATTACCAATGCCAGTTTGAAATGAAATTTCCCCAACCACGAAGAGTTTTTATTCTTCCAAAGTACGACTTACTGAAACTACTCATCTCTTAACTATTTTGTAATGTCCAGTATACCCTACAGTAATGAACAGTAGATCTTTTTGTTAGTAAAACTGAACAACAAGTGGTCAAAATCTGCTCTCAGTTATACTAGTTACACAGGATCCTAGTCAAGAAATGTGGTTGTCTGCTCTGGTCCCCTGGAGCCTTCTAGATGCTTTTTGTGTGGAGATCAGACCCTAAATGGGATTGAGGAAGCTTTGAAGTTCTAGCCCCTTGTCCTGGTAGCAAATATTGAGTCCATGGGGTCATACACCTGCCTCTTCTCAACCAGGTCATCTTTTCTCATTCACTCTGCGTTGTTGTCATGAGAAGCAATGTCTGTCATCCGCTGGAGTAGGGTGAGACTTTCTGGGCTCTGGGAAGACTGTTCTCTTTTATATGCACCCACTTTATTCTGATGTGCCTTCTGATTCCTTCAGTATACTTTTTAATATTTCTCTATCATCTCCTGTTTTATCAGCATGTCAACTGTAGGAATCTGATGATTCCAGATTCAATTCAGTTCAGTTCATTCGCTTAGTCGTGTCCGACTCTTTATGACCCCATGAATCACAGCACGCCAGGCCTCCCTGTCCATCAACAACTCCTGGAGTTCACTCAAACTCACGTCCATTGAGTCGGTGATGCCATCCAGCTGTCTCATCCTATGTTGTCCCCTTCTCCTCCTGCCCCCAATCCCACCCAGCATCAGAGTCTTTTCCGATGAGTCAACTCTTCACATGAGGTGGCCAAAGTACTGGAGTTTCAGCTTTAGCATCATTCCTTCCAAAGAACACCCAGGGCTGATCTCCTTTAGAATGAACTGGTTGGATCTCCTTGCAGTCCAGGGGATGCTCAAGAGTCTTCTCCAACACCACAGTTCAAAAGCATCAATTCTTTGGCACTCAGCTTTCTTTATAGTCCAACTCTCACATCCATACGTGACTACTGGAAAAACCATAGCCTTGACTAGATGGACCTTTGTTGGCAAAGTAATGTCTCTGCTTTTCAATATGCTATCTAGATTGGTCATAACTTTTCTTCCAAGGAGCAAGTGTCTCTTAATTTCATGGCTGCAGTCACCATCTGCAGTGATTTTGGAGCCCCCAAAATAAAGTCTGACACTGTTTCCACTGTTTCCCCAACTATTTCCATGAAGTGATGGGAGCAGATGCCATGATCTTCGTTTTCTGAATGTTGAGCTTTAAGCCAACTTTTTCACTCTCCACTTTCACTTTCATCAAGAGGCTTTTTAGTTCTTCTTCACTTTCTGCCATAGGGTGGTGTCATCTGCATATCTGAGGTTATTGAGATTTCTCCCAGCAGTCTTGTTTCCAGCTTGTGTTTCTTCCAGTCCAGCGTTTCTCATGATGTACTCTGCATAGAAGTTAAATAAGCAGGGTGACAATATACAGCCTTGACATCCTCCTTTTCCTATTTGGAACCAGTCTGTTGTTCCATGTCCAGTTCTAACTGTTGCTTCCTGACCTGCATATAGGTTTCTCAAGAGGCAGGTCAGGTGGTCTGGTATTCCCATCTCTTTCAGAATTTTCTATAGTTTATTGTGATCCACACAGTCAAAGGCTTTGGCATAGTCAATAAAGCAGAAATAGATGTTTTTCTGGAACTCTCTTGCTTTTTCCATGATCCAGCGGATGTTGGCAATTTGATCTCTGGTTCCTCTGCCTTTTCTAAAACCAGCTTGAACATCTGGAAGTTCACGGTTCCTGTATTGCCGAAGTCTGGCTTGGAGAATTTTGAGCATTACTTTGCTAGCATGTGAGATGAGTGCAATTGTGCAGTAGTTTGAGCATTCTTTGCCATTGCTTTTCTTTGGGATTGAGATGAAAACTGATCTTTTCCAGTCCTGTGGCCACTGCTGAGTTTTCCAAATTTGCTGGCATATTGAGTGCAGCACTTTCACAGCATCATCTTTCAGGATTTGAAATGATTCCAGATTATCAAGTGCCAAATCCTGCTTCTGGTCTAATGTGAATCGGAAAAACCCATACCCATTTGTATGGGAATTATGTCTGAAAATAAGATCCTATAACTAAAAGC